>NC_091475.1:17695903-20095903 GCF_036971445.1 Narcine bancroftii | reverse complement strand
AGCACATCAAACCTTTGACCTTCTACTCTCAGCAAGAAGGTACAGGAGCATCAAAATCAGGGCTGCCAGGCTGGGAAATAGCTTCTTGCAGGCTGTGAGATTGGCGAGTAAATCATTCCAAAACATTCATATACTGTATTGTATTTCAGAATCAGAATTTATTGCCATTGATATGTTGTTTTGTGGCAGCACATCATTGTACAAACATTCTTATAAGATTACATTTAAAAATAAATAAATTAGTGCAAAAATAAAGAAAATTAGATAAGGTGTGGTTCATTGTCCATTCAGAAATCTGGTGGCGAAGGGGAAGAAGCTGTCCTTGTGCCACAGGGTGTTCATCTTCAGGCTCCTGCACCTCCTTCCTGATGGTAACAGTTAAGAGGGCATGGCCTGGGTAGAGAGGGTCCTTGAGGAAAGAGGCTTCCTTAAGTCACCACCTCTTGTAGATGTCCTTGATGGAGAGGAGGCATGCCCGTGATGCCACTGGCTGAGTTCACAACTCTGTCGGCTTTTCGTGTCCTGTGCATTGGTACCTCCAAACCAGTCATTGATGCAACCCGTCAGAATGCTCTCCCCATTACACCTTTAAACATTTGCAAGAGTCTCCTGAAATTCCTCACAAAGAATAGCTGCTGGCGAGCCTTTATGTGATTACTTTGAGCTGCATATTTTATGTGTCTGCATGTGCTCCCTGTTCCGGAGAAACACTGCTTCGTCTGGTTGTACGTGTGCAGTCAAATGAAAATAAACCTGAATCAAGGTTCACTCCCTCCCTTTTCTTTATTTGAGCTTCACACCGTGCTCATAAACACTTCTTCCAAGATCGGAAAGATCTTTTTTCCTCATAAAAATCAACAGATCTTACTGATTACATAAGTGGTGAAAGTATTTAGTGAGGACGAGATTTCAGAATGATCTTGTCTATGAGTGGGACCCTTTGTGTGTCTTGATGGACCGATATTGTGGACTGCCTTTTTCAACTATGTGTAGGCATGTGGGAGATCCAAGTTTGGATCATTTTGAACATGCTCATGGCCCCACACAAGTCTTGCCAAGTAAAAGGTGGTAATTTTTTGCTGCCTGCAGTTATTTTACTGTGGCTTTCAGGACTCCACCTGCAGCATGCTTTGCTTACCTCATTAGTGGGGCTGACTCAAGTCTTCTTTCAGAAATATACCTAGAACACACACAGAAATGGTGGAGGAACTCAGTCAGTCTTGCAGCATTCACAGGAAGTAAAGATATATCACCAATATTTCAGGCCTGAACTGTTCTTCAAGGTATATGGAAAAAGCAGACAGGCATCTTAATTAAAGATATGAGAAAAGAGGGGGAAGAATGGGAAGGGGAGGAGTCAATTGGATATGATAAGAGGAGAGGTGAGAATTGATATTGGCTCTGTGAAAGGAGACAGAGGGAAAAGGGAAGAGAGATAGAGAGACAGAGACAGAGAGAGAGAAAGGCAGAGAGACAGACAGAACTAGAGGGAAGGAGATTAGGAAGAGGGGACGGGAAGGCTTCTTGACAGAAACCAGAGAATTCAGTGTTAATACCATCCATTTGGAGGTTGTCCAGATGGAAGATGAAGTGTTGTGCCTCCAGTTTGTAGGTGGTCTCAGTCTGGTAGTGCATGAGTAGTCATGTCAGCAAGGGAACAGGTTGGTGAATTGAAATGGATGGCCACTGGGAGATTCACATTTTTGCAGCCAACAGAGCCAAGGTGCTCAATGAAGCGATCTCCCAGTCTGCATTCAGTCTTTCCCAATGTAGAGGAGACCACAATAGGAGCATCAGATGCAGTAGATGACTCCTGCAGATTCACAAATGAAGTGTTGGTCAATTGGAAGGACTGTTTGGGGCTCCAAATATTGCTGAGGGAGGAGTTGAGGGTGCAAGTGTAGCACCTCCTGCGTTTACAGGGGTAGATGCCAAGTAGATGATTGATGGCGAAGGAGGATGGGATAAGGGAGTCATGGAGGGAGCAGTCCATGCAGAAGGAGAAGAGGGGAATATTTGTCTGTTGGTGGGATCACATAGTAGGTGGTGGGAATAGCAAAGGAAGGAGGCTGGTGCAATGGTAGGTAAAGACAGGAGGAATTTGGTCCTTATTGCATGTTGGGGCAGAGAGGGCTAGGGAAGACGTGTGGGTAATGAAAGACATGCAGGTAAGGGCCAAATTGATAGTGGTAGAGGGAAAGCCATGTTGTTTGAAGGAGGACATCTTTGATGAACTCGTTATCCTGTTCCTACTAAATACTTGTCTCTGAACCTATAAATACAATCACTATGTTTAAGATGCATTGAGACATACAGTTGAGTAGGCAAGGCTTAGAAAGATGCTGTTCTAATAAGATCAAGTAAATGGACTGCCAGGTTCAGATCCAACAGAGTTACCAAATTTGCAGAGGACTGAATGGTAGTTGACCTCATTGGCCACAATGAATGAGTCAGCTTACAGAGAGGAGGCCTGCACAGTGATACAAGAGCAACAACCTGAATATCAACATGGACAAGACAAACAAAATGATTGTGGACTTCAAGAGGACCAAGTATCACTCCCCACCACATATCAATGGCTCCATCGTAGAGAAAGTGGAGACCACAAAGTTCCTTGGCATCCATTTAAAGGTCACCCTATCCTGGACCCACAGCATCTCATCATTAGTCAGGTAGGTGCAGAGGTTGAGAAGGGCACGGCTACCAGCCACCATCCTAACAATGTTCTACAGGAGCACAATAGAGAGTGTCCTGGCTGGCTGCAACATAGTGTGGTATGGTAGCTGCAAAGCATCAGATTGGAGGTCAGTAGGGAGAGTGATTAAAAATGCTGAGAAAATCACTAGGGCCTTCCTTCCCTCCATCAACAATATTTACAAGGAATGGTGCTTAAAGAGGGCTCAGTCAATCATTGAGGACCGTTATCTTATCATCCAGCCTGCAGTATCTTTGAGACACTACTTTCTAGGTAAAGGTACAGGGCCATAAAAACCTGGGACTGTCAGGCTGTGACATATCTACTTCCACAAGCAGTGAGATTGCTGAATGATTGTTTAAAATCAACTCTCCGTGACTCTACTATTTATTAAGATATTTACATATTTAGCATGCATATGCATTGTTTATCTGTATGTGTGTCATGTCTGTACATGCATTATGCACTGTTCTGCATTGTGAACCAGAGAATACTGTTCATCAGGTTCTACTAGTACATTCGGATTTCAAATAAACTTGAATTTTTTCCCATTGGCAATAACTCAATTTACCTGCAAAGGGTTGTGTCCCTCTTTCTCTTGTCTGTTTAAATGTCTGTCCAAATCTTACAAACTGGTGATTGTATCTCATTCCACCACCTGTCCTGGTCACATGTTTCATGTATCAACCATTACCCTCAGATCCCCATTGTATACTATTATACAGTACAACTCTGATATCTGAAATGGTCTGGACCAGGCCTATGTCAGATAAACGTGTTTTTTGGATAACTGGTAATTTTTTTTAAACAGCCCAGTAGCAGCAGCAAATCACTTGTAACAGTGTTTAAACAACAACAAAAAAAAACAAGGGCAGGCTTTTTTAAGCATTAAAATGTTTAATTCTCACCAAAAAAAATGTTAGCCACTGCCAATCACTGACACCTCCCCACTGGGGTCCTGCTCCTGCCAGGATCCCTAGTCCCCACTCTTGCCCAGACGCCCAACTTCCCCACTCTTGGTGGAAGCGCAACGTCCCCACTCTTGCCCGGGAACCTGAGGCTGCTCTCCTTGATGAATCTGGAACAAGGGATTCTTCCAACCACTTGTGGCTGGGAGACAATGGCACGCAGTTGGAGAGAGACAGTTGGAGAGAAAAGTCAATAGGAGTAGGTAGAGAAGAAATGGTAAGAGAGGGGAGGGAGTTACCTGAAGTGAGGACAATCGTACTAATTTCATGTCGAGTGATTTTTTTTTCGAACCTGTGAGATCAGTTCGGCTTTAAAAAAATTTGGATAATTGAGGATGTCAAGGTGTGAGCAAAATGTAGGCAGGCACCTGAATAAAATGGTGGTGGAGAGGCAGGGGGAGGAGGGCAGAGGTCATAGGTGGATAGGAGTGGGAGGAAAAAATAGGTGAGAAGGTGAGGAGATAGCGTTCTGAATGGAGAGGGAAGGGGGAGGGGAGCTGGAGAAAAGGAGACAGAGGAATAAGGAAGTGAGGGAAAATGGGGAAACTGGAGAAGATGCAAATATCACCTGTTTGGAGAGTTGCCAGGCAGAATATTAGGCATGCTCCTGCAATTTAAGGATGGCCTTGGTTTAGCTGTGCATGAGGCCATGGACAGGCATGTGGGTGTGGGAGTGTATAGCATGGAATTGAAATAAATTGCCACTGGGAGATCCCTGTTATTGCCACGGGCAGAGTGAAGGTACTCAGCAAAATTTTCTCCCAATCTGCATCCATTTTCTCTAATGAAGAGAAGGCCATAAAGGGACCATTGGACACAGTAGATTATCCCTGCAGATTCACGTGAAGTGTTGCTTCCCTTGGAAGAATTTGGGTGCATATGTAAATTGTACAATGTGCATGACAATAAACTCATTATTGTTAAAATTCCTTCCTCTCTCCTTATAACTGTGACCATTGATTTTTGATACCACTTCCAAGGGAAAAAGATTCTGAGTTTCTAGCCGAGCCGTGTTTTTTATAATTTTATGTATTTCTGTCTGGTCACCCTTCAGCTTTCTTTGCTTTAGGGAAAAAAAAACAACTCATTTGATCTCTCTCCCAATTCATGCTGGATGACCTCCTCCTTCTTGCATCCAATTCAAGTTCACATTCAATGTTTATTGTCACATTCTGATACAGTGAGCAGTCCAGCAAGTCAACATTATCATGAATACAACTGCTCGAAGTGGAACAAAAGAGCAATTAGAGAGTACAGTTACAGTGAAATGATCATAGCAAGGGCAAGATGGTATCATATCGTTAGGTTAATTCGGGAGGTTGGTGGTCGCAGGCAAGAAACTGTCTTTATGCCTGTTGCTGCCTCATTTCATTCTCTTGAGCCTTCTCCTGGTGGGAAGGGAGAGAAGAAAGTATGCCTGGGGTGTGATGGGTCCTTCAGTGTGTTGCTGCCTTTCCTATGCAGTAGGAGGTATTGATGGTTGATGGAGGGAAGGGGGTTTTGTGTGATGTCCTGAGCTGTGTTCACTAGCTTCGTCTGACTCTTGGTCAAAGCAGCGCCTGACCATCTCATATACTTTTTATGGTGAAATTGTGGACAGACATGGGGACAACCGAACATCCTTAGAAAGTATATGCACAGGAGAGACTTTCTTGACCATCGCATCAACCTGATACATCTGGGAAATGTTTACACCCACCTTGTATTATCTTCATCAAGGCATTGGACCTACATAATACATAAGGCCATGCTTATTTACTAAGCAGAACGCTTAAACTAGTGAGATGTTAAGACTGCAGACTCCGACTGTGATCTTATCCTAACTATCTCTGATATTACTTCCTTGTTGAGAACCAGACAATCAACATGGATCATCTGCCAAAGAAGATCACAATGTAGATAAAGGGACCACAACCAGTCCATGCAATCTCCCTGTTACCAATCCCACTGGGAATGTCTAATCCCTGTCACCACTTGCCTGTTGTTCTGACTCTATTTGACCTTGATTGTTTGCTCAATTTCATTTCAGATCAAGTTCAAGTTTATTAACATCAGATTGTACAAGTACAACCTGACAAAACAGCATTCTCTGGACCTCAGTATAAAAACGTGAAGATGCACCACAGACATTATGTTACATATGAAAATACAAATGCAACTTATACATATGCTGTACATATATACGTGAAAATAGATAAATATTGTTAAAACAAGAGTCGAGTCTTGGAGGGTTTGTATGAACAGTTCAGTCAGTCATGAAGCCGTCTCACTCCCCATGAGAAAAAGCTGTTTGTGAGCCAGGTAGTTCTGGCTCGGATACTCCTGTATCTCCTTCCTGATGGGAGTAGCTGAAAGGTGCTGCATGCGAGTTGATGGGGGTCCTCAATGAATTTGCAAGCCCACTTCGGGAAACGATCCCAGTAGAGCATGTTGAGGGGGAGGTAGGAAGATACCAATGATTCTTTCTCCCACTATTTTTGTCCTGTGGATTGTCCTCTGATCCAATGGTCTGCAGCAACTGTACCACATTGTGATGCAGATGGCCAGCACACTCTCGATAGAGCTCCTGTAGAAAGTTAGTGGCCGGTAGCATTTTTGTGTTTCTCCAGCTATTCCTTTGGTCACTTGTGTCCCTGTATTTTTCTTATGCTCTTCCACCTGCTTCAGTCTCTATTCCTTGGAGCTAAATCTCATGTCATTAAGTTGCAAGTTTAACATTTACCACACTGGGCAAACAAGATTTAAGGGAATCTTGGAAGTGAAGAAGTTAAGGCCAAGATCAGATTATCTGTGTAAATATCTGCAGGGGCCAAACAGATTAATTCTGCTCATTTTCCTTATGACCCAGAATTTCCTCCGATATTTTCTTGCGACAGAGTCAAACCACGTCTGTAAGGGAGGCATGATGAGTGTAGCAGTTAGTGTAATACTGTTAAAGTGCTTGTGATTGGGATGGCGGTTCAAATCCCGCATTGTCAGTAAGGAGCTTGTATGTTCTCCCTGTGTCTGTGTGGGTTTCCTCTGGGTGTTCCGGTTTAGGTCAATTGCGTGGTAATTGAGCAGCATGGGCTCATGGGCCGAAAGTACCCGAAAGTGCAGTATTTCTAAATTTAAAAAAATACCTTACATGGTTTAACTCATTATAATTTGTCGCACAAATGCATATTCTTGTTACTTATGTTAATCTGTCCAGATCAAAAACATCTGACCACTGTTTATTCCAAAATCCTTAGCTTTCTGGAGCAGAAGAATTCAACAGTGTTCAGACGATTTAAGGTTTAATTTTCTGACCTTTGAATCGATGATCTGTACCTGTGTTCAAATGTTGCATTAAGGATGTTACATAAGATGTCACGTTTCTCCTTGCGGGCCATATTTCATCTGGTTTAAAAATCTGTGTGTGGGGAAATGAAGCAACACCAGATGATTATGTTGAACTGAAACCAAACAGGATACACCAGCAGTTGACCTGGGGGATATCTTTGCGATTGTTCGGAGCATGGCAAGCAATTTTGATTCCCAGATGTTTAGCCAAAACCCCAAGCATTTGTCCAAAACAAACTGATGCTTGGCAGAATTCATTGAGAGTGTTTACAAGCATACTGATGTTGGCTTGTTCTGCAGTGTTGACACAGGGGCATTGGAACAATGCTGGAGGGGTAGCCTAAAAATGTTCAGTAACTTCTGCAGGTCCACCATTTTCAGGCATGATAGATGAAGAAAAGTATTTAGTGATACACAAGTGGGGGAACAACATCAGATCATAAGTTATAGTGTCATAGCGTTGTACAGTATAGAAACAGGCCCCTCAGGTCCACTTGACTAAGTTATCCACTTGAGTTAATCACCTTTGCATGCATTTGGCACTAATCCCTGCAAATATTCCTATCCAATCTCTCTTATCACCTTTCAAATGTCACAATTATAGCCACGTCTACATCTTATGGCTATGAGCCCACACCATCCAAATATACCCATGTGTCCAATTAACCTACCAACCCTTGGATTATTGAGCAAACCAGAGGAAACTTACTCAGTCATGGGTATAACGTACAAACTCCTTACAGACAGGCCTGGATTCGAACCCTGGTGGTTGGCTCTGTCATAGCATTGCACTGATTACCAAGCTAACCATGCTGCCCTCTGCTCTTTCACTGACCTCAGTCCCTTCAGTAAATGTCCTCCTACTTCACTTGGAACTAATGTTAACTGGAAACCTTAAGGAAAAGCTCAGGCCAAAAACACCAGTTATGTATCTTTACCTCTGAGGGATGTTGACCTCTGAGTTTCACCAGCTTTTCTGCATTGTTACTTGAACCTTTCATCTTCCTGCTGCTTGATTCACCAGTTGGAGTGATGCTCTTGCCATAACCACCTGTCCCATTCATTCAAAAATCCCCAGCTCCATCTCCACTCTTGCCTGTCCTCCTGCACCCTGCATGGAGATGCCATCTGTTCCACAGCTTTAAGCTGCAGGGACAATGAAAACAACCCCAGGTTCCATTGACGCCATAAGATAAGCCCCTCAGCAGCCAACCCACCCTTTGCTCTCGAGGCGTCTATTTCTTGTTGTCTCTCTGAGGTCCACTATCCTTCTACCTCCACAGATGCTGCGCGGCCTTCTGAATTCCTCCACCAGTTGGTTTTGCTGTCATAATTGTGAGTTTAGAGAATAAAAATCATGAAGTATCCACATCACCGAGCACATCCCTTGTTCTCACTGGTCTCATCAGGACTCATACCATCAAGTTCAGGAACAGCTGCTACCCCTCCACCATCAGACGCCTCTACAACAAATTCAATCAGAGACTCATTGAAGAATTCTTAGTTTTGCACTTTATTGATTATTTTTCTCTCTGTCTTGCACAGTCTTTTTTTTTATGCACTTCCAATAAATGGTAATTCTGCCTCGCCTGCAGGTAAAAGAATCTTCAGGTTGTATGTGAGGTCATGCATGCACTCTGACAATAAATCTGAAATCTAATAATCAAAAGAATAAGATCATCTAAGCCACTGAAAGTACATTTACACAATTGAAAGCATTATGAACAATCAAAAATAAATGCCTCGCAATCACCAGCAAATGAACCAAGGGGTGAAGCAGAATCTAGGACCAGACTCCCCAGCACAGTTCGAGCTCTACTGGTGGTCTTCATGTCAGGCAACATTGGGGAGCAATTGGAACATTACTCGCCAAGCTCCTCCAGTAGGATTAGGGCTTTACTGGAGTAGTCCCAGAACATGCAGGCCCCTCCAAAAATTTGTGGAAAACACAGCACCGTCAGGACTCTTCTGTGAAGCCTGGCTGCTAATGTTTCACAGACCCAGAGTGGCGATGTGCAACTCCAGCAGCTATTGTTGGAGGAGCTGGCGTACACAGAGCAGCGTGGTTAAGCATTAACAGCTACACTGACACTGTGCCAGCCCTGCAAGGTTCCTCTATTGTTTGAGAGTCCGTTCTCTGGTGTGTATTATGCCATCCTCATTTCATCTCAGGCTCATGGCTTTAAACTGCTCTGATTGAAGTAACACATGATTATCCTTGCAGGCAAGTAAACAGGTTTTCTCTGCTCAGTCCCTTGCAGTCTCCCAAGCAAACCTGTCAGAGTCTGACTCACACAGATGTATAAATTGCAAGTGGACTGATATTACACTGGCATGCAATTGGCTATTCTGCAGTTTTGACAAGATACCACTTCATTTAAACTCAGAAATGTTGTTCTTGTAGTTCAAATCATACTCATACAATGGCAATACTAATTCTTTAATGAAATTAACCTCATTTGACATACTACCATAGTGGTCTGGGCAATGCTATTAAAGAACCAGCGACCTGGGTTCAAATTCACCTATGTCTGTAAGGAGTTTGTATGATCTCCCCATGTCTGTAGAATATCACTGAAATATCAATCTCCTTGGTGGCAAGAAAACTTCAGCATTTCTCAGCACAACCCTCTGCTAAGTGATTTCAAACAATCCTGGAGTTTTATAGCACAGAACAGGACCTCCAACCCAACTCGACCAAGATGGCATCTGGCCTCCTCTTGTATGACTGCATTTGGTCCATATCCTTCTGAATCTTCTATCTATCCAAATACCTTGTACCAACTTCTTCAGCATCCTGTGGCAGCCTTTTCCGGATATGGACCTCCCTCTGGGTGAAAACATTGTCCTCAGATCCTTCTAGTCTCCCTCAAATCCTGGTAGCATCTGGTGAACCATAAGGATCTTAAGTGGAGGTTATGAAGTTCAAACCCAAATCTAAAATTTGTGAAAAAATATATGGGGATGCAGGTAGAATAAGTGCCATGGAGGAAACCAGACACACCTTGGCTTTGGAGAAGGAGTGGATATCCCTTGTTATTAGGGAGATATTTAGACATATTGTGGTATCAGAGATGGTTACACACCTTCTTCAGCTATGATCCTAATGAATGGTGGCTTACAGTCAATTCTATGGACTCATCCTACTCCATGGAGTAGATGCAACCGCACATAAAAATCTCATAAATTTCCAAGTTATGTTAAAGCGTAAATGAAAACATGAAAGAACACTTCACACAGAATTGTTTCTGAACAAGGTCAAACCTATTCATGATGTAAAACAGCCAATTAACCCATTACTGATGTTGCAATGAAGCCCATCGAAGGCTCAATAGTAGCTTCCCTCAGTTTTTAAAGGGCATTAGTTAGGGAATGCTCACACAGATGAACAATAGGGATTAACCTATAGCTCCTCACCCCCTTTCCTTTATTCCTCTTATCAGAGAGCATCTTTCCTCCTTTCACCTCTCAGCTCCTTTCTCCTCTGGCCTCTCCCACCTGTACCCATCTATCACCTACTACCCTGTGCTCTTGCTCCTCCCTCTCCCCCCTTCAACTTCTTACAGTAGAAGTCTGAACATTGAGACTGCTCAGGGATTGGGTTGGTCTGGATTTTTGGATTTTCTGGAATCTCAGGCAGTACTTTTAAATTTAAATTTAAGGAGGAATAAAGAAGAGATGAAAAGGTAAATTTTGATTTTATTCATTAATAAATACAGCACGCTTCATTTATTTAAACAAGTAGTTTTAAAGAAAAATAAGGTCAACACTTGATTGAAAGCATGGTCTCTCGTTGCCACTGTACATTTGTGCTTCTCCATGGATTGTTATCTTGTCATAGTGGAGAAACTCTTGTGGTCCTGTGATCCCGAGAGTGATGCCATCTGGAGCTAGGCTCCTGGTAGGGCCACCCATAGGGATAAAGTTGAGGGCAAGGTCCCTGACAAAGAACGATCCAACCAAGTCCTCAACGGTGGAACAGGCGAATGAAGTTACTCTGAACTCAAAGGCTGTGAAGGCTGCAACCAATCCATCATCTTCTATCGTCGTGGTTTCCATGCCATTGGAATTAGTTGGTTGATCTGTGAAGTACCGTGAGCTTCTTGGAGTGCAACATCAAGTCCACGTTAAACAAATACACACTCAACAACGTTTTCACTCTGTGGATCAATGGAACGAAGGCAATCAGCATCGACTACGAGGGATAACCATGACTATGGCAAGGTCTGTGGCACCTATGCATGTACGTGTGCACAGAAAACCCCACTAAATTTAAAAAGATTGAGAGTTTTTGGAAAGTCTAGATTTTCAGGTGGTCTGGATTTCTGGCATCTGGGTTTTTGGACGTCTTCTGTAATTTGGGTGTCTGCCTGACCTCCAGTACATCTGAAGGAGGGCTCAGGTGCTAGACATTGACTGCCTCGCACCACTGGCCTCAGGAAGAGCTGTTACCCCTCCATCATCAGACTCTTCAATGACTGCTCAATCAGAGACTTTTTCAAGTCGCATTTATTTGTCGTTCATACCATAACCGTTGCAGTGTATGGTGAAAATGAGATAGTGTTTCTCTGGTCCATGGAGCTGGTTATTTACATGGCTAAATTACAACAGAAACTTTTTTTAATAATTAACATATCACTTATAAATATCATGTAATATACGCTAGCCAGTGTCCCTGGAATTCAGAAGCCTCATGGCTTGGGGGGGAAATATTCTTTCGAAATCTGGTCTTGAGGGCCCAAACACTTCAGTACCTCTTCCCTGATGCCAGGAGGGAGAATAGGGATGTGTGGAGTGCTTCACAATGTGTATGGCTTTCTGTAAACAAATGTCATTATAAATGTTCATCATGGCAGGGAGAGAGACCCCAATAGTCCCCTCAGCAGACTTTACTATCCGCTGCAGGGACTTGCGTTCTGGGATGGTGCAGTTCCCGAACCAGGAGGTGATGTGGTTACATAGGATGCTCCCAATGCATCGCCTGTAGAATGTAGTGAGGGTGGAGGGGGGAAGCTGGATTTTTCTCAACCACCACAGGAAGTAAAGTTGCTGTTGGGCCTCTTAAGGACTCTTATTTGTGCACTTTATTAATTTTCTTTTGTTCTCTCTGAATTGCACAGTCAGTGTGTTTACATTCATTGCCTGTTTACAATGCTTTTATTTCCTTACATGTTTATGCTGTGCACAGTTTATTCTTTGCACTACCAATTAACCGTAATTCTGCCGCGCCTGGAGGAAAAAGAAATCTCAGGGTTGCATGTGATGGCATGTATCTACTCTGACAATAAATCTGAAATCTAAATCTAGTGTTTTCCAATGGATTGCTGCGTGACCTACTGAGGTTTTCCATCACTCTTGTGTATTGCACCAGAATAATGGGCACTTGTTTTCAATATATCAATGGATCGCAGAGTACTAATGATATCACACACATGCAACCCATTAATATAAACAAGAGCTCCATAAAAGAAAGATGCCTTTTATTTATTTGGTCTTTCAAATTCCAAGAAAATGTAATTTGCATAAAACAATCCAAAACCAAAATTCAGTGCATAGGAAATGTAGACCAGCTGGGGAACTCCAATAGAAATGTATTATTGAATGTGGACTGTGGTATGTTGGGAGTTGACAGGTCCCCATGGAAAGCTGGTGAAGAATCAAATAACAGGTTAATGCCCAATGAAGATCTCCATCTGAAAAAATGCCATCTAGCTCGGGCTGAACTGACACAAGTAACACTCCATAAACTGATTTGAAGAAGACTGATTCTGTCTGGCCTGAGGGAAGCTCTTCAATTTGCACCGCTTGCAAATGAATTTCATTCAAGTACATAGAGCATGGAACCATACAGCACAGTACAGGCTCTTCAGCCCACAATGTTGGACCCTCACAGCTCATAAACCTCCATTTCTCTTAAGTTGATGCGATAGACTTTTAAATATCACCATTGTGGCAGCCTCCACCACCATCAATGTATTCCAGCCACCCACCACGTTAAACCCAAACTGTGATATCCCCTCTAAACTTTCCTCCGTTCAGCTTAAACAGACCTCCTCTGGTATTGGCCATTGCTGCCCTGGGAAGAAAGGTGTTAGCTGTCCATCTTATCTCAGAGTCAGAATCAGAATTCATTGTCATCAACAAGTCATGAAATGCAATCTTTTGGCACAGCATCACAGTGAAAATGTTCATATTATAACCATCTTACGACATAACTATAAATAAAAAATAAGTGCACGAAAAGTAAGGTAGTGCCTTTGCTTCATTGATTATTCAGGAATCTGATGGCAATAGGCAAGATTGTCTTTAGGCCCTTTATCTTTTTCCCAATGGTAGCAGAGTGAAGAGGGCATGGCCTGGGTCGTGGTGGGTCTTTGAGGATAGAGGCTGTTTTTTTTAAAGAAGACCTCTTATAGATGTCCTCTATAGAGTGAAGTCTAGTTCCTGTGATGTTGCAGGTCGAGTAAACAACCCTCTGGAATTTATTCTTGTCCTGAGACTTGGCTCCTCTATGCCAGGCAGTGATGCAACTGGCCAGAATGCTCTCCACGGTACACCTGCAGAAGTTTACGAGAGTCTTCAGTGACATACCGAATCTTTTCAGACACCTCACAAAGTATAGCTGCTGGTGAGCTTTCTTTGTGATTGCATCAATGTGGAGGGTCCAGGACAAGTCTTTGGAGATGTTGACAGCCAAGAATTTGAAGTTCTTGACCCTCTCCACTACTGAGCCCTCGATGAGGACCGGATCCTATTCTGCTTTCATAATGCCTTTCAGAATTTTATACACCTCTGCTAAGTTCTATCTCATCAAAGAGAAAAGCCTGAGCTCACTCCCCCTTTCCTTATGCTTCTGATCCAACGTTGGATGATGGAACACAGCCCAAATTCTATACACCTGAACATGGATATCGGAGAGCCATTTCAGTAGCTCCGTAAATAATCCTTTCTCCTTTGAGTCAGAAATTTTAGGGTTAACATCTCTGCGAGGATTTCGGATAAAATGTATAAAAGGCAAAGTCACAAATAAATCTACAGGCGATTGTCATAAAGTCCTCGGGGTGTCTTGTGTACAAATCGGCTGATATACAACAACACTGGCTGCTTTATCAAGGCTGTTTAGAGTCATTTGGGAAGTCTGTAGATCGTGAAAATGCAAATCAGTCAATGGCTTAGTTGATACTGTAAACAATTCTCAGTCCGAGCTCGACGTACACAGGAGACGATAGATGCCGGAATGTGAAGCCAAACACAACGTGCTGGAGGAACTCGGTGGGTTGAGCAGCAGCAGCTGCAGGAGAAAATGAAGAGTCGGCTGAGGAAGAGTTTCAGCTCAAAACGCTGACTATCCTTTTTCTCCTGCGGATGCTGCTTCACCCCACTGAGTTCCTCTAGCACGTTGTGTTTGGTCTCAATCTGAGCTGATAATATGAGGGCAAAAAAGTGCAATGGATAATGGTTCAAAATTGTACCCATCAGTGAGTCCATGCCAGCCATTATACTCCTTGCTCAATGGACCTATTCTGAGAGTCATTGCAACAAATGTAACCAAACCGACTGCAGTACAGAAAGAATTAAAAAGAAAATCAATAAAGTGCACAAGAATTCTTAAATGAGTCTCCAACTGAGATTGTCATGGAGGACTCCGATGGTGGAGGGGTAGCAACTGTTCCTGAACTGGTAGTGCAAGTCTCGTGGCACCAATCCTCTTTCCTGATGGCAGCAGTGAGAACAGAGCGTGCGTGGGGTGGTGAGGACACTTGATGATCACTGCTGCTCTCTGACGGCAGCGTTCCCTGTAGATGTTCTCCAATAATAGGGAGGGATTTGCCGATGATGTCCTGGGGTGCGTCCACTGCCTTTTGGAGGACTTTAAGCACAGGAGTATTGGTGTCCCCATAATCAGACCATGTTGCAGCCAGTCAGTACACTTTCCACTACATATCTGTAGAAATTTGCCAGGATTTCTGGTGTCCTGCCAAACTCTGCAAACTCCTGACGAAGTAGAGGCGTTGATGTACTTTCTTCATGATGCCATTAGTGTGTTGGGTCTGGGAATGATCCTCCAAGATGGTGACTCCCAAGAACTTAAATTTGCTCACCCTGTCCCCCAATGATCACTGGATTGTACACCTCTGGCTTTCCTTTCTTGAAGTCAGTAATCAGCTCGTTAGTTTTGGTGGGATTGAGCTCATTCAGGAGTCTGAGGATTCCTGGGAAGAAACTGTCTCTGAGCTTGCTGATGTGTGATTTCACACCCTCGGACCTTGCTTTCGATTGCCCAGGTGTGATGAGACCTTCAGCGTGATGGCTACCACTCCCAGGCAGCAGGAAAGTCTGCATAACGTTCTGAGCTACATTCACCATCTTCAGTGAAACATGAGTCTGCAGATGCTGTGGTTAAAAACAAGAAATGCAGGAAGAATTTAGCAGGTCACACAACATCCATAGGAGGACCATGAAGAAGGGCTCAGGACCGATATTTTGGTTATACATCTTTACATCCTCAGGATGCTACATGGGCTGCTGAGTTCTTCCAGCAATTTTGTGTTTTTAGTATGTTTACCACAATTAGCAGCTTCTTCCAATGTTGGCATAGCAGTTCCCGTACCACACTATTAATTATCCTGGACGTCCGCTTTCAATGGTGCACCTGTAGAAGTTGTTGAAAGACAGGGAAGTCAGGCCAAACTTCCTTCGTCTCCTAAGAAAGTCAGAAGCCTTAGTGTGTTTTCTTGACCACTGAGTCAACATGGTTGAGACAGATCAGCGAATTAGAAATGTTCACTCCTGAGAACGTAATGCTCTTTACTCTTCCCACTTGAGCCCCATTGATATTGATGGGAGAACGGCCTACCCCCTCCTCTGAAATCTCCGATCATCCCTTCCATCTGATTGACATTGAGATAGAGGTTGCTAAGTTCCACTATGCCACGAGACACTCAATCTCCTGCCTGTATTCTATCTTATCAATATTTGAATTGTAGCCTTTGACAGTGGTGTCATTAGTATATTTGAAAATACTGCAAGGGTATTTGGGTGTTAAAGTGGTATGTTAAATTTAATAAGCATTTCATCAATATTATTATTTGATTTTCTAACTGGCAGTGGCAACCTTCAGTGTGTTAAACCACTGTATGTATATATTTATCTGTTTGGGCACACCATTGGCTGACCGTACCTGTGGCCCCTCCCACCGGTTCCTGAATAAAGGTGACTGTTCCACAGCCCCCTCCCCAATGCAGGACAGTCGAGAAACATGGTCGTGCCTTCGTTCTATAGCAAATAAAAGCCTATCAGTTTGCTCAACTTCAGTCTTTTGGAGTCATTGATGGTGCATCAATTTTATTTGCTATAATTTTTTAAAAATATAACGGAGCAGATCCTGCAGCCAGGGAAGCTGGAAATCGACCCTCAATCACTGAGGCATCGACCAACTTTGAACTCTGGCTCCGCTGTTTCGAGGGATTCCCTCAGCCATCTTCAGACGTCGCTCAGTGAGAGGCTGACAAATTACAGGTACTGCACTCCCGAGTCGGCTTCCTGGTGTACTAGATGATCTGGGACATTGTGTCGTATTAGGAGGCCACGGACACTCTAAAGGGCCAGTACCTGCGAAAGAAAAATGAAGTCTACACCAGGGACTTCGTGGTGACCCGAAAGCAGCAACCTGGGGAGTCCAACGCCGAGGATCTTCGGGCCCTGCGAACTCTTGGAAGGGCCTGTGAATGTAAGGCTATGACAGCCACTGAGTACACGAAGGACCTGATCAGAGATGCCTATGTTGCAGGGATCAGGTCGAATTACATCCGTCAAATACTATTGGAGCATGGGGAGCTCAGCCTGTGGAGAGCAGTCGATCTGGCAGGTACACTGGAGGTAGCCCTTTAGAATTTGGAGGCCTTCTTGAGCGACAATGCGGCCACCTCAAGGTTTCCCCAGGCGCTGCCATCTTGGGATGTGCTGCAGCCCCCTCACCCCACTAACGGTCTGACCACGATGACAGTTCGAAACAAACGCCTTCTACTGTCAGCGCCAGGTTCTGTCAGTGACCCGACCACAGTCACTGTATTCCGGAAGCACCCGAAGTGCTAGTTCTGTGGTCTTGGCAAGCACCTGAGGAAATGCTGCCCAGCGAAAGACACAGTCTGAACCAGCTGCGGGAAGAAGGGACACTATGCTAAGGTGTGTTGATCCAAACCCCTCCCCAGCAGCACCGTGTGCAGAATGTGGGGAGCCGCTATCTTGGATCCCACCATTGCCGGGAACAAGCAGCACAACATATGGGGGGTGGCGCTGCCTTCTTGGGCACCATCTTCATGACTCATCAGCGCCATGTGCAGGCCATGGGGTTTGCCATCTTGGACACAGCCATCTTCTAATTCAGCATGTCATCTCTCCGCCGCAGCAATTGGCAATGCTCTGACACTGGACATCATTATATTGACCAGGTCAGCCCACATCAGCTTGCCAGGTCAATGATGAATATTCGGGTAATCGGCCACATGACAAGTTGCCTGTTCGATAGTGGGAGCATGGAAAGCTTTATTGATCCCGACACGGGGCAGCACTACTCCCTTGTGGTAAGGCCAATAAACCAAAAGGTCTCCTTGGCCTCAAAGTCACATACGACTGATGTCCATGACTACTGTTTAGTGGCTCTAACCGTGCAGGGTACAGACTACAAAGACTTTTAAAGTTTTGGTGATGCTGCAGCTCTGGGAATTGATTTTCAGTCACCTTAAAAGGTGGGCCCTACCATCTCCTCACTCTCTGTAACCAGCAGTTCTCAAATCGCCCACACATCCTTCAACCCTCCTCCCCCAACCCCATCGCACATAGCCAGCAACCCAGTTGCTCATCAAGCATGATCTGGGAATCTCCACACTCAAAATCATCCCTCCACCATTGTTTGTCATCTCATTCCAAACTGTAAACCTTTCACCACCAAAAGTAGACGGTATAGTGCCGTGGACAGGGCCTTTATTCGGTCAGAGGTGCAGCAGCTATTTAATGAGGGGGATCATTGAGACCAGTGCAAGCCCTTGGAGAGCACGTGTTAATGGTGAGGAATGGGAAGAAGAACAGGATGGTCATCGACTACAGTCAGACCATTAATAGGTACACACAACTAGATGTGTACCCCCTTCCCGTATATCTGATATAGTGAACCAAATTGCACAGCATCGGGTCTTGTCTACCATTATCTGCTTGTGTACACCCATTCGGTGACTGTACCTGTGGCCCCTCTCACAGACTCCTGAATAAAGGTGACTGTTCCACACCCCCTTCCCCAGTGCAGGGAAGTTGAGCAGCGTGGACGTGCCTTTGTTCTATCGCGAATAAAACCCTATCAGTTTGCTCAACTTCAGTCTTTTCGACTCATTGATGGTGCATCATTCATTAAATTTGAAAGAATCTCTTTGTTGCATGACATGCATAAACTAATTAGTATCTCTGCTCTGCACGGCTTATTATCACGATTAGTTATTAGGAAGAGATTACAGAGGATTTTCATCTATTAATTTCAGTTATTATTCCTTCAAAAAGGGCATTTTCAACTTGAATCCAGATGGTTTCAGTGTCTGTGAGTTCTTGCCAACTAGCAATAAAGTCAAAGTGTTTCAATGTCATAACTGGAAGAGACAGTGCAAATGTTTACTTTACATCTGTACCAAATACCAAAAGAGTGAATGGTGAAATATGCTTCATGTTTTGCAGACAAAGAAAGAACATTTAATTGAAGTTTAATCTCATAATTGCCCCATCAATCATCATATAAGTAAACAGTTTCCAGGATCACCAATATTAACCAAATTATTAAGCAAACCTACAGAGTAAGGAGAAGTTGGACAAACTTGAGATGATTTCTCTGGAGCATCAGAGACGGAGGGAAGAAAACCTGATGCGCTTGTAAAATTCTTTTATTTTTCATTTTATTTACAGCACAGTAGAAGCTGATTCCAGCCAGTTAAACCCGTGCAACCTGTAACCCATACAGGGTCGTGAAAATCAAACAATCTCCTTACAGCTAGCATTGGATTCAAACCTGGGTCGCTGGTGCTATAATAGAGAAGCTTGGACAGTGGGGTCATTTAAAAAAAAAATCCCAGGTTAAAAATATCAAATAGAAGAGGACATGTGTTTCAAGTGAAAGTTTAAAGAAGATGAGTGGAGAAAATGTTTTCGTAGTGGGTACCAGGGTAGTGATGGAAGTAGCATTTAAGAGCTTGCTAGTTAGATATGAAAAAGCAGGAAATGGAGGGATATGGATCATGGGCAAGCAGCAGTGATTTAGTTTAAATTAGCATCATGCTTGGCACAGATATTTGGGCCAAAGGGCCTATTCCCATGCTGTACCTTTTATGTGGACATCCAGTTGCAATGCCGTTGAGTTGAGGGTCTACAGATTTACACGGAGAATTTGAAAAAATAAAATGAAAAAAAAGAAAAAAAACACGTGCATCTCTTGAGCGACTTTCACAAAGAATTTTGCAGCGCAGTGCAGGCCCTTTGGCCCTGTGGTAAACCCCTCTATATAAGTTCTGGGTGTCTTAGTACTTATTATAGTTCGCCTGGACATGGCCCTTGCTGACTGTGCCTGTGGCTTCTCCCACAGACCTCTGAATAAAGGCGACTGTGCCACAGCCCCCTCCTCAGTCCAGGACAGTCGACCAACATGGACGTGTCTCCATTCTATTACTAATAAAAGCCTATCAGTTTCTATATAACTTCTAGTCTTTTGAATGAATTGATGCTGCATCAGGGCCCTCAATGTTGTGCCGACCTATGTAAACTGACTCAGCAAACTAAACCTTCCCTAACACACACCCTTAACTCTCTATTTTTCTTCCATCCATGTGCCTGTTTTAAATATCCTTATGGAAATTACAAGCCAGCTATACTATCCGGAGCAAGCAGCCCAGACAAATCATCAAATCATCTGATCCAGTGAAATTGAAGGATCAATCTTGACAACTGCCACCATGGGAGTAGACATTATTTCAGTTGAATGTCTCTACCTTCATGAGAAGACACCTCTGCCCAGTCCTTCATTGGAACATCAGCCGAGATGTTTCCATCACTGAGCCTCTGGAGGGGGACTTGGGTGCACAATTTTCTGCCACAGAGGAGGGGGGCACATTCCATGAGTCACAGGTGACAGAAATAGAGAGGGAAATAAAGCAGTCAAATTTTAGTTCCTGCTCAATCATTCCCAAAGATGGATGAACAATTAATGTTTCTGACTGCCAGTGTTATTTTGAGGAAAGAAAGTGAAGAACTTTCTGTTCAGTACATCTTAATTTATCATTCAGAAAGGTGTTGAAGTTGCCAATTCACCATCCACTTGTTTATTTCTACACTGTTCTGTCTTGTGTCCATTCCCTGAGTGGAGACCTCTTTGTTTCGTGCCATGAATCTGAGAGATATACTTTTCCTGGCTTAAGTCTGTATTAATCTTTGAAGAAATGATTTCTTCATTTAATTTGCCAGTTCTCTAATCTATTCAATTGTGCCCTGAGTTTCCCTACACAAGTCATGGCTGAGATTTAGGGCAATCGTGAAATGGAGTAGGAGCAAGAGACAAGAGAGTTAAAGCAAAAGTTGAAGATGGATGATGTGTGAGGGTTGATGTCAGCGAATGTGCTGGGGCAAGGTGCTGAGCAGGACCAGAAGATGATAAAAGATGGGGGGGGGGGGGGGGAGGGGGGGTGGAGAGAGAGAGAGAGAGAGAGAAAGAGAGAGAGAGAGAGAGAGAGAGAGAGAGAGAGAGAGAGAGAGAGAGAGAGAGAGAGAGAGATTGACTATTTAATTATCTATGCCCCTTGTGATTTTATATACCTTACAAAAATCTGCCCTGAATAGGAAGAGCACAGGATTCTGGAAAGGTTTGTGCCAGAGGAGATTGCCGACATTGGACAGATTGGTTTACAGAAGGTGCATTGTTAATCCCAGCTCTGAAACACTGCCGGAAGTAGATCAAATAGTGCTTAAGGGCTGACATTGTCAATGCTTGAAATACTCAAATTATGGTTTTCAAATTTCTTGCTAAACAGACCAGAATGGCAATTGTTGCATTCGTGAATCAGAATCCATGGTACTGACAACTATGCTTGGGGTCAGCCATTAGTGACACTCTCTCCCTTGATGCTGAAATCAATAGGAGTATTGGCAGAGCAGAGTTTGCTTTATTCTCTTTGTGGGTCGAGGAGAATCAGAAACTCACTACAAGGACCAAGAATGCTGTGCATTATCAGCACCCTCCTGTATGGTAGCGAGACTTGGACCACCTAATCCAAGATGGAAAGGAAACTCAACAGTTTTCACCTGCACAGCCTTCGCTGCATCCTAGGCATCATTGCCTAACTAATATACCTGGATTAAAAATCAACAATTTAAAAGACAAAAATACTATATTGTATTTACACTGAATAAACTTCATGCATGAAAATATAAACTTTAAAGCATTTTACTTTATTTTCAGTCACATTCTTTGAAAACATTTAATCGTCGCTACATCTCCAAGTTCCTCCCCCTCTGCGGAACCATCCAAAAGATGAACAATAAGTCTATAGATAATTAAGAGATAAAGCCTCTGACTGTGGCAACTCTTACTAAGCAGAGATAAGGAGACACTATAGGAGAGTCACCCCAACGACGAACAGCATCAACCAGCTCTTAATCCTGGGCGACGCCATTGCTGTTTCACACATCTTTATTCAAGCAGCTGCTACGAGCAAAGTACGACCAAAGCCCTCTGCTGGCTGAATATTGCCTTCATCTTCACCAAAGCTTTATGTGTCACTTCAGAGAACATTTACTTTAACAATTTTAAACTTATATATTTTTTACCTATTATTTTAATTTTTAAAATTTATTTTCCTTTGCCGGTTGCCTGCGGCTGCCATTGGCTTGAATTCCAGATACCGGGGTTTTACTGTACTTTAATTATAGTTCACCCAAATAATATGGCACTAGATTATAATTTTAAACCCTGCAACAGTAATCTGCTGGCAATTCCCAGCACCATTGTCTGAAAAAACCTTCTTCCCAAACCAATCTCTTACATCCTTAGCTGTGCCCTGCTGAGAAATTAAACGGCCAGGGTGAAGTGCTGCATTCGTGCAAGAGAAAGAGAGAGTGGGACAGAAAATAATTATTGTCATACAAATGCATCAACATTCTTACTTGATGCAACCAAGCAGGCCCACTTTGCCACTGGGACCTCCAGCAGTCATTGCCACAGGGAATATCTGATTTTGGTGTGGCACAGTGGTGCAATTAGTACTGAAAATAGAACATAGAAGAACATAGTACAAGCCCTTCAGCCCTCAATGTTATGTCATCCTTTATAAGCCTATTCTACCAATAATCTAAACCTTCGGTCCCTCACAGAGTGTGACGCCCATATTTTTTCTTACATCCATGTACCTATCTAAGAGTCTTTTAAACGTCCCTATTGTACCATTCTCCACCACCACCCCAGCAATGCATTCCAAGCATCCACCACTCTCTGTGTTTAAAAAAAACTTACCACTGAATTCTCCCCAGAACTTTCCTCCTCTCACCTTAAAGGGATGTCCTCTGGTATTGGCCATTGCTGCCCTAGGAAAAGGATGCTGGTTGTCCACTCTCTTTCTTTCTTTTTCAATCTGTTTATTGAGTTATATCAAACATGTATACAAGAGGAGAGTTGCATAACCTTCATGTATTTACAAGTGTTTAAAGAAAAGAACATATTAGTATTTAACAAATATATATTAACCATAAATTTTGTATCCTCTTGTAAAACTGCAAGAAAAAAAGAGAGAAAAAAATTGATTTTTATTGCAAAAACCCCTCTAACTAATCTAAAAAAAAAGAAAAGAAAGAGGGACTGGGCCGTCCATTCTGAGAGTAAAGTAGGAAAACAAAGGGTTAAAGGGTTTCCTGGTTAAAACCAAATTTACCATCAGGAACCAAGAGAGAATCCAGTATAAAATTATGATTCTTAAACTGTACAGAAATATTGAATAAACATTCGTCAAACTTCTTCAAATTTGAAAGATGTATCAAATGTCCGACTCCTGATTTTCTCCAAATATGTACACGACATGACAGAAGAGAGCCGTTGAAATAGAGTAGGTGGGTTTGGATCCTTCCATTTAAGTAGTATAGCTTTTCAGACCAATAACGTTAAAAAGGCAATTATTCGCTGTGCAGAGACAGGCATATGCCCAGTCTCTGCTGGTATGATTCCAAAAAGAGCTGTTAATAGATTTGGTTATAATTCTTATCCTAGAACTTTTGCTAAGGTTTCAAAGATACCTTTTCAGAAGGTATCTAGTTTTGAACATGACCAGAACATATGAGTTAAAGTCGTGACCTCAACTTTGCACCTATCACAAGTAGGGTTTAAATTGGGAAAAATACAGGCCAACTTATCTTTAGACATATGTGCCCGATGTGCTTGAACTGAATCAAGGAATAACGGGCACAAATTGATGAAGTATTTACTAGTCAAAAAATATGATCCCATTGTTCGTCCCGAGGCAATTCTTGGAATTTCAATTCCCAAGCACCTTTAATTTTATCATTGGATATCGACCGCAAGTTAAGTAACCATTATATATTGTAGCTATTAACCCTTTTTGAAGTGGATACACCTGAAAAAAGGTGTCTATCATATTAGATCATCTAAGTAATGTATGCAGATTGTAATTTGCAAATACCTAAAAAATTGTGCCTTTCTCAAATCGTATTTGTCTGCTAACTGATTGAAGGACATTAAACAGCCTCCTGCAAATAGGTTTGTAAAGGTTGTCATTCCTTTAGTTTTCCATATTGAAGACACCTGACCAATCAATGATGAAGAATTGAGTTAAGATCTCATCTATTAATTTTGGATAATGCAAAGGGTAGAGGAGCTCCCAGCAATGAGGCCAACGAGTAATCCCCCCCCCCATCTGAATTCCTCTCCAAATCTACCCATAAAGGACATTCATATACGTCTGAATAATAAATCCAAAAGGGTATTAATAGGCCAATAATAAAAACTAAAATTAGGGAGAGGCATTCTTCTGTCTTTCATTTGTTTCTGCAATAAAGGTTTGCTCAATCTAGGATTTTTATTATTCCAAATGTAAGAAGATATCTAGCTTGTCAAAGATATTTTAGGGATGAAGGATGGTACTGCTTGAGTAATATATAAAAACTTTGGTAAAATTATCATTTTAATTGCACCATTGGAGACCATCTGGGAAGCGTTTGTTTCATATATTCTATCGAGATAATTATATTTATAATTATATTGATGCAGATCCTTAAAATTTCTCATAATTTTAATACCCAAATAAGTAAATTGGTTCTTAACAACTTTAAAAGCTACTTGATATATAAGTACTCCTGGTTATTAATAGGAAAAAAGTTTACTCATAATTATTTAATTTATATCCTGAAAAACTACTGAATTCATAAAGTAGGGACAGCATAAAAGGAATAGATTTCTTAGGATCAGAAATATAAATGAATAAATCATCTGCATATAATGAAACCTTATGTATCTTTTCAATCTTCTTCAGCATGATGCTGAACCAAGCCATGAAAGACCCCAACAATGAAGACGCTGTTTACATCCGGTACCGCACGGATGGCAGTCTCTTCAATCTGAGGCGCCTGCAAGCTCACACCAAGACACAAGAGAAACTTGTCCGTGAACTACTCTTTGCAGATGATGCCGCTTTAGTTGCCCATTCAGAGCCAGCTCTTCAGCGCTTGACGTCCTGCTTTGCGGAAACTGCCAAAATGTTTGGCCTGGAAGTCAGCCTGAAGAAAACTGAGGTCCTCCATCAGCCAGCTCCCCACCATGACTACCAGCCCCCCCACATCTCCATCGGGCACACAAAACTCAAAACGGTCAACCAGTTTACCTATCTCGGCTGCACCATTTCATCAGATGCAAGGATCGACAATGAGATAGACAACAGACTCGCCAAGGCAAATAGCGCCTTTGGAAGACTACACAAAAGAGTCTGGAAAAACAACCAACTGAAAAACCTCACAAAGATAAGCGTATACAGAGCCGTTGTCATACCCACACTCCTGTTCGGCTCCGAATCATGGGTCCTCTACCGGCACCACCTACGGCTCCTAGAACGCTTCCACCAGCGTTGTCTCCGCTCCATCCTCAACATCCATTGGAGCGCTCACACCCCTAACGTCGAGGTACTCGAGATGGCAGAGGTCGACAGCATCGAGTCCACGCTGCTGAAGATCCAGCTGCGCTGGATGGGTCACGTCTCCAGAATGGAGGACCATCGCCTTCCCAAGATCGTATTATATGGCGAGCTCTCCACTGGCCACCGTGACAGAGGTGCACCAAAGAAAAGGTACAAGGACTGCCTAAAGAAATCTCTTGGTGCCTGCCACATTGACCACCGCCAGTGGGCTGATAACGCCTCAAACCGTGCATCTTGGCGCCTCACAGTTTGGCGGGCAGCAGCCTCCTTTGAAGAAGACCGCAGAGCCCACCTCACTGACAAAAGGCAAAGGAGGAAAAACCCAACACCCAACCCCAACCAACCAATTTTCCCTTGCAACCGCTGCAATCGTGTCTGCCTGTCCCGCATCGGACTGGTCAGCCACAAACGAGCCTGCAGCTGACGTGGACTTTTTTACCCCCTCCATAAATCTTCGTCCGCGAAGCCAAGCCAAAGAAAGAAAGAAGATGTATCGTATCACCCGTGTTGATACCTTGAATGTCGTTGGAGTCTCGAAGGGCAATAGCTAAAGGCTCCAGAGCCAAATTAAATAGCAAAGGACTAAAAGGGCAGCCCTGCCGAGTGACCCCATACAGCCTAAGATAAAGTGATTTGATTCTTAGTAATAATCACGGCCACTGGAGCATGATAAATCATTTTAATCCAATAAATAAATCCTGGACCAAAATTAAATCGTTTTAAGATCTCAAATAAGAAGTGCCATTCCTCTCTATCAAATGCTTTTTCAGCAGTAAGGGATACAACACATCCAGATTTTTCAGCTGGAGAAGAGTATATAATATTAAATAATCTTTGAATATTAAAATGAGAATACCTATGCTTAATGAACCCAGTTAGATCCTTAGATATAACTTTGGGTAGAATATTCTCAAGTCTGTTGACTAAAATTTTAGAAATGATTTTATAATCTACATTTAATAATGATATTGTCCTGTGGGAGGCACAGTCAGTTAGGTCTTTATCTCTTTTACAAATTAATTAATTAGATGCTTCCTAAAATGTTTTAGGCAAAGTCCCAGAGGATATAAACATCTATTAAGTCTCCTCATCCTTCTTCACTCCAAAGAGAAAAGTCGCAGCTCTGCTAACCTTGCCTCATAAGACATATTTTTCCAATCCAAATAACATCCTGGTAAAACACTTCTGAACCTTATCCATAGCTTCCATATCATTCCTTTTATGAGGCTACTAGAACTGAACACACTATGTGGTCTCATCAGAGATTTGTAGAGTTGCAACGTGACCTCTTGACTTTTAAACTCAATCCCCCTTTTAATGAAGCCAAACATCCCACTGGCCTTCTTAACTATCTTATCTACCTGCCCGGCAATCTTGAGATATGCATGGATTTGGACCCCAAGGTCCCTCTGTTTCTCCCCATTGTTAATTATCCAACCATTAACCCTGCACTCAGCCTTCCATTTAGTCCTCCCAAAATGCCTTTAATAGCAATATTTGCACTCTAATGCTGCCACAAAATATTTTGTAACATGTTCATGATAATAAATTTTGATTCTAATTGGCAGCTGTCATTTGTAGACAAGTGGTAGAATTTTGAGGGACTTCAGGGGAATGTGGAGGGAATCAAAATTATTTGTGTAACTCACATGGTTGAAGGTCAGCATGGATTCAGTGAGCCAATAGACTTCCAGAGTTTACTCTGAAAAAAAAAAGAATCTCAGGATTGTATGTGATGTCATGTATGTACTCAGATAATAAATCTGAAATCTGAATCTGATGATCTGCTGAAGGAACTCAGCAGGCCGAACACCATCAGTGGGAGAGGAAGGTTTTTGGAAGTGATGAATCAGATCTCTTCATATGGACGCTGTGGTGGGAAGATCTCCTGGTGCAATGAAATCCGTGACCATGCAGGTGACAGTGGGCTTTGTTTGGTGGGTTCATGGTCCAAGGGCTTATTACCATGCCGGAGGGGGTGGTTAAGGCAGAAGGCAAAGGAGGAAAAACCCAACACCCAACCCCAACCAACCAATTTTCCCCTGCAACCGCTGCAACCGTGTCTGCCTGTCCCGCATCGGACTCGTCAGCCACAAACGAGCCTGCAGCTGACGTGGACTTTTACCCCCTCCAAAAATCTTCATCCACGAAGCCAAGCCAAAGAAAGAAAGATCTGCAATGTTTTAAGAAAAAAAGCTAGAGGGATATGTGGATTGGTTGGGTTTCGAGGGATATGGGCCAAATGCTGGTGGGTGGGACTAGTGTGGGTTGAGACATTTTGCTCGGCATGGGCAAGTTAAGCCGATGGGTCTGTTTCCCCGCTGTGTGACTCTTTGATTTGATAAATCTATTGATCCCCATTATGAGTGTCATATTCTTTCAGAATTCCAAAGATATCCTGGATGGCAGAGAGACAATTAGAAACACTCATTCCCCCTCCGACAGAAGAAAATTGCTCCTCATCTCACTCCTAAACAGCCGTAGAAGCAGACCCTTTGACCATTTTTGAGTCAGACAACCAAGAGAGTGAAAGGTTACTCAGGGTAACAGAAAAAGGCAAACAAGCGGATATCATTAAATGGAGGGGCAGACATGAAGTGACCTATCCTTTCCCTTACTTTTATATTTGTTTTTAACTCTAATGAAATCTTCCAGCTGCTACGGCGGGAATTAAACTGAGATCCAGGTCACTCGCTTCAATTTCTGGACTATTCTTAGCAATGGAGCAGGGCTGAGTCACTACAGAACGCTTCAAGTTCCTTCAGCCCTCCATGTTGTGTTGACCCATATATTCCTTCCTTTAAAAAGTACTAAACCCTCCCTGCCCGTAACCCTTTATTTTTCTTTTATCCATTGTAGTGACCTGGGATTCACTGGAGGTGTCCTGTACTCATGACTGGTCCTGCCTCCTGGACCCTCTCCCATATATAACCCTGGTTTCCTGCCTAAACCCTGAATCCCTCTGAAGCCTGTTCATGAACTCGACCTGTGTTGTAAGTTAATAAAAGCATTAGTTCTCCCTGCAGTCAAGTGTGAGCTTTTATCCATGTGTCTGTCTAAGAGTTTCTTAAATGCCCCCAGTGTTTCAGCGTCCACCACCATCCCCGACAAGGCATTCCAGGCCCCCATAACTCTGTGTAAAAAAACCTTATTGCTGATCTTTCCCCTAAACTTCACTTTGTACACATGCCCTCTGGAGTTCGCTGATCCTGCCCTGGGAAAGGGGTGCTGACTGTCTCCCCTATCTATGCCTCTCATAATCTTGTGTGGCTATGACCGTCCCTATTTCTGATATTCCATTATTCTATTATTGTTATTTTTACCCCAGGTAAAAAATGTCACAAACTAGAGGACGTGCTCGGAGGGGCTGGGTGGAATTTAAGGGGATGCGTGGGGAAAGTTTTTACATGGAGAGCTCGGTGCCACCAGGGATAGAAGTGGAAGTAGATACAACAGTAGCACTTGAGAGTCTTCTAGATAGACACATAGAACACTACAGGTCCTTCTTCCCACAATGCAGTGCTGACCTATATAATACTCCACCGTCAATCTAACCCTTCTTTCCTTTGCTGCCATAACATGGAGGGATAAGGATCATGTGCAGGCAGCAGAGATTTAGTTTAACTTGAGCATCATGGTTAGCACAGATATTGTGGGCCGAAGGCCTATTCCTGTGCTGTCCTATGCACGGTGCCTAAATTCCTCCCTCTCTGTTGAATTCCTTCACCATTGTTTTACATAGAACAGGACATTCCCTTCAGGCCACGATGTTGTACCTCCATAATCTGCCACTGCGGTATCGTTTCAAAGTGCGACTCAATAATCAGCTGGCAACTACCATCATCATTCCTTGCGAACCTTCCCCCAGAACCTATCCCTCTCGTCTTTATGGTGCCATGTCACTCTTTGCTCTCAGTCATTAAATGCTGAACTGAATCACTGTTTGGATTGAAGCATTGTGCAGAGAGAGGTAGACGATGTGAAAAGCTGGAGAGATCTTCAATGAGCAAATATAAGGCAGTAAAAGTCATGAAAGGGAATATTTTCCACTTATGAAGGACTGTTGGGATCACGGCTCAGTGCTTTTGGCCCCTGCCAAGTTATCTCTCTTCAGCTAGGGGCACACCGCTGGGTTCAAAGCAGATTCGCCCAGTGAGCCATTTGTCTTTCATCAGTGGATGGTCCTGGCTGCTTTTCTGACTTCCGTTTTCACTCCATCGACAGCCGAGACTCATCTTAGGTCTTGGCCAGAGCCCATGGGGGCTTGAACTGAATCCAGTCAATTAGAGACTTAACCAGGGCTCTGAGGAAGTAACAGAGCCTGATGCCTTGGCAACCCCAAGGTGTGGCAGTCACTCCTTTGAGCCGAACATCGTAAAGCTATTTCAAATTAGTTTCCCCAATATATTAGGAGGAAAGATAATGCTGTGTTAGTGATTCTGATATCAGAATCAGAGTCAGGATTTATTGACATGAACAGGTCATGAAATTTGGTGTTTTGTGGCAGCGTCATAGAGCAAACATACATATTATAACCATCTTATGACATTACTATAAAAATAAAATTAAATAATAATAATGTTAATTGTGCACGAAAAGTAAGGTAGTGTCTTTGGTTCATTGATTATTCAGGAATCTGATGGCAGTGGGGAAAAAGCTGTCCTTGAGCTGCTGAGTGCTTGTCTTTAGGCTCCTGTACCTTTTTCCCAATGGTAGCAGAATGGTGGGGATCTCTGAGGATAGAGGCTGTTTTTTAAGACACTGCCTCCTGTCGATGCCCTGTATAGAGTGAAGTCTGGTGCCTGAGATGTGACAGACTGAGTTAACCCTCTGGAGTTTATTCTTGTCCTGAGAGTTTGCGCCTCTGTACCAGACAGTGATGCAACCTGCCAGAGTACACCTGTAGAAGCTTATGAATGAAGACACTGCACAATGTGCTTTAGAGTCAGTGATAAATAAAGCAAAGTCACAGTTCCAGCTACTGCAGCCAATTTGTGGACAGCAAGATCCAAAGTAAAGCAAGCAGATGATGAATGACTTCAGCAGTACACAACAGCGAGGAAGAAACTCAGCCGGCCACATAGCATCAATAGGAAATAGAAGGTAGTCGATGCATAGGTCCTGAACCCTTTGTGAGGGGTGTCAAAAATTAAGGGGGACATCCGAATAAAATAGTGGGGCTATGGGGGGGTGGGAGGGGAAGGTGGAGGAGCACAGGCTAATAGGTAAGAGGTAAAGGTAGGAGAGGGCAGAGGGCTAAGGAGACAGAGGAATGACTGAAAGAGAAATCAAGGGGAAGAGTGCAATTTGGAGGTTGATATTCTAGTTGGAGACTGAAGAGATAGAATACAGAGCTACCCTTCTGAGCCTTCTGCCCTCATCTCTACCCCTTCTCAATTTCTTCAGAATATCCATCCAGTCTCGATGCCTTCCGCTTGATATATCTGCTGAAATGGTCCAGGAAAGTTGCACACTCATTTTCGTTGCACTGATCCCTCAGTCACAACCCTGAGATGATGCTTTCTGTTCTAAAGTAGCTGGGTGTCATAACACCAAACTTGCAAATTAATGCCATTGCTTGCACAATGTGCATTGGCCAGCAGGTGGCAGATCAGGACCATATGAAGCCCCCAGCCAAGTCCATAACTTGTGAATCTGCAAGGCTCATCTCTTGCATCTGGTTCTTGCCGATATGGTCTCCTCTACCTCAGAGGGAATGGACGCGAACTGGGAGATTTCTTCATTGAGCACCTCGGCTCAGTCCGCTGCAATAGCGCGGATCTTTCAGTGGCTACCCATTTCAATTCCCCGTCTTATTCCCTTGCTGACATGTCTATCCATGTCTGCCAGACTGAGACCACCCACAAAATGGAAGAGCAACTTCTATCATCTTCCATCTGGGCACAACACCCCCATCCCCAACTAGATAGCATTAACATTGACCTCCAGTTTCCATTGCCACACCCCGCCCCCCCCCCCCCCCCCACCCCACCTCCACCCTCTAATCCCTTCACATCCATGTACTTATCCAACCTTCTCTTAAATGACAAAATTGACCCTGCTGCAACCACCACTTCCGGAAGGTCATTCCACTCAGCCACAACTTTCTGAGTGAAGAAGCTCCCTCTCATGTTAGTTCTAAAACCTTAACTTATAACCCCTCATTCCAATCTCCCCTACCCTCAAGGGGAAGAGCCTATTCACATCCACTCTATCTATCCCCCTCATAATTTTATATACCTCGATCAAATCCCCCCTCAACCTTCTACGCTCCAAATTGGTTCGGTTGGGATATTTCTCCCTGAAGTTTAGGAGGCTGATAGGTGACCTTGTGGAGGTTTATAAAATCATGAGGGGCCTGGATTAAATGAAAGGTCAGAGTTTTTTTTAAATTTTCCTCTCCATGGAAAATCTAAAACTGGAAGGGATCTGAGGGATGGAGGATGGGGAGTATATGGAGCAAGTTGTCACATGGAATGGGAGACATGAGCACAATTACAAAGTTTAAAGGAATTTTAGATTGGGAATGGATTGGAAAGGTTCAGACGGACATGAGCTAAAAGCGGGAAAATGGGACTTCAGTGCTGTTCTAAAGGAGAAACATCAGAAGTAGCAGATTTAGATTTCCAAAAGTCATTTGATGATCTTTCATATAATTAGTGACTTCCTGAGGTAAGATTTCAGGGCCTTGGGTGTCATATTACTATTTGCAGCAGGTTGTTAAGCCAACTGAAAACGGGGCATTGAGACAAATGAATCGTTCTCAGGTTGGCGAGCTACCACTAGTAGGAAGCCTCTGGGATGAACACTGGGACCTCAACTAGTTATAATAAATGTTCATGGCACAAAGTGTGCTGCAGACATGCTTCCTGGTAAAACAAATCGAGAAGGGAAGGAAGTTGTGAGGCGTCGGCAGAGGGACATAGATGAATTAAACAAGAAGGTGTGGTGCAATGTGGGGAAGTGTGAGGTCATCTACTTTGGAACATCTACAGCACAACACAGGCCCACCTGTCTGTTTTGCACGTGATGTCCAACTTGAAGTAAAATTGCTGCCTGCACGTAATCCATATTCTTCCATTGCCTGCATATTATAGGCTTCAAGGGAGGGAAGAGCTTGATTAATCAAGGAGAAGATTTATATAGATTGGCAAAACATTATGGGCTGAAGGGTCTATACTGTGCTGCCTTGTTCTCTGTTGATATGTTCATCTCAAAATCTCTTTAATGTTACTGCTGCATCTACTTCCACTTCTCTCATTGGTAGACCATTCAAACCACACACCACCATTATTCCCGTTTAGCTGTGTGCGTGTATGCGCACACACTTGTTCTGCAGCCAGAGCACAAAGGCATAATGTGGGCACAAAAGTTCGGTAACCTAGTTCAAAATATAGAATAAAATCTGAACTAAATACATGACTTAATAGAATACAATCATACTTGTGTTATATTAATGCAAGGATCGACAACGAGATAGACAACAGACTCGCCAAGGCAAATAGCGCCTTTGGAAGACTACACAAAAGAGTCTGGAAAAACAACCAACTGAAAAACTTCACAAAGATAAGCGTATACAGAGCCGTTGTCATACCCACACTCCTGTTCGGCTCCGAATCATGGGTCCTCTACCGGCATCACCTACGGCTCCTAGAACGCTTCCACCAGCGTTGTCTCCGCTCCATCCTCAACATTCATTGGAGCGCTTTCATCCCTAACGTCGAAGTACTCGAGATGGCAGAGGCCGACAGCATCGAGTCCACGCTGCTGAAGATCCAGCTGCGCTGGGTGGGTCACATCTCCAGAATGGAGGACCATCGCCTTCCCAAGATCGTGTTCTATGGCGAGCTCTCCACTGGCCACCGTGACAGAGGTGCACCAAAGAAAAGGTACAAGGACTGCCTAAAGAAATCTCTTGGTGCCTGCCATATTGACCACCGCCAGTGGGCTGATATCGCCTCAAACCGTGCATCTTGGCGCCTCACAGTTCGGCGGGCAGCAACCTCCTTTGAAGAAGACCGCAGAGCCCACTTCACTGACAAAAGACAAAGGAGGAAAAACCCAACACCCAACCTAACCCACCAATTTTCCCCTGCAACCGCTGCAACCGTGTCTGCCTGTCCCGCATCGGACTTGTCAGTCACCAACAAGCCTGCAGCTGACGTGGACATTACCCCTCCATAAATCTTCGTCCGCGACGCAGTTTTATTGGCCATGAGGGATCGGCTGTGGCAAAATGATCTTGAAGCAATTTCAAGTTTATATTTGCACAAGCATTTGGTGTGCATGCACTTGTCACAGGGAAAAACAAAATTGCACAACTTCAGATTTTTGCACACACTGACAGCTAAAAATTAGAGGAAACTTTGCTACCACTCTCTGTTTAAAAAAAAACTTGTCCCTTACATCTACTTTAAACATCCCCTCACTAGGGATAAATATTCCCTAGATAAAAGTAATCCTATCAGTGCCGCTAATGAATCAAAAACATTAATCAGGTCTCCCCTCAGCCTCTTAAGAAACTAACATAAGTTTGTCCAACCTCCCCTTTCAGCTCACCCCCTATAATCCAGACAGCATCCTGGGAAATCTCTTCTGCACCGTTTCCAAATCCTCCATATCCTTCCTATAATGGGGCAATCAAAAAAAGCACACTGTATTCGAAGTGCGGCCTAACCCAAGTTTTACATCGCTGCAACATAATTTCCTTTCTTTATACTGCCCTGCCCAATGAAGCCAAGCCTTCTTCACAACCCTATCTACGTTCAATGAGTTATGGACCTGGACTTCCAGTTCCCCCTGGTCATCAATTCCTGCATTTGGCCCATATCGCTCCAAACCTTTCCTATCCGCTGTACCTGCGCAAATTCCCTCCTTTTAATTTGGGTATAAGTTCTGCAACGAAGAAGGGGTGCGGTACTGAATTTTGTAGGTGCCGGTGCTCACCAAGACCGGCACCAAGGAGGTGCCTGGAGTGACTCCATGCGGTGCAGGAGTGGAGCTCCGGAGAGTTCCAGCAGCACTCCACCCCTGTGTAATGTGTAGGTGTTACATTTGTTTGATTCACATATTCTTTGGGTCATATATTTCCTCAGCTTGAATTTTTAAAAAAATGTTTATTCAGAATAATCTGCATTGATAGACTTGCAAGGGTAAACAGAGAAATGTAGCTAGACAAGATATACTCTGGAGATAATGTCGGAGATGTACCTCTCCAGAGATACATGCAATGAGATATCCATATACCTGAAGTCAAAGCAGCATCTTCTAAAAATCATCTCCCACTTTCACCTTCAGAAGTTCCCGGTATGTTTGATTATGCTGTGATTATTCCTCCTTTCAGGCAGCATTTGCGCAAGGGCAAGGAGCAGAGGGATAAGGGTATAGGGTCTGATTGGGGATTTGCAGAGTTTAAGACCAATGCAGTGGCACAAAAGTATTGGGGAACATAGTAAAAGCAGGTAGATTCAAAATGCGGGCGGCGGGGGTGGGGGGGAAGGAGGAGGAGGAGAGGAGAGGAAGGAGGAAGGGGAAAGGGGAGGACCTTCCCACAGACAGTGAGGATGCTGGACGACCGAAGGAACTGCTCACACTGACCATGCGAGTCTCCAATATTTATGAGAAGATATTTATTTATTTGCATGGATGAATCTATGCCCTGCATATGTTTGTCTACATGCATGTTATGTCTAGTTGAGTGTCTGTGTATTGCGCACCAAGGACTGGCGAACGCTGCTTCTGTGGGTTGAACTGGTACACTCAGATGACAACAAGCTGAGACTGGATCTGACCTACCATCAGTCTTAGTGAAGTGGCTTTAAACCCAAGCTCCCGCTGAAAGGCTTGACATAAACAGTACGAGAGGAGATGACCATCTCGTGTGGACTTGGTAGCAACAAATCCACACACTTTGATCTTTGATCCTTGTTTTAAAGACTTCTACATGAAAAGCTTTCAAAAGCAAAGAACACAGTGAAGAGGCTTTTTATTATTGTTATTATGTGTCTGAAAGGAGCAGAACATCACCTGGTATCTATCTGCTCATCATCTGCTACCACTTTCTGCTTCAGTCCTCACTGCTGCATTCTTAGTTTTGACTAATAACATTAGATAAACCTAATAAGGTGAGCTCAACAGAAATAATGGAATCTTCCGGCTAAAATGGAGGGAAGATACTTATCTGAGCTGTGATGGTTTGGAAGAGAATAGATAATATTCAAGATTCAAGGTTTCCTTATTGTTATGTAATAGTGCAGAATATGTAATATTACATGAAATTTCCTTCTGCCTGCTGCAAGGCAGACAAAGATTCGGCATTAACGTCGCCCAGCGATGTCTGAGAGAAAGAGAAGCGAATGAGAGTCCCTTCAGAGACATTGAGTGTCCACGGATTTGCCTTCAGCTGCATCCTCAATTCGAGCTCCAGATCCAAACCTCCAACACGATCAGGAAACCTCCGGTATCTGAAGCCCTTTGGGAACCTTTCTTGCCCTCAGTGCCCTCTCAAATCTCTGCTCTGATTAATGGTTCCTATGAACCAGTCTTCAGCAGCCAGCAACCTGTAGGGGTCCTTCAGCTGGTGAGACCCTCGCTGGTGTGCTGCCATGCTCACCTTCCCTGCAGCGTCATCCCCTGTGCTTCTCCTTCTCAATGGTGGGCATCCTCCCCACGTCTGGTGCCCTGCGCCAGTCCACTGCTCTCCCAGAATCTGCAACCACTGCTAAGCACAGGCGTCACCATCTTGGGCACAGATCCTGTGGCTGCAGAATTTTAAAATAAAACACGGTTGGTTCCCATAACAGATCTTTCAGAGCCTTTATGGATCTGCCAGCAGTAGGACCATGTGGCAGTAACAGCACTGTGTCTCCGTTCTCCCGGGCCTGCACCAGTGACAATGCTACTGACCTCTGAAGCACCAGCAGTGCCGTATGTTTTCTCAGGAATATGTTTGGAGTCATATAGTGAGGAAACAGGTCCTTCGGCTCAACTATCCCACCCACATGAGTCCCACCTGTCCACATTTGGCCCACATTCCTCTAAACCCATGCTATCCATATATCTATCCAAATGTTTCTTAAACATTGCAATAGTAACTTCATCTGGCACCTTTCTCCATACCTTTTCACCCACTGTGTGAAAAAGTTACCCCTCAAGTTTCTGTTGAATCTCTCCCCCTTGACTTAAACTTGTGTCCTCTGGTTACCAATTCCCCTACTAAGGGCAAAAAAAACCCCACATTTACCCAATCTATTCTTGTCACAATTTTCTACACCTCCATGAAATCACCCCTCATCCTTCTGTGCTCCAAGGAATAAAGCCCCAGCCTGCACAACTTCTCCCTGTAGCTCAACCCTCCCCCCCCACCAAGACCTGGTAACACCCTCATAAATCTTGGAATCACCATACTGTGTTCAATCCTGATCTCAGACACTGTCTAGGTGGAGCTTGCATGTTCCTTAGTGCTCTTGTTTCTTACCCAATGAAAAGATGTAGAGGAACTTATTGGGTTGGGCAGCGTCCATGAGGGAAGGAGATGGTCGACACTTTAGGTCAATCAGACTTTAGAGTGCAAAGGGGAGAGAACCAGTATAAAGTGGAGAGGGGTGTGACAGGAGCTGGAGAGTGGTAGTTGGATCTTAGTAGGGAGGAGTTGATGGGCAGGTGGAGCCAGGTGGGAGAGGAAGGGTAGAGATGGTGTCGGAGAATGAAATAAAGAAGGAAGTGACGAGTGGGGGGAGAGGATAGGGGCTGACCAATGGGTCGAGTGTGTGAGTGAGAGGCAAGGGAGCCAAGTACATTACAGGGAAGTGAGGGCAGGGGTTAATCACTGATAATTGCACCTCTCAATAGATTATTGATAATCACGCCTTCCAATTGTGAAACGAGGGTTGTATAAATAGTTCCTGCCACCCATCTCTCACTGAGTAACTAAAAGGTACAAATCTGGTTACAATCCACAATGGGTAAGATACCCCAGTTGCATGCCACAACTAGCCCCCCAGCCTGTACCAGCATGTACAACACAACTGGTTTGTCTACGTTGGCCAGGGCCCGCAACCTGGATTGAACCTGGATCAAGTATATTGTCAGAGTACATACATAGCATTACATACAATCCTGATATTCTTCTTTCCTGTGGCCCATGTAGAATTTCTAATTAATGGTAACTATAAATGGTACTCAAGAAGAAAGAATATGTACAAATGGAAGAAATGTAAACAAAGAAAGAAATGTAAGCAGATTGACTGCGAAAATACAGAAAAATAAATATTCTGTAATAAATAATGAGATAAGTACGAGATCTTAAATGAGAGTTTCCCTGAGACTGTTGTTTAAGCGTCTGATGGTTGAGGGGTTTTGAAGGTCTATTGGATGCACTAAGCTGCAGAAAAGGATCCTAAGCAGTGCTAGCTCTCAGCTTTGAGACTGAATGTTGCCCCTCACCCAGGTTAATAATAACATGCAGGTTACCATTATTCACTGTTACGGAAGCAAGGCTTCAAAGGGTTTCTGTTCTCCAAGGTTGTTGCTGCTACTTCCCTCGTAATCTGAGATCAAACAAAAAAGGTGTTGAGAGATATGGCTGTTTCTTGCTTTATTTGTCTGTTTAGTGCAGGTAACTGCATCCAATAAATATTAAAGCAGATCATCTACTCACAGTAATGTAAAGAAACTCATCCGTAATCTCAAGCACAGACCTGTTGTGTAACTCATTTAATTTCATTTTAATTTAGTTAGGAATGCCACATGGTAACAGATGAATCCACCGACACTCAGCACCTCTGAAGGGTCTCTTTTTTGCTTCTTTTTTGCTCTTTTACTGTAAGGGGCACTGGGCAACACTAAAGGTGACTCTATGCCTTAAGGCAGGCAGAAGGCAATTTTATTTTTATTGTAGTGGGCTGCACTGATCCTCAAGTGAACTGGATCACAGAGATGCAAGCTCACATAGATAGGGCTGACATCACAATAGTCTGGGGATGGGCAAAGGATCATGGGAGTTGTGCGATCAGCTCTCGGAGAATTCCAGTAAAGTTAGTTGGTTGGTTCAACTCACTCACAGCTTCTGTGTGGATTTTCTTTTCTTTACTGCACAGCCCACCAACCACAGTATAATATTACCTGTTCTGTATCATTGAAAGACAATAGAGGAATCTTGATCTTGAACAGGCCCTTCTGGCCCACAAGCCTGTGCCACCCAAATACCCTGATTAACTTACAAATCTTGTGCATTTTGAAGGGTGGGAGGAAACTGGTGCACCGGAATGAAACCCATGCAGACATGAGAAGAAAGTGCAAACACCTTTCAGACAACGCCAGATTCAAAATTGGGCTGCTAGCGCTGCAATAGCAAACCCTCTGAATACCAAGAGTGACTCACTTGGAAAGGTGTATGGAGGAAGGAAAAAAATATAAGCTTAAAGGGTTGCACTACTTCCAGAGGCCCTTTCTTGCAACACCAGAAGCATGGGTTCAATACTAACTTCCAATGCTGTGTGCATGGAGTTTGCAGGTTCTTCCTGAGACTGCAGGGTTTTTCTCTGGGCACTCTGGTTTCTGCCCACATCCCAAAAGTGATGCAGGTTGGTAGGTTAAATGGCTCAAGTGTGTGAGTTAACGTGGGAGAATAAAAGAAGACTGATGCAGGATTAGTGTGAGGAGTGGGCCGATGGTTTGCCTGCCAAAGGCCAAAGGCATTAAAGTTAGTCAGTTATTCCTAGTAAGTACATGAGTGGTAGAATTGGTGAGAGGGGGGAGTTGATACGAATGTGGGGAGAATAACAATGGGATTAATCTTTTTCAATATTTTTATTGAAATTCCACATCAAAAAAAATTCAGAGTACATAAAAATACATGTAAAAAAAAAGGAAAGTACTGAGTACACTGCACTCAGATCATTCTATTTCATCCACAGTACCTGCATTCTTAATCAAACAAATTATATTCTAGTAATACTTTATTATAAAAAAACATAATCTAATCCTACCACCAAAACCGGAGCTGTTTGGCAAAGAGAGATAAAAAAGAACTCCCTGTCACAGTAATAAATGACCTTATTAGCCAAAACCTCTGCATTAATACCAGATCAGAGATTTTGAAAATTTAAATTCAAATTGGATATTGAGCATTGGGTCTTCTCTAAATTTGACATAACATCATGTAACCACTGAGCATGCGTAGGTGGAGCAACGTCCTTCCATTTAAGCAACACCGCCCGCCTGGCGATAAGTGAAATAAAAGCTAATGCATGCAAATCAAGTGCCGTTAAAATGATGCCTCCCTCTCCAACGAGGCATTAGGGGATTAATGTAGGAGCCATGTAAATGGGTGGTTGATGGTTGGTGAAGGCTCAATGTGTCAAAGAGTTGGCATTCATGTCACCCGACATCCTTTAAGAGAGAAAGAGGAGGACAAGAGAGACCCTTCAGAGTCACTGATGTTCCGTGGATTCCCGTCCAGTGCTTCTGCAACCCCTCCAGCCGCACAGAATCCTGTTCGATCCCTCGGAAACCTGAGCTCCAGATCCAAACCTCCAAGTTGCTCAGGAAGCCTTCAACCCCTGTGGCCCTTCAGGAGATGTTCTTGCCTTTGGCACCCTCTCAAATCCCGGCTCCAGTACCTGCTTCCCATGAGCTGGTCTCCAGCAGCCCGTAACCTATGCAGGTCCTTCTACTGCTGGCTCTCTCTGGTCCGCTGCTGTGGTCACCGTCCTCCTTCTCAACGTGGGGTGCCCACCCCATAATTCGCAATGCCTTATGGCTGCTACTGAGTGCAGGCGTCACCCTCATGGGTACAGACCCCGAGGCTGCAGGAATATAGTTTAAAAACACTGCAGGCTCCTCCAACAGGCCTCTTAAAGTCTGTACAGAGCTGCCGCAGTAGAACCCTTCAGAGTACCCTTGTGTCTTTGCTCCTCGCTCTCCAAGGTCCAAACCAGTGGCAGTGCTGCCTTTACAGAAATCGCTGTGACTACAATGGCTTGGAGAGAAAGTGAACTAATGCCATTAAGATCACAATCTTCTGACTTAAAGTTACTGAACGACTGAGATCAGAAAAACTCAAAAGCAGTCGAGAAGATGACAGCAAAAGATCACAAACATTTATTCGGTGTGAAAATGGAAAATGCACAAAATTCTTTCAAATCCAAAAAGAAATCAACACTATTGAGATTAATTGATTTTCATTTGTCTTTTCAGAGTGGCTGAAGATTAGGAAAATAAGGGGTGATCTCAATGAAACATACAAGATCCTGAGAGTGCATCAGTGATTAAAGTACTGAGATGTTTCCACTGGTGGCAATAAGAGTCGGAGATGGTCAACTGAGGTGAGAAGAACTTCTCCTCTGAGAAGCTGGTGAGTTTCTGGAATTATCCATCCCAGGGGTCTATTGATTCATAAAAATCATGGTGTCCTATAGCCCAGCAACAGCCCTTCAGCGCATCTCACCCATACCAACAGAAGGTCGTCCCATTTTCTTGCATTTGGTTCACTCCTCCGGTCCTATTTGAGCCATGTAGCCTGTCCAAATGTCATCTAACCATCATAAATGTAGCCTCCTCTACTACTTCCCCTCACAGCAAGTGCCTTATACCTACCATCCATTGTCTGAAAAACCTGCCCCCCAGATTCTCTTTTAAATTTTCCCCTCTCTTCTTAGGGTAATGGCTGTTGGTTTCAGATGCTTCAACATCAGGTAAAAGTCTGTGACCTCCCACCTTATCGATGCCCCTCCTGATTTTGTAAACTTCTATAAGATCCTCTGCTCCAGTCTATCCAGCTTCACCTTGCAACTCAAACCTTCCAGTTTTAGCAAAATCCTTGTGAGACGTTTCTGCACTTTCTCGAGCTTAATCAAACCCTTCTTATGGTAAGGTGACTATATGACATGCAATATTCCAGGTGAGGTCTCATCAGCCAATGACTTGTACAGCTTAACCTGAAGTCACAACTCTTATATTCATTGACCCGTCTCACGAAGACAACCATGTCACGTAGCTTCTTCATTACTTTTATCCGCCCATTACCTCCTGGCTTTGGGCCTGTGTTCCTCCCTCCCTCCCCATCGTTTTATTCAGACGCCTGCCATCATTCTACTCATACCTTGATGAAGGGCTCAAACTTGAAACGTTGGTTATGTATGTATCTTTGCTATATAAAGTATGCTGCGTAACCTGCTGAGTTTCTCCGGCATTGGGTCTTCACTTCAATCACAATGTCTGCAGACTCTCATGCTTTACTGGCTTCTTCACTACATTGTCTACCACCTTCAGAGAACTATGTATAGAAAAACACCTAGTATCTGGCACCTATGGGGATTGGTAGAATGCTGGAGAAATTAATTTTCTTGTTGCTTGCTGTGTGACTGGCGGACTAACGGCGTGGTGCACTAATTTTAAACTTCCATATTTTTTACTATTTTTGATTTTGCCACTTGCATGGGGCTGCCAGTTGCTTGAATTCCAGAGAGAAGGGATTTTATTGTGCTTGTAGCCTTCACTCTCGCTCTGTCCTACAACACTACCCAGGACACTGTCATTCAATGTCTATGTTCTGCCCAGGATTAACATCCCCACGTGTGTCACTTGGCACTCGTCAAAGTGAAATCCCAGCTGCCACACCTTTGCCTACTTTCCCACTTGAACCAGATCCTCTTGTAAATCTTGGCAACCTTCTTCATTGTCCACTGCACCGCCAATTTTTCTGTCATCTGCAACCTTATTCATCATGTCATTGACATTCTTATGCAAATCTTGAACCTTCAGTCTTGGATCTTAGTATATCTCTGGCAAATCATTTGAGATCACTGGGGGATATAGATACATACTTTGAAAGATTGGGGAATTGAGGGCTACAGGGAACTGGCATGGCATGGCACAAAGCAAGGTTGATCATAGTGAATTGAGGGTTCAGCTGTGGGGGGGAGAGGAATGGGGAGCGAGCGGGGTGGCGGGGGAGTGTGATGGGCCTCCTTCTGCTGATTATGTGCTCTTGTTCTTTGAAGTAAATAATGTTTTCCTTTGAAAGGCTTCATTAATTTGCATTCATTCCTTAACTCAGGAATGAGTGGGAAAAGTTTTTATAAACCGTTCTCAGAAAACAAAACAGGTAATGATTTTAAATTGAACCTCACATTAATGACAGTATTTACATTGATGGCAGTGGTAAGATAATTGCTATCTTTGTACCTGCAATAATATCAGATAGTACACTAAGGGCTATTTTTTCTTTGCTTTAATAAGCCCTTTACTGTTAAAAAATCTTGCCCAAGCGAATGGTAATCTAACCTTTTGTTTATGTTGTTGCTTAGAGACAATGGAGCAAATTATGGGTTGAACATTAAGCTCTCTTTCCCAGGATAAGTAGCAAAACTTAATTGTTCATTTCTGAGATGTGGACTTGGCGAACACTGCCAGTATTCATCGTCTATATTTAATTACTGTATCTATTTATGTAATTGCTGAATTTTCTAGACTATTTTCTTAATGTTAAATTTACAGGGTCGACTATTTATATGGATACTACTTTTGAGAGGCTGAAATTCACACTAATGTATTTTGACTGAATCAGCTTAGCTGTTATCCATGGCTGTGGATAACAAGCATAATTTTAAGTTCATGTAGAACCCATTATATTGGCCTACCTTATCTATATAAGGAATGATGGTGTGATATATCCAGCACTCAATAATATAATAGTAATGAATTTTGGGCAAGCTGTGTTCCTACAAGTGACTATTTACAGATCTGTGAACGGCAAGCAGATGAACTGTTGTGTTCAGGCTTTTGAAATTTTATGGTAGTTAAGGTGCTAAGTACCCATTCAAGGATACAGTAATTTTAGTGAGGAAAATTACAGATTTTCTGGCCAAAAATAGTGATCGACTTTTGTCGGGTTCTAATTGTACAATCAGATAATAATAAAGTTGACTTGGGTGCAGCTTGAAGTTTCTGTGGCTTCCAGTATCGTAAGTGAGCAGCTTCACAGCTCTGCTGTGTGTTCAGATCCGACATCATCCAAGTTGATGTTAAAGTTTGCACTTATTGTCAAGTTTTCCATGTTACAGTGAAAGCTTAGTTTTGTGTGCTATCCATGCATAAGTACAGCAGAGAATAGGGTTACGAATGAGAGAACTATTGGAACCAAGCAAGGGCAACATTATATTACGTGCAACATTTATTCACAGTTATTAGTCTCATCAACCTCACCTTACCCTCCTAATCATGAACTGCTCCAGTATCACAGAAAGGCCTGTTGTCTGTATGATTGAACGATGCCGTTTTTTCTTGCATTAATGGCAACTACATCTATAATTTTATATTTATTGTCTCTTTTTCTGTCTTGGCATATTGTGGTAATTTAATGTATGCTAATGTAGTTGGTCTATCTTATGTAGCTGTGTGGCTACAGCAAGTAAGAATTTCAGAACATCTGTTCTTGCACTTAAGTACAGCAAAATCCCCGTTAGCCAGAATTCAAGCAACTGGCAAAAAAATTAGTGGAAGATAAATCGGCAAAAAAATTTGAAAGTTCGCCAATCACGCAACACACAGTCTCAAGCAACTGGAACATGTACTTAATGGGCATCATATTAATCCCCCACAGCCTCCAGGGGTTTTAGAGTATATTGACAATAAACTCTCATTTCTCATTCAATAGTCTGATAGTAGTGGTCCAGAAACTGTCCTTGCACATGAGAGTGCATGATCTGACACACTTGAAGTTTCTTCCGAGTGGGAGGAGGGAGAAGCCAGTGGGTCAGAAATTTCAGATTCCTCTCGACTGATGGAAGGGGATGACGGTGTTTGGATTGCACAGTGGTCACTTGGAATTTAAACACACACTTATGGGGATCCTAGGGGAATGGGAGATTTGGCAGTTCAGGTAGAAACCAATCAAAAAGACCCTTGTGAAGTCCTGTACTGTTTCAAGCACAGCTCAGTTGGAAGTACCCTCTTCTGATTTCACTGTATCTGCCAAGCAATTACTTTGGGTCCTGTCAAACTGCAGAGATGTGAGGTTTGCAGAATCTGTCGCATTTTCACTAAGTTCCTCAGCACCCCTCAGGGAGTTTCCTTCACAGGAAACTTCCTGAGAAAAGCACTGCCCTTGTCAAATGGAAAGTTCAGCAGTCAGAGGTCATGACCTGATGGTACTTGACCTTTCACAATGAAAGCTCTGATGAATGAGAGGAGAAAGGACACAGTGTTGGAACATTTATTCCAATAGTTCACTTAATTATAGTGTCGGGCAGTTCAAAGACAGTGGAATCCCCCATCTCCATGATGTGGAATCAAACAATAAGGAGCGGTCAGGTAAAAGGTCAATCCACTATTTATGTTCGTGGAGCTTAACTCAGTCAGCGTGTCAATTGTAAAGCTGCATTAGTTTCACCATCTATAAGGTGAAGATGGTGTTCCTGCTTTGATCTCTTTCAAGTGGAATTTAAAAGAAGAGTGTGTGTGTGTGTGTGTGTGTGTGTGGGGGGGGGAGGGGGTGGTGTACGTATGTGGGTGCGTGTGGAGTGTGTGTGCACATGTGTGTTTCTGCATATATGAGTGTGTGTGTAATTGTGCACATGTCGGTGGGTATCTATGTGTGTATATTTGCATGTGTGGTATATATGTGACCACCGCCAGTGGGCTGATAACGCCTCAAACCGTGCATCTTGGCGCCTCACAGTTTGGCGGGCAGCAACCTCCTTTGAAGAAGACCGCAGAGCCCACCTCACTGACAAAAGGCAAAGGAGGAAAAACCCAACACCCAACCCCAACCAACCAATTTTCCCCTGCAACCGCTGCAACCGTGTCTGCCTGTCCCGCATCGGACTTGTCAGCCACAAACGAGCCTGCAGCTGACGTGGACTTTTTACCCCCTCCATAAATCTTCGTCCGCGAAGCCAAGCCAAAGAAGAAATATATGTGTGTCTTCGTGCGTGGTGTGTGTATATGTAGGTGTGTGTGTGTGTATATGTGTGTGCATGTGTGTGACTGTGTGTGTCTATGTGTGTATATCTGCATGTTTGGTATATGTGTGCCTGTGTGTCAATGGATGCATGGTGTGTGTGTGTGCGTGTCTGTGTGTCTGGTGTGTGCATATGTTGTATGTGTTCAGCTGTGAATACCTGTGTGCATGTGCCTATGTGAATGTGTGTGTGTATAACTAAATGCAAGAATTTGTGTATATGTATGGGTGTATTTGTTTTCGTGCACAAGTGTGTGTATGTATCAGTGTTTATGCACATGCGTGGGTAACTGGATCCAAGAATATCTTTGTGCATGCGCAGGCAGGCTGCGCACGTGTGCACTTTCGCATAATGCATGTGCACATCTGTGTCTCTGCATGGAATTTCCTGTTCTTTCAGATTGATAACTTGCCAACACTGGCAGCGTAAACCATACACCCCATATAAGGAATAATGGCGTCGGCAGGCCTGTTCCTGGATGTTAGCAGTCGACCTCTGTCAGAGAGGAAGGGCAAAATATCCCCAAAACATTTTCAGACAAGGGTCTGTGAACCTGAAATCAGATTCAGTAAGCAAACTGCTGGTGGAACTAGACAAATCTACAGTATCCATAGCAAGAGAAGCAGATTTAACTTTCCAGTTGGTTGAGAGAGATACGAGCAGCGCAGCAGCACTTGTAGAGCCGGTGCTGAGATTCCAGCGACATGCTGTCTATATGGAGTTTGCAGAATGACAATCCTCTGTCTGCACCGGTTTCTTCCCACACCCCAAAAAAGTGTAGGTTGGTAGGCTAAATGGCCACTGTAACTTGCCTCCAGTTTGTCGATGAGTGGTGGAACCTGGGAAGAGTTCCAGGGAATTTGGAGGGAATTAAATGAGATGAGTGCAAATGAATGCTTGGTGATCAGTGCAGGTGAAAGGTCTGTTTCGATGCTACAAGTACATTCAAGAGACATGCGAACAGGAAGAAAATAATGTTCAAATGGGATGCATAGATGGAGAGAAAGGTCAGCACAGATCTGGTCGGCTGAAGGGCCTGTTTCTGTGATGTACAGCTCTTTCTAACCATGGTCCAGACTTCTTTTCTGAGCCTTTTCCAAGAGGTTGGATGCAAAAGGCTTGCAAAGGATACAGTTCCAGCCCAGAAAAGGTTCAGTTGCGCGAGAGGTTGAAACATGCAGGTTTGCCTTTCTTCCTCTTCTAAAATGTAAGGTATAATTGAGATGCTGATAATGGAAGGGTATGATCGAGAGTAATGTTTTCCTGTAGCTGGATGATGCCAAAGATCCTTTTAATGGAGCTGGGCAATACTTCCACCCTCCCAGACACTCCTCACCCTAGAAGACAGAGCCTTTGGCTGAGTCTCATTGATTCCCTGCCCTTTCACACTCACTCCATATTATCCTGTGCATAGAAAGATTACAGTTTTGCAGGTGCACCCACCAGCCTTCCCATTCAACAGATCGTGTTTTGTAATTCCCATAAGATCCAACAAGATTCCACCATCATGGCCACGCTTCACTCCACTCTCCTTTCACCATCTCAAATGGATCAGCTCCTACACAACTGCCTGGCCTGATGATAAGACCATAAGTCATAGGAGCTAAAATAGGCTATACAGCCCATTGAGTCTGCTCCACCAATTAATCATGAACTGATCCATTTTCCCACTCAGCCCCACTGCCCTGCCTTCTCCCCATAACCTAATCTAGAACCTGTCAATCTCTGTCTTAAATAAACCCGATGACCTGGCCTCCACAACTACCTGTGGCAACAAATTCCACAGGTTCACCACCCTCTGGCTGAAGACATTCTGATGCATTTCTATTCTAAGCAGATGCCCCTCAATCCTGAAGTTGTGCCCTTTTGTCCTCAACTCTCTCATCATGGGAAACAATCTTTCTATACCTACTCTGTCCATCTTTTCAACATTCAAAATGTTTCAATGAAATCTAATTTTCTACTAAATTCCAATGACTACAGTCTTCTGATATGGTAACCATTTCATTCCTGAAATCATCCTAGTGAACCTCTTCTGAACCCTCTCATCACATATTTTCTTAAATAATAAGCTCAAAACTGCTCACAATACTTCAAGTGAGGTCTTCCCATTGTCTTAACACCACATTCCTTCTCTTATATTCTATTCCTCCTGAATTGGATTTGCCTTCTTCACCACCAACTCAACCTGCAAGTTTACCTCAGGCTATCCTGCACAAGGACTCCCAGGTCCCTTTACATCTAGGTATTTTCAATTTTATCCCCATTTAAAATAATCTTCCCATTTATTTTTTTCTATCAAAGTGAATGACTGTACACGTTCTGACATTATATCTCATTTGTCTCTTCTCTGTCCATTGTCCTGATCTGTCCAAGTCCTTCTTCAGCCGGTATGTTTCCTGTGCTCTACATGGTCCTCTGCCTACCTGATCGCCCATCCCCACCAACCACTCCCCATTCTCCTACACTTTCCCCACACAACCACCTGTCCTTACAAGATTCAAGATTCTAGAATTCCACTCATTGACCGGTGCACCAAACTGCAAAAAATTCTTCTTCCTCTGTTGGCCCTATAAAGACACACAAAGAGGTGCACTGGTCAAGCACCCTTATCAAGGTGGAAAAGAGAAGCAAATGGGAGTCCCTTCAGAGTGCCCGTGGATCCCACCAACTCCTCCGATGCCATTGCCTGCTGCACTCTCTTAACCTCCGTAGCTACATGGGCTCTTGCCCTGTCCAGTGGTTGAACCTGAGCTCCAGCTATCTGTGTCACTCTTCCTGGCCCATGGTTCTAAACCCCCTCCCAAATGATCTGTAAGTTGCCTGCTCCTGAGCCTCCTACATTATAGGGAGAAACGCCCCAGCCATCCAATCACCTTACAACTCCTGTCCTCCAGTCCTGATAAGGTGGCAGCTAAGTATTATTAAAAATTTCTGCTTTTATTATATGATGTTTGTGCTATTTATATAAATAAAAAATGAAAAAGCATTAAATTATTAAAACGTATTAAATGGGTGGCATAACCTGCATGGGGTTTCCCCTGGGGCTCTGGTTTCCCTCCACCCTTCAATGTGTACCAGGGACTGTAGGCCAATTGGGTGTAACTAGGCAGCATGGGATCGTGGGCCAAAAGGGCCTGTTACCGTGCTGTACGTCTCACAATTTTAAATGTTAAAATTTAAATTTAAATTTAGTGAGTTTGCAGATGAAACAAAGATTGGTGAAATTGTGGACTGCACTGAGAGCTATCGAAGGATACAGCAGGATATAGATCATTTACAGATACTGTATGTGTAGCAAAATGGTAGATGGAGCTTAAACTGGACAAGTATGAGGTCCTGTACTTAGGGAGGTGAAATGTAAGGGGAAACAGTACAGCTAAAGGCAGGACTCTTAACAGCATTGATATGCAGATGGATCCAGAGGCCAAGTAGATTCACAAATAGATCGGGCGGTGTAGTGCGTGTTGAAAGAACCAACGACTTGTTGATCCAAACCAAGGATTTTATTAACTAAAAGACTGGAGCATATCACAAGTAGGTCGACCAGTCCAGAGTGACCTGGTCTGGCTAGGAGCAATCCTTTAAGACCTGCCAGTAGGTGTGGCTACACTCTCAGCCAATCACAGTCATCCTACACTACCATCTGTACATATTCACATTGGTGATAGAATCTGTACTATCACAGACGGTAAAGAAAGTGTATAGCACATTTGACTTTATTGAATATAAGAGTAAGGAAGTCAGTTACTGCATAACAAAACTTAGTTTGTGCTCAGAGAACTGGGTGCAATTCTGATTGCCCCAAAATGGGAAGGTTGTGGAGGTCTTGGGAAAGGTGCAGAGAGACTTATCAAGAAGTGGCTTGGCTTAGAGGGTTTGAGCTGTGGGGAGAGGTTGGACAAATGGGTTGTTTTCTCTGAAGTGTCGGAGTCTGAGGAGGGATCTGATAGAAGTTTATAAAATGTACTGATAAGGTAGACAATCAGAATCTACTTCCTGGGGGTAAAAATATCAAATACTTGAGGGTATAATGTTAAGTTAAGGGGGAGGCAAAGTTTTACACAGATATGTGGGGCAAAGAGCTTTATGGGAATGTTATAAAAGAAGCTGGAATAACACAAGATTATATTGGGGCAGGTGACCAAGAGCTCAGTCAAAGAGTTAAACAAGAGAGTCTGCAGACATTTGATTGTAATTTAATACATAAAATTGCTTGAGAGATTCGGCAGCTCATTCAATTAGATCATTTTTAACAAAGATATTAAAGCAAGAGAGGGAAGTTTGAGAAAGATTTGAGGTAAGAAATGTAGATATTTGTGGTTTCTTGGGAATTTCTATCTTGGATCTTTCCTGGACTCAACACACTAAAGGCATCATGAAGAAAGTACATCAGTGCCTTTAGTTCCTCAGGAGTTTGGGGAGCTTTGGTATGGCACCAAATTTCTACAGATGTGTGGTGGAAAATGTGCTGACTGGTGGCATCATGGTCTGGTATGGGGACACTGATACTGTTGAGCATAAAGCCCCGCAAAAGTTAAGGGACACAGCCCAGGACATCAGGTAAAAGCCTCCACACCACCAGGTTCACAAACTGTAGCTATCCTTCCACCATCAGACTGCTCAACCAAAAAGTTCAATCAGAGACTCACTTAAGGACTCTTGTGTACTTCATTGATTTTTTTATTCTCTCTGTACTACACAGTTGGTTTGTTTACATCTGTTATCTGTTTACAGTTCTTTATTTGTTTGCGTGTATAAGCTGTGCAGAAAAAGAATCTCAGGGTGGTATGTGATGTCGTGTATGTACTTTGATGATAAATATGAAATCTGAAAATCTGATTAATAGATAAGTGAATGCAAACACTGTGCCCTTCAAAGGAATTCATCAGCTCTAAAAGAGCACAACATATTATAATTGAATTCCTGGACATATGATATGAGCCTTTGGTCTTTTAAAAAGTGATACTGCTAGATTCTGTGACTAGATGAAGAATATTAACATATGAAGTCGATGATCTTCCATTACATTTGAAATTTTATTGAGACAACACCCCTCTCTGGGCTCTTGCAGAGAAGGATGGGTAAAACCTGTTGAAAGAGGACACAAGCCAGTGGAAAGAAGTTGGATTTCAGTGCAGTCCAAACTTGGAGCTGCGGGTCCAAGCAGCAAGGGGTAAGCGGCCAATAAATGGCTCCTCATAAATCACCAAGTGTGCTGGTTCATTAAAGCGGGCTGATGAAAGGTGAAATCTCCCCTCCCGGCAGCAGAGCGATCAATTCAATTAAATGTGTCTGGGATTCACAGGCTGGGGTTCCAGTCCTGTTCTGTGAATGCTCTGGAGCCGCTGGGGCTTAGAACATCCGTTGCAATCATGTGCCCTTCCGTTTATGGGATCAAGATGTGTTGCTCTTGTTCTCGGTTCTTTTATTCCCCAGTTTGATGCTTTCTCTCTCAAAATCTGTGCACCTCAAGGGTGTCACCACACCAGAGGAAAGCCAATGGCCTACAGTGGAAGTTAGGTAAGCCCTATGGAATGCTATCTGATATCACTCCATACAAGGAAGGGGGTCTCCATGGAATGTAAGCACACACACCTCAATGATGACACTGCACTCTGCGATTCAAAGGGGTAAAACAGAGGTAAGAGGAGTAAAACATTGAATTCTGTGGATGCTGTGGTTGAAGTAAAGACAAACAATTCTGCAGAGTCCACAGGTCAAACAGTGTCCTTTATGTATCTCTGCCTTTGCTACATATAGGAGGCTGTTCGACCTGCTGAGTCTCTCCAGCATTGTGTGTTTTTATTGTGACTCAAAGGGACTCTCTTTTGCTTCTCTTTCTCTTATCGTTCAGGGAACCAGGAAATGCTCATGGTGACTCTTTCAGAATCAGAGTATTGGAGCCAGTACCCCCTGACTGAGAAATAGCTACATCCCACGGGCAGTCACAATACTGAATGACTAAAAACTGCTCATACTAATCATCTGAGACTTGATTACGTGTGCCTTATGGCAGAGAAAAGTTGAAGTATATCACGTATATTATATTTTTTTGTATTATTGGGTGACAATAAACGAAACCTTGAACCTTGATACTGCAACTTCTATGGAATGGAATTAGGTTAAGGGAATGTCACAGGTTCAAGTCCCACTTTTGTCTTCAGCCTGAAAGTCCAGACAGACACTCCAGACTCTCGAATGTCACCGCTAATGCTCAGCATTTATTAAGATATAGCCTTGCAACAGGAAAGCGACTATTACAGGTTAATGGGATTGGAGTCACAGAACAGTAGATCTCCCCTCCTGAGAACATTAGTGCATCAGTTAAACCAACCTCACTATTTCTGAGAAATGCCATGAATGCCAGATGCTGGAATCGTGACTGAACAATGGAAGGACTCAACGGGACAGGCAGCATCTGTGGAGAGAAGGGTCACTCAACAAGACCCTTTCTTGGGACTCAAGTAGGGTTCTGAACCAAATTGTCGACTCTCCAATTCTCTCCCAGTTTCCCATCATTTGATCCCATTTCTGACTTCAGTTTGCTGTATTTAATTCATTTATTCATGGATTGAGTCAAATGAAGTGGACAATGTGTAGAGCGCGTCGAAAGAACCAAAGACTTGTTGATCCAAACCAAGGCTTTTATTAACTAAAAGACTGGAGCATATCACAAGTAGGTTGACCAGTCCAGAATGACCTGGTCTGGGTAGGAGCAATCCTTTCAGACCTGCCAGTAGGTGGCAAGGCTTTTATTAACTAAAAGACTGGAGCATATCACAAGTAGGTCGACCAGTCCAGAATGACCTGGTCTGGCTAGGAGCAATCTTTTCAGACCTGCCAGTAGGTGGCAAGGCTTTTATTAACTAAAAGACTGGAGCATATCACAAGTAGGTCGACCAGTCCAGAATGTTGGAATGTCCAGAAAATCTCCTTCACTTACACCCACACCACCTCCTCACCACCACTCAGGGCTACATTTCACTTGTGAATCTGCAGGGGTCATCGACTGCATCTAGAACTCCTGTTGTGGCCTCCTCGACATCAGAGAGATTGGATGCAGTCCAGAATGTCTGGCTAGGAGCAATCCTTTAAGACCTGCCAGTAGGTGTGGCTACACTCTCAGCCAATCACAGTCATCCTACACTACCATCTGTACATATACACATTGGTGATAAAATCTGTATTATCACACAGTGAAGAAACACTACCATCTGTACATATACACATTGGTGATAAAATCTGTATTATCACACAGTGAAGAAGATGTCTTCACTGGGCGGCATTGTTGGCATAATGGTTAGCGCAATGCTGTTACAGCACCAGTGACTGGAACCAGGGTTCGCAACCTGTGCTGGCAATAAAGAATTTGTACTTTTCCCCATGTCTGTGTGGATTTTCCCTGGAGGCTCCAGTTTCCTCCCACCGTCACAATAAGTGCCAGGAGTTGTAGTTCAATTGGGGTGTGATTGGACGGCACGGGCTTGTGGGACGAAAGGACTTGACACTGTACTGTATGTCAAAATGTTTTTTTTAATTAAAATTTTCTTTGTCAAATTGTGCCAAAGCCGTTGAAATACAAAGAGAATCAGAATCAGAATTTATTGCCATGAACATGGTTCATGAAATGTATTGTTTAGTGGCAGCATTATAGGTGTAAATAATATTTTTACAAATATATGCATTAGTGTAAAAGAAGAGAAAGTGAGGTAGTGGCTGTGGTTCATTGTCCATTCAGAAATCTGATGGTGGAGGGGAAGAAGCTGTTTTTGTATCATTGGATGTTCGTCTTCAAGGCCTGTAACTCCTTCCTCATGGATTAGAATCTTTCAGTAAGAGCAATGCAAAAAATATTTCTTTAGAATCTGGGGAAGTTAATTAAAAGTAAGAAAATGAATGTGGAATGAAAAGCTGCTCTCATTACTGGGAATGGTGAAGTATAAAGCCCTAACTAAGGAAGCAACCACTTATTAATCATAGAGCACTTATGGCATAGGGTATACATAAGATGGAATGTGAGTTTAAAAAAAAGATTCCCCACCCCTATCCTAAATGGTTCATTTATATGCTTCAGTAGAGAAAATCTCCTTCACTTACACCCACACCACCTCCTCACCACCACTCAGGGCTACTGTCTTCCAAATGAAGCAACATTTCACTTGTGAATCTGCAGGGGTCATCGACTGCATCCAGAACTCCTGTTGTGGCCTCCTCGACATCAGAGGGATTGGAAGGAGACTGGGAGATTGTCTTGTTGTGAACCTTCCCTCTACCCGCTGCAACATCGAGGACCTCCAAGTGGCCAACCATTTCAATTCCTCGCCCCATCCCCACAACAACATGTCTATCCATGGTCTCATGCATTACTAAACCATAAATTGGAGGAATAATGCCCAATATGCCATCTGGGCACTCTCCAATGAGAAGGCATCAGTAGTGACCTCTAGTTTTGTTAAGTTCTTCCCCCCCCTCTCCTTTCCTCCTCTCCCCACTCTTTCCCTCCTTTCAGAGAGCTACCCTCTCCATTAGCTTTTTCTCCCATCTCCCACCCATATCAGCCATGACCTCCTGCCTGTTAGCCTGTGCTCCTCCCACTGCTCCTTCTTCCTTAATCTCCTCTCTTCACCCCACCTTCTTATTCACCATCTGCCTGCTTTTGGCTCATGCATTGATGAAGGGCTCAGGCCTGAAATGCTGTTTATGTTTTGCTTCCTATGTGTGACTTGTTGGAGTTTCCCCAGCACTTTTCTGTACTGCATTGGACCCCAGATTTTCTCTACCTCCTGAAGAGAAACTGCTGAGATAGACTCAAGCTTCTATGAAGAGTTCAAGAAAGCAGGTCTCCTTCAGTTCTTGGGCCATTTAGACACAGCCTCCAACCTATAAAGGAATTAAAAATAATTAGCTCTCTTTTCCCTCCCAGTCCTCTACCTACCTTCTACCAGTTCCTCATCCTTTTCATTTCACATCCTACTATCATCCAATCAGAGTGCATCTTCTTTATCCCTCTGCCTTTTCCTCCTATCAAAGTGCATCTTCCTTATCCCTCTGCCTCTTCCTCCTATCAGAGTGCATCTTCCTTATCCCTCTGCCTATTCCTCCTATCAGAGTGCATCTTCCTTATCCCTCTGCCTCTTCCTCCAATCAGAGTGCATCTTCCTTATCCCTCTGCCTCTTCCTCCAATCAGAGTGCATCTTCCTTATCCCTCTGCCTCTTCCTCCAATCAGAGTGCATCTTCCTTATCCCTCTGCCTCTTCCTCCAATCAGAGTGCATCTTCCTTATCCTTCTGCCTCTTCCTCCAATCAGAGTGCATCTTCCTTATCCCTCTGCCTCTTCCTCCAATCAGAGTGCATCTTCCTTATCCCTCTGCCTCTTCCTCCAATCAGAGTGCATCTTCCTTATCCCTCTGCCTTTTCCTCCTAGCAGAGTGCATCTTCTTTAGTCCTCAGCCTCTTCAACCTGTCGGAGTGCACCTTCTATATCCTCTTCCTCCTATATCTTCTTCATCACCCTGCCTATTCCTCCTATCAAAATGCATCTTCCTTAGTCCTCTGCCTCTTCCTATCATAGTGCATCTTCTTTAAGCCTCAGCCTCTTCATCCAATTAGAAGGCACTTTCCATATCCTTCTCCTTCTTCATCTTATCAGAGTGCACCTTCCTTATCCCTCAGCCTCTTCATTCTATCAATTCCTCTTTTATTACCCATTTGCTCCCCTGCCCACCTGCAGCCACATATCACCTTCCAGTTCCTCCTCCTCCTCCTATTCTCACTCACCTTTCTACTTGGGCTTCCACCCTTGCAACTGCTGATCAAGGATCATGGCCTCAAACGTTGCTGATCTATTGCCTTTCATGGATGCTGCCTGGCCTGCTGAGTTCCACCAGAGTTTTGTGCGGACCTGCTGAAACCATGTCTTCATTCCTTTGAAAACCACTGGCCATTGTCATGAAAACAATTTCTGGCTGGAGAAAGTACCTTCCTTCATCGCCTGCTCCTCCTCCCATACAATGTTTTGGATCTACCTGTGAGCCCCTTCTACTGGGGCTCCTGGAGTTCTGAGATCTTGTTTCCACTGCAACATTGAGGACTAATTTAGCAAAAAGCTAATGAATGCTAGTTAACTTTCAGATCCCCTTATGGAACCACTTTAATTGCCTGCAGTTCAGCAGTTGAGGGTGTGGGAGTTCAGCTTGAACTAATAGTTGCCTTTGATCTAGCATGCGCCTCAAGGCAGTCCACATGAGTGCAAGCAGCCCAATGTGTCCAAGTGCATTATCCGTCTATAAAGTCTATATGCTTGATGCAGAAGAAAAGAACCCACACGTGCACACACAAACACATCAGGACAACCCAAATCTGGATTCAGTTTATGTCAGGTATCACATGGAAACATAAACAAGTTCTACAAACCTGTCCTCTTCGGCAGCTGTACATAACAAATCACACTTTATGCCTCTGTGTCTACAATTAAGAAATGTGTTCATCAAGTCATACCTCTGTGCCTTATATACTTCTGTGCTCCCTACTTCAGACCCCTTCTCCCTCATTAAACCTTCCTCCTCCTCCTCCTGGACACCTCTCTCCATCCTTCTGCCTGGTCTGTACTTTTATATTTCCAAGTGCTGACTTCACCACTCCCCTCACTAATTATAATCTCACCCCCTCAGAATGCTTGTCGCTCCTCTCACTCTGCACTAATCCCAACCTCGCCATCAAACCTGCACCCAGGGGTGGTACTGCACTGGCGTACTGACTACTATCAGCGTCTGTAGACTTTTGTGTTTCACCACCTCCTTCTGTGTTTTAATGCTCTGACTTAGGAGAAAAGCCCATTGTTCAAATCAAGCATTTGCAGGTGACCAACCAAACCAGCCAAATGTTATGGCCATAGATAGCATTTACTTTCAAAATCTCTCCCAATTTTATTCTGGCTTTCAGGCGATCATAAATAAATCAGCATTCCTGTGAATGTTACCCAACCCATTGATAAAGTCTAGCAGGTGTACAAAATTATGAGAGTGTGGATAGAGGAAATGCAAGCAGTTTTTTGAGGCTGGATGAGACCTGAACTCGAAGACATAGGTTAAGAGTGAAATGGAAAATGTTTAAGGGGAACATTTAGGGTGAACTCCTTCAGGCAGAGAGTGATGAGAATATGGAACAAGCTGGCGGCTAAAGCAGTGAACGCAGGCTCAATTTTACATGGACAGGAGGAGTATGGAGGGCTAGGGTCTGAATGAACCACCTCTTGAACACTCCTACATCTCCGCTAATTAAACTTTGTAAATTTAAATGTAATTTTTAATGTTTTTTTTAAACATTCAGCACGTTAACATGGCCCACAAGCCCATGCAGCTCAAAATATCTCAATCAAGTTACAACCCCTACACATTTTGAAGGTAGCTCTTTAATACTGCATTCCAGATTCCAGATTTTAACCCTGTGTGTGCAAAATTCTTTTATTGGTTACCTTCTGGTATTTTTTTGTTGTTGCCTGGGTGACTGTCCAGTCGACTCTGAGGATTCCATTTGATAAGTAGGCCTCACTTCTTCTAAACTTTTAAAGTGAAGTTTCTTCTGAATCTGTGTCTTCGATTTCTTTGTATTAGCTGCCTTTACAGTCTTTCAGATAACTTCAAAACAAACTTAAAGTCCTTAAATTCAGGTTTTTTTAGTCCAACTGGGAGAATATGGAATTACACTTCTTCCTCCTTTGCCATCAGGCCACGCCCCCGACTCCCCTTCTAGTATTTTTGATCATTATTTTGAGCTGTGATTATTGTCTCACTTTGCCAGATGAAACAGTTCCTTCTTGTGGGTCGATCATAAATCTCTGACTATCTCTTAACCACTTAACCTTCTCTGTTTACGGAGATCACTGGCACTGATGTACGTCAGAATTGGTGAACTTTGTTCAATGTGAGTTCATTGTCATATGTAGAAATACAATGTACAGAGGCACTCAAATTCTTAATTGCAGCGGCCAAATGCCAACTACAAAAATGTTAAGGACTACAAATGGAAGACAGAAAAAGAGGTGATAAATATGAAAAGATAGATAAATATCTATTTGAAACACTGAATCTGTGAGAGACATTACAAAGCACTTGATGAAGGGCTCTGGCCTGAAACATTATCAATTCTTCTTCCACTGATGGTGATCGACCTGTTGAGTTCCTCCAGTGGATTGTTTGTTTCCCCAGATTCCTACCTTTATTCTTTTGTTTATATTGCAAAGATAAAGGTGCATAACCAATGTTTCTGGGGTTACCTTTGCTATATAACCTGCTGAGCTTCTCCAGAATTTTTATTACTTCAACCACAGTGTCTGGAAACTTTTGTGTTTTACACCTGTTCCTGTTGCCACGACCTCCTCTGACAACTCATTCTAGATACTAACAAATTCCTGATTCCTGACCAAGGCCTCAGGCTGTCTTTTATTTCCTGTGAATGTTACCCAACCTGCTGAGCCTCTCCAGCACTTTTGTGCACTGCACTTGACCCCAGAATCTGCAGATGCCCTTGTTCACTTCCAGATACTAAATGCTCTTTGTGTGAAACATTGACCCCTCAGACCCATCCCCCCCCCCCCCACCTCCAATGGGAAACAGACATTGGCTATCTATATATCTTCTAAAGTTATACACCTCAATCATGTCACCTTTGCTGTAATGCAAACAAATTCAGCCTATCCAATCTCTCTTGTTAATGCAAGCCCTCCAGTTCAGACAGCATCCTTGTTTGGTTGATCTTTTCTCCCAGTGTCAGTTCCCTGTGCTAAACTTATACTTGGCACCATGAATATCCAAAATCTACCAATTCTGTCTTGAATCTACAGTACCCACCTTAATGTTTGGGACAAAGACACTATTTTTTCAGTTGTTTGCCCCAGTGCTCCAGTTTTACATTTGTAATCAAACATTCATATGTAATTAAAGCCCACATTCCAGATTTTATTCAAGGTTATTTGCATACATTTCGGTTTGACCATGTAGAGATTACAGTACTTTTTACCATAGATAGACCCATCATTTCAGAGATCCATAATATTGGGGACATTTGGTTTCACAGGTGTTTGTGAGAACTCAGGTATGTTTAACTGCGTCATTGGTGCAGGTATAAGAGAACTAGGCTTGCTTCTAAGCTTTTGATCACATTTAGAGTTTGTAGTGGCCATTTTTCAACAAGAGAATCAGAATTGTGCCAATGACATCACCCAAACTTTAAGATTCCTAGAGTCAACAGTTTGGAACAGCATTAAGAAAGAGCGCACTGGTGAGCTCAGTAATCGCAAAGGCACTGGTCGGCCAATGAAGATCTCCACTGCTGATGACGGAAAAATTCTCATCATCAAGAAGAAAAATCCCCAAATGCCTCTCTGACAGATTAGAAACATTCTTCAGGAGGCAGATGTGGATGTGTCAGTAACGATGGTCCACAGAAGACCATGAAGAGAAATACAGAGGAGAGGAGAATGCAAGTTGCAAACCTCTACTTAGCCACGGAAAGAATGGCTAGATTACAATTTTCAAGGAATTCTGGAAAAAAAGTTCTTACGGACAGATGAGACCAAGATTAATATGTATCAGAATGATGGCAAGAGCAAAATGTGGAGGCATAAAGGAACTCCCCAAGATCCAAAACATACCACTTATGCCATGCTTTGCATCTTGCAGAACTGTATGGGTGGAGCATGAACATTCTTTCGGCGACTGCATAGAATTTAATTGAATTCATGGCCACATAGAACATAGAACACTTCAGGCCCTTCAGCCCTTGATGTTGTGCTGACTTATATATTCCTACCAAAATAAAACTAAACCTTTCCTACCTCAAAACCCTCTATTTTGCATTTATCCATGCGTCTGTCTAAGAGTCTAATAAATGCTCCTAATGTTTCGGCCTCCACCACCACACCTGGCAAGACATTCCAACTTACCCCTGATCTATCTTGTAAACTTTCCTCCCTTCACTTTGTATAGATGTCCTCTGGTGTTTGCTATTCCTGCCCTGGGACAAAGGCACTGACACGTGAAGAGATTTCAGATTTAATGTCAGACTGCATACATGATATCACATACAACTCTGATGCAAAAATCTGTACTTAATGTACACATGTAAACAAAGAAAGAAATGTAAATGCACTGACTGTGCATTACAGTCATTGAAAAAAAAATAAAGTGCAAAAGTAAATCTTTAAATGAGACCCTGAAGGAGTTTGTTGTTGAGAAGACTGAGGATGGAGGGGTAGCAAATGTTCCTGAACCTGATGGTGCCAGTATTATGGAACCGATACCTCTTTCCTGATACAGTGAAAAGCTTTGTTTCGTGTGTTATCAAAATAAGTCCACTTACAAAACATGTTGTGCAAATGGAAAAAAAATAAAAATAAACAAATAAATAAACTAATAAGTAAACAAGAGTGTAGGGAGCAGTGACTGAATAAGGCGAAGAATGAGGGGCACAGAGAAAAGTACAAAAACATAATGCAGGATTTACAGTTAAAAACATTGCAAGAGCATCATTTTTTTGCCAGCGTGAGATCTATGTTAACAGCAGCAGAATCTGAATTTGAATATTTGGTTTTTCCAACTCATACATCTTCTGTCCGGAGGAGTAAAGAAGAGAGAGTAACTGGTTGGCACGGTTGATGAAGCGGTTAGTGATCAGGGCCAGGGTTTGAAGACGTCTGCAAGGAGTTTGTATGTTTTCCCCGTGTCGATGTGGGTTTTCTCTGGCGGCTCCAGTTTCCTCCCACTGTTCAAAACATACCAGGGGCGTAGGTTAATTGGTGGTAAATTGAGCAGCCCGGTTTTGTGGGCTGCTACTGTGCTGAATGTATGTCTAAATTTAAAAAGAAAAGTTAAATGGAATGGAATCGATCCTCTAATATGTTGGCAAATTTCCAAGACAGTGGAAGGTAGTGATGTCGGAGGGCAGGTAACTTGTCTGATGGTCTGAATTGTGTTCACATCTCTCTGCAGTTCTTGAGGTCCTGGGCAGAGCAGTTCCCATCTCAAGCCAATATGCATCCAGAGAGAATACTTTATTGGACAGGTGCATCTATAAGCATTGGGAAGAGGCCTTAGCAGCATGTCAAATTTCCTCAGGCCTGGTGCACTGTCTTGACTGTAACATTGACATGGTTGGACCAAGAAAGTTTGTTGGTGATATTTACACCTTAGAACTTGAAGCTCTCCATCATATCATCTCCACCTCAACACTGTTGATATGTACAGATGAGTTCTTCTCTGTTTCCTGAAGTCTATGACCAGCTTTTTAATTTCTGACAGAAAGGTTGTAATCCTGATGCCTTTCCACCAGCCGTTCTATCTCTTTCCTGTTCTTCATCTTGTCATTGTTTGATAATTGTCTTTTCTGCAAACGTAGATGGAGTGGAGGCTGTGTTCAGCCTCACAGCCATGAGTGTATAGAAACCACAGTAAGGGTTTGCTTACGCAGACTTGCAGAGCACCGCTTCTGAGGATGATGAAGGAGGTGATGTATCACTAACTTTCACTGATTATGCTCAGGTAGGTCAGGAAGTTAAGGAAGCAGTTGTAGACAGGGTTGCTGAGATTTGTCTCTTGGAGTTTGCAGATTAATCTGCTTGGGATAATGGTGTTGAAGACAGAGTTGCAGTCAATAAATAGGAGATCGACGCTGATGTCCTTCTTTTCAGGTGTGCCAAGTTAGACTGCAAGGGCAGGGAGATGGTATCTGTCCTGAGCCTGTTGTGATGAGGGCAACAGGTCCATGACAGATAGTACATTGTAGGGGATTTTCTTCAGATGCTTCAGCTTTTGCCCATAAAGACTACATCATTAAATACATGAGGCTCATGAGGCCGTGTCATCCAAATACATCCATGTGACCAACTTCCTTGTCAAATCCTCCTTTCCTACCAATTACCCCTTTTGGATCTACCCCTGTGACAACAGGAGATGCTCCACTTGCACCACAACTCCTCACTCATCACCATTTTGGGCCATAAACAGTCCTTCCAAGTGAAGCAACACTTCACTTCTGAATCTGCAGAATCTGAATCTCTATACATCAGAGAGACTGGCCGCAGACTGGGAGATCGCTTTGTTGAGCACCTCAGCTCTGTCCACCACAAGAGCGTGGATCTCCCAGTGGCCACCCATTTCAATTCCCCATCCCAATTCCCTTCCTGACATATCTGTCCATGGTCTAATGCACTGCCAAACTGAGACCACCTGTAAATTGGAGGAACAACCCCTCATCCACCGACTGGTCACCCTCCATCGGGATGGCATTTATATCGACTTCTCTGGCTTTCATTAAACCCCTCCCCCCTCACTTCTTCTCCCATCACCTTTCTCCAGCTCTCTCTCTCTCCCTTTTTCCTGTTTCCTTTCACACAAATATAATCAATTCTCATCTCTCCCCTTGTCATATCAAATGAACACCTTTTCTTGGACTGGATTCCTCCTTCAGCCAGGATTGTCTTTTTTCTGAGATTCCCTATTTTTTTTTGCTCATTCTTCCTATTTCTTGAAGAAGGGCTCAGGTCTGAAATGCCACAATATAGCTTTACCTCCTATGGACGCTGAAAAATTGGCTAAGTTCCTCCAGCATTTTGTTCTGTTTTTAACCTAAGAACCCTGCATGTCTTTGGAAAGTGGGAAGTAGCAGGAGCATACAGAGGAAAACTGGAGGTCATGGGGAGAACCTACAGACACATTTATATTGATTTTTATTTATTGTAGGGATATTAAAGGGTCTGGAGAAAAGAAGGGGATGTGGGGTTGAATCCATGGCAAAATTTTATTTAATAGCAGAGCCAGCTGAATGGGCTTATCCTGCTCCTTTGATTTTATGTTCAGAATATCTGGCTGAGCCTTCCTTCAGCAACAGTTGGCTCTCTGCCTGCTGCCCACTACTGCTTTCAATCTGTTTTGGGTGAAGGATTAATTATCAATCAGCAGGGTGAGGCAACCCACCAGCAAGTCTCTTGTGGTCCCTGCTCTACAGTTCCTGATGTAAACACATAGCCTGTTAAAACTCCCGCAAGCAGGCCTCCTCAATGGGAGAATGTCACAGGAGAGACTTTGCCATCCACAGAAGAAAAAGTATTCGACAACAAAACATCAATAATATAGCTTTACCCCCTATGGACGCTGTGAGACCTGCTGAGTTCCTCCAGCATTTTCATGTTTTAGTAACAATCACAGCATCTGCAGCCTTTCGTGTTTCAATGTCTTCAAAGTGCTTCCAGCCATTTTGCAAAAGGCAAATGATGATTGAACCAAATGTTTTGTCATCTTCCATTGAAAGAGACTTGGACCACAATGTTTTTTCACAAAAAAATCAATTTTGATGAATTAAACAATTGCCAACTTTCCGTCATTTGGAACAGTCACTTGGTTTCTGCTGTAGATTCGTCCCTGGTCCAGTGACAATTTAATTTAAAAATTCTTGTGCCACGATTCAAACCCCACATTCCCTTTGTAAACTCCTGTTACCTCACAACTGTTTACAGGTGTTACTTCCTTTCACTTCTGGTCTAATATGCTCCTTGACAATTTTCCTCAGTTCGGACTTTATCTGCCTTATAACACCATAAGTCAGAGGAGCTATTCAGCCCATTAAGTCTGCCCTGCCATTCAATCATGGCCTGACCCATTTTGCCACTCAGCCCCACTTCCCTGCCTTGTCCCCATAACCTTTGATACCCTGGCTATTCAAGAATCCATCAATCTCTGCCTTAAATACACCCAATGTCTTGGCCTCTGCAACCGCCTGTGCCAACAAATTCCACAATTTTACCACCCTCTGGCTGAAGAAATCCCACCATATCTCTGTTCTAAGTGGATGCTCTTCAATCCTGACCTTGGGCCCTCTTGTACTCAACTCTCCCACCATAGGAAACAACCTTTCTACATCTACTCTATCCATGTCTTTCAACATTTCTAAGTGGATGCCCTTCAATCCTGAAGTAGTGTTGAGACCTGATTCCCTCCTGAACCATTTATCTCTTCCCTTTCCTTTAAAGGATTCTTTAAGCTGATATCTTAGGCAAGTTCTGGGCCAAGATTTTTGTTAAAATCTGGAACTTCTCAGTTAAATTTCATCCATTAAAAAATATTATTATGATGCACATCAGAATATCTTGTTAATGATGCTTTATGAATTTAAGCTCAGACATGCTTAATTGAATATAAACTGTTTGAAACCTTGTGAATATCTAAAATAAAGTATATTTCTTTTATACTGGAGCATAGCAGCACATCAGGATATTGACCCACATCAGCAGAGCTGGGCTGCAGGCTAGTAACAGCAATTAAACTAACACCATGGAGCACATGTGGTAACATTTTTGATTTCTGGAACAAATCCTCAAATCTCTGCGCCACTGCAGCTGTCAATGGTTAGAAAACTAACCCCAGAAAGAGAAAGGAAATAATTAGATAACAACATTCACATATTTAGAGCATCTTATAAAACGTTAACTTCTGCATATTCTTTAAACAATAAATAATTAATGAAGAACAATGGAGGAGATGAGGATTAACGGAGAAACCAGAGAAAGGCGAAGGATTAGGAGGGAGAAAGATGGGGTGCAGGGAGAGAGAGAGAGAGAGAGAGAGAGAGAGAGAGAGAGAGAGAGAGAGAGAGAGAGAGAGAGAGAGAGGGAGACACAAGAGACTAAGAGACTGCAGATCTCCTAACTTTTCAGGAAGGTTCAACAGTGACCTCACTACCTGACTAGACTGAAGTAGGCAAGGCTACTAGCCACCATCAAGACTAAAGTTGCTCGATCAAGAGCATCCTGGCAGGCTGCATCACAGTGTGGTAAGGTTGCTGTAGAGAAATGGATCAGAGGTTACTATCCAGGACTATAAGAGTGGTAGAGAGGATCACTGGAGTCTTCCGCCACCTATCGATGTGATCTATTGGAATGGTTGTCTGAATCATTGAGGACCCCCTTCCACCCTGCGCACAGCATCTTTCAGCTACTCCCATCAGGAAAGAGATATGGAGGATCAGAGCCAGCACCACCAGGCTGAGGAACAGCTTCTTCCCACAGGCAGTGAGAATACTAAATGACTAAATGAACTGCTGTTACTATGCATCTGAGACTTTATTTATTTAACGATATTTATTTATTTTTATCTTTGTCCTGTGTATGTATTGCTTCCCTTTATATGTGTAATGTCCAGTGTGTTTGCATGTTTTGACCAGAGAACGGTGTTTCGTTGGGTTGTGAACCCAACTGCGCTGGGTGGGTCACGTCTCCAGAATGGAGGACCATCGCCTTCCCAAGATCGGTTTATATAGCGAGCTCTCCACTGGCCACCGAGACAGAGGTGCACCAAAGAAGAGGTACAAGGACTGCCTAAAGAAATCTCTTGGTGCCTGCTACATTGACCACCGCCAGTGGGCTGATATCGCCTCCAACTGTGCATCTTGGCGCCTCACAGTTCGGCGGGCAGCAACCTCCTTTGAAGAAGACCGCAGAGCCCACCTCACTGACAAAAGACAAAGGAGGAAAAACCCAACACCCAACCCCAACCAGCCAATTTTCCCTTGCAACCGCTGCAACCGTGCCTGCCTGTCCCGCATCGGACTTGTCAGTCACCAACGAGCCTGCAGCAGACGTGATCGTACCCCTCCATAAATCTTCGTCCGCGAAGCCAAGCCAAAGAACGACTTGTGAAATAGGATAATAATAAACTGAACCTGAGATGCCGAAATCTGGAGCAACAAACCAAATGGCTGGAGGAAACAGATGGTCAAGCAGCATCTGTGGGTGTGGGGTGGAGGAAGAGATGACTGATGCCGTGACCCTGTGCCATGACTGATGGATGACGTGTCATGAAAGGAGAGAGTGAGCAGATGTGGAAGATCCTATTCAAAACAATCATCAGTGGGGAAATAAGCCCACATCACACAGGAATCCCTCAAGGTGCTGTGATTTCCCTCAGATGAGATCCAGATACTGGCTGGGGTGTTTCTGACAGTTTTGTTTAAGCTGATAGTGCAGTAAGTGCCAACAGTTTTTGTAGCTGAGTCCAAATGTCCATTCTCAAGAGCCTAATGTTGTGGTCAGTTCCAAGAGCTGAACGATTCAGCAAGTATGTCTGTGCAGCCTTGCATATAACCCTCTGCCTCTTTCGATACACATCTGCTTCATCTCAATATTTTCATGAAAACATTGCACACATTGGCACGTGCATCTATAATATATACATACACACACACACACTGGAACCCCAATGTAACGCGACCCGATTTAACGTGAACCCAGATATTGCGTGATCAGCTCGTGGACCTCATTTTTTCCCTCCTTCCAGAATTGAAATTGTTTTCAGATCAAAATGGAACGCACCATTAGAAGATGGAAATCTTTTTCAGTGAAAGATAAGCTTCACGCATTTGAAGCAATCAAGAATAAAAGTCAAACCCAAGTTGCATGTGACCTAGGCATACCTGAATCAACACTTCATGGCTGGAAATCTCAGGAAGATAGGTTACGCGCGTGGCTTTGGAAAGTTGAGGAAGAGACAGGACTAAAGACCAAATGCATGAAGATATCCAAAGATGTCAGCCTCGATGAGTGGTTCATTCAAGCATGCTCAGAAGGCCTTCCAAATTCTGGACCAATTCTCAAAACTCAAGCTGAGAAGTATGACTAGCTGATCAACGGAGAAACCTCATAGTTCAAAGCTATCAGTGGACGGCTAGACTGGTTTAAACATTGTCACGGGATTTCTCAAGTGTTGGTGCCTGGAGAAATTCGATCAGCTGACATTGCCACACCAATTAATACCCGGCAGAACTAAAAACTCTGTTAGGAGAAGGTGGCTACATTGAAGAACCAGTGTACGATTGTGACGACTGCTACAAGATGATCACAGACCGCACGCTGTCTAGCAAGGATGACACCCATCAATGTGAGGGGTTCAAACAATGCAAAGGTCGCGTGACATTTGTTGATTTGTGTAAACAAGACTGGAACACAAGTTAAAACTACTTATAATTGGCAAAGTTCACTCACCCCGCTGTTTCCACCATGTCAACGTGAAGTCGTTACCGTTTGAGTACATGCATAGCAGCAATGCTTGGATGACCAGTGTCATATTTGAGAATTGGTTTTACAAAACTTCTGTCCCTGCTGTCTGTGCTCATTGGCATAAGTAAAAGCTAGAACTCAAAAGTTTTTCTTTTGTTGGACAACTGTCTCACCCACCTGCCAGCTGCCAACCTATTAAGCCACAATGGAAAGATCTGAGTTTCTTATCTCCTAAAGAACATTATATCTATGATCCAGCCCCTAGATCAGGGGATCATCTCCATGTTCAAGCAGAATTACAGGCGTGAATTAATTTGTAGAACTGTAGCTGAATCAACAACGATGGAAGACTATCTGAGAAGCATGAACATTAAGGAAGTTTGCCACTTGGGCCAGGCAGAAGTCAGCTCCTCGTGTTTGTGGAAAAATGCTGGGAGAAGGGTCTGGGTCCAGCCTTTTCATCAGGACAGTCTACCGGGGAAGATGAAGATGATAATGAGCAAGTATTCTACGGCTTCACAGATGAAGAGGTGGGTGAGGCTCAGAGGCTGTTTGAAATTAGCAAAGAGTACTCTGCAGATGATGCATGCCCGACATATGAGCATCTGACAGACTCCAAGATCATCTGTTACATTACTATAGCTTAAGTACCAGAACCACAGGAAGAGGATAATGAGGAGCCTCCTCTCCCACCCCTAAAAATGTCTGAAGCCATTGAATACCTTGAGGTTAGTCAATATTGGCTGGAGACCCTGGATGTGGGACCATATAAAAATCCTCTAGCTTATAAACATTTTGGGTTTCGCTCACCGCCAGTGACCTGCTGCATTCACGTAACGAACACTTGATTGTTTTTTTAAGAAATAAAATGATGATTGTTAAAAAGGTGATTGCCAAAACAGGTATTGTACACATGTTCTTTATTTTTATAAAAACTTTGCTCTTTGTGACCCCGATTTAGTGACACCTGCTTTACTCATGATCCAATTATTTGGACCTGATTCATCACATTATAATGGGGTTCCACTGTAGATATATCTTCTGGTTAACCATCCCATAGGATGATGATGGTCCCTTTCAGTCAGCTTGTGGGGTTTGATATGAGGATACGCTACTCCTGAGAAAGGAACAGTGCATGAATGGATTTAGGTGAGTAGGGGTTTCACAGGTCCAGATCTACCCTCTCAACATCCCCTCCTGGATCCAGCGGCATGGTGAGATTCAGGACAACTGGGGGAAGTCAATTGCTAGACCAAGCTTCAATGCAAGGGATGCCCTTTCCACTCTTCATGGCACGTATTTGCTAGAAGTCCTTTGATCCTACAAGAGGGTTAGTCTGCACTTTGACAGGAATTGTTAGGGTAGATATACATCAGGTGCAGGAGTAGGCCAAACAGATCTAACCTTGTTGTACCTCCGCATGACTGATCTGATTATATTGGAAAATGAAGATTTTTTTCTTCCTGAATACTTTTGGGGGCATTTTATGGATTTTAGGCTGCTGATCACGAAAATTACCTTAAAATTTTCCGATCACATACCATTTTTTTAGACGTAACCAATTTTTGTGATTTCCTGTCATATTTTAAGTCTGCTTCAAGCATGCAAAACCATGAAGTGCAACATGTCATTGAAAATTCATTTTCTGCATTCACCCTTGGACTTCTTCCCTGCTATCTTGCTGCAGTCAGTGACGAACATGGTGAAAGGTTTCACTAGGACATTGCGACCCTGGAAAATCATTGTCAGGGCAACTGAAATCTATCAATGTTGTCCGATTATTCTTGGACACGGATATAAGAAGCATCAGATGCTGGGTACAAATGAAAATCAGAGGCGAAACATTTTTAGGTCAATTGAACTCATGCAATGTGTTCACATCATTATGTGATTAAACATGCTAAATTCAATAAAAGTTAATTTAATGTTTCTCCAATTTCCCACGTAATACAACAAATCTGAAGGTGTATTTGTGTTCAGCTTGAAATTGTTTATCATAATTCTGAAATTTTTTTTGCAAGGCAAATCTTTCAAAGAACATTGTATTCCAGTGTAATTGTCTCAACTCCATGTTCCTGTGAACCCGCAGAAAGCTGTTTATCAAGAGCTCCATCTGCCTTCGTGATATTTAATGATTCTTCTGCTGTTCTGATTAATCAGGTGTAGACCATTGAAGAAGGCACGCTTGTCTTTTTTGGCAGGGCATTGAGTATAACTGTGGAGATGTCCTAATACAGCTGTATAATTTGTTGATGTACTTTGAGTAGAGATTTAGCTCTGGAGCTCAGATTGCCAATGGTTTGGACTGAAGACAGTGCAGCTGCGGAAGTGCTCGAGGGGAATCCATGGGAATTTAGTAACTCTGGGGGAGACCCACTTTTGCTTCCCTTTCACTGACTGTAAGGAGCACTGGGCAATTTCTGCTGATAGTGAAACTATTCTGCCTTACAGTAGGCTAAAGGAAATTTTGTGTAATATCACATAGAGGGGTTGAGGGGGTTGGGGGAGGGGCAGTGGAGGTAGCACAGTTAGTGTAGCAATCGGGACCAGAGTTTGAATCCCGAGTTGTCTGTAAGAAATTTGGACGTTCTCCCCTTGTCCGCGTGGGTTTTGCCTGGGGCTCCGGATTCCTCCCACCATTCAAAAATGTACCGGGGGTTGTAGGTGAATTGGGTGCATTTGAGCGTTGTGGACTTATGGGCCAAAAGAGCCTGTTTCTGCGTTGTATGTCTAAATTTAAAATTTAATCACATTTTCTGTTTTATTACATGTCAATAAAGTAATCTTGAATCTTGAATGTTGACAGGACGGGAATGCATGAAGTCATGAGGCAGAGGGTCAACCTTATGGAGGATTATAAATCGAGAAGGGCATGGATAAAGTTCTCACTTTATTCTTAAGCTAGTAGCTGAAGGTTGAAAATGAGAGGAGAATAATTTAAGGAAGATCTGAGGGGCAATTTTTTCACTCAGAGGTGGTCTATGTCTGCAACAAGCTGCCAGAAAAATAACTAGAGAGGCAGGTACAATTATAATGTTCAAGAGTCATTTGGGCGGATATATGGATAGGAAAGGTTGAGAAAGATACTGTACGTCCAGTCCCAGAAAATGAATCCCTTTAGTCCCGTTCCCCTGTCTTGCTTCTTTCCTCTCTTTCACATGCTGTTGAACTCCCCTCTGATTCAGTCCTTTGTCATTATCCAACTCTGAGGGGTCATTTCCTTGAGTTTGTTGTTGCAAATACCCCTTTGTAACTTGATCCTTGATTTTCTCATCAGAAGACCACAGTCAGTATGAATTGGAAACAACGTCTCCTCCTCAATGATCACCAACAGAGGCGCGCCCCACTGATCTATTTGTTATACAGCCATGACTGCTTGGCCAGGCACAATTCCAATGCTATCTACAAATTGGTCAATGGCACCACAGTTGTTGGCAGAATCACGAGCGGCAATGAAGAACCGTACAGGAAGGAGATAGATCAACTCCTTGAATGCTGTGATGACAACAACCTTGCTTTGAGTGTCAGCAAAACCGAGGAAATGATTGTGGACGTCGGGAGGAAATCAGGGGAACATGACCCAATCCACATCGAGAGCTCAGTAGTGGAGAGGATCTAGAACTTCAAATTCCTGGGTGTCAACATTTCAAGTCAAATCAACTTTATGTTTTGGTTTGGGACCCTCCACCAAGCTTCCACTTAGTGGTATAATGTGGGGGATCTTATATCAAACCCATTTCTGTCCAATTCTGGATGTGAATACAACTGTTTTCTGGAAAATCGAAGTATGTATTTGGCTTCCTACTTTTACTGCCCATGGGCCACTCAACTCAACCGTTGTCCTGGCTATATTCAACAAATTTGGTCCACACTGGGAGCATCTCTCCCTCTCCCTCAATCTCCCCTCTTTCTGTCTACCACACACAGACTTAAGAATGCATTTTGCAAGAGAATAACATACTTGAGGGTGTAAAAAAAAAATATTCTGAAGCACGTATTTTAATTTCAGCAATGTATTTCTTACAAATTAGGTTTGGTGAACAAGTATATGGCCTTTCCTCAGCCCTCCCACCCTCTTTCTCTCGAACCACAATGGCATTCCACACACACTATAACTGGAGTTCATTTCCTGATCATCAGACTTCTGGTATGAACACTCAATGTGCTCGTGCCAAATTTCCATTTGTATTTTATTCCCATTAGACATCTGTACGTCCCAGAATAGTGCCAATTAGTAAACAAAGCTCAATATCCTCAGTGTTAGCATTTTACATGTCGTGAGGTCGAAACTGGGGCTTGGCAATGAGCACTAAATGCACAACATGGCATCACTGCCCATTGACAGATTTGCTACCCATTGTCTTCAGTGACTGGGCATTTTGTAAATGAAGCTTCATGTGCAGCCGATAAATTTCTTGCAAATTTTCACAAGCCAAATTCCCAGCAACATCCAAATCCAAAACTCCATGGATGCTTGAAATCTGAAATTAAATATATATATTTCAATTCAAGTTTATTGTCATCTGATTGCACAAGTACAACCTGACGAAAAAATGTTCTCCGGTCCTCGGTGCAAAACACGCAGACAGACAACCCGACATAACACACAAACAGACAAACAAATGCAGGACAAGTGCTTCATCAACACACATAAATAAATAAATATTGTTTTGTAAATATGAAAGTCTCAGATGGTTAGTTCCTCTGGTTCTTGAGTGTTCTCACTGTCCGTGGGATGAAGCTGGCTCTAATACTTCCATATCTCTTCCTTGATGGGAGCAGCTGAAAGATGCTGTGTACAGGGTGGAAGGGGTCCTCAATGGTTTTGTGCGCCCTCTTCAGACAAAGATCCTGGAAGATCATGTCAATGGAGGGGAAAGGAGATTCCAGTGATCCTCTCTGCCACTCATATGGTCCTGTGGATTGACCTCCAATTCATTTCTCTGCAGCAACCATACCACACTGTGATGCAACCGGCCAGGACACTCTCAGATTATATATTCATGCTGGAGGAACTCAGCCAATCTTATAGCGTCCACAGGAGGTAAAGTTATATTACTGACATTTCATGCCTGAGCCCTTCTTCAAGCATAAGCAAAAACTAGGCAAGCATTTTAATTAAAGATGAGAGGGAATGGTGGAGAATGGGAGGGGGCGGTGTCCAGACCTATCAGCAAAAAGGTGTTAATTGGATATGATAAGAGGAAAGGTGAGAATTGATTTTGTCTCTGTGAAAGGAGACAGGGGGAAGAGAAAGAGGGAGACACACATAGCTGGAGGAAAGGTGATAAACGGATGAAGATTGGGGGTTTTTAATGAAAACCAGAGAAGCTGATACAAAGGCCATCTGGTTGGAGGGTGTCCAGATGGAAGAGGAGGTGCTGTTCCTCCAACCTGTGTGCAGCCTCTATCCGGCAATGCACAAGAGATTGGGATTGGGAACTGAGGTCAGACATCTGTGGAAAGAGTTAAACTTTACAGTCCCGTCCTGATCGCTAGTGCTGTAATTGCATTGCACTAATCGCTTCACCAACTGTGCTGCCACTAAAGAATGTTTATTACCGCACTTGGAAGTCACAAAAGGGGTCGCACTCACATGCGCGCATGCACACACACATACCCCAACCCCTCCACACACACACACACACACATACACCCTGACCCACACACACACAAGCACACACACCAACCTACACACACCCCAAATCCCCCCCCACATACACACACACACACACACACACACACTCACACACACACACACACATCCCGACCCACACACACATACACACACACACACCCCGACCCACACACACACATACATACACTGCAACCCACACACACACCAACCTACACACACACACACCCCAAATCCCCCCCCACACACACACACACACACACACACACCCCGACCCACACATACATGCACCCCGACCCACACACACACATGCACACACACCAACCTACACACACACACACCCCAAACACCCCCCCACACACACACACATACACCCCGACCCACACACACATACACCCCGACCCTCACACACACACACACACACCAACCACACACACACATACATACTCCGCAACCCACACACACACACACCAACCAACACACACACCCCAAATACCCCCCCACACACACACCCCAAATACCCCCCACACACACACACATACACCCCGACCCACACATACATACACCCCAACCCACACACACACATGCACACACACCAACCAACACACACACACACACACACACACACACACACACACACACACACACACACACACCCCGACCCCCACACACATACATTTCACATGCAGTAGATGCTACAATCCACAATACACAGAGAAAAAAGACAGGATAAAACCTTGTTAACCGGCACTATAATTGATTACAAAGTTACAATGAAGGATAAATTACAATAGTCCTTCAGGTATGCAACAACTATAGCTCCCCACCCTTTAATTGCACACAACTTACAATTATCTCACCAGCATTTCCCCCGACTTGCCACATGGAGTGGAGCTATAAAAGGAGCCAATAATAAGGTATGTGCTCACCTATGGGTGGGCTAAGCCTTGATTGGCATATAAGCTGTCTTTCGACTAGGTTCCCAATAGAAGGGTCAGCCACCTCATTACAGGTCCTGGTAAACCAAATCTGTCAGCCCCAATTCCTAATTTTAACCCTTGCCCTGAAAATTCTCTTCAATGTGCTTCTTCAGATCCCATTTGAAGGCCATCATTAACTGTCACACCTAATGATTCACTGCTTTCTTTCTCACATTTTTCTTGAATCTTACATCCCTTTGTTCTTGAACGGTCTGCCAATTAAAACATTTTCCTCATGTAAAATAGTAATGATCTTGGATGCTGAAACATGTGTGTCAACTCCATCTACACACCTCCCTTCCTTCTTGGGAAGGCTGCCAATATACTATAGGAACCATCCCAGGCCCAGTTACTCTCTCCTCTCCCTGACTGGTACAGGATGCTTGAGCTCGATAACATGAACTTCCAGATTCATAGACAATTTCTTTCCTGCATTGATCAGACTCCTCGGTAAATTTCTTATCAGCAATAGATAATACCTCTGCACTGTTGGTATTTTCCTTCATATCCTGCACTTTGCCCTCATAACACAATACCCAACTCTTTTTGACTTACTCTCACACCCTGTAGGTTGTTTTAATATTTTACCATCTGCTTTACTTGAGCATGTGTCAACTTGCCTGAGGAGCAAGAACAAGAACATTTTTAATCTTCAATTTTAAATTTAGACATACAGCACAGTATTAGGCCCTGCTGGCCCATGAGCCCGTGCCACCCAATTATACCCAATTAACCTGTAGCCCCTGCATGTTTTGAAGAATGGCAGGAAACCGGAGCACCTGGGGAAAATCCAAGCAGACACGGGGAGAACACACAAACTCCTTACAGACAGCGACAGATTGGAACCTGGGACGCTGGCACTGCAATAGCATCGCGCTAATCACTGCATGAAAATAAACAAGTCAATTCACTCCAATTCATTTCAGTCTGTGCCAAGAGCTTCAAGACTTCACAATACTCTAAAGATCCTTCCTTCCCTGTGGATATATGTTATCGATAAGCTGCACCTGAATGCATTCACGGAGACTAACTGCCTTTCAGATTTTACTTGAGGGATAAATATTGGACAAAACACCAGGGAGAACATCTTGCTCCCTTTCCAAATGGTACAGTGGAATAACTTATGTCCAAACGAACAAGGTTCATGATCAGACTGGGTCGAGATTTATTCAGACTCTTTGGTGCCAGAAGCATAGTTTCAGCCTGCAATAAAAACAGAAAATGCTGGAAACACTCGACAGGTCAGGCAACATCTGGAGAGAGAGAAGCAGTTCACATTTCAAGACCAGCACCCTTCATCAGGATAGAGAAAGAGAAAACAAAGTTGTCAAATAAATTAGCTCGAAAAGGCAGAAAATACAGAAACTTGGTATGTTCAGGTTCAAGATTTTTTTTTCCCTCAAACATCCATCAGTTTCATGAACCACCTCATACTCCCCTAACCATAAGCTACTCCTTGACTACCAAAAATAGAACCGAGAACAATGAACATTACACACGGTACAGACACTTAATCCCATGATGTTCTGCTGACCTAAGATCTGTCAGCACGATTGAAACAGCACATTTTTTTAAAATCTTACTGCTACTATGAAGATTTATCTATTTTTTTATATTCATTGTGTATTTTTCCTCTTGTCGTGCATTGTAATAATTTTATTTCTACTGATTGTCTGCTGTTTTACACATCTGTGTAAAACCGCAAGTAAGAATTTCAGTGCAGCTGTACATTGTACTTATGGATATGACAATAAAACTTTATCATCATAACTGCTTCCAATGGCTACATTATTTCACCCTGTCAGAGAAATTCCCTTTATTCCAGCTTCCCTCGCCTTCTGTACGACCTGAACTATAATACCTTGCTTCTCCCTCTCTCAGCTTCGATGGTAATGAGTCAACTGTTGTGCTTTCTTTCTTTGCATTCTTTTTAATTGGTTTTGAAAAACAAATGAGATACCTAGATACATATGATATAAATGTTCAGGTTACACAAATTAAAATTACAGATAGAAAGGAATGGTAAACAAGATATGTATGATCTGTGTTAGTGATTGAAAAAGGTAAATGAAAAAAAAGTCTATAACTATTTGAATTTCTAACCCCAACCTATTCTATGAGTGATAGCTATCAAAGTCAGATGTCACTTACTAATTTCAATATTAATAGGTTCAGAGAAAAAAGAAATGAAAAAGAAAAAAAAACCCAAAACAATTGATCTATACATTTTTAAAAAGAACCCCAGTGAGAAAAAAAAATTGTCCTCGTTTGAGTAGTTGAGCACCTGATTTCTGCAGAGAGAAGGATGCCATCAAATCCGAGAACCATTGTGTATGTGTGGGAGGGTCAAGATCTTTCCACCTCAGCAAAATGGGCTTTCTAGCAATCAGGGCAGCAAAACGCGACCCCATGGTTAACTGTTTTCCTTTCCATAGTTTCTGCTTGACCTGCTGAGTAATCTTATTTTTTCAGGTTCCTGTTTTCTCGAGGCTTTTTATTGATTTTCATTGGCCTGATATAAGCCTTTCGGAACTGAGAGAGTCCAACTCACATCTCAGCTTTGGAACACATAGTTCAATGATATTGAATTAAAAATCTTTTCTCGTTGGAGCAATGGAGGATGGGGGGGGGGGGGGTTGCATTTGTATGCAATGACACCGTCCATTTATCCTGCTTGACTCTGTTCACAGTTGGCTGTACAGTGTCTGTTGACTTATGGTTTTTCTGAACTACCATGCATCACTGAGAGTAGTTTCTTCTATAGTGTGTTTTATAGCATGCATACTTTCATTTCTGCTTTGTTTCCCTTGATAAAAAGATTGCCTTACATAGTGATTCTGTGCTTTGCGCTTATTACAGACTTATTCAAAGGCTGGGCATTGCTTTGGTGCATGTTGCACGCCACATCATTTACAATTGAATGTCTCGCCATCTTTTTTGTTGTTTCCTATATCTTGTTTTTTTGTTTATGTGTATGGACACGTTATGTGGCTATGGCCATTTTCACTGGCTTTTGCACTATCACTGAATTTTTTGGTGTGTTGCAGTGCTATTTCACTGGTGTGGCACATCTTCACAGCTCCAGCTAAGGCAAGCTCTATCTCTTGGAGAAACCTCTCTCTCACTTTCTTATCATTAATCCTGCACACAATTTGATCACAGATCTACTGAGGCCATGGCTGAAAATGTTGCGGGTAAGGTACGCACTGCACTGAAGATGGGCCAAAGTGCTGCGATAGAGCAGTACTTGCAGAGTACTGGGAACCAGGAGTATGTTTGAAAGTCCTTGTCTGTAGAGTGTGTGAGCATATAGAGCATAGGTCGCCACAGGTATCAGAGTCCAGCCTAGGCCCGTGTGAATGTCTATATCATTGTTTAAGTAATAGAGTACCATTTGACATTCTGCCATTTGTATTAATTAATGTGATTGTAACACTTGTGTCCAGACTCATCTCTCTGTGAACCCATTGAACGTGATACTCTTCTCGACATGACAGTTGAGTGCAGTTTTGTTTGCACTACCAATAAGTGGCAATTCTGCCTCGCCTGCAGGGAAAAGAATCTCAGGGTTGTATGTGATGTCATGTATGCACACCTGCAATAAATTTGAAATTTAGAACTAGAGAGCAGGTTTAAGGTGGGAAGGGAGAAATTTCCTTTCCTAGGGTTACAGCTCAGTAACGGGCCACTCTGGATCAACAGCAGAGTGAGGAATGCCCACAAGTGCAGATTAGTTAGTTTAATGGAGATCCGGAGGGGTTAGCTTTGACACAGCGGGTGGTGTTTTATCTGGAATGAGCTGCCAAAGGAGGTGGTGCAGACAGATGCAATGAGAATGTTTAAAACACATTTGGACAGATCCTTAGATCAGAAATGCCTAGACGAATATAGGCCTAATGCAAGCAAATGGAATAAAAGGAGATGGGTATCATGATCGACATGGATGAGGTGTGTTGAAAGGGCCCCTTTCTGTACTGTATGATTCTATGAATGAAACACAAAGCATTATCGTGTTAGACAACTCATACCTTTGGATTTTAGACAAATCTTTGAGGAAGCTACACCCTAGATTATTACAGAAATGCCAAACTCACCATTCACACCCCTGTTCTCTAGGGACAGAGAGAGATGGAACATAATCAAGCAGGATGAAAGAACTTGTGTACTTCCTATTAGTATCCACAGTATAAGCTTTACTATTAACAGATTGATCCAGATACTCCAGATTTATCCATTGGGTGGGTCACAACCTGGTTACTCCTTTTCCTCAGTGGGTGCCTGAAACACATTGTCAGGGGTGGTGGAGGCTGGTTCAATAGGAACATTCAAAACACTGAGACACAAAAGTCAACAAATGCTCTGATTGTAGTAAAAACACAGAAATGCTGGGGGAACTCAGCGGGTCTTGCAGCACCCATAGGAGATAAAGGCAGAAGAAGGGCAAAGGCCCGAAACATCGGTTCTAATACCTTTACCTCCTATGGACGCTGCAAGACTTGCTGAGTTTCTTGAATAGTTCTGTGTTTTTATATTCTGGACTATTAGATGGGCACATGGATATCAGAAAAAAATAGAGGGTTATGGGTATGGGGTGGGGAAAAATTAAATTGCTTTGGAGTACGTTTACATAGATCGGCACAACATCATGAGCTAAGGCTCTGTACTGTGCTGTAATGTTCTATGATTCTTGTGTTACTGAATGACTGACTTATCAAATCATAAGGGGAATGACTTTATAACAGAGCAATTTAATGAATGTTTTCCTTGTTCTTTGCCCTGAGTCACACAGTGAATTTATCCAATTCCCCTGTTTCCATGAATCTTTCATAGAGAACATAGAACTTACAACACAGTGAAGGCCCTTCAGGTGTGGGAAGCCAGGTCACAATGCCCCCAACTTTCCCAGTTACTTTAGATCTGCACCTGCCTTCTCATTTGGACCTCCTGATAACACAGCTCCTCCCAAGGAGAGCAGTCATATTCTCCTCATGCCTTTCACTCAGGTACATGCTGTCAAAAACCGAACACTAATGTTGACGCACAGAGTGGGTCACATTACTCCTGATGGCATCCAACTGTATCATCACTTTTATATCTGAGTTTCATTTTATAAAGGCAATCATTTCCCACACAATTATATGTTTTGGTCAGGGGAATAGGGAGAGACAAAATATTTCTAAGTTCAGAGTGTGGTGATACGACCACCAGCCGACTGCAGAGGGCGATCTCTGTACCTGCAGAAACACCACCTAAGGGGCTGACTGCACCTGGCTGGCCGTCAATCAGCCAACCCGAATATAGATCTGAGCCGGCCCCTCCTGAGCCAGTCACACGGGAGCCACCAAAGCATGAACTGGTGTTCAGACTTTTACTGGGATAAAGCCTGTTGTACAGTCTTTTGAGTCTACCTCAGCACACCACACAGAGTAGATGCAGAAACATGAATAATGGAAAAAAAATTAAAGGTGACCTAAGGGGTATGTTTTTTACTTCACACAGAAGATGGTGAATATCTGGAATGAGATGCCAGAGGAAATGGTGGAGGCAGATGCTCGATGAATATTTGGACGAGAACTGAAACAGGAAAGGAGTAGAGGGATACCAGGCGAATTAGGGCATATGGAATTAGTGGAGATCGGTATCATGGTTGGTGTAGATGGGGTCGGGTGACGGGGTTCATTTCTGAGCTGTACATTTCTATGATTCCATCATAGAAATAACAATTTATGGCATTTTACTTCATAATAGGGGCTCAGAATACAAAGTGCAAGGCAGTAATGGACAATAACAGTCAAATTCAGGGAAATTTAAAACTTTTATGGCAGAGTATTAGGCCATTTGGCCCATCAGGCTTATGCTAGTGTTTATAGAGGCTGTTAGTCCCTTCTCCCTCACCTCCACTCTTTTTCAAAGTTTATTCCCTCTCAGCTGGCTTTTCCCTTTTGAAAGGACTGTAACCTTCAGCTCTCCTAGAAATGTGCTCCAGACGACCTGATCTTGAAAAAAAAAGATTTTCTCACATTTCTTGTGTGTGCGCGTGCTGCTCAGGAACTGAGACTTCACTTCAGTGCAGATGGCAAGGTAGCCTGAGCTATTGCAAGATCCAAGCTGTCTAAGACCATCCGGGAAGCAAAGCATGTGCGCATTCACAGTTACTTGCTGGACAGCAAGGACACACAACACATGTGGAAGGGCTTCCAAGATATCACCAACCACAAGACAATACCATCTGCATCTACTAATGATGTCTCCCTCCCAGGTGTACTGAACAAATTCTACACACGCTTTGCAGTGAAGACCACCTCTCCTCCAAACGACCAGGTGCTGTGTCTTGCAGTGGTCAATGTGAAGAAAAAGATAGGCAAGGTCGACCTGCGGAAAACTGCGGAACCGGCTAACACTCCCGGCAGAGTGCTCAGGGGATGAGTGGCTCAGCTAGCAGAACTCACCGAAATGTTTAACACCTCCCTTAGAAGCATCATGCTTCCAATCTGTTTCAAAGCTGCCACCATTGTCTCCGTGCCAAAGATGTCATCTGTGAACTGCCTTCCTCAATGACTACCGCCCAGTTGCACTCTTGTCCATCATCATGAAGTGCTTCGAGAGATCGTCATGTGGCACATCAAACTCCTGCTGCCCCCGTTACTGGACCCCCTGCAGTTCACATAAAGACCCAACTGCTCATGGACAATGCCATCTCCACCGCCCTCCATCTAGCCACCACCCACCTGAAAAATAAGGATTTGTATGTTCAAATGCTGTTCATTAACTTCAGCTCGGCATTCAACACAATCGTACCTCAGTACCTGATAAGGAAGTTGAGCCTGCTGGGTCGAAGCACCTCCCTCTGCAATTGGAACCTTGACTTCCTGTCGGGGAGACCTCAAGCAGACCAGATTTGTAACAGCACCTCCAAGACCATCATACTGACTACATTGGGAGGAGGGGCAAGGCTACATGCTTATTCCACTCCTGTTCACTCTGCTGACCCATGACTGTGCAGCTAAACACTGCTCAAATCACATCATCAAGTCCGCTAATGACACAACCGTGGTGGGACTGATCAGTAAGAATGATGAGTCAGTGAACAGAGATGAGGTGCAGTCACTAACAGACTGCTGCAGAGCCAACAAACTGTATCTGAACGTTAATAAAATAAAAGAGATGGTTGTCAACTTCAGGAGGGTCTGGGGGGACCATGTGCAGCTGAGCATTGATGGCTCGACCATTGAGGTCATCAAGAGTATCAAGTTCCGTGGAGTGCACTTGGCAGGGTATCTCACCTGGTCCCTTAACTCCAGCTCCACATCCAAGAAAGCCCAGCAGTGCCTTTACTTCCTGCAAAGGCTGAGGAAAGTTCATCTCCCACCCTCCATCCCCACTACCACTTTGGACTGCAAGACCCTGCAGATGATAGTGAAATCAGCAGAAAAGATCTTTGGGGCTCTCTTCCTATTTTGAAGAACATCTACAACATTCAATGCAGGCAAAAGGCAATAAACATTGAGTAGGACTCCACACACCCCTCCAGTAAACTGTTCTCCCTTCTGCCATCTGGTAGGAAGTACTGCAGCACTTGGGCCCTTACGTCCAGATTGGGCAACAGCTTTTTTTCCCCCTGAATTCCCAGAACATAGGTGGATTGTGTACCATGGACTTTCATTGAATACATCTTAATATCTTAATATTTCAATGTGTTTAACTTTTATTCTTACTTATATTTATGTAAATACTCTCCGTGGTCCTGGAGTCATGCTGTCTTGTCCTTACCATGTGAAAATGGTATGAACAATAAATAAAAGTGACTTGAATTGACTTGACTTGTGTCCTTTGCTTAAAGGCTTCAACCTAAGTCTCCCGGCTCTAATGGGTACAACCTCCTTCCACTTCTTCATCCAAAATGTCTCTGATCTTGTATGAGCCTAGTAATATCCCTCTTAGACTCCTCAACCAAGGTGAAACAGAATAGCCACCAATTCTGTTCACTATACTTCATGAAGAATGTGAAAGCCTATGAGAAGGTTTAAGTTGAACTTCAATAGAATATAGAACAGGCCCTTCAGCTCATGATGTACTGATCTATATCAAATTTATTATCACGACTCTACATATGGGATAACGATGAACACACACATAAAATAATACCTTTCTCGCACACCACATAATAATCATATGCATTCTTAAAATAAAATATAAAATAAATATGTATAATTATTCAGGAATAATTTTTTATCAATTTCATTAATAAGAGACCCAAGGTTACAGGATACCAATCTGATAGCCTCGGGGAAGAAGTTATTTCCCAGCCTGGCAGTCCTGATTTTGATGTTCCTGTACCTGATGGTAGTAATCAAAGATGTGTGCTGGATGGAAGGGATCCCTGATGATTCTTTGAGCCCTATTGAAGCAAGGGTGTCCGGGAATGTCATCAATAGAGGGAAGTGAGATCCCAGTGATCTTCCTGGCCAAATTTAGTGATCCTCTAATATTGATTCCAGTCTGATGCTTCGCAGCTACTGCCCCACACAATGATGCAGCCAGTCAAGACCCTCTCAATTGTGCTCCAGTCAAAGGTTGTCAAGGTGAGGGCCATTAGCCTTCCCACCTCAACCTCTAGAGAAAGTGTAGACACTGATGTGCCTTCCTGACGAATGGGGAGGTGTTGAATGTGCACCACTCCTAACTATTTTCTGTTTCTCAGTCACTTGTGCATTCAGGTGTTTCCTGTCCTTAATAAACCACCAAGTTTAATTCCAGGAATATTCTTGGGCTTTTCAATAACTTACCTACAAATTTGTTCCCTTGTATTTTTTTCCACTAATTGATGCTTCGATGGAATAGTTTCTCTGATAATTCTATCGCGTTGACCAATTTTTATGAAGAAGTCCTCATTTTTATCATTCATTTCCGACCCTGGAACAGCACTGTTGATTATTCCTGCCGAAGCCAGTGTTAGATCTTGCCAATTAACTTACTGCAGAGCAAGGAGACAAGAAACTTTGTCTATTTTTCTCCCTTCTGACAGAAAGAAAACAGGATGATGAGCAGACCAAAGATCACTGATCAAAATACCAACTGCTCAATTTCCAGTGGTGACTTCAAATTACGTCTAATTTTAGGGAGACACAAGAAACAACAGATGCTGGAATACGGAACAAAAAAAAACTGCTGCAGTCCTGGTAGGATCATGTAGGTAAATTTTGGGTCGAGAACCTTCATCTGGACTGGGTATCGAATCTTATGCCATTGATTCTGCCCGACCCCCTGAGGAACTGGGCAGTAGCTAAATATTTGGAAGATTTGACTTTAATTCCTGAAGTTATATCTTAGAGTAAGAATGATAATGGTGTTTCTATTTTACTCACAGGATGTGAATGTTCATTTTAAGCCACATAGTACAACACAGTAGAAGATCTTCAGCCCACGCTGTGGTGCTAACACGCGTAAACCAACTCTGCGATGATCTAATCCTTTCCTATCTCACACCTGTAACCTACTATTTTTCTTACATCCATGTGCCCACCTGAAGCTCTTTTAAATGTCCCTGTTGTATCAGCCCCCACCATCACCCCCAGCAATACATTCCAGGCACCCCCCCCCCCACTCTTACCTCTGACCTCTCCCCTAAACTTTCCTTCACTCACCTTAAACCGATGCCTTCTGGTAGTTGTTACTGTCGTAGAGTAAGTGGGAGGAATTAAAAGACTGGAACTTACTGTGCATTCCCTATTGTTCCTGGATCACCTCAGAGAGAAATAAGGACATTGATGGGACCAGGTGAGGACAATAGTAAATTGATCGGATTATTTGGCAATCCAGCAATTTCACATTGTCCATTACTGATGCAGTTATTAAATAGACTCAATGGGTTGAATAGCCTTTTCTGCTCCTATTTCTTATGGTCAGTGAAGAAAGGGTGGCATTTAGTTAACCTTAAACTCACCAGCAATCCTTGTGGGTCTTGGACTTTTATCTCTGGGACATTAAACGTCTGAATACATCCTAAATTTAACAACTTAGATCATTGTAAAAGCTGCAGCACAGTACGGTCCATTCACCCCATAGGATTGTGCTAGCCTATTTACATTCTCTAACAATTGCCTAGTATTTCTCTACTGCATAACCCTGCATTTTTTCTCAGTTCCACGTACCACCCTAGCAGCCTCTTAATAGATCCGATCGTACCTGCCTCCACCACCATTGCCAGCAGTGCATTCTATGCACCTACCACTTCCTGTGCAAAGAACTCACCTCTTACATCCCTCCAGTACACACTCCTAAAGTTCTTAAAACTATGTCCTGTCATGTTTACCATTTCAGCCTTAGGAAAAGGTCTCTGGTGATCCTCACGATCAATGCCTCTCATCATTTACACCTCTACCCTATCACCCCTCATCCTCCATCATTGCATGGAGAAAAGACCAAGTTCAACCAGCCTATTCTCATAAGGGATGCTCACCTATTCCAGAATACCCTCCTCAAATTTCCCCATGTATCCACCAAGAGGTATAATGAAAACAGCAAACAGCTAACACAAAACCAAACAGCTGAGGAGAGCCCCTAGGATGAATGCTAAATATCTGTTGCTCTGAGCAATTAAACTTTTCCACAAAACACAATTGTAGCCAAAAAGAACCCTACTTCCATCAAACAGAATTTGGATGCGCAGTGGCGTTATGGAAATAAAATTGTCAAAGTAGGGAACGTTCCTTTTTTTCTCAATATATTTATTGAGATTTTATATAATGAAGATCCAGCTGCGCTGGATGGGTCACGTCTCCAGAATGGAGGACCATCGCCTTCCCAAGATCGTGTTATATGGCGAGCTCTCCACTGGCCACCGTGACAGAGGTGCACCAAAGAAAAGGTACAAGGACTGCCTAAAGAAATCTCTTGGTGCCTGCCACATTGACCACCGCCAGTGGGCTGATAACGCCTCAAACCGTGCATCTTGGCGCCTCACAGTTTGGCGGGCAGCAACCTCCTTTGAAGAAGACCGCAGAGCCCACCTCACTGACAAAAGGCAAAGGAGGAAAAACCCAACACCCAACCCCAACCAACCAATTTTCCCCTGCAACCGCTGCAATCGTGTCTGCCTGTCCCGCATCGGACTTGTCAGCCACAAACGAGCATGCAGCTGACGTGGACTTTTTACCCCCTCCATAAATCTTCGTCCGCGAAGCCAAGCCAAAGAAGAAGATATAATGATACATACATACATACAGAAAAAAGATTGCTGCATGACACTGATATAGTTGTAACAAAGTAAGCAAACTCATTAGCAGAAAATAAAAGATTTTGCCTTATAACATAACATAACATAACATAACAATTACAGCACGGAAACAGGCCATTAGGCCCTTCTAGTCCGCACCGAACCAAACACCCCTCTCTAGTCCCACCTCCCTGCACAATGCCCATAACCCTCCATCTACTTCTCATCCATATACCTGTCCAACCTTTTCTTAAATAATACAATTGCATAATACAATTATGCAACAATAGTGATTCAAGGATATATCAAAAAAGAAGAAAAAAATGAAAAGAGAGGAAAAAGAAACATGAAAAATATGTTTATATAATTCAAACCCAAAACCATTCCAAAGTTGTGTGGCAATATAAAAAAAAAGTACACTGCTAGCAAGAATAAGAAGAATCAGAACAGGACATACGTGGTAAATGGGAGAGCATTGATGAATACAGAAGAGCAGAAAGATTTAGGAGTAACGGTACATCGTTCCCTGAAGGTAGAAACTCACGTGAATAGGGTGGTGAAGAAGGCTTTTAGTATGCTGGCCTTTATCAATCATTGCATGGAATATAGGAGTTGGGAGGTGATTTTGAGACTGCATAAGACGTTGGTGTGGCCTAATTTGGAGTTCTGTGTGCAGTTCTGGTCGCCTAATTATAGGAAGGATATAAACAGAGTGGAGAGAGTGCAGAGAAGGTTTACCAGAATGTTACCTGGGTTTAAGCATCTAGAGTATAGGGAGAGATTGGACAGATTAGGTCTTTATTCTTTGGAGCGTAGAAGGTTGAGAGGGGATTTGATAGAAGTATTTAAGATTATGAAAGGGATAGACAGAGTGGATGTGGATAGACCTTTTCCGTTAAGAGGAGGAAAGATTAAAACAAGAGGACATGAGTTAAGAATTAAGGGGCAGAGGTTTAGAGGTAACATGAGGGGGAACTTCTTTACTCAGAGAATGGTAGACGTGTGGAATGAGCTTCCGGGAGAAATAGTGGCAGCGGAGTCAATTGTATTATTTAAGAAAAGGTTGGACAGGTATATGGATGAGAAGAAGATGGAGGGCTATGGGCATTGTGCAGGGAGGTGGGACTAGAGAGGGGTGTTTGGTTCGGTGCGGACTAGAAGGGCCTAATGGCCTGTTTCCGTGCTGTAAATTGTTATGTTATGTTATGTTAAAAATAAGATGAAATGCAAATCCACGATAATCACAAATTACATTATTATAATTCCCATTAAAGGTCATGAAGGTAATTCAAAAAGGAACCCCAAAGATTAGAAAAAAATTAAATTTAAAACCTATGTTGAACATCTTATTTTCTCCAAATTTAAATGTGACGTCATATCATTCATGTCCACCATTGATTTTGATTGGGCAGGACAGCATCTTTCCATCTGATTAAAATTACTCGTCTCGCATTAAGAGAAGTGAAGGCCAATATATGATGTTGAGGCAGACGATTTCACTACCTTCTGCTCAACCTTCCCAAACAAGGCTATTAACGGATCAGGTGTTGTTTAATATAGGTAACATTCCATAAATAGAGAGCTTGGTGACACAGAATGGAATTGGAAGGCGGATAAGCATTTTCTGGACTGATGTTCATGCATTATTTTTCGTGAAAGTGAATGGTAGAAAAGTGAATTTGGCAGTCAGTCAATCCCTGAAGCAATCTGAAATTGGCATTAGGAGAGAGATATTTGCTGAGTACAGATTAAGCCAGGTTGCTTGACCCCAGAAAAATGTAATGCAAATTGAAGAATCTTCTGGAATTGCAGAGTAGGTCAGGTGGAATCAGTGGAAGTACAGTAAAAGTCCTAAAATATAAACTGCTAGGGGATTGGGTCGGTTTGGAGTTTCGGAATTTCCAGATTGTCAGGCAGTACTTTTAAAATACAAATTAAAAGAGGAATAGAGAGATGAACAGGTAAATTTTGATAGTTTATTACTCAGCCAATCCAGCATGCTTTATTTATCAAAACAGGCAGTTTTTAAAGAAAAATAAAGTCAACACCGTTCAAAAATGTAAACAAAAATTTTTCACGACAGATAAGAGCATGTGATGCCTGAAATTATGTATAAAAATAAACATTGTTAAAAAAAAATACAGTATACAAATTAATTTCTTTATTAAGTATGGTAGCTTGTTGCTGCGTTGCATCTATGGCACTTACAAAAGCCCACTAAATTAAAAAAGTTGAGAGTTCAGATTCTCTGTTGGTCTGAATTTCTGGCAATATGGATTTTTACTGTATAAACCATGTTGATTGTACTCATTATGGAAAACGATCTGAGTGGTTGACACTTGAAGGAAGGAAGGTATTGAATTCAGATCCAGAGATGCCCACCTCAACGTTCACCACTCCTTTACTCTTGGTCTCTTGTTCATTCCCTCTCCCTTCATCCTTCCAGTCACAGGCCAGCGTGATCATAAGGTATACCTGTTCAATCTGTTTGTGAAAGGAAAGAAAAGGAAAAGAAAGTGAAAGAGAGTGGGAGAGAAAGTCACAGAAAGAAAGAGAAAATGAAAGAGAGGGGAGTGACAGAAAGAAAATGAAAAAAGAAAGCATGAAAGGCATAGAGAGGAAGTGAAAGAGAGAGAGAGACAAGTAGAAATAAAGTAAAAGAGGGAGCAGGGAGAGAATGAGAAACAGAAAGAAATTGAAGAGAGAATAAGATGAAGAGACTAGTCAATGATCTGCTGCCAAGTGAAAGATGTGGACAGAGTAAATGTAGAATTGTTTTTATCCATGGTGGGAGAGTCAGGACAAGAGGGCATAACTTCAGGATTGAAGGCCGTCTACTTAGATCGGAAATGCGTCAGAATTTCTCCATCCAGAGGGTGGTGAATCTGTAGAATTTGTTGTCACAGTCGGATGTCGAGGCCAGGTCATTGGGTGAATTTATGACAGAGATTGATATTCTTGATTAGCCAGGGCATCAAAGGTTATGGGGAGAAGGCTGGGGAGTGGGGAAAATAAATCAGATCATGATTAAAAGGCGGGGCAGACTCAATGGGCTAAATGGCCTATTTCTACTCCTCTGCCTTCTGGTCCTATTTGAGAACATCTAGAACATTGTGCAGTGACGAAGAAGGCTCGTGGTATGGTTGATGTGCCGTGAGGTAGAAGTGTGGCTGCCAATTTCCATTCATAATGGAATGTATAATGGTGACCAAATAAATTGTTGACTGAGAAATACATCCCAGTGAGAGTATTATTTATCCTCTGTGGAATGCTTAATTTCACATAATTGCCACGTTAAAGAGAACATCATAATTAGAGGAAGAATGGAGAGAAAATGCACATAAGGGACCACCTTGACAGAAGGTGAGAACAGGGAATGTGGAAAGAGGCAAAGAATCATCAACCACAATTTTCTAACTGGTGATAGGAAAAGGGACTTAGATCAGATTTAAGTGGGAGAAGGTAGAGCGGATTTCTTAAGTTCGAAGAGGAGATCTGGAGGAGAAGGAGAGGATCATAATGTCTTTAGATGAGGTCGCTCGAAGCTGTTCCCATCAGCAAATGATTCAAGGACAATGGGATAAGGGGTCAAAAGAAAAACAGGAAAATGTGAGGAATTGTCCTCTCACTCACAGGCTCATTAGGATTGGAATTCATTCCCTGTAAAGTGTTGTGGCAACTGAATCAATCCTTGGGATTCTCCTGCTACGAGCTGGCATAAATTAACACTGAACATGAAACATTACAGTGCAGGGAAGGCATTTCAACCCACAATGTTGTACTGACATATTTATATACACTCCACAATCTAAACCTTCCCAATCTCACACCAATTACCCTCTATCTTCCTCCCATCTAAAAGTATTTTAAATGTTCCTATTGTACCAGCCTCCACTCCCACCCCCGGCAATGTATTCCAGGCACTGACCACTCTGTGTAAAAAAAAACATCACTGGCGTGTCTCCTAAATGTTCATCCACTCACTTTAAACAAATGTCCTCTGGAACTTGCTATTTTTGCCTTGCAATAAATGTGCTGGCTGTCAACCCTATCTATGCCTTCCATAATCTCATATGCCTAACTTAATCTTAAATCCTGATAAATATTCTATCTTGACTGAGACTTGGCATTGTGGTAGTTTGTATTCTATGACAATAACTACATTTCAAAAAGAGCAGAGATTTAAAAGAACTGCAAATGCCGGAAACCTGAAATGAAATCAGAATATGCTGGAAACAGAAACAGGAGTTGGAAGTTGGAAGTCATTTATCACAAATAGGAAAGTTTGGATCGAAGAAAAGGAATATCTTCATTCAGATATGGCAGTAAAGAATGGAATCACCATGGTTACACTAGTCTTGCCCTGTCAGAGATATTCCTTTGTTCCATCATTCCTTGACCCAGCCTCTCTGCCACTTCAAACTAACATTTTCAAACCTCCCCAATTTTGATGAGAGATGTTATCGTGAAATGTTCACTCTGCTTCCAGAGATGCTGCCTGACCTGTTTTTATTTTACATTTGAAAATTAATTATTTGGTTGTAACAAAGTCCCAAGGTTGTAATCGGACTGATCTAAATACCAGTTCTTCTGTTCCTCAGGAAATTCAATCAGGGACCATTTTTAGCTCAGATGCAATTTCCCACAATGCAACACATTCTAGCCACATCACCATTGACGTTTATCACAATCTCCAAGTCCGCTGGGGCACGGCAGGAGCTGGTGGGCCGTATGCTGGTGGAGCCACTTTAATCACATCAATTTCATTTTAAATCACCATGAGTGAATATCAGAGTAGAACAAAACTAGATTGGATCTGAGATGTGATTCTGATTGCAATGAGAACAATTTTTTATTTGAATTTGGAACAGTTTTGTTCGTGACTGAGATTTAATCAGTTCAGAGTCTTTTCACAAAGGGAGAAAGGTTGAAAGGATGTGCTCCAGTTCTTCAACAGACACAGTTTTTTTGACTGGATTTTCTTTAGACAACTGGGGCAGGAAACTAGATTTCCAGCATCAGCCTTTGGATTTTTGAATTTCATCTCTGAAGATATTAGGATTAGAGATTACAGTGATAAGGAGGGACAACAAGAACAAAGAAGTATTGCAAACAAACAGGATGTACGACAGCAACTCAACAAGACTCGTTGGACTCACCAGAATCAGAATCAGGTTTATGGTTATGAACGTGTTTCATGAAATTTGTTGTTTGGCAGCAGCAGTTTTGTGCACAACGTGCAAAAATTAATGTATATTACAATTTCATAACAACAAGATTTAAAAAAAAATGAGGTCCAGATGCTGTAGCTCAGAAAAAAATGTTAAATGCCAATTTTCACAAGCTCGGGACTTTTCAAAGTGCTTTAGCACCAATTATCATGGCTACTGGATAACAGACTCATCATGCGCCAGTGATGGAGCTTCACTCGCGTAGGTCTGACATCATCCACAACAAAGCTTAGTTGACACAAATTCAACCACTTCAAGAATTTATTCCTTCCATCAATGGTCTTTGAGGTGATGACAGGGAGCTACCTCATTAATCCAGTAGAAGGCCCTTCCTGCCCATGCAACCTGCACTCTCCAATTCTTCTTCTTTGGCTTGGCTTCGCGGACGAAGATTTATGGAGGGGGTAAAAAGTCCACGTCAGCTGCAGGCTCGTTTGTGGCTGACAAGTCCGATGCGGGACAGGCAGACACGGTTGCAGGGGAAAATTGGTGGGTTGGGGTTGGGTGTTGGGTTTTTTCTCCTTTGCCTTTTATCCTTTATGTCTTTGGAGGGTGGGAAGAAACCTGTGCAGCTGGAGAAAAATCCATTCAGGACATGGGGAGAACGTACAAACTCCTTGCAGACAGGGGCAGGTTCGACCCTGGGTCTCTGGTATTGAGCCAGTCATGTCGCTCTCAGTGACTTGACCCCACAGAAAATGCGCTGTGGGATTAGACTCAATGAGTAAAAGTGATGCTGCTAAAGGTTCAGATGATCAAGCAACATGGGGTGGGGAAGGGGGGTGGGGGGAGGGGGGTGGGGGGTGGGGAGAGTGAAAGAGTTGTTGATGTTTTGGGTCAAGACTACAGCATTGAAAGAGATCAACAGAATCAGTGAATAGAAATGAATCCCTTAACAACTGTATAGCTGCTGGATGATTTGTTTAAATATAATCTTTCCATTGGACAATGATTTGTAATTACTCGATGGAGTGAACAAACAGATTCCATCTGTTACTTTCTCTGATCACTTTAGACAATTTTTTTTTGTCAATATTCAGAAGGAGTTAGGGTTGTTATTCTCCCATTGGCAGCTACCATCTCATGATGTACATCACTCTCCGACCCACCTCTCCCCAAGGAAAGGTTAACTTTGGACATTTGAATTTTATGGACTATGTACTCTAGTCCAGAGATATGATGTTTCATCGGGACGTACACTCAAATGACAATAAACTTGATTGAACGTGACCTTGAACTCGAACAATTTTGAATCAGCCAGTCGTCCAAAATTAGTGAAGGTGGTGGCGATGTTGCAAGATCAGTAATCCTGAAATGTAGATTGATGAACTGAATCAAAATTGTTTAAATCCTGCAAATGAGAAACAGGACTCAGTGAATAAACTGGAGAAACTCAAAAACTGCAGCTGCTGGAATCTTGAGTAAACAGAGAGAAGCTGCAGGGACTCAACAGGCCAGGTAACATCCATGGAGAGAAGTGGACAGTCCACATTTCCACTCGGAGCCCTTTAGCGACCGACCTTTTCCATGTATAGCTGCTGCCTGACCCAATGTGCCGTTCGAGCTTCTTTCTGTTCACTCATTTGATGAGTTCACCCATCACTCTAAAATCTAAAGCTCTTTGTTAATGATCAATATTTGTCAAGTGCTCCCCATGGATTCTTGATTAATCACATTCATGACCCAGCCTCTCTCTTCATTAGGCTGATAAAAACACATTAGAAATTCCTGTCACATTTATCGTCCGACATTAATCCCACCTTAACTTATAAGTGCAGTTAACACTCAGCAGGTCAACCTTCATCTGTGGGAAGGCTAACAGTCAAGGTTTCATAGACCCTTCATCAGGGGAGTCTTGGAGCTGAACAATTACATCTGTTTCTCTTCCCTCAGATGCAGCCTGACCTACTGAGTGTTTCCTGCATTTTCTGTCACTGAAATCTGTGCCTCTTTATAACGTCCTTCCAGATTGGCCTTTTTTTCTCTTTCCCAGATTACACACAATGAGTGACGTTTCTCATTCCTGATGAATGGATTTAGTCCAAAAAGTCTTCCACAAATGCTGCCTGACCCATCAAATTCCTCTAGCACTTTATGTGCTACTCAAGTGAGGTTACTCCATTGTTCATATTGCAAAGTTGGAGGTAGATAACCAACATTTCAGGGATTATCTTTGCTATATAAAGGACACTGTTTGACTTGCTGAGTTTCTCCAGCATTGTGTTTTTACTTCAACCACGGCGTCTGCAGATTTTCATGTTTTACTCCTTACTTTTTTGTTTCTTAGCTTTGCCAAAATTGATTTAATCCCTCAAGAGAATCCATTGTCTCAATCCATCTTCTACTGCATTCCCTGATCATCAACACTCCAACACCACCTTCTTCAATCTTTCCTGAACACCCGAGGTGCTCAATCCCCAATCTTGCCCTTCTGTTACTCTCACCGTAATGCACAAGGATACTTGAAATGCCCGATGTGGTTCTGCTGACAGTCTGTCAATCTGAAACATTATCTCTGTTCACAGATAATATGTCTGCCCTGCTGATCTTTCGCAGCACATTCTGTTCCTGTTTCAGATTCCCAGCATGTGTGGTATTTTTCTCATTGCGTGCCACAGTGTTTCATATTTCAAGAGTGTTTTCTTTCACAGCAACATGCAAATGCTGAGAATTGTCCATGGAAACCGGCAGCACCACTGAGATCGAAGGAGAAATCTGTCTTAAACATGACTAACTACAAGGCTTTCAGAACTAGTACAAAATGTATACTATTAATTGTTGAGTTATTACACCACAGGAAAATGTTACAGCTTCTATGTTGCTTCTCTTCAGTGGAGTCCCATTACTTGCTCAATTTCTGTGGGGCTTTTTTTGGGGAAATTCTAAATTTGTTTAATGTGTTTCATTTGAATACAGATTTTCAGATTTCACATTTATTATCAGAGTCTTCTTTGGCTTGGCTTCGCAGACGAAGATTTATGGAGGGGTAATGTCCACGTCAGCTGCAGGCTCGTTTGTGGCTGACAAGTCCGACGCGGGACAGGCAGACACAGTTGCAGCGGTTGCAAGGGAAAATTGGTTGGTTGGGGTTGGGTGTTGGGTTTTTCCTCCTTTGTCTTTTGTCAGTGAGGTGGGCTCTGCAGCCTTCTTCAAAGGAGGTTGCTGCCCACCGAACTGTGAGGTGCCAAGATGCACGGTTTGAGGCGATATCAGCCCAATGGCGGTGGTCAATGTGGCAGGCACCAAGAGATTTCTTTAGGCAGTCCTTGTACTTCTTCTTTGGTGCACCTCTGTCACGGTAGCCAGTGGAGAGCTTGCCATATAACACGATCTTGGGAAGGCGATGGTCCTCCATTCTGGAGACGTGACCTACCCAGCGCAGTTGGATCTTCAGCAGTGTGGATTCGATGCTGTGGCCTCTGCCATCTGGAGTACTCCAATGTTAGGGATGAAGTCACTCCAATGAATGTTGAGGATGGAGTACATACATAACATCACGTACAACCCTGAGATTCTTTTTCCTGCAGGCGAGGCAGAGTTACCACTTCTTGGTAGTGCGAACAAAACCGTATTCAATGTCCACCTGACAAAAAAAATGTAAACACGCTGACTGTGCAATACAGAGAGAAAAAAAAATCAATAAAATGGGAAAAGTCAGAGTCCTTAAATGAGTTTGTTGTTGAGGAGACTGATAGTGGAGGAATAACAGCTGTTCCTGAACCAGGTGGTGTGAGTCTTGTGGGACCTATACCTCTTTCTTGATGGTTGCAGTGAGGACAGAACGTGTGCTGGGTGATGTGGTTCCTGATGATTGCTGCTGCTCTCTGATGGCATCATTCCCTTGTTGTTGTGGAGGGTTTTGCTTGTGATGTCCTGGACTATATCCACTATCTTTTGCAGGGCTTTTGGTGGTATTGGTGTCCCCATCCCTGGCCATGATGCAGCCAGTCAGCACACTTTTCACCACACAGTGTAGAAATTTGCCAGGGTTTCTGACATCATACCAAACCTTAGAAAGTTAAGGCGCTGACGTGCTTTCTTCCTGATGCCATTATCGTGTTTGCTCCAGGAAAGAATCTCCGAGATAATGACTCCCAAGAACTTAAATTAGCTCACCCTCTCCTCCTCTGATCCCCCAAGGATCACTGGATCCATACATCTCTGGTTTTCCCTTCCTGAAGTCAACCATCAGCTCCTTGACTTTGGAGACATTGAGTGCGAGGTTGTTATGGGTGCACCATTCAGCAAAGTTTTTGATCTCCAACCTGTGTGCTGACCGCTGAATTTCTAGACAGCCTTGATGGGCCATGCAGTCAGATACCACATTGAAAGGTTTTTCATCTGCAACCACTTCCAAATGCCTAATTGTATTCATCTATTTTTTTTCCTACATCAGAATGATATGCTGAGAGGTTGATTGGCAGCTCCAAGCATTGGTGTAGATTAGTGATGCGGAGATTCGGTATGGTATCACAAACCTTGGGAAACTTCTACAGATGTGTGGTGGGAAGTGTGCTGGCTGGCTGCATATTGACCTGGTACAGGTCACCAATACCTCTGAGTGGAAAGCCCAGCACAAGGTAGTGGACACAGCCCAGTACATCACAGGCAAAACTTTCCCCACCAACGAGAAAATCTGCAGGGAGCACTGCCGTCGGAGAGCAGCAGCAATCAAGGATCCATGCCACCCGGCACACCCTCTGTTCTCGATGCTCACATCAGGAAAGAGGTATAAGTGTGACAGGACTCATGACCAGGTTGAAGAAGAGTTACTGCTCCTTCACCATCAGACTCATGAACAATAAACTCAAACAGGGACTCATTTAAGGACTTGTACTTTCCATATTATTTATTACTGATTTATTTTTCTGTATTTCAGGCAGTTTGTTTAATTTTTTTTCTTTGTTTACATTTCTCTTTTTTGTATACATACCTTTTCTTGAGTACAGTTTTTTTTTCACCACTGATAAATTGAAATTCTGCCTGACCTGCAGGAAGAATAATTTAAGGGTGGTATGTGATATAATTTATGTACTCTACAATAGATCTGAACTTTCAACTCCAATGTGAGACAAAATATGTTGTAGGACTACAGAGACGTAGGAATAGGAGCAATGGAATATTGGGCTAGGAACTTGGATGGTCTCATTGGGTTGAATGGTTCCTAGAATCAGCCAGCACAGAAGCAGGACTTTTATCTGCACCAACCATGAATCACCCATTTATAATAATCCTTCATTAATCCCCTTATTTATTCTCCCTGTATTCTCATCAACACCTTCCTTTTCCAATACAACCACTCCTGCTACATTCACCTGCACATTGAGAACAATTTACAGCGGCCACTTTCCATGTCCGCATCTCTTTAAGATGTGGAATGAAACCGGTCATTGCTGTATCTTGACTTAATTCTTCATTGCATTCCCACTCTGAGTCCCTGTCTTTAAGCTTTTGCTCTGCTCCATTGATGCTCAATATACACAGCACCTCATCTTCTAGCTTGGCACATTGCAGCCAGCCCCGCCATTCAATGATTCCAGCTGAACTACTGAGATCTCCTTCTTCCCCAAATTGCCAGAGCCCTCAATTCCTTAATCTTGCAAAAAGGGTTTATATTTCCTACCTACCTTCCTCCATGTTAACTGCTTCTAATAACACTGGACAATTTTTTTTCAAAAGGTCTGTTTCCTGAAAAAAAATTGGGGATTATGATAGACAACTTCAGTAGATCGCAAAGATAATTTCAGATTTGCTGTACTGGGTAGGAAATGGGAGAAATATTAAATGAACCTTTTATTGAATTTAGCATGTTTAATCATATAAATATGCTGACACATTGCATTAGAACAAGTGACATAAAAATGCTTTGCCACTGATTTTGTTTGTACTCAGCATCTGATACCTCTCTTGCCAGTGTCTGAGGATTGTCGGCCAGCATTGATGGATTCCAGTTCCCCCGATACTACCTTTACATGGTCGCAATATCCTGGTGAAATCGTTCACAACGTTTATCGCTGACTGCACCGAGATGTGCAGGGAAAAAGTCCAAGTGTGAATGCAGAAAATGAATTTCAATGACATTTTGCACTTTATGGATTTGTCTGGTTGTAGTTTTAAAATATGGCAGGAAATCACAAACATAGGTTATATCTAAACGTCGGTATGTGATAGGAACATTTTAAGGTGTTTTTCGTGATCAGCAGCCCAGAATTGATAAAATACACCCAAAGGTGTTCAGGAAGCAAAGTTTACATTCTCCAGTGTAATCGCTGCTTTCAATTATATACGGAGCAGCGCACAATGAAGCAGTTAATACACCTACTGCCTCACAATTCCCATGATCCCGAGTTCAATCCTGATCTCTGGTGCATATGTGATAATAAGCAACTTAAATATATTTTTTCTCTTCTACCATACAACCTATATACTCCTATGACCTGTTACTCTGTGGTCCTTCCCCTGTACTTTCCTCCCTTCTCATCTCTCCTCTCCTCCCCTACTTTCGATACAGGCTGTGGTAAACCACTATTTGCATATAATGGTCTGATCAGGCACACTCTTTGGCCGACTGTAACTGTGTCCCCTCCCACAAGCTCCTGGATAAAGGTGACTGTTCCACAACCCCCTCAGTGCAGGTCAGTCCAGGGGTGTGGATGTTCCTTTGGAAGTTTTTTTTACAACAATGGAGCAGATCTTGAAGCCAGAAAAGCTGGAAATCGACCCTCAATTGCCACCAACTTTGAACTCTGGCTCTGTTGCTTTGAAGCATTCCTGCAACCATTTTCTACCAGCGAGTGCTCAGAGATCGATAAGCTGCAGATACTGCAGGGTGGGCACCCTGGTATACTCCATGATCGAGGATGCCACATTATACCAGGAAGTTGTGGACATATTCAAAGGATAATATCTTCAGAAGATCAATGTTGTCTTCTAGTGACCTGCAAACAGTGACCTGGTGAGTCCAATACTGAGTACCTTTGAGCCCTGCGATCCCTCAGCAGGACCTGTAGATGTAAGGCCGTAACTGCTGCATAGTACACTGAGGACTTGATCAGGGATGCCTATGTCACGGGGATCAGGTCGAACTACATCCACCAGAGACTTTTGGAGCAAGGGGAGCTCAGTCTGTGGAGAGTTGTTGAGCTGGCAAGTACGCTGGAGGTGGCTCTCCAGAACATGGAGGCCTAGTTGACCGACAATGTGGCTGCCTCATGGCTACCCCGGCTGCCACCATCTTAGGATGTGCTGCCACAACCCCCCCACTCCACTAACGACCTGTCCATGACAGTAGTGCTCCATGATCGCCTACCACCTCCTTCGCCCTGTCCTGTTGGTGATCTGATCATAGTTGAGGATTTCCGGGACACCCGAAGTTTTACTTCTGTGGCCTGGGAAAGTATCAGTGGAAACACTGCCCAACAAAGGATTCAATTTGCTCCAGCAGTGGGAAGAAGGGACATTACGCCAAAGTGTGGAAGTCGAAACCGCTTCCTAGCAGAAGAGTGTGTGAATTGTGGGGGATGACATCCTGGATACCACCATCAAGGGGGGGTCCAGCAGAGCCATGTACCAACTGTGGGGACCACCATCTTCGGGATCTAGTAGTGCTGTGTGCGGGCCCTGGGGGGCCACCATCTTGGACACCATCTTGGAGATCCAGCAGTGCCACGGGTGGGCCCTAGGGGCTTCCATTTTGGACACTGCTGTCTTCCACTGAAGAAATGATCAGCGATCCGACACTGGCCTCCATCACATTCGACCAGAACAGCCTGGACCAGCTCACTAGTTCGATGATGGAAATGAAGGTAAACGGCCACTTGACGTATTCAACAAACTTCAAACACTTGGACACGGTGCACCATCTTTCCCACACAGTGTTGCCAATTAATCAGAAGGTCTCCTCGTCCTTCAAGTCACACATGGCTGATGTCCTTAGGTACTGCGTGGTGACTCTAACAATGCAGGGTACAGACTATAAAGACTTCAAACTTTTGGCAATGTCACAGCACTCCGCTGCTCTACTATTCGGGCTTGATTTTCAGTGTCACCTTAAAAGCGTGTCAATGGAGTTCAAAGAGTCCTAGCCACTCCTCACTGTATATAATCCGTAATTTTCTAACCGACCACTGCGCTCCACCCACCTTCCACAACCCCACAGCATGCATGGCCAACAACTCAGCCGCTCACCACGTACAACCTGTGGACTCTCCACCCCGTCGTTATTCGCCAACCTCACCCCCGACTGTAAACCTGTCGCCACTAAAAGTTGATGGCACAGTGCCGGGGACAGGGCCTTTATCCAGGCAGAGGTACAGCCCTTGCTCAAGGAAGGGATCATTGAACCCAGCACCAGCCCTTGGAGAACATAGGTAGTGGTAGTGGGGAGTGGAGAAAAGAACAGGATGATCATCGATTCAAGTCAGACCATCAATTGATACATGCAATTGGACACATAGACCCTCCCTCGCATAGCCGACATGGTGAACAAAGTTGCACAGTATCGAGTCCTCTCGACCATTGACCTGAAGTCGGCATATCGTCAGTTCCAAATCTGCCCGGAGGGACCGCTAGTATACGGGGTTCGAGGCAGATGGCCACCTTTACCATTTCCTGTGAGTCCTTTTGGTAGACCAGTACGAACTGCAGGCCATCTTCCTGTACCTTAATATCACCATCAGTAGTCACGACCTTCAGGATCATGACACCAGTCTCCAGAAATTTCTCAAAATGGCCATGCACCTCAACCTCAAAGACAAGTGTATATTTCACGCAATTGGCCTTGTCATCCTTGGATATGTCATTGATAACAGAGTCATTGACCTAGACCCTGACCACATGTATCCACTCCTGGAACTTCCACTCCCCCACATCCCTAAGGCCCTGAAGAGATGCCTTGGGTTTTTTTCCTATTATGCCCAATAGATCCCCAATTATGTGGACAAGGCCCGCCCCCTCGTCAAATCCACAACCTTCCCTTTGACCGTGGAGGATTGTGCAGCTTTCAATCACATCAAGGCAGACAATGCCAAGGCCACGATGCACACTGTAGATGAATCCACCCCGTTCCAGGTGGAAAGTGAGCAAAAGGGTACACCTGCTCCATGCCAGTTCCCACAATGCCTACACGGCAGAGCCTGATGGACACGAAGACACAATCTCTGTTAGGGATTTGGCTCCCCCACAGGGCCTGGAGACCTCTGCGCATCACCCCACACACCCTTCACCATTGAACACACATGATGCACCTGACCCCTGGTACCCTGCCCCTGGCCCCCAAGGGAGGATACACCAGACTCATCAACACTTACCAACCAGCACAACAACGATGAGTATATATAGGCGCCCAAGATCGTCCAGGACCCCATCGTTGCACCTCAGCCACAGACACCTGCCAGCTTTGTACTTATATCTTGATGAAGGGCTCAGGCCCGAAAGTCATTACCCCTGATTTCCTATGGTGCTACGTGACCTGCTGAGCTTCTCTAACACTTTTATGCATTGAATTACATTTGAAACTTTTCCATTTTTAATTTTATGTTATTTTTCATCAACAGGGGTCACTAAGGTGCTTTCTTTCCACTGTGAATCAATAAAATCACTGATTTTAACAATCATTTAAAATTTTAAACATGCAGGCCAGTTACAGGCCATTTCGACCCACAAGCCCATGCTGCTCAATTTGCACTCAATTAACCTGCCCCCCCCAGTACTTTTCGAGTGGTGGGTGGAAACTGGACCCCCTGGGGGAAAATCCATGCTGATACAGCAAGAATGTACTAACTCCTTATGGACAGCGCGAGATTCGAACCCCAATCCCAATTGCTGGCGCTGTAAAGGCATTACGCTAACCACTTCACCAACTGTGTCACCCCAAATTACACTCCTTGTTTAAAAAAAAATCCCTTAATTACAAACTCCCACAGTAAATCAACAATGGGCATAGAGAAAGCTATTTATTAATTATTTCACTGCTCATGCATCATAACAATAAATAATTGCTATTTAAAACATCAAATGGTATCTTTGCTTGCTTGATGCTTCCTATTTAAGTCTCTTTATTACCCATAAAAATGCTTAAAATAAGACTGGTTTCCTTCAGCAAAGCTAAATACAGAAATTGAGCCCAAAAGAAGAGTTTGAATGCTGTGACCTTCCTTCCTTGAATCCAAAAGTTGTCATCTGATATTCCCAACCCAAACTGCAGTATTTAGCTCATTCGATGTCACCCATTGTTAATAGTTTCCTTTGTTCCTGAGCTATGATTCAAGAATCTTATATAATCATGTAATAAAACAGAAAAAAGTAATATTACACAAAAGGCAGATGAAGAGTTGCCATTAATATTGCATGGTGCCCCTTTTAGTATGAGAGAAGCAAAAGGGAGTTCCTTTCGAGTGCCCGAGGATTCCCCTCCAGTGTTACAGCAGCTGCACAGACCCCTGTTCTATCCATTGCCAAACTGAGTTCCAGATCCAAACTTCTGATACGATCAGGAGGCCTTCAGCGCCCGAGGCCCTTTGGGAGCCCTTCTTGCCCTCCGCTCCCTTTCAAATCCCAGGTGATTCCCATGAGCCAGTCTCCAGCAGCCTGTGTGGGTCCTTTGACCAGGAGTCACCAACAGCCTGCAGCCCATGTGGGTCCTTCAGCTACTGACCCCCTCTCTGGTCCGCTGTCATGGTCACTGTTCTGCAGGGTCATCTCCTCTGCTTCTCCCTCTCAACAGAGTGTGTTTCTCCCTAGTTCTGGAGCCCTGCACCTGTCCACTGCCCCCCCCCCCTACCCACTACATCCCCCTCCCTCAGAATCTGGAACCACTTGTGGCCAGTGCTGAGTGCTGCCATTTTGGGCACAGACCTCTGCGGTTGCAGAATTTACTTACAATGTCAACTCCTTTAATGGGCTGTATAAGCCTGTGCAGAACCATCGGCATTAGTACCGGATGGTTGGACCCTGCGAAGCAGCACTGTATCTCTGCTTGCCGCTCTCCCCAGCATCTGTGGTAGCAGATTATTATGTCTTCGGTAGAATACCTTGATATCGTAAGCTTCCTTATGACCTTGGACATACTCTTTGACGTTGTAATGTTAAGCAAAAATCAGTGCATCATTTTAAGCATGGAACAATGCTTTATCATTATTGTTGACTGCTGGGAGTTGAGGCCATCACACACACCAACTTCCCCTCCACTGATTCCATTTATATGTCTCGCTGTCTCAGGGAAGCTGCTAATCCATCTCACTCGGGTCATACACTTATCTCACCCCTTCCTTTGACCAGAGGGTACATGTGGTTGAGAACACAACCATGTAGATTCAAGGACAGATACTTTCCTGCCATTATCAGAGTCTTAAAACATTCTCCCACAAACACTATTTTTAGCTACTTTTCTCAACACAATTTGAAGTAATACTATTCTCTTCACTGTTGTTTATTTGTGACTCTTGTACGAGTTTACTTGCCTGAATAGCATTTTTTTTTTCCCAGTGAATACCAGAGGATATCTGTTTAAGGTGAGTGGAGGAAAGTTTGGGAAAGACGTCAGGAGTATGTTCTTTACTCAGAAGGTGGGGGGTGCCTGGAATGCTTTGCAGAGGTGGCAGTGGAGGCTGGTACAACAGGGACATTTACAAAACTCTTAAGACATGGATGTCAGATGATCGAGGGTTATGGGTGTAAAGCAAGCAAGGATGAGATTGTCATTGAATAGGTTTATATGGGTCAGCATGACATTGTGGGCTGAAGAACCTGTACTGTGCTGCGATGCTCTATGTTTTAAGGGTGCCTTGAGTTGCAGGACAGAGATGGGAGAAGGTATGCCTGGAGGAGTGGAAGGGTGGAGTTGGATAACATAGAACACCATTGTGGTGAGCATTGTCAAACTGATGAGATGAACAAAGGAGGCTGGAAAGAGAAAAAATGATATTGAAATTCAAGAGGCTGGAATTGTTAGAAATAGCAGATCAGGTACCCAAAATGGACCTTTTGACAACAGGGTTTAGCAAATCAGCATTGATGCAGAGAGAAAAAGAAAATCTGAGGGAAGGTAGTTCAGACACAGGGGCAAGTTTCAAGGAAGATCTTAATTGAAAGTCGGAGAGGTCTGGAGAAGCAGAAGGAGTTCCAGAGTTTGGAACCAAGTGTTGAAGAAGGAAGGCTACCTTTATTTGGCCAAAGGGACCAGGGGAGAGGGGATGCTGCGAAAGGCAGGCTTTGAGATCCCAGAGGTGTGCAGGACAACAGGAGGCAGTAAAGGGGTGTCTTCAGGGCGGACAGTACGAATCTGGAAGCCATCGGTGAAAGGATGTCCCATAGGAAAGCCAACAATCTTGGTCTGATATCAGTGAAACACTAAAGTCTGCGGTTGCTGTAGTTGTAGTAAAAAAACATAGAAATGCTGGGGGAGCTCAGCAGGTCTCGCAGCATCCATAGAGGGTAAAGATATATAACCATCAATTGGGTTACATATCTTTATCTCCTATGGACGGTGTGACACCTGCTGAGTTCCTCCCGCATTTTCGAGTTCATCAGATGTCACCATGCTTGAACAACTACCTGAGATGGCCTGTTCAAATCCAGCTAACCTGTCTTCTAAAACTCTTCCTTAACAAGAGAAAGCCAGAAATGTTTCATTGCCTAATTTCCCCATCTCATGAAGGGGCAACCAGACGGTGACTCAAGCCTCTTTCAGTGAAGCCTGCAGAATTTATTTTGAAAACTTCCACCAGTGTTTGAGAAGCAAAGAAAACACTTGCCATTTGAATATTTTCCGACAGTTAGAGGTTTGGAAAATCACCTTGTTGCTAAAGCTTTGCTCAGCTCATTAAAGAACAGTCAGGGCCTGTTCTCCACCGGCTTTACTCGGGGAGAAGCCTCTCCATGAGTTCCACTGTTTGCAGAGGAAAGCAGTTAACAGGTGCAGCATTAATGAGCCCATCATCTAGAACATGGTGAACAGTTGCGTTTTATTACCTAATCTGTCACCTCTCCCTGTTGGAAGGATTTCAAACTGGCTATCAGTGTTGTGGAATGCTTCATTATCAGATGCCTGGCTCTCACTGAAGTCAGATTACAATGTTCAAAAGAGTGGCATGGTGAACGCAGCAGTTAGTTCAACACGTTACAATGCCAGCGACAGGGGTTGGAATCTAGCGCTGTCTCTTAGAAGTTTGTACGTTCTCCCCGAGTCGGCTTGGGTTTCCTCTACTCACTCCAGTTTCCTTCCATCCTTCGAAATGTATGGGGGTTGTGGGTTAATTGGGTGTAATTGGCCAGCATGGGCTCCTGGGCCGAAAGAGCCTGTAAGCGCACTCTATTTGGACAGGCACGTAGCTAGGAAAGGTTTAGAAGGATACGGGGCCAGACGCAGTAGATGGGATCAGCTCAGGAAGGATGGATAAGATGGGCTGAAAGGCCTGTTTCATGCTGTAAAACTCTACGATTCTATAATGCAGAGAATCAGCACAGCAGCAGGTTCACTGGCCCACTAAGTCGACGCTCATGTTAACTCTATCTCTACCTTAATCCTGCATCTCATCCACACCCAGCAGATTCTTCAATGCATTTATATAGGCCAGGGGAATTTTACTCCAGCCAAAAGAGTACCCATGTTTTTATGATGTGGAAACTAAAGCACCCAGGAGGGGGTACCCACACAGTCACAGGGAGTACATGCCTACTCCGCACAGGTAGCATCTGAGGTTGGTGTTGATCCCAGGTCACTGGGTGAGCCAGTGAGCCAGTGTCATATTTCACTAACTCACCGATGGGACCCTGACTCACATTGTCATGCTGACGTGGAAGGCCATTTGGTCTGTCGTGTCTGTGCCAGCTCCCAGATCAGACCCCTTCACCCACATTTCCCAATAATTCTACAAGGGGGAGGATGTTTAAGGGAGAGGCACAGAGCAAATATTTTGCACAGAGAATGGCAGGTGCCTGGAAGATGCCACCGAGAGTAGTGATGGAGAAGCAGATACAACAGGAGCATTGGAGAGACTTCAAAACAGACCCAGGGATATGATGGGAATGGGGGATATTGACCCGAATCAAGCAGCAGAGTTTCAGTTTGATTTGGACATCATGTTCAGCACAGACGTGTGGACCGGAGGGCCTGTTACTGTGCTCTACTGCTCCGTGTTCTATATTTCTGCAGCTCCCAGATTGCACTGCCTCCCTCAAGTTTTCTTTCAAGTTCATTGTCACATTATACCTGGTACAACGAGAAGGGTTCTTCCATGAGTGGCCCAGCAAGTCAGGTCCAGCATTCAATTCAAGTCAAGTTTATTGTCATCTGATTGTACAAGTACAACCCAACTGCGCTCTTCAGTCCTCGGTGCAAAACACGCAGACACACATCCAGACACAGCACACATACAGACAGACAATACTATCAGAATCAGAATTTATCGTCATGAACAAGTCATGAAATTCGGTGTTTTGTGGCAGCGTCGTAGTGTAAACATTCCTATTATAACCATCTTACGGATCACTATAAAAAATAACAATAATATAATAGTGCAGGTAAAGTAAGGCAGTGTCTTTGGTTGATTGATTATTCAGGAATCTGATAGCAGCAGGGAAGAAGCTGTCCTTGTGCCAAAGAGTGCTCGTCTTTAGGCTCCTGTTTCTTTTTCCCTATGGTAGAAGAGTGAAGAGGCCATGGCCTAGGTGATGGGAGTCTTTGGGGATAGAGGATGCTTTTTTTAAGACACCACCTCTTGTAGATGTCCTTGATGGAGTGACGTCTGGTACCTGTGATGTTGCAGGCCGAGTTAACAACCCTCTGGAGTTTATTCTTGTCCTGAGAGTTGGCGCCTCCATACCAAGCAGTGAGGCAACCAGCCAGAACGCTCTCCACGGTACACATGTAGAAGTATGCAGGACCTATTCAGGACAAGTATTCATATCTACAAGTAAATAATTAATTTTTTCCATAAATGTGAGAGTCTTGGATGGTTAGAGTGAGCAATCCCTTTGGTCGTTCAGCATTCTCACTGCCCGTGGGAAGAAGCTGTTTCTCAGCCTGTCTCTGATACTCCTGTATCTCTTTCCCAATGAGTGCAGCTGAAAGATGCTGTGTGTGGAGTGGAAGGGGTACTCAGAAGGGCAAGTCTACAATCACAGAGTAGGCGAAGGGCAGAATACATGGACTTTATTCAAGAGCAGGAGCTTTATGGCAGTAGGGAAGAATCTGCTTTTAAGCCTGTTAATATACAGTTTCACACAATACCTAGAAGAACACTGACTTAATTTTGTGAGAGCTGCACCCATCAGTTACCCACTATTCTTGCAATGTCACCGTTCTACTCTGCTCTCCCTGCACTCTCAGGCCCACCCTCACAAATCCTGGAAACAGGAACATGAGGGGGGGGGGGGGCGGGGGGGGGATTGTATTGAGTGGCGGAGGAGGCTCGAAGGTCCGAATAGCCTCTATCTTGCTCCCTTTTTTTCAGTGTTTCTTCAAATTCACCCAAGCAAGTGGAGGTGCAAGCAAACTGCTGGAGAAAGCCAGCAATTCAAACTACCTATATGCAGGTAAAAAGTAAATGTCGACATTTTGGGTCGAACTGATGCTGCTCAAATTCCTCCTGCGGCTTGTCTTTTTTTTTATTCCTCATTCAAGTACCTGGAATTTCTTTGGTCTCAAATGGAGCTGAGATGTGGGTCATTTGTGGGACTGAAAAGAAAGTGGCAGTGCTGCGGAGAACAGGGAACGGAGACACAGTCTCCCCTGCTGGGTCCAACCGCCCAGCCTGACTGCCATTGGCTGCATACAGGCTCTAGTGGCCTACTGAAGGAGCCAACTGCATTTTATTTTAAAATCCCGTGAGCTGGGCCCAAGATGGGCCACGCCTATGATTGGCTGCAGCCACGAGAGGGTTGCAGACTCCAGGGATATGAAGGAATGGTGAGGGGGGAGGATCACTGAATGCAGTGACTGCATTCACTTTGTGAACCAGTGCACAGAAATGGAAGTGTGCCCAATGGCACAGAGATAAGAGTGGGCGCCAAGATTTCATTGACATCTCAGACCAAGAGATTACAATCTGCTGAAGGGAATCACACTAAAAAATGGTGGCAGTACTGTCACAGGTGCAGACCCACGGACAATTGGTAGTGGAAACATAGCGCTCCCCTGTGGAGTCCAACAGCTCAGACTGACTGCCATCGGTTTATGTACAGGCTTGTAAAATAAACCAACGGTGGTTTATTTGAAAAACCCGCGACCTCAGATTCTTGGCCCAAAATGGCGGCACCTATGTTCGGCAGCGGTGTGAAGGGGTTGCAGAGTCCGGGGAAGTGGAGGAGTGGTGAAGTGCATCAGAAGAGAAGCAGAGAAGACAATCCGTGGGACGGTGACCATAATGGCAGGCCAGTGAGGGGCTCTGAGGCTGTAGAATACAGAGGTGGGATTTTGGCGACTCAAGGTGAGGAACCCATTTTGGATATGAGCTGCTGGTGACTGCAGTCAACGGACTTGTACCAAGCTGCCAATTGCTGGAGACCGGCTGAAGACTGGTTGAAGATGTACCTGTACTGACAATAACCACACCAGCAGTGCGAGTATAAGACAGCTTTAATAATCTAATATGTACACTAAAAAGTCTTGTCTCTCTGCAAGACAAACCTGGAAGGCTAGACTGTAGCTCTGGACTGCTTTATAGACAAGGCCACCGAGATGACCCCTGGTGACTTAGTGGTGTAATTACATATCACCACAGTACCAGGTGTCGGAACTGGACAGGAGTGTCAAGGGTACTGGAGGCTTCCTGATCGTGTCCAGAGGTTTGCATCTGGAGCTCGAGTTGCCAATGGTCTGGGTGAAAGCTGTGCAGCTGCCGAGCCTGCGGAACCCCTGGAGCTGAAGCCATGGACCTTCAATGACTCTGGGGAGACTGTCTTTTACTGTAATGGGCGCAGGGCAATTTCTGATCATAGCAAATCTGGGTCTGCTTTGTGGCTGTTCAAAGGAAATTTTGTGTAATTTTACATTTTCTGTTTTATTACATGACAATAAAATAATCTTTAACCTTGAACTGATAGAGCAGGACCGATGATTTCAGGCACTAAAGCACAGTTGAAAAGAGCCGAGCGAATGAGGCACAGTATCTGTCAAGTTTACAAGTGGAGATCTCTGTCAAAGGAGGACAGGACTTCTGTTCAGAGTCCCAGTCCTGCGCCACTGTTTAATCAAAGGAAATTAAGGCTGGGAAAGGCTGTTAAAACAGGAGGGACAGGATGGGAGGATGAAGAGGAAATTCAAGAGAGGAAGTGCAATGCCTTTAGGCCACAGGAAATGTCCTTGGGATAATGATCCACGGGTGATCAGATCATTGACCTTTGTACTCTCCAATCTCTGCCCATTAGGAACATAGCCTGAAAACTAATATTTAAATGTAGCTCCTCAAGATTAAATAGTTGTAACTGTTTGTTATCTTTTCCCTTGTAAAGTTCTTTGGATTTAATCCCACAGATGTCTCTTTTGCATTAATTAATGTTAAATGTACTTGTCCCATTACTCTGCATTATTTGACTTACTGTTACATTACTCTCTATTCTGTTCTTTGTGCTTATTTGGAAGGAACCTGTACGTTCTACCCGTGACTTGTGTAGGTTTCCTCCGGGTGCTCCCGTTTCCTCCCACCCTCCAAAAATGGTAGGTTATTGGTGTAATTGGATGGCACTGGTTTTATGGGCCTTAAGGGCCTCCTACTGTGCTTTTATTAAATGAAGTCGCTTCAGTAAGTTGTGACAAGGAAACTATTGGATTGGTCATAATGTCCTTCAGGGAGTAAAATCTCTCCTTCTTACCCTCAGAGTGATCTATATGTGACCTGCTAACTCACAGGTCAATGAATCACACTCTGAAATAGAACCATACACTACAGCACAGAAACAGATCCTTCAGCCCCATATAGTCTGTGCTGTAATGTTATTCCTAGTCTCACTGACCTCCCTCCCCATCTTAAACCTCCACACCCTTCCCCTCCATAGAACCACAGAAGCAGAGAACATTACAGCACAGAAAACAGGCCCTTTGGCCCTTCCAGTCTGTGCTCAACTATTACACTAGCCAATCCCTGACTGACCTAAACCCAGACCATATTGCTCCATACCCCTCTCATCCATGTATCTCCCCTAATTTTTCTTAAATGTCATTCACCACTTTAGATGGCAGCTCATTCCACGCTCTCTGCACCCTCTGTGTGAAGTTCCCATTAATACCTTCCCTAAACTTCTCTCCTTTCTCCCTTAACCCACGTTCCATTTCTGTCTAACATCAGGAGAAAGCCTACTTGCTTTTACTTATTCTAAACCCTTCATAATTTTATATCCTCTATCAAATCTCCCCTCAATCTTCTATGCTCGAGGAAATAAAGACCTCAGCAATCAAAACACAGGAATTCATTGTCCTGAGCCCTACATTGGGCAAGGGGTAAGACCTGAAACATCAGTTATATATCTTTACCTCCTACGGACCCTGTGAGATCTGCTGAGTTCCTCCAGCATTTCTGTGCTTTGACTGAATTCACAGTGTCTTTCATGAAGAACTTCTGTGTTTCATTCTTCTCAACCATTCCCTGAAACTCAATTTCTCAAATTCTGGCAACATCCTTGTAAATCCGAGACCATTGGAGAGCATGGTTTTCAATGGTCATCTGCCGTGTAGCAAATATGTTTTTTTTAAAGAATCCCCTCAGTTTCACTAGCTTGTGGAGATGATTATGGATTTCAGGAGGAAGTCAGGAGAATGCAAACCAGTTCTCATTGAGGGCTCAGTAGTGGAGAGGGTCAAGAATTTCAAATTTCTGGGTGTCAACATCTCCGTGGATCTGTCTTGGAACCCCCCCCCACCCCCCACCCCATGTCGACACAATCATGAAGAAGGCTCACCAGCAACTATACAGTGTGAGGTGTTAGAGGAGATTTGGTATGTCATTGAAGACTCAAAAACTTCTACAGGTGTTTCAAGGAGAGCATTCTGGATAGTTGCATCACTGTCTGTTATGGAAGTGACAATGCTTAGGACAAGAAAAATCTCCAGAGCATTGTTAACTTGGCCTGCAACATCACAGATACCAATCTTCGCTCCATCAAGGCAGTCTTAAGAAAGCAGCCTCTAACCTCAAGGATCCCAACCACCAGACCACCCCCTCTTCAGTCTGCTCCGATTGGGAAAAAGGTACAGGAGCCTGAAGACAAGCACTCAATGACACAAGGACAGCTTCATTCTCCCCATCAGATTCCTGAATGACATTTCGTGTACCATTTTTATTTAGTTTTGTAAGGTGATTTGCCCTGTGATGCTGTCATAAAACAACAAATTTCATGACTTGTTCATGACAATAAATTCAAAAATTTTGAAATCCTGGAATTCCATTTACTGCAAGAACCTCTCCAATACCCTCTCAATTGCACTTGGGATGGGCAAAAAATATTCACTCGGCCAATTTCTCTTTATTGAAAATGCAAATAAAGAAAAGAGAAATTATGACCACAACATTTGAGAATGGTTTGTGTTTAGTGATTTAATTCCATAGGAATATGCTAGGATGTGTTGCATCCTGTTCAATGGTAAATTTAGCATAGCTCAAACAAAAGTACTCAGGTTGTGTCCTTTATCAGCCTGTAACAAGCCGAGATCTAAAAACATATCTTTGTGACAAACAATGCCTCCCATGTACTAACTGATGCTGAGCTCCTGAACCCCACAATGTCCTCTGTAAGGAAATGCTCAGTTTAGTAAAATTTTCTCAGTGAGCAGATCACATCACTTGGAAAAGGATTTCCACAGGAAAGATTGTATGTAAGCCTTTTAATCCTAAATATTGTAATGAAAATAGCATGCAAAAAGAAATTAACAAAATGGTATAAGAGACATTTGGAGAGGAGTAGATTAAAGACAATAATAAGCAGGGTTATGGATGAGTTGTCTCTACCCATTAAGTGGGTACTGAGGCGATAGATAAGGCCAAAGTGAGATCCTCAAACTCATGGCTGTGTGCTCCACTTAGAGAGGACTTCTTACTTTCATACTGAACCTCCCTAGAATTACTGGGAGATCGCTTCGCTGAGCACTTTCACTCTGCCCGCATTAGTGACAGGGATCCCCCAGTGGCCAACTATTTCAATTCTGCACCCCGCTTCCTTGCTGACATGTCTTTCCATTGCCTTATGTACTGTCAAACCAAGACCACCTATAAACTGAAGGAGCAACACTAATTTTTCATCTGGGCACTCTTCAACCACATGGCATTAACGTCAACCTTTCCGGTTTCTGCTAGCCTACTCTCTGTTCTCTCTCCCTTCCCATTCCCTCTGTCCCCTTTTCCTTCAGCTCTCCACCCCTTTCCCTCTCCATTCACGGAGCCATTCCCCCCCTTCCCCGTTTGTTGCTGTGCCCTCCCGCCCTTATCCACCTATTACCTCCTCTCTGTGGGACTGTGGTTCTCCCCCTGCCACCTCACCATTTTGTTTGGGTGCCTGCTGAGACTTTTCCATACCTCGATGAAGGGCTCAGCCCTGAAACGTTGGTTATGTATCTTTATCTTTGCTATATAAAGAAAAATGTTTGATCTGCTGAGTTTCTCCGGCAAAGTGTTTTAACTTCATTCATGGTGTCTGCAGACTTTCGTGTTTTACTTCTACCTCGAATTCACAGCAGTAGCTGATTTTTAGTTGACCTTAAAAGTGTGCTGCAAGCTGTTCAGTCATATCAAAATTGATGTTATAAGATGGACAACAGTGGTGAAAGGAGGACACCACTTTCAAAGCACAATTAAAATCGAGCCTTAATTGCTGGGATGAAATGCAACAATCTGCAGATGCTGTGATTGAAGAAAAAACACAGACACGTGAAGGAACTTGGCAGATTTCACAATCCGTCCGCCCAACTCACGCTGCTGGTCTCCCCACCCTCGCCCGCCTGAGTCGCGCTGCTGTTCTCTCCCCCTCACCCACCTGACTTGTGCTGCTGGTCTCTCCCCCTCGCCCGCCCAACTCGCGCTGCCGGTCTCTCCCCACTTGCTGGATTTTAGATGTCTGGATAATGGATTGTGTACCTGTATAACCATATATATACATATATATATAAATGCCTTGAAGAAGAGCTCAGGCCTGAAACGTTAGTTACACATCTTTACCCACTATGGACGCCTCATGACCTGCTGAGTTCCTCCAGCATTTTTGTGGCTTTGCCTTGATAGCTGGTCTTGTCATCCTGAAACAGATTAAACAAACCAGCTAAAACTAAATAACAAAACCAGCAAAAACTAAACAACATTCAAGATGTGCAATGTAAGCGAGGTCCAGGCTCTGTGCAATAATTGACCTGGAGATTATCAATGTTTGCAAGCAATACTGTGGTAATGTCAGAAAATTCAACCGTATGTCCTCAGGGTTTCCTGGCCCTTGTGTGAGGCCCACAGGAAATGCCTTGTTGAAACTGCAAGCCAATAAATAGAGTTGATCCGCAGGAAGGAATTTTCCTAATCTGCTTTGTCATCTGAGAGAAACACACTCCTGCTCTCCGCTTCTTAGTGCACAAGCTGGGATAACTACAGGGTAAAAGAAAGTTAATTTTCCTTCGTACAATATTCGAACCAAGAACAATAATTGATGTTGTTTACAACATGAAAGAAACCCCAGCTGAAGTGGTAAATGCAGGTTCAAATTTGAAATTTAAGAAAACTGTGGACAGCTTCATGGATGGAAGGGGTATGGAGGGATATGGTTCGGGTGCACATCAGTGAACTAGGCCAAAAAATAGTTTGGCAGAGACTAGAAGGGTCAATGAGCCTGTTTGTGTGCTGATTTGATCATTAAATCCAAGTTACCGGACTGGGTAATTTAGACATTTCAAACTCTGGGCATGATTGGCCAAACTTTAGTGATTGAAATACCTCATGATGGATGCTAGAAATACAACTCAGAGTCTGATTATAGATATAAATATTGAAATTGTGCATAAAACCATGAGATAGACTCAAGGATTTATTAGCTGAGAAGTCAACAGGATAACTAGAAGAAGCTTTGGAGGAAACATCTTTTTTTTTAACCCTGCAGCTATTGAAGATAAATTACCCGCAAAACCCACGCAATTATAGAATTGATAGAGTACTAACAGAAGACCAGTGGCTCGGTGCCCGGAGCTCTCACTCAACACAGCAAGAAGAAGGAGCTGGTCGTGGACTTCCGAAGGAGGGGTGAAGCTCATTCTGCTGAGGTGAAGATAGTCAACAGGTTTATATTCTACAATGATGCATGTGGAAGGGCATCCAAGATATCACCAAGCACTGGACGACACCATCTGCCTGTGCTGGTGATGCCTTCCTCCCAGATGATGTGGCACGAAGAAGACCACCTAGCCTCCAAACGATGCGAGAAATGATCTAGGCAAGGTCAACCCGCAGAAAGTTGCTGGTCATGTAACATTCCCAGCAGAGTGCTCAGGGGATGAGCGGCTCAGCTGGCAGATCTTCTCACTGATATCTTTAACATCTCCCTGAGAAGTTCCGTAGTCCCAACGTGCTTCAAAGCCGCCACCTTTGTCTCCGTGCTGAAGAAGTCACCTGTGACCTGCCTCAATGACTACCGCCCTGTTGTACTCACATCCATTGTCATGAAATGCTTCGAGAGGCTCATCATGGGGTACATCAAGCTCTTGCTGCCCTCGTCACTGAACCCCCTTCAGTTCGCCTACAGATCCAACCTCTCTAAGGATGATACCATTGCCACCGCCCTCCATTAAGCCCTCACCCACCTGGAAAATAAGGACACGTATGATCGAATGCTGTTCATTGACTTCATTCAGTGTTCAACACAATCGTACCTCAGTACCTGATAGAGACGTTGAGCCTGCTGGGTCTAAACACCTCCCTCTGCAATTAGATTCTTCACTTCCTGTCGGGAAGATCTCAGGCAGTCCGGATCAGAAACAGCACCTCAAATACCATCACACTGAGCTTGGGGGCCCCCCAGGGCTGTGTGCTTAGTCTACTGCTGTTCACTCTGTTGACCCACGACTGTGCAGCTAAACACCACTCGAACCACATCATTAAGTTCACTGACGACATGACTGTGGTGGGCCTTGTTAGTAAGAATGATGAGTCAGCGTACATAGATGAGGTGTAGTCATTAATGGACTGGTTCACAACCAACAAACTGTATCTGAATGTTAAAAAAAGACAAAAGATGGTTGTCGACTTCAGGAGGGCCCTGGGGATCACTCACACTGACCATAGATGGCTCTACCATCGAGGTCGTCAAGAGTATCATGTTCCTTGGTGTGCACTTGGTGGAGAATATCACCAGGTCCCTTAACACCAGCTCCATAGCCAAGAAAGCCCAGCAGCACCTCTACTTACTGCAAAGGCTGAGGAAAGTTCATCTCCTACCCTCCAACCTCACTACATTCTACAGAGGATGCATTGAGAGCATTTTGAGCAATTGCATCAATCTGCTTTGGAAGCTGTACCACCTCAGACCATTAGACCCTGCAGAGGACAGTGAAGTCAGCATAAAAGATCATTTGGGGCTCACTCCCTACCATGAAGGACATCTACAAAACTCGATGTAGGCGAAAGGTCTCAGTGTGAAGGACTTCACCCACCCCTCATGTAAACTGTTCTCCCTTCTACCATCAGGTAGGAGGTACTGCAGCACTCGGGCCCTTCTGTCCAGATTGGACAATGGTTTTTCCACCAAGACATCAGATTCCTGAATTCACAGAACAGATGTGAACAGTTCACTGTGGACTGTGCCCCAGCATCTGCAGACTTCCTTGTTGAACACCATTAAAGTGACTTTGCCTTTTTTCTGTACTATCCGATCTCTCTGTATTTCTGCACTCTTTACTGTGTTTTTATTGACTAGACAGGCTCCTCACACAAAAAGCCCTCTCATAGTACTTCGCTTCAAAAGGCAATAAATTTGAATTTGTCCGGAATTAGACCCTTCAACCCATTCATCTTAGTAGAACAATCCCATCAGTCCCTTGGCCACCCTCTTTCCCAACAGGCCAAATGACCTCCCAAGATGCCTAAACAATTCTCTTTTGAAGTTGACCAAATGTCATCTTTCTATGCAAATGGAGGAGATACAACACCCTTGTACTCATCACTTTGTTTCCCACCAGAGAGAAGTCTGAACTATCATTGCAAGGGGAGCTGTGGCGAAACCAGACTCAGACTGGGTAATCACTTTACAAAGCACCAACGTTCATTCCACTGGCTGATCCTGAGCTTCCTTTCTTTTCCAATCTTTTTTATTAACCATATTATAAGTAAACAATACATGAAGAGAATAGAATGAAGAATCGAACAGTAAAAACAGAAACATCAATATATTGCAACACATAATGTAACATACAACATTGTAGCATTTTGAACCATATTAACCCTTTCCCCTCAAGTTGAAATATTCAAAAAAAGAGAGAAAAAATTTGAAGTTAAAACCCCATCTACCTGCCAAAATAAACACAAAAAAAACCGCATCAGCAAAAAAAAAGCTGGGCAGCCTAAACTGAGAGTTCACTACAACACAACAGTACAAACTATTTATGTGGTCTCTGCCAACTAAAAAAACAACAGAAATCCAAAACAGTCTGGGAGGTAAAATCCAAATGCAAATGAACTCATATGAAAATAGTTTATAAAAGGACACCAAATCTCTCAAACTTAAAAGAGGTATCAAAAGTGCAACTTCTAATATTTTTTCTTAACTTAAACATGACATAAATTGAAAGAGCCATTGCATCAAAGTAGGTGAATTAGGATCTTTCCATTAAAATAAAATAGCTCTTCTGGGTAACAGTGTGGTAAAGGCTACAACCTGGAGTGCAGAAGTGGGAACTCAACCCATCTCTGGAACAATAATTCCAAAAATAGTGGTGTGATAGTACAGATCTATCACCTATGTATATAGTGTATGTAGTTACAGTATCTAGACAACACATATCAAACTCTGGCCAAATTTGGCCCGCGATATAATTATATTTGGCCCGCAAGATCATTTAAAAAATGTATTAGAGGTGGCCCGCCCTGCAGCGAGAGCCGATGCAGTTTTTTGGTAATGTCACCCCCACCATCCTCCCCCTTCATTGCACATCCTTCCCCACCCCCTAACTATCCCCCCCCCCTAAAACCACCCCCCTTAAAAGATGGCCAGAATATTCTCAAAAAGGAATCCAGAATGGTAAAGTTCCACAAACCTTCTGCTGGGAATCCTAACAACACCCGGGCATCAGATCCACGGGACGCGGAGGGAGCAAGAGTGTTGCAGGTTGACCGTGCAAACTTTGAGAATAGGGAAAACAAAATTGTAACACGAGAAGTCTGTCGATGTCATCAGCCGGCAAGCCAGTTGGAAGGCTCCCCGCACAACCAGTCACTTCTCCCACCTGTCGAGCGGTGCGGCGGATTGGCGAGCGCCTGTGATTTCCTGTCGGCGTGACGGACATGGCAGGCTGTGCACGGTCCCCGCTGTTCTGCAAAGGCTGATCGGCAGCGTGCTGGGCCTGAGTGGGTGGGTAAGCAGGGGTGGGCAGAGGGTGTAGGTGAGGAGTAATGGGCAGGGGAAGTTATGGTGGTGTGAGGGGCAGTTAGAGGGAGGGATGAGTAGAAGGAGGGGTGGATAGGGAAGAGGTAAAAGGGGAGGGGCAGGGCGAGTAGGGGAGGGGTGATTAGAGGGTGAGAGATGGGTAGAGGGAGGAACAGGTTGAGGGGAGAGGCAGTAGAGGGGCGTGTATAGGATGGGGTGGGTAGAGGCAGAGCGAGTGGAGTGAGGGGTGAGTAGAGGTTGGGTAAAGGACTGGTCAGGTAGAGGGATGGTAGGTCGAGGGTGAATAGAGGCCTAGAGCCTGAGGAGTGAGCAGGAAATGCTGAGTCCTGATGTAGGCCAAAATGGACACAGCCTGTGAATGCTGACTACATCTCCACAGGGGCCAAATATGTTTCCCTCAGGTCAAGCAAAGGGTGAACTTGAGCTACCTACTCCTGACCTGTAACATTATCCTCCTAAAGTTATATCCTAAAGTTTAACATTACATATGTTGAAAGAAGAGAAAACATGCAGATGTTGTTGAAAATTTTCAATAAATATTTAGTTCGGCCCTCGACTTAGTCCAAGTTTTTAATTTTGGCCCTCCGTGAATTTGAGTTTGACAGCCCTGATCTAGACTGCGCTTACAGCAATTGGCTCAGAGCTAAGCCACGCCTACTGTCTGGGCCTCAAAGGCTTGTGTTCCTAGCCAGGTTGGATCATTCCGGACTGGTCGGCCACCTGTGAAGAGCTCCTGTCTTTTGCTAATAAAAGCCTTGGTTTGGATCAACAAGTCTTTGATTCTTTCAACGAGCTCTACAAGTGGTCACTGGATTAGGTTGCAAACTAACACCCAGTATGACAAAGTTTTGAAAATATCTGTTCAATACAATGCAAGACCAAAACATATGCATTAGTGTGGTCACTTGTGATTTACATCTATTATACCTCAGACTAACATCAGGAAAGATACAGGCCAATTTATCTTTCGACATATGAACCCGATGTACCACTTTAAACTGAATCAATGCATGTCGCGCACATAATGAGGAAGTATTAACCATTCCAAAAATATTTTCCCAATGTTTCTCTGGGAGAAGTGACTGAAGTTCCAATCCCCAAGCTCCTCTAATTTTATCCAGAGATTCCTGCTGCTCCCTCTTTGATTCTCAGTCTCACTCTCACTCCAAACCACTTGGCTCTTGCTTCCTCACTAATGAGGCCCAACATAAGCCAGAAGAACAATTTCTTATCCTTTGTCTGGACATGTTGCCTCTCTCGGGAATGAACAGTGAATTCTCCAACTTCAAGATTCAAGATTCCATTTATTATCGAGAAAAACACCGCCCAACTGAGACCACCGGCAAATTGGGGTAATAACCCCTCATATTCTGTCTGGGCAAACCCCCCCCCACATCTGGACAGCCTTAATATCGACCTCTGCTTTCCATCAGACCATCCCACCCCCGCCCAGCCCCCACCACTGCACCATCTTTCTTGTTCCCCATCAGCACAGTCTTTCCTTCAGCTTCCCTCCCCTTGTCTCTCACACTCTTTCCATAGCCCTCTGTCTCTTTTCTTATAGCTCTCCATTCACAGAGCTACACCACTCCCCCACTAATCAATTCTCAGCTTTTTTCTCCTGTCCTCCTATCGTTGAAATCCCTGCTCCTTACACCACCCCCCCAATCATTAATCAATTCTCAGCTTTTCGCTCCTGCCCTCCTGTCAATGAAACCCCTGCTCTTTCTTCCCTCTTCCTCCTACCTTTTCATTCAGGCATCCACTTGCTTTTATGCTCATACCTTGGCAAAGGACTAAAGGCCCAAAAGGTTGATTATATATCTTTGCCTTCTGTGGACGTTGTTGAGTTCCTCCAGCATTTTTGTGTATTTACTTACAATCACAGCAGCTGCCGGTTTTCTTGTTTCACACAAAATCTATCCTTTATTTTCCCCTTAAAGCCATGCAAATGAGCTATTTGTGTCAAAATCAGACAAGAAAAGGAAGTACTAGAGAGTTCCCTCAGAGACACCGAGTGTCTGTGGGTCCTACCATCTCCTCCAATGCCGCCACTTCTTGTGCCCCTGTCATCTCCGTAGCCTCACGGGCTCCTGTCCAGTACTGAACCTGAGCTCACATGATAACTCATTGACCCTTGATGCTGAGGCCCTTTGGCAGACTTGTGCTCGCCGTCGCACCTTCACGAGTCCTGATTCCGAAGCCTGATTCCCAGAAACCGGTTGTTAGCAGCCTGTGGCCTGGTGTGAGGACTTTGCTGACCCAGCCCCAAGGCAGAATTGAGGTCCATTGTTGTCATTGCCTGGTTCTTCAAGTCCTCTCCAAGGCTCCGTCTCAACAACCAAGATGTTCTCCCAGTCCTGGTGCTCAGGGCTGATCGTCGCTTCCTCAGACCTCGCAGCCCCTGATGTCTAGGCTGCCAAACCTGGGTGCCGCTATCTTGAACACAAAACCTGAGCATCCCGTTGTCATAAAATCTGCCACCAGCCCTGCTCTGCACGCAACCCACAGGTGGCCATGGGCAGGTTAACCAGGCAGTAGGACCTCGCTAAGGAGCTGACATAGAACAGATGGGGCAGAATTTCATCTCCCAGCAGACTGCAAGCTTCAGAGTTTTCTGTAATGGAGCAGATGTTATTTCATCTATTCAATATGATGAAAGCTTTTTACTTGGACCAGTGATCAATGACACAGCAGAAAGGGAAAGAGAGAGATGGGATGAAAGAGAGGGACAGAGCTAGAGACTGACAGACTGATATCGATAAATTGAGAGAGGGATAGATAGATAGATAGATAGATGGATGGATGGATGAATGGATAGACAGACAGACAGACATAGATAGATAGATAGATATAGATAGATAGATAGATAGATAGATAGATAGATAGATAGATAGATAGATAGATAGATAGATAGTTCAGAAGAATGAGAGGAGATCTTATGGAAACATATAGGATTATGAAGGGTATGGATAGGATAGATGTAGGAAAGTTTTTTGAGCTGGCCAGGGAAACTAAAACGAGAGGACACAGTCTCAAGATTCGGGGGAGTAGATTTTGGACAGAGATGAGGAAAAATAGTTTTTCCCAGAGAGTAGTGAATGTTTGGAATTCTCTATCCAGGGATGTGGTTGAGGCTGCTTCATTAAACATATTTAAAATTTGGTTAGATCAATTTTTACATGATAGAGGAATTAGGGGATATGGGGAGAAGGCAGGTAGGTGGAGTTAGGTCATAAATTAGATCAGCCATGATCTTATTGAATGGCGGAGCAGGCTCGATGGGCCATTTTTGGCCTACTCCTGTTCCTACTTCCTATGGACCTATAGATAGATAGAACTAAAATGAATTGAGCAAATAATGAGAAGCTGGAGGGACTCAATAGGCCAGGCAGCATCCCTAGAGAGAAATGGAGAGTAAATGCTTTGGGTCAGGACCATTTCTTAAGGTTAATGGAGATTAATAATTTTAAATGGGTGATAAAATCAGTCCTGAAGTTTCACATTGAAGATTGCTTGGGGTCTCTCTATCCCACTCCTGCTCCATTTCTTTGCTGTATCTGATTGCACCACATCTTGTTTTATGACACAGCCAAGAGTCTCATTATAGGCTCAATGTTAAATCTTAGAATTGAACCGATGGACTGATGGGCATTTTCCAACCTTACTTATCCCAGTGACACTTGATATGTAATGAGTCAGTGATTGCAGAACCAAACCAACAAAAACTGCATGCTTTTAAATGCCAGGATGACTGCAAATGAGTTGGTTTACAAATTAGTCTCGTCAAATATTCTCCATCATATCTGATTGAACTTTTTATCCATTTTGAGAATGAAATGAGGCATCAGATTATGATCATTAGTAAAATGAATGACCCTTTAAGAAAAAAGAGTTTGTGTGCGCACTCGTGAGTGTGCATGCACGTGTGTGTGTGTACGCTCATGTGTGCACATGTGTGTGTGACTACTTGTGTGTGTGCATGCACGTGTGTGTACGCTCATGTGTGTGTGTGTGTGTGTGTGTCTGTATGTGAGAGAGAGACAGAGAGAGTCAGAGAGAGAGAAAGAGAAAGGAACAGAGGATATACAGTGAAAAAGAGGATGATTAAACATGAGGACCAAACCCATGACTTCTGCAGCAGAGGCTGATATGTCACTGTTTGCTTTGGATGCTTAGAGCTTCACCAGTTCCAAACAAGTGGAACAGGAGAAGACATATAAGCCATTTGCTTTAAGGGGTCTCCAAATGGACAGAAAGACATTGGATCTCTCAAAGCATCATCGGGCACTTTGAGAGAAGATAGCAAAGGCTCAGTCACATTGATTCAAACTTCATGTCGAGAGAGAGAGAGAGAGAGAGAGAGAGAGAGAGAGAGAGAGAGAGAGAGAGAGAAAGAGAGAGAGAACACAGAGATAGGAGAGAGAGAAGGAAAGAGAGTGAGTGAATTAAATATGCTAAGCAGATCTTGCTGAAGTTTTTTTTAACTTGTTCTTGAATAATGTGCAAGCATAGTTGACACAGATGGTAGCAATAAGCAGGCAGAATCATGACTGCCAGTTACTCGGGCAGTTTAATGTAGCATTTTATTTTACCTTTCCCATCATGCACCATTGAAAATCCATACTATCTTTCCCGGAATAAAAGCTTCACGTGCCATTAATCTTTTTGAAAGCTCAGTGGCACATCATCTTGTCCTGGCTTCCACTTCAGGTTCTGACCTCTGCAACTCGTTGCTTTTCTGCATCTCTATCCCTCTGCCTCTCCCTCTGCCTCTATATCACAGAGTTGGAAAATCTTACAGTACAGAAATAGGGCCTTCTTCCACTCATCAAGCCTGTATTATTTATCTAGCACCCTTTTACACTGATCCAATATTCATCCCATTTTAGTCTCACCACAACTCCCTCCAGATTCTCCCACTCACTTACACACAATTTATGGTGGCCAATTAATCTACCAACATACATGTATTCGGGATGTGGGAGGAAATTGGATTCTATGGAAGCAACCTACGTTGTCATAGTCAGAGCATTCAAACTTTCGGGGGAGCAGCGGACTGGCGCAGGACACCAGGAACAGGGAGCAAATGCCTTTTTGAGAAAGAGAAACCTGAGGACAGTCAGGACCAGCGAGGGGCTCAGCAGCTGAAGGACAGGCACAGGTAGATGAGCTGTGGGTGACTTGCAGGTGAGGAACCCTCACAGGCTGCAGGCAGCAGGAGACTGGCTCACAAGGACCAGGTATTGGAATTGGGATTCGAGAGGATTTTGAGGGCAAGGAGAGCTTCCAAAGAGTGCTGAAGGCTTCCTCATCGCGTCAGAGGTTTGGATCTGGGCTTGGATTTCCATGGGTTTGAACTGAACTGGAGTCTTGTGCAGCTGCAGAGGCTACGGGAACGCTGGAGGCTCAGTGACTCTGAAGGGACTCTCTCTGAACATAAAGGGCGGCAAACAATGCTAAAGCTAATGGTAAATCTGTCTGCCTTATGACAATTTCTTGTAATACAGGTTGTATCTCTCTTATCCACTCTGTGGTCTGGTAACTACCATGGTCTGGCACATTTGAATCTGCCTCTGTTAGTACAAACAGTGTGCGACTTAAATACCGGCTGCGATAGTTGGTGCTGTAAAGGCTTTGTGCTATAGTATTATAGCAGTACTATTTACTCTTTTAAGCTTTGTTATACCTTTGATATATTTACATAATGGGTTTCCTTTGGGGTCAATTTCTGATTCCAGCATTTTCTGCGATATAGCAACGTCGTCGGATTAAAGAGGTACAACCAGTATTACTCTATTACTCCCCTTTTTAATGGTTTTATGGTATATCCAGCATATAAGGTGGCCCCCATTTTATGGCTGCCTGAGGTTCCCCGTTGACCGGCGTATAAGTCGACCCCTAAAGCTCATGATGCCTAGATGGGCCGTTTACTGGCATATATGTGAGCACTGCTGTGTGAATAATTCTGACACAAAGTCCACAGACTGTACAAAAGGCTCTAATTAGCTTAAACCTGTACACACCAGGTCTCAGTACACTCCTGGCTCCACATATCTGACTCGAGCTGGCTCGAGTCTTTATAAAGGCCGGTGACTGACAGCAGGAAGGTGAGGCCAGCCTCACAGGTCGCCTACTTGCAAATACAGTGGTTGCCCCCTGAAGTAGGCTGGTAGGAATGCAGCCAGTAGAAGTATCACCACAGTATACAATAGCTCCAATAAATCATGCAGATTGACCTACTGGACGTTAGGTGGAGGTGATTGCTATCATAGATGGTCCTTTGATGTGATGAAAATAATGAAGTGAGCTTTAAGTTTAAAGTGATAGAAATGGCCAAGAAAAGAAACAACTGGGCTGCTGCAAGAAAATTTAATGTGCATGAGAAGTTGGTAAGAGATTGGAGGAAGAAAGACAGAAATTAAACAAAATACCAAAAAGGCAATGTTCGTTGAGAAAAGGAATCACTCGTTGGCCAGAGTTGGAAAATCACATTGCAGAATGGGTATGTGAGCAGAGGCAAGATTGCTACATAGTCACCTGAAATAAAATACAGTGTAAGAACATTTGCACTGCGGTGAGCAAAGTCGCACTCAGACCTCAGTGATGACTTTGAGGCTACAGTAGGCCGGTGCAAGTCTTTCATGAACAGGAAAAATTTGGTATTACGACAAATAACAAAAAAATGCACAGGAACTACCAACAGGTCTTGATCATAAATGTGTAAGCTTTCACCAGTTTATTATACGTAACCAGCAGAAACACCAGTTTGCAATGGCAAATACCGGAAACATGGACATTACCCATGAATTTCAACATGATAGGTAATAGAACAGTGGAATGGAAGGGTGTTAAAACTGTGCAAACCAGAAGTACAGGGCACAAAAGGACCAGGTTTTCCATGGTGTTATTGTGTATGGCCGACAGGATAAAGTTAAGACCCATGGTAATCCTCAAATGCAAAATTAAACTGAAAATGAAATTTCCTGCAGGTATTTTTGTACATCTACATGAAAAAGGATGGATGGATGAAAATGGTGTAAAACTATGGATAGACAATGTGTGGAACAGGTGGCCAGGCGGTTTATCCAAAGAACAAATTTTTCTGGTCTGGGATAAGTTTCGTAGCCACCTAACAGAGAACACTAAAAGTAGATTAGCACTAAATAATAGTTATATGGTTTGACGTCTATATTGCAACCTCTCGATGTCTGCTTGAACAAGCCATTCAAAGACCATTTGCGCGAGGAGTGGAATACATGGATGTCGGGTGCAGAAAAGTCATTTACGTGATGTGCTCTGTAAATTCATGCTCAAGGCATGAGACAAAGTTAAAGTAGAGACTGTGATAAAATCATTTAAAAAGTGCAGTATCTCGTGCAATTGATGCCATGGAAGATGATTTCTTGTGGGACACTGAAAACAAAACTGAAACTGCCTCATCAGATAGAGACCGGGACTCTTATAATGACTGTTTGAACAGTGAGTACGGTCGTGCTTGCCACCATCTTTACCTCAGATGATGATAAAGAGAGTGATTTTGAAGGGTTTCTAAGTGTGTTGATGTTTTCAGACAATGATAACGATTTTGAAGGCTGATAATTGTGTTGTTTTCAATAAAAATCTCAATGAAAATCTGTCGCAGTCGTTTTTGTTTTGGTTTTTCAAGGGTCAACATATGCTGAATCGGTTTTTCAAGGGTTGACTTATACGCTGGATTAGCATGGATTGGATTTTGAGCTGATTAACTGGCCTAAAAGTTGATCCTCATTTTATTAGAGATTTTTTTGGGTTTCACGACTTGACTTATACACCAAAATATATGATGGACATGCAAATATCATGACCCAGTAGCTAACTGGGTCTAACCATGGATTCAGCATGAAGGTGATGGACTGATGGCCTGGGAGATTTTGCCAATATTTATTTCTTTAACCTTCATGGGAAAGTTTTGTGGAAATCCTTACTATGACATTACTCCAGTGCCTTGAAGGTACTGCCATAGGAGGTACGTATCTCAGAAACATAAAGGAGGGAAAGAATCACTCCTACCCAGTAGGAATTAAACTTTAGGCTATGTCTGAGATCTTGAATAACATTTCAAAGTTTACCACAATCTCTTCTGGTGCATTAAAGGTGGTGGTGAATGTCATCATGCAGATGGATTTCTATCTTTATAAATGCAAAGTGATGCATTGAGGGAGGTCAAGTAAGAGTAGAACATACACAATGAATGGGTGTGGGATGTATTGAGGATTAAAGGGACTATAATGTACCAAAGAGATGAACTAGGATTTTTGTTCAATGCGCAGAAGTGCTGGAGAAAGATCTGCAGGTCCATAAGAAGCATAAATACAACTAACATTTAGGGCCTGAGTCCCTTGTCAAGGTAGGAGCAAAATGCAGGAAAACACCTGAATAAAAAGGTGGGGAAAGCAGAGGAGAGAAGGGAAGAATGGAGAATGGGCCCACAGGCAAGAGGCCATAGGTGGGAGGGTAGAAGAGGAAAAATGGTGGGAAGGGATACATGCCTTTTGCTCATACCTTGACAGAGGCCTCAGACTTTAATTTTTGGCTACATACCTTTGCTACACAAGAAACACTGCGTGATCTGCTGACTTTCTCCAGCAATTGTGCATATTGAACTACAGTCGCAGCATCTGCAGACATTCTTATTTAACTAGATTAACTTGGATGATGCCTGAGATGGAATGGCACAGTAATGACAGACTGGAGAACACCAAGTTCCTTGGAGGTCACTTAACTAGTGACCTATTGTGAACATTCAACATCTCCTCACTTATCAGAACTGCATTTCCTGAGAAGACTGAAGCGGGCAAGGGTACCAGACACCATCCTGTCAACTTTCTGAAGGAGCTCTATCGGGAGTGACCCTGGCCGGCTGCATCATGATGCGGTACAGTTGCTGCAAAGAAATGGATTGGAGGTCAATCCACAGGACCATAAGAGTAGCAGAGAGCATCACTGGAGTCTCCCTCCCTCACCCCCCCCATCGACATGATCATTGGGATCATTGTCTGAAGAGGGCAGGTTAAATCATTGAGGACCCCTTCCACCCCGTACACAGCACTTTTTAGCTGCTCCCATTGGGAAAGAGATACAGGAGAATCAGAGCTAGCACCACTGAGCTGAGAAACAGCTTCTTCTCACAGACAGGGAGAATGCTAAATGACCAAAGGAACTGCTCTCACTAAACATGCAAGACTATCATATCTACGAAACAATATTTATTGTACCTATGAATTCTAGTCCTGCTTAGATGTCCCAGTGATCATGTCGATGGGGGTGGGGGGGGGGGGTGGGGCGAGGGAGGGGGACTCCAGTGATGCTCTCTGCTACCCTTATGGTCCTGTGGATTGACCTCCAATCCATTTCTTTGCAGCAACTGTACCGCATCATGATGCAGCCGGCCAGGGTCACTCCCGATAGATCTCCTTCAGTAAGTTGACAAGATGGTGTCTGGTACCCTCGTCCGCTTCAGTCTTCTCAGGAAATGCAGTCCTGATAAGTGAGGAGATTGTTTGAAGGCATGTGTGTTATATCAGGTTGTGTGTCTGCCCATTTTGCACCCAAGACTAGAGAACACTATTAAATCAGCTTGCACTTGTTCAATCAGAAGACAATAAACCTGACTTGAGTTGAATTGACTTGGTATATTTCATTCCCTTGTCCTTTTCGATGAAGGCCAACATTTCATTTGCCTTTCTGCTTGTTATATCTTCATGCTAGCTTACTGTGTGGTCAAAGCTAACGTTCTGTGAAGTATTTCAGTCTTTAGCCAAACGATCTTGTATGACGTAATTCAAACCATGCTGGGAAGGATTAGTTCTGTCAGTTTAGGATCAAATCTTTCAATCTCTCCCAAGCAAATAGAAACTTCTCATGAATTGGCCATTATAACAATAAATACTCATTAGCTAATGAAACTTTTACTTCATTAATTGCATGTTCAAAGCAATTTTAAAGAGCAGCTATCTGATTATCTAAATTAGCCTTTACACAGTGCTCTGCGTATTTTCATTGAGGCCACATTTTTCAGGAATGGGGCAGCTAATGGTACACACATGACTCAAAGGAAAGAATACATTTCAGTGTCAGAAATTTGCTGAGAGTGTAAGTTGTTTGGATGGATGGTCTGTGACAGGGTTTCTGAGCCCTTTGAAGGTAAGGAGACAATCGTTCTATTCAGTTCTGGTTGTCCTGCTACAGGAAAGGTGTCTGTCACCTGGAAAAGGGTGGGAAAGATTCACAAATATGTTACCAAGACAGGAGGGCTTGAGTTATAAAGAGAGACTAGATAGACTCGGATGTTTTTGAGTGGAGCCTTGGAGGTTGAGGAATAAACGTATAAAGGCATATGTGCCAGAGATAAAGGTGAAAGTTCCTAGTCATTTCCTCAGAGCAGGAGAGTCCAAAATTAGAGGGTATTGTTTTATTTTTAATTTTTTAAATACTTTTTACTGATTTTAATAAAGAACTTATACAAACAAAAAAGGTACAATTCATTAAGATGATATTGACAGTTACAAAACTAAATAAGATATTCCATATAACACTAACATACATAAATTGTAAATCATACCCATAATTCATATTCTAAAGAGTATGTACCTTTTTTAGAAGAAAAACTCTAATTAATAAAATAAAAGAAAGGAAGTAAAAAAATAGTAAAGGAGAAAAACACAAACCTTTTCCCTAACTGCACTGCTAGATGCTATATATGACTGCTATTAAAAGAAAAACGAAGGTTAGAAATAATATAAAGAACGCAGAAAAGATACAAACAATTTAATCACATTGGAGTACAATGATAAAGTAAGATAACGAGTCATAAATGACCCCCATAACTAGAGGAGCCAAGATGGCCTGTTTCCATATTGTAATTGTTATATAGTTACATGGTTATACCTGAATTATTAATTGAATAACAATTTTTTTCCATGTTCAAACAGGACATGATATCACCCAATCACTGATCATGAGTAGGTGGAGCAGCATCCTTCCATTTCAGTAAAATCGCACGCCTCACCAAAAGAGAGGCAAAAGAGAAAGCACAATTCTGAACCAGAGTCTACAGAAGGGCATCTACATGAGGCGGCAGCCTCTATTCTCAAAGACCCCCACCAACCAGGCCATGACCCCTTCATTCTGCAACCACAGGGGGGAAAGGTACAGGAGCCTAAAGACGAGCATTCAGCGGCACAAGGACAGCTTCTTCCCCTTTGCCATCAGATTCCTGAATAATCAATGAACCAAAGACACGGCCTTACTTTTTGTGCCCTGTTATTGTTATTTTATTTGATTTTTTATAATAATGTCGTAAGATGGTTATAATATGAATGTTTACACTTCGATGCTCCTGCAAACCCCAAATTTCATGACTTGTTCATGACAATAAATCCTGAATCTGATTCTGATTCTGTGATAAAGAAGAATCATTCCCTCCTGTTAAACCGAAGAGGAACCACCAAAGGGCTTGGTGCTAAATCTATATTGAAATGTTTTGATAGAGTATGGAAAATTTTTCTCCATTATTTTTCTAGATGAAGACAAGTCCAGAACATATGAATTAGTGATGCCTCTCCTTTCTTACACCTGTCACACTATGGAGTCATTTCAGAATAAAAGTGAGATAATTTAGTTTTAGACAAATGCACTCTATGTACCACTTTGAATCGTAATAGACAAGGTCGAGCACATAATGAAGAGTTATTAATCAACTAAAGAATTGTGTCCCTATCCCCATTCAATAGAGTCAGATTTGAATCCTGTTCCCAACCATTTTTTTTATTTTAAATAATGAAGTCTGATTTAAACATCACAATTTCTTGTAAATAATAGATATTAAACTTTTACAAGAAGGTATTACACTAAAAGACTCATCTTCAAAATTTGATGCAGACTCTTCTAGAAAATTAGAAAATTAGAAACTTGTGCTTCAAGAAAATATCTAAAGGATTGAGATTTGGCCAGAGTTTTTAAGTGAGAAGGGAAAAGAAACTGAGAGGCAATATTTTTTCATGCAGAGAATAGTATATGGTACAAGTGGCTAGAAAACACGGATAAGGCAGACACATTTATGACATTTGAATCCTATGGGGTTAGGAAAGGTTTAGAACAATATGGGGCAATTGCAGGCAAAGGGATTGAGCTCAGACAGGTAACTTGGTCAATATCAATGATTTGGGTTCAAGGGACTACTTTGTAATGTATGACTAATGCTGAATGACCAAAAGAAATCCTCACACTAACCATCTGGGACTGTAATATCTACTAAGCAATATTTATTTATCTATATCTATCATTATCTATATCTATCAATTTGTCTATTTATTTATCTATGTATTTATCTGTTTATTTGTTTATTTATATATATTTCAACGTTCCAATTTATTGTCAGACTATGTACATGACATGACATAAACCCTGAGAAAACTTCATGCAAGTGAGGCAGAATTACCACTTATTAGTTGTGCAAAGAGTGTACTCAAGAAAAAAAAACATACACTGTACATGTAAACAAATAAAGAATTTTAAACAAACTGACTGCAATACAGAGGGAATGTATATGTATAGATATATAGTTTGCCTGTATGAGTATTATGTTTACTTGGTTGTCTGCGTGTTTTGCACTGAGGACCAGAGGACGCTGTTTTATTGGGTTGTACCTGTGCCATTTAATGATATTAAACTCTTCAGATTTCAGATTTATTGTCAGAGTACATCACATTAAACCCTTAGATTATTTTCCCTGTGGGTGAAGTAGAATCACTTCTTGTTGGTAGTGTAAAAATAATGTACAGAACGTACACATGTAAACAATTAAATAAATGGAAACAAACTGCGCAACACAGATAATAAAAAATAACAAGAAAGTGCACCAGTAAGAGGTTCTTAAATGAGTCCCAGATTGAGCTTGTTGTTGAGGGGTCTGATGGTTGAGGGGGTAGCAGCTGTTCCTGAACCTGGGGGTATGCATCTTGTGGCACCTAGACCTCTTTTCGAATGGTAGCAGTGAGAACAGAGTTTGTCCTGGGTTGTGTGGATCCTTGAGGAAACTGCTGCTCTCTGATGGTAATGTTCCCCATAGATGTTCTTGATGGTAGGGAGGGTTTTGCCTGTGATGTCCTGGGCTGTGTCCACTATGTTTTGCAGAGCTTTATACTCGGTGTCTCCATATCGGACCGTGATGCAGTTGGTCAGCACACTTTTGCCAGGGTTTCCAATGTCATGCCTAACCTCAGCAAACTCTTGAGGAAGTAAAGGTACTGAGATGTTTTCTTCATGATACCAAGCTAGGGACTCACAAGAACTTAAATTTGCTCAAACTCTCCACCTCTGACCCTTAAATGATTACTGGATAGTATACGTTGGGTTTTCCTTTCCGGAAATCAGCAATTACCTCCTTGGTTTCGATGACATTGAGAGCAAGATTATTGTTGGTACACCATTCAGCCAAGTTTACAATCTCCCTCCTGCATGCTGACTCATTGCCCCTTTTTATACAACCCACTACCGTGGTATCGTCAGTAAATTGGTTGTTGTACTGAGCCACACAGCCACAAGTGTAAAGTGAGTAGAGCAGGGGGCTAATAATGCAGGCCAGTGCTGCTCCGGTACTGATGGAGGTTGTGGAGGAGATGGCCTTACCATGATTGTGGTCTGTATGTGAGGAAATCAAAGATCTAATTACACAGTGGGATGTTGATCCCAGGTCTTGGGAGTTTGCTGATCTGTGTTGAGGGGATGATGGTGTTAAATGCTGAACTTTAGTCAATAAAGAGCATCCTGATGATTGTATCTTTACTGTCCAGGTTTTCCAGGGCTTTAGTGTAGAGTCAGTGAGACAGCATCCACTGTAAACCCGTTGCTACTTCAACTTGAACCTGACCTTGAAGAATATAACTCACCAACGTTTAGATTTGATGGTGTATTGTCTTCAGTTTTGGTCACTGTGCCTGCAGGAAAAATGTTGTCAAGATGGAGAGAATGCAAAGAAGATTGACAAGGATGTTGCCAAGAATTGAGGACCTGAAATATAAGGAGATGTTGAGCAGGGTTGGGCTTTATTCCATGGATATGAGGAGCATGAGGGTTTGATCTCATCATTTAAAAGATCATGAGAAGTTTAGAGTGTGAACAGAAAGAATCTTTTTTTCCCGGAGCAGAGGAATCTGTAATCAGAGGATATAGATTTAAGGTGAGGGGGTAAAGATATAGCAGGACCTGAAGGGGGTAAGTTTTTCACACAACAGATGATAAGTGTATGGAACAAGTTGTCAGAGAAGGTGATTAAGGTAGGTACAGTAGAAAAAAATGGATGGTTACTTGGATAGGATGGGTTTAGAGGGATATTGGCTAAACACTGGAAGGTGGGATGAGTGTGGGTCGGACATTTTGTCCATGTGGGTATGTTGGGCTGAAGGTCAAGAGAAGTCGTTTATTGTCATCTGATTGCCCAAGTACAACCCGATGGAACAACATTCTCCAGTCCTCAAAGCAAAACACACTGACACATTGCCAGATATCACACACATACAGTCAAACATCACATATGCAGGACAAATACTGATATGTAGAAATAAATAAATAAATAGATAGATATTGTTTCATAAATATGAGGGTCTCGCGGGTTAGTGCGAGCAGTTGCTTTGGTCGCTCAGCATTCTCACTGCCTGCAGGAAGAAGCTGTTTCTCAGCCTGATGGTGCTTGATCTGATAGTCCTGGATCTCTTTCCCGACAGGAGCAACTGAAAGATACCCTATGTGAAAGGAATCCTCAATGATTTTTAACACTCTCTCCAGACAACAATTCTGGTAGACCACGTTGATGGGGAGGGGGTTGGTGGAGGGAGTCTTATGGTCCTGTTGATTGACCTCCAATCTATTTCTCTGCAGCAACCATACCACACTGTGATGCAGCCGGCCAGGACGCTCGTGAAAGAGCTCTTGTAGAAGCTTGATATGATGACAGCTAGTAGCATTTCCCAGTTCAATCTTCTCAGGAATTACAGTCACTGTTGTGTGAGGAGATGATGCATATCCATGATAGGTCATTAGATCCTGTTTCCACGCTGTATGACATTATGGTGTAGTCTTGATTTTCTTCATGAAATATTGCTTTATTACTGCAATACAAAAGCATGTAAAACGCATGTAACCAAGCAAAAAAAAAATGCTATTGGAGGAACTCAGAAGGTCAAGCTGTGCTTGTGGATGGAACTGAACTGTTGATATTTTATGCCAAGACCTTTTATCTGCTCTGAAAGAGTAATGTGGAAATGGTCAAAGAGTTAAGGTGAAAATATTATTCAAATTTTTATCAAAGAGGACCATCTTTGATTCTTGAGAGTCAACTGAAATTTCTGCAAGTTTAGAAAGTGGGGCTTGAACCCACAACTCATTGGAGCCATCAAGGATCCACGTCACCCAGCACAAGCCCTGTTCCTGCTGCGACCATCAGGAAAGAGGTGTAGGTGCCACAAGACTCGCACCACCAGGTTCAGGAACAGCTGCTACCCCTCCTCCATCAGACTCCTCAAAGACAAACTAAATCAGGGACTTATTTAAGGGCTCTTTTTTTCTGTCTCTATTATACAGTGAGTTTCTTTACATTGTTTTCCTATGTATGCTGAGTACAGCTTATTTGCTCTACCAATAAATGGCAATTCTGCTTTACCAACAGGAAGAAGAATCTTTGGGTTGTATGTGATGTCATGAATGTACTCTTGACAATAAATATGAAATCTGAATATGAAACTGATGGCCAAAGATGAGCTAGAGATATAGATCTAGCCATTTTGATGAATAGATTGTTAATTCTTTCTCTTTTCAGGGTGCTGCCGAACCTATCAATTGTTTCTCAACAGTTTTTTTAAATTCCTGATTTCTATACCTTAAGGCAGTGCCTCTGCACTGCCTCCTAACTCCAAAATTATTTATCTATCTTTTTATATCTTTTAATTTTTGTCTCTCTTGGCATATTGTTGTAATTTAATGTATCCTTGTGTACCTGTATGGCTGCAGCACGAAAGAATTTCAGTGCATCTGTACGTGCATGACATTAAACTCTCATCTTATTGATTTAATTAGAATTTTAGTTTTATTTTAAATAAATGTTTAAATGTATGCATGAAGCACAGTAACAGATCCTTTCACCCCATGAGCCTGTGCTGCCCCATTGACCTACATCCCTGGTATGCTTTGAAAGATGGGAGGAAACCGGACCACCCGGTAGAAACCCCTCGCAGAAACAGGGGGGGCGGGGGAGCAATCTCCTGACAGACTGCGTGGGATTCGAACCCCGGTCACTGGCACTGTAATAGCGTTGTGTTAACTGCTACGCTAATTGTGCCAGCCTGCTCTGCTAACTTTGCCACCCTGCTATGCTAACCATGTCACTCTGTCATGCTAACCATGTTCAGATGTTCTATGTTTAGAGTGAATCACAATTAAATTGATATGTAGTGCTTAGTTAAAGAATCTCTGGCAACCACCACACCCCCCCCCCCACCCCCCCCCCACATCTCCCAGCTTTTACAGCACTGTTCGTAACATTAATAGGCCTCCTTATTCAGCTTGAAATCAGTGCTGTGAATGGTTTTAGCCTGAGCTCAAGGAATTAACATGTTTTGGTGTTGAGGTCACAGCATGACATCATTCCCATTTAATCGGAATGAATTAGTGCGCCTCCTTTGGTAGGGGTGTCGAGTTGGAGGCTGTTGTTAACTTCAAAACTCTTCCAGCTGGAGTGAGAAGGAGAGAACTGGCAAGGAAATGTGTGGGATTTGGAACAGCATCTGTGCATTGGACCACCCCAACCCTTCCCACCAACCCCCCCCAACCCCCCACACAACCTCCCCATCACCCCCCTCAGTGAATAGGTAGACTGCTGTGTAAGAGAGCAGAAACAATTACACTCTGTGGTTTAATGTGACCTCACACTTATGCGAAAGACCAAAAGAGATTGGCTGGCAGTGACGTGACCATTTGTAAAATATTTCATTAAAGCCCAATTAACTTCCAGCACATTTCTTTATTTTCACTAATAACAAACATTACTTTCCAGTGAGCGGCTGGTGTTATTATTTTTTCTTTTAGTAAATATATAAATCTTTTTTCCTTTCTGCAGCGTAATAAATTGCCTCCTGAGTGCGTTAAGGATCTGGATGAAGTATGAATCACTGGTCAGAGTGAATCATACTGCAGCTGAGTAAATGGTGCCCAAATATCCCTCAAGGTGTATGAAAAGCCCTTCAAAAAAACAGCCCTCCATGCAAAGGACTGCAGAAGGTTGGAAGCTGACTCACTGCTGAGTTCAGAGTGGAATTTGGCTGCTCAAAGGACCAGAATCATCTTAAAACTAATTGAGGAAGATCTCTCTCTCTCTCTCTCTCTCTCTCTCTCTCTCTCTCTTCCCTTTTCAGCTCCTTTCATCCTCCAGGAAGAAAAGTCCGAGTCTATCCAGTGTCTTCCTATACATCAAGCCCACCAGTCCAGATAGATTTCATGGATTTTTTGGTTTAGTTTCCAGGTTATTGATATATTTCCTTTAACTAGAAACAGCCCCTTCAGCCCATTGAGTCTGTGTCAACCATCAACCACCCACTCAAACCAATCCTACATTAATTCCATGTTGTAAATCACAACTTCCCCCAGATTTGCCTCTCACCTCTATGCACGAAACAATTAATCTACAAATATGCACTTTTGGGATGTGAGAGGTAACGGGAACGCACGAATGAAACCCATGCGTGTCAACTCCCCATGGACAGTTAAGATTGAAGATACACAGGAGACTGTCAAACCACCCCACCCTGATGACTCATTTCCCACCCCATAGTTTTCTTGCCCCCTCTCTCTGTCTCTCTCTCTCTCTCTCTGTCTCTCTCTCTCTTTTTTCCTCTCTCTCACTCTCTCACTCTTTTGGACTATAAATTTCCTTTCATCTACAATAAGGCAGTTAAAGATTCACTATCAACAGAAATTGCCTGGTGTCCTTCACAGTCAGAGAAATAGAAGCAAAAGTGCTCCCAGTATCACTGAGTGTCCATGGATTCAACTCCAGACCTCACGCAGCCTCTGCAGCCACACAGCCTCCGTCCAAACCATCGGCAACCAGAACTCCAAATCTAATCCCCTCAATGCCCTTGGCACCCTCTAGTTGTTGGTTCTGATATCTGGTCCCCCTTCAGTCAGTCTCAAGCCAGTCATCACCAGCCTGCAGCCTGAGGGGGTTCCTCGTTTTGAGTCACCGACAGTTCACCACCTATGTGTTCTTCAGCTGCAGAGCCGCTCATTGGTCCAACCAAATGTTTATATGTAAATATAGATATAGCGTGAGAGAGAATCATCATAAAGTATCCCAGTATTTGAGATTGTCCACTCTGTTGTAACATCATACTTTTTTTTTTATGATATGCAATGTGAATATTTACAGTAAAAACACAGAAAAGCAGTAGGCCCTGCAGAGTCCATTGGGGATAAAGATATAAAATTGACATTCTTGGCCTGACTCCTTCCTCAAGGTCTCTCTCTCTCTCTCTCTCTCTCTCTCTCTCTCTCTCTCTCTCTCTCTCTCTCTCTCTCTCTCTCTCTCTCTCTCTCTTTCTCTCTTCTCTCTCTCCCTCTCTCTCCCTCCCTCTCTCCCTCTTTACCTGCATCAGTTCAATATGTTACACCTCTACGTGGTTGGCCAAACATGTGGACCCCGTCTCACCCTTTCGACCCTCTCCTCTCTACACCACTTTGATTCTAACTTTTCTCAGTCCTACAAAGAGTTTTAGCTCAAAAAGGTCGGTCATTCTTTTTCTCCCACTGAGCTCTGGTGCTCTACAAGCTTTTCCAATCTAACAATGTTCCATGTTCTAAGGTTCTATAATCGACACATTTTAAGAAGACATGGATGAGATGTACACAAGATCCATGTAGATGAGACAGTGGCTCCTGTTGTCCATGCATGCAGGAAAGTTCTGTTTCTACTTAGATCAAACTTAAACAAGAATTAGCATGCATGGGATGGATGAAAGAAATACAGAAAATTGAAGAACTCACAGATTGGTCATTGTGCAAAAGAATGCATATGCTGGACCTAAGAGATCTCAATAAAGCCATCAAGAGAAAGCATTTTAAATTGCCAACACGGGAGGAAATCATATACCAGTTTGCAAGTGACAAGTGGTTCAGCAAGCTTGATGCATCACTAGGGTTTTGGCAGATAAATCTTGATGAGGCAAGTTTGAGACCAGGCATTTTCAATACTCCAAAATGCACATACTGCTTTCTTTGGTGACCATATGGGATCTTGTCCACACCAGAAGTCAACTATAAAACCATCCACATGATCTTTGAAAGTGTACCTGAAGTTGAGACTATAATGGATGACATTATTGTATGGAGATCCACCAAAAATGAACATGATACACGGCTAAGGCAAGTGCTTGACATAACATGGAAAGTCAATTTGAAATTAAAGAGAGATGTGAGTTTGGCGTAAAGACACCAAGCTTTATAGGAGAAGTCATATTTGAACAGGGAGAGAAGCCTGATCCAAGAAAGGCATCAACCATTGAAAATTTTGTGAAGCCCTTAAACAGAGGAGATGAGACATTTCTTGGGACTGGTGACTTACCTGGCTATGTTCATCCCTCGTCTGTCAACTGTGTCAGGACAACCTAGGTCACTCCTTGAGTAGAAAAAATGAGTGCATCTGGTTGCACGAGCAAGAAAAGTACTTCCAGGTACTCAAAAAAGTCCTAACAGAAGAGCCTGTGCTAAAATTTTATGATCCGGATCGGCGCCTCAATATTCAGATGATGCTTCTCAACATGGCCTTGGAGCAGTACTACTGCAGCAGCATGAGGACACATGGCAACCTGGGGCCAATGTATCAAGGGCTTTAACGAGGGCAAAAGCCAGCTATGCACAGATAGAGAAAGAACTTATTGCCAGCACTTATGCATGCAAGATAAAAAAGAGATACAGGCCTTTGTTGACATGATTTTCACCTCATTTCCAGTTTGCCAGGATAGAACACAGCAGATCAGGAAAGCAACAGAGACAGATGAAACAATGAAAGACCTCAGTTACAATATAGAAAGGATGACCAGCAGCTAAGAATGAGTGTCCAATGGGTATTTGGGATTATTGGGCATGCAGAGATGACATGTCAGTTATGAAAGATATGGTCTTCAAAGGGAACAGGTTTGTAATTCCAGTTTTGCTATGCAAATAAATGGTCTAGAAGATACATGAAGGACATAAAATGCAAACGTAGAGCTAGAGAGGTGATGTACTGGCCAAGAATGAACCAAGACATAAGCCAGACCACTGCTTCATGTGAAATATGGCTTACCTTCAGACCAAAGCAGCAAACAGAACCAATTACCCCACACCCTGTACCAACCAGACAGGCTGGACTTCAAAGTTGGAGTAGATTTGTTTGACTATAATAGGAAGAGTCATTTAGTAGTAACAGGCTATTTTTCCAGTTACCCAGAGGTAGCAACACTGCGGTCAACATCCAGCAAAGCATTTATCACTTTCATGAAAAATGTTTTCGTGAGGCATGGAGTTACTTGTGAAGTCGTATCAGACAATGGTCCACAATTTTCAAGCTGTGAACTTGAGTACTTTGCCAATACCTGGGGGCTTTGACATTTAACTTCATTCCCACATCACCCAAAATGTAATAGCCTAGCAAAGAGTTCTCTCAAGGTGGTGAAGAGCCTCATGAAGAAAGAGCCTCATGATTGGCAAGAGGATTTCCACAGAAGTCTAATGATTCACAGAAGTGCGCCTCTACAGAATGGCCTTACTCCTGCCTAAATGCTGATGGGTCGATGCATGCATACTAACCTTCTGATGCATGAAAGTCTGATGACACCTATAGGAGCACACAAGGACAAACAGTCTAAAGTGGAAGAGAAAGTAAAACAATAACAGTAGACTGCAAAAAGCCGATGCAAGATCACAATTCTGGCATGTGGTTTACGCAAAGAGATGTGCAAGAGGAAATAGATCCACATTCCTACCAGATCCAGACAGAGAGAGGGACACTTCTGAGAAGGAACTGCATAGATCTACAACCACACTCTCCAACACATGGTCATGACCCATCACCTGTCAGTACACAAAAGGAGCAGCACACATAGAAAAGGAATATGCTGTCCAGAGTTCATGGAAAGACACAAATACTAACTCAGCAAATGTAAGCAATACACTAGTACCAACCCATAACAGATCAAAAAGGACTGTTAAACCACCTCAGAGACTGATTGAAACCTGCTGAGTGAGAAGAGACTGGCTATGGACTGTAGATACCCTTGTTATGTAAACATGGTATTGTGTTTGTACTTCTATTTTTTTTAAAAGGGGATGTATAATAAAAGGGCATGTATATTAAAGAACTACATTTCCCAGTAGACAATGCACAACGTTGATGTGGGAAGGAGAAGTAGACCACGACAGAAGTCGAGTGCATTGTTCGTTCAAGCAGCTCGAAAAATTAAATTGTTTAAGCATTAAACCCACGTTGTCCTTCTTCAGGGAACAAACATAACAATAGCCAAAAGCATTCTTGAAGCAAATTCCTTGTTGTCCAATGATATTTCTTTGTAACTTTCCATCAACATTTACCTCAAACGTTCTTACATGGCACCTTGAAACTTTTTAGCTGAAAGGAAAGCACCATGTAAATTATTGTTGGCTATTGATTGAAAGAAAATAATTACCTTTACAAGCAAAGCACTTACTTGGCAAAGGCAGATGGTGGGTCCAAATCTTGGGATAAATCCCATTGAATTGCAAGAGAAGTTAAATAAACATTTGAAATTGAGAAAGATATCACTATAAGACCATTAGATAGGAACAGAAATAGGTTATTGAACTCATCAAGGCTGCCTCGTCATTTAATCAGAGCTGATCCATTTTCCCACTCAGCCCCACTGCCCGGCTTTCTCCCCATAACCTTTGGTGCCCTGAATGGGAGGCACTTAGCATGGGGGCAGCGGTTAGCACAATGCTATTATGGCACCAGTGACCTGGGTTCAAATCCGATACTGCCTGCAAGGAGTTTGTACATTCTCCCCTTTTCTGTGAGTGTTTATTCTGTCCAAAAGCATACAGGGTTGTAGGTTAATTGTGGTATTTGTGCGGCACGGGTTCCTGGGCCGGAAGGGCCTGTTACAATGTTGTACAGCAAGATCCAATGAGAATCCACTAGGATCTTGGATTCTGAGTGGGCCATTCTCCAGACATGAGTAATTTACCAGTCTCCTTGTTATGAGAGCCTAAAAGATAAAGAACCCCCCCCCCCCCCCCCAATGTTACAAGTATCTGTTGGTGACAACTCTTGAGTAGGATATCTAAAACTTTCCATGCCAGTAGGCATTCTGCCCAACATTTGTAATGAAGCTAGCTGGTACTTGGCACGGCTAGTGTAGCAGTTAGCTCAGCGCTATTACAGTGCCAGTGACCCATGGTTGAATCTGGCCTTTTGAGCTTACACTGCTCAAATAAGATCATGACTGGCTTAGGCATGGACTTTGCCTACCTGCCTTTTCCCCATTATCCCAAAATCCTCTACTATGTAAAATATATTTACAACTGTGTCCTAAATATATTTAATAAGGAAATCTCTCCTGTTTTGGACAGAGAATTCCACAGATTCACTACTATCTAGGAAAAGTAGTTCCTACTTATCTTAGTCAGAAATCCACTCCATGGATCCTGAGGCTCTGTGCCCTGGTCTCTTCTACCAGCCAAAAGTAGCAGGTGAGACTTTTTTGCCTCTATTTATCTCTTTAATAACTTTAAATGTTTCCATAAGATCGCCACTCATTCTTTTGAAATCCAGCAAAGGTACTCCCATGTGACTCAATTTCTCCTCATAGGCTAACCTCCTCATTTCTGGAATCAACCTGGTGAACCTTCTCCATGACACCTCCAAATCCAATATTTATGTTCTCAGGAAAGGAGACCAGAACTGCACACAGTACTCCATATGCAGCCTCACCAGTTCCCTGTACAATTATAACAGAACCTCCCTGCTCTTTAATTCAATCCCTCTAGCCACAAAAGCCAAAGTTCCATTTGCTGCCATGATAACCTGTAACACCTGCAATTTAACTTTTTGTGATTCATTCACAAGCGCTCCCAAGTCCCTCTGCATGACAGCATGCTGCAACTTTTCACCTTTTAAATAATAAATTGATTTTTTTTTCATCCAAATTGGAAGATGTTGCATTTACCAACATTGCACTTTATGTGCCAAACCCATCTTTTTTAGACATACAGCACAGTAAACAGGCCCTTTCAACCCATGAGTCTTTGCTATCCAACTCCTGGCACGTTTTGAAGGGTAGGAGGAAACCGGAGCACCTGGAGAAAACCCATGCAAACACAGAGAGAACGTAGAAACTCCTTACAAACAGTGCAGGATTCAAATGCTGGTCAATGGCACTGCAACAAAGCTGTGCTAACTGATAGAGTAACTATGCTATCCCAACCACAAGGGCTAAACATGGCAGATGGGACTAGCTTAGGTAAAAATGGATGGGTTGGGCTGAAGAGCCTAATTCCATAATGTTAAACTGTGACTCTTAGTCATGTATTTTATTCAAATGAGGATGACTTAGGTTAAGAAGGTTAATTTTTGATTAGACATGAAGCCTGTACAACCAGGTCAATTTTAACAACATACCTTCAGTTCTCATTGAAATTTCTGGATGATGATTCATTGCAAAGTAAATATAAGGATGTTTAATAAAAACAGGCCAGGAAGAATTGAAAGGGAGTGGGGAGGGGGGATGGGTTTCATTAATAGGCATTTGACTTCTTGGCTGTACTTTGGGATTGGTCACCTTTGTTTACATTATTACTCATGACATGGGCCAAAACTTGTGGAGGCTGGAAACCCAAGCTGACGTCATGACAAGTTTATAAATATTTATTATTGAGGGGGCCGGTTGCGGTAAAGCCAGAAAGATAAACTCCTTTCATATTCATACTTTATTTCTTCTCATACAATGGCATAGTCCATGCCTGTGTGCAGCAAGAACTTGAGAACATTCAATGAAAAAAAAACTGCAGGGGCCAGAAATGTGAAATACAGTAAAAACCCCTGGTTTGGGAATTGGTAGGTACCGGTAAATAAATTTTCTGGTTGCTTGAGATTACGTATTGTGTGACTGGCGAACTAACGGGTGAGATGTGCCAATTTTAAACTATTTTTTTTACTATTTATTTTCTGCAATTTTTTTTTAACCAGTTGCTTGGATAATAGGGGTTTTGCTGCAAATTATAAAATGCCGGTGACACTCAAAACAACAGTTAACATCTCAAAAGAGAAAGCCGCCCAGTGTTTCAGGTCCAAGATCCTAATGAAAGTGAAACTTGAATATATTTTCTCTCTTTCCCTTGAAGGGACTGATGAGTGGCAAGTAACATTTATGGGCTGGGAGTGGAAAAGCTGGGCTTGTTATCCCTTGAGTGTAGGAGGCAGGTTGGTTATTTGACACAGGTTTATAGATGATAAAAAGCACTGATGCAGGTAAATGAGGTTAGTGCAAGTAACAAGGTCAGTGTAGATAGACAATTATTTTTACCTTAGAAAGCAAGACAACAGAGTTTTAAGAAAGGAGGTCAGACTATTAGGTTCTTGAATCTCCCCTTACAACTCTAATTGTAACTTACTCCAGGACCACTAAAAGATCTGTCTGTGCTATTAAAACATTATTCACATGTACTACCAATCAACCACAATCAGACAGAGAGTCGTGATAAATAAGGCTTTAATTGCCTTACAGTGTCAGCACGCTTGCATGTTGCTGGCCCGGTTCCAAGGCAGGTACTGAGGGTGGGGTTTGGGTGTGACAGCCTTTATGGGGATATCTGGGAGGGAGGAGTTACAGGTTCAGGTGGCAGGCCAGCCCATACAGCACATATATCTATCTATACAGAATAATGGTAGCACCACATTGCACTAACTGCAACTGTGAATATTCATCTATCTTATAATGATTATCTCTTTGTTATTTCTTGGTATCTTGTGGTAACGTAATGTTTACTCTTGCAAATTTCTACAGGCCTACTGCGGAGAGCATTATAACTGGTTGCATCACTGACTGGTATGGAGGTGGCAAGCACTGGTCAAGAAGAAAACTATAGAGAGTTGTGAACTTTGCCCGTGCAGTCATCAATCTTCACTCCATCAAGGACATCTACAAGAGTCGGTGCCTTAGGAAAGCAACCATTATCATCAAGGACACTCACCACCCATCCATGCCATGCCCTCTTCACACTGCGACCATCAGGATGGAGATACAGGACCCTGAAGACGAACACCCAGCAGCACAAAAAAAAAGCATGGGTGGCATGGGATTCAATGGCCAGAATCTGCTTCCACCATGCTGTAATGAAATAAATGCAGTGAGTCAGGCATGGAGGGAAATGGACAATTGATGCTTCGTATTCAAATATTGTTTCTGTTCGATATGACGCTGGGTTTTAACCAATAACGTTGACCATCATTTTTCCTCCATGGATGCTGCTTGACCAGTTGAGTTCCTCTACTGGTTTGATATTTGCTCTAGATTAGGGATTCCCAAAGTGGCCGCTACCTCCATCCTTTAGGTGGTGGAAAGATCCAAGGGGGAAATGAGGGAAAAGGGGGCAATCAGGGGGGTGATAAGGGCAAAGGGGGTGGTCAAGGGCGGTGAGGGATAAGGGGACGTTCCAAACCTTCAGTCTTGTTATTATTTATCCTGCTGCAAAGTTTTACTGAAGAAGCCAGTGCAGTAATTTTCTGGGGTGGCTGTAGTGAGCAAAATAAATGGTAACAAAGCTTTTTTTGCAAGAGCTGGTCTCAGTGGCCGCCATGTTGCATGGGCGTCAGTTCCGTCCACTCAGTGCCACCGCCGCCACTACCCCCAAACCCGCTCAGCACCGCCACTACCCCACACCCCTCTCAGCGCTGCCACTACCCCCCTCTCAGTGCTGCCATTAACCCCCGCTACCCTGCTAAGTGCTGTCACTAACCCCGCATGCTGCTCAGCGCTGCCAACTCGCCCAACCCCAATGCCATTGTATAGGGGGGGGGTAGGTGGTGGGGGAGTCAGGATATGGTCTGGACGCTAAGTGGGTGGCACCCCAAAAATATTTGGGAACCACTGCTCTAGATTCCAATCTCTACGGTCCCTGTGTCTCTCCAAATTTGTGTAATTGAGTTCATGATATTAAGTACCAGACACAATGTATAATTGTAACCACTGTAGTGGTATTAGGCTGGTGTCAAATTAACTTAGCAGTTAAGATTCAGAATATTACTTATGGCAGATTAAATAAAATTCCATGTAATATTACTGTGGAAGAAATTTTATGAAGAAAGGATTGACACTGTTACTAACACAATTGGCAAACAGCCCATTTTAATAACAGCATCTGTTCCACAAGATCGTATTTAAAAGCTAAGTTGTCGCCTTTAACCGTAGTCAAGGATGCTAATAGTAGATATTGATGCATTCTCCTTCAAATTAGACTAAAGTAAGATTTAATTTACAAAAATTATAATAAAGGTCTTGATGTTGTTTTCATCTTGTTTATTCCATGATGTAATCTGTAATAGTTTGTCTCTCTGCATAAATATACACTCTTGTAGAAGTAGATGTCAGAGACAGATAGCAGTGGGGATTGCCGCTTAATACAAGGTGAATTAAAGTCTGCAAAATGACACTCGAGGTCTCCGATCAGTTAATTTCATTTTCAATTTTATTACATATCAATAAAAAATCTTGAATTTGGAGAATGCGCATTTCAATATATTAATATCTATGCTAAGGTAATAATTGTGGAAGAGGATGTGAGGTCAGATGGTGTGAATATTATATGAACAAGTGATCCACTGGAATTGTTAACATCTCAAGAAAATCATGGATATATCAAGTACAAATCAAATTAAAATTTGGTCATTGAGACCAAGAGACTGAAAACATTTAAATGTGTTTAAATTTATAACCACGCATGCATATCACTTTAGAAAATTGGCTAATTGTATAATTTTTAGTCTAAGCAGTTGGTATAACTTGATATTTGCAGCAAGTAGATTTTATGTACAGCTTTACATAGAAGGGAGAATCAATGTGGGGTATATGAATGGTGATTTACCTTTCAGAAACAATGTGCCATCTGATATGATTTTGAATACATCATTGTGGCTGCCGCAGCTATTAGCTGACACCAGTTGCTCTCAATGAATCCTTCCCAAAAATAACTACAGGTGGTCCCCCACTTATGACCGTAATGAGGACCAACGAATTGGCCGTAACTCTGATTGGTCATAAGTCGGGTTCGCCCAACACGCACAATTAAACGAGACCATAAAGATTTTTAACAAATGAGTCTTTAATGAAAAATGTAAACATATGTACAGTACAGAACCTTCAATAAAAGTACTCCCCAATCCCCACGTGAACTTCTCGTATATAACAGTCATTGGACTTGGGTGTTGGGATGCCGCGGGGAACGGGGACTTCAACGCTGCCGCGGAGAGTGGGAACTTTAGGGCTGCCCCAGGGAACGGGGATATTGGGCTGCCGCTGGCAGCGGGAACCAGTATACAGTACTTTTAGTACAAAATATGTACTTGTACAGTAGTTATAATAAAGATTTTTTGAAAATGGTCATATGTGCGGGTGGACGTAACTCGCATAGGTCAGAAGTCGAGGACTACCTGTACCTAGTTCTACCTTCGACAGAAAATAACTGCCCAGTTCTACCTCTGACACAAAAATATTTTCTGACTCAAAAAGAAGGATATCTTGTCTGAAGCTCTATCTCTGTGAGCAGCAACACTGAAGTGGAACAGACCCAACAGAGCAAGTTCTCCTTAGCTGGGGACTGAACTGGAACTGTTACAAGAGCCTTGGGTACTCTCTGGAGTTTCCCTAAACTGATCACTTCCCTAAGGGCATAAACAGAATAACAATTAGAACAAAGTCTACTTATTCCAGCTAATTTAGTTCCTTCACATAAACCCATAAAATAATAAACCATGTCAGCCATGCTCCAGTTTAAATATATTTGCTCTGCATCAGTCCAAGCATTGATTCAGGTCAACGCCTACACAGGCCTAGTTGTTTCATGCACTCCCTCTTTTATACACTAAAGTAAACTGCCAATGTCATACATGGCTTTCTTGAAGCAGACCGCACCAAATGACTTCCTGAAATTGAAGTTAACCACAACTGTTTGCCGCCTGACTGGAAATAATTCTTCACATACATTGGGAAAGGATGGGCAAGGAACCATTGCTAAACAGAGAAAAATTAGCTCCACAGAAGGCTCATCTGAGGTGAACTGATCCCCCCCATGAGGTGAGCAGAGCTGGGGAGAGCTCGAGCTCTGCTACTGATGACTGGTCCCAGAGCATCTGCTGTGAGAGGGAGTTGTATCGAGTCAGTGACCGTTATGTACCCGGAGATGTTGGAGAGTTGCATTACATTTCTATAATTATTAAAGGGAGGTGTATTCAGAATGTTTGGGTGTTGGAGGGATTTACCTAGGGGTTAGGTAAGGGAGAAGGGTGTATTCTGAGGGTTAGTTTTTGGAAAGGTGTGTACCCAGAAGGTTAGTTGTGGGAGAGGGGTGTACCCAAAGGTTTAGGTGTTGGAGAGAGGTGTACCCAGGGCATTAAACATTGGAGAGGAGTGTAACCAGGGGGGTAGGTGCTTGAGAGTGATGTACCCAAGTGAGTTAGATATTAGAGAGGGGCATTCCCATGGAGTTAGCTGTTGGTGAGAAGTGTAACCAGCAGGTAGTAGAGACAGGCCTTCATTATTAGGTATTCTGACCCTGGGGTGTGGGAGCTGACCAGGACTACCACGTCCCAGCACCACATCATGTTGACGAGAGACTCTGCCTCCTGCTTTTACTGAGTACATTGACTAGACCATTGGCAGATTAAGAAATCCTCTGGTTGTACCACACAGTCAGGAGTGGAGGGTGTGAGCCTTGTCTCCGTGAAGCAGAGCAGACGGCAATCTCTCACCTCCCTTTGAAAGGTAGCCCCAGCTTTGCCTAACTTGATCTCTGTGGCTTGGATATCTGATGAGGGAATACTGGGGAGGTGGCAGGCCTTGAAACCATTCTCATCAGTAGCTGGCCTCATCAGCCACAAGGATGAGTCACACTGCAGAGAAAATGTAGAAAATTTTGTGATGTGGTCTGAGAGTAACAACCTGAGTCTCATTGTGGACAAGACAAAGAAGATGAGCATGATATTCAAGCGGACCAAGAACAACCACCCTCCATTACACACTAGCAACTCTGTAATAGAGAGTGGAGAGCACCACGTTCCTTGGAGTTCAGGTAACTAGTGACCTATCGTGGATACTCAATATCTCCTCACTTGTCAGGAGGCACAACGGAGACTGCACTTCCTGAGAAGAGTGAAGCGGGCAAGGCTATGACCACTATTATGCCATCCTTCTGTACGAGCTCTATCGAGAGCATCCTTTCCAGCTGCATCACAGTGTGTTACAATTGCTGTAGAGAAATGGTTTAGAGGTCAATCCACAGAACCATAAGATTGGCAGAGAGGATCACTTCTAACACCCCATCCCCTCATTGATGTGATCTACCAGGATCATTGTCTGAAGAGGGGGCACAAAATTATTAAGAACCCCATCCATCCTGCACACAACATCTTTCAGTTGCTCCCATTAGGAAAGAGATGCAGGAGTATCAGAGCAACCGCCATCAGGGTGAGGAACAGCTTCTTCCCACGGGCAGTGAGAATGCTGAACGGTCAAAGGAACGGCTCACACTAACCATCCAAGATTCTCATATTCATTGAACAATATCTATTTATTTATTTATTGCATTAATTAAATACTTGTCCTGCATATGTGTTGTTTGTCTGTATGTGTGTTATGTCTGGTTGTGTGTCTGCATGTTTTGCACTGAAGGCCAGCGAACACTGCTTCATCGGGTTGTTCTTATACAATCAGATGATAATAAACTTGACTTAATTCTGCTTCATTCACCACTGCGGCCCACCTCGACTGCTGTCTACATGGGAATCCACCTTCAATGAACTCTGTACCATAACCCCCCCATGTCCCTCTGTTCCTCTGAATACCTTAATGCCCTCCCCTTAACTGCATATGTCCTATTTTGGTTATTTTTTCTGAAATGCAGCTCCTCGCACTTGTCTACATTAAATTCCACCTGCCATCTTTCAGCCCACTTTTCCAAACAAACCAAATCCTTCAGTAATCCAAGAAAAACTTCCTCACTATCCACCATTCCCCCTATTTTCATCTCATCCGCATATTTGCTTACCCAGTTAATCACCCCCTCCTCCAAATCATTAATATAAATGATAAACAACAAGGGACTCAGTACCGATCCCTGAGGCACCCTGCTTGTTATAGACTTCCAACCTGACAGACAGTTGTCCACCATGACTCTCTGCTGTCTATCTTCCAGCTAACTCTGAACTCATCTCACTATCTCTCTGTTAATATCTAGTGACTGAACCTTCCTTATTAACCTTACATGCGGAACCTTATCAAAAGCCTTACTAAAATCCAAATAGATCACATCAACCGCCCTTACCTTCATCCACTTTTTTTGTCACCTCCACAAAAAACTCAACTCATCAAACATGTATGTATTAGATTAGATTTCAGATTCTGCCTCCTGTGGGTGAGGCAGAATTACTACTATTTGTTAGTGCAAAGAAAATGTACACATCATATATGTGTGTAAAAAAAAAAGACTGTCAACAGATAACAAATGTAAACAAACTGCAATACAGTTAGAATTTAAAAAAACAATAAAATGCACAGGGAAGAGTCCTTAAATGAGACCCTGATTGAACTTGTTGTTGAGAAGTCTGATGGTGGAGGGGTAGTAGCTGTTCCTGAATCTGGTGGTGCAAGCCTTGTTTCTTTCCTGATGGTAGCTGTGAGAACAGAGTGTGTGCTGGGTGGTTGTGTGTCTTTGATAGTTGCTGCTGCTCTCTACAGCAGGCTTCCTTGTAGATGTGCTCAGTAGTGGGAAAGATTTTGCCTATGATGTCCGGGGCTTTGTCCACAACCTTTTGTAGGACTTTATTCTCAGGGGTATTGGTGACCCCATACCAGACCGTGATGCAGCTGATCAGCACATTTTCCATCACACATCTGTAGAAATTTGTCAGGGTTTCTGGCGTTATACAAAACTTCCGCAAACTTCTGAGGAAGTAAAGGCGCTGACATGCATTCTTCACGATACCATTAATGTGTTGGGTACAGTAAGATCTTCTGAGATAGTGATTCCCTCAAATTTAAATTTGTTCACCCTTTCCATGAATGGATCATACACCTCTGGTTTTCCCTTCCTGAAGTCAATAATCAGTTCCTTGGTTTTGGTGATATTAAGTGCAATGTTGACACCTCAGTTGTTCAGACAAATTGTTTGGTGGTTCTGGAGTAGTTTATGGTTAACATCATAGGTGGAGGTTCAAGCTCCAGGTAGCTGTTCAATAAAAGGTGTTCTTGAATCTGGAGGTTCGGTCTTCAGACTTCTGCACCTCCTGCCAGAGCATGGCAGTGAGAAGAGGTTGTGACCAGGGTGTTGGGGGTCCTTTATGATGTTGGCTGCCTTCTTAAGGCAGCAACTCATTTGGATGCCTTCAGGAGGTCAATGCTTGTGATGGATGTGGCTTGGGTTTGTCACTTCCTGCAGCCTTCTGCGTACCTGGGCACTAAAACCTGCCTGTGAATTTGCTTTCTCGTACACTTTCTGCTATTTGCAGGGCTGGTAATAAGGTCGTTCCTGAATTCTGGAGGGCCCCCAATCCCAAAAGAAGGTTTAAGAGAGAAATATTAGGGATGTACAAAGAGGAAGCAAAGTAGAGCAATTGCATTTAATGAGAAGAGAATATCTCCTCAGAGCACGAGGCCAAATGTTAACAGCACCATTTTTTTTTCTCTCTACAATCAATGATTTCACCTTCAATTCTCGAAATTGTTCTCAACGAATCACTTAGCTTATTATGTGTTCTGAACTCTATTCATCTTCATCACAACCCTCCCATTCAGCTTTCTATCATCAGTAAATGTGGATCTATTTGGTTTGATCTTCTAAATCATTGGTCACACAACATGGAATCAAGCCCTTCGACCCAGCTTCCCCATGCCAACCAAAATATCCCACCCACTCTAGCCTGACCTGCCTGCGTTGGTTGTAGAATGGGAATACATGAAACACCAAACTATTCCTCTCTAATCACAGCCTGCTGACCTGAAAGTGGCCCCTTTATTGAAACTCTTTGCATATTGTCCACTAATCAAAGCTCCTTCCATATAAGTACATTACTCCTGCTCCTATATGCTCTGTTTGTTTAATAATCTCTTGTATGGCACATTATCAAAGGAATTCTGAGAATCCAAATACACCAGATTTCTATTCTGCTAATTATAACCTCAGAAAGCTCCAACTGTTTTGTTAAAAAGGGTTTCTCTTTTATAAATTCACGCTGACACTGTCCAGTCGTGTTGTTAATTTTCAAGTATCCTGCTACTAGTTCCCCAAAAAAACCAGATTTAAGCACTTGCCCTGAGGTTATAATTACACTGACATAAATTTTGTTCCCTGCTTTCTTCCCCTACATTTATTAACCCCTCATTTGAGGTTAAAATGGGTTTTTTAAACTCCAGAGAGTTGTTAACTCTTTACACCATCGAGGACATCTACAAGAGGTTGGTGTCTTCAGAAAGCAGCCTCTATCCTCAAAGACCCCACCACCAAGGTCATGCCCTCTTCACACTGCTACCACTGGGAAGGAGGTGTAGGACAGTGATGGTGAACACGCAACAGTAGAAGGACAGTTTCTTCTCTTCTCCCATTAGATTTCTGAATGGACAATGAATCACAGACACTTCCACATTTTCTCATCTTTTTCTTGCACTATTTATTTATTTTGAAATGTAATTTATTGCAATACTTGGACAGTAATACTACTGCAAAACAATGAATTTCGTGACATGTTCATGACAATAAATTCTGATTCTGATTATGGTGTATTTTTGACCTAAGCTACAGGAACCATTTTAGAATCTATAGAACTTAGAAAGATGCCTAACAGGTCATCAGTATTACCATTGTCAATCCTTAGATGTAACTCATCAGGACCTGGGGATTTATGAGTGTCCATGTCCTTCATTTCTCTAAATATTCTTTCTGTTCACCATTCACTCTCAATGTGCTCTCCATTAGATCTGGGAATGCTTTCTGTATCTTCTTCAAGAAGACAGACAGAAAACATTTGCTTAATTTCTCTGTCATTTCCTTATAGAGCGTTTTCTGTCTCAGTCCCACATTACCTTTTGCTAACCATTTCCTTTACATTTGGCAACAGGAGCCTTTAGAGTTTGTTCCTGCATTTCTCTGGACTCTTGTATTCTCCTTTTCATGTCCTTATCAATATTTTGTTCCTTCTTTGCCAAATTCTTGGAAATCACCCAATCTTTAAGCTTACTGATGTTTTTGACAACATTATAAGTATTTTCCTTTGATCTAAAAACTTTAATGTCAGCCAGCGCTGGATTAGTTTCCCCACTTTGTTTCTGTGCCTTAAAGGGATATATATATATCTTTGTTGTCCATTATCTATTAATTCTTTCAATGCTAGCTACAGCTGTTTTACCATCATACCTTTTATTGAACTTTGTATTTTACCATAACCAACGCATTTCTCCTAGTTTTACATTTTAAATTTAAATTTAGACATACAGCTCGGTAACAGGGCATTTCGGCCATGAGTCCTTGCCGCCCAATTTACACCCAATTAACCTACACCCACAGGACATTTCAAACAGTGGGAGGAAACCTGATCTCCTAGGAAAAACCTACGCAGACACAGGGAGAATGTACAAATTCATTACAGACAGCAAGGGATTTGAACCCCATCCCGATCACTGGTATAGGAAAGGTGTTGCACTAACCGTTGTTCCAACCGTGCTGTCTTTGTGATTTCTTTGTGACTGCTTAGAATTAATAACATTGTTTCAAGATGAATTGAGGCCTTTTTCATATGAAAATCCCTCTTATTGTTGATCACTCTTCTTTCATGGGACTTAATTAGAGCTATGGAGGCATAGAACATTACAGCACAGAAAATAGGCGCTTTGACCCTTCTAGTCAGTGCTGAATTATCATTCTGCCTTGTCCCACTGACCCACACCCTGTCCATATCCCTCTGTACCCATCTCATCCATGTATCTGTCCAAATTTTTCTTCAATGTTAAAATTACGGCCGCATTCACCACTTCAGCTGGCAGCTCATTCCACTCTCCTATCACTCTCTGGGTGAAGAAATTCATGCAATGTTCCCCCTTCACCCCTTCACCCTTAACTCCTTGTCAGACTCTTAATTAAACATTTTTTATATAACAGCACAGGATGTTATTACACCTTTCTCTCAATCTAATTGCTATGTCTGGGTTTTTTTTAATCATGTTAATCTTGATAAGGATCTCTTCCTCCATTCACAAGTTCATTCTCGATACAATTATTGCTAACTTCATTTACCAAGATTAGGTGGTAAAGGTAAAGGTTCCATTATAGTCACATAATGCTATATTTAGAATGTAACATCCATGAAATTCTTTAACTTTTTCTACTGTAAGGAAGAGCACTTTATCCAGCGCCCCTCACAGAAAAAAAATACCCCAGCAAGGAACAAACTCACGACCCCTGGTTTACAAGACCAGTGCTCTCACCACTGAGCTTGTGCAAACTGAAGTTCCCCCACTTATTGGAGTTCCAGTAATTTACTGATTAATATTTTGTCTTAAATCTTCACTGCTGTTGGGAGGACCATGGATGCGGCCACATTTTGACTTGCTGTGTGTGCAATCTGTGCTCGTGAAATACGGAAGTTTGCAGATGCTGTGACTGTAGTAAAATCACACAGTAAATTCTGGAGGAACTCAGCCAGTCTCACAGCGTCCATTGGAGGTTAATATATGTTAATGGCATTTTGGGCCTGAGCCTTGAGAAGGGAATAGCCCTAAAACAACAGTAATATATCTTGACCTCCTATGGACGCTGCAAGATTGGCTGAGTTCCCTCAGAATTTACTGTGTTTTAGTAAAATCTGTGCTGTCTTCATTCCATCTTTCTTCATCCCACTTGCCTCTCAATTTTGTCCAATTTTTTGATGTTAAATATGCTACAATATTTAACTCCAAGCTTTCATTATTTTGCAATCATGTATTCACAATGGCTGCTTGTTTGCACTGAACTATTTTTATTTTTGGCATTAATTCATCTTGTTAGGAACACTGCCTGCATTCAGATTGAGTCTTCAACTTTGTCTCTACAATTTTCCCATTTTTAACTGGAGATATATTTGCATGTTTCTAATTTTTTTTTACCTTTCTGGCAGACTTTGACCATCCTCTTTGCTACCATGTGTTATTTATTGTCTTGTGCAATCTCATTTGCCCTCACCATCTACCCCATTATTTAGGTAAAGGCCTTGTCTTTTGCATGGTTATTTGATTCACAAGGACACTGGTCCCGGCTGGATTCAAGTAAAGTGCATTCCATTGGTGTCAGAGACTGAAGCTTCTCCAGCACTATGCTCTGGATTCCAATATTTGCTTCACCTGCTGTAACATCCTCCATTACCAGTTCCACAAAATCTAAAGTGCGTCAGCCTTCTGGAACAAATTGTACCACCCAGTGTTTGAATCCTGGACTCCAGTTCCACAATAATGGAACCTTTACCTTTACCACCTTATCTGGGAAATTCTGTGCTGAATTTCCTCAAGCTTTGTGATATCTGTCTCAGAAGTATCTTTCCAGAGGGTGACCCTCGCAAGGCATGAAGCCCTGACAAGGTACTGAAAATCTATGTCAACCAACCAGCCGGAGCGTTCACGAATATTTTCAATATCTCACTGCTCCAGTCAGAGGTTTCCACTTGTTTTAAATGGGCATCAATCATCCTGGTGCCCAAGAAGAGACAAGTGAGCTGCTTCACTGACTATGGCCCAGTAGCACTAATATCTAATTTGAGAAAATACTTTGAGAGGTTGGTCATGGCCAGAATTAATAAGTACATAAGTAAAGTATTGGACCCACTACCATCAAAATTGCTCCACAACAGATACAATATCACTGGTTCTCCACTCAGCTGTGGATTACCTAGGCAACAGCAATTCATACATATGGTGGCACTTCATCGACTGCAGCTCGGCCTTCAACAACATAATTCCCTCAGTGCTGGTCAACAAGCTCCAAATCCTGGGCCATTGAACCACCCCCCACCCCCCATCAGAAGACCAAAGTCAGTACAAATTGGAAACAATGCAAATGCTACGTACAAATTTGCCGATTATACCACAGTTGTTGGTAGAATTGCAAATGGCAGTGAGGAAGTGTACAGCAGGGCGGTAGATCAGATAGTTAAGTAGAGTCACAACAACCTTGCTCTCAACATTAACAAAGCCAAAGAGATGATTGTGCACTTCAAGAGGAAGACAAGGGAACCCGACCCATTCCTCCTTGAGGGGTCATTAGTGAAGAGGGTCAAGAACTTCAAATACCTGGGTGTCAATATCTCTGAGAATCTGTTTTGGAGCCTCCATGTTTATGCAATCACTAAGAAAGTTTGACAGCAGCAAGGCAGAAGAGTTTGAGGAGATTTGGTATGTCACCAAAGACTCTCGAAAACTTCTATAGGTGTACTGTGGAGACCATTCCATCTGGTTGCATCACTGTCTGGTATGGAGGTGCCAATGGTCAGGACAAGAAAAACTCCAAAGTGTTGTTAACTCGACCTGCAACATCATGGACACTAACCTTCATTTCTTCGAGGATATCTACATCAGGCAGTGTCTTAAGAAAGCAGTCTCCGTCCTCAAGGACCCCCCATCACCCAGGTCATGCCCTCTTCACTCTACTACCATCAGGAAAAGGTACAGGAGCCTGAAGGCAAGCACTCATTTTCATTTTCTTACTCTATTTTTATTCATTTTTGCAATGTGGTTTATATAAATGTTGGAACTGTGATGCTGCCACAATTCAACAAATTTTGTGACATACTCATGACAATAAATTTTGAATCTGAAGTGGCCAACAGCACTGCAGATGTGTTTACAATGTATTTTTTGATGTGCAATCTACTTGGGACCAGGACCACCTTGAAGGATTGAATGGTCCTTTTCTCTTCCTAAATTCCTACATGTATGATGTCTTCTGGATTTGAATTGCTCCAATCATGTTTCAGTTGCCATGGCAGTTCAAGGGATTCTATTGTGTTGGTTGCCTTGTTGACATCATTAAAGTGTATGCAGTCCTTACATTATCCCAATGAGCTACAGAAAAGCCTGTCAACTGTTCATGAGGCTCAGGATATTATACGGGCATCAGAATCATTAACAGGTTGACACTCTGAACTCTGACAAATGTTTACATCCTGTGAGAAACAGAAGTACCTTCACAGATTTCGCTCGAGACAAAAATTGAGAACAAAGAACATTTATTGTACAACAGTGCAAAGTTGGGTGCTTCCCCTTACCCTGGGAATACACACACATACTGGGGCTCACCCAACTTTTATACAGTTCATTTCAGTGTAGAGGTACCCACCCCCCCCCCCCCCCCCCCTAACATTCTTCTGCCTCCTGGATTGGTTTGGTATTTGATAATTCTGTCTGCCTACATGCAGTTTCTGTAAACTTGAAAGACCATGGGGTATCCTGTCTGGGTCCCATCACGTCATTTCATGAATCTGCCTTTGTCCTTATTCACACATCTCAACCCCCCTTACTAATTCTATATGCAGAACTTGCTAATTCTTTCTATCACTATAAGGCCCTTATTCTATTATACTTGCATAAACCTTCCTCACACTCTTATCGGAATTCATCCCTACTCAGCACTTACTCCTCTAGTCCAGTCCAGTATTCCTTATTTCATTCATACTAGCTTTACTTCCTATATTCTATTATCTCTCACAATACACACTTTTTCTTTAGCTTTGCTTAGTAAATTCTCAACTGGAAGCTTGGTCTTTTTCCCAGCGAGTCAGCAAACGAACTGCAATCTCAGCATCATCAGACGGAGCTTGGGAAACATACATCCTTTGTGATCTGACGAAGGGTCCGTTGAATTAAACACTGCACACAAGTCATTAGGCAGGGAAGTATCATGATGGCTAAAATAACAAGTCCAACTGCTATAAGTCACCAGTAAAAAGTTCAACCGCCTGACCATTGTGACCGTTGTCATCAATCGATCTTCCACAAACGCCGCCCTCAGCAGCCAACAAGTAATCGAGAGCCAGGCGGTTTTGATAAGCTGTAGCTCGTATCTGTCGTTGTTCTTCAGCCAATAAATCCAAGGCCATCGCTGTCTGTTTGGTGATAATCTCCAAAACTGCCTGGAGTCTGATTAAATGGTTTAAATGCCAAACAGCTGTGGTACTCTGGAGCAGCTTGAGCCGATTACAACTGGAATCCCCCTTATAGTGACCTTTAGCCTTCCGAATGTATTTGTGACCCAAAGGATGATTTACAAGATGCCAAGTTGGGGGGGGGCATTTATTGTTACCTAACCTGTGAGTAGCAGTTTGTCTGCGAACATTTGCATATATGCCCCCTTTATCCCTACTCCAGGTATAGCCCTGACTAATGTTCTGCCGATCACTTTCCCACCATCTTCTCTGTACCATATTTTTAGCACTCATCTCTTTAATATCTGTAGAGGCCGGGATGCAAACCCAATCCACTCCCCTAGGGCAATTCTGTTTTCCTGGTCCATGTTGGGATCCTAAATTAAACCATACTAAATAAGGTACCCCACTATGAATACACTCTATACCTGTGCTCTGTCTGCATTCTAAAGGTAAACTTTTCCATTTCTCAAAGTAATTATCACCTCTGCTGCCCCATTCCAGGAGGACTTAATACATTGTGTACAATTGGGTGGTTTCCCAAAAATTGGGAACCAGCAGAAAAACAATACAGCAAATAATAAAAATAATATTACAGCACTTTTTCCCGGCGTAGCGTAACTTTCAGACCAGAAGGATGTGAGGCTGCATGCCAGGTGGAGGGTATATTATCAACGTCTTTAGTTCGTGGATTAGCTTGTTTAATGCGTTGTATGTGAGTCCACCCCTTTTCTTTTGTTCGCACTGCAGTGTCTGTAATCAGAAGTACACAATAAGGGCCGTCCCATATCGGTTTTAGTTTATGGTCTTGCCACACTTTTACATATACCCAATCACCAGGTTTAACAGAATGAATAGGTTAGTCCAGGGGTGGGTTTTGAGCTAATAAACCCTTCTGTCGTAAGTCATACAGAGAAGTAGAAAGTCCTTGTAAATATTTAGATATGTACTGGTCATTAGCCTCAGGGATAGGGGTATCAGTGTGGAATCCCATGTAAGGAAGACCAAACATCATTTCATATGGTAAGATAGCAAGGTCCTTACGAGGAGCTGTGAGAGTCCTAATTAAAGCTAAGGGTAAGCATTTAATCCAGGAGAGGCCAGTTTCCTCATGAAGTCGAGTGAGTTGATTTTTCAGGGTCTGATTCATCCGTTCAACATGGCCTGAACTCTGGGGGTGCCATGGGATATGTAACTGCCAATCTATTCCCAGGATTTTATACACACCCCGGAGTACCTGAGAGGTAAAATGTGTACCTCGATCTGAGTCAATGGTTTGAATAATGCCATAACGCGGAATAACAGTAATATCCGGATAACGGTGCTAGCACGATCATTAGGGGTCGGGAAAGCCTCAACCCATCGAGTAAAATGATCCACCATCACCAGGAGGTCCACCACAACCCATCGGCAGTTTGACGCATTCCCTGGTCTTTCATATAAACCTCCTCTTCCCGTGAAAAGATGGGAGTCTTTTTAACCTCATGTGGGACGGGGAGTAACAGCTGCATGTCTATTTTTTCTGTGAGTCTGTTCCTCTGTGCTTCAGGACTGTCAATAATTTTATGGCCTCGTACATGAATTACAGCTATCTCCTCAGGTAACATAAGAACATCTAAGGATTGAACAATTAAGTTTTCATGGATCAACTTTTGTCCTTTCCCAGTTATCATTCCCCGCTCTTTCCAAATCTTTCCAAAGGTGTGCACTACACCAAAAACATACTTTGAGTCGGTATAGATTGTGCCCACCTTTCCCTCTAAACCCTGGGGAAGGACTGTCCACCGGTATTGATTTTTCCATCCTGTAAAAGGATTCTCCCACTCAAATGCAAACAGTCCCAACTGTCTATTGCCAACGGACAGGTCCAAAAGGCAGCTTTGAGGTCAATTACAGTAAACCACTTACTATGGGGATCAATTTTACCCATTATCGTATAGGGGTTAGGTACAACTGGATAACGGGTGAGAATAATTTTAACTTCCTCAAATCCTGCACTAATCGATAGGTACCATCTGGTTTTTGGACAGGTAAAATTGGGGTATTAAAAGGTGACATACAAGGTTCTAGTATACTATCTTTCACCAATTGGTCAATTACTGGCTGCAGCCCCTTTCGGCCAGCCATAGGTATTGGATACTGTTTTCATCTAATTACTTGGTCAGGGTCTTTTAAAGTAACTTGCAGGGGAGGAACATCTAACCCTCCTCTATTGCCTATTTTTGCCCATACTCTAGGATTTATTAGTTCCCGAACCTCCTCTGTTAGTACATAAAATTGAACCCCGATACCTGATCCCTGTGGCCGGGTACCGATAGCCATTTGGTCCTGTAAATCCCGTCCCAACAAGCAAACTCCAGCTTGGGGAACTAGTAAAATATCCTCTGTTATTATCTTTTCTCCTCTTTGTATCCTTACATTCTTTAGTATAGGGACTGTAAAATCTCTTCCTCCCACTCCCAAAATCATCACTGCCCCTTCTGTTTTAACACCCTCGGGCTGTTGTAAAATACTAGACCGGGCTGCCCCAGAATCTACTAGAAAAGTCGTCTTGTCACTGTGGGGTCCTATGCTTAAATTTACCAATGGTTCTCCGTGCAGCCCCACGGTGTGTATTGACTGAGAACCGTGACCCCCCCATTCATAATCTGCCTCCATCAATGCGTAAGATCGCATCTCCCTAGCTCGTATTGGGCATTCCCTCTTAAAGTGTCCCTCCTTTTTACAATAATAGCAAACTAATGCTCCTGTTTCCCAATTTCTACCAGGGTCTCCACGGGGTTCCGGGAATGGTCGTCGTCCCTGGAATTCTCCTCTACCCCTGCCTCTGCTCTGGTCTCTACTTCCCCACTCCTGGCGCTCCTCCCAACGTCCAGGAGCTGGCACACAGCTCCTAATATTTCCCTGCTGTCCCTCCACAACTTCCTTGACTGCCAAGGGTTCTGCCCTTCCCTCCCGAAGGGTCTCACACTGTTCTGAATGACCCTCATAATCAAAGTCTCCTCCCTCTCGTGTCATTTGAGGTGGTAATCTTGTACTCTGTGAGCGGGTCATCATACCACCCCTACTTTCTTCTTCTTTCTCTAACTGTGGAGGAGGAGGTGAAGGTAAAGAAGGGTAAAGCGTAGGTGAGAGGGGGGAGATAGGAGCCGGCACAGGGAGAACATAAGGTGGAGGAAGGGAATGTAACACATCCATCCTTGTATTTCAGGGGCAGAAGGTTCCTCATCCTTCTTGTTCTTACATTCCTTTTCACTCAAAATCATTTGATCAAACGATCCACTAAGCCAACAGGCTGCATATTCTCTGCTCTCGGTATTACCTCCTTGATTTTAGTAGAGCCAGATGTTCAATGCCTGACACATCCAGTCCTCGTCAGATCCGAACTTTGGCCAATATACCGAACTCCCTTTTATCGGATTCTTAACCCATTCCTGACAGCAATACCTGACCATGCTCTGTTTATCTTTCCCACGGGTTTTCCCCGCATACCAATCAGATAACATTAATCCTAACGGTCTATGTTTAGGTATCTGAACTTCCCGTCCTTCTTTAGGACTGTTTCCCTTGCTACTTACTCCTCCCATACTAGCAGGTAAATAAAATTCCTCTTACTGGGATCCAGTAGCTATTCCTAGCGCGCTTCCTTAATGTTTTCCCGTCGTTTGTACTCAATGCCTCTTCTCGGATATCACTCGCTTTATCCACTGACCAGTCACCCATCGTCCGGGAGTCCAGCTGAATCAGCCGGGATGCACCTACCTCCGTCGTCGGGCACTTTGTCAGTGGAGGGAGTGCGATCCCGGACGAGCCCCCATTTGTGAGAAAAGGAAGTACCTTCACAGATTTCGCTCGAGACAAAAATTGAGAACAAAGAACATTTGTTGTACAACAGTGCAAAGTTGGGTGCTTCCCCTTACCCTGGGAATACACACACATACTGGGGCTCACTCTTATCGGAATTCATCCCTACTCAGCAATTACTCCTCTAGTCCAGTCCAGTATTCCTTATTTCATTCATACTAGCTTTACTTCCTATATTCTATTATCTCTCACACATCCCATATCTTGTTTCAAAACTATCTCCATGACAATCTCATCTCCCATCAAATCATTCAAATTCCAGAAGTATAGAAGAAGTGAAAAAGCAGGCATGTTGTGTGGAAACCTGTTGAGACCACACACACACACACACACACACACACACACACACACACACACACACACACACTTACACACACACACACACACACACTCACACACACACACACACACACACTCATACACACACACACACACACACACACACACACACACACCCTAACTCAAGACAGTTTTGTTCTCCATATTACAAAACAAAGTAGAGGCATCTGATGATACAAAAATATTTACAATTGTACAACCAGCGGTGGGAAGTTCAATCTGCTAAGATTCTTTCTTGGCAGAAAATTGGAGTAGTGGAGGATATGCAAGTGAGGGTGGGATCAAGAAAAGTTGCTGTGCACAAATTCGTTTCTACATTTCCAAAAGAATAACCAATGTTAAAATCAACTTCATTATTCAAACAAAGAACAGACATAACATGTTTCAGCCAATTGCATTCTCCAGAATCAGATAACCTTTTCTATCTGTCATCATGCTGGCTCAATTTATCTTTTTCCATTAATAGAGACTGGTCTCATTGTTATCAACACAACTCAGACAAAGATACACCCTGACTACTACTCCTCCTGCCATTGGTGTCACCCTATCAGAGATACTCACTTCATCAAATCCATCCTCTCCCACTTTCTTGCTGTTTTAAAAAAACTCACTTATATCCTCCACTATCTGCACATCTGCCCTGGCCCGCTCCACCTCCACGTGCAACAAGGACAGGATTCCCCTTTTCTTCACCTACCACCCCACCAGTCTCCATGTCTAATATATCCTCCTCTGCCATTTCTGTCACCTATTATGTGATTCCACCACCATTCACATATTTCCCTTACCCTCCCCCTCCACCTTCCACAGGGATCACTGCCTCCATGACTCCTTTGTCCACTCCTTCCTCCCCATTTATCGTCCCCTTAACACCTACTCCTGGGGTCATCTACTGTATCCAGTGCTTCCATTTTGGGAGATCACTTTGAAGGGCACCTTGGTTCTGTCCACTACAATATTGTGGATTTCCCTGTGGCAACCCATTTTGATTTCTTGTCCCAATCCCTTGCTGACATTCTATCCATGGTCTCAAGCACTGCCAGGTTACCCACAAATTGGAGGAAAAACATCTCATCATCCATCCAACCAGATGGCATTAACATCAATTTCTCTGATTTCTATTAAGAAAACACCCCCCCCTCATTCTTCCCTCTGGTTTCTCTCTCTCTCTCTCTCTCTCTCTCTCTCTCTCTCTCTCTCTCTCTCTCTCTCTCTCTCTCTCTCTCTCTGTCTCTCTCTCTCTCTCTCTCTCTCTCTCTCTCTCTCTCTCTCTCTCTCTCTCTTCCCCCCCTCTCTTTCCTCTCTCTCTCTTTAATTTATCCTTTGTCTCTTTTCACAGAGCCAAAATCAATTCCTACCTTTCAAATTAACATCTTTTGTCTATTGGTTTGGACTCTTCCCTCTTCAATTTTTCCCCATTTCTCTCTAGTTAATTAAGGTATCTGCCTACTTTTTGCTTATATCTTGGAGAAGGGCTCAGGCCTGAAATGTCAGTAATATATCTTTACCTCCTCTAGATGCTGTGAGACTGGCTGAGCTCTTCTATGTGTTTTTTTACTTTTCAGTCTAGTCCTGTTGTCCAGGCAAATTCCTTTTCTATACCCTCTCCGACTTATAATTGCAATGAGGCTACTTCATCTAGAAACAAGATCCAACACGACAAGTAATTAGATAATTTCCTTATTTTTGGATATCAAGACCAGCACAGTACCATTCTGAACTTTGCTTGGATTAAGTGGCTTTAAAGCTCGATCACATTCGAAGGTCTTGAGTAACATATTGGCCCAACCAAGCAGAGATCGCAGATTTCGTCCCCTGGTGGGCATTGTGAAACGGATGGGTATTAATAGCATCAAGTCATTTTGAGTTTAGCATGAATGTGACAATATTTCCATGAGGCCGGAGGCGGACGATGCTCAACATGGTTTGGAGAAGGATCTCGTCAATACTTCGGCTCCTGCTGAACACTTCTGACTGGAAATGTTGACCACCATTCTTTTTCTCCCATTGACGCTGCTCTACCTGCTGAGTTCCTGCAGCAGATTCTGTGCTGTCCACATCTGACAATGGTAATGAGTTATTGTCATACACACTGTAACATTTACATATCCACCAACATTCTTGCTGCAGCTGAGCATTTATATAAAAAAACAACTAAAAAAAATCTGCATTCCAAATATTTAATTGAAGTAAGAAAACAATAAATACAAAAAAGATAGATAATTAGTATTTAGAGTTATCCTTGTGCCAAATAAAAGACATTTTGAAGAGCTGGAGCCGTTCCTGATAAGAGTGCTGTCTCTCGTGTGTCTCTTGAAAGATTGGAAATAGTAATTTCCTATCAGCTACTTTCTTTTGGACTGCAGTTGTCTTGTGGACCAATTTCCACGTTTCCCCTCGTCCTTATTATTCAGTCAAGATCCTTATCTATTTTTCAGAATCTTCAAGATCGCAGAAGTCCAACTGCAATGCACGTGGCATAGATTGAGAATGAATGGATGATGTAATTACACTTAAGTCCAAAATAAACTGGGAAGTGCAAAGCAGACTCACACGTTTCATACCAAGAATATTACATTCAGCGTTACTGGGGAGTTTGAATCTTATGGGAGCTTTGAAGATCATTACCAACTCCTCCCACTGCATTAGGTCACATGCACTTACTAAATCCCAGTTACATAATCTCCTAAATTTGGAACTGGCGAGAATGACAACATCCATTAGCATGATGGAATCACAGAGGGATTTTTGGACTTGAAGAGGAAACGTGATATTTAAAAACTATTTTGTTTTAAAATAAAAAGGACTTACATTTTTACACTATTTGTTGTGACTTTGAAATGTGAGCAGGAAGTGGCATATGGGGTCCCTTGAGCCTGGCCTGATACTCAATAGCATAAGGGCTGGTCTGAACTTGGCCCCTGTTCCCTACCTGTTCCCCATGGCTCTTGACTGCCCTGTAGACCAAAAATCTGTTTCAAACCTGAATAAATTAAATCAAAGCTATAGAGCTGTTCAGCCTGGAAGCAGTCCCTTCAGCTCACCTTCATGCAGGTTGTCTACCTGAGCCACTCCTGTCTCCTATGTATTTTGTCCTTTTCTTTCTTTTCTTTGGCTTGGCTTCGCGGACGAAGATTTATGGAGGGGTATGTCCACGTCTGTTGCAGGCTCGTTGGTGACTGACAAGTCCGATGCGGGACAGGAAGGCACGGTTGCAGCGGTTGCAAGGGAAAATTGGTGGGTTGGGGTTAGGTGTTGGGTTTTTCCTCCTTTGTCTTTTGTCAGTGAGGTGGGGTCTGCGGTCTTCTTCAAAGGAGGTTGCTGCCCGCCGAACTGTGAGGCGCCAAGATGCACGACTGGAGGCGATATCAGCCCACTGACGGTGGTCAATGTGGCAGGCACCAAGAGATTTCTTTAGGCAGTCCTTGTACCTCTTCTTTGGTGCACCTCTGTCTCGGTGGCCAGTGGAGAGCTCGCCATAGAACACAATCTTGGGAAGGTGATGGTCCTCCATTCTGGAGATGTGACCCACCCAGCGCAGTTGGGTCTTCAGCAGCATGGATTCGATGCTTGCGGACTCTGCCAGCATCCCTCTAAATCATACTTGTCCAAGTAGCTCTCTAAATGTCTTTGAAATGTCACAATCATACCCATATCTACTACTTTCTCTGGCAGCTCATTCCACACACTCACTACCCACTGTGTGATGAAGTTACCACTCAAGTCCCTTTTAACTTTCCTCCTTCTCATTGTAAACCTCTGCCCCTTGAATTTAGATGCCCCTTCATTTCGGAGCAGACACTGTGACCATTCACGTTAACTGCGCCCTGCGTGACTTAATATACCTTTATAACATCACCCCTTGGCCTCCTGTACTCCACTTAGTCAAGTCAAGTCACATTTATTGTCATCTGATTGCACAAGTGCAACCAGACAAAACAGTGTTCTCCGGTTCTTGGTGCAAAGCATGCAGATGCACAACCAGAAATAACACACATACAGACAAGCAATACATATGCAGGACATGTATTCAAATACTGTATACAAATAAATAAATAAATATGTTTCAGAAATATGAGAGTCTCAGATGGTTAGTGTGAGCAGTTCTTTCGGTCGTTCGGCAGTCTCACTGCTCATTGGAAGTAGGTGCTTCACAGCCTGGTGGTGTTGGCTCAGATACTCCTCTCGAGAGAACTCCTGTAGAAGATTAACATGCTGGTGGCCGGTAGCCTTGCCCACTTCAGTCTTCTCAGGAAGTGAGGTTACTGTTGCACCTTCCTGACAAGTGAGATGTTGTGTGTCCTTGATAAGTCACTGGTTAGTTTAGGTAGGAGGAGCAGATTTCCTATTCTGAAGGACGTTATTGAGTTGGATGTCTATTTTTTGACAGAAGCTTAATGATCGTCATCCCTAATGTTGGTTGGATTAGCTGAAGGAAGGATATTCTTGATAATGGTGGTGGGGGGGGGGGGTAGTCCAGGACCAGGGGTTATGGTCTACAGAACAGGAACAGAATCTTTGGCCCACAATGTCCGTGCTGAACAAGATACCAAATTGAACTAAAATGTCTCTGCCTGCATAATGATCCATAACCCTCTAAGCCATGCATATCCATGTGTCTATCTTGAAGCTTCTTAAATGCTACAATCATATCTACTTCTACCACTACCCCAGCCAGCCCATGCCAGGTACCCATCATTCTCTGTGTAAAAAAAAAACAACCCCACATCTCCCTTAAACTTTCCCTTCACTCACCTGAAATTCATGTCCTCTGGTCGGTGACATCTTTAACTTGGGTTTAAAAGACTCTTACTATCTTCCATATTTATGCCTCTCATATTGTTGTACTGTGTTGTAATCTTTGGTGTAAGACTGATTGTGGAGAAGGAAGACAGCTGGTGTAAGGAGCACAAGTCTGGTTATCTCCCTTTAAATATTCAATAGATCCAGACAATCCCTTTTGAGAGTTCAAGATTATTTTATTGTCCTATAATAAAACAGAAAATGTGATATTACAGTATATTTCCTTTAGTCTGTCATATGGCACCCAAAGATTTGGCATCAGCAAAAATTGTCCAGTGTTCCTTACAGCCAGAGAAAAAGAAGTAAAAAGAGAGTCCACCCAGAGTTCAGATGGCTTCACCTCTAGCGCTCCTGTAGCCTCCGCAGACACAAGCCTTTAGTCCGAACCATTAGCAACCCAAGCGTCTGCCACGAGCAGGAAGCCTCCAGTGCCCTCTCACATCTTGGATCCAATACCTGATACCCCTTCAGCCAGTCTCCAATAACTGAAGGTAGCAGCAAGAGGAAATTGTAACCAGGGTGTTGGCAGTCCTTTATGAGTCTATGAAAGGATTCCACTGAAAACATCGTCCATTCTCTTTCTTCCAGGTTCCAAGTTCCATCAAATGGCACCTCTTGTGTGTCTCTTTTATGATGTTCACCATCCCCTTGACAGGACCACAATGCCTATGATGCAATTGGCAATGTTTTAGAGGAAGGACCCTTTAAAATCTGCAAAGACTAGCATGTTAAAAGTTGCAGTGAGGGGAAGGATTGAGATCTCTGTGATAGTGCAAGACAATATTTTGTAAACCATCAGTTGAGGACAAAATGGATAAAGAAGCAAATTAAAACAGGAGAGTCCAATCACATCTGTGGAGAAATGCAAAACAAAATTGGTTTACACCTTCTCCACTCAGAAATATTCAGGGCCACACCCATAGTCCTTCCAAGAGAAGCAGCACTTCACCTGAATCTGTTGGCTTCACGAGAGCTGCAGCAATCATCAAGGATCCACACCACCCACCACACGCTCTGTTCTCACTGCTACCATCAAGAAATAGGTATAGGTGTCACAAGACTCACACCATCAAGCTCAGGAACAGTTGCTACCCTCTACCATCAGGGTCTTCAACAACAAACTCAACCAGAGACTCATATAAGGACATTTTCTTTGCACATTATTTATTACTGAAAATTGATTTTATGTAGTGCATAGTCAGTTTATTTACATTTCTTTATTTGGTTGCATGCGTACGTTCTATATAACTTTTCCTTTGTATTACCTCACCTGCAGAAAAAGAATCTCAGGTTTGTATGTAATATCATGTAGGTATTCTGACAATAAATCTGAAATCCGAATCTGTAGTCAAGTCAAGTTGATTACTGGAGCCATCTTCCCTCTCCCCCCCCCCCCCCCACACCCCCCAATTGATGTGATCGACCACGATCATTGTCTGAAGAGGCTGCGCAAAGTAATTGAGGACCATTTCCACCTGCACACAGCATCTTTCAGCTGCTCCTGTTGAGAAAGAGATGCAAGAGGATCAGAGCCAGCACCACCAGCTTCTTCCCACGGCCAGCGACAACGCTGAACGACTAAAGGAACTGCTCACACTAACCATCCGAGACTCTCCTTTTTTCTGAAACAATATTTATTTATCTATTTGTATCTATGAATACTTGTCCTGCATAAGTATTGCTTGCCTGTATGTGTGTTATGTCTGGTTGTGTGTCTATGTGCTTTGCACTGAGGACCGGAGAATGCTGTTTCATCGGATTGTGCTTGTATAATTAGATGACAATAAACTTGACTTAATGTTGATGTGACTCCAGACCAACAACTGACATGGCTGACTGTGAAATAACCCAGCCAGCCTCTCAGCTCACTGCCAACTAAGAATGGTCAATAAATGCTGGCTTTAACATCTGAATAAAAATAAATCAAATCCTATTTTAACAGCAGTGCTACTGTTTTTCCGCAGTCAGTGGGTCTGATCCAAGCTGCACTCGTCAATAAAATCCAATTATAGAGTGTGATTTGGATCAGATCTTCTTCAGTACATAAAATGTATTAAAAATATTCCATAGGTTAGTCCTCATCTGTAAAAAAAGAGGAGCAGAGACAGCGTTTCAAATGGATCAATCTTCTCCAGTAAATAAAATTTGGATCAGATTTCCTCCAGTGTACAAAATGCATTAGAAAATATTGGAAATACTCCATTGGTTAGTCTTCATGTGTGAGAAAAGAAGCAGACTCAGTGTTTCAGGTCAGAGATCCTTCAGCAGGGCTGGGAAGGAGATGAGGGTAGAATTGAGTAGATTAACGAGCTTGTTTTATCTTTGACTCAAAGCGTTGCCTTTCTTCCCACAGACAGCTCATCAAACACACCAGTCTGCAATGAAGAGTCCTGCTGTTGCTGGAGTTCCTGGGACTGTTTAGTTCCTCACTCATAAGGTTATTCAGTAATACGGACACAACACTTAATCAATTCCATGCATCCCCTTCCAGCATGGAAGCAGAAACTGGCAGCCAATTGATGAGATGAGAAAATGAGTTTATTATTATACTCATAAGTACAATGCGTAGATTTACTGGAATTCTTTGTGCAGGAAAACAAGTACACAAGAAGGGGCAACTACAATAGAATGCGTTAAAGCCTACAGGGCAATGACCATGGCAGCAGACCAACAAGTGGCTTAGCGGCTGAAGGATGCACACAGGCTGTGGACAACGCGGTCAGGGACCCGCAGGAACTGCAGGCTGCTGGAGACTGGCTCATGAAGACCAGGTATCGGAACCAAATTCAAGAGGGTGCTGAGGGCAAGAAGAGCTCCCAAAGGATCTTGGGCACCAAAGTCTTTTTGATCATTTTGGAGGATTGGATCTGGAGCTGGGGTTGTTGATGAATAGAACAGGAGTCTATGCAGCTGCAGAGGCTGTGGGAGCCGTTTAGGTGAATCCACGGACACTCAGTTACTCTAAAGGAACTCTGTTTTGCTTCTCTTTCTCTCATACTGTTAGGGGCAGTGGGTTTCATTCATGGCGGCTCTTTGTCTTAGGGCAGGGAGAAGACAATATTGCATGGCTTTTTTAATTAAAATTTTTATATTTTAATTTTTATTTAAATGCAGCCATGCAGCAAGTAACAGACCATTTCAGCCATGAGCACATCCCTGCTGCCCAATTACACTCAATTAACCTACCAACTCCAGTATGTTCCAAATGGTGGGAGGAAACCAGAGCCCTGAAGAACGCGCCAGGCAGCTTACAGGTAGCATGGGATTCAAATTCCAGTTCTGATCACTGGTGCTGCAGCGTCATTACGCCAACCCCTACACCAACTATGCTGCCCATACTATTATATGGCAATAAAGGAATCTTGACTCTTGAATGAAAAATTGGCATCTTCTGCACTCCTGCCTCTATATCCAAATTCCATCCTTCCCACACCACCTGATTCCACCTGTCCATCATCCTTAGCCTCTTCTTGATCCACCTATCACCCCCCCACTACCCATTTCATTTTTATGTTGCCTGTCTTTTCTCTCCTTTCTCCATCCTGAAGGAATATTTTGACCCAAAATGTCATCTTTCCTGTTCTCTCCATGGATGCTGTCTGATCTGTTGAGGTCCTCTATATCTTTTTTTTTGTTGTTGCTCCAGTCTAATCAGTTCCATTGGCAAGGGAACAAGCTAATCATAATCTTTGGACTTTAGTTTTGGAAGAGCAAGATTGGGCGTGAGATGACATGGTGACTTCTCCCTGCCATAGCTCACCATCCATTTCCAGAATCAAAATCATCATCTACTCAATAGCTGATCGGATGTAAATTGGGTGGAATGTTGGCAGATGGAGTTCAATCCAGATAAGTGTGAAGTGATGCCCTTCGGAAGGTTGAAAGAAGGCAGAGTATGGTAGGATTTTTAACAGAGTGGAGGAACAGAAAGATTGTAGGTTCCAGGCCATAGGTCCCTCAAGGTAGTCACATAAGTTAATAGGGTAGCTGAGAAGGCGTATGATGTGTTCACTTTCCTTAGTCAGAGGATTGAGATGAAGAGCCATGAGGTAATGTTGCAGCTCTATACGACTCTGGTTGGACAACACTTAGAGTTTAGTTAGGTTCTCTTCTGGTCACCTCATTATAAGAAGGATTTAGATGCTTTAGAGAAGGTGCAGGGGAGATTTACCAGGACATTAACTGGATTGGAGAACATCTTATGAACAAAGATCGACAGATCTTTGAAGCAACGTTGGATGACAGGAGACATAACAGAAATACTGTACGCAATGTTATGATGGGTTTCAATAAGATGGGCATCCAGCACGTGTTTCCTGGGGTGACAATAGCAAATACCAGAGGATATTTGTTTAATATGAGTGCTGGAAAGTTTAGGTGAGTTGTTTTTAACACATGGGCAGGAGTGATGGTGGAGGCTAGTACAATAGGGACCTTCAAAAGACATAGATAGGCACATGGATGTAAAAAATGGAGGTTTATGAAAAATTGAATTGTTGTGGAGTAGAATTATTTAGGTTGAGACAACATCATGGGCTGAAGGGCCTACACTGTGCTGCAATGTTCTATGATCTATGAAATTGTTCCATTGGTATCACATCATTGGAAACCTTTGAATGCTTAAACCATTCAGTGAATGTGACATGTCCTTCTGGGCTTAATTCAGAGAGATACCTCTTCATCACCTCCCAGTGGTCTTTAAGCACTAGTCGAGACTTTAAGCACAGGCGAGCTAATCAACCTTGTAAGAATATCACCATCGTCACTTTGTAGTAGTGTATCTAAATGAATCGGTTGATTGAGGGTGGAAATGTTCACTCTGAAGACCACTCAGCTGGGAACTGTGTTGAAGGGTCATGAAAGGGCCAACTGGTACAGTTTTGGATTTCCCCCTCTTTGTTCCAACACCATTAATGTCAGCTCAGACATTTCTTGGCCGGAATCTGAGCCAGGACTTTCCCACGGTCGGCAGGACTACCCTTCTGCAAATTGATAAATAACGAGGTTAACTATTCAGTCAAAACGAGGCACAGAGAGCACATTTCATTAACTTCTCCGTATTAAGTGAATTTTAGTTTGAGTTTGGCATCCAAGTGGCAAAAGAAAACAACCTCCAAAGTAAACTTTTGGATTTACCAAGAATCTGTGGGTGAAGGATGTTAAAAGTAATATCAGTACAATCTCAAATGAACATTTGACTTGTGGATGGTGAATGTAAATGGCAATACTCTGGAGATTATTTCATTCATTCTTTGCAGTCGACATTGTTGGTTTATTGCCTTTCCCTATCTGCCCTTGAAAAGGCGGAGGAACGCTAACTTCTTGACTCATTGCACTCCTTCGGATGAAGGAGCACCCACTGTGTTGTTTGATAAGGCAATCTAGGATTGCAATCATTGATTATATTTCCCAGTCAGGATGGTGAATGATTCAAAGGAAAATCTGGAGGGGTGGCTGGTTCCCATCTCCTTGCTGCTGTTGTCCTTCATGGGTGGAAGAGGACATGGGTTCAGGAGGTGCTATCTGGGTAGGTTGAGCAAGTTGCTTGGAGCATGCCATGAGGCCACAATCTACCAGTTTTGCAACATGGTGGAATTGGCTCCACCCTCACCCATTTAAAAGTAAGTTAATTTAAAAAAAAAAATTAACTTAGGTATACTACACGTTAACAGGTCCTTTCAATTCATAAGCCCGCGCCACCTAATTATGTCCAATTGACCCACAACCGCTGATACTTTTTTGAAGGGTGGGAGGAAATGGGAGCACCCAAAGGAAACCTACACAGACACGGGGAGAATGTACAAATTAATTACAGACAATGCAGGATTCAAAGCCCAGTCCCGATCACTGGTGCCGTAGCACCGTGCTAACCAATACATTAAGTATGCTGGGTTTCTCCAACACTTTTGTATATTTAAAATGAATGTTTGTGCTATTTATGTGCATGATATTGAAGGAATATTGAATCAAATCTATGCCAACTCGTGTTAGCATCCCATCTTGACAAAAAGACTTTGACTGTTCACCTTATTTCTGCCCCCCATGACTTTATACACCTTTATAAGCCCACCCTCCCAGCCTCTTGTAGTCTCACTTTATCCAACCTCTGCTGCAGTCCCAGCCTGTGGGTTGGTGAGCTGTGGAATCTGGGGGAGTTGGTGGGTTGTGGGGAGAATACAATGGGATTCATGTCGAAATCATGTAAATGGATGTTTGATGGTTGGCAGGGTCTCAGCAAGCCACCGGGCCTGTTTCCTAACTGTATGGGATGGCAGGCCATCTGTGGAGGTGACGTTTAGAAATAAAGAGAGAAAAGAAAACAGTCCAAGAAGAAAATCTCCAGATGCTGGGGTTGAGAGCAGCACACAAACGTGTTGGAGAAACTCAGCAGGTTATTTAGCATCCATAGGGACGAAAATGCCCGAAACATTGATTACCACTAGATGATGAAGATTTTGCCTGTATTTAATGGATTTTGGACTGCTGATCACTTTAATATTTTCCAATCACACTCTTAGATATAACCTATTTTTGTGATTTCCTGTCATATTTTAAGTCTACTGGTATATTTCCTTCAAAGCAAGCTGATTTGGTCATTCCAAGCATACCTGGGCATGCACTCAATGGAGGTGTTATGCAAATGTTGTGTTAGACCTGGGCGTGCTTGGTCAGCATTGAGGCAGACAGACTACTTCACATCAACAGGTGCAGTGCATTACATTGACATAGATTGAATGATGTTGATGCACATGTTCTTCAGGCAATAACATACTGAGCGAACTTAATAATACCATTCACACTTGGACTTCTTCCCTGCTGATCTTTGTGCAGTCAGTGATGAGCATAGTGAAAGATTTTACCAGGACATTGTGACTATGGAAAAGCAGTATCATGGCAGTTGGAATCCATCAATGCTGGCCGACAATTCTTGGATACTGACACGAGAAGCATCAAATGCTGAGTACAAACGAAAATCAGCTGCAAAACATGCTTAGGTCAGTTTAACGAACACAATGCGTCAGCAATATTGTGCAATTAAACATGCTAAATTCAATAAAAGTTAATTTAATGTTTCTCCAACTTCCTGCTTGATACAGAAAATCTGAAATTATCTTTGTATTCAGCTTGAAGTTGTCTATCATAATCCCCAATTTCTTTACAGGAAGCAACCCTTAAGAAAAAAATATTGCTATCCAGTGTTACCTTTTACTTTCTAAGGATTCTGCTTGACCTGCTGTACCTCAATGTAAAGAAAACTCAGCACTAATCTCACAGCTAATTGAAGCTCCGTTTCAAAATCTGGTCTGTGGACGCAACCCGTGCTGAGAACATTCACCATTACAGATCGGATGCGAGAGAGATCTGACTGGGGAGAGGATTTCTTTTTTGTCAGCAACTGAAATATGCTTCTCTCTGGGGATCCCTCAGCTTCCACCTGTAGCTGATACATGGCCGCTCTTCCCATGAGGCCTTGCATCTAGCTTTAAGAGGTTTAAATAAAAAGGTGGCCACTCGGGACCTTTGTCTCAAAAATGGGCCCTTTTATCCTGTTTCTGACTTCACGGAGGCAGGGCTAGGGATTGAAAGCTCCCTGTGTCACTCTGCAGAATTGAGCGGCGAACTCCTCGTGGCATTACTCGGCCCTCAACGCCACGAGTCAGCAAGTTTCGGCCCTGTATCTGCCAGGACAAACACCAGCACACCTCTGTGGAATAGTGAGCAGTTTCTCGGGCTGCCGGCTGAATAGGAGCTATTATTAGTGGGGAGGTTCCTTGATCGGTTCTGGTGGAATGCCTCTGAGCGTCTCACTGAAACAAGAGGCAGCCCTAAAGCACTGTAAGCCACTGAAATCGCATTCAGAGTCCCTCTCTGTGAGCAACTGGAAGATAAATAGCCACAATCTGAAAGTAAAACCACTCACACCACACCCCCGCTTTGCAAGAGCCTCAGGAAAATAGCAGCGGTGTGTTAAGGTCAATACTGGAAAGAGCGAGGAGATTGTTTCCAGCATGCTGCTGCTCACGTCATGCTTCAAGTGCCCTCTCCGTCTCGCTCGATAGCCGTGTCATTTCAGATGACCCAAGCTGAGCTCTGACCCCATGTCCTTCCTTCACCCTCCCCCATCTCACACCCTCTCACCTCAGCCTCAGCTCCGCCTCTGCCTCAACCAAGCTTTTGATGTCACCTTTATCCAAGCCCCAGTTCCTATGGCTGCTGAGACACCCTCTCACTGCCCTATCCATGTGAGCTCACCCCGAACCCTTTACCTGGGGTTATAGTTGTCAGTGGCCAGGAAACTGAAAATCTCAACCTGGGGATTCAACTTCCAGACCTACCATAACACAGCTCTAGAAATCTGGAATTAAAAAGCCAGTCTCATAATGGTTCATGGATTTTTGATGCAAGACTGCAGCACTCTGGAGAAGTATTAGCTAATATGAATACCACGAGGTCATAATAATGTGATTTGCTCTAAAATGGACCAGTTCATGATAGTTAAGGTGGGCTTAGCGATGGAATATAAGTGCTGATCTACAAGCCCACAACTTTTAACTCACACTGAGTTAGTGCTACCCTTTACATGTTGATTTAGGATGGATGAGGCCGTTGGTTCATGAATGGTTTGGTCTGAAGTGTCTCATGTTTTTTAATAGACAGACAGACAGACAGACACACAAGCACACACTCTCACTCATACACACACACACACACACACACACACACACACACACACACACACATGCATGCAAATGCGCGCACATACATGCACATATGTACTCATGCATACACACATGCACACAATCCTTATCCAGTAAATTCATACATAGCAGTAAAAGACTGTAATGGTATGGATCGTGTATGCTAATTTGTCTTGGCCTGGCCCACCCTCTGATGACACTCTTACCTGGACTCCTCCCCTGAGACCCAGGCCATAAAGGTCAGGCCACCTTTTCCTTCCTAGCACTTCCCTAGTTTGGATCCGGGCCAGCTCAAGTCTTCTGTGTAATAAAGCCTATCGTTCCCCTCAGTCTTCGTCATTGTAGTTAGTGGGGCAACTGATAGTCCCCAACAAAGACCCTTCAGCCCTTCATGTCTATGTTAACCATTAAGCACCCACCTTTTGTAATCCCATTTTCCAGTAATTAGTCTGAGCCACCTAAACCTTAGTGATTCACATGTTCCTTCAGATCTTTCCTAAATATTGTGGGAGTCTCTGCCTCCACTGCTCATTCCAACCTTAGATCCCTTCTACATGTGAACCTATGCCCTCTAGTTTTAGATACTCTGATTTGCAATGTTTCTGATTATCTACCATCGCATAATTTTGTGGCTTCAGGCCCCTTCCCTCAGCCTCCATCACTCCAAGGAAAACAAACCCAACCTATCCATTTTCTCCACATGACTGAATGCTCCTCCCCCAGCCACATGCTGATAAACCTTCTCCACTCCGACAACCTGAAAATCTAGGCAGCTTCTGTTTGGCCTCTTTCCCATCTTCAAGTCCAATGGCTGACCCCAGTAAATTCACCTCCACAATGACCTCTCTATCTCTTGCTCCTTCACATCTATGTTCATCTCTTCATGTCTTGCTTATTCATTAAGAAATGTTACACTGTTGTTATGCATTGAGATATAGTAAATGCATATCCAGGGAGGTAGAGGTTTATTTTTAAGATAACTCATGGGCTAGTCATATGTGCAACTCTCTGCTTATGCTCTGAGTTGAAAGCGAAACTGTTGTGTTGATTGGGAAGCAAGCACAACGCCTGACTCGGCAGCCCGATGGAATCACAATTTAAGCATGATCCCAGAAACCTTTTCCAATTTCCTTACAGCACAGCGAAAGGTCAATTCATCCCCTTGCACTGGATCACAAACGTCCAGAAGGCCAAGCTTGCTAGCTAGGGATGGATCTGAAGTTGAGTTATAAAAACAGTTTGAGCAGAAGAAAGACCTTGAACGGACAAATCCTACACCCATCAAACCTCTCTGGGATCATTTGATGATTAGCATGATCCCAGCCACAGCTTTGCTGACTGTCAAAACTCTTAAGTGTTTCTGAACATTGCTGTCATTCAGGAATATTTAATCATTGTTCAAATGAAAAAGAACAATTAAAATGTTGTAAACATTCTTATTTTGAACTCATAACCCTCAATTTTTCTCTCATCCATGGGATTTTTACATAGAGAAGTTGCTTTATTGCCCAACTCACGATCCATGTAAAAGGGGGATCAGAGAGGTGGATTCATTGTGTTCACGCTGAAAGCGGATCGCTGAATCCTTTTATGGTAGCGAGTCGGCTTCCCAGGGAAAAGGGGCGAGACGTGAAGCACAGCAGCGCCACCTTCTGCTGTGATATAGAACATACGCACCAGGAAGTGAATCACTTTTATTATGATTTCGACCAAGTCCACGATCACTAGCAATGATTTGTGTTTGGATTGACTATAAAAAAAAACACTTGCAATTATAAAATGATTTGCTTGACTCATAATGCCCTCTCCCACCATTCCACCAGTCACCACTTTGGCAAGAAAATCAATTGGTAAACCAGCTGCATAACATCTCCTGCTTCTGGGATGGGGTGAATTTTGTGCTTCATGTGAATGTCAAACTGCCTGAAGTTTGGAAAAGATCGACCTCACAGTTCAACGTTGACCTTGCCACTTCCTTTGCAGGAACAGTCCCTTTTAATTTTAAAATTTGCACGCTTTGGTCGCAGGTCGAGGACCTCATTGCGACATCATCAGCCGTCCCCCTTTTGAGCCGGTTTCGGCCCTCGTCAGCTTACGCAGCAGGCGGTGCAACTTCACTCCACCTCTGAGGCTAGGTCCCTTGGTGAACTGAAGTGAAATGGACCCGTCAATCCACTTTTTCTGCATTCATGCAAGTAAGTGAACCATATAAAAGATAGAGGAAGGCTGTCTTGGAGGTTCTATGTAAAAGGGGCTTTAACGAGTCTCCTAAATGCTGCTTTTGTTCCAGCCTCCACCGGACACAGGAAAAGGCTGTGAATATGTGTAGGGCGGCAGGGACTACACAGGCTCAAGCTAAGGAGCTGCACAGGATAAACACCACAGTGTAGGCTGTGCAAACAGAGAAGCAGAACACCAGGAGTCTCCCAAAGCTACAGCAAAGCAAAGAGGTAGGTTCAAACAGCAAATGCAGCAGGTGTGGAGGTAGACATATTCCAAAGATGTGTCCTGACTATGGAAAGTCCTTCAATAAATGTGGGTAAAAGAAACATTTTGCAAAGTGCTGTAAAGCAGGGGATACCAAGAGAAAGATGCACACAGTGGATGAAGAAATGGAGGAATTCTTCGTGGATTCACTGGTAAAACAGAATGAATCATTCCAGTGACTGAATAAGACAGTAATTCAATTTAAGCTTGACACCAAAGCCCAGGTGAATCTGTTATCTAAGGACAATTACATGACACTCACTGTACAGAGCAAGATTTATCCAGTGAAATTAAAAATGACAGGCTACACTGGAGAGAACATTCCAGAAAAAGGGTGCTCTATGGTGATCTTCAAACACAAAGGGCAGCATTTAGATTGTAGACTGGAGAGTACAGCCAATATTAGATCTGAGTGCACGTGAAGAGCTCAAACCTGGTGAAAAATGTTTTCATAGTGGCTTCACAGACTGAAGCTGAGCACACAATGCTCATGGAAGAGTTCACAGATGTCTTTGAGGGCTTAGGTATTTACCTTGTGTACACGAGATCCACAGAGATGAGGCAGTGGCTCCTGCTGTCCATGCATAGAGGAAAGTTCAGTTTCCACTTAGAGATAAACTTAAACAAGAATTAGCATGCATGAAATGGATTAAAGTCATACAGAAATTTGAACAACCTACAGATTGGGTCATCGTGAAAAAGAAAAATGGAGCATTGTGTATATATTTGGACCCAAGAGATCTCAATAAAGCCATCAAGAGAAATTGATAACAGGAGGAAATCATGTCCCAGTTTGCAGGTGCCAAGTGGTTTAGCAAGTTCGACGCGTCATCGGGATTTTGGCAGATAAAGCTTGATGTGACAAGTTCGAGACTATGCACTTTCAATACTCCAGAAGGAAGCTAGCACTTTCTTCAGCTACCATAAGGGATGTTGCCCGCATCAGAAGTCTTCCATAAAACATCCACGTGATCTTTGAAAGTATACCTGGAGTCGAGACCATGATGGATGACATCATTGTATGGGGGTCCACCAGGAATTAACATGTTACGTAACTAAGGCAAATGCTTGACATGACAGAGAAAGTCAATTTGAAATTAAAGAGAAATGCGAGTTTGGCGTAAAGACGCCGAACTTCATAGGAGACATCATATCTGAACAGGGCGTGAAGCCCGATCCAAGAAAGACATCAGCCATTGAGAATTTTATGAGGCCCCAAAACAAATGGATGTTTCTTGGGGCTGGTGACTTACCTGGCTAAGTTCACCCCTCTTCTGTCGACTGTGTCAGCAACATTTAGGTCACTCCTTGAGCAGAAAAATGAGTGGATCTGGTCACACAAGCAAGAAGAGTGCTTCCAGGCACTCAAAAATGTCCTAACAGAAGAGTCTGGACTAAAATTTTCTGATCCGGATAGGCACCCCAGGACCTCGGCTGTTGTATCCCGACATGGCCTTGGAGCAGTACTACCTGCGGCAGCATGAGGACACAAGGCCTGTGGCCTGTGCATCAAGGGCTTTAGCAAGGGCACAGATAGAGAGAGAGCTTCTTGCCAGCACTTATGCATGTGAAAGGTTCCATCAACACATTTATGGACAAGCTCTTGAAGTGGAAACTGACCATAAACCATTGGCGTCAATTATGTCCAAACCACTGCCATGAGAGTACAGCGCACTTTGATAAGACTGCAGAAATACAATGTGAAAATGATTTACAAGCCAGAAAAATACATGTTTGCAGCTGATACATTGTCTCAAGCAGTTGACAAAAAACAAAAGCACAACCAAGAGGTTAATGTAGAGATACAGGCCTACGTTGACATGATCATCAACTTATTTCCAGTATCCTGGGATAGAACAGAATAGATCAGGAAAGCAACAGAGGCAGATGAGACAATGAAAGAGCTCAAAGTTATACAGAAAGGATGGCCAACAGCTAAGAATGGCTGTCCAATGGGTAATCAGAGATAAACTATCAGTTGTGAAAGATATGGTCTTCTAAGGGAACAGGTTTGTGATTCCAGTGTTCTTATGCAAAGAAGTAGTCTGGAAGAAACACACAGGACATCTTGGTGAGGAAAAATGCAAAAGTAGAGCTCGAGAGGTGATGTACCAGCCAAGAATGAACAAAGACATAAGCCAAACCACTGCTTCATACAAAATATGCCTTACCTATAAATCAAAGCAGCAAACAGACTGCTTATACCACACCCTGCCCCAGACAGGCCATACTTCAAAGTAGATTTGTTTGACTGTAATGGGAAGAGTCATATGGTAGTAACAGGCTATTTTTCCAGTTACCCAGAGATAGCAACACTCCAGTCAACATCCAGCAAAGCATTTATCGCTTTCATTAAAAAAATGTGTTTGAGAGGCATGGAGTTCCTTGTGAAATAGTATCAGACAATGGTCCACAATTTTCGAGCAGTGAATTTGAGTCCTTTCACAATACTTGGGGTTTCAACATATAACTTCAAGCCCATATTGCCAAAAGTCTAATGGCCTAGCACCTCTGTCAAGGTGGTGAAGAAAGTACGCTATGGACAAGAGGATTTCCACAGAAGTCTAATGAATTCTAAAGAATGCTGATGGGTCGACTCATACGTACCAAGCTCCCAAAGCACACAAGGTCAAACAAGCTAAAGTGGAAGAGAAAGTAATACAGAAATAGTATCAGGTTAAGACTGAAAAGCCGACCAGTCCTGAAGCTTGGAATTCAAGTGCGAATCCGAGATTACAATTCTGGCACATGGTCCATACAAGGATATGTGCAAGAGGAAATAGATCCACATTTCAACCAGATTCATACAGAGAGAGGCACACCTCTGAGAAGGACCCACGTGGATCCACAACCACAAGCTCCAACCCATGGTCGTGACCCATCACCTGTCAGTACGCAAAAGGGGCCAGCACACATAGAAAAGGAACATACTGTTCAAAGTTCACAGAAAGACACAAATACTAATGCAACAAATACAAGCAATACGCTGGTGGAAACCAGAGCAAAAAGGACTGTTAAAACGACCTCAGAAACTGATTGAAATCTGCTGAGTGGGAAGAAACTGGCCATGGAATGTTGTTATGAAGACATAGTATTGTGTTTGAGTTTTCTTTTCTTTTTTTCAAAAAAGGGAAAGATGTGTTATTCTGTGTGTAAATAAAGGACCACATTTCCCAGTAGGCAATGCAAGCAGTTGATGTGGGAACAAAAAGCAGACTACGACAGAAGTTGAGTGCGTTGCTGGTTCAAGGAGTTCAAAAAATAAAGTTGTTTAAGTGTTAAACCCACACAAGGTTGTTCTTCTTCATGGAACAAACATATTTAAGTGGAGATACCCTGGCAATTACTCACAGAATTTCCAGCACAAATTTGAAAAAGATTTTGATAAAGTTGGTCTATATTCCCTGTGGAACTTGAAATCATATCACCCAATTAATAAGGCTTCTAGGAGTCTGAGAGTGCAATTACTTCCCACTAAAGTTATTAATTCAAAGGGTCACAAAAACCAGAAACAGGTCCTTCATCCCATCGAGGGTATGCCAACAACCCAGACACCCCTTCACAGTATCCCCAGATGAATTCAATTTTTATTCTTCCCCCATTCCCCTCAACTCCCCCCAGACTCTCCCTCTCACCTACACACTGAGATATATTTACAATGATCTTCTCTCTCTTTGGCTTGGCTTCGTGGACGAAGATTTATGGAGGGGGTAAAAAGTCCACATCAGCTGCAGGCTCGTTTGTGGCTGACAAGTCCGATGCGGGACAGGCAGACACGGTTGCAGTGGTTGCAGGGGAAAATTGGTTGGTTGGGGTTGGGTGTTGGGTTTTTCCTCCTTTGCCTTTTGTCAGTGAGGTGGGCTCTGCGGTCTTCTTCAAAGGAGGTTGCTGCCCGCCAAACTGTGAGGCGCCAAGATGCACGGTTTGAGGCGTTATCAGCCCACTGGCGGTGGTCAATGTGGCAGGCACCAAGAGATTTCTTTAGGCAGTCCTTGTACCTTTTCTTTGGTGCACCTCTGTCACGGTGGCCAGTGGAGAGCTCGCCATATAACACAATCTTGGGAAGGCGATGGTCCTCCATTCTGGAGATGTGACCCACCCAGCGCAGCTGGATCTTCAGCAGCGTGGACTCGATGCTGTCGACCTCTGCCATCTCGAGTGCTTCGACGTTAGGGATGAAAGCGCTCCAATGGATGTTGAGGATGGAGCGGAGACAACGCTGGTGGAAGCGTTCTAGGAGCCGTAGGTGGTGCCGGTAGAGGACCCATGATTCGGAGCCGAACAGGAGTGTGGGTATGACAACGGCTCTGTATACGCTTATCTTTGTGAGGTTTTTCAGTTGGTTGTTTTTCCAGACTCTTTTGTGTAGTCTTCCAAAGGCGCTATTTGCCTTGGCGAGTCTGTTGTCTATCTCATTGTCGATCCTTGCATCTGATGAAATGGTGCAGCCGAGATAGGTAAACTGGTTGACCGTTTTGAGTTTTGTGTGCCCGATGGAGATGTGGGGGGGCTGGTAGTCATGGTGGGGAGCTGGCTGATGGAGGACCTCAGTTTTCTTCAGGCTGACTTCCAGGCCAAACATTTTGGCAGTTTCCGCAAAGCAGGACGTCAATAAGCCACATAAAGTTACTTAGCACAGGAAATTAATCTTTGAAGTCGGGTACAATGTAATGACACTCAAAGAGTGGCTATGAATAAATGCATAACATACCTTTTCAATCATCAGTAGATCACCGTTTCACAGATCAATTTGCATGCTTGCAAAGATTTACATTAACTTCTCACTCCAGCCCCAAGGATATATTGCACTGTCGAATAAAATGTCCATTAGAGGAGACGAGACTTTAAACTGAAGGGCTTGGCAGGGCAGATGAACATGTCTGATTGCCATGTCTCGGACGTCAATGGGCACAGTTTCACAACAAGATATAGGCTTAAGGCCAAGATGAGAAAGGATTTTTCTTCCTTCAAAGGGGTATAGGTGAGGTCAATAGTTATTGTATCTTTCATAGGGTATAACCATATAACAGGCTATATTTGTTTTTAGGGAGACTAAACTTCTAGGGCAGAGTTTGAATGTGAGAGGGGAAGGTTTTAACATGCACCTGAGAGCAACTTTTTCATACAAAGGGTAGTGGCTCCATAGAAAGAGTTACAGTCAAAGAAGTAGAGCTGGGAAAAGTTTCAAGGGATATGGGTCAAATGCAGGTGAATGGGACTAGCTTAGGTAGACGTCTTGGTCCATATGGACAAGTTGGGACAGAGGCTCTGATTCTGCACTATAGAATTCTCTGCCTCGACAGGGTGATGAACTTCTGAATCTTCGATTCTGGAGAGATGTGGAGCTTTAATCATTCTGAACATCAAGGGATCAAGGGAAAGGGGTTGGGAAATGCTGCTGAAGGTCGGCCTTACTTGAAATGAATGGCAGAACAGGATGGGATAGACAGCCTATGCCTGCTCTTGTATCTTATGAAGCCTCATTCGCTCCCATTCATTTTGGTAAAAGATCCCTCAGCCACTGGCTTCAATGGCTTTTGTGGCAGGGTTGTTACAAAGGGAGTTCCTTCACTTGAAATGAAGACTACCTCGGGTTCAAGATCTAAGTCGGCCCTGATGGGATTGGTAAATGGCCTCCGTTCATTCTACAACAATTTAAAACAAATACCGAGGGGGGTGGGGTGGGGGGGGTGGAATTCGAGACTGTAGAATTTGTTGAGTGAATATTTGACTATTTCATGACAAAACCATAAAAATCGAGATGACGCTCTCTCGTTCAAAGAGCATGAAGTATTACCTGCAGAGAGAGGCTAAATTTGAAGATGCTTGCATGACCCTGGTGCATGGGGTGAATGAGACCTGAGTTATCTTTATGTTTCTTGGCTGCAGTGTACAAACAAGAACTATGATCAATACTGTGCACTCATAGCCTAAATACAGACAAACTGTGGTTGAAATAAAGATTTGCCACATGCACTGACACCTGATACTCCTTACGCCATACTTCAATATTGACACAGCAGTAACGTTGATGTAAGGAGGAGATGACAGATTCCAATTCTCATGCAAGCGAACCGAACTGGCACCAGAGAAAGCTGCTTTTACTTCCAGACCATTGGTGAAGTGCATCACGATTCCCCCTGGTTAAACAACTTGAGTTGTCAAGGTCCACGACACATTCAATTGCAAGAAGAGGGGGAATGTGACATGCCTGAAAAGGTTTGGCGAGGGTGAAATATGAGCAGCATCTGTGGGCATATAAATTGTGCAAACTGCAAGCAATTTATTTCAAATGGGCCGTCAGGCCCTACTGATGATGTTTATATTGTTGATAGGACTGCTGGAACCCTTAAAACTGATGAATACTTTAACAACCCTGATAAAATACACAAACTTGTTCTCTACATGAGAAGCAACAGAAACTGAATATTGCTACGACCTTAATTTAACATGACTGTGTTTATAGCAAGTATAGGTTTGGAGTGGGCTTCATCCATCACTTCCAAATATTCAAACATAACTCTGTTAGAGTATTAGAGACTCCATTTCAAATGCATTTTTGTTCTGCTGAGGTCATAATAGCTGTTATATAATTGAAAAGCCTTTTTTCTAATTTTGAATTTAGACATACAGCACACTTAACAGGCCCTTCTGACCCACAAGCCCCTGGGGCTCAAATTCCCTAATTAACCTACAAACCCCATACGTTTTGAAGGCTGGGAGAAAACATGTGCAGGTTGGTTGGTTGAGGAGCTGCAGTAAAATTTCTCCTCATGTGCAGGTGAGCTGTTGAACCGAGGGCAAATGGATGGGACTGCAGGATAATTAAAAATTTGAATTTAATTTAAATTTTTTAAATATTAATTTAGACATGCAGCACATTAACAGGCCCTGCTGGCCCATGAGCCCATTCTGCCCAAATACACCCATGTGACCAATTCATCTACTAACCTCATACATCTGTGGAATGTGGGAGGAAACCCACGCCAACGTGCAAACTCCTTACAGACCGTGCCTGATTCGAACCCTGGTTGCTCTTGCTGTAATACTGTTGTGCCCACCATTACACTAACGGTGTCAGCCCTGTAAATGGGGATTCATGTAGTATTGGAGTGAACAGGTTAGCATGGACTAAGTGGGCCAAAAGTCCTACTTCCCTGTTGTATACCTCTTAAAACTTCTTTCATAAAAGTGATGGATGCTGTATTGAGAAGGTGACCTAAGGAAGGGCTGAGGCATGGTTTGAAGGTAACATTCAGTCAAGGTGACATGTTTGCCAAAAAAAATCTGCTGGAGCGAGTCAGCAGGTCGAGCAGAATCAGAGGGAGAAAAAGGAATGGAAAAGTTGTCCCTTCATTAAAACTTGATGCCGAGCTCCTCCAGCACATTATTGCTCCAGACTCCAGCATCTGCAGTCTCCTGTGTGGATGCCATTGATTGAGGATGCAAACGTAACTGAATCTAATCCCTCAACATCAGAACAGCTTTGAAGTCTATTTACTAGATGCCCCAAGCATAGAAGCTCTTGCTAATAGCTGTAAAGTATTTTCCTGTAATCTTCCTCGCATCTCATGCCCTCCTGTCTGCATCTACCATCAATCTTTCTGCCACCAATAATCCAATGCTGAAATAGATCTTCTGAGTGGATGGGGCAGTGAGAAATGTGGCTCTTTATTGGCAGAGAAAAGAGGAATAGAGAAGATTGTATCTCCCCACAAATGAAGGGCCAGGTTTACATGAGCAGACAAAGAACTACTTGAGGCACTCAACAGGTCAGTTAAGATCCATGAATAGAAATGATTAGTCATCATTTTGGTTCTGGACCCTTTATTAAGACTTAAGGGAATGGGTTGATATTATGTACTTAAAGTAAGAAAGAAACTGGGGGAACCCAAAGGTGATAGGGTGCAAGAGAGAAGGTGTGAGAAGTGGGGAGAAGTAGAGGGAGACACCAGTAGGAAAAGCAGATGGGGAGGGAAAGAAATGTTAGTGAGAGAGAGAGAGAGAGAGAGAGAGAGAGAGAGAGAGAGAGAGTAAAACGAAGTACAGGAGTGGGTAAAGAAGGCACGGAAACATTGGGACCAGTTGCGATTGGGGATACCTAAAAAAATAAATAGTAGTTTTTGCCATTATGTTTAAGGCTATCAAGCAGGAATCTGCAGGGGCCATCTACTCTGTGAGGTGCTCTTGATGCAACCTTCTCAACGTCGGAGAGACCGGAGCTGATGGGGAGATGGTTTCGTTGAACACCTTTGTACTGGCTGCAGCAATAATACGAACCTGCCAGTGGCCAACCATTTCAATACCACTCACCATTTCCACACTGACATATCTATCCATGGCCTTATGCACTGCCAAACAGAGGCTTCCCACATAAACAGCACTTAACATTCCGCCTGGGAACCCTCCAACCAGACGACATTAACATTGACCTCCCTTTTTCCTCCAGTCTCCTTCGCCTACACTCTCTCTCTCTCTCTCTCTCTCTCTCTCTCCCTTTCTTCCCCTCTCCCTCCTTTCCTCCAGCTCACCGTACATTCCATTCCTTCTCTTTTCAAAGAGCTACCTCCCCATAACCTCAGCTTTTTTTGTCTTCTTCTCTCCCACCAAGATCCACCTTTCATCTCTTACCTCTTTGCCTGTACTCCTTCCACTGCCCTTTCCTCCTTTGCTCCTCCCTCCACCTTTTTATTTAGACACCTACCTGCTTTTTCCTCATACCTTGATGGAGGGTTTAGGCCCGATATGTTGGTTACCCTTTACTTCCTCTATATGTTGCATGATCTCCAGAGTTTCTCCAGCATTTTTCTGTGTTGCCTGGGATATTAATGTGGTTTTCCTTAGTTTTATGTTTGGCCTTGCCCTCCCAATGGTAAAGAATGACATGTTGTTGTAGCAGTACACAAGAGTACTGGAACATCTTTGCAGGTCACTGGGGGAGGAGGAGAGGAGAAGAAGAGGAGGAATGTGAAGAGGTAATATAGGTGGTACAGGTGGGAGGGCGGAAGAGAAAGACGCTGAGAAATAATGGAGGATAGGGCAGAAGGCTAAGAAGAGGTAGCTCTCAGATAGGAGAAGGGACCGGGCAGCTGGAGGAGACAGAGGGACTGGAAGAGAGAGAGAGAGAGAGAGAGAGAGAGAGAGAGAGAGAGAGAGAGAGCAGAATTAGAATCAGAATTTATTGTTATGAATATGTCACAAAATACATGGTTTTGCAGTAGATTTACAGTGTATATATTGCTATGATTACATTTCAAAATGAATAAATAATGCAAGAAAATAGGATAAAGTGAGGTAGTGAATGTGGTTCATTGTTCATTCTGAAATCTGATGGAAGAGGAGAAGAAGCTGTCCTTGTGCCACTGGGTCTTGCCTTCAGGCTCCTATATCATTTTCCTGTTGGTAGCAGAGTGAAGAGGGCATGGCCTGGGTGATCGGGGCTCTTGAGGATGGAGACCGCTTTCTTAAGACACCGCCTCTTGTAGATGTCCTCGATGGTGTGGTGCCTGTGATGTCGCTGGCTGAGTTCACAACACTGGAGTTTTTTTTTCCCCTGTCATGTGCTTTGGCACCTCCATACCAGACAGTGATGCAGTCAGTCAAAATGTTCTCCGCGGTGCACCTGGAGACGTTTTCAAGAGTTTTTGTTGACTTTCCGAATCTCCTCACAAAATATAACCGCTGGCAAGCCTTCTTCATGATTGCATCAGAGATGTTGACACCCATGAATTTTAAGTTCTTGACCCTCTCCACTGCTGACCCCTCATGAGGATTGGTTCGTCTTCTGATTTCCTCTTAGTCCACAAATACTTCCTTGGTTTTGCGAATGTTGAGTGCAGGGTTGATGTTGTGATTCCACTCAACAAGCTGATCTATCTCCCTCCTGTTTAGGAGAAGGGTTAACTGAAATTGGAGGTTGATGCAATCTGATTGTAGACTGTCGAGACAGAATACTGCTCCTCTAATTTGCAGGTTGCCTTGATCATCCATCAATGTCTTTGTAGGAATGGTTGGGGGAGTTGACAGGATGCTCAGGTTTATAACCACAAGCAGAGGGTAGCTTCGGCCAAGTTTTCTAACTGCCCCATCCTGTCAGAAGATCTATGTGGGCATTACCTGGTGGCGACAGAAAGATTGTTGCAGGATGCGGTCAGAAGGGTAAGAGCAACAGGGAATATTACAGGAACATCCATTGCTCTTGTGCTATTGGCTAGATTTCAAAATAAAAATAATTCCAACTTTCTAAATTTATTCACATCTTGCGAGGAGTGCAGACAGGAATAGCTGTTGTTTAGTGGAACAATAGGAGCAGGAAATCCAGTTTCAGTTTAGGAGTCATGTCACATTTGCTGCCTCGGGCAGCTCATTCCATATATCCAGCCTTTGTGTGAGAAAGGTGCCCCTCAGGTTCTTTAATATCTTTCCCTACTCTCTCCTTAAACATATGTTCTTTAGTTTTAGACTCTCCTATCCTGGGGAGAAAAAAAACATACAAAACCATGAAGTTCACCCGCCACCCCCACCCGCTCACCCTCCTATGCTCCCGGGAGAAAAGTCCAAATGGATCCAGATTTTCCTTATAATTTAAGCTCCCCAAATCCTGATAGCATTTTTTTAAATTTAGACATATTGCAGGCCCTTTCAGCCCTCGAGCCCAATTAAATTCAATTGGCCTACAAAATTTTTTGGTTTTTTTGAACAGTGGGAGGAAACCAGAGCACCCAGAGGAAACCCATGCAGACAATGGGAGAATGTACAAACTCCTTACAGACAGTACCATATTCGAACTCTGGTTGCTAGCACTTTAATAGCCCCAAGCTGACCACTATGCAACCCGTGGCACCCATTCTTGTGAATCTTTCCTGCACCTTTTCCATCTTAATGATCTAACCTTCCTTCCCTTAAGATCCACTACTTTAACAAGCCTTTAGTTGTCTAATATCCTCCACAGGGTCAATGGCAGATTGATGTGGATGAACTCCTGGGGAGAACCTGGGATAATTTACTCTGGTGGCAGCGCCTTATAAATCTATATTGTGGTGTTGGACTGGTGGACCACTAAGAGATGTGCCAAGTAATTTTTCTAGACAATTCCATCAATCACAACTGTCCAATAAGAGAATTTGTGTCTGACCTCAGTTCAAGCACCCCTGAGCCAAATTCACATTGGAGCAAATCCACAAACCTCACAGAATGTTTGGAACTGAATCTTAACCATTAAGTTAAGAACCATATTTCTATTGGCCACAATCTACCAAGAGCACAATCGCTCTAGGTCTATAGTCACTGGGCCAACAACCAGTTATCCTTGGTCTATCAACATCAGACACTGGCCATGATCCTCCTCTGATTACAAATTATAGACTGGACAATTTTTTTTTCAGAAGGTTTGCTTCCTGAAAAGAAAATGGGGATTATGACAGACAACTTCAAACTGAACACAAAGATAATTTTAAATTTGCGGCATTATATTGGAAGTCAAAGAATCATTAAATTAACTTTTATTGAATTTAACATGCTTAATTGCATAATGATGCGAACACATTGGGTTTGTTCAACTGACCTACAAATGCTTTGCCGCTGATTTTCATTTGCACTCAGCATCTGATGCCTCTCATGACAGCCACCAAGAGTAGTCAGCCAGTATTTTGATGGATTCCAGTTGTCCTGGTACTGCTTTTCCACGGTTCTAATGTCCTGGTAAAATTTTTCACTGTGTTCGTCAAGTGTGAATAAGAAGATTAATTTTCAAAGACATGTAACACTTCATGGTTTTGTATGTTTGAAATAGACTTAAAATATGACAAGAAATCACGAAAATACATTCTTTCTAAAACAAACGGTACGTGATAGTGACATTTTAAAGTGATTTTCGTGATCAGCACCTCAAAATCCATAAAATACACCAAAAGTGTTCAGAAAGCAAAGTCTTCTTTGTCCAGTGTTATGAAGTGGTAGGTAAGTTGTTTCATTTGGTGGGGGAGGTTAGAACTAGGAGACATTGCCTCAAGATCCGGGGTAGTAGATCTAATATGGAGATGAGGAGAAACTGCTTTTCCCAGAGGGTGGTGTATCAATGGAATTTGCTGCCCAATGAACCTCAGTGAAATATATTTAAGACAGGTTGGATAGATTTTTACAAAGTAGGGGAATTGAGGGATATGTTCACAGCCACTCAAGTACTTTTGAAGGACTGATGCTTCTGTGAACCAAACCTCTGCACAGCAAGTCCCCATAAAGAGCTAAGTGGAAAAAAAATTAACTGACTCTCTAAGTAACTGTGAGTGAAAATTAAAAAAAACCCACAGATGCTAAAACTCTGAAAAAAATACAGTGAATGCAAAATAATTCTCAGGTGCCCTGTCAGCAACTGTGGAAAGAGAAAAAAAATCAACATTTCAGCTCTAATCATGTTTGTGGAATGAAGAGGACAGCATAGTAAATGTAGTGGTTAGTGCGATGCTATTACTGTCCCAGTGACCTGCGTTCATATCTCACTCTGCCTGTAAGTAGCTTGTGCTTTCTCCCCAAGTCTGCTTCGGTTTCCTCCATAAGCTTTGGTTTCTTCTACCCTCCGAAAAACGTACGAGGATTGTAGGTTAATTTGATCTAGTTGAGGGGCGTGGGCTTGTGGGCCGGAAGGGCCTGAATTAAAAAAAAAATTGGGTAGTTCTCTGAATATTGGCCATTTTTTCCTGTTTGGGTTCAAAAGATTTAAGGTTAGAGGGGAAACATTCAAAAGGGACCTGATTGGAGGGGGACAGGGGGTACCATTTTCACACAGACCATGTGGAATGCACTGTCAGAGAAGGGAGTGGAGGTAGGTACAGTTGCATCTGTTTGACATCAGATAGATGCACATGGGCAGAAATGTTTAGATGGATTTGAGGAGAATGCAAGCAAGTGGGACTAACAGAGAGAGAGAGAGAGAGAGAGAGAGAGAGAGAGAGAGAGAGAGAGAGAGAGAGAGACCTTGGTAAGCATGGCCATTGGGTATGTTTCCATGCTGTAAAACTGTAGCTCTATAACTCTGTGCTCATTTGTGTCCCTTTTTCTTCCTCTGTTCAGAGAAGTACCATTAACAACCAAGAAGCACCAGACTTGCACCCACAGCTCCTCCTTCATCATCATTCGGGGCCCCAAAGAGTCCTTCACTTGTGAATCTGCAGGAGTCATCTACTCCATCCAGTGCTTCTGATGTGGCCTTCTCTATTTTGGAGAGGCTGGGTGCAGAATGGGAGATTACTTCACTGAGCACCTTCTCTCTGACGGCATCAAGGATCTCTCAGTGGCCAACCATTTCAATTCTGCGCCCCGCTCCCACACTGACATGTCTGTCTATGGCCTCATCACTGTGTAAATTGGGGAGGCAACACTTAGTATTCCGTCTGGATACTCTCCAACCAGATGTCATGAACATTGATTTCTCCGGTTTCTGCTACTCCACTCCCTGTTCGCCCTCTCTTCCCCATCCCTCTGCCTCATTTCGTCCGCCTCTCCACCCCTTTCCCTCTCCATTCACAGCGTCATCCTTCCTTTGTTTGCTGGTGTGCCCACCCTCCCTTATCCACCTATTACCTGCCTGTGGGACTGTGCTAGTCCTCCTCCCCCTCCCTCCCCACCATTTTGATCGAGCGCCTGCATACATTTTACTGCTTACCTCGATAAAGGGCACAACTCCCAAACAGTGGTTATGTATTTTTATCTTTGCTATATAAAGTACACTGAGTTTCTCCAACATTGTGTATTTTACTTCAATCATGGTGTCTACAGACTTTTCATGTTTTACCTTGTCAACCAGGTTTTACATTTGAGTGGACATTGTAAGGACAGACATAGGCTTGTCTCTCACAGCTTTTGTACATTCTTTTGGATAACATTTGCCAGCATTTCCTACCCATTTCTAACGACATTGATAAGGAACTGGAGAGCTGTCCACTTGAATGACTGCAATCAATGTGGCAAGAATGGTCCACCATGCTGTTGGAGGAGATCCTGGATTAGGCACAGCTGCGATAAAGGGACAGCAACATAATTTCAAGTCAGGACTTCCACTGAAAATGTTGCCCTTTCCTTGCTTGGTGGTAGAGGCCACAGCATTGGGAGGAGCTGATCAGGTATTTTTGGGGAATAATTTGCAGTGTGTTTTGATATGCTGAAGCAAAGATGGAATGAATATTTAAAATGCATGCTAATACAATCAAATCCCTGGTATCCGACACCTTTGGGGATTGGTAGGTGCCGGGTGAGTGAAATTTCTGGGAGCTTGAGATTGTGTGTTACGTGAATTGGCAAATGAACCACTAGGGAGCGCCGATTTTAATCTTTCATAATTATAACTAGTTATTTTCTGCAATCTTTTTTCTGGTTGCTTGAGGCTCCCCGTGGCTTGAATTCTGGATAACAGGAATTTTACTTATAGATGATCGAAATCTTCTTTCTATTTCTGGATGGAGAATAAAGAACCCTATCATTTTAGAATGAACCATTCATGTTCATGAACCATGAACAGGGGTACAAAAGAAAAGGAAAAGGAGAAATGCAGTAGTTATTGGGGACTCCATTGTCAGGGGTACAGACAGGAGGCTCTGTGAGCCAGATAAGTATACCTGCATGGTGTGCTGCCTCCATGGTGCAAGGGTACAAGATATCACAAATCGGGTCCAAAATATTCTGAGAGGAGAGGGAGAGCAGCCTGATGTCTTGGTACATGTGGGTACAAATGACATTGACAAGAAAAGGGAGGAGGTCATGAAAAGGGTTTACAGTGAGCTGGGACGAAAGCTGAAAGACAGGAATGCTAGGGTGGTGATCTCAGGATTACTACCTGTTCCAAATGCAAGTGATAAAAAGAATGTAAGGATAAGGAAAATGAACGTGTGGCTGAGGTGCTGGTGTACAAGGCAAGGATTTGGCTTCTTGGATCATTGGGATCTCTTTTGGGGAAGGCATGATCTTTACAAGAGGGACGGGTTGCACCTAAATCAAAAAGGTGTCAACATTTTGGCAAGTATGTTTGGCACAGCAGTGGGACAAGGTTTAAACTAATTTGGCAGGGGTATGGGAACCAGAGTGATAGGGAAAAGGGTAGGGAAGATAAAGTAATGGCCAGGAAAAGTAAAATAGGCAAAGTAATGTTGGGAGGAGAAAGTAAAAAATCCGATGGTGCAGTGAGTTTTCGGGTCAACGATAGTCTTAAGAAAATTACAAAGGAAAAATAGTGGGCAGAAAAATCAAAAGAAAAGGTTACAGAAGTCACTAGATATTAAAAGGACAAAGAGCATAAGGGCACTTTATCTGAATGCACGCAGTATTAGAAATAGGGTTAGTGAACTTGAGGCGCAAATCGGTACCCATGCCTATGATTTGGTAGCCATCACGGAAACATGGCTACAAGGTGACCATAAATGGGAATTAAACTTTCAAGGGTATCAGGTGGTGCAAAGAGATAGACAGGATGGTAAGGGAGGTGGAGTTGCACTCTTAATCAAAGTTGAGCTCCAGGCAGTAGTGAGGAATGATATAAGATCTAAAGAGCATAATGTTGAGTTCATTTGGGTAGAGATAAAGAATAACAAAGGGAAAAAATTATTGGTGGGTGTTATCTATCGCCCACCAAATAACAATAGTTTAGTGGTACAGGAAATAAATAGAGAGATAAGTGAGGCATGTAATAATGATACGGCAGTAGTCATGGGAACTTTAACTTCCACATAGATTGGGAAAATCAAGTTGGTCATGGGAGTCTAGAAGAGGACTTCATAGAATGCATCCGCGATAGCTTTCTTGAGCAGCATGTTAAGGAACCCACAAGAGAAAATGCTCTCCTGGATCTAGTGTTGTGCAATGAGATAGGTAGAGTAAATGATGTAATAGTCCGAGACCATCTGGGAAATAGCGATCATAGTATGATTAAATTTCTCATTCAGATGGAAGGGGAAATAGTTAGATCTAAAACTAATATATTATGCTTAAACAGGGGTGACTACCATAGGATGAGGGAGGAACTGGGCAGAGTGGACTGGGAGCACAGGCTAATTGAGGAACAGTGGAATATTTTCAAAGAAATATTTTGTAATGCTCAACAAAAATATATTCTGGTCAGGAAAAAGGGCAGCAAGGGAGGAAAAAATCAACCGTGGTTAACAAAGGAAATAAAGGAGAGTATAAAATTGAAGGCGCAGGTGTACAAAGCTGCAAAGAGCAGTGGGAAACTGGAAGATTGGGATAACTTTAAGAGACAACATGGGGTTACAAAGCGGGTAATAAGAAATGGGAAAAAGGATTATGAAAGTAAATTGGCACAAAATATAAAAACAGAAAGCAAAAAATTTTATAAATATATAAAACGGAAGAGAGTGGCCAGAGTTAACATAGGACCCTTAGAGGATGAGAAATGAAAACTGGTAGCAAAAAGTGAGGAAATGGCCGAGGCATTAAACAAATATTTTGTGTCCGTCTTCACGGTGGAAGACATGTCCAGCATGCCCAAGTGCGGAGTTAAGGATGCAAATGTTGGGGAGGGCCTTGATAACAAAAGAAGTAGTGATGGAGAAACTAATGGGACTAAAGCCAGACAAATCACCTGGTCCTGATGATATGCATCCAAGGGTTCTGAAGGAAATGGCAGAAGTTATAGTTGATGCATTGGTGGTCATAAACCAAAATTCCTTGGATTCTGGGCAGGTCCCGGCAGACTGGAAGACAGCAAATGTCACGCCACTTTTTAAGAAGGGATGTAAGCAGAAGACTGGAAATTATCGGCCAATTAGCTTGACGTCTGTAGTTGGAAAAATACTTGAAGCCGTCATTAAAGATGAAATAGTGAAACTTTTGGAACGTAAGGGTTCAATCAGGCAGATGCAACATGGTTTTAGAAAGGGAAGATTTTGTTTGACAAACTTGTTAGGATTCTTTGAGGATATAATGGGTGCGGTGGATAGAGGGGATCAGGTTGATGTTGTATATTTGGATTTCCAGAAAGCGTTTGATTAGGTGCCGCACAAGAGACTTATCAGTATGTTACAGGAAAGTGGAGTCCGGGGAAGTATATTGGCCTGGATTGAAAATTGGTTGTCTGACAGGAGGCGGAGAGTCGGGATAAGTGGGAGTTTTTCAGGTTGGCAGAGAGTGGTAAGTGGGGTGCCGCAGGGGTCAGTGTTAGGCCCACAACTGTTCATCATTTACATTGATGACTTGGAGGAGGGGACAAAATGTGGTGTAGCCAAGTTTCAATGTATTTATTAAGCATAAGATTGAAAACGTGAGGTTCAGGGTTTTATTTATTTATTTAGACATACTACCCGGTAACTGGCCCATTCGGCCCACAATCCCTTGCTGCTCAATTACAATTACAGTTGTTCCATAATAATCCTTCTGGAGAATGGTGGTAAGGGCGGCACGGATAGCATGGCAGTTAGCACAATGCTGTGCAGGGCCATCAATCAGGAGCGGGATTCAAAGCTGGCGCTGTCTGCAAGGAGTGTGTACATTCTCCCCATGTCTGCGTGGGTTTCCTCTGGGGGCTCGTTTCCTCCCACCATTCGAACCATACTGGAGGTTGGAGGCTAATTGGGTGTAATTGGGCAGCGCGGCTCATGGGACGAAATGGCCTGTTACCGTGCTGCATGTCCAAATCTAAATCTAAATCAAATTACACCCTATTAACCTACAATGGCAGTACATTTTTCGAATAGTGGGAGGGAACCAGAACACCCAGAGGAAATTCACACAGACATGGGGGAAATGCACAAACTCCTTACAGATAGCTCTGGATCCCAACCTGGGTCGGTGGCGCCGTAATAGCATTAATCTAACCACCACGCTAACTGTGTCCCCCTTACCACTGTTCTCCAGCTGGATTATAATGGAACAATAACTTTGTCAAAAATTAATTTGGATTATTATTTTTTAATTATGTAAGACTAAATATATTTTTTAAACACCAGAGTATAAACAGTAAGATTTCTCTTTACGCAGTAAACAAGAACATTTGCAGATTCTGGGGTTCAGCAAAGTACACGTAAGCCCCCTTTCATGTTCAATCTACTCTTGAATATTTCCAGGGAATTTTTCTGTATTTGAAGACATTCAGAAGCTTTGTTTTAAAAATTTTAATGTCGTTGGCACGCAGTAAATAACACAAGAGGCCAAGACCGAGTCACCGATCTACAGGCTTTTATTCACAATGGGCAGGGTTCTCATCCTGTGCCATGATCTGGGCTTTCTGGGGAAGAGTCAGGATGTTGGAGGCTTTATACAAGGTCAAAAGAGGGAGGGACCACAGGTACAGACACAGAATGAGGAGGAACCAGGTAATCAGGAGTACAGCAGTTCACCACAGTCATTTCTTATTTGCCAATATAATATTTCTCACCTCAATCCATGAGGGATGAAAGTAATGTTTGCTCATCTTTTTTTTCTTTCCTCCTACATGGTTTTATTTGTTTTTATGATGTTTTACCTTTTTTTACTTTCCCTTTTCAATCTTTTGTGTTCCTTCATTGAATTCTAGAATTCTCCCAATTCTCAGGATTATTGCTCTCTCTGGAAATACAATCCCTTTGTCTGCGAGAAGAAAATAAAATGACTGGTGCAGATGTGCGGAAAGCGGGGAGACACAGTGCCCCTCTGCAGGGTTCTACCGCTGAAGAGAACCCTGGGGCCGGGTGGGCTGTTGGTGAGCAACCCACGCAGGGTGCAGCAACTATGATTGAAGGGCTCTCATCAGGCAGTGGACTGCTGGAGACTGGCTGAAGAGGTACCAGGAATTGGAATCGGGATTCTCGAGGTTGTGATGGACCTGAAGGCTTCCTGATCGAGTGAGAAGTTGGGATCTTGAGCTCATGTTGCTGATGGTATTGGATCCATATCATGGATTGAAGTATTTGTAGTTACAGAGGCTGTGGGAGCACTGGAGATTAATCCACAGACCCTCGGTGTATCTGTGGGACTCGCATTTGCTTCTCTTTCTCGGACTGATGGCCAATTTCTGCTGATGGCCAATCTTTTGTCTGCCTTATGGCAGACTAAAGTAGGCTTTTTGTAATATTACATCTGTTTTACAATAAAAGAATCTTGAATCTTGAACCTTTCCCTTGGACCACATATTATATTCATGTTATCTTTTATGACCATGAATGGACAGGTTTACAGTTGGATTCTTGAGCCTTAAAAGGCATTATAAACCATGTATTAATTCTTCATGTGTTCGTCTTTAGTGTCATTTAAAAAAAAAATTCCCTATCTATTACAGCCAAATGAAAATGATTAGGAGAATCTAACAGCTGAAGCAAATTAGACAAATAAATACTCACTCCAAAAGACACTAAAAACTCACACACTTGTTTGTCACAGCACATCACACATTGGACGGCAGCTCTGAAAGAAATTGCTGCTCCTCTCAGTAAAATGCCATTAGAATCCTTAAATGAGTCTGTTAATAGAAACACAACCCTGTGTTTAATCATTGCTGAGGACTGAAATGATGATAGAGCACTTTATCATTAATGACAAAATGCAGATTTCGTATAATATTTGGGACCATTGACCGCTGAGGCTATCTCCTTGGAGACAATTGGTTCCTGTGTAAGGCAGACCCCAAGAAACCAAGAAAGGCCACTGCCATCTCAGACACTTGCGTCAGTGAAACCACCAATCGGTAAGGTCGGCCAAATGCCTTTCAATGTGCTCTGTTATCATGGAAATGACTATCCTTGTGAAGCAAGGAGCAGAGCTGAGAAATGCTTCCGCTGTCAACCTTCACAATGCCTTTTGCACTCGTTGACAACCATCCATTTTGAGATACAAATTAGATGACGTACTGGAATTTTCAGTGATGTGTCTGGGTCAGGGCAATTACCGCATTTTGTACTGGAAGTATGTAAATGTGGTTCGGTGAATGGATGAAGCCTTCACTTCAGGCTGTGGCAAGGGTGACATTTGACTTGTCAACGTTCTTCATCATTTTCTGGTTCATGGAGAGTCCCTTGGAAATAAAGATGCTTTTATTCCAGTCTAGTTGTGTGGGCTTTCAGATCATCCCTCAACTGTCAGACTCTTGAACAATAATAGATAACGATACTCAATTACAAACTCATTTAAGGACCCTTATGCTCATTAGCTATTGCTGTTTATTTATATCTGCATTTGCACCGTTTGTTTACAACTGACTGCCCCTGATGTTTATAGTTTACAGTTACTGGTCTATAAATTTGCCTAGCCCAGTCCGCGATTAAAAAATCTTAGGGTTGTGTGTGATATCGTTCATGTTCTCTGATAATAAATGTAACTTTGAACAAATGACAAGCATTTGGGCTTCATGTGAAGGAGATTATGAATGTGGTGGATAGGTGATGAGTTGGTGAAGTGGTACTTCTTTCCTGGGCTTCTGTGTGCTCCTGATCCTTGGCCTCTCAATATAGTCCTTCTCTATTTTCTGAAGCCAGAGGTCAGCGATTCTTCGAGGATGTTGCATTTATTCAAAGGGACAGGGCACATTATTGAGACTTACCTTCTGTCTACCTGATAATATCTTCCCAGGAATAAGCATGACGTTGGTTTCAGGAGGTTGATATTGGGCATTTGAGCAACCCTGCCAACATCCCCTTTGCTGTTTATGACAATAAACTCATGATGAACATCGAACTGCTGAGGGTCAGGTAAATTTGATTGTGAACTGCAGTCACAGTGGATTGGATAGTTTCCCGATACTTTCGAAGATCAGCTCCTCTCCTGCAGGGACTTTATTGGAGATGAGATGCAATAATGCACCAAGAAAAGTTGATCTGGTAAACCACTGTTATGCTATGATTGGCTACTGCCAGCTGGACACACCTCCCAAGACCAATCCTACCCATTACCCCTTTGCATACTCCCACTGTTACGAGCCCAGAGGACCTCAAAACCCAGCAACAATAGATATTCACCAAGACAAATGGTTACTTAAACAAAAGTTGCTTTTAATTATCTTTAAACATGAAAACAGAATCACACTTTAACTTATCACTATTGACTTAACTAACTTAACTTAACCCCCTTCTAATTCTAAGCGCATGTGTGTGTAATGTGTGTATAAGTTCATAAAAGCATTTTGGTTCACAGTCCAATCTCACTTCTCATTCCTTCAAGTTCACTGGTTGCAGGCAATTCTTAGACTGTCTACAGAATTTAACATTTATAAAGTTCACCAGGCTTTGGTGCTTGAAAGGTAAATGGTTACTGCTCAGGAAGGTTCTTGTCGGTTTTCAGAGAAAGATTCGTTGTAGCTGACACCTACAACTGATTCCTTTTTAATCAGCTACTTCAGTGTCTTGCAGAAGAAACTTGACTCCTCAGGGTTCTCCAGATGATAACTTCTTTCTTTCAGGTCACCACCGAGTTCCTTTTTGTTTCTCTTATTTCAAGTGAAACATTAGACAACAAGTCTTCTCCTCTTGCATGAACCGCAAGGACTTTGACCAGGCTGAACTAAGCACTCACAACCCATCTTACGAATGGGGTTTCCACAAGCTTGCCAGCTTGTACTATTCCAGTCCTAGAACTGATCTCTCTCTCTCTCTCTCTCTCTCTCTCTCTCTCTCTCTCTCTCTCTCTCTCTCTTTCTCCCTCTGAGTGAAAGCCTGTTTGACTCTCTGCTTGCAAAACCACATGACCCTCTTAGAACAGCAAGTTCCACTCCAGACAGTATGCGGCTCCAAGAATTTCTTTCATCTGTTGCCTTTTTGTAAACAACAATCCATTAGTGAAGTCTCTTAGGCACTCTTCAAAGCTTCTGCAAAGGTTCTGGGCCGATATGTCCAGCATTAGCAGAGCCCCAGTATTTTAAATAAGATCTGTTTGAAAGTGTTTGTATGTGACCTACACTAACAAACCTGCCCCAATTTATCTCCCAAAGATATATCTATATTCTGTCACACCACTCTTCCTTTCATGATCAGTCGATGAGGTTGGCTGCTGCTCCAGTCTATAGTTAATAAAAGCCCATCAGTTTCAGAACCTCAGTCTTTTGTGGTAACTGATGGTGTATCAGTTGAGAAAAATGTTTGGGCAATAGTGCCACTTTGTTTGACATCGGTGGTCACCAAGGATAGTTCTGTTGGTTTTATGGCATGCATGCAGTTGTGAGGCAAGGCAAGGTGAACGTGAATTTCTGTTGGCAGCTGAATTTGATCAAGATGTTCTTCTGTCCATTTTAATGAATGAAGCCAGAGGCTTGCGTGAGGTCAAGGGAGCTGCCCCATGCCTGTCACACAGTGGAAATCATAGTACTAAACAAATAAGATCCTCACTGCCATTCAGAGCTCCGTTCTTCAGTCACTGGGAGCAGGGATAACCCAGGTAATGACTTTTTCTCCTTCACTTCCATTGACTCAATGGGTTTATCACCTGAAATGACTTCACAATAATCCAACATAACGCCTTCCAATGCTCATAGTACATTGGGCACAATAAATATATTTTAATTAAAAATCATCAATAAAGCCATTCATTCCATCACCTAGAGTAAATAAATACAGGAATTGTTCCCTTCATTTGGGGTGAATTATCTGAGGGTTCAGATAAAGGCACATTCCATTTCATAAATTCATAATTCACTTTTACACAGGTTCAATTTTTATTCATATCTTCAGCTTTGTTAAACAAAATCCTAAAAATCATTTTTTTAATCAAAATTATTCAAGCACTTCTGCAGATTATACTTCATGTTTGAATTTTCTTGGTTAAAAACTGAAACCATGTTCCAAAGTCATTCCTGGAAAATAATTTCTTTTTTTTTAAATTAATACAATGGAACTTTATATTTGGCAATAAATATCAGCCATGCTGAATTTACACAACTATATGTAGCTTTCCAACTTTTCGACTTATGTCGTGTGTCCAGAGCAGCCATTCACAATGAGGTCCATATGGCTGCCTTGGGAAGCCACAGCACATGTATGGAGGACCACGGATTGAAAAATAAAATATTCTTTGTTTTTTATTAGGAGAGAAGTATGGAAGAAACCAACTAAATGACTGCTTCACAGGGAAGGGGGCTCATAAACTTTGAGGAAAGTCCTAAAGGGGCCATAGTCAAAAACATGTTGAGTGGTTGGTCAAGAGGATAGAGTGGTACCGATACTCAGCTCCCATGAGCCAGTCTCTAGCAAACCCAGCCTGTGTGAGTCCTTTGACTGTGGATTTCCAGCAGCTTCTGTCCTGTGTGAGTCCCTCGACCACAGGTCTCTGAGCGTCTGCAACCTGTGTGGGTCCTCCAACAGCTGAGTCCCTAACTGATCAGCTGCCGTGGTCACCATCCCATAGTGTCATCTCCTCTGCTTCTCCTTCTCAGCAGGAGGTGTTCCCCCCATTTCTGGTACCCTGCTTCCCCAGAGTCTGCACCTGCTCGTGGCCACTGCCGATTTGGGCACAGATCCCACAGTTACAGGGTTCTAATTAAAAACACTATTGGCTCCTTTAACAAGCAGTTTAAGGTCAAAGGAGGGTAAGGTTAAGAGGGACCTGAGGGAAAACCTTCTCTCTTTGATGATTGTCTGCATCTGTACAAGCTGCCACAGGAAATCGTAGAAGTGAGTAGAAATGCAATGTTCAAAAGAAATTTAGACAGGTATTATGGATGAGGGAATCAGAATAATATGGACCAAATGCAAGAAAATATGACTAGCTCAAAAAGCCAGAGTTGGACTGAAGGGCCTGTTTTGTGCTGTATAACTTTATGAACTGAGTATAAAAACGGTACAGAGTTCCAAGGACACTGCAGGACCTGATGAGTTCCTCTAGCATTTTTGTATTGTTAATAAAAACTGTACAATTCCATTGTCTCACCTAATTTATTTTCCCCATCAGATTTAGAACATTGAACATAGAACAATACAACACAGGAACAGACTCTATGACTTATGATATCTGTGCCAAACACAATGCCAAATTAAACTAAAATTCTGCTCCTTGCACATAATGCATATCCATCCGTTCCCTGCAAATTTATGTCTATATAAGTCCTTCGAAAGCAATCCTAAAATGAAATTCAGGAAAAAAAAATATTCCTGGTAACATTTATTTTCAATTTTTCCACATAAACTATGTTATATCTTCTCCGAAAGGGATTGTTAATTGATTGTAAATTGGGACTGAAATTCTTATCTGGATCCTTGCCCACCATGACTGATCTGCCAAACTTACTTCACCTTCCACCCAGGAGATAAGGCTTCTATTCAGGTCATCAGTCACAGATTTATTTCCTCCTAGATCTTCGAAATAAAATGCCAGTGTTTAATTCACTGAATCACCCCATTCATTTCACTTAAACCTTTGAGAATTTATGAAGATCTTCCTCAAACAGCAGATATAATATTCCTGAAAATGTGTTATAGGCCTCCATGAATCATACACACACCACAGAAATATCAGAAAATTGCATGGATATAAATGTATTGTTGGAAAGAAGTTCATCTGGTTTTCATCAATTGGACAACAGAAGAATATTCCCCAGGATATTGTTTCATCTAATTTCTTTTCCAATCAGATTTAGAACATAGAACATAGAACAATGCAGCACAGGAACAGACTACAACTCATGACATCTGTGCAAACACAATGCCGAATTAAACTAAAACTCTGCTCCTTGAACATGATGCATATCCATCCGTTCCCTGCATATTCACGTGTCTACATCGGAAAGTTTCTTAAAAACTACTATCGTATCTGCTTTCACTATTATCCCTGGCGAACCCAGACACCTACCAGTCTCTGTGTAAAAACCTTGTCTCCTTTAAACATTCCCCTTCTCACCTTAAACCCATACCCACTTTGATCTTGGGAGAAAGATTCTGATTATCTATCCTTTCTATGCCTCTCATAATTATAAAAACTTTCACCAGGTCTCTCCTCACCCTCTAATACCCAGAGAAATCAGCTCAACTTTATCCAATCTTTCCTTATACCTCTTGCTCTCTAATCCTGGCAGCATCTGGGTCAACCTCTTCTGTACCCTTTCCAAGGTTCCACATCCTTCCAACAATGGGATGTCCATAATTTACATGCAAAATTTTACAGAAAGATAATTTCAAGCTCAAAGAACTATGGACCTTCCAGTTATATTTCTCATATCACTGTTCATTTTTTTTTCAAAATTGTTCACAGAATGTAGACTTCTCTGACAAACTGGCATTTGAAGTCAGTCTATAATCCACATAGTGGTTAACGGAATGGCTGTTACAGCACCAGTGACCCGGGCTCGAATCTGGCACTATCTGTAAGGAGTTTGTAATGGTAAAAGTTCAATTATTGTCATGTAATACTGCATTAGGAATGTAACTTTCATTAAATTCATGAACTTTTGTCTACAATAAGGCAGACAGGGAGTCGCTACTTTGTTCAGCACCCCTCACAGAAACCTACTGGAGTTGGTGTTCCTTGGCGGTCTCCCCTCCAAGTACTGGCCAGCCTGATTATCTTTCGATATCAGATGATCTCAGGCATATTCAGAATATTAGGCTTGTACGTTCTCCTCATGACTGGCTTCATGGGTTTCCTCTGGGTGCTCTGGTTTCCCCCCGCACTTTAACACATACTGGAGTTGTAGATCAATTGGGTGCAATTGGGTTGCATGGAATTGTAGGCTGAAAGGGTTTCCTATATGTGTAAAAAAATTGTTCTCTGAACTGATTGGCTTTCAGATGGCAGTTAAGAGCTTACCTCATTGGTAGACTTGGAGACATATATAAAAGTCAGGCCAGTTAAGGATGGGAAATGTCCTTCTTCAAGGACTAGAGTGAACCAGATCTGTTTTTAATACAAGTTGGCTAATTTCATGATCACCATTGACTCAGCTCAGGCTATCACACAAACTGGCCTCCTTCCGTTAACTCCATCTACAACTCAACAGTTTTGGGAAAGTTGCCAATTCCCCCTATCCTGGTCACACCCTCTTCTCCCTTCTTCCATTGACTAGCATATACACAAGCTTGAAAGCAAGGAACATCTAGATTCAAGATCAGGTTCTTGCCTGCTGTTATCAGAACTCTTAAATGGACCTCACACTGACAAAAGATGACACCCTTGTGGTGTGCTGAGGTAGCAGCGAGCAAGCACAAAACTCAAAGACTGTACAACAGGCTTTATGCCGGTACAAGTATGAGCACCATTTCATGCTTCAGTGGCTCCTGTGTGACTGGCTCAGGAAGGGCCAGCTCAGGTCTATATTCGGGTCAGCTGATTGACAGCTGGCCAGGTGGAGTCAGCTCTTAGGTGATCTTCCTGCAGGTACAGAGATTGCCCCCTACAGTAGTATGGTGGTCATATCACCACAACCCTGGCACTATTTTTCAAAACTACTTTTCACTATCCCCAGTATTTTTTTTTAACTTTTCTCTCCACCCAGAACTATTGTAACATTCTCTCTGTTTGTAAAACCTGCTGAGTTTCTCCAGTACAGTTGTCTATTTCACTCGACACCATCAACTGCAGTCTTCCTTATTTAAATCTTCTCTATACTTTTGTCCCATTTATTTCTTATTATTGCTGACTTGCCTGGATAGCAAGAAAAACAATGCTTCTTACCATGTCTTCAATTCATATTAGCTTTTTATCCTAATTTATTAGAACATGGAACATTACTGCACAGTACAGGCCCTTTGTCCCATGATGTTGTTCCAACCTATAAAAACCTATTCAACAAACTAAACCTTCCCTACCTCACACCCATAACCCAATACTTTTCTTGCATCAATGTGTCTGTCTGCGAGTCTTTTAAAAGTCCCCATTGTACCAGCCGCTACCACCACCTCTGGCAATGCATACTAGGCAACCTCAACTCTCTGTAAAAAAAAATCCCTGATATCACCCCCCCCACCCAAACTTTCCTCCCATCACCTTGTACTAATGTCCTCTGGTGTTTGCTACTCTCGCCCCAGGGAAAAGGTGTTGGGTCTCCACCCTACCTATGCCTCTCTATTTAATCACCTGTATTGATCTTAAACCTAATTGAACTTAAAATTTCCAGCTGCTGTGATGGGATTCGAATTTTTATCTTTGAATCAAGCATGTGTACTCTGGCTGCTGGTTAAGTACATAGCTAATACTCCCTTTTGTGCTTGGTACTTAAACTCAGCAGAAATCAATCAGTCATAAACAGGAACATTTAGAACATCCACTATAACATTCACTTGGCCATCCTGAATGGGCCTTTATATTAGAGAAGTTTGGAAAAACGCAAGCACAAGTTTTAGACAAGCAAGTGAGGTGCAACTTACAGAACGCTTTGGAGATCATGTAATTCTCCCAGTTAACAATGTCTCCCAAGGTCAGAATCCATTTTTTTTGGGAATATTAGCGGTGTTGCTTCCCATAAGGTAAACTGACCTGATGACCACTTCTAGCATTTTCACACTTTAATTTACATTTCTACCATCTACAAGTTAAAAACAAATACTTGTACATTCATCTTTTTCATTAATTTAGACATACAGCACCGTAACAGGCCCTTCTGGCCCACGAGCCCCTGATGCCCAATTGGACCCAATTATCCTACAACCCTATATGCTTTTGAAGGGTGGAAGGAAACTCACGCAGACACGAGGAGAACATACAAACATACAAAGAATGAGAGGAGACTTAATAAAGGTCCACAAGATTATGAGAGGCATAGATAGGGTGGACAGCCAACCCCTGTGTATCAGCGCAGGAATAGCAAACACCAGAGAATTTATGTACAAAGTGAAGGGAGGGATGTTTAAAGATTCCATTATTGTCACGTAATACTACATTTAGAATGTAATATACATGAAATTCTTTAACTTTGTCTACCGTAAAGCAGACAGAGAGTCGCAGGGTAGACATCAGGGGTAAATATTTTATGCAGAGAGTTGTGGGATCTTGGAATGCCTTGCCAGGCATGGTAGCAGAGGCTGAAAGATTAGCGGAATTTAAGAGACTCTTAGACAGGCACACGGATGGAAGAAAAATAGAGGGTTACTGGCTAGGGAGGATTTACTACATTTTTTAAGGAATATAGCACACCTTTACACTAACCATGCACAAACCCTATGTTATCCTCCCCATGCCCTCAACTCTCTCTCGAATTTACCACTCATCTGCACACTGGAGTGCAGATGTTTATTAAGAAGATCCAACACTTCCTCTTCATTAATCTCCACATGAGCCTGTTCTATTCCCACCCTATTCTGATCAAGGTCCTTTTCTCTCTTGTGAATATTGAAGGAAAGTTAGGACTTCCCCAACCTCCTCTGCCTCCAGGTATATGTTACCTCATTTTTCCTTTAGCAGCCCCACCTTTATTCTCATCATACTTTCAGGATGGTTAAATGAGTCTATCAATGCTCTTGGACATTAAAGATTGGATTTAAAGACAAATTAGTTCAAAATGGTGGACAGTCAGAACCTTTACCCCAGGGTATGAGTTTAAAGGAGATCTGCAGGGCAACGTTTTTGCACAGAGAGTGGTGGGTACCTGTAATGGTTTACCAGGAGTACTGGTGGAAGCATTTACAATCAGAGCATTGAAAAGAATTCCAGTCAGGCACATGAATATGCAGGAATAGATGGATATGGATCATTTCCAGGCAGAAGAGATTCAGCTTAACTTGGCATCATGTTCAGCACAGACTTTGTGGGCTGAAGGACCAGGTCCTGTGCTCTCTGTTCTGTATTACTAGCACAATAACAGGCTGTTCTGGTCCACGAACATAAATACATCGAGGTTACAAATTAACCTGTTCACCCCATAAGTCTGGAACCCATAAGTCTTTAGAATGTGGCACGAATATTGTGTTCAGTTCTGGTCACCTAATTATAGGAAGGATGTGGCAGCTATGAAGCGGGTGCAGAGAAGATTTACCAGGATGTTATCTGGATTGGAAAATAAGCTTTATGAGGCGAGGTTAGCAGAGCTGGGGATTTTCTCTCTGGACTGATAAAGGATGAGACGTGACTTAATAGAGATCTGCAAGAGTCTGAGAGGCAGACTCTACATAGGTAGAGAGCCAGTGAGCACCTTTTTCCCAGAGTGGGAATAGCAAACAGCAAAGAACATCTGAACAAATTGAAGGGAGGAGAGTTTAGGCATGGACTAGTAGGGCCAAACTGGCCTATTCTGTGCTGTATATGGTTATATGGTTATAGGGGTATGTTATTTTACACAGAGAGTTTTAGGTGCTAGAAAGCCTTGCCAGGTGTGGTAGTGAAGGCTGAAACATTAGCGGCATTTAGAGTCTCTTAGACAGGAACACAGATGAAGTAAAATAGACAGTAATGAGTAGAATGGGTTTCATTTTTTTTTTGGTGGGAATATATAGATCAGCACATCATCTAGGGCCGAAGGGCCTGTACTGTGCTGTAACGTTCTATGTTCTCTGCAACTGGAGCACCCAGAGGAAACCCGCGCAGGTCATGGAGAGAACATACAAACTCCTTACAGAGAGTGGCAGATTTGAACCCAGGTCATAAGTGCTGTAATAGCATTGTGATAACCGTGTTGAAGGGGATGGAGAGATATCTATCAGGTGCAAGCAGCAGAGTTTTAGTTTGATTTGGATGTCATGTTCGGCAACAACACCGGGGGGCCGAAGGGCCTGTCCTCTGCTGCACTGCTCTATGACCTGTAACCTATACCTTGGACATGATGGTAGAAATCCGAGCAGCTGGAGGAACATCGAAACCACAGTACCGGAGGTCAGGATTGAACTCACGCCACTGGAGCTGTTAGGCAGCAGCTCTTCCTGCTGTGCCTCCAAGTTGCCTGCTATGAAAGGCGCAACGTAAAGTCTTTCCTTCGCAATATGCTGGTGCAATGAATTATGTTTCCTCCCCCCCCCCCCCAGTGAAGGGGGATGGGTTTGCAAAGCCAGTTTAGCAAACACCTTCTGGTGGATTGCATCAGCACAGCCCATGCCTTCTCCAGAGCAAAGCGATAAAACTTTCCAGAGAAGCTTAAACTTGTGCAAAAATAAATAACCACCTGATTTGTTTCACCGCCAAGAGCCTGTTGGAAAGTTTTATAGCTTTTTTCTGGAGCACAAGAGTGCTTGCACTGTGATGTAATCCTTAAGAGGATATGTTAAATGAATCTTCCAGTAAGTAAAGATAATGCACGTACATTCTCTCCCATCAAAGACACAGTTTCAGTGAAGAACTTTCATCAGGGAGAAGCTGAGGACTGTGAAATTGTGAACCAACAGGCTTGAAGAGTTTCTTTTCCAGAGCCATGAAGCTCCTGATTGAATCCCTTAACCTTGTTTGGTAGAAATTAATCTTCCTTTACATTGTCATCCTATGCTCTATAAACTGTGCTCTTTACATGGCTGTTTGAATGTTAGAGATAACCCATCAGTCTGCTTGCAGAAGAAACCTTCTCACTGTACTAAACCTTAGCATTAATCAGAGCCACATAGGGGACAGCAGATGCTGAAATCTGAACACAAATTCTCTGCTGGAGGAACTCAGCGGGTCGAGCATCAACCGTGGGAGGAAAATGAACGGTCAGTGTTTCAGTCTGGAACCATCCATTAAGACAACGACGACTCCGGCCTGAAACGTTGACCGTTCTTTTCCTCTCACGGATGCTGCTCGACCCATTGAGTTCCTCCAGCAGATTGTGTTTAGCCTGAGCATTATTGCATCCCTCTGCAAGGAGAGGTTTGCATTAATAGGGAATCTGGGAATGGCGTGTGGATAATGGAGCCTGTCTCTGCCTCAGTTATGTGTTTAACACTAAGATCTCCAGTCTAATTCTGGGTCAGGCCTAGGTTAATGAGTCTCAGTCGCTGGAGTGATTAAAAACTGTCTTCTGGACTGCAATGACCTGTTGTGAAGGAAAGTATAGTAAATCCGGCACCTATGGGGGATTGGTAGATGCCAGATAAGTGAATTTCCCTGTTGTTTGAGTTTGCATGTTGCATGATTGGTGAGGCACAACAATTTTAAACTTTGATATTTTTTACCTATTTATTTTGCTGGTGGTTTGAGGCTGCCGGTTGCTTGAATTCCAGATAACAGGAGATTTTTCTATACTTGAATTCAAATAGCCCCTTTCTCATTTCATTCGGATCATCCAAAAGCATTTTACAGCCAATTAAATATGTCTGAAGTGCAGTCATTGCTACAAGGTTGAGTGAACTTGGTCTTTTCTCCTTGGAACAACAGAGGATGAGGGCTGACCCAATAGAGGTATACAACATGATCATGGGGATGGCCAGTGGCTTTTTCTTGGGGATGAAATAGCTAACACCAATGGAACATAGTTTTAAGAGCTTGGGAGTTAGTACAAGTTGGATGTAAGAGGTGTTAAACACAGAGAGTGGTTGGGTGCATGGAATGTACAATGGTGGTGGAGACAGGTACAACAGAATTTTTTAATAGATGGGTACATGCAACTGAGAAAAATGGACGGTATGCATTGGGGAAACTCTTGTTGCTTGTTATCAAGTTGTTGGAGTTGGTTATTATGTTGGCACAACACTGTGGGTCGAAGGGCCTGTGCTGTGCTGTAGATTTCTATGTTTGTGAGAAGTGGCAGGCAATTTTTTGGACAGAAAGCTCCCACAAACAGCCACTTGATGAACCGCAGAAATATCAAGAGTGGGATAAATATTGGTCAGGGTACTTGGATTAATTCATCATCGAATGAGATGGGATGATTTGCATTTATCAGAAAGAGCAATTAGTCATGGATAAATTCAGCTCAGAAACAGGCCCTTCAGCTCATTGTGTGAAACTGTCCATCAGCTACCAATTTTATACTCATCTTGCATTAATCCCATTTTCTATTCTTCCTTCATATTCTCATTGACTCCTGCCAGAGACTGCCACGGCTTCACATGACACGAGCAACTTCCAATGGCCAAAGGCCCTGTCGCATACTGGAAGATAGGCGTTTAAGCTAAGGAGGGGAAAGTTTAAAGGAGATATGCGGGGGAAATTTTTTAGACTTGCAGCATGGTAACAGGCCCTTCGAGCCGACGAGCCCCTGCTGCACAATTACACCCAATTGACCTACAAACCCCGAAGGGTGGGAGGAAGATGGAGTACCTATTGGAAACCCAAGCAGATACGTGGAGAACGTACAATTTCCTTAAAGACAATGCCGGATTCGAACCCAAGTCACTGGTACTATAACAACATTGTGCTAACCTCTACACTAACTGTGCTGCCTGCAGAGGTTAGTGGGTTTCTGGAACAAGTTGCTAGGAGTAGTTCTTCTTTCTTTGGCTTGGCTTCCCGGACAAAGATTAATGGAGGGGTAATGTCCATGTCAGCTGCAGGCTCATAGTGGATGCAGATAACATATTAGTGTGAAAGAGACTTTTAAATAGATGCATGAATATTCAAGAAATAGAGAGATTTGTATCATGAGTCAAGAGCAGAGTTTTATGTATCATATTTGCTAAATTTGCACAATTTACATTAATGATCTGGATGAGGGGATTGGATGTAATATCTCCAAATTTGCCGACAACACTAAGCTAGGAGGGGTTGTGTGCACGGAAGAGGGGGTCAGGAAGCTCCAGTGTGATTTGGTTAAATTGAGGGACTGGGCAGATATATGGCAAATGCACTACAATATGGATAAATGTGAGGTTATCCACTTTGGTCATACAAACCGGAGGGCAGATTACTATTTGAATGGCAATAGATTAAGAGATGGGAAAGTGCAGAGAGACCTAGGGGTACTTGTACACCAGTCTCTGAAGGCGAGCATGCAGGTACAACAGGCGGTTAAAAAGGCAAATGGTATGTTGGCCTTCATATCAAGAGGGTTTGAGTATAGGAACAAGGATACCTTACTGCAGCTGTACAGGGCCTTGGTGAGACCCCACCTGGAGTATTGTGTGCAGTTTTGGTCACCTTATCTAAGGAAGGAGGTTCTTGCAATGGAGGGAGTGCAGAGGCGATTCACCAGGCTGATACCTGGAATGGCAGGAATGACTTATGAGGAAAGATTGCGCAAATTGGGATTGTACTCGCTGGAGTTTAGAAGATTGAGAGGGGATCTCATAGAGACCTATAAAATTCTGGCAGGACTGGACAGAATGGATGCAGATGGGATGTTTCCAAGGATGGGAAAATCCAGAACTCGAGGCCATGGTTTGAGGATAATAGGCAAACCATTTAGGACCGAGATGAGGAGGAATTTCTTGACCCAGAAGGTGGTGAATCTGTGGAATTCATTGCCACAGAGGGCAGTAGAGGCAGGTTCATTAAATATATTTAAGAGGGAATTAGATCTATTTCTTCAGTATAAGGCTATTAAAGGTTATGGAGAGAAGGCGGGGATGGGGTACTGAACTTTAAGATCAGCCATGATCTCGTTCAATGGCGGAGCAGGCTCGAAGGGTCGAATGACCTACTCCTGCTCCTATCTTCTATGTTTCTATGTTTCTATATTGCACTATTCTATATGTATGTCAGCTTACCAAGCTGCATATTAAGACACAGGAAGAAATTAGAGCACCCAGAGAGTGCTGTCACAGAGCAAGCAAACTGCACACAGACAGCTCTTAAGATCAGGACTGAACCCAGGTCTCTAGCGTTGCTCAGGACTTGTAAATATAGTACAATTCCAATCATCCAAAATCAGATTACCTGAAATCCTCAGTTATCTGAAATTTTTTGAACCCGGAAATGACATCCGTTCAGCTCCAAAAATGTTCTTTTTTAGTTAATTGAGGATTTCAGAAAAATCATAAATCCTCATTTATTCAATTTTTTTTTCAGAGCTGAACTGACGTGGCAGGTTGAGAAAATGTTGGAATTTTGGAAAAACCTCCGATAGAATTTCGAGTTTTTGGTGTTGGATTTATCTTATTTTATCAGATTGCTTTTTGTTGAGAATTAATCATTATTTCATGCATTAAAAAAACCTTTCCTTGTTGTTTGTTGTTGTTTGAACACTGTTACAAGTGATTTGTTGCTGCTACTGGGCTGTTTTTTTAAAAAATGAGCAGTTATCTGAAAGTATCATTTATCCAAAATAGGCCCAGTTCCGACCATTATGGATAATCGGAGTTGCACTGGTATAGAAACTTGGTTGAGGGAAGGGCAGGACTGCAGCTTAATGTGCTGGGGTGTGAAGTCTCAGCCATGACAGAGACAGATGCCATAGAGGAAAGGGAATCACACTAAGTTTAGGAATGTGGAGAGGAAATCCTGGAGGGATCATCAACAATGATGAGGAGAGTTTATTGTCATGTACAGTATAATGTAAATGAAAAATTCTTACTTGCTGCAGCCATGCAGGTACCAGAATATAGGTTTGAGTTCAACTTCACTCTGATCTGGCTGTATGTACGTATTCAACACACACACACACACACACACACACACACACACACACACACACACACACACACACACACACACACACACACACACACGCACACACACACGCACACACACACACACACTTTATAATAACATCTATACAAAATAAATACATATTTTGGAATAATTTACTTAGTTTTGGATACTGTTCATCATTCTCACAGCCTTTGGGAAGAAGTTATTTTCCAGCCTGGCAGTCCTGATTTTGATGCTCCTTTACTTCATTCCTGATGGCAGTGGGTCAAAGATACTGTGTGCTAGATGGAAAGAGTCCCAATAATTCAATTTAAGCAAGCCCTATCAGGCCATATGGGTAGAATTTAGGAATGAGTAAGGGTTTGGGGGTAAAAGATGACCAGTATATAATAGTACGAGGGAGGGTAGGCCAGGGCTGGTAGGTGATAGGTGGAACAAGATGGGGAGGGAATGATGTCATTTACCTCCATCTGCCTGTAGTCTCCTTCCCATCTGGATGACCTATCACTTACTAGCCTGTTATTCCCCATCCTCCTCCTGATTCTGTTATGTACTGGCAATCTCAGTCCTGATGTTGTCTTGATCTGATGACCTCATTCTGCCTCCCTCCTCAGATGTTGCCTGATCTGTTGAGTTCTTCCAGAGTACTGCTTCTTGTTGCTGACTCTCAAGTCATATATGGGCCAGGATGGGTGAGGGAGATGGATTGCCTTCCCTGAAGATTGCTAAGGAACCAGATGCATTTTAAAACACTCCAATCGACCCATGGTCACCACTGCTGTGACATGCTTTGTATTGAATTGAACTTAAAAATGATGCAGCGCTGAAATGAAAGGGTGGGATTTGAACTCACATCACTGCATCATTTTCCAATACCTTTGAATTACTCCAATATCTCAACCGCGGTCCTCCTGATCCCTTTGAGGGTGGATCTTGCATATTCACATTGATTAAACAAAGGCTTCGTCATTCACTGCAGTCCTCTGTGATGTCCTGAGGCTGACAAAGGTGCTTTAGAAATGAAAATCTTTCTTCATCCCTCATCTTAAAATAACAAGGACTTACGTTAAGAATTCTTTCCTCCCCAACCAATGTTTAATTGAGTTTTTTCTTTAAATGGTCGCATTGTGTGAATTGGCAGAGAACAGTAGTTCATCCCAACAGCATGAGGGAGATGAATTTAACACACGTTGCCCAAACAATAAGATCTTTGAAGGAAGCAGAGGTTAATGACTGAACAGAGGCTGGTCTGAAACCTACATCTCTGTGCTGTCAGGTTGCCTCAAAACCAGCTCCACAAATAAGCAGAAGAAACAAATAACTAAATGAAGAGAAATGCACTGTAACTATTGCAGTTCTGTCACGTTCACTTTTTTAAAGGTTCGATACTGAAACGAGCAAATGTTTGGCCAACATAAGTAAGTCCATGTATATCACGATAAGAGCAGTTGCTTTGCCACACATCGGTTCACATCTAATTGAAATAAAGAAGCAGCACTTCTTAGGAAGGACACAGAAAGAATTTATTGGAACGATTCAGAGGATGAGGGACTTTGCTTGCAGGGATGTTGGCACTTTTTCTTTAAAAGAGAGAAGTCTACGGAAAATTTCTGTCGGGTGATCATCATCCTGAATGATGATTGGGTTTCTTGATTTTTCAACATTTTTGGTTTTTACTTCAGATTTGCTGGCACATTGGCCTGACTTGAGTTGCTGACTGGCTGGAGTTTGCACATTTTCCCTGTGACCAATTGGGTTTCCCCTGGGAGCTGTGGTTTCCTCCCACATTCCTAAAGCATGCCACAGTGGCCACAGTAAATGGTCCCCAACATGCAAGTGAGAGTCCAAATCTCATGGGTGAATGGGGAGAATAGAACAGGATTAGTGGGTGTTTAATGGACAGTGCAGACACGATGGGCCAAAAGGCCTGTTTGGTGTTGCATAACTGAATTCCTATTGCACAATATTAGTAGGAACATAGAACAATACAGCACAGTACTGGCCCTTCTGCCCACAGTACTGACCTATAAATTCCTATATTAAAAAATAAGCCCTCCCTATCTCATTACCCTCTATTTTTCTTTCATCCATGAGCTTGTCTAAGAGTCTCTTAAATGCCCCTAATGTTCCACCTCCACCACCACCCCTGACAATACAAGCTAGACACCCATAACTCTGTAAAGAAATTACCACTGATATCTCCACTAAAATTTCCTCTCCATTTTGTACAGTGTCCTGTGACATTTGTAACTCCTGCCCTAGGAAAAGGTGTTGCGTGTCCATCTTTCATAATCTTGTAGACATCCATTAAGTCACCTCTCCTCCTTCTTCGCTCTAAAGAGAAAAATTCCTAGTTCTGCTAATCTTGCCTCATTAGACATAATCCTGTTAAAATTTTGCATGTAAGTTGCTGAGGTATTTGCCTGCTCCCTTTGTCACCCCTGCTCAAGTTATGACATTGACATTGACCCAGGTATCATGCCTTCAGTTGAGCTGGCTGTCAGAATGGTTTCCCAAGCAGTCAAGGTCACCGGACATCTTTTTTTCCAAAGGGCATGTTCACCAGATGGAATTCAATAAAGGCATGATATGTGTTTATTATTAAACTTCCATGACTGACTGTAAATTTATTCTTGAATTAATAAGAAAAAAATACTTGCAGGTACTCTAAACACTGAGCAGGTTAGTCAGCATCTGTGGAAGGGGAAAAAGAATGAATCTTTTGTGAAATACTTGCTCTCCAGATGCTGTCTTGCCACCATTTTATGGTTTTGTGCTAGTTTTCATTAATTTAAAATTTAAAATTTAGACATACAGATATTCAGCACGGTAAAGGCCCTTCTGGCCCATGAGCCCATGCTGCCCACTTATACCCAATTAAGCTACATCCCATTTACTTGATGTTAGATTCTTTCAATGCTACAGTGGGGTTCGAACCTTATCCGAGGATCCGTAGAGAATACAGAGTAGCGTCAACAGCAAAACATAAAGAACAGGAGGATTTCAGCGGATCAGGGAAGCATCCATCAAAATCAACTGAGATCAAAGGTCAAACGGATCGATAGTTTAGGTTAATTGTCTGTTCAGAAATCTGATGACAGAGGGGAAGAAGCTGCTTTTGGAACATTGAATGTGTATCTTCAGGCTCCTGTACCTCCTTCCTGATGGTAGCAGTGAGAAAAGGGTACAGCCTGTGTGATGAGGCTCATTGACAAATGATGAATTTCAAACAATATCAGACATTCTCCCCTCCTGCAGTGTCAGAGTCTGGGAGATTAACATTCCCACCTTAAGGAATTTTGAGTGAAGCGGCTTCCCAGAATTGAAGCTGTGATGTGATAGAAATAGATGACTTTGTAGTTCATCGTGACCATGTGATATTTCAAACTTTTTCCCATACTCACAGCTCACTGATGGATGAGACAGGCAGGCTGGAAGCTTTTGAAAAATTAGGTTTATTTTGGAAAATCTTCAGTTCTGTGTACTTCTGTGTTTTTTTCTTCCATCTACTGTTTATTGATGACGCAACTCTTCGAGTGGGAAAACGTGGTGTGACCTGGTCAACAACATGTCATGGGAGACCAGATATTGTCACATTGAAACAATGTCATGCAGAGACTGGAGGGGCAAGCATCAAATCTTGCTCACTGAGGGCGGGGGGGGGGGGGTGGGATTGAAGCTTTGGGGGGAATGATTTGCCCATTGGATCCTCAACACCCTTGAGACGAGAACAATACTGGAAACACGCTGCTATAATCCCAAGGGTCTGAGGCTCTGGAAAATGAAGAGTGTTTTGTTGTTCTGCCCTGACCCTGTGTGCTAGTGATATCAGGATTGAGTCTGTGCCAGGCGGGATGGATGACCGAGATCTGCGCCATGTGAGTGTCAGACTTGGGATGCCAGAGAGGCACTGATGCAAGAGTCAGTGAAAAGGGAAAATAGAAGCCAGGATCACCAGTCCCTGTGATCGTTGTGTCCTGTGGAATTACAGGCATTGTACTCGGCCAAGCCAAGACACAACCAGTAGGATCGAGGAGAGATGTATTCTTGGAAAAGTGCCACATCCTCACAAACAGGTGGGAATTCCTGGTTCACAGCTGATCCAAAGAAGAAAGAACATAGGTAAATGACATAAGAAATAGGACCAAGAGTCGACCATCCAAACCATTGAGCCTGTTGCTCCATTTAATAAATCATGGCTGATCTGGCCAAGGATTCATTTCACCTCCCCCCCCCCACTGCTCTCCATAACCCTTCATTCCTATATTAAGGATTAAGGGAGTGAGAAACATCATTGTTCACAATGAATCTTTCATTGCGAGCTTATGGAATTCTGTCAAAATTGCAGAAGGAGAACACCGCTTCAAGAAAAGCCCACCTCGCTTGCCATCCATAGCCCTTACCTTGGCAGGGTCTGGAACTCCCACATCTTCTGCATCAGCCACCTCAGGACCACTGAGTTAAACAAGAAATTCTGCAGATGCACCACACAAGATGAATCGCAGACGGGCTGGAGAACTCAGTAGGTCACATAGCAGTCAACATTTCAGTCCTCAGTCCTCGGTTGGGAATTCAGGTCCGAAATGTTGCTTGCGTTTTTACATCTCCAGGATCCACTGAAGTTGTCACCCCTGAGAAGCCTAATTGGAAGACAGTGGGGCCAAACAGTGGAAGCATGGGAGTGCACAGATGTACTTTCTGATAAGAGGCGGAGGTGGTATTAAACATTAGCCCCGAGGATGAGATGAAAAATACATCAACTGTGAATTAAATAGTGGAGCAAATTCGATAGGCTGACTGGCCTACTCTGTTCCTCTGTCCCATGGTATTAGTCATTCTAGCACCTTTATTTCAGCTTAGTTCCATCCAGATTGAACAATTCTTTCTTGCTTGTGTGCATTTCAAATAAATAATATTTATTTATTTTGAGAGATGTATCCTTGTCCTGCTTCTCTGTATGTGTGCTACGTCTGGTTGCATGTTTTGCACCTGGACCCTAAGAACACTGTTTCGTTGGGTTGCAGTCGTGCAATTAGATGAGAAATAAACCTGAACTGGAACTTGATTTCTGCTTGCTTAGCTACAGGATGGATGCCAATAAACTGGAAAAGGCGCAGGAAAGATTCACAAGGAGGTTACCTGGACTCTGGGGCTTGGGTTATAAAGAGAGGCTGAGACATCTTCTCCCCAGAATTTTGAAGGTTGACACTTGAGCTTAGAGAGTTGCAAGAACTCATGAAGAGTATTAATAAGGAGAATGGTCAGCGTGTTTATCCCAGCATCTAAAAGGTCCAAGAGGGCACAGGTTTAAGTTGAGAGGGAAAATATTTAAAGGGCCACTTTTTCACACAGAGAAAGTAGAAGAGACAGTTACAATGATGACATTTAGAAGACTTTTTGATAAATGTATGGATGTAAACAGTTTATAGCTGTAGCATCCAAGCTCAAGAAAATGGAACGAGTTCATGGACAACTTGCTTGGCAGGATGAGTTGGGCTAAAGCTCCTCTTTCTGCGCTGTATAACCCTTTGACTCGAACTCTACAGTTCCGAGAAATTATCTGAACTTTTAAGTAACACTCACAAACGAAAATCTTTAAAATGCCAAAAGATCACTCAGCACCATGGAACTTATCAGCCTGGTGAGAAAGGAATATGCAGAACCGAGGGAGGCACTCTCCAAATAAGCCAAGGGCATTGCTGCAGTTAGGACTTGTGACAACATTTCTGAGCTCTCAGTAACTTGAGCTGTAATGTCCAAAGCATTTTAAACATCTCTTGGAAAAGTGGTAATAAATCAAGTGCAACTATACTGTGGTCACAAAGCTATAAGTTCATGATTACTGTGGAGAGGGTGTAGAGGACATTCACCAGGATATCTTTGTTAGATGCTAACTGCAGAAAGCCAGACATAACAAAGATTCATTACAACCCTACAATGTTGACCCTGTTATTGTAGAATTATTTACACTTCAGTCTTCTAACCACCTTGCTCAAGGTAATGACCACACTCCATTGATGAAAGCCAACAAGAACTTGAGTCGGCCATTGTTGTGGCTTTAATGTTGTTTTAAGTAGTATTCCCCTGCAAGTTTTGTGCACGATCACAACTTCCTCTCAATTCCTCATTGATGTTTGGCCAATGCACCAGACTCCTGGCAATGTCCTTCACATTGACATTTCCACTGTGTTCAGCACGTAGCTCAGTCTACAATCCTTTTCCTGACTATACTTAGAACTACTGCCTGATATCCCCATTGTAAACATCCTTGATCAATTGATAATATGGGATAGCTGCAAAGCTTTTTTGTAGCAATTTCCAGGTTGCCTCATTCTCTCAAGGTAAAATTGTAGACCTGCTGTAGGCCCCACTTTTTGGAGTGGTCCAACCAATCTCAGTAACTATTTCCATGCAAATTGGAGAAAAAGCTGTCTTGTAATCTGGTATTGAGGGCCCGAATGCTTCAGTACCTCTTCCTGAAGGCAGGGGCAGAGCAGAATGTGGGAGAAGTGTGTGGAGTCCTTTGCGATGTTTATGGCTTTCCGCAAACAACGACCATGATAAATGCCCATCATGGCCGGGAGAGAGACCCCAATAATACTGACTGGCTGCATCACAGACTGGTATGGGGACATCCCTGCAAAAGGTAATGGTCACAGCCCAGAACATCACAAGCAAAATCCCTCCCGATTATCAAGAACATCACAGAGCAGCAGCAATCATCAAGGATCCACACCACCCAGTGCACGCTCTGCTCTCACTGCTGTCAGGAAAGAGGTCTAGGTGCTACAACACTCACACCACCAGGTCCAGGATCAGCTGCTACCCCTCCACCATCAGACACCTCAATGACAAACTCAATCAGGGACTCATTTAAGGACTTTTACATGCAGTTTATTGATATCTTTTTAAAAAATTCTCTGTTTTGCACAGTTTGTTTACATTTGGTTATCTGTTGACAGTTCTTTATTAGTTTACTACCAATTAGTGGTCATTTTGCCTCATCTGCAGAAAAAGAATCTCAGGGTTGTATGTGATACCATGCATGAACTCTGACAATAAATCGGAATCTAAAATTTGAATATGTCTTTACCTCATTTGGATTGTGCAAGTTCCTCCAGAATTTTTGCATTCTTACTACAATCATAGCATCTGCAGACTTTCATGTTTTACTCCTTTTGAGCCACGACTGCAATTTCTTATCTGAATTGGCCTATATTAAATGAAGCAGACTATCCAGAAGATTCAAGGTTCAATTTATTGTCATTGTAATAAAACAGTGTCATATTACACAAAATTGCTTTTGCTTGAAGCACCTCTTACAGAGAAGGAGAAGGAAAAGCGAGTGTGTCCCCCCCCCCCCCAGAGTCGCCATGTGTCTGAGGATTCGCTTCCAGTCCTCCCGCAGCCACACAGAATCTAGTTCAAACCATTGGCAACCTGAGCTCCAGATCCTATCCTCTGCCATGGTCAGAAACCCTTCAGTGCCTTCGGCACCCCCTCACATCCCGGTTCCGATACCTGGCACCCCTTCAGCCAGTTTGGAGCCAGTCTCCAGCAGTCTGCAGCAAGTCTCCCGACAGCCGTCTCCAGCAGCCCACAGCCTCTGTGGGTTCCTTGCCTCGAGTCGCCAGCAACCCGCCGCATGCGTGGGTCTTTCAGCTGCAGAGCCCCCTCACGGCTCCGCCGCCATGGGTCGCCTCTTCTGCTTTTCCTTCTCAGATATGGGAAGGTCTCTCCATTTTCGGGTGCCCTGTTCCAGTCCTCTGCTCCCCTGGAGTCTGCAACCCCTCGTGGCTGCTGCTAATCAGAGGTACCGCCATCTTGGGCGCAGGTCCCGTGGTCACGGAATTTTAAATAAAACTGCTAAATTTTCTTTGAACTTTCCACAACAAAATGTTGTGACAGCAATAAAGAGAAGTTAATCACAAGATATAGTCCTTCATGTGATAGAACTTTAAAAGAGCAATTATAGTTTGTAACCAATATTATTTGTGATAAGTTTTACTCATTACTGTTGCGTTTAATGAATCCATTGTGAATTTAGGTCCATGACTCACCAGGGCTATCATAAGTTTTTCAACAGGATGTTCTCCTGTAGTGTAAGGTCTCAACCCTTCTACGCTGCCTAGTTCTATCTACCCATTATATCCTCCCCATTTTGTTCCACGTCACCTCCCAGCCTCAGTCCCACCCTTGCATTGCTACACAGCAACAATCTTTCCAGATCATTCTCCTCCCCGATGCAGAGTCACGGCCTGAGATACCAATGCGCCCCTTCTTCCACTTGGCCTGCCGAGTTCTCCCAGCATTCCGCTTCAAGTTAAATACGTTAGTCTCCTGAGCTAACGTCCCCAGCATTGAGTCTGCAATTGCTCTCAAGCCAGCTCTGACGGGGAGGCCACATCATTTGCATTGCCAATGGCAAGGATCGGAAAAAGATATTCCTATTCAGGAGGTTACCATGCAAGCAACCTATCGAAGCATGTTCTCACAACTTCCTTGAAAAGGAGGTTTATCAAGATGTTGCCTAGATAGAACATACCTTTTCTTTCTTTTTCAATCTTTTTATTATTATTATAATTTATAAACACATACAGTTCAAAGAGATATAAAAAAAATACATAGTAAGTAATGAATTAATACAGAGATATTAAACAATAATATTACAGAATAAAAATATATCATAAAAAAAAATTTTGATCAGTTTAGGGTGTGAACTATCTCTAAAAAAAAAAGATATAATTAATAACAATATATGAAAAAAGAGAAAAAAAAACCCCAAAAAAGAAGAAAAAACAAATCTGAATTAAAAAAAACTTTAAAAAAAACTTTAAAAAAAACCTACAGATATAGCTAAACCACGCCGATCACTCCGATCTCATCTTACAGCCCAATTATCATACATAATCATAGAAAGAAAACAGAGCCAGATCAACTCACCTGAGAACATACCTAATGAAGCAAGGTTGACTGAGCCAGAGCTTTTATCTTTGGAGTAACAAAGGACAAAAGGTGACTTATAGAGGTATACAGATTATGAGGGGCATAGATCGGATATTCAGTCAACATATTTTTCCACAGAGAAACATAGCAAATATCATAGGACATCTATTTCAGGAGACTGGAGAAAAGTTTAGGGGAGACGTCAGAGGAATTTTTAAATTTTTTTATATATACGCAGAGAAGATGAGTGCCTGGAATGCATTGCCAGGTGGTGGCTGATACAAAGGGAACATTCAAAAGACCCTTAAATGAGCACATGTGAGAAAAATAGAGGGATTATGGGTGTGAGGGAAGGAAAAATAAGACTGACGTGGAGTAGGTTTACATAGGTCAGCACAACATTGTGAGCTGAAAGGCCTGTATGGCGCTGTGCTGCAATATTCAGTGCGACGCATCATACTGGAAATCTCAGGCTTGTGAGAAACAAGGAGAGGAGGCATTATGGTGAGATTTCATCGATTTGTTGGAAGTGCACATCAGGCCGATAAGAGCTGTGGAAGGAGGACCCCACCTCCTAAATTACCTGCCCACCTTCTGCCTCACCTCTGGAAAAGCCTGTTTCCCACACCTTCCCCAAACCGGAGAGGATGCATATGTATCCCATGAGGCGAAGCGGTTAACATTGTCACTGGATGATTCACAAGAACAGAGATTCTTCCTTCTACCCGTAAACTGTCTTTTTGTGTGAGACTGATGACAAATGAAATTTGTTGGTTTTTTCACTGCCATTTCCATAGAACATTACAGCACAGAAATAGCCCTTCAGTCCTCTAGTCTGTGCCAAACTAGTATTCTGCCTAGTCCCACACATAGTCCGTATCCCTTCCCATCCATGTACCTGTCCAAACAATTTTTTTTATTCTATGTTAAAATTGAATCCACAGCTAGCAGCTCACTCCCATGTCTCTCTGGATGAAGGAATCCTCCCTAATGTTCCCATTAAACTTTCCCCTTCACCCTTAACCCATGTCCTCTGGTTTGTATCTCACCTAACCTCAGTTGTAAAAGCCTATCCACATTTACTCTATTATACCCCTCATATTGGGCGGCATGGTTAGCGTAGCAATTAGTGCAACACTGTTACAGCGTCAGCAATCAGGACCAGGGCTCAAATCCCACGCTGTCTGTAAGGAGTTTGCATGTTCTGTCTGCGTGGATTTTTCCCGAGGGCTCCAGTTTCCTCCCACCCCTAAAAACATATCAGGGTTAATTGGGTGTAAGTGAGTGGCATGGGCTCGTGGGTCTAAATGGCCTGTTATTGTGCTGTATGACTGAAAAAAATTATAATTCTGTATGCTCTATCGAATCTCCTCACCTTCTCCAACTCTCCAGGAAAGCTTAACCTGTTTAAGGTTTCCCTGCAGCTCAGTTCCCAGCAACATCATAGTAAATCTCTCCACTATTTCAATCTAACCACAGCACCAAATAGCCTGAATATGCTTGAGATTGTCCGATCTTGGACACTAAGCAGGCTCAGCACTGGTCAGTATTTGGAGGGGAGACCCACCTAGGAACACCAGGTGCTGTAGGTTTCTGTGAGGGGAGCTGGACAAAGTGATGACTCTCTGTCTTCCTTACAATAGAGAAAAATTAAAGGATTTCATGCATGTTACATTCTAAATAAAGTATTTATTACGTGACAAAAATGGAACCTTTAACCTTTACTTTTTGATATCTTTCCTGTAGTTTGGTGACTAAAACTGCACCAGTGCTCCAAATTTGGGCTCTTATTCAACTTTAACCTAACTTCTACACTCAATATTTTGATTTATGAAGGCCAATGTGCCAAAAGCTCTCTTTACGACCCGATCTACCTGTGACGCGACTTTCCATTGAGGCTGCAATTTTGTGAGCCAGGTCAAACCAAAGTACCTGCTTAACAACTTGTATGGGAGTCTCGCAATGTTCAAGGCATGCTTTATGTGGTGTTAGACAGAACCGGGCCACACACAAGGTAAAGACTTCCACAGAGCCAGGCTGGCTGTTACTCCAGTAACTCTGAGCGAGACTTTGGAGGCCGGCGCAGCCTTATGTCCCAGAGGGTGATTGACACCCCGTCGGGTGGGGCTTGATCCATTCAGGTCGACTGATTGACAGCCGGCCAAGTGTTGTCCTGTCCCGCTTACACTCCTGCAGGTACAGTGGCTGCCCCCTGCAGTAGGCCAGTGGTGTACCACCACAATTTAATAATTCCCCATGGTTGCATTGCCTGGATAAGTGCTTTAAAACAATAACATGCTCACTGTCTTTTCCTCTCAGTTTTTCATGCCTCCTGTAAACTCAAATCTTTGTGCTATTTCATAATGAACAAATTATCGTCCAATTTCTGCACTGCTTTCTTCTTGTTATTTTTAATTTTAAATTTAAATTTAGACATACAGCAGGGTAACAGGACCTTTCGGCCCATGAGACTGTGCCGCCAAATTTACACCCAATTTACCTACAACCCCCGGTATGTTTTGAATGGTGGGAGGAAACTGGAGGTCCCGGGGAAAACCCACGCAGACATGGGGAGAACGTACAAACTCTTTACAGACAGTGTGGCATTCGATCCCCGGTCCCAATTACTGACGCTGTAAAATCGTTGTGTTACCCACTACACCAATTATATGCTGCCCCAAATCAATGTCAGAAGTGGAAATGTTGTTGACCTGACTGTTGACTCCAGTTGTTTCCACAGATATTCCCCCAAACCTGTTGCATATTTTCTGTTTCTGATGAAGGAATGAGCCCATGGAAAGAGGGAAATAGGTTAATTCACCTGCACCTGGATCCAGGACACATATCGCCATCTCATCAGTCTGGAAGACACAGCATCGCCTGCACTTCCTAAGGAGGTTGAGGAGGGCTAGGCTACTGGTCCCCATCTTCACAACGTTTTACAGGAGCACGATTGAGAATGTCCTGCCTGGCTGCATCATCGTACAGTATTGTAGCTGCAAACCATTGGATTGAGTCAATAAAGAGGACCATCAAAACAGCTGAGAAGGTCTCCCTTTCTGTTACTGACCACATACAACCAGAGCATTGCTTAAATGGGGCTGAAAGAATGCATGAGAACTCTTTACATCCATCCCACAGTATCGTTCACCCACTACCATCAGGAAGGAGGTACAGGAGCATCAAAATCAGGACTGCCAGGCTGCGAAAGTGTGTGTGTGTGTGTGTGTGTGTGTGTGTGTGTGTGTGTGTGTGTGTGTGTGTGTGTGTGTGTGTGTGTGTGTGTGTGTGTGTGTGTGTGTGTGTGTGTGTGTGTGTGTGTGTGTGTGTGTGTGTGTGTGTGTGTGTGTGTGTGTGTGTTTTCATGTTATATCTTTATGTATATATTGATTCTAACATGCGGGGTACTGTGCACACACTGTGGTCTGGAGAAACATTTTTGTTAAATGATAATAAACTTGAACTTGAATTGGAACCATAGGCACCAAGGGGTTGCAGAGCTGATTTCTTTATTTCAGTCCTGAGGATGCTTTTCCAATTTTCCAATGGAAGGAAGCAAAGTGTTTGGTTTTAGTCTAGAACCTTGTCTTAGTAATCACCTACATAAGAAAATGTCAGTGCTGTGGATGTGAAGTGTGAAATGAGGGTAGCGGGTAACGTTTAATCAGGTGAACCTTTCCTGCATTTTCTGATACTTTATAGCTCACCAACATCGAAGTACTCGAGCTGGCAGAGTCCGCAAGCATCGAATCCATGCTGCTGAAGACCCAACTGCGCTGGGTGGGTCACATCTCCAGAATGGAGGACCATCGCCTTCCCAAGATCGTGTTCTATGGCGAGCTCTCCACTGGCCACCAAGACAGATGTGCACCAAAGAAGAGGTAGAAGGACTGCTTAAAGAAATCTCTTGGTGCCTGCCACATTGACCACCGCCAGTGGGCTGATATCACCTCCAACCGTGCATCTTGGCACCTCATAGTTTGGCGGGCAGCAACCTCCTTTGAAGAAGATCACAGAGCCCACCTCACTGACAAAAGACAAAGGAGGAAAAACCCAAAACCCAACCCCAACCCACCAATTTTCCCTTGCAACCGTGCCTGCCTGTCCCGCATCGGACTTGTCAGTCACCAATGAGCCTGCAGTAGACGTGGACATTCCCCTCCATAAATCTTCGTCCTCGAAGCCAAGCCAAAGAAAGAAGAATAGCTCTGGGACACCATCGTACTGTCTGTATCTCCTTTTTGAAACTGAATCCAAAATCCAAGCCTACTCCTCACTCTCAGATAACTACAAAATACCTTACAAATCATATCGAAAATAAGTGGCTTACTTGTCACTGTACTGGACAAAGCAAGACAGCTGTGTTGCGGCTGTATAAAACTTTGGTAAGGCCGCACTAGGAGTACTGCAATTCTGGTCACCTCATGACAGGAAGGATGTGGAAGTTTCACAAAGGGAACGGAAGAGGTTGACCAGGATGTCAACTCAAATTTTGGGTATGAGCTTCCAGGAGAGGTTGGATAAACTTATTTTCTCTGAAGTGTCAGAGGATGGAGGCAGTTTATAAAATTATGAGGCACTTTGATTGGGTCGGTGGTCAGAATCCAAGATAAAAATGTCACATACTGGAGGACATGTGATTAAGTTTAGGGTAGGGTGGAAGTGTTCAAAAGGGTTGTACAGAGCAAGTTTGTTTTTTATATACACAGATTCAAGATTCCTTTATTGTCATGTTATAAAATAGGTGTAATATTGCATGAAATTTGGTTCAGCCTGCCAAATGGCGGGCAAAGATTCACCATCAGCAGAATTGCCTGGCGCCCCTTACAATCAGAGAAAGAAGCGAAATAGAGCACTCCCCCCCCACCCCCCCACCCCCCCACCGAGTCACTGAGTGTCCATGGATTCACGACCAATGCTCCTGCAGCCTCTGCAGCCGCACAGACTTCAGTCCAAACCATTGCTAACCCGAGCTCCAGATCTGAACTTCCAACACGATCAGGAAATCTTCATTGCCAATACCTGGTGCCCATTCAGCCAGTAGAAAGCCAGTCTGGTGTGAGTTTTTTGACAGCAGCAGGCCAGAGCCTGCATGCATTAGTCTCCTCAAGTCACCAACAGATTGCTGTTCTTCTGCTCTTGACCCCCTCACTAGTCCGCTGTCATGATCACCGTCCCATAGGGTCATCTCCTCTGCTTCTCCTTCTCAAACAGGGGAGTGTTCTTGCTATTATCTAGTGCCCTGCGCCAGTTTTCTGCTTCTCCAGAGTCTGCAACCCTTCGTGTCTGCTGCCGATCATAGATGGCACCATCTTGGGCCCAGACCCCGTGGTCTCCAGTTTTTACGATAAATCTCTGTTGGCTTCTTTAACAGACCACTTAAAGCCTATATTGGAGCCATCAGCAGTTGGACTGGGCAGTTGGACCATGCAGGAGAGCCCTGTGTCTCCTCTCCCCACTACCCTCCGTTATCCATACACGCGGCAGTGCTAGTGTTGCAACAGCTCCAGCAGTGCCGCCCTTTTTTTTCTGGAATGTTCTGCCAGTGTAGTGATGAAATCAGCTGTTAGTAGTGTTTGACAGGCTTCCAGACAGACAGGGAATGGAACAGTATGGATCATGTGCAAGGAACAGTGTTTTAGTTCAATTTGGGCACCTTGTTAGATACAAACACATAGGCAGAAGGGCTTATCCCATTGCTCTACTCTTCTATATTCAACATCGTAAAAAAAACTTTTGCTTTCAATGGGATCTTGCGTGCAAATTGGCAGTTGTATTTTGACATTATAAAACAAATCAACGGTGAAAGGGAGCTGGTACAGTGGTAAGACTGTCGATGCACTCAACATCAATGAGTTAAATTGACGACTGACCCAGTAAGAAATTTAAATCACTTTCACCTCTGATTAACCTGCAAAAATGGGTCATTGACTGGATGGCATTTTGTAACATCCTAAAAGAGATATAAAAATGTTAAATAAACATTTTTTTTCTTGCTTCATTTCCTGTTGCAAACACATTGAAAGATGGTGCTCGCCATTTTTTTTACTTCAGTGTGAATCTATCGAATAATCTTCTTATAATTATATTTGAACTTAAAAGGATACAAATACATAAATAATCTGTAGTAAAACAATTGGATCAGTGATAAGTTCATCCTCCAAGCAGAAGGAAAGACAGGGTGAAGATTTGGAAATGTTGCATCACAATACATTGCCTTACACAAAATCTATATCTGGGCACAGTCAGAAGCTGCAGTGATAATGTGTTCTAGGAAATGTGGGGGTGGAGTTGGCATGCAGACAGGCTTGGAAGAGAACTCTAGCCAGAGGCCTGAGTGGGAAACTTGAGAAATAAATCCAGGCCTCACAGGGTTGAGAAGGCATTATGTTCTTTAACATCAGTGTTCCAATGCCTGTGGCAGCCAGCTGATCTTATAGATGGCATCAGCCATTTGTCCTTTCCTTGCTACCAAAAGCCTTGAAGCTCGAAAGGTTTTGTTCCCTCCCACTTGAATATATCAAACCCCCACCCTCCCTAAGCTCTACATCACTCCCAACCTTGGCGTGAAAGAAACATGATTTGAGGAACTGAGATTACTCTGAGGAACGTTCTTCACGGAGCTAGCCATGAGAAATGCACATTACTTTTTTTTCCACTGAGGTTAAGGGAGATATAATCCAGAGGACCAGAGTTAAGGGTGAAAGAGGAGAAGTTAGGGGAGATTTCTTCACCCAGAGAGATGTGCAAGTAAAGAACAAGCTTCCAGCTGAAATGGTGAATGCAGGTTCAATTGTGGCATTTAAGAAAGATGGATGGCAAGGGTATGAAGGGCTATTGTCTGGGTGCCGGTCAAGGGGACTCAGAAGAATAATAGTTTGGTATGGACTAGATGGGCTGAAGGGCCTTTTTCAGTGCTGCATCATTATATAGTTCTTGTTGGGGTATTGCTGCTTTTGTAATGCTCCTCCATAAACTGTTCAGGGACAGAACCAGTAAAATCCTAAGATCCTCGGATACGTGTCGCACCGAGAGACTGACTTGAAATCATAAAATTGCAGGAAAGGAGCATGGTTCAAATTTCTCTGCGCAAGTTTTTTTTGGCCAAGCAAAATGTGAATCAATCCTTCCAAACAGTGATCATCCATTGAATTGAATAGAGATTCAAGTGAATGCACTTTCCTTTCTTAAAATAGGTGACATCTGCCAGGATGGTGTGTCAGCATGAACGGGTGGGCTAATTAATGTTAATAGAAGACAGCCATATCTTGCTAAGATACATAAATGTAATATGACTAAATAGGAAACACAGCATCTAGTCTTGTGGACACATAAACCAACAGTAAGCATGATTGAACCAAAATTGTTCACAGCCACATTACAAGCAGTCAAACTTATAGGATTTTGTACTGAGGTAGTTGTAAAACATGGCTCTTAATTTATAGTCATATCTGAACATGTCCCTTCAAACTCTCAATCATTTCCTTGATATAATTATCAGAATCTTGGGTGGCACGGATGGCGTAGCAGTTGGCACAATGCCCTTACAGCGCCAGCAATCGGGACCAGGGTTCGAATCCCACTCTGTCTGTAAGGAGTCTGTGTGTTCTCGCTATGTCTGCGTGGCTTTCTAACGGGGGGGGGGAGGGGGGCTCTCCAGTTTCTGCCCACCATTCGATATGTACTGGGGGTTGTAGTGTAATTGGGCGGCACGAGCTTATGGGCCAAAACTCTGCTGTATGACTAAAGAGAAACTTGCCCAAGTATCACCATAAATTATTCCAGGATTTGAGATTGCTGTATTTTAATACCATACTTTTTTTTTGTATGATATGTAACTGTGAATATTTATATTAAAAACACAGAAATGTTGTGGAAATGCAGCAGGTCTTGCAGTGTCCGTCAGGAATTAAGATATATAACTGACATTCTGGGCCTGACCCCTTCCTCAAGGTCTCTTTCTTTCTCTCGCTATATCTATATTTACATGTAAAAATTTAGTGAGACCAATAAGGGCTCTGCAGAGGAAGAACACGCAAGTGGTGGACTGTTGATGACTCAAAGTGAGGAACCCATGTAGGCTACGGGTTGCTGGTGTCTGGCTCGAGACTGGCAGAAGGGGGAAGCAGGCATCAGAACTGACATCAAGAGGGTGCCGAGGGTGTTGCGAGGTTTAGATTTGGAGCTCTGGTCGCCGGTGGTTTGGACAGAAGGCTGTGTGGTTGCGGAGGTTGCGTGAGCACTGGAGGTAAATCCATGGCTGCTGGGGGATACTCTTTTGCTTCTCTTTCTCTGACTGTAAAGGGCACCGGGCAATTTTTCTTCGTGAATCTTTGACTGCCTTATGGTGGAGTGTGGTGGTACACCACCAGCCTACTGCAGGGGACAACCCTGGGGACTGGACAACACCTGACCAGCTGTCAATCAGTTGGCCTGAATGGATCAAGCCCCACCTGGTCAGGTGTCAATCACCCTCTGGGATATAAGCCTGCGCTGGCCTCCCGAGGCCTCACTCAGAGTTGCTGCAGCTACAGCCAGCCTGGATCTGTGGAAGTCTTTGTGGATTAAAGCCTGTTGTACAGTCTTTACCTTGTGTATGTCTGATTCTGGCACCACATAGACAAAGGAAATTTATAGTCAGAAAGAGAGAGATCAGTATCTTTGCCTCCAAGACCTGCTGAGTTCTTGCAGCATTTGTGTTTTAATTACAATCAGTGCTTGCAAACTTTCATGTTCCACTCTGCGAATATTTATCTATCTTTTTATGTTTTATGACCCTTTTCTTCTCTTGTGGCGTTAATTTATACTTATTGTTTGCTAGTGTAACTGCAGTGATTAAGAAATTCTATGTTTGTTCATCATCTATGATAGTAAATTCTCATTATCATTACCAACATCAACATCAAACACATCTGTTTAAATTCAATACATAAAATTGTTGGAGAAACTCAGCGAGTCAGCCAGCATTCCTTATGTAGCATGACAAAGGTTTCGGACTTGAGTCTTTTAACTTTAAAATGACCGTTTAATTGTATTTCTCCTCAGTTTTAATCACTTTTTGCATCTCTAAGCATTGCATATTTAAAATCTCGTGTTCCATGCAGGGAATTTGGAGTAAGGCCAAGGCATGGATCAGTGCAGGAGATTTGGATCTGCTTTTGGAGACAATGGAGACGCCTGCGATCTGAAATTCAGCACCACAAATTGGTCAGTAAGTCTCGGATTCATGGCACATGCACATCATTCTGGGACTTACTTGGCTGAACGGTGCCAGGGCCATTGAGTTGCACTGGCCGCGGCTAGTGAGACTTATCGTAAAACGATCTTGCATTCAGAACCTGGCCCTGAGCTGTCAAGGATCAGGGACGACCATCCTCCACTGCACATTAATTGCTTGGCAGTGAAGAGAGTAAAGAGCTCCAAGTTCCTCAGAGTCCATTTTAAGTGATCTATCCTGCACACACAACATCTCCTCGCTTGTCAGGAATGCGCAACAGTACCTGCACTTCCTTAGCAGGCTGAGGCGGGTAAGGCTACCAGCCACCACTCTGTCAAGTTTCTACAGGAGCTCTATTGATGGTGTATCGGCCTGCTGCATCACAGTATGGTAGGGTAATGTAGAGCATCAGGTCCATAGGACCTTAAAATCACTGGGGACTCCCTCCCCCCCTCCCCTGCCCATCAATGTGATATACCGGGATTGTTGATTAAAGTTGGGCTCGCAAAATAATTGAGGACCCCTACCAGCTACTCCCATCTGGAGGGAGATACAGGAGTATCAGAGCCAAAACTACCAGGCTGAGAAATAGCTTCTTCCCACAGGCAATGAGACTGCTGTATGTGTCTGTGTGTATGCGTTCATGCTTGTGTGTGTGTGTGTGTGTGTGTGTGTGTGTGTGTGTGTGTGTGTATGTTTGGTGGTGTACGTATGGGGGGTGTGTATCGGGGGTGTGTGTATCTGGGGGTGTGTGTATCTGGGGGTGTGGGTGTGTATAGGTGTGTGTGGGACTGTGTGGGGGGGTGTGTGTGGTGGTGAGTCCATGTGGATGTGTGTGTGTGGGTATGAGTGGGTGTGTGTGAGAGTGCACACACGCACATGGGAAAGAGAAACAATGTTGGTATTAAACCCAATACCAGCAAAAACATAGCTACGCACTTTCATTTTACTGAGAATAATGTCAGTGTGTCTTTCCTAAGGAGTATATGGAAAATGTGCTTTACAAAAAGTCACTGAGCTGTTTTTACAAGATGAGAAAGAGGTCCTTTTTCTAACCCTGGACAGGCTTAAGCACTGCCTGTTGCCACGACTGGTGACTTCTGCAATCTATCTGGCTCCAGCAAGTTAAGGCGAGGGGCTTTACTCCCAAGGTTGTTTACACTGTGACTCGCAGCGAGCATTTTCTGTTCGAATCTTTCTCTGGAAAGTGGAGTTTCAGGTCAGCATGTTCAAAAAAAATCTACTACAAAGGAAGACTCTGTGTTTTAAAGAGTGCTTTTCTTTAATTGGAAAAGAAAATTTGCTTTGATTATTCTTTCATGGAAACAGTTTCTCAGCGTTTCTTAGAAATCTATGCCTGGAGCACTCAACAAGCTATTAGATTTAACTTTAATGGTGTTAGGGCTGATTCAGTGTCAACAATATTTAGCAGTCATTATTCTTTCCATTGACTGGCTTTTGACCAAGGTAATCCAGGAGTGATTATAAACTGCAACCAGGAGTTATGCTGCACTAATCCGAAGGTTGCTTTGGCTTTCTTGCCTGGAAGTGAGACAATGGGATGAATGGGGTAAGGGTTTGTCATGCAATCATCCAAGTACAGTCAAATCCCCATTATCTGCAACTCAATCAACTGGAAGCTCCAACAACCAGCAAAAAAAAACGAGGCAATAACTAAATAAGTAAATCTAATGAATACGACTGGGCAGATAGATCCCATTGAGGAGTGCAGAGACTTTGTTGGACAGATGCAGGTTTGTCCTGCGGAACTAGCAATGCCCCTCAACGTGCGCACTTTCTTTTCTTTGTCGCCACTTGCATGGAGGAGAGTCGCATTGTCAGCGTGAGGAAGGTGTACTGCGGGCCTGACCAGGTCACTTGCCTGGAGGTGAGTCGGGTTGCCTTAGTGAAGATGGGAGCAACAGTTCAGCCAACGGAGTGCTCCCGTCATGCCCCGCCTGCAGCAGTTGTTTGAATAAAGTTTCAATAAAGTTGGAATTAAAATCGCGGCGCCCAGGATGAAGAGCTGGTTGACGCTGCTCACTGCTAGGGTGACTCTCCCAAAGTGTCTCCCTATACCGACCTAGCAAGAGTCTTTATTTTTACTAGTATTAAGCATATTAGTAAGGCTTAATCTGCAAACCTGGGGGAGGAGGTTAATTATGATGCTGGCACAGTTACCATAGCAACTAGTGCAACGCTGTTACAGAGCCAGCGACCAGGTTTGAATCTAAATTTTATGATACGGGAATTACTTGATTAAAGTGAACTTTACATAATTAAAGACAACAATCCTGATTTTTTTTCAAATGACTATCCGCATTCAATATTGTTTTTTAAACGGCGTATTCTTACTGCAGGTGTATTAGTTAGGCATTGGAAGGGTGAGTCTCAGTTAACAAGAAAATTTGCATTCTGGTATCCACGATCAATGTAGATGATGGATAACTGAGATTTAACCAAGACAACACATCAGACTTGGGCAGAATCTCTTTTCAAGCTACAAAGTTCAACACCCAGAGGACGGTGAGAGGGTGGAACAAGCTGCCAGCAGAGGTGGTGGATGTGCGCTTGATTTCATCATTTGAGAGGATATTGAAGAGGGGTTCGTGGATAGGAGGGGTATGGATAGGGATGAATGTTGGGAGTGGGTGAAATAAGTAAATCAGCATGAACTAGATGGGCAGAAGGGCAGTAATGAAACACCAAATTCTTCAGACACTGTGAGTGTAGTAAAAAAATGGAGAAACTCAGCAAGTCACACAATGTACTTTATCTTTTTCTTTTTCTTTGGCTTGGCTTCGCGGACGAAGATTTATGGAGGGGGTAAAAAGTCCACGTCAGCTGCAGGCTCGTTTGTGGCTGACCAGTCCGATGCGGGACAGGCAGACACGATTGCAGCGGTTGCAAGGGAAAATTGGTTGGTTGGGGTTGGGTGTTGGGTTTTTCCTCCTTTGCCTTTTGTCAGTGAGGTGGGCTCTGCGGTCTTCTTCAAAGGAGGCTGCTGCCCGCCAAACTGTGAGGCACCAAGATGCACGGTTTGAGGCGTTATCAGCCCACTGGCGGTGGTCAATGTGGCAGGCACCAAGAGATTTCTTTAGGCAGTCCTTGTACCTTTTCTTTGGTGCACCTCTGTCACGGTGGCCAGTGGAGAGCTCGCCATATAATACGATCTTGGGAAGGCGATGGTCCTCCATACTGGAGACGTGACCCATCCAGCGCAGCTGGATCTTCAGCAGCGTGGACTTGATGCTGTCGACCTCTGCCATCTCGAGTACCTCGACGTTAGGGGTGTGAGCGCTCCAATGGATGTTGAGGATGGAGCGGAGACAACGCTGGTGGAAGCGTTCTAGGAGCCGTAGGTGGTGCCGGTAGAGGACCCATGATTCGGAGCCGAACAGGAGTGTGGGTATGACAACGGCTCTGTATACGCTTATCTTTGTGAGGTTTTTCAGTTGGTTGTTTTTCCAGACTCTTTTGTGTAGTCTTCCAAAGGCGCTATTTGCCTTGGCGAGTCTGTTGTCTATCTCATTGTCGATCCTTGCATCTGATGAAATGGTGCAGCCGAGATAGGTAAACTGGTTGACTGTTTTGAGTTTTGTGTGCCCGATGGAGATGTGGGGGGGCTGGTAGTCATGGTGGGGAGCTGGCTGATGGAGGACCTCAGTTTTCTTCAGGCTGACTTCCAGGCCAAACATTTTGGCAGTTTCCGCAAAGCAGGACGTCAAGCGCTGAAGAGCTGGCTCTGAATGGGCAACTAAAGCGGCATCATCTGCAAAGAGTAGTTCACGGACAAGTTTCTCTTGTGTCTTGGTATGAGCTTGCAGGCGCCTCAGATTGAAGAGACTGCCATCCGTGCGGTACCGGATGTAAACAGCGTCTTCATTGTTGGGGTCTTTCATGGCTTGGTTCAGCATCATGCTGAAGAAGATTGAAAAGAGGGTTGGTGCGAGAACACAGCCTTGCTTCACGCCATTGTAAAGATAAAGATACAATACCAACGTGTTCAGGCCTCATCTTTCCATTAAGGTATGATCAACATGTAGGCAGCCACTTTTAATAAAATGGCAGGGAGAGGGGTAGGGGAGGAGTGCACCCCCCACAGGAAAGGGGTCAGAGGTTGATATGGGAGGGTGGGCACAACAGAAAGGGTGTTGGGGTGTGCAGGATGTGGAGAGGAATTGGGGGGGGCTGGGGAAACTTGGAGGGGAGGGGTGGGAGGGTGGGTGTCTTGCCAGCTGTGGAAGCCAGAGGAGGGAGGTGGTAGGCTGGGGAGGTCAGAATAGAGAGGTGGCAGGCTGGGGAGGTCAGAGGAGCATTTTGGGGTGTTGGGCAGGAGATTAAAGGTTCACAGGCTCAAGAGAGTGTAAAGAAAGGGCTGCAGTGTAATATCCTACCGCTCAAGACAGGTGCAGTCTGTGTTTGGAACTTAAAACAGCAGAAACAAAAGCAGGAGAAGGCCTTTCGCTCCCAGGCATCTGCTCCACCACTCAATAAAATCCTGGCTTATCTTTTATCTCAGCATCACTTCTGCACCTGCCCAACACCTCTGATTCTTTTGCTGTCTAAAAATTAAAATATAATTCTGATTTGAATACACAGGACACTCCCACTTTATGGGGGAAGGGGGTTGAGTTCCTAGAACTCAATTGTATCACAATTTTCAGCACCGCCAACCCTTGACAAAAGCTTTGCTTTGCATGCTATCAAGGCAAGTCAGCCCATGCACAAGAACAGTGAGTGGTGCAATCAAAATACAAAGTGTTGTGTGTAGTGTAGTCAGGATGCAGGGTCAGGCATTGCAAAGTCAAAGAGCAAGATATGGAGCAGTGTATGGAGAGGACTACAGGTAAAACAAGGGCAGGGGGAAATCACCTTTTACCAATTTAACAGCAGGGAAGAAATGCTCTGTGATTTTGTGTGATTTCAGTTTTCAAGGTCTTGTATCTACCACTGGAAACTCGCCTCTACTTCCTACAAAGTCTGAGGAAAGTCCATCTCCCACCCTCCATCCTCACTACATTCTGCAGAGGATGTATTGAGAGCATCCTGTGCAACTGCATAATTGCCTCGTTCGGAAGCTGCATCACTTCGGACCGCAAGACCCCGAAGAGATAATGAAGTCAGCGGAAAAGATCATTGGGGGATCTCTTCCTACCATGGCATTTACAACACTCGATATAGGCAAAAGGCAATAAAGATTATGACGGACTCCACACTCCCCTCATGTAAACTGTTCTCTCTTCTGTCATCTGGTAGGAGGTACTGCAGCACTCAGGCCCTTACATCCAATTTAAGCAACAGCTTTTTTACCCCCAAGACATCAGACTCCTTAATTCCCAGAATGTATGTGGATAGTGTGCAATGGACATTTAAAGTCTTAATATTTCAATGAGTTTAACTTCTATTTATGTAAATATACTCTGTGGTCCTGGAGAAATGCTCTCTCATCTTTACCTTACGAGTATGGTATGAATGATAAATAAAGGAGACTTGACTTGACTTAAAAGGGGGAGAGGGGAGTGTAAAGAATCTTAATTGTGGGAATGGTTGAAATATTTTATGTTTTAGAAGTGTTGTCATACAATGCGTTCAAAAAAATAAAACTGAGAAATGGAAATGGGGAAAAGGGGAAAGGTGGTGGCGAGGAAGCAGAAATGAGATGTAAACAAAGTACGAAATGGCCATGTTGAACTATATGATTATAAAAATTAATGGAATACATAACCAAATCAAAAGGAAGAGGCTATAAAATTTACTGAAAAAAGAAAAAAATTAAATATAACATTCGTACAGGAAACGCGTTTCACTGAAGTGGAACACAAGAAATTAAGGAGAGACTGGGTAGGGCACGTAATGGCAGCACCATATAATTCAAAAGCCAGAGGTGTAGCTATATTAATCAATAAAAATGTGCCAATCAAAATAGAGGAGGAAATAAAAGATCCAGCAGGGAGGTATGTAATGATAAAGTGTCAGATATATTCAGAACTCTGGAATTTGGTCAATATATATGCACCTAATGAAGAGGATCAAAAGTTTATGCAAGAAATTTTTTTGAAGATTGTAGATACGCAGGGGAATATATTGATAGAGGGGACTTTAACCTTAATTTGGATTCAAAGATGGATAAAACTGGACAAAAGACTAGCAGAAAGAACAAAGTAGCCAAATTTATGGTTAAATCAATGCAGGAAATGCAACTTTTGGATATGTGGAGGAGACAACACCCAAAGGAGAAGGAATACTCATATTTTTCGAGTAGACATAAAACATCCTCAAGGATTGACCTGTTCCTGTTGTCAGCCCATATCCAAGGGAGAGTTAGGAAAACTCACCCCTGTTATTAGCAATAGAGCTGGAGGACATCCCACCAAGAACGAATAGTGGAGATTAAACTCCACACTACTTAAAAGACAGGAATTTAGAGAATTTATTGAGCGCCAAATTAAAATGTACTTTGAAATTAATACGGAATCAGTGAAAGATAAATTTATATTATGGGATGCAATGAAAGCGTTCATCAGAGGGCAGATAATAAGTTATGTAACTAAGATGAAGAAGGACTACAATTGGGAAATAGAACAGCTGGAAAGGGAAATAGTAAATACAGAAAAAGAACTAGCAACAAGGGAAGATACAACAAAAAGAAGACAATTGGCGGACAAAAAAAATAAAATACGAAACACTACAAGCGTACAAGGTGGAGAAGAACATAATGGAGATAAAGCAGAAGTATTATGAGCTAGGAGAAAAAATGCACAAAATACTAGCTTGGCAGCTTAAAACAGAACAAGCTAAAAGAATGGTATTGGCATCAAGGAAAAAGGACAAACAAATTACATATAATCCAGCAGAGATCAATGAAAACCAAGGAATTCTATGAGCAATTATACTGAACTGAGAATTAAGGGAAAGAAGACAAAATAGATGAGTTTCTAGCTAAAATTGAACTACTAAAATTGCAAGAAGAGGAGCAAAACAAATTGATAAAACCATTTGACATAGAGGAAATACAGGATATATTAAAAAAGCTACCAAACAATAAAACGCCTGGAGAGAATGGAATCCCAATAGAATTCTATAAAACACTTAAAGACTTATTAATTCCTCCTCTCCTGGTAGTAATGAACATGATTGAAGAAACACAAAACATGCCAGACTCATGTAAAACAGCAATACCAAAGATGGGGTAAGATCCACTAACACCAGCATCGTATAGACCAATATCTCTACTTAACTCAGATTATAAGATAATAGCAAAACTATTAGCAAACAGATTGGCCGACTGTCTACCAAAAATAGTAAAACTAGATCAAACTGGATTTATTAAGAAAAGACGAACAACGGAAAATATCTATAAGTTCATTAACTTAATCCATGCAGTACAGGGAGATAAGACGGCAACAGTGGTGGTTGCTTTAGATGCAGAGAAAGCCTTTGACAGGGTACAATGGAATTATTTATTCAAAGTACTACAGAGGTTCAACCTACCAGAGAAATATATTAATTGGATTAAAGCATTATATAAGGGACCATTGGCGAAGGTGACAGTAAATGGATATATATCGAACCAATTTAAATTAAGCAGGTCAACTAGGCAGGGATGTCCACTATCTCCCTCACTGTTCGCTTTAGCTATAGAACCCCTGGCAGAACTGATAAGAACAGAAAATAAAATAAAAGGGATAAAAATAAAAGAGAAGGAATATAAAATCAGTCTATTTGCAGACTTAACAGAACCAGAATTATCAATAAAAGAATTACATAAGAAATTGAAGGAATATGGGGAAATATCGGGGTACAAGATCAACGCAAATAAAAGTGAAGCGATGCCAATGAATAATGCGGATTTCACAAAGTTTAAAAAAGAATCACCATTTAAATGGCAAACACAAGCAATCCGATTCCTAGGTATTAGACTAGATAATAATCTAGGCCATCTATACAAGTTAAATTATTAGTCATTAATGAAGAAATTACAAGATGACAGAACATTGGAAAGATTTACCACTAACACTTATAGGAAGGGTAAATTGCATTAAAATGAATATCTTCCCAAGGATACAATACCTATTTCAATCGTTACCAATTCCCTTAACAGAGAAATTCATCAACGAGTTAAAGAAAATAATAAGGAAATTCTTATGGAAAGGGAGGGAAACCGAGGATAGTGCTAGATAAATTAACAGAATGGTACAAACAAGGGGGCTTACAGCTACCAAACTTTAAGAATTATTATAGAGCAGCACAATTAAGATATCTATCAGATTTTTATCAAACAAGGGAAAAACCAGATTGGACCAGGTTAGAGCTAGATAAAATAGGGGAGAAGGTACCAGAACATATACTTTATAAGTGGGATGAAAAACTGGTGCTGCAGTACTGCACCATCTGCTCAACATTTGGAAGAAGATTCACGTAGAAAGGAAAAAACAAATCACAAATTACCAAATTTATTATTGATGCAAAATCAACTACTCCCTTTCACAATAGATAACCTTTCCTTTAGAGAATGGGAGAGAAAAGGGATAGAAAATAGTTTTTTGGGAAATAATTTATTATCTTTTGAACAAATGAAGTACAAATATGGTATAATTCATGGTACAATGTTTGCATACCACCAACTGAAAACCTACTTGAAGGACAAATTGGGAATCAGGCTGAGGTTACCAGAAGGAAGCAGCTTTGAATCTGTGATTACAGACACAATGATAATTAAAAGATTTATAACAAACATGTTCATCAAGCTGCAAGAGAAAGAGAACGAGGAAACTAACTGTAAACCTAAACAAAAGTGGGAACAAGATCTAAACAAAGATAAAAAATGAAAAATGTGAAAAGCTATGCTCCGGAACTATGAGAAATACAATAAACACGAGGTTACGCATGATACAATATAATTGGTTACACAGGCTATATATCACGCCCCAAAAGTTAAATAAATGGGACCAAAGAGTATCAGATTGATGTTTTCGCTGTAAGAAGGAAACGGGAACAGCAGAACGTGTGATTTGGGCATGTGAGAAAGTGGAAAAGTTTTGGGAAGATCTAAATCAGGTATTAAATAAAATCACAAAAAGCAACATACCAAAAAATCCAGAGATCTTTCTTCTGAGTAATACAAGAAGTAAAGAATTAGGCCTCAAATTGGATGAAGCACAAAAAAGATTTATTCTGATAGCCTTAGCTGTAGCAAAAAAATGTATAATGTCAATCTGGAAATCAGAAGAGAACCTGAGAGTACGGCAATGGTACATAGAAATGAATAAATGTATTCCATTGGAAAAAATTACATATAATTTAAAAAATAAAGTCACAGTATTTGAACAAATTTGAAAGGTTGTATTTTGACCAAAAGTTTCTTCATGTCCTTTCTCTCCGCTGACATTCAGGCAGATCTGTTTCACAGCCCAAAGTCAGATTAGACCATAAGACATAGGAGCAGAAATAAGCTATTCAGCCCATCTAGTCTACCCTGCCATTCAATCATGAGTTGTTCCATTTTCCCCGCTCCCCATCCTTCTCCTCATAACCTTTGATGTCCTGGCTAATCGGTAAACTATTCATCTCTTCACTTAGTACACCCAATGACTTGGCCTCCACACTGCCTGTGGTAACAAATCCCACAGATTAACCACCTTCCGGCTAAAGAAATTCTTCTGCATCTCTGTTCTAAGCAAAAAAATACAACCTGCTGGAAGAATTGAATCCCACCAGCACACTGTTATAATTTCACCTCAAATTCCATCCGCTGCAGTTTCCTGATTATCAAATTAAGCAGGTCAGTCACAAATTTTTCTCTCTGACCAATATCTGGAAGTTTTGCCAGATGTAGTTTTATCGCACAAGGCTGGTAGTGTCTTCTATGTGACACCGTGACAATGATGAGATGAGAGTTTATTGCCTCTCACACATTTGAACATTGACCTAATGCGATGAAATTCTTGCTTGCTGCAGCTACCAGCAACGTAAAACAAAATGGCAAATTAAATTAATACAATGCACCACTAGAAAAATGTATAAAAAGATCAATAAATATTCATACAAAAAAGGTGTTGTTTCAATAGTGCAGACGAAAGATGTCCTTAATGGAGTGAAGACTAAAGACTATAATGGTGCTAGCCAAATTTATAAGCCTCTGTAGCCTATTCCTGTCCTGTGCATTGGCACTTCCATACCAGACAGTGATGCAACTGGTCAGAATACTCGCCCGTAGAGATTTTCAAGCGTCTTTGGTGACATTCTAAATCTCCTCAAACTCCTAACGAAATATAGCCACTGCTGTGCCTTCTTTAGGATTTTATTGACGTGATGGTTCCTGGATAGATCTTCAGAGATGTTGACATGCAGAATTTTGAAGTTTGTAGGTAATAATTTGCGTATTAGTTAAATGTGATGCGTCTTTCTGTCATTCTTACCCTGGGTGAAATGCATTTGGACAACAGCATTGCTCTGGGTGATTTTTTTCCCCCCCTGATCTCTCCTCTAACCCATCAACTATAACTTTAACCCATGGAAAATAAATGACCCATCACTTGAGCCAGCTGTTGTTGAGCAGGGATTGTTAGAGAGCATTTAAGAGCTGGATATGTGTGAAGCCAGGTGCCAGGTGCTTAAATGGTTGCTAAGCAGAGATTAGTCTAATTTAGAGCATAGTGCAGAGTTTGGTCCAAATGACGTCTCTAAACGTACTGGTCCAAGTGAAACCAAAGCAAAAACTTTAAATGATCAAATATACGTGGTTAATTTACCCTCCTGGGCCTTTAGCTTCAAAGACTGCTTCTTCATTTTTAAAATCTCTGCAATAAAAATGTCTGAGCTGAATTTTCAACATATCTTTCAAATTCTAATAACAGTACAGACAAGTTTAATAGTTCCTGGTGCTTGTATCTCTGCCAATATTGTGAACGTACACTATGGAATGGTGAATTAACATCATTTCAGTTTGGGAAAATTGTCCTTGGCTGTTAATTCTGGATGAATGTGGAGACTCTGTACATGAGGATAACAGTAACAGGCAGGAGGTTCAGCAAGACCCAGAGACAAGGACTAGGTGGATATTTGAGGGGTCATATCTTTCCCACTGAGGCCAGAGGTTCCAATCAAAATTGATTGCATCCATCTGCTTAAACAGAAACCCAGAAACATGGAAAACAAGAGCAAGAGTAGGCCATTCTTCCCCTCAAGCTAATGTCACCCTTCACTAAGATCGTAACTGGCCACCATGTTCAGTTCCCTATTCCCATAGTCCGTAATACCCCTGGTCCCAAGAACATTATGAAACTCTTACTTGAACATATTTCATGATTTGGTTTGAACAGCTTTATACGGTAGAGAATTCGACAGTCTTCACTTGTCAGTTTAAATTTAAAATGTTTAAATTTAGACATACAGAATGGTAACAGGCTCTATCAGATTATGACCCTATGCCATCCAATTACATCCATTAATATACAGGGTTGGAGGAAACTGGAGCACCCAGAGGAAAACCACACAGACACGGAGAGAACATATAAACTCCTTACAGACAACGCAGGATTTGAACCTCAGACAATCCCTGGTCACTGGCCCTGTACCAACGTTGCACTAACCGCTATGCTAACTGTGCTTCCCTTATCCAATATCCTCAGAGAGGGACCCTTGCCTCTTGGTCCTTCCTGCAGCTAATCTAATTCTGTTGGAATTTTGTAAGCTCTTATGAGATCCCCTCTTCAAAACTCCAGTGAACATGTTTCATTGACCCAGTCCTAGGAACTCAACGAGTGAAGCTTTGTTGAACTCCCTCCGTAACAAGAACACTTTTTTTTCCCTCTCTCCACTCATTAATTTGAAGTCAGTTCTGACTTGCACTTAACAACTGACAGACCAAATAAACTTAGCATTAAGAAATGCTTTGACTTTGGTAAAGGATAGTTCAGGTGAGGATACAATGCTGAACTTGAAACCCTAAGTATAGCACAAAATTTTGCAGACACTGAAGTAAAAATACAATGCTGGAAAAATTCAGCTGTTATGTAGCAAAGATAAAGATACATAACCAACATTTCAGGCTTGAGCCATTCATAAAGGTTCTTTTTAGACGGTTGATATCTTGGTGGCAATTGGAAATAAAAAAATCCAGAGTGGGGAACTGGCCAGGAGGTAGTGTCCAAGAGGAGGAGGAAGGCTTAAAATGGGAGGAGGGATCTTAGGTGATTCACAGTCGTGGAAGTGGGCCTGGAGACGGAGACAACAGAAGAAGAGTTGGATATCATGCCGTGCATGGAATTCATTAGGTTTGGGTGGAAGGAGACGAAGGTAAGGCCTCTGCAGAGGATCGAGCACTCCATCTCAGAGAGGGGAAGGTCAGATGAAATGGTCAAAAGTCCTCGATGAAAGGCTCAAGCACAAAACGTTGGTTATGTATCATTATCTTGCTATGTAAAGTTTGACCAGCTGAGTTTCTCCAGCATTGTGTTTTTATTTTGGACTTGAAACCCTCTGGCCAAATTTGTGGGACACAGCTAGAAGTGTGGTATGGTTTTGCGTTGACTCTTGCCGGCTATGGCTGGTGTTTATGACAGCTCCTTCACTCCGTGGACTGATTCGCCTGCACCGAGAATCCAAGGCCTACAAACTGAAGCAGGAGGCCAGGTTTATCATTACTCTTACCTGACGGAGTGCACTTGCAGCCCAATAGTGATGCAGGTGGTGATACGGAATCTGATTCCACCCCACGACCATGCCCCATACTAAATCACGTGGGATTGTACACTTCTGGATAAGTAGGTAAAGAAAAAAGAAAGTTACACTATTAGTGCCATAAAAATGCTCTTCCATCAATTGATCCACACAAACCAAGTTGTCTACCTGAGCTGGATTTGTCTGCATTTGGTCCATGACCCACTGAATGTAAGATAATTAGAGGGTTATGGGTGTGTGGTAGGGAAAAATTAGACTGTTGTGAAGTAGGTTTATATAGGCTGCCACAACATCAGGGGCTGGAGGACCTGTACTGTGCTATAATGTTCTAAGCCTTGATCGGGTCACGGTGAAGTGTTTTTGCTCGAATTGTCAACCATTCCTTTTCTCTCAGTGATGCTATTTGACCCGTTAAGTTCCTCCAGCAGATTGAGTTTGACTCCGTCTAAAACATACCTGTCCGTACATCAGGCAGCATGGTTAGCATAGCATAATACCATTACAATGCCAGCAATACAGGTTCAAGTCTGGCACTGTCTGTGAGGAATTGTACGTTCTCCTGTATCCATGTGGGTTTCCTCTGGGTACTCTGGTTTCCTCCCACATTTGCAGAGATGTACAGGGTTAATTAGTCACATGGGTATAATTGAGTGACACGGGCTTGTGGGCAAGAAGGGCTGTTAACGTGCTGCATCTCTTATGGATGTAAGAAAAATAGAGGGCCGTGTGTGTGAGGTAGGGAAGGATAAGACTGTTGTGGAGTAGGTTTACATAGGTCTGCAAAACATCATGGGCTGGAGGACCTGTACTGTGCTGTAATGTTTTATGTTGCATGCGCATCCACTGTCATAGCACATTACAGCACAGAAGCATACCTTTCACCACATAACTGTGGTAAACATGATGCTACATTAAACTAAATCTTATGATCCATAATCCCTTTATTCCATGCATAGGTCCATCTAGATTCTAGATAAGCCTTAAATTGCTGCTTCCCCCATTATCCCCGGTTGCCTATTCCAGGCACCCACCAGTCTTAGTGTAGCAAACCTTGCCCTACACATCTCCTTTAAACGTTCACCCCCTCACCTTAAAAGTAGGTTCCCTAGAATTAAAAGGTCGCACTATTCAAAAGTACTACATTTAGTACTGTTTCTCTTGGCTAACAACATGAAATAGACTCTTAAAAGATGTAATAATTATCAAGCAGATTTCTACATGGCACAAAATGATGGATGGGTTCAAGGTCCTTTTGTAATTTGGTAAGATGACGGTGTAGCTAACATTTATAGAACATTGCAGCACCGTATAGGCCCTTCAGCCCATGATATTGCTCCAAACTATGTAACACAACAACACGAACTCCACAACAATATAACAATTGAAGAGATGCTATACTGACAGGGCATGAGATAACAGCCACACCCATCCCATCATATGATTTCCTACATTGATCAACAACCATAGAGTCATAGTGCATTCAAACAGTCCCTTCAGCCCAATTGGCCCACACCATCCAAAATGTCCCACTCAAGTGTAGTGTAGATTGTAGAGAGTCATGTGACATCTCTGTTTAGAACCTGGTATAGTATGATTGTGGAGGGTCATGTGACCTCTCCATCTGCAACCTAGTCAGAATATTGCATTGTGGATAGTCACGTGACCTATCTGGCTGCCAATCAAGGTCAATCTCTGGCCAAACATTTGTGTGTGTGGATGTTTGTGTCTGTCCATCTTTTACCCCTGCTGTGACTCCTCTATGCGTGTAAATAAAACCCACTGTTCAGCCTGCCTGTGTTCAGACTTGTTTCTCTTAAGATTTCTTGAACTTGTTTCTTCACGCACAACACCATGCCAGTCTCACTTGCCTTGCCCATATCCCTCTAAACCCATCCTATCCCTGTGTCCATCCAATTTCTCTTAAAAGCTGTTTTAAACATCTCCTCCATTAGCCTGTTCCATGCTCCCACCACCATCTATGTAAAAAACGTCCTCCCTCTTAAATCTCTCTCCCCTTGCCTTTAAACTATGTCCTCTGGTTACTGATCCCGCTGCTCTGGGCCAAATTCCTTGTGTTTTTGTGATATGGTGGTAATGAAGGCATCTCACAGGAATGTAACCAAACACAATTTGAGGCTGAGTCTAATTAAGAGAAAGTTAGCAATCAGAGGTTGATCAGTAATGTAATAGAGAAGAGAAAGAGAATTTAAGAAATTGAAAGCCAATGACAGAGCAAATAAAGTCTGACACTCAATGCACACCTTCCCCTTTCAGTCCATAGTAAGGATTTACTTCATTTGCTTGACAGTTTGCTGCAGATTTGTGTCAGATTTTCAATGCACACATTTTGAGTTTTATTTATCTCCAACAAAGTCCACAATTCGGCTGCTGACGAGGAGTTAAAAAGAGCACAGAGCTGTTGCGAGAGATTTAACAGGTACACTGTACGCCAGAAAGAGGGATAAACAGCATACCTTCGAAGTGACTTCACACCGGCTTGTCTCTCTCTGTCATGATTGCGGAAAGGTTTTGAACGCTCTAAGGCCAGCAATAAGCAACTGAGCCTTCATCTTCAACAAGATAGTAGGATCTACCAGTGACGCAAGGGGACAGTTCGCCACTCAGTGTGTGTGGTTGTTTGGTATATAGACCAAGCTGCCACACGTCCTATCCATTGATGACATCGACATGTGAGGTACTACCTCAGGAAGGCAGCCAACATCATAAATGTCCTCCATCACCCTGGTCACAGTCTTTTCTTGCTGCTACCTTCATGCAGAGGTGCAGAAGCCCCAAAAACCAACACCTCTCGGTTAAAGGACAATTTCTATCCAGGAACTGTCATACTCTTGTTACACTAATCATGGACTGTTCTGACGCCACTAAAGGACTTTCTACATTATTACAAAGTTACTTGTTTTCACATGGATAAATGTGAATATATATTATCTATCAATTTTTTTGCTTTTATTATCTCTGTAATTTAATTAAATATACAATTGTAGTTGTCATATATATGACAATAAACATCATTATTATCACATGGTGGTGGAGGCAGGTGCATTAATATCTCTTTAGGAACACTTGGATAATTCAGTGGAGGGGAGGGATTGGAGGAGTTTGAGCCTAATGCAGATAAGTGGGGCTAAAACAAGAGGGCACCTTGTTTGTCACGGACAAGCTGGGCATGTGGGCCTGTTTCTATGCTCTCAGTTACGATGACTCCTTCACAAGTGTATTGCTTGTCAGTTTACTGCATAAAACTCTTGTATCTTTCGATATTCTTTGCTCCCTTAGGTTTCATGAAACATTGAGCAATCACTCTGTATCAAGTTGCACTGTCAAGCTGAAAGGGTGAGCGAAAACGTTTGGCAGAGCTCTCGGGAATGGTTTGCCCTTCCTCATCGTGAGCTGCCATGCTCATCCACCACTCACTTGTCATTCCAACAGCACTTCTGCAGCTTTGTCCACATGACGCAGTAAGTTGAAGGCGTCATTTGTTTGTTCTTTCAAGAGGATATCATCGGGCAAATAGTCCACATTCACATATAAAGGACAGCCACTTTGTCTTGTGCTTTTAACCTATTAAAAGTTCCAAAAATGATTCAGACCGGCATAGTCAAAATCAGAGTCCTACATAATTATGGACCTTATGCAGTACTAACCAAGCCATTAGCCACACATGTACCAATTGATGAATTGTTTAATGTGACTGATATTTTCATGTTCCTTCAAACAACATGAAAAGCAGCTGAAAGAAAATCATTGCCTAGGTGTATTTAGCACAGGGATGATATAATGGGCAACTTGTCAGGGAACCACAAACACCTCACTGTTCAGGAAGGTGTAGCAGCACCTACACTTCCTACGTCAGTTGAGGAGGGCAAGTCCAGCGACCCCAATCTTGACAATATTTTAACAGACCACAGTTGAGGATGTCCTGCCTGGCTGCATCACTGTGTGGTGTGGAAGCTGCAAAGCATCAGATACGGAGGATCACCAAAATGGCTGAGAAGATCACTGAGGTCTCCCGCTCCTCTACTGACCAGATTTACCATGAGTGTTGCTTAAATAGGGCACAAAGAATTATTGAGGACCCTTTTCATTCAGCATATTTTATCTTTGACACACTACCATCAAGAAGGAGGGTCAGGAGCATCGAAATCAGGGTAGGAATTAGCTTCTTCCTACAGGCTGGAAATTGATAAGCAGTATCCTGTAACAGAGTAAATCATATATATATATATATATATAGACACACACACATAATCTGTGTGTATATGTGTGTTTGTAATATAAGTATATATAAATACACATACATACATACACTCATAAATTGTGCCCATCTATTTATTTATTTGTTCATTCATTCCTCAGCTTATTTATCTATTTTTTTATTTTTTTATTATATTTCTATGTATATTTGTGATCATCATGTGCTGTGTAAAGTGTGTGTGTCTGTGTGTGTCTGTGTGTGTGTAAAGTGTGTGTGTCCGTGTGTGTGTCCGTGTGTGTGTGTCTGTGTGTGTGTGTGTAAAGTGTGTGTGTGTGTGTGTGTGTGTGTGTGTGTGTGTGTGTGTGTGTGAGAGAGAGAGTGTGTGTGTGTGCACGCGCACATGTGTGTACCGTGGTCCAGAGAAACACTCTTTCATCTTCATCTGATTGTATAATCAATAAACTTGAACTTGAAAGAGCACCCTAATGACAGGAGATACCCAGGAGACTACAGAAGCTGAAATCTGAAGCTAAACATAATCTGCTGGAGGAACACAGCAGGACGAGCAGAACCAGAGGGAGAGAAAGAACGGTTAATGTCTTGTGCCCAAATCCTTTATCAAAACTGAGTAAGTGGTTTTGGCTCAATCATCTATTGAGAAAGAAGATTGGATTGAAACACCAACCTTTCTTTTTCTTCCACTGGTACTACCTGACCTGCTGAGTTCCTCCAGCAAAGTGTGTTTAGTTCAGATCCATACTACAAAAGATTCCTTTTGTCACAAGGACATAAACCCACAAAGAAATAGGATCAGGAGTAGGCCACTTGGTCCATCAATCCTGCCCTGCTTGCTATTCAACATTATTGTGACGTTCATTCCTCTTCCGTGCCCATTCCCCAATTCCTCGATCGTTCAAATACTTATCACCTCCACCTTAAATGAGGGAAAGTGCTAAAAAAAACATACACGAAGATGTTACTGGGACTGTAAGGTTTGAGTTAGAAAGAAAGACTGGATAGGCTGGGACCTTTCTGGAGCACAGGAGATTGAGGAGTGATCTTGTAGGGGTGTATAAAATCATAATGGGTACAGATAAGGTGAATGGCAGCACTTTTCTAAAACTCGAGGGCATAGAGTTAAGGTGAAGGAGAAAACATTTAAAATGGACCTGAGATTCAACATTTTCACACAGAGGATGGTGGGTGTGTGGAACAGCTGCCGGAGGAACTGATAAAGGCAAGGACAATTACAAATATTAAGGCATTCAGATGGGTAAATGGATAGGAAAGGTTAAAAGGGAAAATGATTTATATACAGTCACATACATTGTACATATGCACCAGCATTTTTACTTGCTTCGGCTGAACAGTTATTTCTAAAGAAATCTATAGCGGTAAACTAATTGAAGAGACGTCCCTACAGGATGGTGACTGCAGTAGCAAATCAGCGAGGGACTTGGTGGCTGAAGAACGCATGCACAGCTGGGGCCTGTTGGAGACTGGCTCATGTGAGCCAGGTATCGGAACCGGGATTTGAGAGGGTGCTGAGGGCAAGGAGGGCGCCCGAAGGCGCTCGGGCACTGAAGGCTTCCTGATCGTGTCAGAGATTTGGATCTGGAGCCGATGGCTTGAAATGGAGTCTGTGGGAGCACTGGAGGAAAATCTATGGGCACTCAATTTCTTTGAAGGGACTCTCCTTTGATTTTCTTGCTCCTAATTTTAGGGGCTTTGATCATAGCGAGTCTTTGTCTGCCTTATTGCAGATAAAAGTTGAAGTATATCATGTAGATCACATTTTTAATTCATTATCATGTCACAATAAAATGGAACATCTTTCAACCTTTGAACCTTCGAATTAAATTTAAAAAGACATAAATAGATAAGATAGACAGATAATAAATATCCACATTCATCCCAAAGCAAAAAAAAGGTGATTTACAATGAATGATGCAGACAATCCATTGTGCTATTGGAACAGTCCATACTTCACGTAATATTGTCATCAACATTGTACCCATGCACCAAAATTCTTACGCTGCAGCTGAACAGGTACTTTGTTAAAAACAAACAATTACAAATCACCAAATAGACATCGACATACTCAATAATTTAATTAAAAAGGCCAAAATACACAAAAGAAATGTTTAGTAAATATTCATAGTTATCCTAATGCAACAAAAAGGTGATTTTTCTTTTAATCGTGCAGACCCGCTCAGGTGGGCAATGAGACCAGCTTGGATAAGTTGGGCCGAAGGGTGTGTTTCCATGCTGGAGAAGCCTATGACCCAAGGACTTGAAGAGGATGGGTCTGATTGATAAGCAGTTTTGAAGAGTAAAATCAGGTATAATACATGGATGTCCTTCTTTCGTGTCCGATCCTTGTTCTCACTCGGAAAGGAAAGGGGTCAGGATAATTTAATTAAGGTTCACAAACTGAGACAAAATAATTTCTTCTATTTGGCTGAGTAATGGGAGAGGTACAAGAGAGAAAAGGAAGAATTCAACTTTGAGATTGAGCTAAAGGTTGATCAAATTGAGGGATGAGGGAATTATTTAATGAAGACATGCAGGGCAAGACCTTTACAAAGAAAGCGGTAGGTACATTGAATGGGCTGCCAGGGGTAGTGGTCAAAGCAGACATGATAGGCGTGATGGAAACGTTTAAGAGGCTTCAGGATAGACACATGGATATGCAGGGAATGGTGGGGTGGGGGGGAACATAGATCATGTATAAGCAGCAGAGATGAACTGTAATTTGGTATCGGGTTCAGCACGGATATTGTGGGCTGAAGAGCCTTCTCCTGTGCTCTACTGTTCTGCGTTCCATGTATAGCAGAGATAAGTGGATCCCAGAGGGGAAATCAGCTTGATGGTGAGAGGATATTGAGTGCAAAAGTGGGCTGATGTGAAAGGAATTGGAGAATGAAAGTGCCTTCTCTCTATCCACAAATTCTGATGTTGGCACGTTGACACTCTAGGAACTGGTTGTCTTGTGAGACGCAGGATTTGCTATTTACATACTAGATAGCTGGCCTACCTCTTAAATATCTGCGTTGGTTGAAGTGGTCTCTCAACACATCACGTATAACCTACTTAATGCAAATAGCACAGTCCAGTGCAGACCAGCCTCAGTGTATTTTTAGGTATTTGGGAGGGACGTCCAACCTGTGAGCATTAAGGCACTCATCAGGGTGAAGGTGTTGGCCAGCTGGGTGTCACTAGCTTCCTATTCAATGGGAATGCTTATGACTGCTCCACATTTCAGGATCTCGACTCACTGACGGGCGTCACTCTCTGCTCCGAAATGCGGGGGCTGGAAGGAAAGCGGCGACAATCTGGGTGGGAAATCTTCGCTGACCTGCCTGGAACACAAGCAGAGACCATAATCCAACAGAGCAAAAGATTCCAGAAGCCTGTTCACTGTCCACGCTAAAACACTTTCAACAAAATAGGGTGCTTCAGTTGCAGTACGACAGGTACTATTGGCATTACGAGTATGGTGTGGAGGGCATCGTCACCAACAGTTCAATCACACAAAGCTACAAGAAGATGTCATTCAGCTGGGACTCTTAAATAGCCCTTGCCCCCTTCTATCAGTCCTGAAAATGTTTTCCTTTAGTGTGCCCGCTCAGCTCCCTTCTGAACACTACAAATGAATCTGCCTCCACACTCTCTCCATTCAACGAGCAAAGCCTGCACAGCTTCATGGTCCTTTCGATTCATTTCCCGTGTTACGTTCTCTAGTACTTGGCCCATGCAATGATAGGAACTGTTCCTTAGAATCCTTTTGCAAACGTTATCCACAGGAGCAATATCCCAGCCTTCCCCTTCTAACCACTCAATGAAATTCACTCGGCCCTGAGCAACACACAAAATCTGGAGGAGCTCAACAGGTCGGGCAGCCATCGACTGGTAATATTTCAGGTTAGAACTATTTTTTTTAGACATGCCGCAAGGTAAGAGGCACTCCTGCTCCATGTGCCGCCCAAATACCCCTTGTACATTTTGAAGGGTAGGAGGAAACCCACTCAGACTCAGGGAGAACATACAAACTCCTTACAAACAGCACCGGATTTAAATCCAAGATGCTGGCGCTGTAATAGCCATACACTAACCCCGATACACTAAACTTGTGGCCCCCAACTCTTCCTAGGACCAACCAGTCCTGATGACCAGTCCTCCTTATTGAGGCAACGCCTCGCACAGATGTCTGCAATGGATGGGAGGTCGGAGCCTACGATGGACTTCTGCATTTCTGGGCTCTTGAGTTACCAAACCAGACTGGGATAAGTCAGTGCCTTGTATGTCGGGAGAAGTGGAGAGAACATCAGTTTGATGCTGTGTATTACGTTGGGAGAAGCGAAGAGAGCAGCATCGAAGACTGTGATGCAAGCAGTCATTAAACTTTGCACAGTGCATTTGTGGAGAATGACAGAGTATCTGGCGATACGCCAACTCATAGAAAGTAGAGCAGTTGGTGTGTTTTTCCATATGTGGACTGCCAGGAACCCTTTTGTGTGATAACCAGTACCAAGGCAATGCATGAATGACCCAGTGTAAATACTGCACTTCGCTAGCAATCCTCTATAGCCATAGTCATAGACATTCAGCACGGGGCAGGCCCTTCTGCCCACTGAGAGCGCACCAATCATCAACCATCCATTTCTACTTTTTTGACCCTCTACCATCAGGAAGGAGTTTCATGAGCACGAAAATCAGGACTTGCCAGGCTGGGAAATCATTTCTTCCCACCAGCTGTGAGAGTGATGAACCGAGTAAATTATTCCAAAATATTTATATACAGGTATATTTATTTTAAATTAAATCTTTCTGTATATATGGGATTATTATGTGCTGTGCATTTTGTGTGTAAGTGTGCACCATGGTCCAGGGGAAACATTGTTTCATCAGGTTGTACAGGTACAGTCAGAGGATAATAAACTTGGATTTGATACTAATCCTATTTTAATTCCACATTCTCATTGACTCTGCCCAGATGCTCCCACACACTCAGGGAAATTGACAGCAGTGGATTGACTTACCAACCCACACATCTTTGGAATGTGGGAGGAATCCAGAGCACCTGGAGGAAACCCACGTAGTCAGAGGGAGAAGGTGTAGTCTGCACACAGATAGCATCGGTGGTCGGGGTCCCTAACACCAATATTCAATTCACTCCAGTGTGGTTGCATTGTGAGTCATCTTCCCTTTGTGCAATGGTAGCATTGAGGACAACAGCAAACCTCCAGCAGTGTTGATAATCAATGTCCATCACTGTGCATGTTGCCTGTCAGCCCAGTATTTATTGGCCCCTAAACTGAGGATACAGAGTAAAGGCAATCACATTGATGAGCTGGAGCTACTTTTGTCATGGATTGATACAGTGAAGAAACTGGCCTTTCAGCCCATAAAGGTTCCCAATCACTACGCAAGGTTGGAAGCTTCACCACATTAATTATTTATTTGTTTTAATTTTAGAGATACAGCACAGTAACAGCCCCAACGCACTCAGGGACCTGTGCTTCCCAAATACACCAATTAATCTACTAACCCCATATGGTTTTGGAAAGTGGGAGGAAACCAGATCTCCTGGAGAAAACCCACGCAGGACATGGGAGAACGTACAATCTCCTTATAGACAATGCCAGATTTGAACTGGGTTGGTTTACCTTCCAGTTGTTCCACTTGCCTTCACCATCACTTTTTTGGTTTAAGTTCAAATTAATTATCATCTGACTGAACACATACAGCCAGTTGAAAGAGCAATTCTCTGGGGCACAGTGCACGTAAGGTATCACTCTTGCTAATTACCCTGCCACAGATCTTCACAGGCAGAATTCCTCTGCAGATCATTCTCCCCACACCTACACCTTCCTGATTCTACATATCTGGGGAAACTTACATGCACCAATTAACCTACCAATCCGTATACCCATTGGATGTGGGAGGAAATTGGAGTACCTTGGGCTAACCTTTACACAATCCAACGAGCAAGAGCCATGCAGGCAGCATTGGGATCAGGATTATACATGGATCACTGGAGCTGTGAAGAGTAAAACCTTCTTTAAAGGCCAGCTCTCACACTGTGCCCCATGCTCTCGTCGAGATCATGATCTCAGCCTTCACACATGCACCTTCTACCCTTGCCTGTGAAGCTCAAATTCACGGACACTCTCAGCATTCCGGGCCACAGGGTCATTTCAAGATGCTGATTTTGGTCGCATCTGACAGCCTACTGCTCAACATTGTATCAAGGAGGAGCAGGGACATGAGTTCAAGCAAATAGAGAGAAGGTGAAAGGACTGAGGCAGCACTCATGGAGAGAAATGGCAAGCCATTATTTTGGGTCAGGACCAAGATGGGAAGGGGAGAGAGTGAGCATCAAAGGAAGGAGGGAAGGGCTTGTGAGGGAGAAAGATCATAGAATATTGGACAAATGGTGGGGGGTGGGGGGGAGAACATGTTTGGTAGGAGACCACTCGGGAGTGAGGTGGAGGGTAGAGTGTGTGGTTGTTGGGAACAGGTAAAGGACAAAAGGAAACAGTGGAGCTGGACTGATATGGAATAGTACAATTAATTTGCTTCCAGGGCATGTGTCGCCTAAATGTAGGGGTTCACAGACTGCATTCATATTCTTCCTGAGATGTGACTCCTCTGTCATGCCACTGAAAGATCTCCCTGGTCTCCTTGTTCAGAGTCTGAGGGCACTGCACTTTACCACTCGGTTGCAGTAACTCAACCATGAGGAAAGCTATATGACCTCGAATATCTCTCAGCAACTCACCTCGAAGTTCAAAGTTCAGGTTTATTGTCAAAGTGCATACATGTCATCACATACAAGATCCTTTTTCTTGCAGGCCAGGCAGAATTTCTACTTATCGGCAGAGCATAAAAAAATCTGTTCTTGAAAAGATAAGTGTACAAAAGAGAGAAATGTAAACAAGAAGGAAGTGCAAACAACTGTGCGATACAGAAAATAAATATTTGGTAATAAATAATGTGTAAGGGTCCTTAAATTAGTCTGTTGTTTAGGAGTCTAATGGTGGAGGGGTAACCACTGTTCCTGAACCTGATGGTACGAGTCTTGTTGCACCTAGACCTCTTTTCTAATGGCAGGCGTGAAAACAGAGCATGTCTTGGGTGGTGCGGATCCTTGATGATAGCAGCTGCTCTCCGATGGAAGATGTTCCATGTAGATTTTCTCGATGGTGAGGAGAGTTTTGCTTGTGAGTTACTGGGATGCGTCCACTTGCTTTAGCAGGGCTTTTCATACCAGGCTGGGATGCAGCCAGTCAGCAAATTTTCCACCACACATCTGTGGATGTTTGGCTAGGTTTTCGATGTCAGACCAAATCCCCACAAACTCCTGAGGTGGTAGAGGCAATGGCCTGCTGTTTTCACAATGACGTCTGTGTGTTGGGTCCAAGCAAGGTCCTCTAAGATAGTGACTTCTAAGAATTTACATTTGCTCACTGTCTCCACCTCCGTCCCCCAATAATTGCCAAATCGTTCACTTCTGTTTTTCTCCTGAAAACCACAATCAGCTCCTTTGTTTTTGTGACATTGAGGGAGAGGTTGTTGTCAGTACATCATTCAGCCTAGTTCTAGATCTCTCTCCTGTCTGCTGATTCATCCCACTTCTTATCCCACCCACTACATTCTCATTGCCTCCTTTAAAGATTCAACCCCTCACAACTTACTGTACCCAATGTTCAACTAACCCACACTTCTTTGGGATGTGGATGGATACCGGTGCACATGCACACAGAGGGAGTGCCCAGACTCCCTCCGGTGGGGGGCGGGGGGGAGGGGGGGAGGTGGGGGGGGGAGGGGTGGGATTGACTCCAGGTTGCTGGGCCTTTGAGTTAGCAGCTGTACCAGCTGTGCCACCCTGTCATCATACATCACAATGGGTCCCCTCCATTTGAGCAACATTGGTTACATTTGTGAGATCTCTCTTTCCTATCCCTCTGCCTCCTTTACTCCAACACCCCACCCCTTTCTTCTCCATTCAGAGAGCTCTCCCCTCCCTATCACTTCCCAGCATCTTTCTCTTCCGCCTCCCACCCATATCTACCTATGACCTCCTGCCGGTGGGTCTGTGCTCCTCACCTGCCCCTCCTCCCTCCACTTTACTCAGCCATCTGCCTGCTTTCTGCTCATGCCTTGACGAAGGGGTCAGGTCCGAAACATTTGTTATGGACCTTTGCTACCGCTGGACGCTGTGTAACCCGCAGAGTTTCTCCCGCACTTTTGTGAATAAAATTGTACTTTGACACGTCCTTGGGCGCCAGAATCATAGTCATAAAGAATGGAAACATCTGCCCGTCTCCTCTGTGCTGACCAAGTTGGCATTCTGGGCTAGTCCTGTATTTACCTGTATTTAGTCTTTATCCTTCCAAGATCTTCATCTCCATAAATCTGTACAATTGTCTATTGAATGTTGCCATTGTGCCTACTTCTACAGTTTCCATGGAAGCTTAGTTATCGAGCCCTACAGGGTGGAAATAGGATCTTCAGCCAATCTTACCCTTAATATCCCACCCACACTAGTACCATCTGCATGTTTGGCCCATGTTCCTCGAAACCCTTCCTAATCAAGACATTTCTGCCTTTTAATAGACTCCTTGTCCTGTTACTGCGGTAACATCAAGTTCAACGTTAAAAGTTTTTTTTACTGTCACATATAATACATTAAAAATGTGAAATACTTTCACTTTTGCCTGCTGAAAGGCAGAGTCATCATTAAGTTATGATGGCGCACAGTTAAGGTGGAGTTAAACATCACAGAGCAGGCCCCAGTTGCAGAGCTAGGTCAACGCGAACTTACTCAGCTGCCTGAGGAAGGTTCTGTCAGTAATTTGTGTGGGCTAATCTGGCTGCACCCCAGCAACCAACACAAGGTCAACTGGCCTTTGCTTTGCCACTGCCTGCTCCTCACTGACCCCTGGTGGAAGCAGAGCACGGAGAGACAAAGTGAAGAGAGTCAATCTGCAGGCACTGCCTGGACGACAAGGAAACAACTGTGTTTGGCCAGGAATCTCAAAGCAGTAGGACAGAGTCAGGATTTGGGAGAATTGTGTTATTGAAAATCAGTTGAGTAATGACTCAATGCCGATGATCCTTCACTTTCAACTGATTCCTCAGTTCCACAGGAGAGGGCGACAAAGATCATTGTGGCTCAGTACCAAGAGAGTCAATATTGTGGAAATCTCTGCACCAGCAGGTGGAGCCATGCGACCATATTAGGAATAATCTTAAGCTTACGAATCAAGAGGCACCAATTTCAAGCCACCCCAAAAGGCAGCAGTGGCTCAATGGGACCTTCCTCCATCAGCGAAAATCATGAACCGATGAAGAAATATTGCACCAAAATAAAAACAACAACAGTTGCAGGAATCCGGAGGATCAAAGAATGAAGGAGGCATGCCAGTGCCTCCACTTTCTTAGTCTGAGGAGATTTGGCATGCCATCAAATATCCTATCAAACTTCTACAGGTGCTCTATGGAAAGTAGAGGGACTCGTTGTATCAAGGATTTGATTTGAGAATTCGAGTGGCTAGGAACACAAAAGGCTGCAGCAGGTTAGTGTACATCACAGGCTCCGATCTCCCATCCATTGAAGACATCCATGTGAGGCGTTGCTTCAAGAAGGCAGCCAACAATATAAACTACCCACATCAATCCGGTCATATCCCCTTCTCACTGCTACCTTAGAGCAGAAGGTAGGGAATCTTGAAGACCAGCACCTTGAGGTTCAAGAACAGTTCCTTTCCATCACCTGGCAGCATCCTGATCCTCCCTTTGTTACACTAATCACATACTGCACCGACACTACTAAAGGGCTGTCCACACTATTGCAATTCCACCTTTTTCTCCCCCTATGATAACTGTGAATATATATTATCTGTTTATCTTTTCTATTTCTCATCTTGTTAATGGATCCTCAAAACTGATCAGCAAATCCAAGACTTGGGAGTTAACACCGCGTTGCGTAAGTGGATCATGGATTTCCTCACCTCCAGACCACAATCAGTACTGAGCACCACAGGGCTGTGTTCTTAACCCCCTGCTCTACTCATTTTATACCTTTGACTGTGTAGTTCAATATGACAATAACACCATCTACAAATTTGCTGACGATACCATGGTAGTGTGTTGTATAAAGGATGGGGATAAGTTAGCCCACAGGATGGAGAATGAAAACTTGGCTCAATGATGCACCAACCGCAACTTTGTACTCAATGTCACCAAAACTAATGAGTCGATTGTTGACTTCAGGAAAGGAAAGTCAGAGGTCTACAATCCAGTGATCACTGGGGGATCAGAGGTGGAGAGGGTGAGCAAATTTAGGTTTTTTTGCAGTCACTATCTCAGAGGATCTTTCCTGGTCCCAACACATCAATGACATTGTGAAGAAAGCATGTCAGCACCTCTACTTCCTCACACAGATGCGGGGAGAATGGACAAACTCTTTATTCGAACAGTCCGGTTTCGATCGTTGTGAAGGCTTTGCTAACCACCAGACTAACTATGCTGCCCTCCGGTTTCCATTAGAACACCTCTCCTCCACTTTTCCTGTGTCTCCTTTCCTCAAGCTCTGTCTATCTCTCATTCTTCCCTTTTCCTCCTGTCCCCTTATCGTATCCAATTAACACATTTTGTTTGTTGGTCTGTAGTCCTGCCTTTTTTTCTCCAGCCTTCTATCTAGATGCCTGACTCTTTTTTATCAATCATAACTTCAGGCCCAAAACGTCAGTTATCCATTTTTACCTTCTATGGATGCTGCGAGACCTGCTAAGTTCCTCCAGCATTTCTGTGTTTTTACTACAATCATAGCATCTGTAGACTTTTGTGTTTCACCACAAAAATGTTCAGTCAACGTCGCATCGTTAAAAACACTCAAGGACAGAAATGAAGTTCAGAGCCTCTTTGAAGGTTAGCAGGACACTGATTTAACAGACTTTCGAAAGTGAACAATTTAATATAAAAGCTGAATGATGCAGTTTTGCTCTTAGTTATGAAAGTTGATGAAAATTATATTGTAATTGAATATTAAATATTAATTTTAGACATTAATTGAACCACTAACAGAACTTCATTTCTGTCCTTGAATAATTTAAGTTGCTACCTTTTTTTTACACTTATGGCATTATCAAGAAAGTTTCAATTAAATATGGACTAAACCTTTTTACTACTTTATCATTGAAATGTTGGGTGAAAATCAACCCAAACCTTTTCAATAAATTGCATGTTGTATCTCTTTCTACTGAGGTCAAATAATAGAATTGATTTATATATTTAATGATATCATCAGGTACAATATTCCTTGATTGGTTTTGCCACTTAACCTCCTATTATTAAACATCTCCTTTATTGAATTTCATGCACACATGTGCACATTGAGAAGTTACAGTGAGATGGTGTTGCTTGGCAACAGTGAGGTCCTTCACTGACTGTGGATGTTCCATCATGTTGCTGCATGGTGGTGCATTACACAATCCCTTGAAAGTGGCAATACTGATAGGTTGGGTTATGAAGAAGGTTTTTAAGCATTCATGCCTTCTTTGGTCAGGGTACTGCATGAGTACAAGATACAGGAGGTCACCTTACAACTGTAGAAGTCATCAGTGAGACCACATTTAAAGAACTGCGTGGCATTCTGGTCACCCAAAAAGAGTGCAGAAATGATTCATAATGATACTTGCGGGACTGGAAGGCTTGAGTTATAAGGAGAGACTTAGAGAGAATGAGACTCTAAAATCAAGAGGAACATAGATAGCATGAATGGTGACCTTTTCACTGGGATAGGGGAATATAAAACTAGAGGACACAGATGTAAGGTGAGAGGGGAAAGAATTAAAGGGAGTTTAAGGGGTAACTTTTACAGACAAAAAGGTCAAAGTCAAAATTCAAAGTTCTGATTTATTGTTAGAGATCATCCATGAAATCGCAAACAACCCTGAAATTCCTTTTTCCTAAAGCCCAGGCATTATAATAATCGCTACGCCATAGGTCAGTGGTTCTCAACCTTTTTTCTTTCCACTCACATATCACTTTAAGTAATTCCTATGCCATCGGTGCTCTGTGATTAGTAAGGAATTATTTCAGGTGGTAAGTGAGTGGGGAAAAAAGTTGAGAACCACTGCTCTAGGCCCAATTGTTACTGAAATATTTTGCTTGTGAAAAATTCTCATTGGCCCATTTCCTTTGGAGTTATGAAACCGTGCACATAACAAGTCAATTAGATACGATTAAAACAGTGGTTTTCTTTCAACTCACATACCTCCTTACAAATCACAGAACATCGATGGCATAGGGATTACTTAAAATGGTATGTGAGTGGAAATAAAATGTTGAAAACCACTGGTTTAGAGGGATATGGGCTGATTGTTGGCAAATGGGACTGCCTGACTACAAGATACAGACAGACACTTCCCTCCATTCACAGCCTTTTCACTTCCCTGTTTGAATGTCTTTTACACATTGTCATCACACCTGCTTTGCAGGGAGCTGTATATTAGGCACCATACCACACTCTAGTGCACACATCCCCTCTAATTTTTACCCATTCTCACCTTTAACCTGCCACTCTTTGACATTTTCACCCCGGAGAAAAGGCTTTGACTCTCTACCCTCTCTATGCCTCTCATAATTTTACAAACAGCCAAGATTCCATGAATCCCATACCTCATGACTTTCTGAATGAGTCTTTCACGGGGTACCCTGTCAAATCCCTTACTAAAATCCACAACTACCACCCTACCTTCATCAATTTCTTTTGTAACATCCTCAAAAATCTCAATTAGGCTCACGAGGCACAATCTTCCCCTCACAAAACCACGCTGATATCCCTGAGAAGACTGTATTGCTCTAAATGCTCATTAATTCAGTCCTTAAGAATCCCCTCCAATAGTTTGCCCACCATTGGCATCAGACTCACCAGTCTATAGGATTCACCCTATTTTTTTTTTAAACAAGGAGAGAACCTTTGCATTTCTCCAATCCTCTGGCACCTCCCCTGTGGTCAAAGAGGATACAACTATCATTCCAATGGCCCAGTTATCTCTTTCCTCCCTTCCCATAACAACCTGAAGTATATCTCATCAGGTCCCAGGGACATATTAATCCTAACGTTTGTAAGAAGATTTGCAATTCCTCTTTCTTAATCTCAACATGATCCAGCAATCAAGCCTGTTCTATTCTAGCAATACACTCAAATCGTTCCAAAATGGTTCCACTTTCTCACAGGATCATATGGAATGTAAAAACGTCCCTATTTCCTTGGTACATTGAAAACATTTACCTGAATAATTAGAATTAAGCCCATTAAATTTATGTGGAGTATAATATAGAAAATTATATTGGGCCATTTGATATCTAACATTAACTGTATTTGTAACACTCTCTTGCCACAGTTTTGACCATATTTCCTCTTGAATTTGTATATTTAAATCTTTCTCCCATCGTAATTTTGATTTATATAAATCTTTTTACCTTGTAGTTTCTTGTAATTTTATATACATATAAAATTTATATACATGAAAGACCCCAACAATGAAGACGCTGTTTACATCCGGTACCGCACGGATGGCAGTCTCTTCAATCTGAGGCGCCTGCAAGCTCACACCAAGACACAAGAGAAACTTGTCCGTGAACTACTCTTTGCAGATGATGCCGCTTTAGTTGCCCATTCAGAGCCAGCTCTTCAGCGCTTGACGTCCTGCTTTGCGGAAACTGCCGAAATGTTTGGCCTGGAAGTCAGCCTGAAGAAAACTGAGGTCCTCCATCAGCCAGCTCCCCACCATGACTACCAGCCCCCCCACATCTCCATCGGGCACACAAAACTCAAAACGGTCAACCAGTTTACCTATCTCGGCTGCACCATTTCATCAGATGCAAGGATCGACAATGAGATAGACAACAGACTCGCCAAGGTAAATAGCGCCTTTGGAAGACTACACAAAAGAGTCTGGAAAAACAACCAACTGAAAAACCTCACAAAGATAAGCGTATACAGAGCCGTTGTCATACCCACACTCCTGTTCGGCTCCGAATCATGGGTCCTCTACCGGCACCACCTACGGCTCCTAGAACGCTTCCACCAGCGTTGTCTCCGCTCCATCCTCAACATCCATTGGAGCGCTTACACCCCTAACGTCGAAGTACTTGAGATGGCAGAGGTCGACAGCATCGAGTCCACGCTGCTGAAGATCCAGCTGCGCTGGATGGGTCACGTCTCCAGAATGGAGGACCATCGCCTTCCCAAGATCGTGTTATATGGCGAGCTCTCCACTGGCCACCGTGACAGAGGTGCACCAAAGAAGAGGTACAAGGACTGCCTAAAGAAATCTCTTGGTGCCTGCCACATTGACCACCGCCAGTGGGCTGAAAACGCCTCAAACCGTGCATCTTGGCGCCTCACAGTTTGGCGGGCAGCAACCTCCTTTGAAGAAGACCACAGAGCCCACCTCACTGACAAAAGGCAAAGGAGGAAAAACCCAACACCCAACCCCAACCAACCAATTTTCCCTTGCAACCGCTGCAATCGTGTCTGCCTGTCCCGCATCGGACTTGTCAGCCACAAACGAGCCTGCAGCTGACGTGGACTTTTTACCCCCTCCATAAATCTTCGTCCGCGAAGCCAAGCCAAAGAAAAGATATATACATATTAGTAATAAATTTCTTAATAATAAGTGCATCTGTTATTTATACCTTCAAGGTGACTTTGTTCTGGGAGTCTCAAATCTGTTCCTGATTTCTTTTAAGTACAATTTTAATTGGTAATATGCAAAAATTGTATTACTTTGTATATTATATTTATCTTTTAATTGCTCAAAAGTTGAAAAAGACAACCTCTTATCCTCTGTGTACCTTCACTATGCCAACTGTCAAATAAAGAATGATTCAAAGTGAGAAGAATAAGTTGATTTTGTTTTGACAGCATTTTAGGTCATTGATAATTTTTAATCCCTATATGAATCTCATTCCATATTTTCAATATATGCTTTAAAATTGTACTTCCTTTATTTCATTTAAACAATTCACTATTCCATTTATACAAAATTTGTTCTGGGATTGTTTCTCCAATCTTATTCATTTCAATCTGAACCCAAGCTGGTTTCTTACCCACGTGATAGCTAGGACAAATGAAGAAGATAAAGATAAAGATACAAAAAGATCCACGAATATTTTTTATTTGGAAATATATATGAAAAAGGTATAAAATTGAAATTGGATAAATAGCAAGAATTTTTCTTTAATATAGTTTAAATGACTGCAAAGAAATGTACAGCGGCAGTGTGGAAAACTGAGAGCGTGGGACAATTAGACAATTAGACAGATGGCAGATTGAAATGCAAAATTGTGTGCCTTTAGAAAAAATTACATATAGTTCAAGAAATTGAAGCAAAAAATTTATAACATATGGAAACCGTATATCGAGTTTATGAATAAAATTCCATCCACTTTTTCCATCTCAATTAGAAAATATAAAAAATAATCAATGAATATAAAATATGTTAATAATGCTATACCAAGCCATGAAAGACCTCAACAATGAAGACGCTGTTTACATCCGATACCGCACGGATGGCAGTCTCTTCAATCTGAGACGCCTGCAAGCTCACACCAAGACACAAGAGCAACTTGTCCGTGAAGTAGGTGTTCCTTTTCTTTTTCTTCCTTTGCTTTCTTTTCTTTTGGGAGGGAGGGGGGTTTGGGGAGAAAACAAAAAAGGTTTTTGTATAATTTTGTATGACTTACAATAATTACAGTATTATTAAATGTTTTTTTTTGTTTTGATGCAAATGATAAATAAATTTTTCAAAAATAAAAGCTTGTTCTATTCTGACCTCACTTTCAACAAGGTCCTTTCCTCAGGTGAATCATTTATAGGACCTCCCCAACCTCCTCTCCCTCCAGGCCCACGTTGCCTCCTATAACCTCCATGTGGCCCTCCCTTTACTATAATCCTCTTTCTATTCTTCACATATGCATAGAACGCCTTGAGGTTCTCGTTCATCCTACTTGCCAAGGCCTTCTCATTGCCCCCTTGGAGCTTTCCTAAGTCCTTTCTTCAGTTCCTTCCTGACTACCATATAACTCTCATTAGCCCTTCCTGTTTTGCTTCCTAAATCTAATGTCCGCTTCCTTCTTCCTCTTAACCAGTTGCCTCGCCCGTTTTGTCAACCACAGTTCCCTTTTCCTACCATCTTTTCCCTACTTCAGAGGGAAAAACCTATCCAGAATTCCATGCAAGTAATCCCTAAACATCCTCCACATTACCTCTGTGCTTTTCCCAGAGAAAGTCTGTTCCCAATTTACTCTCCCTAGTTCCTGCCTCATCCTGTCATAATTAGCCCTTCCCCAATTCAACACTTTCTCATTTTGTCTGCTTATATCCTTATCCAAAGCTATGCTAAAGCTCAGGGAGTTGTAGTCAATATTACTGAAATGCTTCTTCCCCCCCCCACCCCTCCTTTTTAATGTATTATTATGTGACAGTAAAAGGAAACTTTGAATCTTTGATATTTCCAAATCAGGGCAGTGCGTGCTTGGAGGGTGACTTCTAGGTGGTGGTGTTCCACTGGTTTCTGCTACCCTTTTCCTTTACGCTGGCAGAGGCAGTAAGTTTGGAACGTGCTAAGGCTCTTGGTGAGTTGCTGCCATACATCCTGCAGATGGTACCAACTGTTGCGGCTGTACATCAGTGGTGAAGTGAGTGAATGTTTGTGGATGGAGGTGCATCCTGTGCGGTGGGAAGCCTCTTGAGTGTTGTTAAAGCTGCACTCATCGAAGTAACTAGAGAGTGATAGACATATTCTTGACTCAAACCTTTTGTATGATGGACAGGCTTTGAGGTGATTGATTCCCTGACCTGCTCTTTTCGCCAAATTGTGAAGATGGTCACTTCAGTTCAGTTTTATGAGAATTTCTCCCACAGAACAGTATCTTAAAGCATCACCTTCTCAAAAGGACAAGAAATCAAATATGCCTTTGTTGCTGGAGGTCACAGCCCTAAAATAAACAAAAAATTGTGTTGAATTTCCCTTGATCTGTTGGATAACTTCCTCCTTTTCAGTAAGTGTTTAGTCATACGGGGGTGGAATATTCCCAGTGGTATCACAAGGGGCTTGAGTGGAGGGTTTTTGTGTGGACAAAGCTAACCTCCATAGAAGTCATGGAGATACCAAGAAAAGTACAAAACTGTTACCTCTTGGATGGATTTTTGCCGAGTTGCAACTGCAATTATGGCAGACACTCAGGAGAGTGTCTGGGAAATCTCTGGGAATTACTCTAAATGCCACAGAATATTTCCAGTCATCTGTGTCATTGCATGATGCAATCTATTTAACTATTTATTATTAATATTTATTTTAAATATATAATACATATGTACCTTACTTATCTCTATGTGTGTTATGTCTGTGTGTTTGCACTGTTTTGGACTCTACTGTTTTGTCGGCTTGATTCAGTAGCAGGAAGTTGGACGAGGCTGGGATCGCACTGATGAGCAGACAGAAATTCAACTTTGGAAACTCTTTCCATTGGCAAGAGAATTGGTTTTGTAGGAGTCATCCTGAAGACAGACTGAAAATCATCGGCAACAGACTCAGACGGGCAATGAGAGGTGTTGATTTGATCTGCGATGTGCTGTCTGAACGGGAAATGAAGTGGTCTGCAGGACGCAGTGGAGGACTGAAGTTCAGTCAGGATGTAAAGGATGCACAGCCTTGATAACCCAAATGGCCTCACGTTTTACGGTTAGGTTTTGCAGTTGGGAAATATTTAAGGTCATTTTGCTTGTTTCCATTTGGAGGTGAAAAAAAACCCTGACCATTACACCAGCATCAATACAACTGTAAATACATTTTCCTGTGGTGCTGAGATGGAGACTGTGGAGAGCTTCAAGTTCTTTTGGATGAATGTCTCCAATGACAAGAATTGGTCCAATTCTGTCAATGTTACGGTCATAAAAGCACACTGTCAACTCGAGTTCCTCAGAATCCTGAGGAAATTCGGCAAAGTCCTTTCAAAATGCAACATCTCAAGGTCCCTTATAAATTTCTACAGATGCACCAATAGAAATTATCCTGCTGGATCTATCATAGTTTGGGACGGGTAATGCTCTGCTCAAAAACGCAAGAAACTGCACAATTTAAATGTAGCTCAGACCATCAGACCACCCCCCTCCCTCCCCTCCATTGACTCTGTCTGCACCTCCCACTGTCTCAGGAAGGGAACCAACATATTATAGAACCCTTCCCACCCTGTCACACTCTCATCTCTTGCCCTACCCCTATCATGCGTCAGAAGATAAATGAGATTAAAATCCTGGACTTCCAGATTCAAGGCCAGATTCTTTCATTCAGTATAAGATGAAGCCATTAGCCTGAATTAATTATATTTTTCTCCATAATCTGCAGTTTTTCTTGTAACACCAAGCCCTGCACTCTTTGACTTGCTTCAACACTTCAACTTGAATTTATAACCATATAACAATTACAGTACAGAAACAGTCCATATCGGCCCTTCTAGTCCGCACCGATTTAAGTGAAACTTCACTAGTTCTGCCTACCTGCTCCCTGCCCATAACCCTCCAACCCCACCCCCTCTCACTCACATCCATGTACTCATCCAATCTCCTCTTAAATGACAGAATTGACCCTGCTGCAACTACTTGTTCCGGAAGGTCATTCCACTCAGCCACCGCTCTCTGAGTGAAGAAGCTTCCTCTTATGTTACTTCTAAAGTTTTGCCCCTAACCCTTATATTTATGACCTCTTGCTCCAATCTCCCCTATCCTCAAGGGGAAGAGTCTATTCACATCTACTCTATCTTATTCCTATTATAATTTTATATACCTCTATCAAATCCCCTCTCACTTTTGTGATATTATCGCACAAGCAGCTATATTTAAATTTGAGTTGACATGTCTGGGTACCAGGCAAAACAAAGCTTTTTCACTGTAAGTTTTACACATGAAAATAAACAATTTAGTTCAATTCATTTCAATAGATGACAAAGCCAGCACTATGTGGTGACATAACAAGAAGTACTCTGGCTACTAAAAGTTCTCAAACTGCACTATCGCTCTCCCCATTGAGAACTACTTTGGATGTGACAATGCGAAGAATCATTATGGGTTGATCTACTCATAATAAAAACACATAGAAGGTGCAGGAGGAATTCAGCCTTCTCACAACCTCCATGGGAGGTAAGGCCATACTCGACTATAGAACCATGGGACATTGCAGCATGGAACTAGGCCCCTGGGTCATGCTAGTCTATGCTGAACTATTTTTTCTATGCTTCAGGGAATAAAGTCCTAACCTGTTTCACCTTTTCATGTAACTCAGGCCCTGAAGCCTGGGCAACATCCTAGTAAATCTTCTCTGCCCTCTTTCAGTCTTATTGAGATCTTTCCTGACCCAAACTCCAAATTTGGCCTCACCAATGTCTTAAGCAACTTCACTATAACATCCAAACGCCTATACTATATTTTGGGCTAATATGCCAAAGCTCTCTTTACAACCCTATCTACCTGTGATACCACTTTCAGGGGATTATGCATCTGTATTCCCAGATCTCCCTGTTCTACTGCACTCATTAGTGCCCTACCATTTACTGTCTATGTCCTTTCTTGGTTTGTCTTTCCAAAATGCAACACCTCACACATTAAAATCCAACTGCCATTTTTAAGCCCATTTTTCCAGCTGGTCCAGATCCCTCGGTAAGCTTTGAAAGCCTCGCTATCCACGTTTCTGTCAACTACAAACTTGCTGATCAAATTTACCACATCATTGATATAGATGACAAACAACAATGGTCCCAGCTCTGATCCCTGAAGCACCGATCCCTAGTGACAGGCCTCCAGTCTGAGAAGCAATCGTCCATAACCACCACTCTTTTGCTTCCCCCTACAGCCAATGTCAAATCCGGTTTACTACTTCACCATGAAAACCGAGCTTCTGAATCTTCCTGACTTACCTCCCATGTGGGAACTTGTTAAGGGCTTTACTAAAGTCCATGTAGACAACATCCACACCCTTTCCTTTATCAAGCTCCCTGGTAACCTCCTCAAAAAACTCTGATTGCTTAAACACAACCTACCATACTCAAAGCCATATCAACTATGTGTAATCAGTCCCTGGCTACCCAAATACTTGTATATCTTATCTCTTAGAACACCTAGCAATAATTTACCTACTACTGATGTCAGACTCATTGGCTTATAATTTCCTGGGTTATTTTTGAGCCTTTTTTCAACAACGGAACAATATGAGCTACCCTCCAATTCTCCAGCACCTTACCTGCGGCGAAGAATATTTGAAATATGTCTGCCAGGGCCCGTGCAAGTTCTACACTATCCTCACTCAATGTCAAAGGAATTATCTTGTCAGGCCCTGAGGATTTATACACCCTTATTTATGTACCTTCCTACACTCTGTCTGTGAGTCCAAACTTCAGCTTCCTGTAGCAGAACATCTCAGCTTCCCCAACCATTCCTACATACATTCCAACCATTCATCCATTGTCAAAGTGAGGCCAAACTTAAACTTCTGGACAGACTTAAACCTAATGATAAGAACACTAATTTTTCTAAATTTAGTTAACCTTCATTCCACTGTTTCTTAAATTGACAGCACAGTAACAGGCCCTTCCACCCCACAAGCCCATGCTGCCCAAATACCCCAATTAATCTACAGTCCCCATATATTTTGAAGGGTGGTAAGAAATCCCACGCAGACACGGGGAGAATGTACAAACTCCTTAAAGACTCTTCTTTGGCTTGGCTTCGCGGACGAAGATTTATGGAGGGGGTAAAAAGTCCACGTCAGCTGCAGGCTCGTTTGTGGCTGACAAGTCCGATGCGGGACAGGCAGACACGATTGCAGCGGTTGCAAGGGAAAATTGGTTGGTTGGGGTTGGGTGTTGGGGTTTTCCTCCTTTGCCTTTTGTCAGTGAGGTGGGCTCTGCGGTCTTCTTCAAAGGAGGTTGCTGCCCGCCAAACTGTGAGGTGCCAAGATGCACGGTTTGAGGCGTTATCAGCCCACTGGCGGTGGTCAATGTGGCAGGCACCAAGAGATTTCTTTAGGCAGTCCTTGTACCTTTTCTTTGGTGCACCTCTGTCACGGTGGCCAGTGGAGAGCTCGCCATATAACACGATCTTGGGAAGGCGATGGTCCTCCATTCTGGAGACGTGACCCATCCAGCGCAGCTGGATCTTCAGCAGCGTGGACTCGATGCTGTCGACCTCTGCCATCTCGAGTACTTCGACGTTAGGGGTGTAAGCGCTCCAATGGATGTTGAGGATGGAGCGGAGACAACGCTGGTGGAAGCGTTCTAGGAGCCGTAGGTGATGCCGGTAGAGGACCCATGATTCGGAGCCGAACAGGAGTGTGGGTATGACAACGGCTCTGTATACGCTTATCTTTGTGAGGTTTTTCAGTTGGTTGTTTTTCCAGACTCTTTTGTGTAGTCTTCCAAAGGCGCTATTTGCTTTGGCGAGTCTGTTGTCTATCTCATTGTCGATCCTTGCATCTGATGAAATGGTGCAGCCGAGATAGGTAAACTGGTTGACCGTTTTGAGTTTTGTGTGCCCGATGGAGATGTGGGGGGGCTGGTAGTCATGGTGGGGAGCTGGCTGATGGAGGACCTCAGTTTTCTTCAGGCTGACTTCCAGGCCAAACAGAGGAACCACTGACATGGTCTTTGCCCTCAGACTGCTCCAAGAAAAGTGCAGAGAACAAAACAAAGGACTCTACATCACCTTTGTTGACCTCACCAAAGCCTTCGACATCGTGAGCAGGAAAGGGCTTTGGCAAATACTAGAGCGCATCGGATGTCCCCCAAAGTTCCTCAACATGATTATCCAACTGCACGAAAACCAACAAGGTCGGGTCAGTTACAGCAATGAGCTCTCTGAACCCTTCTCCATTAACAATGGCGTGAAGCAAGGCTGTGTTCTCGCACCAACCCTCTTTTCAATCTTCTTCAGCATGATGCTGAACCAAGCCATGAAAGACCCCAACAATGAAGACGCTGTTTACATCCGGTACCGCACGGATGGCAGTCTCTTCAATCTGAGGCGCCTGCAAGCTCACACCAAGACACAAGAGAAACTTGTCCATGAACTACTCTTTGCAGATGATGCCGCTTTAGTTGCCCATTCAGAGCCAGCTCTTCAGCACTTGACGTCCTGCTTTGCGGAAACTGCCAAAATGTTTGGCCTGGAAGTCCTTAAAGACTACGCTGGATTCAAACCAGGGTTGCTGGCCCTGCATTAGCGCTAACCTAGTGGTTTTCCAACTACCCCCTTAAACTCACATTCCACCTTAAGCAATCACTTTGCGAATGGTGAGGGATTGCTTAAGGTGGTTCATGCACCATCAATAACTCCAGAAGACTAGAAGTTATGTTAAACTGATAGGCTTTTATTAGCAAAAGAATGGAAGAATGTCCATGCTGGTCAACTGTCCTGAACTGGGGAAAGGGGCTGTGGGACAATCACCTTTATTCACAAGTCTGTGGGAGTAGCCACAGGCACAGTCAGCCAAAGGGCATGCCTAGACAGTTAAATATACATACAAAGGTTTACCACATTGGGATGTGAGTGGGAAGGGAAGGTTGAGAATCACTGCTCTAGACCCAATTGTTACTGAAATATTTTGCTTTAGAAAAATTTTCACCAGCTCATTTCCTTTGGAGTTATGAAACCTTGCACATAACGAGTCATTTAGGTACAATTAAAAAGTGGTTTTCAAACCATTTTCTTTCCATTCACATACCACCTTAAGCAATCCCTTACCAATCACAGAGAATTTATGGCATAGGGAATACTTAAGGTGGAATGTAAGTTTAGGGGGGCAGCTTGAAAACCACTGTTCTAACTACTACACCAGTGGTAAAATGTCCATGCCAAAATGCGAAGTGCCAAAATATCTGGGCACCAAACTGTGGGTGCAAAAATGCCTGATTCCCTTCTTTACCTAGTTCTGTTATAATATTTTCTATCTTTCTTTCTAAACTATCTTCCTTACTGTTCCTAATGGTTTCTCCTGCTACCTGTCACTTCACCTCTAATGCTTTCTGTCCCATCACCTCTGGCTCCTCCACCAGTTTCTTACATATTTAATTTCACCTGTTTATCTAAGCTTTGGTAAGGGGTCCTGACTCGAAATATTGACCGACCCTTTTTAACTGTGGTTACTGTCAGATCTGTTGAGTTCCTCCAGCAGTTCTTTGTCTACCGGTAGAAATTTAATGTCTATGTCTTTTTCTGTCAAAAATAAATCTTAACTTATTTACTTTAAGACAACAAGCACCCCCTTCTGTTTAATATGTAAATATTTCATGACCTCACTGCTTGTTTTCCTTACTTCCCAACACACTGTGCCAGTTTCCTGAATAAATACTAATGCAAAATACCCATTTAAGATTTATTCTGGCTCCTTACATAGTCATCCATTTTGATCTTAAAGGGGACAAATTTTGTCCCTTACTATCCTTCTGCTCTTAATATACATGTAGAAACCCTTAGGACTTTCCTTCACATTGTCTGCCAAAACAACTTGTCTTCTTTCAGCCTCCCCAATTTCCTTCTTGTTTTTCCTTGCATATTTTATACTCCACATGTACCTTTTTTGCTCATTGTTGCTTTACCTGCTAATCATCTTCTTAACCAGATCCCCAATATCCCTCATAAACCAAGATTCCCTTTGCCTGCTAACTTTGCCTTTAATCCTGACATGACGATGTAAATTCTGTACTCTCAAAATTTTGCCTTTGAAGAGCTTCCACTTACTGGACACATCCTTGCCAGAAAAGAACTTACCCCAATCTACACTTTCTAGATCCTTTCCCATTTCCTCAAAACCCACGCAGACGCAGGGAGAATATGCAAATTCCGTACAGACCAGCGGCAGGTTCTAAACTGGGTCACTGGAACTGTAACAGCGTGGCAATTTATGCAAACCATACCTCCAATTAAGTTTATGCACAAGTACAATGTATAGATGCAGTGAATGTGCTTACTTGCTATAGATTCTTTGGCTTGGCTTCGCGGACGAAGATTTATGGAGGGGTATGTCCACGTCTGCTGCAGGCTCGTTGGTGACTGACAAGTCCAATGTGGGACAGGCAGACACGGTTGCAGCGGCTGCAAGGGAAAATTGGTGGGTTGGGATTGGGTGTTGGGTTTTTCCTCCTTTGTCTTTTGTCAGTGAGGTGGGCTCTGCGGTCTTCTTCCAAGGAGGTTGCAGCCCGCCGAACTATAGATTCCCAGGTACATTAAACACATAACAACATGTGTAATCTGTAGACAGGAACATTCCAAGTCACATCCATGCAGCCAAAAGTTGGTTACCAGTTTTTTTTTATAATATATAGAACTCATCCTTCTAACTCTATTTCCTTTTTTGAAAGAATGGTGCTTTTTTTAGTTTGATCTTAGGATATGCTTGTCACTGAGAAAATTACTCCTCACTTTATTGCCTATTTGGGCCAATTTTGGAACATTTGGGCTACTAGAAAACTGGAAAACTGACTCTGAAGAGGAATTGAGGACAGTGTAGATCAGGCAGATCAGGCTTGTATGATTAAATGGTGTCCTGTTGCTCCAATGTACTTGTGTTCGAGTGAGTGCAAGGTACAAAAGTGCTGGAGAAATTCAGAAAGGTCACACAGCATAATTTACATTTGAGTCATTTTAGAAGATAGTAAATTAGACTGTATAATGAGAGGAGGTTTCCTTTAATGAAGGACATTAGTTAACCAGATGGAGTTATTTTATGTCAATTCAATTTATGTTAATAGCAGTAATATTTTATTCCAGATGTATTTTAATTTAGGTAAATAAATGAAATTAAATGTGTTCTCATGGTAAGATTCCAACTGATATTTCTAGGTCAACAGTCTGTGGTAACTTATTGCCAGTAATATACAAGGAAAGATGAGAGGTAAATATGTCTAGGATTAACCTCTTTGAGGGTTGTAATTAAATTGGAGAGGGATGAAAGTACGTTAAGTGATTATTGCTCTACCATTGGATCCCTTATCAGTTTGGTTCCCCTTCACTAAGCGAAGATTTCACATGCTTTACTGTATACCCCAGGCAGTCTGCAAGGAATTTGTACATTCTCCCTGTGTCTACATGGGCTTCCTCCTGGTACTCTAGTTTCCTCTCACCCTTCAAAACATACAGGGGTTGGAGGTTAATTGGGTGTAATTGAGTGGCACAGGCTCCTGGACCAGAAGGGCCTGTTACTGTAATGCATTGTCTCTAAATTAAAATAAAATATATTAAATTTGTAAAGCTTGAAGTATTTGGTAGGGATAGAATAGACTATACCTGATCCACCTCATTTTTCTGGGCATTACTCAATGCAGACTGTGGGCTTTGAGTCTTACCCATTGGAGGACTATTTTCCCTGCATCTGTTAATTAATCAAAAACCGTTGGAGGTGCTGGAAATCTGAAATACAAATAGAAAATGCTAGAAACACTCACCAGGTCAAGCAGCATGTTTGGAGAGAGAGATACCAAGTTAATGGTTTAGATCAGAGACCATTCATCAAAGGAGAAAGAGAGCCAGTTTCACATTGCAAAGAGGATAGAGTAGGGACAGCAACCCGGGTTCGAATCCAGTGCTGTCTGTAAGGAGTTTGTACATTCTCCCCATGTTGTGTGGGCTTCCTCCTGGTACTCCGGTTACCTCCCACCTTTCAAAAATGTACGGGGCGGGGTGGTTGTAGGTTAATTGGTTTATTTTGAGGATGGACTCATGGGCTGGGTTACTACGCTGTATGTCTAATTCTTTAATTAAAAATTAAAAAATGAAAACGGATATCTCTGAGAGAGTGGAGGCCGTGTTCCCATGGTGATATACTTTTGAGGTAGCCTTTGGTTGATGGATGAATGAGGGAATTTGCAGAGAAAGAAAACAAAGGGTGTGAAATAGAAAAACACAAAAGTTGCAGATGCTGGAATCTTGAGTGGACAAAGAATTGCTGAAAGAACTCAGAAGGAGAGGCAGTATCCGTGGATAGAAATGGTCAGGCAATACTTCAGAGCTGTCCCTTTACCAAGGATGTGGAATGGTTGGCTTCTGCAAGCCAGAGTATTCTGATTGGATATGATCTACAAGTGGAGACAATATGAATCTCTTCCAATGTAGAAAAGAAATCATGGAAATTTAACAGAGAAACCCAAAATCTGCAGATACTAGAATCTTGACCAGATTAAGAATTACTGGAGGAACTCAACAGGTCAGACAGTAGCCATGGGTAGAATTGGTCAATCAATGTTTAGATCTGAAATCTTAATGAAGAATAAGATGAAAAGGTGAAATTACATTCACCGTTCATACTCGTGTTGTAATTATCGATTCCATGTAATAGTCGACCCGCCCCCCAACATTTTTGGCCCAAATATCATGTGTCTCCCCATCCCCTTTTTTGGCCCCAACCACCTACCCATCCAAGATCCCAATGCACCGATGGCAGATCCAAGCTGTCCATCCAAACTTTTGAGGCCCTGACCATCGACCTTACCCCAGCCGCCTGCACATCCGAGGTCACGACACCCCAAGCGCTGATTCACCACCCAGTCCCGGCAATCTGAGCTCCCAATGCCTTGAAAGACACAGATGCTTACCGCTGTTGAAGGTTTACTTCCTGCCAAAAATAATCTTAACTTAACCCCACATCTTCAGCAACAAAATGCAGAGGTGAAAAAAAAAACAAACATTGGAAACAAGAACAGGAGCTGTCAATCTGATCCAGTCTCTTAAAATGGTCATGTTTGAAATGGGGAGTCAAACAAAAATCACGAACCATTACTGACCTATTTGTCTGCTCCAACATTCAAGATCTGATCTTTGCTTCAGATCCACTATACTGCCCGTTCTTCATAACCTTTGATACTTCTGCACCCCAAGTACCGATCTACCGTGAACCAAAGAATTGGCAGACACAGCTCTCTGAGGTAGAGAACTCCCAAGATTGATGACCTCAGTGAAGAAGTCCCTCCTGATCTTCATCATTAATGAGCACCAATAATGTGTTTGTGATCTGAGAGACAGATTGCCAGTGCTTGGGGGCACAGCTGGTCTATAGATTGTCTATAGACATTTGTCAGATGTCTTGTAAATATTCATACTGCAAGAGTCCCTTTGATCCAACGAATGCACTTGATTTTAGATTATCTTGGGTCTACCATAACATCACTTTCAAGATTTTTTGTTACCAATGCTTTGTCTTGCTGCTTGGGATCCTGTCTGGATTCACTGCAGATTGATATAAGACCATAAGACATAGGAGCAGAAATAGGCTATTCAGCCCATCGAGTATACCCTTTATTCACGAGCTGATCCATTTACCCACTCAGCCCCATTGACCAGCCTTCTCACCATAACCTTTGATACCCCAACTAATCAAGAACCTATCAATCTCTGCCTTAAATACACCCAATGACCTGGCCTCCTCAACCACCCCTGACAACAAATTCCACAGATTTACCCTCTCTGGCTGAATAAACTCCTATGCATGGAAAACAACCTTTCTATATCTTCTCTGTTCATGCCTTTCAACATGCTTTAATGAGATCCCCCTCATTGTCTTAATTTCCAATAAGTACAGGCCAAGAGCTGTCAAACACTCATCATATGATAACCCTTTCATTCCTGGAATCATCCTAGTGGACCTCCTTTGAACCCTCTCTAACATCAGCACATCTTTCCTTAAACAAGGAGCCCAAAACTGCCCTCAATACTCCAAGTGAGGTCCCACCAGTGCCTTATAAAGTCTCACCATCATATCCCTGCTTTTGAACTATATTCTATTCCTCTTGAAATTAATGCCAGCATTGCATTCTCCTTCTTCACCATAATCTCAATGAGAACTGCCCTGCAGAGAATTGTGAGCACAACTCAGGTCGTCACACAAACCAACTTCTCCTCCATCAACTCCATCTTTGCTTTCTGTTGCCTCGGGAAAGTTGACAACTAATAAAAGGACAGATCCTTCCCCAATCACGCTCTCTTCTTCCCCCCCCCACCCCATTCCATTCGGGCAGGAGGTTCATCAGCTTGAAAGCTCGAACCTCCAGATTCAAGGACACTTTCTTTTATGTTTTGAGATCTATATGAGTTTGCTAGAGTTCGAGCTCAAAACTATTGTCCCACACATTGGAACTATCGTGATAAAGGTGTTGAGATCAGACTGGTGGGCATTTCTTTCATCGTACAAGTAAGACAACACAAAAAGTACAAAGGAGGAGTCGTACAGAGAGAAAGAGAGAGAGATTGATCAGTTAGTAGAGAGTAAAGGCAACATAATTTACTATTCTGGGGTTCATTCAGGAGTCTGATAATATCAGGGAGGAAACTATCCTTGAATCTGATGGTGCATGATCTCACACACGTGAATGCTCTTCCTGACAGGAGAGTGTGGCCAGGGAGGGCCACATTGCTGAGTCTGATTTTAAAACAGTTAAGACTGTGTTACAGTGTGATGGGGTGGATGGAAAACGGTTTCCACTTGTCTGACCGTCAAATAAATTTGAACAAATGCCCCAGTCATTTCAGGAGGATTAAAAGAGAGACACGCAGTTCCCAAATTTTCCAAGGTCTAGACAGATCTTGGATGTGCCACTGGCATATATCTCCTGTATTGTAATTCCAGCAGGCTTTCAGAACACAGAAACTTACAATGTCCAAAATTGTGTACAAAAGAAAAAGACAGGAGGCACATAACTCATGCTGACACTCCCACTGCCACGCAGCATTCCAAGTTATACAAAATACATGAGCTGTTGTTAGCAGCCACCAGAACGTTATGGTACAAACAGCAATTAATGTGAATTCTAATGCCTTGTGTGTAGTTGATGTACTCTGTTAACAATATCAAGTGAGATCAGTGATGAGCCTGATCTTAGTGAATGCCAAAACACATTTTTGGAAATGTTATCATGGAATTTGTTATCATGGGCAGTTGTGGAGGCCAGATCATTCAAAAAAAGTCATATTAGAGTAACGTGGAGGCTGATTTTCATAATTGCTTCATTAAAATGTATTTTATTTTTACTTTTGTTAATGTGAAGAATCTGAAATTTTTGACCAAAATTTGGATAATGTTGATAATACTGTACAACACTTCAATCCATGCTGATCAAGTTGCCATTTTAGCTAGTTTCATTTGCTTATACTTGTCCTATATATCTCCAACCTTCTCCTGTTCATGTAGCTTCCCAAATGTCTTTTAAATGTCATTATTTGTACCAGCCTCTACTGCTTCTCTGGCAGTTTGTTCCATAGATACATCAGCATCTTTGTTGCCTCTTAGGACCCCTTTCAATCTTTCCCCTCTCACCTTAAATGTATGTCCTTTATTTCAGCGTCTTCTACCTTGGGAAAAAGATAGTCTCCTTTACCCATGCCCAATCGTGCCACGGCAGATGCAGTATCGCTGGCTCTCTATGCAGCTCAGGATTACCTCAAAAACAGCAATTTGTACATACGCTGAGCTTCATAGACAACAGCTTGGCCTTCAATACCGTTATTCCCTCAGTGCTGGTCATGAATCTACAAACTCTAGTCCTCTGTACCCCCCACCCCGTGACTGGATCCTTGACTTTCTCATCAGAAGACCACAGTCAGTACGAATTGGAAACAATGTCTCCTCCTCACTGATCATCAATACAGGCACATCCTAAAGATGCATGCTCTACTCATTATACACCCATGACTATGTAGCCAGGCACAATTCTAATGCCATCTATAAGTTTGCCGATGACACCACAGTTGTTGGCAGAATCACTAACAGCAATGAGAAAGTGTACAGGAGGGAGACAGATCAGCTTGTTGAATAGTGTAAAGATAATAACCTCGCGCTTAACGTCAGAAAAACCAAGGAGATGATTGTGGACTTCAGCAGGAAGTCAGGAAAAAACAACGCATTCCTCATCGAGGGCTCAGTAGTGGAGAGGATCAAGAACTTCCAATTCTTGGTGTCAACATCTCTGAGGAGCTGACCTGGAGCCTCCTCATTGATTCAATCGCAAAGAAGGCTCGCCAGCAGCTACACTTAACAAGGTGTCTGAGGAGATTCGGTATGTCACCAAAGACTTGTAAATTTCTATAGGTCTGCCTGAAGAGCATTCTGGCTGGTTGCATCACTGGCTGGTATGGAGGTGCCAATTCTCAGCTCAAGAAATAACTCCAGAGGGTTTTTAACTCAGGCTGCAACATCACAGGCACCAGACTTCACTTCAACAAGGACGTCTACATGAGGTGGTATCTTAAAAAAGCAACCTCTATCCTCAAAGACTCCCACCACCCAGCCCATTCCCTCTTCACTCTGCTACTGTCGGGGAAAAGGTACAGGCTGTACATTCAGATGAGTCAAGCAGATCGCTGTGCTCCACCGATTATTCCTCCCTGAGGAGAGTTGGCATCGGTGCCTCGGAGGCGCTCTCGGCACATACAGGTACGTATTTAGCCACAAGCTATATTATCTTCGCCTTTACACAAGGGTGTTTAGTCCACCTGAAGAACATACCTCTCACATCTCCCTTGTACTTACTCCCAAGCACCTTAAATCTACAGCCCTTGGTGTTAGCTATTTCAGCCAGGGAAAATGCCTCTGGCTATCCACAACATCAATGCCTTGCATAATCTTGTACACCTCTATAAGGTCACTTCTCAACTTCCAATGCTCTAAGGAGAACAATATCACTCAGACTATCCTCAAAAGGCATGATGTCCAATGCAGGGAACATCCTTATAATTCTCCTCTGCACCCTCTCTACACCATCCACAACCGTCCTGTAGCGAGGTGACCAGTTGATTAGAACCGAACACAACATTCAAAATGGAGTCTAACTAGGTCTTATAAAGATACAACATATACCTCATGGCTCACGATCCCATGGTTCATGAAGGCCTTTATGCACAGCTGGAAGAACACCCCAAGCGCAAGTTGTAAGCTGGTACCATTCACTATAGCACTCCCTCATAGCCTGCTGCTCAAGTTGTGAAAAAGTACAGCTACACATCAACAACCCATTTGCATTGATCTGGTATTAATCCCATTATTAATATTCCCTTGCATTCTCAACAACTAGCCCCAGATTCTTCCACAGGCTCTAGAGGTTAGTATTAGACTGGTGTTTATTAATACATAAATACAACTTGGTCAGTGCTTATACCGGGACAGCTGCAAATAACAAAAGTGGCCTAGAATGTGTGTTGCCTGGCAATGACAGCAATCTGAAATTCCATCAGCTCTGATCATGAGGGTCTCGGAATGTGGATTGTTCAGTAACAGCAATCTGATTTAATAAATTTACAATAGTCTTGTTTCTCTCCAAAGCCATGTGATTTTCAAGAACTAGGAGGACAGGCCTGTGTGACTGGAACACAATATGGTGCATCATGTAGATGGACATTGCCGAGCTTAATGCTAATAGTATAATGCTTGCTGCTTTGGAGGTGACTGTTTTGAGATTGATTAATGCCAGACAGTGTTGGAGAATTTAAACCATGTCTTTCTATGTTTCGAAAGCTCCTGGATCCTCTATGAGGGATAATGGGCCTCCCACCTAACTTGTATGTAATAAAGGAGTACCAAGAAACTAAATTAACATAACAATTTACAGCACGGAAACAGGCCATTAGGCCCTTCTAGTCCGCACCGAACCAAACACCCCTCTCTAGTCCCACCTCCCTGCACAATGCCCATAACCCTCCATCTTCTTCTCATCCATATACCTGTCCAACCTTTTCTTAAATAATACAATTGACTCCGCCACCACTATTTCTCCCGGAAGCTCATTCCACACGGCTACCACTCTCTGAGTAAAGAAGTTCCCCCTCATGTTACCTCTAAACCTCTGCCCCTTAATTCTTAACTCATGTCCTCTTGTTTTAATCTTTCCTCTTCTTAATGGAAATAGTCTATCCACATCCACTCTGTCTATCCCTTTCATAATCTTAAATACTTCTATCAAATCCCCTCTCAACCTTCTACGCTCCAAAGAATAAAGACCTAATCTGTCCAATCTCTCCCTATACTCTAGATGCTTAAACCCAGCTAACATTCTGGTAAACCTTCTCTGCACTCTCTCCACTCTCTTTATATCCTTCCTGTAATTAGGCGACCAGAACTGCACACAGAACTCCAAATTAGGCCGCACCAACGTCTTATACAATCTCAACATCACCTCCCAACTCCTATATTCCATGCAATGATTGATAAAGGCCAGCATACTAAAAGCCTTCTTCACCACCCTATTCACGTGAGTTTCTACTTTCAGGGAATGATGTACCGTTACTCCTAAATCTTTCTGCTCTTCTGTATTCATCAATGCTCTCCCATTTACCACGTATGTCCTGTTCTGATTCTTCTTACCAAAATGAAGCACCTCACACTTATCAGCATTAAATTCCATCTGCCATTTTTCAGCCCACTTTTCTAAGCAGCCCAAATCCCTCTGCAATCCTTGAAAACCTTCTTCATTATCCACTATTCCACCTATCTTAGTATCGTCTGCATATTTACTAATCCAATTTACCACCCCATCATCTAGATCATTAATGTATATAACGAACAACAATGGGCCCAATACAGATCCTTGAGGCACACCACTGGTCACCGGCCTCCAACCTGACAGACAATTATCCACTACCACTCTCTGGCCTCTCCCTTTCAGCCAATGTTCAATCCATTTGACTATCTCAAAATTTATACCTAAAGACTGCACCTTCTTAACTAACCTTCCATGTGGTACCTTATTGAAGGCCTTACTGAAGTCCATATAGACTACATCCACTGCGCTACCCTCATCCACATTCCTAGTCACCTCTTCAAAAAATTCAATCAGATTGGTCAAACATGACCTTCCTCCCACAAATCCATGTTGAGTGCTCCTGATCAGACCCTGTCTATCCAGATGTTTATAAGTACTATCTCTAAGAATTTTCTCCATTAATTTACCTACCACAGACGTCAAACTTACAGGCCGATAGTTGCCAGGCTTCCTCCTTGAACCCTTTTTATATAACGGAACCACATGCGCAATGCGCCAATCCTCCGGCACTATCCCCATATCTAATGACATTTGGAAAATTACCGCCAGAGCCTCTGCTATTTCCTCCTTCACTTCTCTCAATGTCCTGGGGAAGATCCCGTCTGGTCCCGGAGACTTATCCACCTTTATATTCTTCAAAAGCCCTAAAACTACATCTTTTGTAATCTCTATATTCCCCATATTTACCCAATTTGCTTTTTTTTATCTCACATCTCCCAATATCCTTCTCCTTAGTGAATACCGAAGAAAAGAAACTGTTCAATATCTCCCCCATTTCTCTAGGCTCCACACACAGTTTTCCGCTCTGATTCTCTAAGGGACCAATTTTGTCTCTAGCTTTCCTTTTACCATTAACATATTTGTAGAACTCTTTTGGATTAGTTTTCACCCTGCTTGCCATAGTTTCCTCGTACCTTCTTTTAGCTTTCCTAATTCCTCTCTTAAGATTCCTCTTACATTCAATGTATCTTTCAAACATCCCCTTAACTCCATGCTTCTTATATCTAATGTATGCCTCCCTTTTTCTTCGAACCAAGTTTCCAATATTCCTTGAAAACCACGGCTCTCTCAAACCTTTTTCCCCTCCTTTTAACCTAACAGGAACATAAAGCTTTTGCACTCTCAAAATCTGATCTTTAAAAGACTTCCATCTCTCTACTACATCCTGCCCATAAAACAAATTGTCCCAATCCACACCCTGCAAGTCCTTTCGCATCTCCTCAAATCTAGCTTTTCCCCAATCAAAAACCTCAACCCTTGGCCCTGACTTCTCTCTTTCCATAATGACATTGAAGCTGATGGCATTATGATCACTGGACCCGAAGTGCTTGCCAACACTAACCTCCGTCACTTGACCCATCCCATTTGCCAACAGTAGATCTAACACTGCTCCTTCTCTGGTTGGCACCTCTACATATTGTTGTAAAAAACTATCTTGCACACATTTCACAAACTCTAACCCATCCAGTCCTTTCACAGAATGTGTTTCCCAATCTATATGTGGAAAATTAAAATCTCGCATAATTACAACCCTGTGCTTATCACAAATATCTACTATCTCCCTACAGATTTGCTCCTCTAGGTCTCGGTCCCCTCCGGGTGGTCTATAATACATACCTACAAGTGTAACCTCTCCTTTCCTACTCCTCAGTTCCACCCAAATAGCCTCCGTGGTTGTGCCCTCTAATCTATCCTTCCTAGGCACCGCTGTAATATTTTCCCTGACAAGCAATGCAACCCCACCTCCTCTTGCCCCTCCGACTCTATCTCACCTAAAACAATGAAACCCAGGGATATTCAGCTGCCAATCACATCCCTCCTGCAACCATGTCTCACTAATCGCTACCACATCATACTTCCAAGTATCAATCCACACCTTCAGCTCATCCACCTTTTTTACAATACTCCTGGCATTAAAATATATGAATTTCAGAGATTTCCCAATTTTTAAACCCTGTTTTCCCTCATCTTTAATAACAACATTATTTCCTTTTCCTGCCAATTGCCCTTCATCTTCTTCCAGAGCATTTCCCTTCTCTATCACCTGCCCATCCATATTCAAATACTTACTACAAACTTTCTTTGTTTGCATTCTAACCTTCTCCTTACTGCTCTGTACTATTTTGTTCCCTCTCCCCAACCATTCTAGTCCAAGTCTTCCATTTTTACATTATATTTGCTGAAGAATGGAGTTACCCTTTGGAACTGGATGAATTGGGGTCAAAAAGTGACCACCCACAACACCCTTACGTTTGGAGCAGTTTACAGCAGCCACCAACTCGCACGTCGTTAGTTAGGCATCGTGCTTGGCCAAAGGGCCTTTTCCCTATGCTGGAATTCTCTGTGTTCCAGGTTTTATCCCTGGGATGTGGGTAGGAACTGGAGCACTCGGGAGAAACTCACATAGCCACAGGAAGACCATGTAAACTCCAAATGGACAGTGGCTTGACACCTTAAAGGCAGCATCTTTAGGAGCTATGCCACTGAACAGCCGGGTTGTGTTAAGAATAACTCAAAAGATATAAAAGCAGGATGAGATAATTCAGCCCCCAGTGAAGATTGTCACTGACCTTTTACATCAACTTCTCCATTGATCCCTTAATATCTAAAATCCCATCACTCAAGTTACCTGCTCAGGTTACTCTAATCCACCTATCCGAGTCAGAGGTAATTAAAGCAAGGAGGTGTTGGCTGGCATATGGGCCTGATTTAAATTTATAGCTGCCAATCTCTCATAGTAGGGACCCAAGCTGATTGCATTGACCAGCTAATTAACTGATATCATGCAAGAGCAGCAATATAATCATCTGGACACAGAGTAAAGTAAAATACAGAAATACTGGAGGAACTCAGCAGGTCTTGCAGCATCCGTAGAAGATAAAGATCTATAACTGACATTTTGGGCTTGAGTTCTTCAAGATAAAAGCAAAGAGCAAACAGACACCTGAATAAAATGGTTGGGGGAGAAGGGAGGAAAGGGCAGGCTAGGGGGAGCACCAGCCAACAGACAAAAGGAAATAATTGGACATGGATAGGAGGACAGGAGAAGAAAGGTGAGAATTCATCGGCAGATCTGTGAAGGCAGAGCTGGAGGAATGAAGACAGAGAGAAAGGGAAGAGAGAGAAAAAGAGAGAGGCGGATGCAGAGGAAAGGAGAAAAAGGAATTGGGGACCAACAGAAACAAGATAAGTGAGTGTTAATGCCATCTGGTTGGAGGGTGACCAGACGGAATATAAAGTGTTGTTCCTCCCATTTGTGGGTGGTAAGGGGACGTAGACACAAAGTTCAACCCTGACTCCAGCCACCTCTTGTACAGCAGAACAAAATGTGCACCATTTTTCTTTCCAAAGGAAGATTTATTTTGATGCAAGATTGAAGTGACAACAGGGTGAATTGAACTCAATTCAATGGATTTGGGAAGTGTAGCCAATTTGTCCTTGTACTTTCTGGCAAATAAGCAGTATGATGTTGTCCATTTGCCTGTTGCTACAAGCTGTTACGCATGTCGGACGGCTAATATTGCATTGTGCCAATCTTGTGTCTTTCTGGACATGCTCACTCATTTTTTTGCTGATTATCTGATTACTGTAGTTTGTTCTCATACCAACTGTTCAAGAAAGCTTCTCCAGATTATGACAATATTGGAGAATTTCTGTTTTTTAAAAAAAATTCATTTAGAGATTTAACACAGTAACAAGCCCTTCTGGCCCATGTGTTCACATTGTTGCAACCTTGCATGTCTTTGGAAGGTGCGAGGAAACCGGAGGAAACACATACAGACCTTGGGACAATGTACAAACTCATGGATTTGAACCCAGCTCGGTGGGGCCATAATGGCATTGTGCTAACTGCTGCACCAACAAATGCATTCCTATGAAATGTCCAGCACATTAGTGACATCACAAAGGGCTCCCAAAGGGCCTCAGGTGCTGAAGGTCATGTTGGAGGTATGGATCTGGAGTTCCGGTAGCCAACGAATCAAGCAGGAGTCTGTGCAGCTGCAGATGAATCCACGGACATTCGGTGACTCTGAATGATGGGCAGAAGGAAATTTCATGGAATATTACATATTCTGTGCTATTACATGATAATAAAGGAATTATGAATTTTGAATCTTGAAACTTTTGTGACCTTTTCAGTGTCCCACAGGGAACTTTGAGATAAATTAATACATTTCCTATGATCACTAATAAGAATTTAATAGAAATAATTTTTAATTTATAACCTATTTATAATGGTTCAATATCTAACATTTGTGGCATATTGTTGGAAGTAAGAGAGGGTCCTTTAAATATTTTTTTTTAATTTAAATTTGTTAATACATCATCTTTATGTGCCCATCACTCCCTCCTACAATTTAAAGTAGTCCATAAAGATAAATTAAGAGGTGGTCAGATGTGGATTTCCATAGTCATATGCGCATACTGACCAGCCATTACACATCCATACTAACTATCTCTTGCACTGCAGAGCCTCAGAAATTCAAGAATGTATGTAGATACTTCTTAAATGTGATGAGAGTACCTGTGTCCACTATGCATTCATATAGCCTGCATAAGGACTAAATCTATCCTTCCTGAAAAAAATACTTTCTTCAACTTGCTAATTCATTACCTGAAAATTTATTATCCCTTTAATGGATTAATATTTTCAACTTTGAGATAAAAACGAATTGATTCAGATTCTCAATCTGTTATAAGACATTCACTAGATTATTAATCGGACTGGTCAGCCACAAACGAGCCTGCAGCTGACGTGGACTTTTTACCCCCTCCATAAATCTTCGTCCGCGAAGCCAAGCCAAAGAAAGAAAGAAACCTGGACTCTGTCAATTAATTCCTCCCCCACCCCCACCTGCTTTATTCTCATTACACCTATGACTGTGTGGCTTGGTACGACAATAACACCACCTACAAATTTGTCAAGGATAAATGGTTTGTATTTAAAAAAGCAATGAGTCAGCTTTCAGGAGGGAGATTGAAAACATGGCACCAACAACAACCTCACACTCAATGTTACTAAAACCAAGGAGTCGATTATTGACTTCAGGAAGGGAAAACTAGAGGTGTATGATCCAGTGATTATTGGGGGATCAGAGGTGGGCAGGGTGAACAAATTAAAGTTGTTGAGAATCATTATCTCACTTCCTGGACCCAACACTCTAATGGCATCATGAAGAAAGCACATCAGCATCTCTTCTTTCTGAGGAGTTTTCAGAGGTTCGGTATGAAATCAAAAACCCTGGCAAATCCTTACAGATGTGTGATAGAAAATGTGTTGACCGGCACCATCATGGTCTGGTATGAGAACACCAATACTCCTGAGTATAAAACCCTCCAAAAGGTAGTGAACACAACCCAAGACACCACAGGCAAGGCCCACCTCACCATCAAGAACATCTGGGAATGCTCCTGTCAGTGATCAGCAAATATCATCAAGGACCCACACCATCCAGCACATGCTCTGTTCTCACTGCTACCATCAGAAAAGAGATATAGGTGCTACAAGACTCTTACCACCAGGTTCAGGAACAGCCGCTACCCCTCCACCATCAGACTCCTCAACAACAGTCTAAATCAAAGACTCATACATTTACAATTTATTGATTTTTTCATTCTCTCTTTATTGTACAATCAGTTTATTTACATTTCTTAATTTATTCACATGTGTACATTGTGTAGTTTATTTTGCATTATCAATGTGGTAATTCTGCCTGTCTCACAGGAAAACAAATCTCAGGGTTGTATGTGAAGTCATGTATGTACTCTGACAATAAATCTGAAATCTGAATCTGATGTGAATCTATTGATCTGTCACACATTAAGTTAGCATAACGGCTAGCTATTATAGCACCAGTGACCTGGGTTCAAATCTGGCACTGTCTGTATGGAATTTGCATGTTCTCCCTGTGTTGGCGCCAGCTTTTCCCGAGTTCTCTGGTTTTCTCTTACTCTCCAAAACATACAGGGTGAAATTGGGTGGCACAGGTTTAAATAGCCAAATCAGCTTCTACTGTGCTGTAAATAAAAATCAGATGCAACATTTTAATTTAAAATATGTCATTTACAATACATATAAATCTGCTCACTATAATATGTGCAAATTATTCCACATGGGAGAAGCCTGTTTTGTAATTGGGTAACATTAGATTATGGTGGCGAATACAAACACCAGCATTTGTATGTTCACAGAGCTACTTGATGCTCTATGGTGGTGATGGGCCTCCTACAGGCCTGTGTAATGAATAAAATGAATTATCTAAAGCAAAGTCAGAGTCCTTCATTCCTCAAGGAGAGCAAACTGCTGATTGGGGACACACCGCTAGCTGGCTCAGCAAATTTGTGGAGAATTGGTGTTGATCTTCGATCCATGATCTAGGGTGAGGTCCCAGTCAGCAGTTTACTCTCCTTAAGGAATGAAGGACTCTTTCTTCAGCCAATTCCCTTTATTCATTACATACGCCTGTAGGAGGTCTAGCTGGTCTGCTCACAAAGCAAACTTCCTCATTGTTCCTTGGTGCACATGCCAATAAGCTGGACTTAACTTATACAACCAATTTTCTTGTGTCAATTGGTGGTGTTGGTACATCCTAACTCAAGTTGTGTTAATCCACTTCATGGTGCATGCCTAATTCAGCGAGCACTGAACTAATCTCGAAAGCAACATCTCAGATCTTCCCTTATCTACCTCTCACCATTGTCTCTGAAACTAGTTTCAGCTTGGTTTAAGCCAGCCATTCTCATCTACAGCTCAGAATGGAATTGCTCTGGAAGTGCAACGTTGCATGGAGCAGTTTACTCACCACATGAAGAGCCCAGCTTGGCTCTGACTTCTACACCCACCCCCAGCTAGGGCTCAGTGACATGAACACCACCTTCTGAGTCAGAAAATTGTGGGATCATGTAGCCATCCAGACATTCCAGCTGACACCCTGGTGCGGTTCAGAAGGAATTCTGCATTGCAAGCGTTCAGAAGACAAATGTAGCCTCCAGCTGCTATTGTGGCCTGAGTTAAAAAGTCCCATGAGCAAGGAACTGATGAGTTGGTTTCTATCAATCAGCGTGGTCAATCAATATTATTAAAATCTGGTTATTGCCCATTGTCGTTTCTTGGAGCTGGTAAAATTGATAACAACATAAAAGTTAATTTACTGACAATTCAATGACTAGATTAACCTTATGCTACCCTAATCAGAACACTATTCCAGGCCCAAAAAATGTTGTGTGCTATCATTTTTTTTTCCACAAGCTGCAACTAACATCATTTATCTCTCATGTTTTAATGATCTTTTTCTCCCTCGTGTGGTCATTTGATTTATATTTATTGCTTGTTGGCGTATTTTACATACCTCTACAGCTACAGTAAGCAAAGAGAATTTCAGTGCATTTGTCCATTCCATAGGTACAGTAAAATAAAACCTGTAATCTGAAATTCAATCAACCGGCAGCCTCAAGCAGAGAATGAATAGGTAAAAAACATGGAAGTTTAAAATTCCCCCTAGTGGTCAGTTTGCCAATAAAGCAACCATGTAATTCACTTATCCAGAATCTACCAATTTTCCATAGGTGCCTGATACCTGGGGGTTATACTGTGACCATGTGGACAATGGACAAATACACTTAAATTGTTCGTTTGCTATGGCAAAGCAGTGCCCAAAAGTGCTGGGGAAAATCAGCAGGTCATACAATATCTTTAGTAAGAAAAATTCGACGTTTCAGGCCAACCCCATCCATTGCCTTTTACTTCCTCTGGATGCTGCATGAACTGCAGTCCTTTTGAGTGTTGCACAAAACCCCAATATCTTCAGATAGTCTTGTTCACCAATATATAAGAATAAACTCTTATCTCTCTTTTTTTGTTATTTACAAGGTGGAAGCCAATTCCAGCCATTTAAATCCTTTCCACCCAAATACACCCAAATTAACCTACGAGCTCATATGTTTTGGAGTGTGGGTAAACCCACGCCTCTTCTCTCTCCCGTTCATTAGTCCCACCAAGAGCACGTTAAAGCAACGTGCAAGAGAAAATGTTAATTAGACACATATCTAATGATCCAGCTGACAGGAGGAAGAGGCCCCACACTCCTATTGATTGCGGACGTAGTACATGAGTCTCAAAGACATGAGCCAAGCATGGGCTCATATGTTCGGCAAGAAATGCTGATGCTGTCTCAACCTAAAGCATCAGCCATCTTTTTGTATCCACAGATGCTGGATGATCCGTTGAGTTCCTCTGGCAGTTAATTTGTTATGCTCAACATTCCATCACCTGCAGACTCTTCTGCCAATTGTTCTTTAGACATACATACAGCACAGTAACAGACCCTTTTGGCTCATAAACTCATGCTGCCTAATTACACTCAATTGTCCTTCAACCCCTGTATGCTTCGAATGGTGGGAAGAAAAGGGAGCACCCAGAAGAAACCCACGGAGACACAGCAAGAACATGCAAGCACCTTACAGACAGGATTGAATTCAAGCCTCAGTTACTGGTGCTGTAACCAGCATTGCCCCTTAATGGCTACGTTAACCATGCTACCCTCAAGTAGATGATCCCTCTGCTTCTGGCTGGGAATGCTCCCAATCACTGAAGCCAACCTTCAATTAGTTTAGTTCAGACCGCATGATATAGTGCAAAGGTCATGGCACCAAGAAAACGTCCCAGTTGTAGGAAGAACCGTGCCTGTGTTTCTGGCTACCAGTAACTTTGCCAAGCATTCCTCATACAGTTACAACATTGGCATCCATATGACAATGTTCAAAATTACCCAAGTTATGTCCTTCCCACAAAAAGCCAAACAAATCTATTCCCCCTAATTACTGCTCTAAGTGCTCATTTTAACACATCAGCTAACTGATGAAAGGTATCATTGACCGTGCCAACAAGAGATACTTACTCATCACTAGACTACTCAACAATTTTGGCTTCACCAGGGTTGCAATATTGTGTTCAGTTTTGGTCACCTCATTACAAGGAGGATGTGGAAGCTTTGGAGATGGTGCAGTGGAGATGTTGCCTGATTTGGAGAACACGTCTTATGAGGTAAGGTTAACACAGCTAGGACAAAGAAGGAGGATAGGTAACTACAAGATTATGAGAGGCATAGATATGGTGGACAGTGGCAAGTACCAAAGGACATCTGTATAAGGTGAGAGGAGGAAAGTTAAGGGGAGACATCAGGGTTGGGTGCCTGGAATGCTTTGCCAGGTTTGGTGATGGAAGTTGGTACTATAAGGATATTTTTATAAATTTTAAATTTACACATACTGATATATAGTGCCTTTTCAGCCTTGAGCCTATGCCACCCAATTACACACCCCCCCCCCCCCAATTGACCTCAACACCTGTAGGTTTAGAAGGGTGAGAGGAAACCAGAGCACCCAGAGGAAACCCACGTAGACACGGGGAGAATGTACCAACTCATTACAGACAGCGTCGGATTCAAACCCCAATTGCTGGCGCGGTGACAGCCCTGCACTAAAAATGACGGTTACCATGCTACCTTTAGACAGGCACGTGGATGCAAAAAAATAGAGGGTTATGGGTGTGAGACAGGGAAGCTTTCGATTGTTGGCACAAGGTCCTGTAATATGCTGTCATTTTCTCTTTCTTCTCTTTGGCTTGGCTTCGCGGACGAAGATTTATGGAGGGGGTAAAAAGTCCACGTCAGCTGCAGGCTCGTTTGTGGCTGACAAGTCCGATGCGGGACAGGCAGACACGATTGCAGCGGTTGCAAGGGAAAATTGGTGGGTTGGGGTTGGGTGTTGGGTTTTTCCTCCTTTGCCTTTTGTCAGTGAGGTGGGCTCTGCGGTCTTCTTCAAAGGAGGTTGCTGCCCGCCAAACTGTGAGGCGCCAAGATGCACGGTTTGAGGCGTTATCAGCCCACTGGCGGTGGTCAATGTGGCAGGCACCAAGAGATTTCTTTAGGCAGTCCTTGTACCTTTTCTTTGGTGCACCTCTGTCACGGTGGCCAGTGGAGAGCTCGCCATATAACACGATCTTGGGAAGGCGATGGTCTTCCATTCTGGAGACGTGACCCACCCAGCGCAGCTGGATCTTCAGCAGCGTGGACTCGATGCTGTCGACCTCTGCCATCTCGAGTACTTCGACGTTAGGGATGAAAGCGCTCCAATGGATGTTGAGGATGGAGCGGAGACAACGCTGGTGGAAGCGTTCTAGGAGCCGTAGGTGGTGCCGGTAGAGGACCCATGATTCGGAGCCGAACAGGAGTGTGGGTATGACAACGGCTCTGTATACGCTTATCTTTGTGAGGTTTTTCAGTTGGTTGTTTTTCCAGACTCTTTTGTGTAGTCTTCCAAAGGCGCTATTTGCCTTGGCGAGTCTGTTGTCTATCTCATTGTCGATCCTTGCATCTGATGAAATGGTGCAGCCGAGATAGGTAAACTGGTTGACCGTTTTGAGTTTTGTGTGCCCGATGGAGATGTGGGGGGGCTGGTAGTCATGGTGGGGAGCTGGCTGATGGAGGACCTCAGTTTTCTTCAGGCTGACTTCCAGGCCAAACATTTTGGCAGTTTCCGCAAAGCAGGACGTCAAGCGCTGAAGAGCTGGCTCTGAATGGGCAACTAAAGCGGCATCATCTGCAAAGAGTAGTTCACGGACAAGTTTCTCTTGTGTCTTGGTGTGAGCTTTTTCTTTTAATTTTCTATATTCTACCTAAACATATTCACAGCCTTGGTTCCAAAAAGCACAATTCCAGAGGTGAAGGCAGAGTGTCTACCATTAACACCAAGTCACTATTTGTGACTGAGTTTGATTTAAAGGGACTCTGATAAAAAATAATGGGGATGGGTACCAAGGGCAGTGAATGGGGCTATACCTCCCACAGAGGAAGCTGGTTGTTGGATGTCAATCATACCATCCCCAAGGCATAATCGCAGAAATTCCTCAGGACATTATTGATAAAAGACTATATTCCTGCACTATACCCTGGACTTTTTGAACCACTACAACACCAGACACTGCTCTACAAATCTGTTGTACATAAGTATGGGTTGACTTGCCTTGAGAGCACACTAAGCAAAACTTTTCACTGTATCTCAGTACTATCAATTCCACGAGCCTACCATTCAAAATTGGTAAAGACAATTTTAAAGTTGTTTCCTTACATAGCAGTTAGTGCAACAGCACCAGTGACCGGGGTTCGAATCCAACGTTCTCTGTAAGAAGTTTGTACATTCTCACTGAGCACCTCCTGGTGCTCCGGTTTTCTCCTACCTTCCAGAAATGTACAAAGTTAGTAGGTTAATTTGGCAACACAGATTTCAATGGCCAGAATCGACTTCAACCATGTTTCTAATGTTATTTTTAAATTTTGTCAAGAACACACTTACCATTGAAAGGTGTCATCAGATGAAAAGCCAAGTATTAATAGTCACACGAAACACAGTGATCAGCTGTTTTCACATTGCATGTTTAACAGTGATGAACAAAAGTGAATTTCTCCCCCAAACTACAAAGTGGGATGAAGTGCGTCTTTTCTTAATGTTTACTGAGTCTGCAAAAGGATTTAGATAAATTAGGAGATTAGGCAAGGAAATTTCAGGTGGAGAACAATGTAGAGAAATGTATGATCATGCACTTTGGTGAAGATATAAAGGCATAGACTATTTTCTAAATGGACAATGAGTTCAGATTTCAGAGAGGTAAAGGAACTTGGGATTCCTCATGCAAGACTTCCTGAAGATCATCTTACATGAGGAGTCATTGGTAAGGAAGGTAAATGGAATGCTCGCATTTATTTAGATCGGGATAGAATATAAATGCATAGATGTTATGTTGAAGAATTCATCACGCCACACTTGGAATACTATGAGGAGTTTTGGACACCATAACACAGGAAGGATGTGTTGGCATAGGAGAGGGTCCAGAGGAGTTTTACAATGAAGATCCCCAGATTGAAAGGGCTTTCACATGAGGAGTATTTGAGGGCTCTGGGTTTGTACTCACTGTAGTTTGGAGGAATGAAGGGGATTTCATTGAAATCTATCAAATGTTGAAAGGCCCAGATAGAGTGCATGTGAAGTGGATGTTTCCTATGGTGGGGGAGTCTGGGACCAGGGGGCACAGCCTCAAAATACAAATACGTCCCTTTAGAACAGAGATGATGAGGATTTTCTTTACCTGGAGAGTAGAGAATTCATGAAATTTGTTGCCGGGATATCTGTGGAGGCCAAGTCATTGAGGATACTTAAGGCAGTAGATACTGTTCTTGATTAGGAATAGAATCAAGGGGATAAGACAGGAGAATGGGGTTGAGAAGGAGAGTAAATCATCCATGATGGAACTTGATGGGCTGAATTCCATTCCTGGGTCTTATGTTCTTATTTAATTTTTTAAGTTTAGACATGCAACACTCATTTTGGCCCATGAGTCTGTGCCACCCAATTAACCTACACCCCTTGGTACATTTCGAACGGTGAGAGGGAATCAGAGCACCCGGGGAATATCCGCTCAGACACAGGGAGAGTGTACAAACAGCGCGGGATTTGATCCCCAGTCCCGATTACCAGTGCTGTAAAGGTATTGCACTAACCGTTACACCAACCATGCCACCCATGGACTTAATCTTCCTCCATCACGAGATGTTGGTATTCAGTTTATGCCGAGACAGAATCACAACCGTCATTTCCTCAGTTTGGAAACCTCTCTTCATCCAGCTTCTCTGAGTTCATAAAATTTGTGGTCAGTATTAACCTCTGCTCAGAAAACAATTTGTCAGTGCTTTCCTGCACTCTTCTTGAAAACCCAATCATTGTACCTAAGAGTTCCTGTCACTCAGCTATGGTAATCTGACTAATGGGTCAAAGCCCATTTTGCAGAATGGAATGGGAATGATTCATTGCAAGGATTTTCCCCAACACCAGTGGCTTCCTCACTCCTCCACAAGGCTCCTCTAGTCTCACTCAGTTCCTTTCTTCCCCCCAATATACTGAGCATTTCCTTCTGGTTGTGGACTTCAGCCAACACAAAGAGCCAATTCATAAAAAGAGCTAAGAGGCCAGAACTATCTCTTTCTTAAAATAGAATTGCTAAATAGAAATTGGTGTCTGCTCTTTCTCGTTTCCTTAATGCCCAAAGAGAGGTCAATGGCAGGAATATACTGGAGGCACAGAGATGGCAGATGTTTGGATCTGAGTCAAGAATAATCTGCTGGAGCAACTGAACAGGCTGAGCAGTATCGAAGCAGGAGAGGAGATGGGGACAGAGAATCTCTACCTTCATCAGTCCTGATGAAGGGTTTCTCTTTTTCTTTTCAAAATATTTTTATTGAGTTTAGCATAACAATCCATATACAAAATCAAGGCAAAATAATGAATACATAACATAAAATTAAATACACAGTATGCCATAGTTTAAATTCTGTCCATTATTAAATGTGATTATCTGTTCAAATAATTATACATATAAATCAATTAAACATTATTATAACAAATCACAATATATCTTTAATAAGATCTAAAAAGAAGGAATTCTAAAGAAGATTCAAATATTCTTGATTTACTTTTTGATTTACAATTTGTTCATTGTGGATTGATATCACGTATTTATATTAATCTATTAGATTTAAGACTAGCTCCAATATCTAAGATTAAAAATGATTGGGAACATGATATTAATATAACTTTTTCAGTTGAAGATTGGTATTCCACTCTTAATTCGTTCAATGAATCTTCATTTTGTGTGAGGCACTGCTTATTACAATTCAGGGTGGTACATAGAATGCATATGTCTAAACCGAAATTAGCCCGTTTCTATACGAATATTGATCTATTTTGTGAAAAGTGTAAAGTTTTTGAAGCGTCACTGATTCATATGTTTTGGAAATGCCCTAAATTATGACATTATTGGCAGAATATTTTTAATTCCTTGTCAGAGATTTTTAAGATTACATTAGCTCCTTGCCCTTTTACTGCAATGTTTTGGTTTTTCACGTGAACTGGACAAACTTTTATCAGAATCTCAGGAGAAAGTTATAGCTTTTAGCACGTTGACAGCTAGATGAGCAGTTTTAATGAAATGGAAAGATGAACTCCCACCGACTTATGGACAGTGGTGACACGATGTAACGTTATATCTAAGCTTAGAGAAAATTAGGTATAGTATAGATAAAAAGTTTCAGTTTTAGAGGATTTGGGTGCTCCAGGGCCGATCCGTCCGTCTTCTAAAGGTCCCAACCTGATCCATCTTTGTATTTCTTTATAACCTTGATTAAAGGGAGGGATTAAATTTGTTTTAGTTTGTGGTTTTTTTAGAAAAGTGGATTTGTTGGTTTAATCATAATTATTCTGTATAATAACCTTTTTTTTAGATCTGATGAAGGGTTTCAAAGTCAACATTCAAATTTATTATTAGAGTACATACATGATGTCACATACAACCCTAAGATTCTTTATTACTGGTAACTGCAAACTGTATTCAAGAAGAAAGGGAAGTATAACAAAAAACAAAATGTAAATAAACTGAAAGTGCAAATACTGAAAAAAAATTCAGTAATAAATAAATGAGTCCCTTGTTCAGGAGTCTGGTGGTTGAGGGGCAGCAACTGTTCCTGAACCCGTGGTACATCTTGTGGCATTTATGCTTCTTTCCTGATGTCTGCAATGAGAGCAGAGCATGTCCTGGATGATGTGGATCCTAAATCATTTCTGCTGCTCTTTGATGCAGTGTTCCATGTAAATTTTTACCCATAATGGTTTTTACCCATAATATCCTGGGTGTATCCACTACCTTTTGAAGGGCTTTCTGCTCAAAGGTATTAGTGCCCTGATACAAGGCCACGATGCAGCTGGTCAGCACACTTTCCATTACACATGGGTCAAAAATTTGCTAAGATTTTCGATGTCCATCAAGCTTCCACAAATTCCTGAGGAAGGCAGAAATCCTCCTGACTTGGATGTATATCATAATTTTTTTCAATGCAAATAGTTCAAAGCCCTTTCCCATAGTGAGAAGGCAGATTCTGAAGAGTAATTAGAGAGGATACATGTTGGTTTTTATAACAATACCCAATGGAAGACATTATCTCAGAGGATCTTTCCTGGACCCAACATACCATTGGCATTGTGAAGTAAAGAGTTTCTGGAGGTTTGGTATGACATCAGAATCCTTGGCAAATTTCTTCAGATGTAAGATGGAACATATGCTGACCGGCTGCATCACAGTCTGGTATGGAGACATCAATACCCCTGAGCAAAAAAGCCCTCCACAAGGTAGTGGACACAGCCCAGGACATTACAGGCAAAACCCTCCCAACTACTGAGTACATCTGCGGGGAATGCTGATGTCGGAGAGAGCAGCAGCAGTCATCGAAGGTCCACACCACTCAGCACAAGCTCCGTTCTCACTGTTCCCATCAAGAAAGAGGTATAGGTATCACAAGACCCGCACCACCAGGTCCAAGAACAGCTGCTACCCCTCCACCAACAGACTCTTCAATAACAAACTCAATCAGGAACTCATTTAAGGGCTCCTACTTGTGCACTTTATTTATTTTTTTTAAAATTCTCTCTCTTATTGCACAATCAGTTTGTTTACATTCATTATCTGTTTACAGTTCTTTACTTGTTTACATTAATTTGCTGAGTAAAGTTTTTAGGGACTATCAATAATTGGCAATTTTGCTTCGGTGCAGGAAAAAGAATCTCAGGGTTATATGTGATGCCATCTATGTTCTCTGACAAGAAATCTGAAATTACAATCGATGAATAAAAAGAAAAATTCCTCCACTCTTTGATAATGCCTCACAAATGCCTCCTCCACAGAAATCTACCTTTATTACAGCTTCTTCTAGTTTTAGTTAAAATCAGACTCTGCCAAGTCACCCATGTGTTTAACTTCATGTCAGTTAAAATGCACAGATTATCAGACATTCCAGTACATAACAGGACAATATGCTTTCAGTCATTTCTGCTTATTTTGCAAACCAAAGGTAATTATGTAGCAATAGTGCCTTTGATGTGGGCCTTTGAAAACCAGACAGCTTCGTCTATCCTTCTCAGCTTGCATCCACAAAGCTGGCAATTATAAATTGAAATCAGTCATCTATCCAGCAATTATTTTTTAAATGCATTAGATATCGACTTTTATGAATAGTAAAACCCCTGGCATCTGAAATTCAAGCAGATGACAGCTTCGAGCAACCAGCAAAAAAAATTATCAAGGAAAATATTTTTTTTAAAAAATCAATATAAATAAGAATAAAATAAGAGGCAAAAATTACACAAGTTTAAAATTGTAAAAGTAAATGTTCTCTGAAATAACATATAAACATTTGGTGAAGATTGAAGCAAATATTTACCCAGCGGACTGACTTGGTTGTGCTTTGCTCATAGCAGCTGTTTGAATAAAGTTGTGTGAAACATCAATGGCGTCACCCAAGATGAAGAGCAGGTTCATGTCGCTCGCCATTGTTAAGACTCTCTTATAGTATCTCCTTATCCCTGCCTAGCAAGAGTCCTATCTGTCTAAGGCTTTCTCTGTCAATGTTTGGTGGGGGAGGAAGGGGAAAGTGGAGTTAATTATCTATAGCATTATTGTTCGTCTTTCGGGAAGTTCCAAGGAGGGGGAGAAACCTGCAGATGCAGTAACAGTTAAATGTGACTGAAAAGAAAGTAAAATGCTTTAAGGTTATATATTCATGCAAGTGAAGTTTGTTCAGTGTCAGTACAGTATAGTATTTTTTTTTAATTTAGGCATACAGCTCAGTAACAGGCCATTTCAGCCCAAAGTCTATGCCACCCAATTTACAATCCATTACTCTACTTCTGAATACATTTTTGAAGGGTGTGAGGAAGCCAGAGTCCCAATGCAAAACCGACACAGTCACGGGGAGAACGTACAAACTCTTTACTGACAGCGCGGGATTCGAACCCAGGTCCGGTCCTGATCGCTGGTGCTGTAAAGGCATCGCTCTGACTGATACACTACTTAAACTGATCATTCTTAGTGATGGGTATAAGCTCGCCCTCTGCTGGACATTATGACAAACAGGTCATGATGTCACCGTTCCATATATAACCCTATGTGTCAGTAGCCATGTTAGTCTAATAGAGGTAAAGGATGAGAAAGAATCACATCACTGAGTCTTAATTGTGTGAGTGTATACACAACACTTAATGCAGGTGTATTAGTTGGGAATTGTAAGATTAGGTCTCAAGCAACCGTAAAATATACTTATCCAGCATGTACCAATCCCCATAGGTGCCGGATTCCAGAGGTTTTACTTTAAGTGCTGGAATTTGGAGTAAAAAAAAATGCAAAAGAAAATCAGCAGGTCCAGTGGCATCCATGGAGGGAAGGCAATTCTGATTCTGATTGTTGATCTTTCAGATTGAGACCCTACTTCAGGACTGAGAGTGGAGAAGGAAGGTATCTTCAATATCTCACTCCAGGAGGGCATAATACCCACCTGTTTCAAACAGGTGTCAGTCATATTGCTGCCCAAGCAGAGTGCAGTAACTTGCCTTAATGACTATCGACTGATAATAGCACTTACATCAACAGTGATGAAGTGTTTTGAAAGGCTGGTGATGAAGTGTATCAGCTCCTGTCTGAGGAGTGACATAGATACGTTCCCTTCCCCTCTCTTAGAAATAGGTCCATGGTGGATGCCATCTCACTGGCTTTGCCCAAAGCCCTGGAACACCTGAATAGCAAAAATGTATACATCAGGATGCTCTTTATCGACTACAGTTTGGCATTTAACAACATCATCCCCTCAAAACTAATCAGCAAACTCCAAGACCTGGGAGTTAACACCCCACTGTGTAATTGGATCATTGATTTCCTCAACTCCAGATCACAATCAGTGAAGATTGGTCTCCATCAGTACCAGAGTGCCACAGGGCTGGGTTCTCAGCCACCTGCTTTACTCACTTTACACCTAAAACTGTGTAGTTCACTATGAAAATATCACCATCTACAAATTTGACAATGATCCCACGGTAGTGGGTTGTATAAAGGAAGGAGATGAGTCAGCCCACAGGATGGAGATTGAGAAATTGCCTGAATGGTGCACCAACGACAACCTTGCACTCAATGTCACCAAAACTAAGGAGCTGATTATTGACTTCAAGAAAGGAAAGCCAGAGGTCTACAATCCAGTGGTCACTGGAGGGTCAGAGGTGGAGAGGGTGACCAAATTTAGGTTTTTTGGAGTCACTATTTCAGAGGATCTTTCCTGGTCCCAACACACCAATGACATCGTGAAGAAAGCATGTCAGCACCTCTACTTCCTCAGGAGTTTGAGGAGGTTTGCTATGATATCAGAATCCTTGGCAAATATGTACAGATGTGTGGTGGAAAGTGTGCTGACTGGCTGCGTCATGGTGTGGGATGGGAACACCAATACCCCTGAGCATAAAGCCCCCAAAAGGTAGTGGACATCACAGGCCAACTCTCCCTACTATTGAGTACGTCGGCCAGGGAACGCTGCAGTGGCAGGGCAGCAGGAATCATCAAACACCCTCACCACCCAGCATATGCTCCGTTCTCGCTGCTGCCATCAGGAAAGAGGTCTAGGTGCCACAAGATCCACACCACCAGGTTCAGGAACAATTGCTACCCCTCCACCATCAGACTCCTCAACAATAAACTCAATCAGGGACTAATTGAAGGACCCTTACTTGTGCACTATTTTGATTTTCATTTGTTCTCTATGTATTACACAATCAGTTTGTTGTTTGTTATCTGTTTACAGTCCTTTTATTTGTTTACATGTTTATGCTGTGTACAGTTTAATTTTTGGACTACAAATTAGAGGTAATTCTACCACATCTGCAGGAAAAGATATCTCAAGGTTGTATGGGATGTCACATATGTTCTCTATCAAATCTGAAATCTGAAGGTAGGAGGAAAATGGGAGATGAGACAGGAGTCAATAGGTGATAAGTGGAAACAGGAAGAGGAGTAAGGAAGACAGACAGATAGAAGCAGGTAGGATGGGATGGAGAGAGGAAATGGAGACCCCATCAAATGGGAAGTGAGTGTGAGAACTGTGGCCTCAGCGAGTGGAAAGGGGCCCAGTGTGTCAGAAGGAGCCTTACACAATGAACCAAATCCTAAACTATAGGGATGTCCGCATGGTTGGATCTTGGATTGTCAGAGCTTTATTGTATCTGAATACATAGCTCATTCAGAGTCTGTCATCAGTTGGAGTGTGAGTATCTCTTTGAGAGAGGGTACCTTTTCTATGCCATTCCTTAAAACATGCATCCAACAAAGATGGTTGAAAAAGATAGCTGTGTATAATTGGACTAGGCAGTGAAAAAACATTACTTCCAAAGAATTTCCTAAACTGAGCCCAAATTCTCAATCTATTTCTCGTCAACAGATTATTTGTTCATATGGAAAAGGGAAATGGTAAAAAGTATCCTAAAATGGCCAACATTGAAATTTTTTTGGTAAACGGCAATTCCATTTCTACCCAGGAAAGGCAATTCACTGATTTATCCAAATGTAAAACCAAAAGTAAATTATGTATATTAACCACCCAATAGTAAAATCTAAAATCTGACAGTGATAAATCCTGCATTTAGTGTGGCCTTTATACATGGAAATAGCCGAATCTAGCGAGCTGAGAAAAGATTTGGGGATAAAAATTTGTAACGCTTAAAAATGATACAAATATTTAGGTAAAATATTCATTTTAATCTAACGGGATCAACTTGATAATAATTGTTTAATCTTATCGAATAATAACCAGAAATTCTCTTTCATTAAAGTTTTTATAATTTTTCATAATTGTAATTCCTAACTATTGGAAATGTTCTTTCACTATTTTAAATGGAAAATTGGAATAGCCTTCAAAAGTACCTTTAGAAGGTAAAATTTCACTCTTTGTAAATTTAACTTTTAACCCAAGAACTGACTGAATTTATCAAAAATGATTAATATGTTTGGTATAGAAATTTCACGATTTGAAATATAAAGCAGTAAATCATCGGCATAAAATGAGTGTTTATGTTCAATTTCTACTCTAATTATGCCATTTAATGACATAGAAAAAGTATCCAAAGTTTCAAGGATCTTTTTATCAAAATAAATTTGCTTCTTTCAAACAATTATTAGCTAAATTTAATATTTCCAATAGGCATTTTATCAGGCATTTTGTTCGGTCCAAGCTTTTGGAGTTTTCGCTAATTTCTAACACAAAGATTCTTAATCTGTTTTTTAATATACAATTTTATTTTTAAGGGTGGATTAATAGCATGTATTTATAATAATATGGGATTTAAATTTAGTCCCCATGACTGGGATCAAAAGAGATTGGGAACGAGATTTGAACATAACATTTTCACATGAAGATTGATGCTCTACTCTCTGCTTGATTAATGTTTCTTCATTTTGTGCAAGGCATTTCTTATTACAATTTAAGGTGGTACATATAACTCATGAGTCCAAACTTAAATTATCTTGTTTCTATGCCGACATTGATCCATTTTGTGAGAAATGCAAAATTTTCGAAGCTTGTCTGATTCATCTGTTCTGGAAATGCCCAAATTTAGAGGAATTCTGGAATGAGATTTTTCAAACTCTATCCACAGTTTTCAAGATGAATTTGGGATTCTGCTCTATTTGGTTTTTCTTGGAACTCAGATAAACCTTTATCGGCATCCCAAGAAAACATCTGAGCTTTAACTGCATTGATGGACAGATCAGTATTTCATTGAAATGGAAAGGAGGTGCATCCCCTACTCATACACAGTGGCTATTTGATGTAACGTCCTATTTAAGTTTAGTGAAAAGCAGATATAATATTAAAGATAGAAAGTTTCAATTTCTGAAATTATTGGCCCCATTCTTAGCATATTTTTTTGTAACTGGAAGAATTAATAATTATTATTTTTTCCAATTATTCTTTGTCTGTTCTCTGGGGGTCACCAGTGATTCCACATCATTATTGATTTTTTTTCATTACTAAATATAAAAGGTAACCTTGACTAGAGGGAGGGATTCATTTAGATTAGTTTAGTTTATAGTTTTTACCTTTTGTTCTGTTTATTTTCTTTTTTTATTATTTTACAAATGTGTCTGAGATCATTGCATATATTATTCTTTTCAATTAAATGAAATACATGTTATTTTATATATTTTATTTTTAGTTCTTTTTTTCTTTTGGTGTGTTTACTTTTATACAAATGAATCACTATGTAATTTTCATTTTTTATGTATGCTTATATGCTAAACTCAATAAAAATATATTAAAAAAAAGAGGGGGTAGATCAGGAAGCATTGCAGTTGGCATGGATGGACAGAAGACGGCAGCATGAAAAGTGCAAACAAACTGCCACAGGGAGAACTGAGTAAATCCTGCAATAACAGTGGCATCGTGGCAAATAATTTCCCCAATTAATCGTCTGGGAAATTCCACAGGTTAGAAGCTCAAGGTGAACATAACCTGTAAGTTTGTTGCTTCATGCAGGCAGCAGGCATCCTTGACTACCCTGCTATTTCTAGTAACAAGCTGGGTTTGCACCTTTAATTGCCCATTGAGATCTTCACAGCAAAAAAATGGTTGAAGCTCGGCAGTATTTAATGCCTTTTTAATGAAGTGATATTTCTAAAAGACTGCCTAGGCCAAGTGGTTAATTTAAATTCAGGTGACTGATTCCTTGAACAAGTAAATCATTGAATATTCTTTTCAATTAACATCTTTTGAAAAAAATTGTATACTTCTCCCTTAGTCTTCAAATAAGAAGAAGCTCAATTCAGATTGGAGATGACATTCCAGTGTGTGTGTGTGTGTGTGTGTGTGTGTGTGTGTGTGTGTGTGTGTGTGTGTGTGTGTGTGTGTGTGTGTGTGTGTGTGTGTGTGTGTGTGTGTGTGTGTGTGTGTGTGTGTGTGTGTGTGTACGTGTGCGCGCGCGCGCTGTTTCATCTGGTTGAATATGTACCATCAGATGATAATAAACTTAAACGAAAACTTGAAACTTGATGAGGAGAAGAGAAGTTTCTTCACTCATTGGATACAAATTAAAAAGGGACATAGAGTGTGGACGGTCATGAAATGGAGACAGAGAAGAAAGCCGATATTGGAATCTGCAGTCAAAAAGGAAGGACTGGAAGAACTCAAGCAGCATCAGTGGAGGTCAATATTTAGACAGCGATCAACTTTTCCCCAATGCAGATGTATTTAAACCAGGTTTTAAGGAAAATGTTCAGAGGTGCACTGAGGAACAATTTTTTTCAGCTCACCTTTCCTCCTCTGCCATCCAATCCATGTCCAATTATCACCTTTTTAGAATCAGAATCAGAAATTATTGTCAAGAACAAGTCCCAAAATTCAATGTTTTGTGGCAGCGTCACAGCACAAACATTCATATAAACCACCTTACAACAATAAATAAGAAAAATAGTGCGCAAAAAGTAAGGCCGTGTCTTTGGTTCATTGATTATTCAGGAATCTGATGGCAGTGGGCAAGAACCTGCCCTTGTGCTGCTGAGGGCTCATCCTTAGGCTCCTGCAACTTTTCCCCGATGGTAGCAGAAAGAAAAGGGCACGGCCTGGGTGGTGGGGGCCTTTGATCTTTTTTAAAACACCACTTCTTGTAGATGCCCTCGATGGTCTCTTGGTCTGTGGTCCTCCAAAGGCTATGGCCAGCACTGAAACCCCCTGTTAAAAAGCAACAGTTCATGCACAATTGGGCTGGTTTTGAGGTCGGCCGTGTGTATATTGGGTGCTTTCTCAGCGGTCATGAATTCTCAGTTCCCTACATCAGCCCTCTTTCCAGGCTCATTGTAACAGAGTTAGAAGTTCAAGGGCAAAAGGTTTTTCATGGGGGGAAACAGTGTCTCTTGCCTTCTCCCCTCCCCCCCCCTCAATCCCCTCTCTTTAAAACCTCTACATCTTCCATGCAATTAGACTTTGTTCGAGAAACCAGTGCTTGGAACAGACAGAATATTGACGTGCGGCCACTCCAGAGCCAGGCACAGGGGCGCATTGTCCAGAGAACTGCAAATGCATCGCTGGTAACTACCTTCGCACTAGCAGGCGGTGACTGAATGTCGCCTTTCCCTCACCCAAGGCTGATCCAAACTTACCTGACTGCGGAGCCGACAAGGTCAGCCTGACCCTGAACTTCCCAGAGTAACTCTGCCTGGCTTCAGTGGGGAATAGAACATGCACATGGTTGGGGGGGGGGGTTAGGGTGTACTCTTGAATTCTCATTGCTGCAATTCCCTTCACTGAAAACTCCCCCTCTCCTTTTGTTTTTCAAGAGTCCGCTCCATCTCCCCACCACCCCCCCCTCCACCCCACCACCACCCCGAGATCTGGTTCGCCTAATGGGAGCACCGGCTCCAGAGCTCACTGGAGCGCTGCTCCCGCACCTCTCCGGGCCTCTTGGGTGCCGCTCCGCTAGGATCAATTGGTCAAATGCTCATCTTCCTGAACCAGTCCCCCCATGCAGCTGTGTTTCCCTGTTGCTAGCACTAGCAGAACAGTTCCAGCTGTGTGCAAAGTCAGAGGTGGATTGAAAAACAGTCGGAACTTTTCAGTTGCCCAACATTTGCTGGATCATTAAATCATTATTTGGCTCTGATTTTGCTGGTGAGCCACAATTATTTTTTCTTTCCTTGTTACCTATTCCCTTGCACCCTGCCGATGTTATTGCAGCTGTGCAGAGAGTTTGAGGTAATGTGCCCATGGAGTCATTTCACAATGTCACCAATGCTAGGTCAAAGACTTCCTGAGGATGTCACAACACAACTGAATCATACTGCTTCTCCTAACTTAAAGAGCAATCAAAGGGAAGGTGATAAACTATTTCCTCAGATCAGATTTTGAAATTCAAGAGGATTCAAACTTGCCAAAACTCTTTACAACAAGCAGTCGTCAAATTATTCTATCCCATGGTTACTATGATAAATTTGCAAATATAATACATTTCCTTTGAAATTCAATAGTATTTCCCCGTTTCTGTGTGCGGTGTGATTGAAAATGAACTTAACCCAGAGTCGATCGCAGCAGATGGAAACTTCGACCAGGCACTTCATGTGAAAGTCCCTCTTGCGATCCTAAGGCTATTTTAATTCCACACCCCATTGCCACACTGACATCTGTCTATGGTTTCATGTACTACCAAAGTGAGACCCAGCCATAAACTGCAGGAATATCTTTTGGTCCATTTTGGGATTAACATTTTCTCTTAACCTCCTTCCCTAGTCCCTCTCTTCCCCTATCCCTTTGTCTCATTTTCTCCCAGCTCGCTGCTCCTGTCTCCTCTCAGAGAGCTACCTTTCTTCGCCCTCTGCTCTCTCCCCCTATTACTTGCCAGCTTCTTTCTCTGTGAAACACGGAAGTCTGCAGAGACTGTGCTTGTAGTAAAATCATTGAGTAAATGCAAGGGGGGTCTCAGCCCATCTCGCAGCGTCATTTGGAGGTAAAGATATATGACCAACATTTTGAGCCTGAGACCTTCTTCAAGGTAAAAGCAAAAAGCAGGTCAGTGTTTCAATAAAGACTGAGAGGGAAAGGGGGAAGAATAAGAGGGGGAGGAGTCCAGACCAACAAACAAAAGATGTTAATTGGATATGATAAGGGGAAGGGCTTATTTCTCTTCTGCTCTGCCATCTGTATCCACATATGACCTCTTGCCTGTTTACCTGCATTCCTCCCTTTTTTTCCCTCCTCTTCTCCTCCTCTATCCATTTTGTTCAGGCATCTACCTGTTTCTCCTTATTCCTGATGTAAGTATCAGGCAAGACATGTTGGGTACCCTTTACTTCCTATGGATGCTGCATGACCTGCTGAGTTTCTCCAGCAAGATCTAGGAATAACGAATGGCTCATCGTTCCTTGAAGGTAGAATCTCATGTGGATAGGGGGGTGAAGAAGGATTTTAGTTCACTGGCCTTTATAAATCAATCAAAGCATCGAATACAGCAGTTGGGAGGTGACGTTGAAATTGTTCAAGGCATTGGTGAGGCGAAATTTGGAATGCTGTGTGCAGTTCTGGTCATTCTCTACGAGAGGGCAGAGAAGATTTACAAAAATGTTACCTGGGTTTCAGAATCTACATTACAAAGAAAGATTGAACAGATTAGGTTTTTATTCCTTGGAGTGTAGAAGGTTGAGGTTGATAGATATATTTAAGATTAAGAGGGGGGATAGATAGTGTTGATGTGGGAAGGCTTTTTCCATTGAGAGTAGGAGAAATTGAAACAAGAGGTCATGAGTTAAGAGTTAAGGGGCAAAAGTTTAGAAGTAACATGAGGGGGAACTTCACTCAGAGAGTGGTTGCTGTACGAAATGAGCCTCTGGGAGAAGTATTGGTGGCAGTGTTCATTTTATCACTTAAGGAAAGAGTGGATAGGTATATGCATGAGATGCACACACTTATATATAAATCTATAAAATTTATTTATTTATTTAAAAAGCAGCCAATGTATTGAAACTCATCCCATTCCAACCACAATCTTTGCCTCGCCTTCCCATGAGGAAGAACACTTCTCCCTCACATTTCTTCTGAAGATATAGCAATAGAAATAGGCTATTCAGTCCATTGAGTCTACCCTGCCATTTAACCATGAGCTGGTCCATTATTCAATCCCACTGCCTGTTCTTCTCCCCATAACTTTTGATAACTCTTGACTTATCAATCTCTGCCTTAAACACATCCAATATCCTGGCCAAAATGTACTAGTGGGAGATCACGCACTATGAGTTTCTTTCCTACCGTTGTCAATTTTTTAACGAACTTCACACTTGGAAAATAATGTTGCCTTTGCTTTGTTCCACTGATCCCTCTCTGTAACTCTGCACTCTGTACTGTGTTTTTAACTGCTGTGCTATGTATTGGATGAAAACCTGGACTCCATACTGAACAAATTTTCCCAGCATACCTAGGGTCATGTGGACTTGAAATTGAACATGACCTTTCTCTCTGCAAGAAGAAAACAGAGGTTAAAGATTTTACGGGACTTGGTGCATGTTCTGGGATCATTATCACTGACCAAGTTGATCTCCCTCACATTCCTTCTGAAGAACAGCTGGGACATGATTTTGTAACTGTGATCTAATTTCTACAGAAAAGAGATGTAAGTGAATGCAATTTATGGCAAATAAAATCAAAGAATTACAAGAGTTGGTGAGAGGGAGGAATTAATTCTGCTGCCAGCACCCTTGACTCAGTGAGGCTTGAGTGCAGATGAGGTCAGTAAAGTGACATCAGATTACTCATGGTTTAGAAGAACAGGACTGGGTAACTGGACACTGTGTCTTTTAGCAAGGTGCTGTGATGGAGCTATTTACAAGCAACAATTAAAATGCAAAAATCTGCATACTTCATGATTAGAGTTAAAACAATGCTGGAGAAACTCAGCAGTTTACACAGCATACTTTATATAGCAAAAATAAAGATGGTCTCATGTACTGTCAAACCAGGACCACTCATAAATTGGAGGAGCAACACTTAATTTTCTCTTTGGGTACTCTCCACCTGATGGCATTAACATCGATCTCTAGATTCTTCTAACTTACTCCTCATTCTCCCTCTCTTCCCCAACCCACTGTCTTCTTTCCTGCAGATCTCTACCCCTTCCCTCTCCATTCCCAGAGTCACCCATCCTCCCTGTTTGCTGGTGTGCCCTCTCTCTCTTATCCTTCAACAAAGGATTTTCTACCATAGTTTACTTCAGTCTAATTAGTCATGTTTGTCAGAACATAAAACAATTCCACAGACACTCAACTTTCCTTGTCTGAAAGTTCAGACTGAAGGCTTCACTTACATATTCTGAAAAAATATTCCTGATTTTCCTAAAACCTGACATTTAAAATTCTTTCCCTCCTATTTAAATTCCTCAGTGACCCCTCCCTTCCCCAATCCTCAACCTCCAACCTCGTTCCCTATTCCACAGCTCCTGGCTTTTTGAACATTCTCCCTTCAAGAGCTCACACTCAGAAATTCCCTCCAGTCTTTGAGCTTCGTCTTCAGGCTTCCTTCCTGCCGGAATTTTTGACCAAGTTTCCGATTATCCCTCATCATGTCTCCTTTACACCATTACCCTTTTTTTAAAAAAAAACTGACATGCTTCTGAAACAGCCTTGAACATTTTTTAAATGTTGAAAGCTCTCTATTACAAAATCAGCTGGTGTAACGTCCCAATCCATTGCCTCTACAGATGCTGCTTGAATCATTTAGTGTGGATTAGGTCAGTAAAGTGACATCAGATTACTCATGGTAATTAGCAATAATTAAAAAGCAAAAATTTGCAGACACCAAAAGTTTATTTTTGCTGCAGCTTCCAGCATCTGCAGTCTCTTGCAGTGTCTATATTACAAGGTAATACAAGTCACTGTTTCCTCTTTTTGTCATTCTACTCATCTCATTCTCTTTTTCTCTCTCTCTCTCTCTCACACACACACACAGACATTTTTTTTCTCTCTCTCTTACACTCATTCTCTTTTTCTCTCTCTCTCTCACACACACACACAGACATTTTTTTTCTCTCTCTCTTACACTCATTCTCTCTCACATTCTCTCTCTCTCTCTCAGCCCCATGCCGAGCCATGTTGGTATCGGAGGCATCGAGATGAAGCACACTGCTGCTGCTTCTTCTCCCCCACCCCTCTTGTCCTCGCCTACCCGCTGCTTTGCCCAGGCCGCATGTGCCAGAGCCTGACAGCGGATGCGCGTCACCGGCTACCTGACGAATCGAACCGAAGACGTCCTCCTTCCGGACAGCTTGTTGGTTTGTAACTATAGGTTGTTTGTAAATCGGACATTTTCAACCCAGTGACTGCCTGTAACAAATAAAGAAAAGATGACAATCGTCTTTTTACAGTATTTGTTAACCCAGCAATAGACTGACAGACATTCAGAGGGAAAGTTTGTTGACTCATCATCTGTCCAATTAGAAAGTACAAAGGCACAAGTATTTATATCAGAATTTGGCTTTTCATGATTATCCTTGGGGAAATCAAAGAAACAAAATAACACAACCCTCAAACATTGGTTAATTGCCTCTTCCCTGTCTGCCTGACTAATTTTAATTAATGTCTGGAACAGATTAAAAGGTAACTAAACCATTCACTTTCTCATTGAATGGTCTGCCATTCAACATCCTCACATTTTCTATTGGTCAGTGATATCGAGGGTGATGCAATATGTCATTGGTTGGATATTTGAATGCCGACTCAATCTGAAATGCAGACTGAACAAATGAGCTTGTGTCTGAACACAAAAAAAAGCATTCAGTGTTATGAACCCAAAGGAAACTGGAATTATGTGCCCTTTTTATCTGGTTCCCTCCCCCGTAGAGACTGAGGAGAAACCATTTGAGTGACCACTGCTAAGTCACCACTTGAAGCACTTTGAAACAATGGCAAGGAAATAAATTGAACAATGGAACTAAAAAAAATGGCAATTGGGGGAATGTGAGAAGTGTAGAAGAGAACAGAGGGAGGGAGAGAGAGAGAGAGAGAGAGAGAGAGAGAGAGAGAGGGACAGGGAGGGGGAAGAAGGGAGGGAAGAGAAATGGAGGGGAGAGAAATGGGGGAGAGGGAGAGGGGAAAGGTGGGAGAGAGGGAGGGAAGGGGATAGAGGGGAAGAGAGAGAGTTAGGAAGAGACGGAGAGGGAGGGAGGGGAAGGAGGGAAGGGGAGAGGGAGGGAAGGGAGAGTGAGAGAAGGAGGGAGGGAGGGAGTGAGAGGGAAGGAGGGGGTGAGAGGGAGGGAGGGAGGGGAGAGAGCGAGTTAGGGGGGAGGGAGGAAAGGAATTTGAAATGGAAAGTACCCGTACTGTAGTCATCGTTCCATCATTTTCTCCTGAATATTGACTTTTAATCATGATCTTATGACCATATGTAGTTATATTTGTTATTGTGTACAGTACTGTATTATTACCTGTATTTTTATTATGTAGTGCATTATTATGTTTAAGATGTTTTAGTGGTTTGGGAAGTATTTTATATGCATATAAAGGTAAAATATTTACTATATATCCTGTAAACTTTTTTGACTAACTGACTCTAAACAAGGACCGTATGTACTCGTTCAGACTTACATAGAAATTCGGGTTAAAAACAGACCTCGGTAACAGAACTTGTATTTAACCCAGGGACTGCCTATACTTAAACCTTCAATTGAAGGTTCAAAATCAGTTGGGAGTGAAGTATTTAACAAAGTGTTACAACAGCGCATTTACATAACCCAATACCTGTTTCTTCAGCTTAAAAACAATCCCACAAAGAGCGGATACTATTCAAGTACCCACTGAAGAAACAGACTAAAACACAAACACGTTCTCAAAGAGGGGTCAGCAGTGGAGAGGATAAAGAACATCAAATTCCAAGATGTCAACACCTTTGAAGATCTGTCCTGGGGCCTCTATGTCAATGCAATCATGAAGAAGGCTCGCCAGCAGCATATCTCGTTAGGAGTTGAGGAGATTTAAATGTCACCAAAGAACTTGCAAATTTCTACAGGTGCACCGAGAGGAACATTCTGACTGGTTACATCACTGCCTGGTATGGAGGTGCCAATGCAAATGACAGAAAAAGACTTGACCAGCACCTTTGTGGACATTTGCTTTCACTCCATTAAAGAGGTGGTGTCTCAAGAAAGTAGCCTCTACCATTAAGGACCCTTACCACCCAGGCCATGCCCTCGTCTCATTGCTACAATCAGGAAGGAGGTACTGGAGCCTGAAGATGTACACCTAACCGTACCAAAAGAGCTTTGTCCCCTCCACCATCAGATTTCTGAATGGACAATGAACCAGACACACTATCTCATTTTTTTCTCTTCTTTTGAACTAATTATTTATTTTTAAATAGTGCATTTAAGGAAATCCAATTTATCGCAATTTATACACCGGTAATGCACAATAATGCTGCCAAAAAAGTAACAAATTATGTGACATGTTCATGACAATAAATCTGATTCTGAATCTGATTTATATTACTCCTAACATCCCAGGGATTTTAAGGTGAAAATGAAGGGAAGGTAATGCTCAAAGACCATAAGACCATGAAACATTAGACATAGGAGGAGAAATAGACAATGCAACCCATCAAGTGCCCTCCACCTTCAATCATGAGCTGATCCATTTTCTCATTCATCCCCACTGCCCAGCCTTCTCCTCATAAACCTGACTAATCAAGAACCTCCCAATCTCTGCCTTAAATACACCCAATAACTTGGCCTCTACAATTACCTGGGGCAACAAATTCCAAAGATTTACCACCCTCTGGCTACAGAAGTTCCTCCTCATTGATGTTCTATGCACCCGTCCTTCAATCCCGAAGTTGCGCCCTCTTGTCCAAAACTCTCCTACCATGGGAAACAACCTTTCTACATCTACTCTGACCATACAGAGATTGCTCATCAGGGAAAATATCACAGCTGTGCTCGAGCAGGACAGACCAGAAGGCTCATCTACTGAGGCAATATAGGTTGACCTGAAAAACAGGAAAGATATGACCACACTCATAGGATTGTATTATAGACCGCCAAATTGTCAGCAAGATTTGGAGGAACAGATAGCAGACAGCTGCAGGGATCATAACATTGTGATAGCAGGAGATATTAACTTTCCACATATTGACTGGGGTTGAATAGCTTGGATTTTGTCAAATGTGTCCAGGAAAGTTTTCTAAATCAATATATAGAGGTACCAATGAGAGAGAGTTCAATACTGGATATCCTATTAGGAAACGAAACAGGGCAGGTGACAGAAGTATGTGTAGGGGAACATTTTGCATCCAGTGATCATAATACCATTAGTTTCAAGTTAATTATGGAGAAGGATAGGTCTAAGCCTTGGGTTAAGATTCTAAATTGGAGAAAGGCCACTTTTTTTAGGAAATGAGAAAAGATTTAGAATGCATGGATTGGGATAAATTGTTTTCAAGTGAGGAGGTGTGAGGTAAGTGGAGATGAAATTTTGAGAGGACAGAGTTTGTATGTTCCTGTCAGGATCAAAGGAAAGGTTAGAAGGTATAGGGAACCTTGGTATTCAAGGGATGTTGGGGATCTGATTCAGAAGAAGAGAGAGGTATATATGAGGTATCCGTAACATTTAACAAATGAGGTACTTGACGAGTATGACAAATCCAAGAAAAACCTCAAGAAAGATATTAGGAAGGCTAAAAGATCTGCTTTGGCAGACAATATGAAGGAAGGTCCTAAGGGTTTCTACAAGTATATTAAGAGCAAAAGAATAAGGGACAAAATTAGTCCCCTTGAAGATCAGAGTGGCCGACTTTGTATGGAGCCAAAAGAAATGGGAAAGATCTTACTTTTTTTTTTCATCAGTATTCACTCAGGAAATGGGCACAGATTCATGGGAAGTAAGGAAAACAAGCAGTGAGGTCATGGAACCTGTACAGATTAAAGAGGAGAAAGTGCTTGCTGTATTAAAGTAAATAAGGGTTGATAAATCCCCAAGCCCTGACAAGATACTCCCTTGGACCTTGAGTGGGGCTAGTGTAGAAATTCCAGAGGCTCTGGCAGAAATATTTAAAATGTCCATAGCCACGGGTGTGGTGCCAGAGGATTGGAGGGTGGTTCACGCTGTTCCATTGCTTAAAAAAGGCTTCAAAATTAACCCTGGAAATTATAGGCCAGTGAGCTTGACATCAGTAGTAGGTAAATTATTGGAAGATGTTTAAAGAGATTGAATATATAAGTATTTGGAGAGCCATGGACTGATTAGGGATACTCAACATGGCTTTGTATGTGATAGCTCATGTTTAACCAATCTTATAGTTTTTCGAGGTCACCAGGAAACGATGAAGAAAAGGCTGTGTATGTTGTCAACATGGACTTTAATAAGGCCTTTGACAAGGTCCAGCATGAGAGGTTAGTCAGGAAGTTTCAGACGCTGGGTATTCATGGTGAAGTAATGAACTGGATTCAACAATTATTGGACAGGAGAAGACAGAGAGTAGTGGTGGATGATTTCTTCTCAGACTGGAGGCCTGTGACCAGTGGTGTGCTCAGGGATCAATGCTGGGACCATTGTTGTTTGTCATCCATATCAATGATCTGGATGATAATGTGATTAATTGGATCAGCAAGTTTGCAGATGACACTAAGATTGGAGGTGCCATGGAGGGAATTTAATGTGAGGTGTTGCATTTTGGAATGACAAAACAAGAAAGGACATACACAGTAAATGGTCTGAGGAGTGCGATAGAACAGAGGGATCTGGGAATACAGAAACATAATTCCCTGAAAGTGGCATCACACATGGATACGGTTGTAAAGAGAGCTTTTGGCATATTGGCCTTCATAAATCAAAGTATTTAGCACAGGAGTTGGGATGTTATGGTAAAGTTGTATAAGCCATTAGTGAGGCCAAACTTGGAATATTGTGTGCAGTTTTGGTCACCTAACTACAGGAAAGATATCAATAAGGTAGAAAGAGCGCAAAGAAGATTTATTAGGATGGATGTTGCCCAGACTTCAGGAACTGAGTTACAGGGAAAGGTTAAACGTATTAGGACTTTATTCCCTGGAACAAAAAGAATGAGGGGAAATTTAATAGAGGTATTTAAAATTACGAGGCAGATAGACAGAGTGAATGTAGATAGGCTTTTTTTTTCACTGAGGGTAGGTGAGATACAAACCAGAGAATAAGAGTTAAGAGGGAAAGGGGAAAATTATACGGGAAACATGGGTGCATTTGGGTGGCATGGACTTGCGGATTGGAAGGCCCTGTTACCGTACTGCATCTCTAAATTAAAACTAAATTAAAGATGAAAGAGAAAGGTACCTTCAGCCCAACTTGCCCGTGCCAATCATTGCTCATCTAACCTTGTCCCGTCTCATCATAATCTCTCTAATCTTTGCAGAAAACTGTGAGCTGCTGGAGGAGCTCAGTAGGGTCGAGCCACATCAATGGTCAGCAAATAAAGTCTCAATCAACATTGCCTTGGCCACTTCTACCTGTCGATCCTTCCTGACTTAGATGCCAAGACGCCAGCAGTTTCTGTGTTTCCTTCTGTCCTATCCACGTACCTGTTAAAATGATTTTTTAAATGTCGTGATTGTTCTCTCCGCCACCACTTCCTCAGGCAGTTCGTTCCTCCCTCTGAGTGAAAATGGTGCCTACCAGATCACTTTTGAATCTTTCCTCCCTTATCTTAAACCGACACTCACTAACCTGGGGAAAAGTCTGTGACTAGTACAAGTTCCATTGCATTATCACCTGATTGAACAAGTCCAACCCAATGAAACAGCATTCTCCGGTCCTTGGTGAAAGAACTTGCAAAAACTTGTCACCTTACATATTCCCCGTTCCAATTGAATAGAATTCATATCTGCTTTCGTCAGAAAAGCAAGAGGGAAAGACTTTTCTTTTCTCAGGCTCCATAAGTCTCCACTCAAAGTCGATGGGCCTCCTTGCCTGTGAAGCAGTCAAGTTTAGTTAGTTTCTTCCATACTTCACAAGAAACATAAGAACTATTTTATGATTTCAGTCCGTGGCCCACCTTGAATGTGCTGTGGCCTCCGTAAGCCATGGCTGCCCCCATACTACCACTAGTTATATCCCTAAAATTTTTGAGAGTTTAAAGAGTTCATGCTGAACATACACTTTAGCTGAAAGCAACACAGTTTGGAAATACAGTTTCAAGTTTCGCAACAGCTAACCATTAAGGGCACTCGTCCGTAAACCTTTCATTCAAGGTGTATTAAACCGTGAAAGATTTGACCTCTTTTTGTTTGTTGCATGTCGTTATAATTAATTATCCGGACAAGAACAGATGGATTATTATGAATGGAACCCAGGAAATTCTTTCACTGTGTAAGCTGCACAGTGATTCATGAAATTTAACTGGTAGAGAAATACAAAGACTGAATTATTGGACCTAGCTGGCACCATCAACGTGGGCTCAGTCGTCACTCGAGTGGACTTTGTGATGAGGTCACAGTTGTTTCAGCGATTTTAAAAAAAGCTAGCGTCATTTTCTTTCATGTGGGCAAGCTGATAGTATATTCCAAGATGAGACGAAGATAAACCATGAGATTTTAGACCTGTGATACCACTGTTTTGGATAAGGAATCCACAGCACAGGGTGACAGCTAGGATTTCATGCATTCTGCCATCACAACAGAAGACTTCAGCCAGAAGAAGTTGGAACTAGATTTGATAACAATTCGACAAGAGTTACAGAGAACAAAGAGAAGCTGGAGTGACTCAATGGGTTAGGGTGGAGAGAGATGTTCAGTCAACATTTCAGGTCGGGACACTTTACTGAGTGCACAAATTGTAGAATTGCAATAAAGGTCCCTCGAATTTCTTACAAAGCAGAAGGAAGTAGAGAGTTATGGCTGTCAGGTAGGAATATTGAGGGTTCCGAGTGTGAAGTAGGCCATGGAGTAGGTTTATATAGGTCGGTACAGCATTGTGGGCCAATGGATTGTAATGCTCTGTGAAGGTCATTCAACGCATTCCATGGAAAAATCCCATCAATCCCATTTCCTCCTCTTTTTTTAAAACAAAACTTTACATTTAGACATACAGCACAGTAACAGGTTCTTTTTTCCCACAAACCCTTGCCACCCAATTGCACTCAATTGACCGACAACTCCAGTACGTTTTGAACAGAGGGAGCAAACTGGTACTCCTAGAGGAAATGCACGCAGACACAGGGAGAACATACAAACTCCTTAAAAACAGCACCAGATTCGAATCCCAGTCACTGGAGCTGTAGCAGTGTTGCATTAACTGCTACATTAACACTCTTATTGAACATAGAATACTACAGCACAGTACAAGCCCTTCGGCCCTCGATGTTGTGCTGACCTATATATTACTTAAAAAAATACTAAACCCTCCCTACCCCATAACCCTCTATTTTTCTTCCATATAGGCACCCACAATTCACTGTGGAAAAAACACACCCGGAATTGCCCCTAAACTTCCCTCTCTTCATTTAGTACGTATGTCCTCTGGTGTTTGTTATTCCCACCCTGGGAAAAAGGTGCCGGCTATCCATTTTATCTAGACCTCTCTTAATCTTGTGGACCTCTATTAAGTCTCCACTTGTTCTTTGCTCCAAAGAGAAAAGTCCCAGCTCTGCTAATCTTGCCTCATAAGAATTAATTTCCAATCCAGGCAACATCCTGGCAATTCTGCTCTGCACCCTCTCCATAACTTCCGCATCATTCCTATAATGAAGTAACCAGAAGTGAACACAATATTCCAAGTGTGGTCTTACTAGAGATTTGTAGAGTTGCAACATGGCCTCTTGATTATTGAAATCAATCCCCATATTTTTAAAAATATTTTACTTAGAGTTGAACATCACAAAACATAACAATAGTTACTACAATTTGATACATATATAATGTGATTAATCACTTTTATATTAAAAAAACACCCCAACCTCCCTAACCACCCAACTAATACCCACCCTTCTCCCTTTCCCAACTACAAAGAGAGCAAAAGGAGATCATTATCTAATGCAATCAGTTTTAAAACTTTAAAGCTTCTTGGCTGCAGGAGTGGTGACATCCACTGGAGTGGACCGAGTCTTCACACTTTAATATCAACAGTTTTCAAATATGGGCTCCAAACTTCAGCAAAGAAAAAATATTTATCTCTCTAAAGGAATACAGGCTTTCATTTCATTATGCAATCTTTTCATCCCTAAATTCAAGTCCAATTTCCATGTAATAGCTAAACATTTTTTAGAAACCGCCAGCGATAAGTGCAAAATTTCAATTTAATATATATTCAATTTCGATCTTAAAGCTATTGATTTAATATCTCCAAGTAAACACAACATTGGGTCAAAAGGTAAATTTATTTTTAATATCTGCTCTAAAAATAATTTAATTTGCAACCAAAAACTTTTAACCTTAGGACAAGTCCACGTCGAATGAAAAAAAAGTACCTACCTCTTGGCCGCATCTAAAACATAAATCTGAAGAACTAAGTTGAAAATTGTCCCTAGAAACACCATAGATTCCTCATCCCTATCCTTTGGAATTCTCAGCAGAGACCTACTGTGCAGGAAGTTGGGGATAGGTGGGAAATGCTACCCTCACCTGCACCACCAATATCCTACACCAAAGTAAAACAGGAAGGTTGAACATTTGCAGGCCGACACAGGAGCTGGAATCTTGAGTGAACAAAGAAAAGCTGGAAGGATCCAACAGATCAGGCGGCATCCATGGAGAGAAATGCTCGGGGCAAGTTCATTTTAATAAAGGGCCGTCCATTTCTCTCGATGGATACCCCCTGACCCACTGAGTCCCTCCAGCTTCTCAGGATATACAGTGTAGGCACAGACACCTTGGCAGTGCAAAGGCAGCCTAATTTACTAGCTGCCATTCAGTAGTGGCAGAACCTCTTTCCCATCTCTCTTCTGTCTCTCTTCAGCTGCCGACCTCTTCCCTTCATGATCTATCCTTCTTAGCCTTTTACCCCCTCCTCTATCACGTCTTCACTTCTACCCTCATACCCATATCTACCAAACATCTGTAGAGGAACGCTACAATATGTGACTTGTTGAGTTTCTCCAGCACTTTTGTCTGTTGAACTACAATCACAGTGTTTGCAGACTTTCTTGCTTAACTATACAGGCAGTCCCCAAGTTATATACAAGATCCGAGGTCTGACTTTAATTCAAATTTGTATTCAAGTCGGAATAAGTACTTACGGTCCTTATTTAGCACCAGTTTAGCATATATTTATCTTACTATAAAGGATATATAGTACATATTTTACCTTTCAATGCATATAAAACCCTCCCCAACACTAAAACATCTTAAACGTAATACAGTACATAATAGTGCAATACTGTACATAAGCAAATCTAAGATTAATAAGAGTTCTATTGCTGGTCTTTGACTTCCATATCACATCAGTTTCATTGACATTTCAGTACCCACTTCATCTTTCATTAAAAGTGTATTTGTGTTTTCTTTTAAGCAACCTCAGGCCTACTTCAACAAATTGGCAGCTGAGGGTATGTGGGCTGACCGGGAGGCCATGCACGTGCAAAATAACCAGCAGCTAAAATTGGAAGTCAGAGAGCTTGAAAGAGCTGTGGAAATAAAGAGAAATACGTGAAGAATTTAGAGCAAAGGCAATAGCCTTAACAATAAAACAGACTGCTGCGATGAACTCAACAGGCTGAGGATCAACTGTTTGGTGAAGGGGAAGGTCAAGACCCTGCACAGGGATTGAGAGTGGAGAGGGAAGGTAGACAGTGTAAAGGGGAGGGGTGAGACAGGAGCCAGAAGGTGATAGGTAGATTGAGGAAGGTATGGGGTGATGGGAGGATGAACCTATCTCCTTTTCTCCACCCCTCATTTCTCTATCCTCCCACCATTGCATGCTCTCTGTCACCCTCTCAGCTTTTCTCACCCCTTCCCCTCTCATCTTTATACTGCCCATATGGCCTCTCTGTTCTCTGACCCGACACAGGGTTTAACCCCAAACATTCACAGTTCCTCCCCCCAACCCCTGCAGGTGCCGCCTGACCCTTTGGGTTCCTCCAGCATCGACAGTCTCTTGTGTTTCAGTGATAATCTTAAATTTAATAATGGTTATCTGGTTCCCTAATGCATTTATTTGTAACTACCCTAGATTGCCCCAAGTGAAAACATAAAGAGATGCTGATCAGAATCGGGCCATTCAGAACAACACACCACACTGACCATCATCTACCCATTTACACCAATCTTAGACTAATCCCATTTTACACCCCCCGATAGTTCCATAAACTCTTCTAAATTCTGTCACTCACCTCCACACCATGGGCAGTTTACCCAATTAACCTTCATCCCTTTGGCACTTAAGAAGAAACCAGGGGAAACCTGTGTGGTCACAGGAAGAACACACAAATTCCACGCTGACAGCAAGGACAGAGCTGAACAGGGGTGACTGGAGTTACTTGAGCTGTGAGCGTCTTTACTGATGATGCCAATTAATTAACAGGTTGGGAACATTATTGCAAAACCAGCATTTGTTGTTCACTCCTGTGAATCCTGAACTGAGGAGGCAATTAAAGGTTAGCTACATTGTTGGGTCTGGAGTCACATGTAGGTCAGATTGGGTAAGGATGGCAGATATCCCTCCTCACACAAGATGGTGTTTTACATCTCTCCTGTAGTTAAAATTTTTATATTTACTCGGATTAGCTTTCCATCTCCTGTCTAAAATTCCTTCAACTATTTATTTATCCATCCATCTATCTTTCTATCTAAAACTCACACACACACACACACACACACACACACACACACACACACACACACACACACACACACACACACACACACACACACACACACACACACACACACACACACACACACACACACACACACACACACACATATTTGAATTTAAATTCACCCCTGGTGTGTCTCCAGATCAGATCCACATCTATTTATTAGCTTAGTGCAATTCTGCTCACATATCATTATCAAATTTAGTGTCATGTCTATTTCCCCAGCTCTCTGGCCTTTGGGATTATTGTCACTACAGGATCAGACTGATGCCTTGTGATATCTAAGGCATGCTGTTGTAGATATTCTGGAGTGTTACCAGAGGCTACAAATAAACTTGAGGAACAATTATCATATTATTCCTAGACTTAATGGCATGAACATTATTTTTTTCTCATTTAGCTAACCCAATCCCCATCTGGTTCCACTGTTTCCATCTCATGAAGAAAGCACGTCAGTGCCTTTACCTCCTCAGGAGTTTGTGGAGGTTTGGTGTGACACCAGAAACCCTGGTAAATTTCTACAGTTGTGCGGTGGAAAGCCTGCTGACCGGCTGCATCATGGTGTGGACAACTATACCTCTGAGCGTAAAGCCCTCCAAAAGGGAGTGGATACAGTCCAGAACATCACAAGCAAAACTCCCTCCCCCCCCCCACTCCTCTACTATTGATAAGATCTACAAGGAACGCTGCCATTTGAGAGCAGCAGCAATCTACACCACACAGCACATGCTCTGTTCTCGCTGCTGCCAGCAAGAAAGAGTTGCAGGTGCCACAAGTCTCTCACCGCCAGGTTCAGAAAAAGCTGCTGCACCTCCACCATTAGATTCCTCAACGACAAACTCTATCACAGACTCATTTAAGGACTCTTACTTGTGCACTTTATTAATGTTTTAAATTCTCTCTGTACAGTAGTCAGTTTGTTCGTGGATAGTTCTTTATTTGTTTACATGTATATGTTATGTACATTTATTTGCACTACCAATAAGTGGTAATTCTGCCTCGCCTACAGAAGAAAAGGATCCCAGGGTTGTATGTGAAGTCATGCATGTACTGTGACAATAAATCTGAAATGTTTATTACTTCTCTGCTTTTCTCTCTCAAAATGTTAATTACCCCCCCCCCCACCCCTCTGCCCAAGTCTCACACCTTTTATCCCATCACCTCTTGGGTATCCACCCCCCCACCACCCAGCTTCTTTATTCCCCCCCCACCCCCGACCTGAAAGGTGGACTGACCATTTCTACCCCTGGACATTGAGTTCCTCCATTTGCTCAAGGTTTCAGCATCTACTGGCTTTGTCCTTCTTAAATGCTCCTCCAAACAGAAAACTTTACTGCCTGAAGATGGCAGCATTGATTCTGCCAAAAAAAAATCCCTCCTGAAATAAGAATGTTAAAACGCACAAAGGCGTGTGTTGACTGTTCTGTTTCCCTCTTAGAGTATTTGCCTGCAAGCTGAATGGTTTACTTGCTCCTGGTGACTCGCACAAATCAGCCAGCTCCATCCTCCCAATATTTGTGATTGCTTCTGCCTTCTACACGCGTGCATCGCACTTTGCTTTACAATGCCACAACCACGCTGAGATGGCCAGATCTGGATTATGAAGCGCATTCGCCCTTCTTATTCCATGGTTGACGTTGCTGTGTTCTCTGAGCCAATGGAGCTCAGGAGAGATACAGTCACTCAGAAACTATGATGGTTGCAATGCAATACTTGGAACCTTGGTGTCATATCATTCACTAAATATTTTATTTATGAAGATGGTATATCTTTATCACTTTCTTTCCAAGATACATTTTTGTGATTTGTCCAAGAAATCAACAGCAGTTATTTTTGTGTTGTGATAAGACTCGTGCAGTTATTTTCTGACACCTCTCTTGTAATTATCTTCTTGTAAACTTGCCTTGGTATTGGAGACAAGTTGCCAGATTATGTGCTTGCTAGAAATAATTGCATGCTATTTGGAAATCTGTCAACAATCTTCAAATCCAGAATGATAATTTAAACAATCTCCCTTCAGGCCAATTGGATTGGGGATTTAATGCCATTCCTTCATTTCTGGCACCCTGTGCTCCATAACAAGAAAGGATGCTTTCTCCACTGACCAGCCAAGGGTCATGCTAAATAAGGCTGGGATAAAGTTGATTCCATTTCTTCTTCAGGGTTTTTTTTTTATATACTTAAGGGATTAGCCAGGTTTGGCATTTAGCACTCATACCCAAATTATCCCAAGAAAATTATGTGTTTTGTTACAAATGAATGAGTTGTTAGGTCACTTTAGAGTCAACCACAAAAAAACATAAATATGGCAGCTGCTAGCACCAGGAGGAAACAAAGAGAAGCTGGAAGGGCTCAGTGGGTCAGGCAGCTGAGTGGCCACCCATTACAATTCCCCATCCCATTCCACGCCTGTCCACGGTCCTATGCACAGCCAGACTGATACCACATGCAAATTGGAGGATCAACACCTCATCTTTTATCTCTTTGGCATTAACATCAATTTCTCTGGTTTCTGTTAACCACCACCACCCACCCCCACCCCAACCCCATCTTCGACGCCCCCTGTCTCCTTTCCTTTAGTTCTGTTTTTCTCCCTCTTCCTTTTTCCCTCTGTCTCCTTTCACAGAGCCAACATAATTTCTCACCTTTCCTCTAATCATATTGAATTAATGTCTTTTGTTGGTTTATCTGCACCCCATCTTCTATCTGGGCACCTTCCAGCTGGATAGCATTAACAATGACTTTTCTGGCTTTCGATAAACCTTCCCCCACACCCCTCCCTCGCCCACACTTCTTCCCCTGTCACCTTTCCCAAGTGCTGTCTCCCTCCCTTTTCCCTCTGCCTCCTTTCATACAGCCATAATCAATTCTCACCTCTCCTTTTATCATATCCAATTAGTACCTTTTGTTAGTCTGGACTCCTACCCCAGCCAGCACTTTCTCTATTCAGATTTATTGTCATACATGACATCACATATAATCCTAAGATTCTTTTTTTCCTGTGGACACGGCAGAATTACCACCTCTTGTTAGTGCAAAAATATAGACTGTACACACCTCTAAAGAAATTTGCCAGGGTTTCTAGTGCTATACCAAACATCCATAAACTCCAAGCCATGTGCTGATGTGCTTTCTTCATGAGGCCATTGGTGTGTTGGGTCTAGAAAAGATCCTCTGAGATAGCCCTCTCCACCTCTGATCCCCCAATGATCACAGAATTGTATACGTCTGGGTTTCCTTTCCTGAAGTCAACCATCTGCTCCTAAGCTTTGGTGACATTGAAAGCAAGGTTGTTGTTGGTCCACCATTCAGCCAAGTTTTCAATTTCCATCCTGTACGCTGACTCATCCCCTTCCTTTATACAACCCACTACTGTGCTATGATCAACAAATTTGTAGATGGTGTTATTTTTGTACCAAGTTACACAGTCATAAGTGTAAAGTGAATAGAGCAGAGAGCTAAGAATACAGCCTTGTGGTGCACCAGTGATGATGAAGATTGTGGAGGAGATGTTGTTATCAATCCTCACTGATTGTGATCTGGAGGTGAGAAAATCAATGATTCAATTATATTTCTTTTTCTTTGGCTTGGCTTCGCGGACGAAGATTTATGGAGGGGGTAAAATGTCCACGTCAGCTGCAGGCTCGTTTGTGGCTGACCAGTCCGATGCGGGACAGGCAGACACGGTTGCAGCGGTTGTTAACTCCCATTCCATTCTATTCAGACCTTTCCTGTTGTTCGCTTATTCTTTGAAGAGGGGCTCAAGCCCAAAATGTTGGTAATATAACTTCATCTCTTGTGGTGACCAGCTGAGTTCCTCCCGCATTTCTGTGCACTTTTTCTACAGTCACAGCGTCTGCAGACTTTCGTGTTTCATTCCTCCCTTCCTATTCTTTCACAGTCTTTATTGAGACACTTGCCTGCTTTTTGCTTATATCGCGAAGAAGTCCTCAGGCCCAAAACGTCAGTTATATATTCAAGATTCAAGATTCAATTTATTGTCATAGTAATAAAACAGAGTCCTATTACATTAAATTTCTTTTTGCCTGCTGCAAGGCAGACAGATTCATCACTGGCAGGAATTGCCTAGGTGCCTCTCACAGTCAGAGAAAGAGAAGCAAAAGACAGTTCCCTCCAGAGTCACCAAGTGTCCGTAGATTCGCCTCCAGCGCTTCCGCAGCCCCTTAATTGTCTCTTTAATTCCTATGGATACTGCATGATCAGCTGAGTTTTTCCAGCATTTCTAAGTGTTTTCAGAGAGGTGGTTAGTCAGCATTTCAGATTGTGGCCCTTTATCAAAGAGTCAACCATGTTGGTTTGAAATTGGAATCACATAAAGGCAGCGCAATAATTTAATTCCCTCAAGAATTATATTAAACCGAATGCACCTTTTGTAAAAAAAAATCTGAAATCTTTCTAGTTTGTTTACAGATACCAGATTTAATGTTTGTAGATTTGTTTTCTTTTCAAAACCAGATACAAATTCTTAAACTATTTCATAGATGTTGAACTCAAAAGAAAACAACTACAGCTGAGACAGCCTCTCCTCATAACTAAAATTTGCCAAACTCTGGCAACAACCCCCTAATGTCCTTTAGCCCACTGTAAAGCAAACACAACTTTTCTGTAAAGTGGTGAGCAGAATTGTACACAGCACTCTCCATATGGCTTAACCAATGCTTTATGACGATCCATCATGACCTCCTTGTCCTTGTATTCAGTGTCCAGGCCAATAAATAAGTGTCCTGCCTTCATTCAGTGCCAATTCATTAATCCTCCCTCTATTCCTTTACATTTCTCAGTAACTCACTCTCTCTGGGCAAGTTTATTTGGAAACCTTTGTCACTTTTCACTGATTGGCCACAGCAATGGATGTTGAGAGAAAGATAAGGATGCAGATCTTCTGATGACAGGTGAGCTCCCTGCTAAGCACACTCAGACCTGAAGCATGAACTCCTGCAGATATGACAACTTGGAAGTGCCTTGGCATGGCACTGAAACAGGCCTGAATAAAGGCACACTCCTACCAATGCAGGACAGACAACACACATGAGCCATTCTACTACTACCTACATCACGACAAAGTGTTTTAAAATTACATTGAGAAAAGCGGCACAGTTGATGTAGCAGTTAGTACGACACTATTGCAGTGTAAGTGGCCCAGGTTCAATCCACCACTGTCTGTAAGGTGTTTGTACCTTCTCCCTGTGTCTGTGAGGGTTTCCTCTGGCTTTTCTCCCACCCTTCAAAATGTATGGGTTTGTAGGTTCATTGGTATATTTGGGGTGCAAGGGTTCATGGGGCGCAAGGGCTAGTTATTGTGGTGCATGTCTGTAAAAAAAGGCATCTAGATTAGCACTTGGATCACTATAGAATGGAAGGTTTTGGACATAAAGCAGGTCAATGGCTATTGGTAGATGCAATGTCACCATAGATGTGATGAGCCAAAGCGTTTGTTTCTATGTTCGACAAATGTACGATGCTAAAAGTAAAATTTGAAAGCTGTGACAAGTTATTCAAGAGAGAATATGAAAGAGATTTACTGCAATGATCTTATTGATAAGAGATAAGTTTCATGAAAATTTTCATGAATGTAAAGGGGAAATACTGCACCTCCTATATGGAAATGAGTCAGGACAGGGCAGGTGGCTGATGTGTCATTGGTTTGGGGTGGGGTGGGTGGGGGGGAGTTGGGGAGTGCATATTCAAATCAATGATGGTAATTCTAATAGTTGTAGCATCATTAAGGAAACAGATAGAACTGGTCGACATTTAAAGTTCTAAATTCAGGGAAGACTAATTTTGATAACATCTGATGGGATTTTGCAAAGGTTAATTGGAAGAGGCTATTGGCAGGAACAGGGTTGTCAAGTATGTGGGAAACCTTTTGAAATGGGATAATGAGATAGATACTCAGGCTGCCTATGTGGAGTTTCCATGTTCTCCCTGGTGACTTCCAGATCTCCTATTGCCTCGCACATCCCATTGTATGTGGTTGGGTGGTGGCACCTTGAGGGAGTTTTGTGGAAGTAAGGTACAAATGTAGGATGAGTGTGAATGAATGGCTGATGGGCAACATGAACTCAATGGGGCAAAAGGCCTGTTTCCACACTATCTCTCCATTATTGAAGCAGCCAACATCATGCAGGACAGACACCATCACCCTGGTCACAACCTCTTCTCTCTGCTACCTTTGGGCAGAAGGTTGAAAATAAGTACCTCTAGGTTCAAGAACAGCTTCTTTCCAATGGCTCTCAGGTTCGTGAACCTTCTCTTGTCACCCTGGTCTGTCACTATAAAAAGAATGGTAAATATTATTGCAATGAACCTTTTTTTTAATACTATGGTAACAGGTTTGAGTTACAGGGAAAAGTTGTGCAGACTGGGACTTTTTTCTCTGGAGCGTAGAAGATTGCGAGGGGACTTGATAGAGGTGTTTAAGATTTTAAAAGGGACAGACAGAGTAAACGTGGATAGGCTTTTTCAATTAAGAGTGGGGGAGATTCAAACTAGAGGGCATGGTTTAAGATTGAAGGGGGAAAATTATAAGGGGAACATGAGGGGAAATTTCTTTACGCAAAGGGTGGTGGGGATGTGGAATGAGCTTCCGACAGACGTGGTCGAGGCGGGATCATTGGTTACATTTAAGGAAAGACTGGATCGTTACATGGAGAGGAGAGGAGTGGAGGGGAATGGACCGGGTGCTGGTCAGTGGGACTAGGAGGGTGGTGATTTGTTACGGCATGGACTAGTAGGGCCGAACTGGCCTGTTCTGTGCTGTAAGTGGTTATATAGTTATATGGTTATATAGTGAATATTTATTAATGAGTTATCTTTTCTATGTATTTTCTCTGTTTAATTTAATTTGAGGTGTACCATTGGAGCTGATTTTTACAAATCAGGGCAGGTTGCTGATGTGTCATTGGTTTGGGGTGGGGTGGGGTGGGGAGTTGGGGAGTGCATATTCAAATCAATGATGGTAATTCTAATAGTTGTAGCATCATTAAGGAAACAGATAGAACTCTGCTACTAACCGTTAGTGTATCCGTTAGTGCATTGCAAAGCTAACGACCTGGGTTCAAATCTGCTGCCGTTTTTTTTCATTGAGAATATGGAAGTTTGGCTTGTGAACCTTTGAAAGCGTATTTGCTGGGTGCACCACAGAAGAGGCTCTGCTCCAGATCAGAAAATGCTACAGAAGGTGGTGAAGGCAGCTCAGAAAATCACACAAACTTCCCTCCCCTCCATCTACATCTCTCGCTGCTGACAAAAGGCAGCCAACTCACTGAAGGACCTGTCCCACCCTGGAAACACTCTTTTCTCCCTCCTCCTATTAGGGAGAAGGTTCCAGAGTGTTAAAGCATGCACAACATGCTTCTTCCCCACAGCCTTTAGACTTTGGTGTGGCACGATTGCCATAGCCATTAGCGCAATGCCTTTACAGCGTCAGCGATCGGGACTGGGGTTGGATCATGAGCTGTATGAAGGGAGTTTGTACGTTCTCCCTGTGACTGCGTGCGTTTTCCCCAGGGGTTCCGGTTTCCTCCTGGTTCAAAACGTACTGGAGATGTAGGTTAATTGAGTGTAATTGGGCAGCCCAGACTCATGTGCCAAAATGGCCTGTTACTATGCTATATGTCCACACTTAATCATTTAAATTTTCTGAATGAACCTCACTGCAGTGCCCTTACACTGCCTTCATTTTGTACTAATCAATGCATTCTTCTCTTTGTAACTATACTCTGCAATTGTGCTCTTGTTCATCTCCTTTATTTGGCTGTTAACCTGTTGCACTTCTCACAAAGAAATGCTACTGAATCCACCAAAATTCTCACTCGCCATTCATTCATAGATGGACAACAACTATTAACCTTGCCAGTGATGTTTACATCCCACAAATAGTAATATGTAAAGAAAAGTCTTTGGACCAGATGTGAGGAGGACTCAGATACCTCAGCCCAGCAAAAGGATATGGCAGAACAAGAATGATTTGGATGGATTCAAGGGATATGGGCCAAACGCAGGCAGGTGGGACATTTTGGTTGGCATGGGTAAGTTGGACTGAAGGGCTGGGAACCATGCTGTATGACTCCATTGCCCCTTTTCCACTGGCATCCCAGTTAATTAGCTGTGCAGTGTTCCAGGATAGGAGGCCCTTTGTGCCATTTCCACTGTGCCACACTTAACCAGGACACTAATTACTTTTCCACTGAACACAACTCATCTCCGGGGATCAGAGTGTTCTACCTTCAACTGTCCCTTTTCCACTGGTTTTATCAGCACGCCGGCATCAGTAAACGCCGAGGATATGAGGATGTGAAATGTAAGTGGGATGTAAGCATCTCTGGCAAGTTGTTGTCCATAGTTGTTGTTCATCTCTGAGTTTCCCCTTGACTGAATGGCTAATGAGAATTTTGGTGGATTCAGTAGCATTTAAATTGACATGCATTTGTCACATTGCACCTGGTTGGACAGTGTTCCTTTCCTATTGGACCCTGTCCCAGTAATTTCCCAGTTAATTGCTGGGACAGGGTTCAGTGGAAAAAAGGGTCATGATTCGCTGAGAGCTAGAATGTGTGCTCCAATGTCGTTGATGTTCCATTAATGAGAATATAGAAGGGTGTTGGCTCCCAAAAGAGCTCCAACCTCCTTGCAATGGACCATGCACAGTAAGGGTGCCAGAGCTGTCAACGAATGTGGCTGATATGTGTCCAAAGGGAATCTAACTCTCTGTACTCCACCCTGATGACTTCATTAGAGCCTGAAAATAGACAAGGCTGGGAAATTATCCAGTTGACTGTTTTTGCCTCTTCCTTTTACCCTCACTCGTTGTACATTTGAGCAGGACATTTTCATGGCAGTGTGGTTGGATACAGAAATCTCAGGAGTCTCTTCAAACAATGTTGTCAGTGCACCCACAGATGCTAGGCTGAAGCAATGGAGCATCATTCCTTGGAGACCTCATGGGCAGCACGGATAGCATAGCGTTAGCACCATACTATTACAGCACCTGCGATCTAGATTTAAAACTGCCACAGTCTATAAGGGGTTTGTGCCTTATTCCAGTGATTTTCTCTGGGTGCACCAGTTTCCTCCCATATTTCAGAGATCCATGGGGTGAGAAGGTTGATTGGTCGCATGGGTGCATTTGGTTACCAGGCCTTTTACCGCATTATATCTCTAAAGTAAAATTACAAAATAATAGACGGAGTGAGAAAACTTCCAACCCTTCAGGTGAACAAACATCGCACTGTTAGCTGACACATTCTTCCAGGTTATAACATATTTTTTAAGGCATTGGTAACTGATTTAGGCAGCATGCTTTTAAGCACCAACGACCTGAGTTCAAATCCAGTGCTGTCCGTAAAGAGCTTATATGTTCTCCCTGTGTCTGCGTGGGTTTCTTTCATGTGCTCCGGTTTCCTCCCACCCTCCAAAACATATGGGTAATTTGGGTAGCACAAGTCTCAATGGCCAGAATCAGCTTCTACCATGCTCTAGATGAAATTAAAAATGTAATTTTAATCTCCATCACCCAGGATACTTCGGGGTACAAGTACTTAGTTGCATGTAGACAGGGGGATGAAGGTGGTGTTTGGCATGCTCAACTTTATCAGTCAGGCCACAGAGTGCAGGAGCAGTGATGTCATGTTAGAACAGTACAAGACATTGGTGAGACCACACTTGGAGTACTGCACACAGTTCTGGTCACCCAACTACTGGAACGATATCATTGAGCTGGAGAGGGTGCAGAAAAGAATCACGACTGGCACCCTTGAATTCAAAGCTGTCTTTGCTTTCTGTATTTATCTCCACAATAGTGAACTATTTCTGATAATGCATAATTATGAGCATCTTCCTTTTAGAGTGGTTAAAGAACACCTTACATATCTTGGGGTTAAGATCACTAAAAAATTGAAGGATTTATACCAATTTGATTTTCTATCTTTGATTGACTATGTGAAACAAACATTTTCTAGATGGTCTCCATTGGCCATAACTTTAATAGGTCATATAAATGCTATCAAGTTGATAATTTTATCTATATTTTGCATATATTTCAAGCAGTTCCAGTTCTTATTCCTAACTCATTTTTTGTCAACATTGACTCTAAAATTTCTTCTTATATATGGAATAAGAATGGTAGGTTGAGTAAATTTCATTTGCAGGAATTAAAGGAAGATGGTGGGTACGGCTTTACTTAATCTTAGATTTTATTATTGGGCAGCTAATATTCGATATATTATTTTCTGTGTGTTATTCTGACAAACCTAAACATCCTCATTGGACAGATTTGGAATTGAAATCTGTACAGAGGTATTTGTTAGCTTCCTTTTAAAGAGCTGCTCTTCCTTCCCCTTTCATTCTTCCCCTTTCTCTCCCCAGTATTTATTCAGACATCTGCCTGATTTTTTTTGCTCATACCTTGAGGAAGGACTCAGGCCCGAAATACCTTTGCCTCCACTGGACACTCCAAGACCAGCTTAGTTCCTCCAGCATTTACTATGTATATTTATTACAATCATGGCTTCTGCAGACTCATGGTTTCACTTGAATTTTAATGAGAGGCTGGATGGGCTGTGACTTTTCTTCTTGCAATGTGCGAGGCTAAAAGTTTATAAAATCATGAGGGGTATAGAAAAGGTAAATCGTCAAAGTGGTTTTTTTTGGCCAGAGTAGAGGGATCTGAAACTGGAGGGCAGAGGTTGAAAGTGAGAGGGGAAAATCGAAAAGGGATCTGAGGGACATCATTTTTGCACAGAGAGCAATAAGTTGTCTGAAAAAATATAGAGGCGGGTACAATTGTGAGGTTTGTAGCACGATTAGTGACCACTCACAGACACAAACTAAGGGCCAAAGGGTTTGATGATCTAAAGATCCAAGCATGCTTCAGGATGCTGCTGGCTCAAGTCCAAGGGTAGGTATGAGGGAAGAGACTAGGGCTCTCGGCCTTTATTAGAGGTCTTTAAAGGGAGGGGCTACCAGTTCAGCAGGCAGGCCAGCCTGCCGAGCTCAGTGGGGAATGTGCTCGCAATACCATATTGCACCACAAGGTTTAAAGTACATTTAGATAGGAATGTGAATAGGAAATGTTTAGACTCAATAGTTCTTAACTTTTTTTTCCATTCACATACCACTTTAAGTAATCCCTTACTAATCCCAGAGCACCCTTGGCACCCATGGGATGCCATGGACCCTCTGTGTTAGTAAGGGATTACTTAAAGTGGTATGTGAATAGAAAGAAAAAGGTTGAGGATATGGGTTTAAAGGGATATGGGTTGAGGAAGGTAAATGGGATGAGCCCATGGTAGTCTGCATGGACAAGTTGGGCTGAGGGCCTGTTTCCATGCTATAAAACTCCATGCCTCGAACTAGTTGGTAACAATGTAAGAATGTGCTTATCACATTGCAATCCTACCTTGTTTATAACACAATATCAAGTCCCGACAAGATCTCCATTAGACCAAAACTCTCACCTTCCTGGCCCAAGTACATGTCAGCAAATAATAAGAAATTCGAGAGAAACTAAGAAGGGCATGAACGGCTCCAGAAGGGCTCTAGGCACTAAAGGCTTCTTTATCGTGTTGGAGGTTTGGTTCTGGGCTCAGATTGCCGACGGTTTGAACTGTACTGGAATCTTATGCGGCTGCAGAGGCTGCAGGAGTGCTGTAGGCAAACTCATGGACAATAAATATCTCTGAGGGAACTCTCTTTTGCTTTTCTTTTCTCTGATTATGCCAATGGTGAATCTTAGCATTGCTTATGGCAGACTAAAGGCAATATTGTGTAAAATAACATTTCTGTTTTATTACATGACAATAAGTAGTATCTGATCTGATCTGGAATGCTGAGTCCTTCCAACTCTTTGTTGTTTGCTTGGGATTGCAGCATCCACATTCTTGTGTTTCTTCAGAATTATGTGCCAATCGACATTCTTTTATAAATGTTTAGATGATTATCCGATTGGCCCTAAATGTATTTATTGGAATAGTCACAGATTATTGTCATGGAAAGTCATGTAGACTATCAGGGTTCCTGGGACAATGGACCAAATCTGATGAGCATGAATGATGACAAATATTGGTCAAGTTGACATTCTGGAGACTTTGGTTGATTAACATCTGGGGAAGAGAAAGAAATGTTTCCAATTCCCCCTTGTGAAAAAGTTGAGGGATGGAATCGACAATCAGGGTAAATTGAGCACAGACTATGGAAAAAGAGTACAGTTCTCTCAGTCTCCACTTCCTTAATACCTTGGGGAGTTTGACAAACAAAATAAAAGGAAATTTCTTTTTAATAGCTAACTCGAGTGGAGGGGAGGAATTTTAATTTCTTTTCCTCCTTTAACTGTTTGCCAAATTGATCTGCAAACCAGTGATAAGTTATCAAAAGTTGTTTGAGTCTTATTCAAGATATAAAACACACGATGTCTGTAAATGCCTTCTCTCATTGTTTAATTCTTCCTCATTTTCAGTTTTTCTTGTCATTTGCTCATGTCATAATTGATCTACTACCTTAATGGCCACCCACTCCAATTCCCCACTCCATGCTGATATGTCTGTCCACAGTCTGCACTGCCAGACTGAAGCCACCCGCAAGAATTGGAGGACTTGAAGGTTGAAGGAGTTGTGGATGGAGATGAAGGTTGTCAAAGCTTACAAGAGGATATAAATAGGATGGAGAGATGGGCAGAAAAGTGGCAGATGGAGTTCAATCCAGATAATTGTGAGGTGATGCATTTTGAAGGACAAACCAGAAGGCTGAGTACAGGGTTAATGGTTGGTTATTTAAGAGAGTGGATGAACAGAGGGACCTTGTGGATCTATACATTCCTCAAGGTCGCTGCACAGGTTGATAGGTTGGTTAAAAAGGCCTATGGGATGCTGGGCTTCATTAATAGGGACATAGAGTTCAGTAGAGAGGACATGTTGCAAATCTACAAATTTCTGGTAAGATCACACTTAGAGTATTATATTCAGTTCTGGTCACCTCATTATCAGAAGCTATGGAGAGGGTGCAGAGAGATTTACCAGGAGATTGTCTGGATTGTAAAACAAGTCTTATGAGGCAAGGTTAGCATAGCTGGTACTTTTCTCTTTGAAGTGTAAAAGGATGAGAGGAGATTTGATAGTGGTCTTCAAGATTATGAGAGGCATAGATAGGGTGGACGTCTGGCACTTGTTTCCCAGGACAGGAATAGCAGACACTAGAGGATGTACTGTATGTACAAAGTGAAGGGAGGGAAGCTTAGTTAGGGGTAAGTTTTTTACATAGACAGCTATGGGTGCCTGGAATGCCTTGTCAGGGATGATGCTGGAGGCTGAAATATGAGGGGCATTTCAGAGATTCTTAGACAGGCACATGGATGAAAGAAAAATAGAGGGAGGATTTAGTACTTTTTTAAATGAATATATGGGTCAGCCCATTGTCAAGGGCTGAAGGGCCTGTACTGTGCTGTACTGTCCTATGTTTTATGTTCTTAACAACACCTCATATTCCGTCTTTGCAACCAGATGGCATTAACATCGACTTTTCCAGTTTCTGTTAGCATCCCCTATTTTTCCCTGCATCTCTTCTCCTTGTGCTCTGTCTCTGTCTTTGTCTCTGTATCTCTCTCTCTTATCTCTTTTCCTTCTGTCTCCTTTCCCTCGGCTCTGCATTCAGAGAGCCAACCCCCACCCCTCCCCTAATCAATTCTCACCTTACCTTTCTCCCGGCCTCCTCTCCAATCCAATTAACACCTTTTGTCTGTTAGTCTGCACTCCTCTCCCAGCCCTTTCTTCTAATTCAAGCACCTGCCTGCTTTTTACTCAGACCTTAAAGAAGGGCTCAAGCCAAAACTTCGATCATATATTGTTACTACCCATGGATGCTTCGAGACCTGCTGAGTTCCTCCAGCATTTCTGTGTTATTATTATTCCCTTACAACCAAGGGACAAGGATAATCAGGCCAGATTGATATTTATGGGGAGGAATGTTGAGTTCATTCCTGATATGTACTTCAAAAATTAGTTCACCTTGATAATTTCTTTTACTCAGGACTGTAAAAAGGATAGATTTAACCCTATGATAAAGAAGATTGATTTTGGGAGATGTTACAGGTCAAAAAATGATATGGTCACATCATCTAACTGGAAAGATCATCCATCTCTTCCAATAACCCAAATAAAAAGCTTTATTACAAATACCAAAACGACCATATTAGAAGCCACATAGAATGCAATAATGATAATGAGTCTATTGTCATCAACATTACACAAAGCAAATGTGCAACAACATTCTTACAATAATCCCACATATTTTGATTTTTTTTTAATATCCAAAGGTCAATCAGTCTCTATCCTGAACATACTCAGTGACTAAGTCTACACAATCCACTTGGGTAGAGAGTCCCACAGATTTACTACCCTCTTGCGGAACACATTTCTTTTCACGTCAATCCTAAAGAGCAGACCTCTTATTTAGACACTGTGACTCCTGATTCTGAATACCCCATCAGGAAGAAACATCGTAGAACATTAGCACATAGAACACTACAGCACAGTGCCGACCCACGTATTCCTAAAAAAAGTACTAAATCCTCCCTACCCAGTGACCCTCTATTTTCCTTTCATCCATACACCTGTCTAAGTGTTTCTTAAATGCTCTTCATGTTTCAGCCTCCAGCATAATCCCTGGCAAGGCATTCCAGGCATCTACAACTCTCCGTGTAAAAGACTTACCCCTGATATCTCCCCTAAACATCCCTTTTAACTTTGTACATATGTCCTTTGGTGTTTGCCATTGCTGCCCTGGGAAACAAGCCATGGCTGCCCACCCTATCTATGCCTCTCATAATCTTGTAGACCTATATCAAGTCTCCTCTCATCCTTAACGCTCCAAAGAAAAAAGTCCCAGCTTGCATATACCCTATCAAACCATGAATAGAAATGAATAGTTCTGTTTGATAAATCTCTGCCTCACATCACCAGAGACTCAGGTCCAATTCTAGGTTGAGACGCTAACTGTGTGGAGTTTGCACATTCTCCCCTTGACTTCCTGGATTTCTCCCCCCACCCAAATGCTCTGGTTTCCTTCTACATCCAAAAGAAGGGTGGGTCGTAGGCTAAATGGCTATCGGGGGCAAAGATAGACAGGACCGTGTTGTGAGATGTAAGAAGAATGGGATTAATTTAGGATACAGGGGTAAATAAGTGGTTGAGGTTGGCATTGATTTGGGGGGGGTGGTAGGGGGGAAGAACCATTTCTGTGCTGTATTTATCCATGGCTCTAATATAACCTAATCTCATCATACAGCCAACCCATTCATTTCCCTTAGTTATATCCCCCTCAAGCCTCTCCATTTCCTCTTCACAAATCACACCACCGGTAGCATTATTTCAGCAAAAACATGGACATGTTTATATTGATCCCCTCATTCAATCACACTGATTGTAAACAGTGGGGGCTTCTACATTGATTCTTGAAGGGCTCTGCTTGTCACAGCTTCCCAAAAGTGACATGTTAATTGTGATTCAACTAAATCATTTACAATTCATAGTAGTCTAATTGTCCTATGTCCATGTGGCCTAATTTGTGTTTAAATTTCATGTAAACTGCTTACAGAATTGTAGTCATAGAACTATACAACAAGGAAACAGACCGCTTGACCTAACTCATCCTTACCAAACAAGCTATTTGACTGTGCATTTCCCATTTGCCTGAGCTTGTGACACAGTTTCCCACACACAAAGCCCTGTTGACTACCTCGAATCATTCCTTGGTTTAAAAATGTGCACATGCCTCTCAGGAACCCCTCCCGCAACTTTAGGTTTGTGAGCTCGCGTGCCCAGGAATGCAGAAGTGCTGCAGGAAGTGGAAAACCCAGCCAAGTCCATCACGGGTACCGATTTCCTATCGACGTGAGATTCTGCCCCAGGAAAGCAGCCAACATTACATCGCTCTGGTCATAACTTCTCACCGCTATCTTCAGGCACAAGGTACAGAAGCCTTAAGTCCTGCATCTCTAGGTTCAACAATAATGTTTTACCCAACAGCTATCAGGCTCATGTACGTCCCTGTACTCCTCCAACCATAAACTACTCTGGGACCACCAAAAGATTTGACTGCAGTATTGAAATATCACTACTTTTCTTACATTAACTGCAACTGTGAATATTTTTCTTTCTTTCTATTTATCTCATTTTCTGTTTTGCAATAATGTGGTAATTTCATGTACACTCTGATCATTTGGTGTATCGTACAAACATGATTGGCTGTGGCAGATAAGATATCTGGCACTTCTGCACATTATACTTCTGTATATGATAATAAATGTTCTTGCTCCTTAATTTACCTTAGACTCTTGTTGGGCTTATCGATCTGTATTCCCTTACCCATCTAGATTTCCTAAATAATGGCAAAAAACTTGATAAAAATCTGAGTTGATCGCATCGACTAATTCATCCTGAACTATTCCACTGATCAAAGCATCAGAAAATACAATCAGATTTGTCAGACATAACTTCCCTTTCATAAATCCATGTCAATTCTGCCCAAAGTTATTGTTTTTTTAACTGTACCTTGCTGTTACTTAATAATGGATTCCAGCAGTTTCCCAACTATTTCTGTCAGCCTAAATAACGTCTTCCAGTGGGATTGCATTTGATATTTTCCCATCTGTGAGAAACATTCTAAAATCCATGGAATTTTACAACAGTGCAACCATGATATCCACTATCTCCTTGCTCATACTCTCTGGATACCCCGCATCAGGTCCTTGGGAGTTGTTATGCCCCATTAATTTTACAATATTAACATTTTACCATGGCTAATTACTTTGAGCAGCTAGTGCACTGCTATTATGGCACGAGTGACGTGGGTTCCAGTTTCCTCCCACCCTCCAAAAACATACGAGTTTTGAAGGTTAATTGGTGTATTTGTGGGGGGAGGTGCATGAGCTCGTGGGCCAGAAGGGACTGTTAGCGTGTTGTATGTCAGAATTTTTAAAAAAAATACTCATTCACTCTCAAACTTTTATTATTCAGCAGATTTTCAACATCTTCCTTCCTGATAATGGATGCAAATTAATTGGTTCACATCTCAGCTACTTCCAGATTCTCCAACTTACCTCTTCTGTGTCAGCCTATAGGGGACCGATGTCACCTTTGGCTTGGATGTTTCTTTCTACATATCAGGGAAGATCTCCTAATTTCCCATTGCACTACATTATATTACCCACCTCACTGACAAAAGACAAAGGAGGAAAAACCCAACACCCAACCCCAACCAACAAATTTTCCCCTGCAACCTGTCTGCCTGTCCCGCATCGGACTTGTCAGCCACAAACGAGCCTGCAGCTGACGTGGACATTTACCTCTCCATAAATATTCATCCGCGAAGCCAAGCCAAAACAAAACAAACATTATATATTAATTTCCTTTCCATATCGATGCTTCAATGCTAGATTCTGAAATGCTCCCAGACGTCAGACTTATTCCTGTTTATGTCATCATTGTTAGTCTTTGATCTAATGCTATTTTTAACTTCACATGATTTCCATGACTAGGCCTCTTTCTCCACTGTGGATACCAATCCTTTGATTGCACCATCATTCAAAGTTAAGTAACTTCAAAAAGTTTGAATAGGCAGAGTCGAAAGTATCTAGTCAACCTTGCTGAATTGGTCCCATTTTAATGTAACCAACATGACCACGTTTCAGGAATTTGGACTACCATGTTGTCAAGAGTGTCACAGGCCTAATTTAGTCACTGTCTTGGTTGGGAGCATCTGCAGGACAATCAGCAGCTTGGGGAGTTTCTGGTGTCCTGGTGAACATTTATCCTGCTACCAATATTGTTCAAGTAGATTATCTGTGGCATTTCTACGTCCGCTACATAATGACAAGGAATCGCCTCAAACATAATTTAATCAGTTGTAAATCTTGTTGGGATATCCTGAATTAAGGCAATGTATTATGTAAAATCCACTTATTTTATTTTAACGACATTAGAAATTAAATGGGCCTTATTGATTTGTTTCTTTCTTTCTTCTTCTTTGGCTTGGCTTCGCGGACGAAGATTTCTATATATCCACCTATTTATCGTCTATCCATCTCTTCTTATACATTTTTCCATTTATTTATTTATTTGTCTGTGTGTCCATTTATGAATTTATTTACTTACTTACTTACTTATTTGTTTATGTATTAACAATGTGGTAGAAGCTGATTCCAGACTTTGAAACACATGCCCACCAATTACACAAAATTAGCCTACTCACCTTGTACTTTCTTAGAGGATAGGAGAAAGCCGGAGCACCTGGGAAAACCCATGCAGGTCACAGTGAGAATGTACAAACTCCTTTTACCCAGATCATTAGCTCAAGATTCAAGATTTTGTTATTTTCATGAAATAATACAGAAAATGCATTACTATAATAGCATCACATGGGCAAGGCTGACGTACCGGCTAGTACAATCAATGGATTTTCAGCACCAGTGATTGGGTCCGGACCTGGAGTCAAATCCCGTGCTGACTGTTTGTACATTGTCCCCGTGTCTGTGTGGGTTTTCTCCGGGGGCTCCAGTTTCTTCCCACCCCCTTCAAAAACATACTGGGGTGTAGGTTAATGAGGTGTGAATTGAGGGCACAGACTCATTGGGCCAAATTGGCATGTTGGAATGCTGTATGTCTAAATTTAAAAAGAGAACATTTCATCTAATCATGATCATGTGTGGTACTTCAAATGATGGCTTCACCTGATGATACATCAGGGGAAACCTTGTAAACCTTCAGTTCAGAACACAGCTCCAGATATCAAGTCGATTTACAAGAATATTCCTCACCAAGGAAAGCTATACCATGGGATTTGACCATTTTTAATCCATGTGTTTTTTTCTCGTTGACTGCAAGTTGACTTTTCCTCTCGAGAAGCATGAGGTTTGGCTGAGGAACAAAGAGGGGCTCTGCATGTTGTGAGGTTGCTACTGAATCCATGAGGAACATGACCAATCAGTGGCTCTCAGCTCAGAGCAGGGTAGGTCTAGGCTGCCAGCAACCATCAAAGACCTTTGGACACAACCATATTTTGAAAGCCAATTGGTTCCGACTTGAGTAGCAATGTTTGCCTGGGGATTACAGAGTTGCAAAAGCATGCTGGAGTTTTACCGTGCTTGAGGTTTAAATCTTGCTTCAAAAGCAAACTCTGAGTTTTAAATCTTAGAAAGATATTTGCGTATAGCACAGAGTGATGCCATTCACCCATCACAACTGTGCCGAATTTAAGGATAAATCCCAGGAGAGGGACCAATAAGATCAGAAAAATCAAAAGAAGAAGAATCAGAATTTATTATCATGAATTATCATGGAATTTATTGTTTTGCGGCAGATTTCAGGTGCAAATATTCTGATAAATTGCATTTAAAAATAAATAAATTAGTGCAAAATGGAGGTGGTGTTTGTGGTTCATTGTCCATTCAGAAATCTGATGGCGGAGGGGAAGAAGCTGTCACCGTGCTGCTGGGTGTTCATCTTCAGGGTCCTGTACCTCCTTCCTGATGGCAGCAATGAGAAGAGGGCATGGGCTGGATGGTGGGGTTTCTTTGAAGATGGAGGCTGCTTTCTTAAGACACTACCACTTGTAGATGTCCACAATGGAGTGAAGACTGACGAGGACTGATTTGTGTTCTCCTGATTTCTCACTCCTGAAGTCCACAATCAGTTCCTTAGTTTTGTTAACATTGAGGGCAAAGTTTCTGTTGTTACACCACTCAACCAGCTGATCTATCTTCTCATGTGAAGCTGAAATTATTCTATTTCTTCCAGAGGGAGGGAAGACATTTTTGGATGGCTGGTTCAGAGTTGAGTCAGTTGTCATGTTGTGGAGAGAAACATAAATTCGCTTGGAGTTGGACGATCAGAAACATAAGAGATGCCCCCAGCCAAGTCTCAATGTATAATGGAGCTGTGTTAATGATGTGACATTGTTTCTTTAGGTGACCATGACCTAACCAACCTTTAAATAATGGTTAAGCGTGGCACTCAGTCAACGTTAGCTACAAAGCAATATAAGAGCTCTGCATTTAGGGATATCAGAATTAAAATCAGAATTTACTGTCATGAAATAAAAACTCAAAATTTTTTTAAAAATGCTGGAGAAACTCAGCAGGTCAAACAGTGTGCTCTTTATATAGCAAAGGTACAAATACATAACCAAATTTTCAGGCTTGAGCCCTCTATCAAGGTATGGAAAATGTCAGCAGACATTCGAATAACAAAGTATGGTCATGAACATGTGTCAGAAAATTCACTGTTTTGTGGCAGCATTACAGGGAATGAATAAAAATAAATGGAATTTTACATCATTTATGAAAGTCTAGTGATAACTTTAATTGATAATTCATGCAGAATCATGGTTCAAATCTCAATGAATAACTGAGCATTTTAAATGTAATTATTTAAGTAAATCTGCAATATGACATCAGTGTTCCTGATGAAGACATGGAAAGAGTGTACTTACACAACCCACCTTGGGGAGGTATATTCTCCGCTTTCGAGCGCTCCCCCTAGGCACCTGAAAGCAGCTTCTATAGCCCCGACATCCCCCGCCGGCTGCCCCTGCCCTGATGTCCCACGCCAGCTGCCCCAGCGCTGACGTCCCGCGCCGGCCAACCCAGCCCTGATGTCCCACGCCAACTGCCCAGCCCCAGGAGTTGGCATTTGCTCTGCGGCACCTCTCCCCGCTGCAGACCTTTTAGATGGCAGAATAGCGCCTTCAGTGCTGCCACCTGAAAGGACAACACCCAGCTCCAGAGCCACATTTCCCAGGCAAAACCACCTGAAAGGGGCTCTATTCAATGGCACGTAAAGTATTGCTGTGAGCTGCACATTACTTATCAAAGAGCCGCATGTGGCTCGCGAGCTGTAGTTTGGCCACCCCTGGCATAGAGATTACTTAAGGTGGTATGTAAGTGGAAAGTAAAAGTTTGCAAGCCACTGTCTTAATGTATATAAGGGATTATTATGTACTGTGTATTGTGTGTGTGTATGTGTGCATTGTGGATCAGATAAACACTGTTTTGTCTGGTCGCACATGGTGCAACAGAGATTGCACTTCCTGAGAAGTCAGATGCGGGCAAGACTACTGGCCACCATAATGTCAACCTTCTACAGGAGCTCTGTCGAGAGCATCCTGGCCAGCTGCATCACAATGTGGTATGGTTGCTGCAAGGAAATGGATACAAGGTCAAAGCTGTTGATGCTACAGCCTTGTCCCTCTACTCCATCCTGACCCACCTGGAGAACAATGCCTCATACTCCAGGCTGCTGTTCATTGACATCAACTCGACATTTAATGCAATCATTCACCAGAGGCTGGCGAAGAATCTGTCCTCACTGGGACTCAACAACCCTCCCTGTGCTGGATTTGGAACTTCCCAACCGAAAAAAACGCAGTCTGTCTGATTTGGTAGCAAAACATTTGGCACCCTCATGTTGAACGCTGATGTACCTCAGGGCTGTGGGCTCAGCCCACTCCTGATCACTCTACTGGCCCACAACTGCAATGCCAGATCCAGCTCCAAGAGTTTGCAGATGACACGGTAGCAGTTGGCCTCATCAGCAACAACGATGAGTCGCTCTGCAGAGAAAAAGTGGAAAATCTCAAGTGATAGAATAACAGCCTGAGTCTCAATGACAAAGGAAATAATTGTGGATTTCATATGGACTAGGGATGACTGCCCTCCACTACACATAGTGGAGAGAGTAGAGAGCACCACGTTCCTTGGAGTCCAGTTGAGTAGAGACCTATCCTGGATGCACATCTCCTCACTTGTCAGGAATGAGCCACAGTGACTTCACTTCCAGAGAAGACTCAGGCGAGCAAGCCCATAATCCTGTTGACATTCTACAGGAGCTTTATCGAGAGTGCCCTGGCTGGCTACATCACAGTGTGGTGTGGATGCTGCAGACCTTTGGATCAGAGGTCAATCCATAGGACCATAAGAGTGGCAGAGGATCACTGGAGTCTCCCTCCCCCATTAATCTACCAGGATTGTTGTCTGAAGAGGGCGTGCTTAATCATTGGGAGCCACTTCCATCCTGCTCTCAACATAGTTCAGCTGCTCCATTGAACGAGAGATTCGGGAGTATCAGGGGCAGCATCACCACCTGAGAAACATCTTATTCCCACGGGCAATGAGATTTTTAAAAAATTTATACATACTTGTCCTGCATATGTATTGTTTGTTTGTGTGTGTGTTATATTGGTTGTGTGTCTGCAGTTTTTGCTCCGAGGACTGGACACTGAAGCTGCTTTTGTTTTATCAGGTTGTACTTGTGCAATCAGATGACAATAAACTTGACTTTACAATATTGGTCATACCTACATTTTGAAAATGAATAAAGAAGGCTTAGATCTCTGCAAATTTTCAGCGAAGAGTTTTGCCTTCCACCATCTCCAAGCAACAAGACAGCAAAGTGCTGGGATTGTTCCTCCAGCCTCAATCCAGGCAGGCCTGCTGATTTTCAACACCATCTGGAGGCAAAGTAGCTTAAAATTCATATCTGTCACTCCCACTACAGCAATGAAACAAACTGGTTACTCTGTCAGAAATAAAACATGAAAGTCTACAGACACCGTGGTTGAAGTAAAAACACATTGCTGGAGAAACTCAGCGAAGATAAAATTACACGACTGATGCTTCGGGCTTGAGCACTTCATGGAAAAACACCTGATTTTCCTTCTGGGCATTCTCCAGCCAGATGGCATTAACATCAAGTTCTCCGGTTTCTGCAAACCTGCTCACCCTCCCCCCCCCACCCTTCCTTCCCCTTGTCTTCTTTCCCTCAGCTTTCCACCCCTTCCCTATCTATTCATCTGCCATCCCCGCTTACTGCTGTGCCCCCCTCCCTTCTCCACCAAAACCTCCTGCCTTTGTGACCATGCTCCTCCCCCCACCCCTCCCCCTTACCTTTTTTAATTCTGATGCGTGCCAACATTTTTCCGTACCTGGATGAAGGGCTCAAGCCCGGAACGTCGTTTATGTAATTTTATCTTTGCCATATAAAAGACACAGTTTGACCTGTTGAGTTTCTCCAGCTTTGCGTTCTTACTGGTTACTCTTCCAAGTTCCTCCTCCCAAACCATTGAATTCCTCTACCATGGAGGACATTGGCAGAGTATCCAGTTTATTTCAACACATGGCAACGAAAGGTTCCCCTCAGCATCCACCCTGACTTGGAAATGTAACTCCTCTCCTTCAAGGTCTTGCCTATATCCCATAAATGGTTGGAATAAGTTGAAATGACATCAGCATGTATGGTTATATTAAACAGTAATATTTTCAATGCAAATATTGATGCATACTTGGCAAACACCCCCCCCCCCCTCAACCCACATTTGAGATAACATCTGATATGGACTAGCATTAAGTTCTTGAAAACTGGCAGATGACCCAGAATGGGACCTGGGGCCTGAGGATGAGAGGACACGCAAACTCTGTCGGTTGATTCATCTCAATAGGATGGAAAAGGCGATAGATTAAAAATTACTGAATTGTGGTAGATCACTATTCGGTGGGATGGGAAAGTGACTCCTTTCGCACACTTTGCAATCTGTAAACTGATGAATGTTTGTTTTTTATTTAAGTGCACTGGGGGAGAAGCAGTCATCATAGGTAAAGTCAAATTTCCTGTTCTCTTGTTTAGTGTTTAGTGCAACTCAGTCAGGGTCCAATTTTTCCCATTTTCCAGTTCAATCAGCAGAATTGTGGATTAATACATCCAGACTTTGACCCAAATAAAAACGCAATGCTGGAGAAACTCAGCAGATCAAACAGTCTCCTTTATATAGCGAAGTTAAAGATACATAACCGACGTTTCAGGCTTGAGCTCTTCATCAAGGTATGAGCAAAATGTAGGCGGGTTGACCCAAGCTTGTTTTCAACACACTCAGAAGTTGAGAATTGGTGAACATTGAGAAAAGTCTGCTGTGATGAACTTTGGCTGTGACATAAATACACTTGCAATGTTCCCACTTATCCTTGGCTCATCTCTGCATTCTTGCCTAATTGCATGTAGAATTAGGCGCAAAGAAGCAAAGGATGTCACAAAGCTTCCCAGAGCTCAGATTCAGATGACACGGTTAGTGTCACAGTTAAGCAAAATGCTATTACAGCACCAACAACCCCAGTTCACACCGACTGCTGTCTGAAAGGAGACATTCTCCCCGTCACTGCTTGTCTTTCCTCTCGGTGCCTTGTTTCCTTCCACATTCCAAGAACAAGCAGACTTAGTAAGTTCATTGGTCACAATGGGTGTATTTATAAAGGCCTGTTGGTGTAAAATTTAAATTTAAATGCAAAAATTTAAATCTCACAACACTGGTCACTGTCTTAGTTATTTAAAGATAGCTACCATATCTTATGACATACAGGACCCACTTTAAAAAAAAATGGCTCAGAAATATCCCCTGGATCTGATATGCGAAGTTGAAATTAGAGTGATAATGGTGAGAAACACCAACAGTGATTATCCTTGCTGTGTGGCTCACTAGCATCAATGGGGGCTGGTGGCAGGCTGTCGGTGAGGGGGGGGAGCAGGGAGGTGGGATCAGTGTGGGGGCTGTCGGGAGACTCTCCCAGAGGCCCTGCTGTCAGCCCCCGAGCAGGTCCCACTGACCCGCTCTCTCTCAGTGGCCCGGTGTCAGTTCCCACACAGATTCTACCATCCCACAACCCCACCCCAGGAAAGAGCAGGGCAGTGTGGAGACTAACAATGGGCCTCCGGGAGAGAGCAAGGAAGCGGGACCAGTGCAGGGACCAACAGCAAAAGTTTGTTTTTATAAAACAAATTCTGCTATTGATAAGCTGCTTTTGTTTTTTCGAGTAAATTACAGCAGTATTATTATTAAAATGATTTTTCCTTTTGTTTTGTTCAGGTTTTTTTTCCTCCTATACTGTAGCTACATATTTAAACAAACATTAAATGGTTACCTGCTGAAATAGGGTCTTATATGACTATGGGACTTATATGCCATCAAATACGGTACCACTGTTTTGAGGAAGTAATAAAATTAATCAATGTTGCATATAAAGGAAACAGTGACATGTTTAATTTAATTCTCGATCAAACAAATTTGTGTGTGTGGACCAATAACGTAGCTGGTAGAGATATTGTGTCTTAGCTCCAGGTTCAATCTAGATGTACAGGTATTTAGTTTGTACTTACTCCATGTGACGATTTGGGTCGCCCTGGTTTAATCCCACATTTATGATATCCCAAAAATTTACAGGTTGGTTGATTTGTTGAAAAGTAGAAATTCTCTCAGTCGCAGCCAAAGTTAATTTCAGCAGATATTCCTCAATGTTTATCAATTCTCAACTCTTGGGTGTCTTGTAAATAGTGTGTTCACAGTTGACAAAATGAGATCTGCATCAAGGTGCATGGAAATATTGGTCGTCAGAATGAAAGGAAAAATTCCAAAGCAAAAATGTGGCTTGTGGAACAATGGAGAGGACATGAAGAGAACAAGATGGAAAGGAGGGAATGGTAAGAGTGTTTATCACAGTCTCAGGAGAGGGAGTGTCAGGATCACCCACATGGCAGTGAGCCAATAAGATGGTCAGAGGAGTTTAGCTGGGTGCTGTTTGGAGAGTTGAAGAACACAATGTTATGTCTAGTGAATAATAAAAAGGAAATCATCTTCATAGTGTGCTGAAGGAATCAAGTGAGTGTATTCTTTATTTGCTTCTTAGCTGAGCTAAATCAAACCGTTACAAATGGTGGCCCCGTAAATTCACAGTACCTTCTAATTTAAAATGGAAAAGCTGACACAGTTTCCATTGACAGGTTGAAGCTGGCATATATCGACAGTCCATGTTCTGTGTCAGAGCCAAAGTCAGAGGATCGGTTACACCCTTGCCATTCGTACCGTGCATCACCTGTCTTGCACTACCATACAAGGTTGGGCCAAACTGTCAGCCCTCCAGACCATTACATAGAGGGACAGTTCCTCCTTGCGTGGTTCAGAGGCTGAAGGTTGAGGGTGGGGGGAGGGTGCTGTCGTGGTCACGCACCTACCTTCATCAAGAGGAGGAGAGTGAGTGTGTCAGGATCACCCACTTGACAATGAGCCAATGAGAAGGTAAGAGGAGTTGAGCTGGGTGGTGTTTGGGAGTTGAAGAAAGCTAGTTATGTCTAGTGAATAATAAAAAGGAAATCATCTTCATGTTGTGCTGAAGGAATCGAGTGAGTGTATTCTTTATTTGTTTGTAAGCTGCCTTAAATCAAACCATTACAAGTTAAAAAGGACGAGGTTTATGGAGGCTGAGAGAGTGGAACTAAGTACAATTACAACTTCACTGTTGAGCACACGAAGCTAGAGAGGGAGAAGTCCAGCCAAGGAAACAAGTGGTGGAGATGGTTCAGTAGTAGGAAGTGAGCGCATCTTGGATGGGACAAGACTTGGATGATTTATCAATGAACTGTCATTGGCTTTGGCAATGGCTGGGGAGGAATAGAAGAGACACTAGTCATTGAGGAATCTGTACAGCTTGGAAATAGACCCTTTAGCCTAACTTATCAATGCTAACCAAGCTGTCTATGTACCCAAGCCTACTCAATAACTTTCATCAGAACATAAATAACACATTCACATTTATGGAAGCACATCAACTTTGCAGGAACAAGAGCACTCATGGTCATTACGGCAATACTATGTAGAGAATCACAGATGGAACTGAAACAAGGTGTTTAATCTACTGAATCCGAGCTAATTGTTAAGTAGCCATGGCACCCTTCCTGTAACCCAGGATAACCACAGTGTTCTACACATTCAAGAAATGAGTCTGGTCTGTGAAGTATGGTACCAGAAACTGTTATTAATTGAGAATTTACTACTACCTCAAAAAGAATCTCACGGTTGTATGTGTGGTCATGTACAATAAATTTGAACTTTGACTTTGACCTCTGTGTGGGTTTAAATCTGCTCTTTGCTTTATTAAATTGAATTGAATTTACTGCAAAGAGATTAACTTTCAGTAGGAATTGATGATTTAGGATAAGTCCTGAATTAAGTCCCTTGCAGACCAAGTGAAATGGAAAATAAAACGAGGAAATTTGCTTGATTCACGTCTCTTAATTTGGCTCTTGCTGACCTTTAGCTGACCTATAATTGGTCAAAGAAAATGTCTCAGCACTATTTAACTGTACATTAGAGTTGTTTATTGTCACGTGTACCGAGATACAGTCAAAAGCTGTTTCGTGTGATATCCAGGCAAATCAACTCATTCTCGGCCCAAGGAGGCAATGGAAGATGTCCCATTAAATATATTCAAGAGTTAGATAGATCTTTGCATGCTAGGGGAATGAACAGCTATGGGGAAGATGCAGATGGAGATGAGTTCCATGGCCAGATCAACTGTGATCTTGTTGAATTGTGGAGCAGACTCGATTGGCCAGATGCCTCTTATTTCTCTTGTTTCTTTCTTAAGTATCTGGATCAGAATCAAGTATACGGTCATGAAAATTGTTGTTTTGAACCAGCAGTATTGTACACAAAAGGGTGCAAAAATTACTAGAAATTATAATTTTGCAAATACAAGATTTTTAAAATAATCAAGTCATGCGAAAATGAGAAAAAGTAAGGTAGTGTCCATAGGTCCTCAGGCTCATGTATCTCCTCCCTGATGGTACATTAGCCAGGAAGTTGGTAGGGAGTGAAGGCCTCAGGCATTTTAATTGTACCTGTGTAGAGCTCGTCGAAAGAACCAAAGACTTGTTGATCCAAACCAAGGCTTTTATTAGCAAAAGACAGGAGCTCTTCACAGGTGGCCGACCAGTCCGGAATGATCCGCGTAGGCATGGCTTAGTTCTCAGCCAATCGCTGTAAGCACAGTCTAGATACAGTAACTATATACACTATATACATTGGTGATAGATCTGTACAACCTGTAATCATCTTCTGCGTCCTCCTGGTCGGATCTTTCTTAAAGGGAGCTTACACTAGGTACCCGGGTCGCCCGCAGTCTGGAGTTTGTAAGGTGTGCAATAATAAAACAAAAGTGCAGAGCGTAGTTCTACAATAAGTCATAGAGAGCAGGGCATAGTATTACCTTGTTCATGTGGAGGGTAGAGAGAAAGAACAATTTAAATTTAGACATTCAGCATGTTAACAGGCCCTTTTGACCCACCAGCTCGTGCTGCCCAATTACATCTCATTAATGTACAACCAGGGGTTCAGTGCTGCTGGAACTCACTGGACCACTGCTCCAGAACCTCAGGGGGCAACACCGGCTCCTCCTTGTCACCATTTTCGGTGAGCTCCAGCACCTAAAAAATTAGCACTGCACCCCTGCATACAAACCTCATGGGCTTTGAAGGATGGAGGGAAACCAGAGTGCCGAGATGAAACCCACCCAGACACGGGAAGAACATGCAAATGCCTTACAGACAATGCCGGATTCGAACCCAGATCACCAGCATTGTACAGCGTTGCGCTAACCACACTACCCCAATTAAACAGTGCAATAACATCATCTTTTACCAATGGGAAGTCCATTAAAGAGCTTACAGATACCATGATAGCCAAATTAAGTAATGTGAATCAAGCTCGTTTCATGATTTAACTTTGCATTTTGTTGATCTGAAAGTGGCTAATGTCAGGACTTATCTTTGCTGCAAATCATTAATTCCTGCTCAAAGGTTTAGCTGGCTTGCTGGAAATTCCATCGATGAGAAAAACAACCTGTCACGTTGCCAAGTGGTGCGGCATACCATGTGAATGTTTCCCTCAATGCTGGCTCAGGCAAAGCCTGCTAACTCCAAATAGAGTCACTGGATTTACGAAAGGAAGAAATACAGAAAATCTGACCATCTCCCACAGGTGCTGTAATTAAAATGATCCCTTGCCTCATCCATGAATTCAGAACTGTTCTGAACTGGCTATTCATCACTGATTCTTTTTTTGCTCTCTCTGTTGCCGGGTAAAAGTTATTCTAAATGTTGCACCTATTTCCTTGCTCATTTAGAAGGAATGCTGTTCTTTGCCAGATGGAGTTTAAATGCCTGTAGCAGAGTTTCTCTCTCTCTCTCTCTCTCTCTCTCTCTCTCTCTCCCACCCTGTTCCAAGACAAGTAGGGTCTGTATTGAGTGAGAGATTTAGAGATTTAACCAAACAAATAGAGGTTAATGGGACTGGGGAGCAATGCATCATATGCATCATACACCCTGTGACCAGTTGGGTCAACAAAATAAAAACTTGTAGCTAAAACAACAACTATATCTTGATGGGAATGAGTTGCCATCCAAATGCAGAACTGACATCACTCATTTTAGGAAGCAGCCTCTGATCTGGGATGTTATGCAGTAATACACATGTGGCTCAAATGAGATAAAAGGTAAATAGCACAAGAAATCTCTTGCTATCTGTGGATGCATGTCCATCTCACCACGACATCTTTTCCTACTGTTCCTATTTTCATATTGCTCCACACCGTATGAACCTGATCACCCCAGAAAACAATTATTTACTCAATCCAGAAGCAACGGTAAAAAGAGTTGTGAAAAGGCAACAACATGTTATCTTTGGCGCTGCCGTGGCTTCTGCTGTAAGCTTGGCCCGGTTTACCTCAGTGGGTCACAAACATGGGGATATTTTGTGCATTACAACATTGCAGAGCAGCAGAATGGTGGGGCTGATGTCCTACGCAGCTGGCATTTGGACATCTTGGCTTCACACCTCCAGAAACTGTTGTCGTTCCAGGATCGAGTCACCCAACCTGCAATTCACAACACGTCAGACTCACAACAGCAAGCTGTATATCCATTTTACAAAGAGAACAAACTTATTTTAATCAGAGGGAAGGTCCGCCGAGGAGAGAGTTATACCTCTTTGTGGATGATGAGGGTGCTTCTCCTATCATACTGCTGTTTTGAAGGAGAAACGGAGATGTTGCAGGAATTTCCCAGGTATCTTCTTGTTATGTTCAAGAATAAATTCAACAGATTCAAAGAGAATCAAGGCTGGACAAGTGTTATAAATAAACAATGGTCTTTATTTACACACAGGGAATTCACAAAAAGGCACACACTAACAAACTAATGTACGCAGCACACTGCCATGGTAAACCAAGAAACAAGGATTTAACACATTCAACACCTAACTCCCACAGACTCAGTATATCAAGAAACGAGGGTTTAATTTCTTCAGCACCCACCACCCACAGGCTCAGTATACCAAGACACAAAGTTTTAACTTGTTCAGCACCCACAACCCACATGCATGTTATTCCAAGAAATGAGGGTTTAACTTCTTCAGCACTCACCACCCACAGATGGAGTACACCACATAACAAATGCACACATATAAATTTGGTCTCCAGTGCAGCCTATGCTTGGGATCTGGGACAGGCCCATTACAATTGGCCCTCCAGAGTTGCCTGCAGCTCAGCAATGGTCACAACTAACAATATAAACCTGGTTTCTAACATTGATCATGGCTCAGGATCTGGGATGATTCCACTGCAGTGGGCCCTCCAGAGCTGCTTGCAGCCTGGAGCTCAGCAATTGTCACAACTAGCAAGTACATATGTATAAACCTGTTTTCTAACATTGACCACAGCTCAGGGTCCGGGCCAGGCCCATTACAGATAGCCCTCTGCAGCTGCTTACAGCCTGGCCTTCAGCGGTAGTTTGAAGGCAGCAGCAAATAGAGGGAAGGAGGGAGGGAAAGAGAGAGAGAAAGAAAGAAAGAGAAACAGAGAGAGTGCACATGCTGCTTTTAAATGCAGTACCTGTACACGTGACCTGTGAAAACCAATCATGCATCAGCCTCACCTGACCTGTGGGCAGATCTAATTATTGAATGACACCCGGAGGCCCAATCACACATCAGCTGCCAAGACCAATCACAGGTTGGCAGATCTGTCCTTTGATTGGCAGGTGAGGTTGTTTCATCTTGTATTTGTAAGTGCGAGTTCTTAGACAGCACATGGATGAAGGAAAACATTCTTTACTTTAAAGTTGCTGTAACAGCACCATGAAGCAGACCATGAAGCTGCAAGCCTCCATTACAGATCTGCATACTGTTAATGTCCTGCTCTGTGTCGGCCCCTGGTGGCAGCCAAGTATAATCAAACAGTAAGGCATTGCTAGTTGCTTGCAAACATGATCACCATCATTATATCTCCCTTTCTCAAAACAAAAGTAGCTAACATGGTTTCTTTGTATAACTCTGCAATTTTAACTTTCATGTCAGGAACTTACATTTTCATTATTATCAACAGTAATAACAATTTTTAAACTTGTTTTGTGTGTATGCACATTTACATACATTAAAACAAAGGGCAAATAAGATAATACTACTTTATTCTACAACAGCAGTCTTTAAATTTGCTCAATGAGTCTCTCAGGAGGATTCAGATATCTTTTGTTTTAATTTTTTTATTTTTCACTCTATGAACCATACTGACCAAAATACATACAGACATTTTTCTCTTGAATATGTACAGTGTCATTTTCTCCCCTTTTTCCCCCTCCCTTCCCTCCCTCCCTCCCTCACCCCTCCATTTATTCCAAGATCAATCTATATGATACATTAAACCGTTAAACAATGTCGTCACTTAATAAAATAAACAAGAAATTTTTATCTTTTACTTTTATATATTGAGTCAGTTCATTTCGTTGTCTTCTCCTTCTGTCATTTTAGGTGGTGGAGGTCCACGGTAGGATTTCTCTATTGCGTTTCATGTATGGTTCCCATATTTGTTCGAATATTATGATGTTATTTCTTAAATTATATGTTTTTTTTGTGTTATATGATGAGCTCCCACTGGCCACCGAGACAGAGGTGCACCAAAGAAGAGGTACAACGACTGCGTAAAGAAATCTCTTGGTGCCTGCCACATTGACCACCTCCAGTGGGCTGATATCGCCTCCAACCGTGCAACTTGGCACCTCACAGTTCAGCGGGCAGCAACCTCCTTTGAAGAAGACCACAGAGCCCACCTCACTGACAAAAGACAAAGGAGGAAAAACCCAACACCCAACCCCAACCAACCAATTTTCCCTTGCAACTGCTGCAACCGTGTCTGCCTGTCCCACATCAGTCTTGTCAGTCACCAACGAGCCTGCAGCAGACGTGGACATACCCCTCCATAAATCTTCATCCGCGAAGCCAAGCCAAAAAAGAAAAAGAAGAATGTTATTTTTTCTAATGGAATACATTTATTTATTTCTATGTACCATTGTTGTATTCTCAAGTTGTCTTCTAATTTCCAAGTTGACATAATACTTTTTTTTGCTACAGCTAAGGCTACATTAAAAATCTTTTTTGTGCTCCATCCAAATCGAGTCCAAATTCTTTATTTCTTATATTACTTAGAAGGAAGATCTCTGGGTTTTTGGTATATTGCTTTTTGTGATTTTATTTAATATCTGGTTTAGATCTTCCCAAATTTTTTTCACTTTCTCACATGTCCAAATTGCATGCACTGTTGTACCTGTTTCTTTTTTACAGCGAAAACATCTGTCTGATACTGTTGGGTCCCATTTATTTAACTTTGGGAGTGTGATGTATAGCCTGTGTAACCAATTATATTGTATCATGCGTAACCTCGTGTTTATTGTATTTCTTATAGTTCCAGAGCATAGCTTTTCCCATGTTTCATTCCTTATCTTTATGTTTAGGTCTTGTTCCCATTTTTGTTTAGGTTTACAGTTTGTTTCCTCATTCTCATTTTCTTGCAGTTTGATGTACATGTTTGTTATAAATTTTTTAATTATCATTGTGTCTGTAATCACATATTCAAAATTGCTTCCTTCTGGTAACCTCAGACTGTTTCCCAATTTGTCCTTCAAGTAGGTTTTCAGTTGGTGGTATGCAAACATTGTACTGTGAGTTATATTATATTTGTCCTTCATTTGTTCAAAAGATAATAATTTATTTCCCGAAAAACAATTTTATATTCTTTTGATCCCTTTTCTCTCCCATTCTCTGAAGGAAAGATTATCTATTGTGAAAGGGATTAGTTGATTTTGTGTCAATATTAATTTTGGTAGTTGATAATTTATTTTATTCCTTTCTACGTGAATCTTCTTCTAAATGTTGAGCAGATGGTGCAATACTGGTGAATTCCAATATTGCACCAATTCTTCATCCCACTTATATAGTATATGTTCAGGTATCTTCTCCCTTATTTTATCTAGCTCTAATCTGGTCCAATCTGGTTTTTCCCTTGTTTGATAAAAATCTGATAGGTATCTTAATAATTCTTGAAGTTTGGTAGCTGTAAGCCTCCTTGTTTGTACCATTTTGTTAATTTATCTAGTGCTATCCTCGGTTTCCCCCCTTTCCATAAGAATTTCCTTATTATTTTCTTTAGCTCCATGAAGAATTTCTCAGTTAGGTGAATTGGTAATGATTGAAATAGGTATTGTATCCTTGGGAAGATGTTCATTTTAATACAGTTTATCCTTCCTATCAGTGTTAGTGGTAAGTCTTTCCACTGCTCTAAGTCGTCTTGTAATTTTTTTCATTAATGGCTGATAATTTAGTTTATATAGATGACTGAGATTATTATTTAGTTGTATACCTAGATATCAAATTGCTTGTGTTTGCCATCTTAATGGTGATTCTTTCTTAAACTTTGTGAAATCCGCATTATTCATTGGCATTGCTTCACTTTTATTTGCGTTGATCTTGTACCCCGATACTTCTCCATATTCCTTCAATTTCTTATGTAATTCTTTTATTGATATTTCTGGTTCTGTTAAGTATATTATAACGTCATCTGCAAATAGACTGATTTTATATTCCTTCTCTTTTATTTTTATCCCTCTTATTTTATTTTATGATTCACATATCTTGATGTTCTCCTGATTGATTGTCCTTGAATCTGAGTTGTTGCCTCAGATGATGTCTTCTCAGATGCACATTCAAGGAGTTCAGCAGTATCCATCTTTCTATCTATTCTGGCTGGTAGCATTTGAAGATCTCAACGATTTCTTCGCAGAACGGCACTTTCATCTGTCTGAATGATGTATGACCTTGGTTGGATTTGACTAAGGACAGTTCCCTTCTGAGTTTGTTTTGTCTTTTAGCCTTACTTGGTCACCAGTATAGAGTTCTGGTGGGTTTTTTGTTCCTCTGTCAAAGTAATACTTTTGCTTTTCTTTCTGTTGTTCTTTGAATTTCCTCACTTTCTCCTCCTCTTTTGTTTTTAGGTGGTTCTCCTGAATGGGTAGGTTTGATCTTAGCCTACGTCCCATAAGGAGTTGTGCTGGTGACACACCGCACTCGAGCAGCATTGTGCAGTATGCCAGTATGCTCTGGTAGAAGTCCGTTCTACTGGCTTTTGCCTTATTCATCAGTCTTTTCACTCTTTGTACTGATTTTTCCTCTAGACTATTGGACTCTGGAAAATGAGGACTTGACGTGGTGTGTACAAAGTCCAGCTCTTTGGCAAACTGTCAGAACTTTAAATTGTAAAACTGGGATCCATTGTTGCAAAGACCTCACTTGCCATGCCATGTCTGGAGAATATGACTTTCATACCTGTAATAACAGCATCTGCAGTGGTGGTGTTCAGTTTACACTCCTCTGGATATAAAGAGTAAGTCTGTGACTACCAGATAGTCCTTCCCTTGACATTCAAATAGGTCAGTGCCTACCTTCTGTCTGGTGCTGTGTGTGGCTTTAGTGGTTCTGCAAGATTGCTTGCTTAATATTTCTGGCATATTGTACAGTTTGACACTTCATTGTTGATTCTTGGCCAGTTCATCACCTCTCATGCTCTATTGTTACAAATTTTGATTCTGAGATGCCATCCATGGATCCTTTTTAGCATCTCAGACTCTTTGGGATAAGGATTTTGCTTCCTTTTTAGATGATGTCTTCAACCACTGATAGTTCCACCCTGCAGTTCCAGTACTCTGAATCGTCAGGCGAGCAGTCCTGCTTCTTGTTGGGTCATCCATCCAAGATGTTTTTTCTCAGTTGTTTCATCTTTGTCCCTGACTTTATGAGCTCCATTTTTGCATCTGATATGGGCAGTGCACTTGTGTTTCACTTTGACCATCCATTTTGGTGTTTGTGGGATCTCACGTGTCAACAGCACTAGACAACATGGCTGCTGTATACATTAGCTTACCCGGAGCATAGGCCACATTCAGTGTATAGCGTTGCAGCCTAATCATCATTCTTTGTATTCTAAGTGAACATTCATTTAATAGCTTCTGGAAAAATGCCATCAAGGGCTTATGGTCAGTCTTTACACTGATTGCTTGTCCTGACACAAACTGATGAAATTTTTCACAGGCGTATGTGATGCTGAACATCTTCTTTTCAATTTAAGTGTATCATGTTTCTGTGCCTGTCATTGAGTGTGATGCATATGCAATGGGTTGCCAGTCATCATACTTTTGCAGAAGAATTTCACCGAGCCCACTAGGTGATGTATCTGATAACATCTGGATGGGTCTCGCTGGGTTGTAAAACCTCAAAACTGGTTCCTCAGTGTACAGTTTCTTTAGTTCGCTCCATGACTTTTCATGCTCATGGTTCCACTCCCATTCAATGTTCTTTTCTGTTAGTCCTCTCAATGGAGCCACCTTTTCTGAGAGGTTGGATAAGAATTTATCCATATTGTTGACCATTCCATTAAACCTCTGAATATCCTTTTTGCATTGTGGCCTGCCATGTTCCCAATGGTGGATTCCTTTATGGGATTTGGTCTGATACCATCATTGCCAATATTATCTCCTACAAATGTTAGTTCTGTCTCTCTATTCAGCTTCAGGTTTGCTTTCCTTGTTTCTTCCAGGACTTTTCTTAGTCCTTTATCATGTTCCATTCTCATGGTTCCCATATATTATGATGTCATCCATTATCAACTAAGTCGAGGTGCTCATAGACCATATGGATAGTTTTGTGATACACTCAGGAGCTGAGGCAATTCCGAATGGTCACCTTAGGAATCTGTATCTGCCGAATTGACTATTGAACGTGCTTCATCCAATTTCAACTGCCAAAATCCTGATGATGCATCTAACTGGCTGAAAAACTTTGCATTTGCAAAATGAGATGATTTTTTCATGCGTCGGAAGCTTAGTGTTCTCTTGTTATTGCTCTGTTTAGATCTCTTGGATCCAGGCAAATTCTAAGCTTTCCATTCTTTTTGTCCATAACGACGAGTGAACTCACCCACTTCATTGGCTCATCTATCCTATGAATCATGTTCAGGTTTTCCATGCTGTCCAACTCTGCCTTTAGTTGCTTTTGAAGTGCAAATGGAACTTTTCTACATGGATGTATTATCGGTGGCACATGTTTATCCACTCTGATCATGTGTTCTTCTGGAAGGCAGCCTAGACCACAAAATGTCATTGTACTCTTTCATGAGTTCATCATAGACTGTCTTTCCTTCGCTTTCCACAACAAGGATTCTTTTTACCAGGTTCAGTTTCTCACAAGCTGTTAAACCTAGTATGGCCTGTACATCCTTTGTTACCACGATGAATGCTACCATATGCTCTTTCTCTTTGTGTTTCACTTTGACCATGCATTCTCCTTTCACTGGTATATCAGCACTTGAATATCATGTCACCTTCATTTTTGTTCCATACATCTTTGGTCTGGGTCTAATCTTTATAAAATCAGTCTCTTATATTACATCAATTTGTGCTCCAGTATCCAATTTAACTGAAATGTATATGTCATTCACTTTTAATCTCAACATCCAGTCTCTGTTTACTTTCTTGTTTTCATTCACAACATCTACATAGAATTCCTCCATCTCCCTTTCATCTACTGCATGAACCTTGCTTTGTTGCACTTGGTTCCTACAGCAATGGGCATAATGGTTGGTTTTGTTGCACATATTGCATGTTTCACCATATCTTCTTTCTTCTTTGGCTTGGCTTCGCGGACAAGATTTATGGAGGGGGTAAATGTCCACGTCAGCTGCAGGCTCGTTTGTGGCTGACAAGTCCGATGCGGGACAGGCAGACACGGTTGCAGCGGTTGCAGGGGAAAATTGGTTGGTTGGGGTTGGGTGTTGGGTTTTTCCTCCTTTGTCTTTTGTCAGTGAGGTGGGCTCTGCGGTCTTCTTCAAAGGAGGTTGCTGCCCCCCGAACTGTGAGGCGCCAAGATGCACGGTTTGAGGCAATATCAGCCCACTGGCGGTGGTCAATGTGGCAGGCACCAAGAGATTTCTTTAGGCAGTCCTTGTACCTCTTCTTTGGTGCACCTCTGTCACGGTGGCCAGTGGAGAGCTCGCCATATAGCATGATCTTGGGAAGGCGATGGTCCTCCATTCTGGAGACGTGACCCACCCAGCGCAGCTGGATCTTCAGCAGCGTGGACTCGATGCTGTTGACCTCTGCCATCTCGAGTACTTCGACGATAGGGATGAAGGCGCTCCAATGAATGTTGAGGATGGAGCGGAGACAACGCTGGTGGAAGCGTTCTAGGAGCCGTAGGTGATGCCGGTAGAGGAACCATGATTCGGAGCCGAACAGGAGTGTGGGTATGACAACGGCTCTGTATACGCTTATCTTTGTGAGGTTTTTCAGTTGGTTGTTTTTCCAGACTCTTTTGTGTAGTCTTCCAAAGGCGCTATTTGCCTTGGCGAGTCTGTTGTCTATCTCGTTGTCGATCCTTGCATCTGATGAAATGGTGCAGCCAAGATAGGTAAACTGGTTGACCGTTTTGAGTTTTGTGTGCCCGATGGAGATGTGGGGGGGGCTGGTAGTCATGGTGGGGAGCTGGCTGATGGAGGACCTCAGTTTTCTTCAGGCTGACTTCCAGGCCAAACATTTTGGCAGTTTCCGCAAAACAGGACGTCAAGCGCTGAAGAGCTGGCTCTGAATGGGCAACTAAAGCGGCATTGTCTGCAAAAAAAAAAGCCTTTGACACCGTGAGCAGGAAAGGGCTTTGGCAAATACTAGAGCGCATCGGATGCCCCCCAAAGTTCCTCAACATGGTTATCCAACTGCACGAAAACCAACAAGGTCGGGTCAGATACAGCAATGAGCTCTCTGAACCCTTCTCCATTAACAATGGCGTGAAGCAAGGCTGTGTTCTCGCACCAACCCTCTTTTCAATCTTCTTCAGCATGATGCTGAACCAAGCCATGAAAGACCTCAACAATGAAGACGCTGTTTACATCCGATACCGCACGGATGGCAGTCTCTTCAGTCTGAGGCGCCTGCAAGCTCACACCAAGACACAAGAGAAACTTGTCCGTGAACTACTCTTTACAGACGATGACGCTTTAGTTTCACCATATGCTGAATAGTTTTTTGGTAGTCTTGTGTAGCACATTGACGACATGGCTTTTGATTGTCCCTTTCATGCCTCTCTTTTCACTTTTGTGCACTTTTTCAACAGTTTATGTCCACTCTTGCTCACTGCCTCCACATTGCAGCTAGTTTCAATGAACAGCTCTTTTGCCTGTGTTTTTTACAGTTTCTGCAGTTCTACAGAGTGCTGTGGCTTTTTCCAGGTCTAGATTTTGCTCTCTTAGCAGTCCGGAATACCACACACAAATCTGTCTTTTATCGGCAAGTCAGTCAGTCCACCAAATTCACATGTTTTGCTTCTGTTTCTCAATTCAGTCACATACTGATCAATACTTTCTTCTGTTTTCTCTATGCATGTGAAAACTTTGTGCCTCTTAAATGTCACATTACATTTAGGTATGCAGTATGTCTCAAACTGGTCCATTATTTTTACCAATTTCATTTTGTATCCTTCAACAGCAAATGTGAAGTACATCTCCAGGGCTTCATCACCCATGACATATAAGAAAACTGATACTTTCATTTTATCACTTTTCTCATCAGCTCTGACTGCCACTAAATACAATCCAAAATGCTATTTAAATCTGTTCCAATTTTTAGCCACATTACCTGTCAGTTAAGTTTCACTGATGGATGCAATCCTTCCATTTTTCACTTTGTCAGCCTCTCTTCACCAATCAGTTGCTAACTTTAGATTTTACCTTTTCAAGTATTTCCTTCTAATTTCCATCATCCCACTTCTGACACCATGTTTCATCTTTTATATATTTGCGTGAGTTCTTAAACAACACATGGATGAAGGAAAAGGTTCCTTACTTTAAAGTTATTGTAAACAGCACCATGAGGCAAGCCATGAGGCTGAAAACCTCCATTACAGATCTAAAATACTTAGCTGCCCCTGTGGCAGCTAAGTATAATCAAACAGTCAGGCATTGCTAGTAGCTTGCAATCATGATCACTCTTTCAGAGGTGACTTCCATTGAGGATCCAGCCAGAGAGGTCACATGACCCATCCTCCACAATCCACATTCCCACTAGGTTCCAGATGGAGCATCAGAGTAACCTGGAGAGGCCAAATGGGCTATTCTTGTTCATGATCTCTTGCAGCCCAACATCACAACATTACTCAAAAGGGAGTTTTAAAATGTGTAAAGTTGGTCAAGTCTACGCCTATTCTCACTCACCATTCCTGATCATCGTGTTGCTGCAAGGATGCTTGATGAGTTCTTCCTGGCTTTGTAATAAAGCAAGAAGTTGTTGTGATCATTGCCTTCTCTGTCCCACTCTCTGTTCTGGAACACAGGCTTGCTGAGACACACCCAATATTGGGCTTCAGCATTCATCTGGGTCTGGTTCCGTACAGAATATCTAAATTGTTAAAAAAGTAAATCAGCTGAAGAAGCGAAGCATCAACTCTGACCACAATTGCTCAACATGTGTCACAGTTTTGATGGGCCCTGGTTACAGATACCAAACTGTAATTATACTGTATCAATGCAAATTATCCAGCATGACAAGTGGTGAATACACAGACACAAAAATCATGGAAACATAAACAAAAAAAATATACCTACAACCACACAGAAAAAAAAACCACACAAACTCACAAATACACACAGACACACTAACAAATACACACAAATGCTCACACAAAGCGCGCACACACATACACACAGCACACACACAGATACAGAAAGATACACACACACAATCTCACAATGCAAAACATACACATGTCTAGATGCACACACGCATGTATGTGCACACAGAAAACACAATATACACACATCCACACATAAACAGATGCAAACACATTGTACAGTCTAATCAGATGATTACATGTTCACAATATTTTCAGTAACAGATTGAAATGCATCAACATCCATCATGTTGATTAAGTAAAGTAGCTTCCAAACACACAAGGATAATGAAGCTAATTAGAACCAATCTGTTCTTCTGTGAGCAATTTGAGCAAATCCAATCACACGTAATGAGTGCTGGGAATAGTGTGAGTTAATCCAGTATGTGTCAGCTCTCTGTCACAATTCACTAAAATGAAACCATGTGCTGATATGTTTCATTTCCTGCACTGATGACAATAGTTGTTTGGGGTGTCCTTATATTATACACTTATGGACTTGAAACCCTCAACATTCACCAACTGACCATCCTCATGCTACCACCCCCTCTTGAATCATCCTCCAGGATGACTCCCTATTATTTCTTAATGAGGATCAGATCCAATTAACTTATTCTGACCTGCACCATTACCACTTGGCAAATTCCTTCACCCTCCCCTCATTGCTCCAGGTTCTAACAGGTTGTTCCTCACTACTGGGTCACCTCCACACTGTGCTCCAGAGTATTCATCCACAGGTGAAAGAATCCTCTCTTATCCTACTCACCATACCTCCATCTGGGAGACACTGCACATGCCTGGTTATTTAACCCTTAATAATATTTCAAACAAAAGGCTATTAACCTCCATCAGAGAATAACAGGATCATCTAGAATGGAAACAGGTGCTTCAGTCCATCAAATCCAAACTAACCAGCAATGACTTGATGACACTAACCCCTTGTTCACCTGAACTCCTCTCAGATTCCACCTCTCACCTGAACACTCAGCCCAATTTCCAGTGGATAATTACCTCATTTGATGGCATATAAGACAAACTTATTTTCAAAAAAATGGCTCAAAAATATCCCCCAGGTCCTAGATGTGAAGTTGATATTAGGGTGATAATGATGAGTAACTCCGACAGTTATTATCGTCACTGCATGGCTCACTAGTATCACCACCATGTATCGTTGGTGGCTAGTGGTGACCTGTCAGTTCCTGCACTAGTCCTCCTGTTCCGCTCTCTCCCGGCGGCTCACTGTAGGTCCCTGCCATGCTCCCACCTCTGGGCTAACCCCTGACAGCCCACCACCAGTCCCCACACTGATCCCACTGCCCCGCTCACCCCCGACAGCCCACCACCAGTCCCCACACTGATCCCACTGCCCTGTTCATCCCTCCGCAGGGGAAGAGAGCAGGGCAGTGGGACCAGCACAGGGACTGAGAACAGGCTGCTGGGAGAGAGAAGGGCAGTGGGGCCAACAGCATTTTGTTTTTATAAAATATTTTCTGCTGTAGCTAAGCTGTTTTTGCTTTCTCTTGTAAATTACAGCAGTATTATTATTGAAAAGATTTGTCCTGTTCTTGTTGCATGTTTTGTCCAAGTGTTTTTCTGCTATACTCAGAATCAGAATTCATTGTCATGAACAAGTCACAAAATTTGATATTTTGAATAGCATCACAACATTTATATAAACCACTTTTACAACAATAAATAAAAAAACAAAGTAGCGCACAAAAAATAAGGCAGTGTCTTTGGTTCATTGATTATTCAGGAATCTGTTGGCAGCGGGGAAGAAGCTGTCCTTGTGCCACTGAGTGCTCATCTTTAGGCTCCTGCACCTTTTTCCTAGGTGGTGGGGATCTTCAAGGATAGAGGCTGCTTTATTAAGACACCACCTCTTGTAGATGCTCTTGAAGGAGTGAAGGCTGGTGCCTGTGACAACTCTTGGAATGTTTTCTTGTCCTGAGAGTTGGCACCTCTGTACCAGACAGTGATGCAACCAGCCAGAATGCTCTCCACGGTACACCTGTAGATGTTTTTGAGAGTCTTTGGCGACATGCCGAATTTCCTCAAATACCTCACACAATATAGATGCTGGCGAGCCTTCTTCATGATTGCATCAACGTAGAGGATCGAGAACAGATCCTCAAAGATGTTAACAGCAGGAATTTGAAATTCTTGACCTTCTCCTCTACTGAGGCCTCGATGAAGACTGGTTCATGTTCCCCCGACTTCCTCCTGAAGCCCACAATCATCTCCTTGGTTTTGCTAGCGTTGAGCGCATGGTTGCGGACGTGACACCACTCAGTGAGCTGATCTAGTTCCCTCCTGTGCACAACCTTGAGGTTCGTCTGTGTTGATAATCATGAGGAAAAGTCATTGTTTCCAATTTGTTCTGACTGCACATTAGGGAATCAATAATGCAGATGCAGAGGGGGGATGCAGAGGCCCAGAGTTTGTAGTTTCTTGACCAGCACTGAGGGAATAATGATATTGAAGGCCGAGCTGTAGTCGATGAAGAGCAGCCATATGTATGACTTGCTGTTTTCGAGAGCAGAGTGGAGAGCCAGCGAGATTGCATCTGCTGTGGAGCGATTGTGACGATGGGTGAATTGTAGTAGATCCAGACCTTTGTTTAGGTGCTTGTTAATTTTCCCACTACCAGCTTCTCTAACTATCCCAGTGGTTTATGCTGCTGGGCGATAGTCATTGAGGCAGCCCGCGCTACTCTTCTTGGGCACCGGGATGATTGACACTCCTTTTGAAACAGGTGGGAACCTCTGACTGCAGTAATGAGAAGCTGAAAATGTCCGTGAATACTCCAGCTAGTTGGTTGGTGCAGATTTTCAGTCCCCTGCCAGGAATGCTGTCAGTGCCTAACACCTTGTGAGGGTTCACTCTCTTGAATGATATTCTGATTTCATCCTCAGAGACAGATATCACAGGGTCCTCAGCCTTTGCAGGGATTCTAGTGGGCATTGCTTCGTTCTCCTTCTCAAAGCGGGCATTGGTGTTCAGTTCATCGGGTAATAAAGCGATACAGCTATCTGTGGTGTTCGCCTTTGCTTTGTCGGCTGTTATGGCCTACAATCCCTGCCTTAACTGGCGTGTCTCTAGCTTCCTCTAGAATTGTTACTTTGCTTCAGAGATGGCCTTCCGCAGGTCATATCTAGATCTATCTACATATTTCAATAACATTAAATGCTTACCTGTAAATGCAGTAAAAAAAATTCTTAGTATTCCCTGCTTAAATGGGTGGGGTGAGGGGGTCCTTATGTGCCTGTGGGTCTTAAATGCCATCAAATATGGGTAATCTATCACGCATGTTTGGGTTATGGGAATAAATCTGAGGAGCTGGAGAAATCCACCCTGTAACAGGATGAGTGGGCAAGCTTCACACAGGCAGCACTTGATGTCAGGCAATGAGATCCAGGGAGGCAGTACATCCACTACCTTTCACTTTGTTCATAAATCTTAGCAGTTCTCTGGAGCAGGGAGTCATTTTTCCACTAACCTGTATTTGAAGAAGGGCTTCCTGACTTCTTGTTCTGAACTCCCCTGCAGGGAAAATCATAGATCATCGAGTTCGTTGGAACAGAAACTGGTGCTGAGGGCCAGCTTGTGCATGCCACCCAACCTGCTTTAGTACCACATGCCCACATGAGCCACACACCCCTCCAATCCCCTGCCATCCACGGAGCTATCGAAGTTACCCAAAACTTTGATAAGCATGTAGCTGTAAGGAAAATAGAAGGTTATGGGTCATTAGATTGTTATGGATTAGGTTTCCATAGGTTGACACAACATCATGGGCTGAAGGGCCTGTACTGTGCTGTAATGTTCTTAAAGGAAGCCAATGTACCTGCCTCATACACTTTGTCTGACACCTCAATCTATGTGACCACCACCCTGAACATGAAAAACTGTCTGCTAATGTCCCATCTTAATTCCACCTTAGACTTATGCACTCTTATCTTAACTAGAATGCCTCCATTAACCCCAACTAATCTTCAACCATCTTCAACTCATGAATGATGTTACTCTTGTATGTGCCTGTCCAAAATGGACTTATTTCCCCCTGTTTTCACATCCTCTCAGGCTGTTTATAGGTTTTGCTTGGAATTTTACTAAATGAAATTTAAGAAAGAAATAAAGGTGGTTAGCGCAGCGCCTTTACAGCACCAGTGATCAGGACTGGGGTTCGAATCCCACGCTGTCTGTAAGGAATTGGTACATTCTCCCCATGTCTGCGTGAATTTTCGCTGGGGGCTCTGGTTTCCTCCCACCATTCAAAAAATGTACCAGGGTGTAGGTCAATTGGGTGCAGACAATATAGCTAGATTGCTTAATATAATACATCTGTCGCAGTTGGGGGTAGACCTGGGAGTGTTCGTATCCGTGCCTGTGGAAAAAGGCCTTCAACAGATTAGAGTGGGACTTCCTGTTCAAGGTACTGGAGAAATTTGGACTGGGACAAACATTTATAAACTGGGTGAGGACACTGTATCATAAACCCCTGGCCAAAATTATTACAAATGGGCAGATGTCTCCAGTGTCCCCATTGAGTAGATCCATTGTCCGCAGGGCTGTTGATACTGGCCATTGAGCCACTGGCGGAAGCCATTAGGTGGGATCCAGGCATAAAGGGGTTTAAAGTGAGTCCAGGTGGAACACAAAAAAATTAATCTAAATGCTGATGATGTGATAGTGTCCTTGACAGACCTTGGTGGGCGGCGGGGGGGTGGGCGGGGGGGTTGGCCAGACTAAGGACCATGCTGGAAGATCATGAAAGGGTCTTGGAATATAAAGGAAATTTGGAGAAAAGCGAGATCGTGTCTTTGATGAAAGGAGATTATAGACCCTACCAACAGGGAAGCCTATTTAAATGGCCACAGAAAGTCATTAAATACCTGGGGATAAGAGTAGATAAAGACTTACGCAATGTATAGAACATAAATTATCTCCCCTTGCTCCAGAAGATTGAGGAGGACTTAGTTAGATGGAGAACTCTGCCCATAACATTAGTGGGCAGAATGAACTGTATAAGAATGAAGGTAGTAATGCCAAGACTACAATATTTTTTTCAATGTTTCCCATCCCGTTGCCCCATTGTGTCAGAAATCTTTGGTGGAATGGCAAGATGGCTAGGGTCTCCACAGAAAAGTTGACATGGGAATACAAAACTGCCAGATTTTAAGAAATATTATTGGGTGTCCCAGGCAAGGTTTCTTCAGGGAGGTGGGCCCCCATCCTTGGGCGCAAATTAGACTACATATGATAGGCAAAAATATAGCAGGAGAATTTATATACAAATGGGACACTAAATTAATATCCAAAACGACAGACAACCCCATACTAAGACATGTATGCCAGACATGGCATAAAATACATCATTGTATTGGATTGAAGGAAGGATGGTTTCCCAATATGCCCTTGACCCAGAACAATATCCATGCATCTGGGCAATAAGATCTTGGACGCTTGGTGCCAGAAAGGGGTCAGATGTATCAAGGATTGTTATGATCAGGGGCAACTGATGTCATTTCGACTGTTAAGGATCAAATTTGGATTATCCAACAGAACCTTCTTCTGCTTTCTGCAATTAAGATATTTCTTAATAGACAAATTAGGACCAACAATGACTCTTCTGGAGTGTGGTGCCATGGAGATTCTAATTCAAAAGGGGAATGTATTTATTTATTTCTAGGATGTATTTTTTTATTCCAAAGTGAGGGCCCGAATCTGGGATTACACTGGTCGAGGGAAAGGTGAGAGTCAGACTTGGATACAATTGATGAACAGTAGTGGGAAGACCTGTGTCTGAATAGCATGACAAGAATTGTCAATGCTAGATACATACTGGTACCAGTATAATTTCCTGCATCAGTTGTACCTCACACCGCAAAAATTACATAAATTAAATTTCAAAAATATGCATTAAATGCATTGTAGAGTTTGGAACCTTTGTCCACATCAGCTGGTTATGTCCAAAGGTGAGATCCTTCTGGGGGGGATTCATTCTGAAAAAAATTACAAAAGTGGATTTCTCGCAGGATCCGGAATAGTAACTTCTGGGAAATATTGGGGAAATACAGTTTAGACTGTCCAAGCACCAAATGCGGTTTGTGATGGTTGCCTTGTCAGTAGCCAGGAAGCATATAGTAGTTGTTTGGAAGTCCAACTCTCAGCTTAGCATTGCACAATGGAATATAGAAATGCAGGGTTGCACTCCCCTGGAGAAGAATAAGTATTACTTAAGAAAGAGGGATGGCACCCTTATCTGAAGCACATTGGGAAGCAGATATGATCTATGTCAACTGCCCGCATCCCTTGAGCCTTGAGTAATGAGAAAAGAAAGAAACCATCCCACCAGGTAAATAAAGGAGAGAGTGAATTGGGAAATACTGGGCAAATACAGTTTAGACTGTCCAAGCACCAAATGCGGTTTGTGATGGTTGCCTTGTCAGTAGCCAGGAAGCATATAGTGGTTGTGTGGAAGTCCAACTCTCAGCTTATCATTGCACGATGGAATACAGAAATGCAGGGTTGCACTCCCCTGGAGAAGAATAAGTATTACTTAAGAAAGAGGGATGGCACCCTTATCTGAAGCACATTGGGGAGCAAACGATGTGTGTTTTAATTTTTATTTTTATTCTTATTTTCATTGTTTACCCCCTGCCCTTTATTGTTTATTTAATACCTGGGGTTCAGTGGCATGTTTTTTTTCTTGTGTAATTGTGTATCTCTATAAGTTAAGGGAGATGGGAGAGGAGGGAATAAGGGAAGGGAGAGGGGAAAATACTGGACTCTGTGAATTATATTGCGCAGAAGAAAAAATGTACTATAGTGTTTAACTTGCATTTGCATGAATCATGAAAATAAAATATTTTTAAAAAAGAAAGCACGTCAGTACTTCTACTTCCTCAGTATATTGTAGAGGTTGGGTATGACACCAGAAATCCTGGCAAATTTCTACCTGGGTGTGGTGGAAATTGTGCTGACTGGCTGCATCATGGTCTGGTATGGGAACACCAATACCCCTGAGCATAAAGCCATCCAAAAGGTAGTGGAAACAGCCCAGGAGATCACAAGCAAAACCCTCCATGCTATTGAGTACATCTACAGGGAACGCTGCCACCGGAGGGCAGCAGCAAGGACATGATCTGTTCTCGCTGTTGCCATCAGGAAGGAAGTATAGGTGCCACAAGACTCGCACCACCAGGTTCAGGAGCAGGTGCTCCCCCTCCACCATCAGACTTCTCAATGACAAACGCGATCAGAGCCTCATTTAAGGGCTCTTACCTGTGTACTTTATTGATTTTCTTTTTGTTCTCTCTGTATTGCACAGTCAGTTTGTTTTCATTTGTTATCTATTTACAGTTCTTTTTATGTTTACAATGCGTAAAGTTTATTTTTGCACCACAATTAGTGGTAATTCTGCCATGACCACAGGAAAAAGAAATCTCAGGGTTATATGTGATGTCATGAATGTTCTCTGACAATAAATATGAACGTTGAGCTTTGTATTCCCAAGTAAGGATGGAGGGGGAAATCTAAGAGTGGGAATTCCCTCGCACCTGCTGCACTTATCCTTCCAATCATGACAGATTTGGGTGGTGCTGGCTGGTAACCTGGGTAAGCAACTGTAGCATGTTATACATGTAGTGTGACATACTTCATTCTTGTCCTCTGCTGCTGGTGGGAGTAATGAATATTAAGAGGCTAAAGATCAAGTGGACTACCTTGTCCTGGGTATTATCAAGCTGAAGAATAATTGTTGAAGCTGCATCATTCCAGCGAAGTGGAGACAACTCATTTACACATTTTCATTGTCAGTGAAGCTTCCGGGTGACAGAAGGTGAGTCACTCACCACAGCATAACCAGCTACCGAACCAATGGTGATGCATCTGTTTTGGCTGGGCTTCAGGCCTATATTGACTCCAAGGATATTGATGAGGGCCGAATTCTGTAATGGTAATGCCTTTCAATGTCAAGGTTGATTGGTCAGTATCTTATTAGAAATTAGAAATAATCATTATCTCAACAAGTCAAGTTTATTGTCATCTGAATGCTCAAGTCCAACCTGACGAAACAATGTTCTCAGGTCCTCGGTACAAAGCACACAGACTCTCAACCAGACATGACACACATACAATCAGGCAATATATATGCAGGATAAGTATTCATATATACAAATAAGTAAATATTGTTTCGTACATATGAGAGTCTCGGATGGTTAGTGTAAGCGGTTCCTTTGGTCGTTCACCATTCTCACTGCCCGTGGAAAGAAAATGTTCCTCAGCCTGGTGGTGCTGGCCCTGATACTCTTGCATCTCTTTCCCAGTAGGAGCAGTTGAAAGATGCTGTGTGCAGGGTGAAATGGGTCCTCAATGTTTAATATGGCTTCGTCAGACAGTAATCCCCATAGATCATGTGGATGGGGTGGGGGTGGGGGGAGGTGAGTGGAAGGGAGACCACAGTGATCCTCTCTGCCACTCTTATGGTCTTATGGATTGACCTCTGATCCATTTCTCTGCAGCAACTGTACCACACTGTAATGCAGCCGGCCAGGACGCTCTCGATGGAGGTTGTCATGGTGGTGGCTGGTAGTCTTGCCCATTTCACTCTTCTAAGGAAGTGCATTCATGACAAATGATGCCACAATAGGTCACTCCAAGGAACTGACACTTTTGTGGTACAAATATTCCCTGCTATATATCTGCCCATGCATGTTTTCATAGAGTTCAATAAAAACTGAGAATAGATGGTTGACTTGATGCCATTTGTTTTATGTCCCTGACCAAAGTCAACAAGGAGTCAAAGTATATTTTGTTGTGTTAGCCAAATAATTGATAATCTTAACAATCACGGTACAATGTTCCAACATCGCTCTTCCGCAAAGTTAAAGCTGGTCTCGATAGACGTCCAATTAAGGTCCTTAAATGTGCATGAGGTTCTCTTGGCACCCTCTTCATTTGAGTTTTGAACCATTCATTCAATAAATCCCTTGAAAGGGGACTTGATATTTCTCTGTTTGGAGTGTGTCCAGTAAGACAGGATGTTTCTGAGACAAGTGAAAGACCAAATCTCAGAGCAAATATCCAGTCTTCTGAAAACTTTCCTTCAAGTCATTTCACATTGAGCCCACTTAAGAATACCAGAAGATGCGCTGTTAAGAAATGGGATCATGCATATCTCTACTGAAGCCACTGGGCACTGTTTATGGAGGTTAGAATACAGTGTGTCCCAATGTTAAACCCAGAGAAGAATTATGTAATGATTGTTTCTTATACTAGCGTCACTTTACATTACACTCAACAAGGTTAGACAATTAAGGACAGCAGCCAGAGGCAGCTTTGTTCTTGTTCCAAAGAATTATATATCATGCTCCTCTTTCCAATTTAGTTGTCAATCCAGAACATTTCAGCTAATCCCCTGATGGAAACAAAAATTAATATATATAGAAGTAGTTATAGAAATATTATATGCACTTGTTTCTGAAACTTCTGAACCAGAATAAATGTGCATGTGGCTTGAGCGCTTGGTTTTCCTTGCGCTTTGTTTGCTAGTTTTACTTGAGCCCAGATTGCAATAAATGGCATTTGGTTTGCAGAACCAGTTTTAATACTGTACCTTGTGAGGCTTCTTATGTGACAACAGGCACAAGTTTTGGTCATTGTGAGAACACTTCACTGTGTGAAAGGGTGACCTGATGCTGGATAACATTCCTGTTCTGTTAACTCTAGAAGGCATCACTCTCGGGATCACAGAACCACACATGCTTCTCTAACAAGGTGACAATCCACAGAGAAGTGGATAGTATTGAATAGTAGGGCAGATTTAAAGGGCCCAATGGCCTACTCCTAACCGTCTTGTGTTATTTGCAGTTTGTTGGGCTGTTGGAAACACTATTAGCCTGTGCTCAGCTATTGGAAGGAGCTGGTGAATGGAATGGACAGGATTGTTTATAAGGATCAACTATTTGTTTGATGGGCTAAATGGACTCCTTCTCTGTTGTAGCAATTCTATGACTCCATGAGAGCAGTGCTAAAGGAAATCAGCCAAAATTCCTGTTCCTGATTGTTATCTGGTAACTGGAGGGTTTCCAGGTATATTGCATGACATTGTCCATGAGTTGGACTGAACATCAAGACGATTCAAGCATTTGGAGGAGGCGGTGGGGGTGGGGGGAGAGAGAGAGAGAGAGAGCGAGAGAGTGAGAGAGCAAGAAGGAGCTATATTGAACATAGATTGTAGAACATAAACATTATAGTGAATGTAGAACAATACCTCAGAGCACCATGTCTGATCATCCACAATGGACTAATCCGGGAGCCACACAGGAGTCAGCTGATACTGGGATCCGAAGCTAAACCGATCACCTGAAGAATCTCAGCAGACTGAGCAGCATCAGTGGAAGATGAAAACTGATCGATGTTGAGGATTATTCCTCATAGAGGGTACCAACCTGTAAAGTCAACCATTCTTCTTCTCCCACTGCTTCTGCTTGACCCACTGAGTTCCTCCAGCAGACTGCGTTTAGCTTCTGATTCCAGCGTTGATAGTCTCCTGTGTGGCTCCAAATAAATAAGTCAACCATACAGGGAGCAGTTTTACAATAAATCAAATCATGAAGGGTACAGAGCAAAATACAAAAATATAGAGCTGGGCAGAGAGAAAAGAACAGTTTAAAGAAAACAGTTCAAGGGCATCATCTTTTGCTGGTGTGAAATCCATTTAAGAGTTTGATAACAGCAGGAAGTAAAATGTCCTTGAATCTGGAGGTTCTTGCTTTCAGTCTCAAGTATTGACTGCCCAGTAGGAGGGGAGGGGGGAAGGTGGGAAGACTGTGTTACCTGGGGTGAGGTGGATCCTTTAATAATTTAGCTGCACTCCCAAGACAGCAGAAGGTCTTGTCAGAGTTCATTGGTTGGCATGATGGTTTGAGCTGCATTTATCTCTGTCTGCAGTTTCTTGTGGTCTTGGGCAGAGCAGTTCCTTCACCCAGCTGTGATGCATGCGGGCAGGATACTCTCTCTGTCTGCAGTTTCTTGTGGTCTTGAGCAGAGCAGTTCCTTCACCCAGCTGTGATGCATGCGGGCAGGATATTCTCTCTGTCTGCAGTTTCTTGTGGTCTTGGGCAGAGCAGTTCCTTCACCCAGCTGTGATGCATGCGGGCAGGATACTCTCTCTGTTACATGTGTAACCTGGGGCACATGTGGAATTTCCTCAGAGTTTCTGGTCTAATTTCTTAGTTACATCATCAATGTGGTTAGACCAAGGTAGGTCTATTAACCACATCAATTCCAATGCTATCTACAAGAGGGAGTGTCTTAAAAAAGCAGCCTCTATCCTCAAAGACCCCCACCACCCAGGCCATGCCTTCTTCACTCTGCTCTTCTTCTTTGGCTTGGCTTCGCGGATGAAGATTTATGGAGGGGGTAAAAGTCCACGTCAGCTGCAGGCTCGTTTGTGGCTGACAAGTCCGATGCGGGACAGGCAGACACAGTTGCAGTGGCTGCAGGGGAAAATTGGTGGGTTGGGGTTGGGTGTTGGGTTTTTCCTCCTTTGCCTTTTGTCAGTGAGGTGGGCTCTGCGGTCTTCTTCAAAGGAGGTTGCTGCCCGCCGAACTGTGACGAGGCGATATCAGCCCACTGGCGGTGGTCAATGGGGCAGGCACCAAGAGATTTCTTTAGGCAGTCGTACCTTTTCTTTGGTGCACCTCTGTCACGGTGGCCAGTGGAGAGCTCGCCATATAACACGATCTTGGGAAGGCGATGGTCCTCCATTCTGGAGACGTGACCCTTCTAGAAAGAAGCGAGCTGCCCACCAGGCTCACCTTACAAAGCCGTCCTGTCCAGAGAAGAAACAAGCCTTCCGTCGCGCATGCAGCCATCTTCAGCGCAAACTCCGGGAGATCCAAAATGAGTGGTGGACTAGCCTCGCCAAACGAACCCAGCTCAGCGCGGACATTGGCGACTTCAGGGGTTTCTACGAGGCTCTAAAGGCTGTGTACGGCCCCTCACCCCAAGTCCAAAGCCCGCTGCGCAGCTCAGATGGCAAAGTCCTCCTCAGCGACAAGATCTCCATCCTCAACCGATGGTCAGAACACTTCCAATCTCTTCACTCTGCTACTATCAGGAAAAAGGTAAAGGAGCTTGAAGACGAGAACTCAGCGGCACAAGGACAGCTTCTTTCCTGTTGCCATCAGATTCCTGAATAATCAATGAACCAAAGACACGGCCTTACTTTTTGTGCACTATTTTGTTTTTTATTTATTTATTTATTGTTGTAAAAGTGGTTCTATATATGTTGGCACTGTGACGCTGTGGCAAAACATCAAATGTTGTGACTTGTTCATGGCAGTAAATTCTGATTCTGATTCTGAGGTTGTTGGTGCTATGTACTCCTATGAACATGAAGCCCTCCACCATCTGCATCCTAGTACTACAAAAATATACAGAACTCCTCTCCATTTCATGGCCAGCTTCTTAATTTTGTGGACATTAAGGGAGACTTTGTTATCCTGACACCATGCCACTAGCATGCAATTGCACTGTGAGCCAGCATAGATCTAGATGAATAACTGCCTTCTAATGGAGCGCGGAAATATGGTTATATAGAGTTAAATTCCCTGCTGTTTTTTTTAAACTAGAGCTATAATATATTTTTCATGATGAATATCTTAAACAAGAGGTGTAGATTGAAAGTCAGAGGGAGGTGTTTAAAGGGGATCTGAAGGGTCCATGTTTTTCAGAGAGTAATGGTGGTTGATATATGGAACGGAGTGCCAGGGGAGCAGGTAAAATCAGGTACAGTTACTATGTTTAAGATAAATTAAGACCGACACAGACAAGACACAGAAAATGAATCAGAATCAGGTTTTATTGCCATGAACGTGTCATGAAATTTGTTATTTTTGTAACATCAGTATTGTGCAGAATGAAGTCCAATAATTACTATAAACTTGTAAATAAAAAATTTTAAAAATATATTAGTGCAAGAAAGAGAAAAAGTAAGGTAGTGTCCATGGTTCATTGTCCATTCAGAAATCTATTGGAGGAGGGGAAGAATCTGTTTTTTGTAACATTGAATGTGTGTTTTCACGCTCCTGTTCCTCCTTCCTGATAGTAGCAGTGAGAAGAGGGCACGGCCTGGGTTATGAGGGTCCTTGATGGTAGAGGCTGCTTTCTTGGGACATGGCCTCTTAAAGATGTCCTTAAAGGAATGAAGACTAATGCCCTTGATGGCACTGGCTGAGTTCGCAACCCTCTGTCATCAGTTCCTGTCCTGTGGATTGGCACCTCCATACTAGAGAGTGATGCAACCAGTCAGAATGCTCTCCACAGAACAGCTGTAGAAACTTGAAAGAGGCTTTGGTGACGTAGCAAATCTCCTCAAATTCCTCACAAAATATAGCCTTCTTCGTGATTGCATTAACATGAAGGCTTCAGAAATGTTGATGTCCAGGAATCTGAAGTTTCTTACCCTCTGTACTGCTGACCCCTCGATGACGACTGGTTTGGGTTCTCCTGGCTTCCCCTTCCTGAAGTCCTCAGTTTTATTCCTGATTCTTAATGTGGGTGGTTGGGATTGGCCTGTTTCTGCATTGTACGACACAATAACATGAGTGGCCAGGGAAAAGATATGACTTTCAACAGCATGGCACTCAATGAGTTTTTTTTATTTTTTTTTATTTTTCATACTATAAGCCATACTGACCAAAATACATACAGTCATTTTTTCTCTTGCATATATAGTGTCATTTTCTCCCCTTTTTTCCCCCCTCTTTTCCCTCCCTCCCTCAACCCCCCTTCCCATGAGTTTTTTTTTTAAATCATGAGGCTTATACATAACATTTTTTAAAAATCATCTTATTGTCCCTAGGGTAGCAGAATCTAAAACCAGAGTGCATAGATATAAGATGGGGGGGGAGGGGTGGGGAAACAATTTAAAAGGGTCCTGAAGGTCAACTTCTTCACATGGACGGTGGAATGAGATGCCAGAGAAGGTGGCAGAGGCAGGGAAAATTGGGACATTCTCCAAAAGATCGTTTGGACAGGTACATAGATAGGAAAAGTTTAAGGCTATGTGAGCTGGATGCAGGCAAATGGCACTAGCTCAGGTGAATAACTTGGCCAGTATGGGTCAAAGGACCTGCCTCCGTGCTGTAAAACTCTACCACGCTGTAAATGCCACGTGGGCTGGCGGGACAATTTTGTTCACCAGAGTGGAATTTTGACCTCAGACGCACGGGTGGCGGTGGTGATCCCCAGCTGAGGACACAGCCAAAGAGTGGAGATGAGGACAATGTGGAATAGCATCAGAACAAAGAAACAAAATGTGGCACATATGGAAATCTACTTTGGAAATGTGGAAAATCTAATCTTACGTTATTCCATGTGCTTCTGGCCCCCAAGATCTGGCATCTTGCCAAATGTAATATTAGAGGGCTTGAAGATTAGAATTACAAATGTTCAATATAAAGTAGGTTTTAGAGGATTTTTTGAAAGAAGAAAGATTTGAAGTTGTTTGAATAGCATCTGTTATCATATTTTTTCAAGCAGTTCAAATCTTTGTTTCCAATTCCAAAAACGAGCTGCAGGAAGGTTAGCAGTGACAGAGAATAAACACCAGACTACGACTTTCTCATAATTACACTCCCACCTGGTGCTGTTAGATTTCTTTAGAGGAAGCTCTCCAGCCACTTCAATATTTTAATATGCAGCTGTTAATTCTTATTTTGGAAGAATAGTCAGTCATTTCCCAACATTCACTTTCTCTGTCCTGATTCATTTTTAAACAGAGTGGTGAATAGAAAGCATTCTACAGCACAGGAGACCATTCAGCCCATTGTATTCATGCCACCCAAAAGTTGAGTTTATGTTAACCCATTTCCCAGCTCTTGGACCACAAAATCAGGAAAGGTTTCTGCATCCTATCTCCCATTTAGGCCATGAATTCTAGACACACAGTGCCTAGAATTTTATTTAACCACTCACCTTTAATCCTTTTGCCAATATCAAAAATCCATTCCCCCGTAATGAATATTTAGGCAGATTATATTGTCACAGTGGGTGAATTTAAGGAGCCCAGCATTGACTGGAACTTTCTCAGTGCCAGAGGCTTAGATTGGGCGGAATTGGTTAGGTGGATCCAGGAGGGTTTCTTCAAGTCAAGACAAGTCATGTCAAGTTTATTATCATTTGCCCAAATACAACCCAACAAAACAGCATTTTATTGTCCTCGGTGCAAAACATGCAAACAGAAAACCAGGCATAGCACGCATACGAACAATACATATGCAGGATGTATTCATATATACAAATAAATAAAGACAATTCTTTCATAAATATGAGAGTCTCGGATGTTTAGTGTGAATGGTTCCTTTGGTCGTTCAACATTCTCACTGACTGTGAGAAGATGTTCTTCAGTCTGGTGATGCTGGTACCAATTTCCTGTACTAATTTCCCAACAGAAGCAGCTGAAAAATGCTTTGTGTGGGGTGGAAGAGGTCCTCAACAATTCTGCCTGCCTTTTTCAGACAGCAATCCTGGTAGATCATGTCGATGGGGAAGAAGGAGACTCCAGTGATCCTCTCTGCATTCTTATGGTCCTGTGGATTGACCTCTGATACATTTCTCTACAACAACCATACCACACTGTGATGTAGCCAGTCAGGATGCTCTCGATTGAGCTCCTGCAGATGGTTAACATTATGGTGATAGGTAGCCTTGCCCTCTTCAATCTTCTCACAAAGTGCAGTCGATGTTGTGCCTTCCTGACAAGTGAGGAGATGTTGTGTGTCCAGGATAGGTCACTAGTTAAGTGGCCTCAAAGGAACCTAGTGCTCTCTACTCCCTCTTTTGCGGAGTTATTGATGTGAATGTGATTGTCCCTTTTCCTCCTGAAATCCACGAACGTCTCCTTTGTCTTGTTCAAGTAGAGACTCAGGTTTTCAATTTCGCAGCATATCACGATATTTTCCACTTCTTGAAACACTATGCCAATAATCCAACCAGGGAAGTGGGATAGCATTTTGGAAAGTAAGTTTAAGATTGTTAATGATAAGGATAAGACTGAACCTCGAGGCAAAGTGATAAATTGGGAGAAGGGTAATTGCAATACAGGAACTTGGTACAGTAAAATCTTGGTTTGGTCCACATCTGACAGTTGGAAGAGTTTTAACACCATGCTGGTCAGAATTCAAGATTAATTTTGTTGTTAACCAAGAAATTCTGCAGAAGCTGGGGTTAAATGTAATGCACAAACATGCTGGAGAAATTCAGTATCCTTGCAGCATCCATAGGAAGTGAAAGGTAACCAATATTTCAGGCAGATTTCATTCCTGAAGAATTGTTGGTTACCCTGTTCTTCCAATTTTGCTGCGTGACCTGCTGAGTTTCTCCAACAAGTTAGTGTACTGATACTAAGATAGGTGGCGTAGTGGAGAGTGATGAAAGTTTTCAAATCTTGCAGAGAGATTTGGGCAAGTTAGAAGAGTGGGCTTGAAAGATGGCAAATGGAATTTAATGCTGACAAGTGTGAGGTGCTACATTTTGAAAGGACTAATCAAAATAGGACATACATGGTGAATGAGTGTTCAAGAATGCAATTGAACAGAAAGATCTAGGAATAATGGTGCACACTTCCCTAAAAGTGGAATCTCAGGTGGATAGAGTAGTGAAGAAGGCCTTTGGAATGCTGGCCTTTATAAATCAGAGCATAGAGTATAAGAGTTGGGAGGAAATGTTAAAATTATACAAGGCATTGGTGAGCCCAAATTTGGAATATTGTGTTCAGCTCTGGTCACCAAATTATAGGAAGGATGGGAACAAAATAGAGAGAGAACAGAGAAGATTCACCAGAACGATATCTGGGTTTCAGCACCAATGTTAAGGTTAAACAAGGTAGGGGAGATTCAAACAAGAGGACATGAGCTGAGAGTTAGGGGACAAAAGTTTAGGTGCAACATAAGGGGAAATTTCTTTACTCAGAGAGTAATGTTTGTGTGGAATGAGCTACTGGTGGAGGTGGTAGAGGCAGGTACAATATTATCTTTTAATAAAAAATTGTGTGGATAGATATATGGATGTAAAAGGTTTAGAGGGTTATGAGCAGAATGCAAGTCAGTGTGACTAGGAGAGTAAAAATGTTTCAGCATAGACAAGAAGGGCCATGATGGCCTGTTTCCATGCTATAATTGTCATATGGTTATATGTTTATATTGTTCAGGACTAGCTTGTTCTGGCAAGGAAGAAAGATAAGGGTGGCAAGATTCTGGAACCTTGGATGATAAGAGATGTTGTCAATTTAGTCACAAAGAAAACAAGAAGCATATGTAAGAGTTAGGAAGCTGAAATTGGGCAGGGCTTTTGAGGAATATAAGGGAAGGAAGAAATAGCTTAATTGGATGAGCTCCCATTTGGAGTATTGTGTTCAGTTTGCAGGAAAGATCCTGTCAAGCTGGAGAGGGCACAGAGAAGATTTATGAGGATGTTGCCAGGACTCAAGGACCTGAGCTACAGGGAGAGGTTGAGCAGCCTAGGGTTTTATTCCTTGGAGAGCAGGAAGATGAGAGGTCAACTCCTGGAGGTGCTAAAAATTATGAGAAGAATAGAATGGATCGGGCCCCTTTCCTTGATTACTTTCAGAGTTTATAAGGTTATTGGACCCCATTTTATGGTTTGCTTTTCCTTTCTTTCATATATTAATGGAATATTTATGTTTAACCATAATTTCACAAGGGAGGGGTTAGATTAATAAAATAATTTTAGGTTTTTTTGTCTCTTACAATTATTTATTAATATAAATTTACTTTGTTGGAAATATATTCTTGTTATTACCTATGTAATAAAATATTACATAGGTAACATAATAACATAATAACATAATAAAAATATTGGCAGGAGAGGAACAGATCGGATAAGCACAGTTTTTTTGCCCAGAGTAGGAGAATCGGTATCCAGAGGACTTGCATTTAAGGTGAGAGAGGAAGAGATTTAACAGGTTCCTGAATGGTAACTTTTTTATATAGAGGGCAGTGCTGCATGGAATAGACTGCTGGAAAAGGTGGTCGAGGCAGGTAATATTTTTAAAGAAATATTTGGATTGATACATGGATAGGATGGGTTTGGAGGGATATGGGCCAGACAGAAACTGGTGAAACTTCAGTGGTTGGGACATTTCGGTTGGCATGGTCAAGTTGACTCGATCACTTTGCTAGGACCCTTTGGAGCATTGATGTACTGAGACATGTTGGGGTGCAAGGTCCATAGCTTCATGAAAGTGGCAATGCAGGTAAAGAAGGCATACTTGCCTTCATCAGTTGGGACATTGAGTATAAATGTTGGGAGGTTATGCCAGAGCTTTGGTGAGAAAGTATTTAAAGTGTTGTGTGCAGTTCCAGTCATAGCTCTACAGAAAGAGTGCGGTACAGAAGAACGTCACAGCAATGTTGTTGAGAGGAGAGGTTGAGCAAACTTGCTTAGTTTTCTCTGGAACTGCCGAGTCTGAAGGGTGGCCTGATAGAAGTATATAAAATTTTGAAAGGTGTCGGCAGGGTAGATAGTCCCAGCGTGGAAATGTCAAAGACTGGAGGGCATAGGTTTAAGGTGGTGGTGGTGGGGGGGTGGAGTTTAAAGGAGATATGGGAGGTACAAAGAGTGGTTGCATGGCTGCCAGGGGAGATGGTGGAAAGAGAGGTGTGGGCAACATTTCAGAGGAATTTAGACAGGTAGGAAATAGAAAGTAAGTGAAGGCAGATTTGCAGTTAGAATTAGTGTCATGATGGGTGCAGACATGATGGGCAAAAGGACCTTTTCCTAGGATGTCAGTTTGTTTTATCTCTTTGAGACTTCTCATGATAATCATTCAAATCTCCGTTAATTCCAAAACTCCAGCATTGTTGGATCTGCCACATCAATGTAATTTTCTTCATATATTTTCTCTTCACCCTTTCTTGTGCTGTGGTGTGGCAATGAGAACTGTGCACAGCATTCCCATGGTGATCTATACATTTCCAACATGACCGATCTGCTCTTGCATTTAATGTCATTGATTTTCACTTTCCAACAGCGAAAAATATCAAGACTTCAGACTTTCAAAACAAAAATTGCTGTCCTCTCCGGCAAGTTAAAAAAAATGTATTCATTTACCATCTCTTTTACCAATTGCCCACCCATTCAAATGCTTCAATGTTCTCTGCTGGAGGGTATTTATAGGATCTCTTTCAGGTTAATACATTACCTGTTACTGATAGCTTTGAACCAAGTGCAATATAGAAACTTAGGAAAGGTGCCCTTCAGGCCTATGTTGTCATTCAATAAGACAGTGTTTGACCTGCAACCTAACTCTAACTATCTGGCCCCATTCAATACCCTTGGCAAGCAAGCTTTCAGCTCGCACCGACTGCTTTTACTTTGCAAGGAATGGTTGCACACAGCAGCAAAAGATTGGAAGAAAGAAGATAAATAGTCTTGAGACCTGTTCTTCCATTATATAGCATGGCTGGTCTGATTTTGGCCTCAAATTCACTTTCTTGATGGTTCTAGACCAACGTCAACTGTGATGGTCCAAACATCTATCTATCTCAACCTTGAATATATTCACCTTCCATATCTCTTTGCGAAGTCAAAAGGTTCACACGGAGAGAAGATATTTTTCTCTCCTCCGAAAATCCTTTCATGATTTTTCCGATCAAATTCCAAGAAGTTCACCTCTCAGTCTCCTCAATTACAGCCTCAAAAGGTCACCTGCTGAAGTAAATCAAAGGGTCAAGTTGCCGTGGTGGGGGGGGGGGGGGGGGGAGGTAAAAGGTACTATCAACGTTAAAGGACAAAGACCTTCACCAAGATTCTATAAATGACTAGAGCGAAACACAAAATCTGTAGATGCTGTGATTGTAGAGGAAATGCTGGAGGAACTCAGTCTCTCCAGTATTTCTGTGGGTTTTTTTCCCTATAAACAAACAAAGGCCTTCCCTCCAAATCAATGTCAGAACTGGGGGCATTCGGTGACGATTATTCTATGTTCAATTCCATTCACTCCAATACATCCAAGCACAAGCTGATGATTGGCAAGTAACATTTGCATTATACAACTGCCAGGTAATTCCTATCTCCAGCACGAAGGAGTCCAAGACTCATCCCTTGATAGTTAATGACATCATCATTTCCAAGTCCTCCAATATCAGCTTTCTCTTAGTCATCACTGATCTTGGTTTCTTTGGCAGCACAGCTCTATTACAGAGCCAGTGACCTGGGTTTGTATCTGGTGCTGTCTGTAAGGAGTTTGTTCGTTCTCCGCCTGTCTGTGTGGGTTTACCTCGGGTGCTCCGGTTTCCTCCCATCTCCAAAACACGTAGAATTATAGGCTAATTGTGTGTAGTAGGGAAGCATGCTTTTAAATGTCCAGCAATGCTGTTTATCATGTTGTAAATAAAATTTAAAATTAAAAACAAAACTGCACCAGCCATGTGAATTTTGGTGGCAACAGGTACCTGTCTCCGCTGTGAGCAACTCAACTTTTGACACACCAAAGCCTTTCCATCATCTTCCAAGTGAGAGATCAGGTGTGTGATGGATACTCCCCACTTGCTTGATGAGTGCATTCATAGACACAAAGAGTTATGGTGTCATACAGCATAGTAATAGAGGCCATTCAGCCCAACTTGTCCATGCGGATCAACAAATCTTATTTGCCTGCCCTCAGCCCACATTCCACAAAATCTTCCTATCCATGCACGTATCTTTTGAACATGACAATTGTCTCCATTTCTACCACATCATCTGGTAGCTCATTCCATACCCCCACCACCTTCAGTTATGTGTCCCTCAGGTCACTTTCAAACCTCTCCCCTTTCACCTTAAATCTATGCCCTCTTGCTTTGGGATCCCTTATCCCAGGGGGGGAAATACGGCTATTTAAGAAGACCTGTGAGGAGCTTGATCGAAACAGGACAACAAGATTGGCATCTACTCAAACACCCTAAATATTCATTCTCTCCACCAATAGTAGAGTTCTGGTGCTCACCAACTGAAACATGTCCCATACCTTCTCCCTTTGGCTGCCCTTTCTGCATCTCCCAAAGGTGCAAATACTTCTTAAGAAATAGTAAAGGGACAGGCTATTTGGTTCCTCCAGCCTACTCCATCATTTTTTATATTTAAATTTTAAATTTTGATGTACAGCATGATAACAGGCCATTCTGGCCCAGGAGCCTGTGGCACCCAATCACACCCAATTGACGTACAATTTCAGTATATTTTTAAGGGTGGGAGGACAAAGGGGCACCTAGAGGGAACCCAGGCAGACATGGGGCTTTACAAACTCCTTACAGACAGTGTCGGATTCAAACTCGGGTCACAGGCGCTGTAATAACATTGCTCTAACTGCTACAGTATCCATGCTGCCCATTGATCATTGCTGACCACTGCTTTCCAGCAAAAAAAAATGCACATGTCCTTCATTATTTCTCAAGGCTGATGCGGAGAGGTAATCGGGAGGTGGTTGCTGCTGTGGCGGAGGTAGTAGTGGTCAAGCCCACTGCAAGAAAATCCGTGGTTATGCAGAAAACAAGAGGAGAGGAAAACACCAGTATGAACAAGGAGAGCATGATGCCTATCCAGGGGTGTACCAGGAGGTAGTTAAAGCAGCTTTGGATGTCGCTCTTATCAGGAATATGAAGTTAAAAAAGAAACTCTCACTCAAAACCAAGGAGCTGATTGTAGATTTTAGGAAGGAAAAACCAGAGGTCATTATGGGATCAGAGGTGGAAAAGCTGAGCAAATTAAAATTCCTGGGAGTCACTATTTAGGAGGACCTATCCTGGACCCAACATTGTAATGGCACCATGAATAAAACATATTTGGCACTTCTACTTCCTCAGGAGTTTGTGGAGGTTCAGTGTGACAATAGAAACTTTGGAAAACTTCTACAGATGTGCAGTAGAATGTATGCTGACTGGCTACATCATAGCCTGGTATGGGGGTACCAATACCTATGAACAGTGAGCCATACAAAAGGTAGTGGACACAGCCCAGGACATCACATGCAAAAGCCTCCCCACCATTGAGAACATCTACATGGAAGGCTGCCGTTGGAGAGCAACAGCGATCATCAAGGATCCACACCATCCTGCAAAAATTTCACTAATCTATTTGCCAAGGCTTTGGCAACGATCTTATAATCTGAATTTAACAGTGAAATAGGTCTATAAGATGATGGTTTAATGGAACTCTGTCTTTTTGTTTGGTATTATGGTAATTATCCCCGTTGAGTATGATTCTGGGAGGGTATGTGTTTCTGGCCTAACACCTCCATAAAAAGAGGAAATGGCAAATATTTAATTTCTTGATAAAATTCAGGGGGGACAACCACCCACCACCTCCATATGGGTAAAGGAGGCATTAAGTTCTACCTGCAATTCTCGGTCTAACCTTGGAAGCTTAATTCGTGAGAGAAACTCTTCTATCTTATTAATGTCTCCTTGAGATTCTGATTGGTATAACCTGAAGTAAAATTGCCTAAAAGTCTCATTAATTTCTTGAAGCCTGTATTTGCATCTGTTTTTATTGCATTGATCATTCTTGAGACTTGTTCTGTTTTCAACTGCCAAGAAAGTACTTTATGGGCTTTTTCACCTAGTTCATAATACATCTGTTTAGTTCTTGTTATTGCTTTTTCTATTCTATAAATTTGCAATTTGTTATACTGTTTTATTAATAAACTGTCTATGCTTCTCTTCAGAACACCTCATCTGAAGGTCCTTTTTCAGATTAAGTGTATTTCTTTCCAATTGCTCCACCTCTCTTGTATATTCCTTCTTGATCTTAGAAGTATAGCTTATAAACAACAAACTCAATCAGAGACTCAGTTAAGGATTCTTATTTTGCACATTATTTATTACTGAATATTTATATTTCCTTTTTTGCACAGTTTGTTTGCATTTCCCTCTTTTGTAATTTGTATCTTTCTTCTTATGTACAGATTACAGTTACTGATAAGTAGAAATTCTGCCTGACCCAAAGGAAAAAGGATCTCAGGGTTATATGTGAAGTCATGTATGTATTCTAAAAATAAATTTGAAATGCTAAATTCCCCGTTCAAGGGCTGCTACGATTAATCTTTGTACCTGTTGTTTACTTACCATGTGAACTGGTGAACACAAAAAGGTGTTGGAGAGTGGTGACATTTTTGCAAGTTGCCTGGTTAGCGTGCTAAACTAAGCCTTCCACTGTATCTCTGTACACATGACAAATAAATGGAGCTAACCGTCTGGAAAAAGGTAGCCGGCATTTAGAAATGTAATCGTCACAGTCTCCCTTGAAGGAAAAGGTGTCGAGGTTCTGTCATTGCCGGCGATTTAGCTAATGGGATATCCCTACCCAATAGAACCCTCGGAACATAGATCTCGATGGTACTTCACTGCCTTGGTCTTGGGAGTAATTAAGGATGGGTAATAACTGTCAGCTTTAGCAAGTTCCCACAACTTGCAAATCAGGGCCAGATTAACATAGTTTCAAGAGTAACAAATGCTATGTGCTCCATAATTTCAAGGGCCCTAGCATTTATGAATTATGAGAAACATTTTAATTTTCATCTTTGTGAAGCGGCTGTGAGATACCACACTGATAGCCTGTGTTAATAACCCCATTTAAAGGTGATAATTGCCTAAAATCGCTGACCTTAAATTTAATCGGGTTAGTAACAGATTATCCCCGGCAGCTTGTGCAATAGCTCAATGTGGGAGCAATGGCCATCTTGGTTACCCATAATCCCCCATGCAGCTAGTACCACTGTGCTAGTGTCAGCGCCAGGGAAATGCAGAGTGGTTCCAGATGTGTGGGGGATTATGGGTAATAAAGACATCCATTGATCCCCATGCTGCTTTACACTGTCGTCATCTCCCTTGTAAGTTTTATTTTAACAGGGAGAGGTTGTGTCCCCCAGCCCCTTCCTCGTCCCACTGGGCAGAGAAAGGTCGCATCCCCCTGCTCCGTCCCCCACTCCACTGAGCAGGGAGATGTTGCGTCCCCCGTCCCGCTGGGCAGGGAGAAGTGGCGTCCCCCGTCCCGCTGGCCAGGGAGAAGTCACATCCCCATCCCGCTCGGCAGGGAGACGTCCCTGTTCTCCCCTTAAGGAGAAGGGAGGGGAGTAATTTCAGTTTAGGCGCTTCCCCCTCACTGCGCAGTGAGGGCCCCTTTAAAATATTTGCTGCAAGCCCCACAATACCTTAATCTGGCACTGCTGTAAATAAGTAAAACATTTAATTTCCTTCCAAGCTTAAGTGCAGTTATCTTCACCCACACCACCAACCCCCCCCCCCCCACCCCAGCCCCCACCCTCCCCCCCAATCACCACCCCCCATGATTTCTAATGTCTTAACCAGATCAGGAATTTCACTTTAATTTCATGTTTTAATTTTAGCTTACAAGTGCTTATGTGAATGCATTTGCAAGTTCATCTAAATTACATCCCAAGATATTCCCCAGTCTACTTTAGTTACTCTCTCAAAAAATATTCAATTAATTTTGTTACGCTTGACCTATTCTTTTCTTATCCAAGTTGGCTCCCTCTAATCAGCTCAAATTTCTTTTAAGTGCTCAGTCACTGTGTCCTCAATTCTGGATTCCAATAAACTCGCCGTAACCAATGTTCAAATAACAGGCCCCTAATCTCCTGCTTTTCTCTCACCTTTCTTAAATAACTTAGTTGCATTTACAATTATCTAATCAAAAGAGGGCAATTCCTGAACTGGATGAGGATTAAAGTGGAAATGACTGCAATTTCCTCAGCTGCTTCCTTTTTAGCCCTTGGGGTGGAAACCATCAGGTTACGGGGATTTGCGTTTGTTAGCGTCACAATTCTCTTTTAAATGTCTTCTTAATACCATTTATTTTTGCGAGTTCTCATTCCTGATTCCTTATTTGTTTCCCCGGAATGTCAGGTATATTATTCTCTTCCTCCCCTGTGAAAACTGCCACAAAGTAATTACTCACTGTCTGCCATTTCCTTATTTTCATTTCGAATATTATTCCCATCTGCTTTTGAAGGTTTCTCCATTATGCTTTTGCTAATATAATGGGAAACTTTGACATCGCTTACAAATTCTGCATTCATGAGTTGATTTGGCAATCTAGTGTTGAGGCATGGCAGAGCTGTGACATTTCAGGGCATTGTTCATTAAGCCTCATTCACAACTGGATCCTGGCACATATCCCAAGGTCGTAAAGACCAGGATCCTACAAAGTTCAAGGACTCAGCTATGGATCTGAATGAATCGGCCACTCTGGTGACCAAATTTATCAGAAAATATGTGGCCGGGTCTGTTTCTTCTCAGATTAGCCTGTTGTATCCTCACTAGAAGCCATGGATGAACTAACAGATCTGTAAACAGTTGAAGATCAGATCTGTGCCATTCAGATCCAGAGATTCAGAAATATGCATGTTCAAGTTTATTTGTCATCCGATTGCACAAGAGAAACCCGACAAAACAGCCTTCTCTGGTCCTTGGTGCAAAACATGCAAAAATACAACCAGATATAACCTACATACAGACAAGTGAAAGACATGCAGGACAAATATACATATAAATAAATAGATAGATAGATAGATAGATAGATAGATAGATAGATAGATAGATAGATAGATGTATATATAGAGTCTTCGATGGTTATTGTGAGCAGTTCCTTTGGTCATTCTGCATTCTTACTGCCTGTGGGAAAAATCTGTTCCTCAGCCTGATGGTTCTGGCTCTGATACTCCTGTATCTCTTTCCCAACAGGAGCAGCTGAAAGATGGTGGTGGGAGGTGCAAGGGGTCCTCAATGATTTTGCACGGCCTCTTCAGACAATGATCCCAGTAGATCACACTGATGGAGGTTGAGGGATACACCAATGATCTTCTCTGCCACTCTTATGGTTGTGTAGATTGACCTCAGATCCAATTGTCTACAGAAACCATACCACACTGTGATGCAGCCAGCCAGGACCTTCTCGATGGAGCTCCTGTAGAAAGTTGACGTGATGGTGACTGGTAGCCTTGCCCACTTCAGTCTTCTCAGGAAGTACAGTTGCTGTAGTGACATCCTGACAAGTGAGGAGATGTTGTGTGTCCAGAATAGGTTACTTGTTGAGTGGAGTCTGAGGATCTTGGTGCTCTCCACTCTCTCCAATACTGAGTTATTAACGTGTAGTGGAGGCTGAAGTATCAGGTGCAATTTCTGGAGGGCCCATCAACATTGCAAAGAGATAAGTCCCGACCTAATTGAAATCTCAGACAGATATTTGACAGTTGTGGCCTCACATCTGATAAGGCAAAACAAGGCTGTATCATAAACTGCAATACGTCCCTTCCAGAAAAGCACAATGCCTTCTCTGCTCACTTCCAAAATGTAAACAATGAAGAACCATCATAAGCCCCTACATCCCCTGGTGGCCTATACTCCCAGTCGCTGAAGCTGAGATGAATTTAGTTCAATGGAAACTATGATAGTTATAGTTTATAAGGACCTGTTCAACTGCAGCATGTAAAAATTTCAGTACATATGTACATTGTACAATGTATATGACAAGAAACATTACAGTAGTTTCACAAGCTAGCAGGACTATGGCAGGGCTTCTGCAATGTTCGACAGCCCACTAACCTCCACAATATCCCTATACTCTCTGACAATAAGTGCCTCCCTTCTTAGCTGAGCACTTACAGGGTCTTCTATAATTGGTGATCAAATCACTAACTAGTTGCCATTTTCTGGAGTGTTAAATCAAGATGGGCATCCACCCTAAACAAAAATGTTTCACGGTTTGCATCATTGGTTAAAAAAAAAATACCACAATCAGAAATCCAGGTAAGTAATTGGCAGTGATGAACATGCCAAAATACACCTACAAACCAGAGAATCACAGAACATAGGTAAAAGCGTAGGCTATTCAGCCCTTCAAGTCTGCACCATTAGTAAAATATTATCAAGACTGATCATGTGACCTCAGTACATGATCCATCACCTTTGGTCCCTTCCACCATAAGGGCCAGATCCAACATCCTTTAAGAATATATCTGCTGAAATGGCCTCTACAACTTTCTGCGGCAGGGAGTTCCACACGTTCACAGCTCTCTGAGTGAAGTTCTTCCTCATCCCAGTCCTTAGTGGGTTATCCTTGAACATTAGAGTGTCACACCCCCCCCCCCACCATCCTGGGATTTTCCCAATATTAGGAGCGTTCTTCCCGCTTCTTACCTATCTAGTCCTGTCAGAGTTTTATAGGTCTCCATTAGATCTTCTTTCAATCTTCTAAATTCCAATGAGTGTATTTTTTTAAATTTTATTCACAGCATGGCAGAAGCTTATTATGCCCATTTAAACCCATGCGGCCCAATTTCACCCAAATTAACCTACAAACCCGTATGTTTTGGACGGTGGGAGGAAAGCGGAGCACCTAGAGGAAAACCCATGAAGACAGAGAGAGAATGTACAAACTCCTTACAAACAATGCTGGATTTGAACCCTCTTCACTATCACTGTAATAACATTGCACTAACTGCCCGCAGTCTACAACCCTAGTCTATCCAGTCTTTCTTCATCTGTTAGACCTGCTATTCCAGGAATCATTCTCTGAACCTTCACCGCACTCCCTCAATGGCAAGTATGTATTTCCTCAGATTAGGAGAATAGAACTGCAGAAAATACTCAAAGGATGGTCTCCCCAAGGCCCAATACAACTGCAGTAAGATGCTCCTGCTTCTATATTCAAAACCTTTCACTATAAAGGCCAGCATGCTCTTTCCTTTTTTCATCTCCTGTACTTTCAACCCAACTTTCAATGGTTGAGGGCATCGTGTCCCCAGCTTTCTATGAACCTTCCCTTTTCCTGATTCCTCACCATTCAGATAATAATCCACCTGCCTGCTATTACCACCAAAGAGGATAACCTCCCATTTGTCTTCAATACATTGTAATGTGTCTGCCATGCCCCCCTTCCTATCTGTCCAAATAACCCTGTAGTCTCTCTGGATCTACCTCAGATGCCAGACAAAGGGAGAGAGGGGCAAGATAAACCAAGGGTTCAGGTGGAGGGAGATAACTCATGCAGGGTGGACTGGGTAATCAGAGGTAAAGCTGCCAGTACTGGTATCAGAGATGAAGGGAAGGTGAGCATGGTGGTATGAAGAATGCCCTAATGGAACCGAGGGGACTAGGAGAGGAGAGTGGATTGTGAGGCTCAATGCAAACTAGAGCAATACCTCATATTCCGCTAGGTCATGCTACAGTATGATCATAGAATTACCTCATTTTAGGTGTTGTGTTGCCCTTCTATGGGGTCATTTCATATTTCCACTCTCTCTCCTTTTTTTGACCTCTTTCCTGATCACCTCCATCCAGCCTCTCGCCTATACTCATTACACCCTCTTCTATTTCTCTCCCTTCCCCTCTCATCTCCTCACTGGACCCTTCCAGTCTCCACTCCACTCCCTGCCCTTACTTCCCTCTGGTCCTCTGGTCTATTTTATCATCACCATTCTCACTCTCCACTTATCAAATCCCAGCACTGGCAGCCTGATCATGCACTCCCCCTATATGACTCAACTCACTTCCAACTGAATCCTTTGTTTTTCTGATTTCCCTTCAGCACCACTCTCCATTTCATTTCCCCATCACATCCCCTAGTTGACATGCATGGTTTCCATGCACTGCCAGACTGAGACCACCCACAAATTGGAGGTACAACCCCTCATCTTCAGTCTGGGCTTGCTCCAATTGGATGGCATTAACAACAAGTTCTCCAGCTTCCATTAAACACCACCTCCCCCTCTTCTGCCTGTCTTCTTTCCTCTTGTTCTGCCTCTCTCTCTCTCTTTCTCTTGGATGGCACAGTTGGCAAAGCAATTAGCGCATTGCCTTTACATAGCCAACAATCGGGACCAGGATTCAAATCCCGTGCTATCTGTAAAGAGTTTTTACATTCTCCGGTAGCTTCAGTTTCCCCCCACCATTCATTCGAAATGTACCATGGTTGAAGGTTGGGGGTAAATTGGGTGGCACAGACTCGTGGGCCAAAATGGCCCATTACTGCGCTTTGTGTCTAATATTTTTTTAATTAAAAATTCCCTTTTCCCTCTGTCTCCTTTCACAGAGCCAAAATTAATGCTCACCTTTCCTCTGATCATATCCAAGTTACACCTATCTGGACCCTTTCTCCTCCCATTCTTCCCCCTTTCTCTACCCAGTCTTTAATTCAGAGACTGCCTGCATTTTGTTAATTCCTTGAAGAAGGGCTCAGGCCTGAAACATGGGTAATATATCTTTACCTGCTATGGACACTGTGAGACTGGCTGAGTTCCCCCAGCATTTCAGTGTGTTTTTTACTCTGCCTCTGGTTCATCATGTTTTACCTCTGTCTGGTTGGCCCATCCCATCTCTGGATCCTGTCACTCCCCTCCCACCTAGTCCTCTCTACACTAACTTTCCTCAGGTCCAATGAAGAGTTTCGGCTAGAAACGATAAACATTCTTTATCCCCCACTGATGCTGCTCAACTTTGCTGAGTTCTTCCAGCCGTATGCATTTGACTGGGCAAATGTCACACAGCACAGAACATGCTCTTCAGCCGGGGAGGATGTACAAACTCCTTCCTGACAGCACCGGATACGAACCTGGATCACTGGCATGGTAACTGTATCGCTAACCAAGCCGCCTGTGGTCCATTCTTGGAACAAGTCGTTTTAAGTGATTAAAGTGGACCTCAGCAATCCCAGAGCAACATAATGAGGTGCCCTGTCCCAGCTTGAGCACCTGAGAGGCAAGGTGCACCTCCTGCATTGCCATAGGTACAAAGGGAGGTAAGAGATCCCTGTTGCACTATTCAAAAGAGTAAAGCTAACATTCTTGAATCCTGACCAATTTCAATTCTTTGATCAACACATTTACCCCTATTACTCTTACTGTGAACTCGCTACGTGAAATTTTGTTGTGGCTTTTGTTTGCATAACAACAGGAACTACACTTTCAAAGTGTTGGACGTGCTTGGGACATGAATCACATAACGTGTCAGGCAAGGGTCAACCCATCTGATTAACAGGCAAGAATCATTATTCCCTGCAAGATTAACAGCAGTAATTCCTTCTGGCTTTTGTTCATTTTGGCTGATGCATTGTGGCATTGGTTAGATTTAATCAGGTGCATGGAATGTTAGACGAACAGCATAGCAATGAATCTGTGCAAGGCATCTGTGTGTTAATAATGGGGTTTAACGAAAGTAAATTGGGAATATGCTGGTAGTTGCCATTTCCTTATTCACACAAATTCCTAAATTGGATGATAATCCCTGCATCACTCCAAATGAAAACAAAGTACAGTTCAGAGAGCTAATGATTTATTGACCTCTTCATCCTGGATTAATATCATTTGTCACTATTCCCCATGCATGGATCTCCCTGCATCAAAAGCAACAACAACTCAGTTAGACAATGTTGTCATTCAACAAAAATACACACTGTAAATGTGTGGAAAAGAAAAAGTGTATATCATGGCTATTGTGATTTATGGTGTGAAAAATAAAAAAAAAAAAAAAGCAACAACAACTCATAAATATGAAAATCAAAAAAAAAACTCCAGTCACGGTAAATTCAAAGTAAAACCAGAAAATATTGGAAATACTCAGCACGTCAAACAGCATTCCTGAGTCCCATGGCCCCTCGTCAAAACTGGTAGAAAAATAAAGAAACCACTCGGGCGACAGTTAGCGCAACGCCGTTACAGCGCCAATGACCAGGATCACGGTTCGAGTCTTGCACTGTCTATAAGGAATTTCTACTGCATGGATTTCCTCCGAATGCTTTGGCTTCCTCCCAATGTTCAAAATGTACTGGGGATGAAGGTTAATTGGGCAGCACGAGCTCATTACCAGGCCCATTACCAGGCTGTGTGCCTAAAAAAAAACAAAATTATTTTTTTCAGTGGACAAGAAGCTGGGGGAGAGATTTTTTTTAACCAATGCAGCATAGTAGAAGCCCCTTTTGGCCCATGGAACCCATACTACCCAATCACACCCAATTAGCCTACCAATATGTTCTGGAAGGCAGGAGGAAACTGGGGAAAACCCATACACACATGGGAAGAATGTACAAACTCCTTACTGACAGTGCTGGATTCGAACCCGGATCGCTGGTGCTGTAATAGGGTGGCGCTGACCTTTACGCTAACGGTGCCACCCGTGGATTTGTAGAAAATAAATTTAAATGGATTACAGACGGATTATGCTTCTTCATCTGTACAATGTGTTGTTAATAGTGAGTCAACTACAGCAAGCCAGACCATATCAATAGAGTGAGAAGAACAACACGGTTAAGCACAACATCATTACAGTGCCAGTGGACAAGTCACAAAGTGTGAAATTACAGTATTTGTGTGCAATAACAGTGGTGGTGTTTTGAATAGGAAGCAATAACGTTCTCACAATCTTCTGATTTCTAAGCTCTATTCCTTTGATTGACACATTTTCTGATAGGGGTTTTGGCAATGAAGTCTTTCAGCCTGAAAATTAGGATGAAGGCCACCTAGACATGAGGTGTTCACAGGCTGCGTTACCAGCCGGACCTCCACTTTAAGAACTCACTTGTTTCTTCTCGCCACAGCTCCTGCTCCAATGAAACGTCCTCAGTTAATAGTCATTCTTTTTTTACAGGATGGGGGGAGCCTGTAATTGTATTTAATTTCTGATTTTTAAAATTCACATTGCAAACTTCAAAATCTAGTTTGAAGATTATAATCCACAAACCTTGAAGGAGGGCTTGTGCTCACTTCGGCAGCACATATACTAAAATTGGAACGATACAGAGAGGATTAGCATAGCCCTTGCGCAAGGATGACACGTAAATTCATGAAGTGTTTCATATCTTTTTGGGCGGCCGAGTCAGTGTAGCGGTTAGCGCAACTCCTTTACAGCACAAGCGATCGGGACTGAAGTTCAAATCCCACGCTATCTATAAGGAATTTGTACATTCTCTCCGTGTCTGCGTGGGTTTCCCCCCCTGGGGCTCTGGTTTCCTCCCACCATTCAAAACGTACCGATTGGGTTAAATTGGGCGGCACAGACTCATGGCCTGTTACTGTGCTGTATGTCTAAGTTTAATTTTTCTTTACCTTTAAATTTAAATTTAAATTAGGGCTCAGGTCCAAAATGTCAGTGATATATCTTTACTTCCTATGGACACTGCGAGATCTTCTGAGTTCCTGCAGCATTTCAGTATTTTCATTTTAACTCACAGGCTCAGTTGATGTTTGGAAAATAAGTTCGACATTATTGTGAGGTTAGACTCAGGCAAGAATTTTGCTGCAAAGTTGCACTCTCCACTTCCTCACCAGTCAGTTAAAATAAACAGATTAACAGAGTGGGGAAAGGAAATTGATACAAACCTACCAGAGGTGCTTCTACTAACATGAGGAATGTCAACACTTAAGTCTCTGCCATGGATTTTCCCACATTGGAAAGGGATCGGTATTTTCTCTCCCACAGTGTGTGGATTGCTATTTCTGCCCATTATTTAATCGACTATTAGGTGCTGACATGTGAAATTCTCGCTTTCTGATGTGATCACTTCAGAAGTTCTAACCTTGAATTGATACAATGCATCTAACTTCAGCCCACCAAGGTCAGAATCAGAACTGGGTTTATTGTTGTGAACGTGCCATAAAATTTGTGGTTTTGTGGCAGCAGTATGCTATAGAACAAGGTGCAAAATCACTGTAAATTACAGTTCCGTAAATACAAGATAAAAAAAAACTGTTACAAAAAAGAGAAAATGAGAGGTGGTATCCATAGGCCCATTGCTCGTTCAGAAATCTGAGGGTGGAGGGGCAGAAGCTATTTTCGTAACATTGAATGTGTGTCTCAGCCTCCTGTACCTTCTTCCTGGTGGTAGCAGTGAGAAAAGGGCATGGTCTGGGGGTGAGGATCCTTGATGATAGAAGCTGCATTCTTCAGAGATCACCTCTTAAATATATACTTAATGGAGCGAAAACTGAGGCTCATGGCGGTGCTGGCCAAGTTTATAACACTGTGTACAAGCCTGTTTCTGCCCTGTACATTGGCACTTCCATACCAAACAGTAATGCAACCAGTCAGACTGCTCTCCACGGTACACATACAGAAACTTGAAAGGGTCTTTGGTGACATTCCAAATCTCCTCAAACTTCTAATGAAATATATCCACTGGTCTGCCTTCTTCATGATTCCATCAACATAATGGCCCCAGGATAGGTCTTCAGAGATGTTGACACCTATGAATCTGAAGTTCTTTATACTATCCACTACTGACCCCTTGATGAGGACTAGTTTGAGTTCTCCTGGAAGTTAAACACGAAAGTCTGCAGATACAGTGACTGAAGTAGAAACAGAATACTGGAGAAACTCATCAGGTCAAACAGTATCCTTTATATAGCAAAGATAAAGATACAGAACCAACGTTTTAGGGCTGAGCCCTTCATCAACATGACCAACGAAGGGCTCAAGTCCTGAATTGTCAGTTCTGTATCTTTATCTTTGCTACATAAAGGATACTGTTTGACCTGATGAGTTTCTCCAGCATTCTGTTTCTACTTGCGTCCTCCTGACTTTTCCTTCTTGAAGTCTACAGTCAGTTCCTTAGTTTTACTGATGTTGAGTGCAAAGTTGCTGTTGTAATACCACTCAATGGGCTGATCTATCTCACTGCATTATGCTGTATGTGGTTCTGCCAACAACCGTGGTGATTCTCAACTCCGTGGTCAGACAACATGCGACACAGAGAGCATATATGACCATGTTTTGTGCAGTTGAGCTGTTGGTCAAGTTGGCCAAAGGGATGAGTGTTGTGGATAGTTTTGGAGGGCGAGGGCAAAAGAGAGAATTCAAGAGAGGGTCCCAGAGCTTAGCAGAAGGCATGGCTGCCAAAAGCTGTAGCACTTGAATTTGGAGATGCAAAGAGGCCAGAATTAGAGAAGCATAAGAACACTCAGATGTTGAGAAGTGTTGCAGAGGAGGACCAGGAACAGGATGGGATTAGGTTGGATAATGATGAGTTAGATTAAGCTAGGTTGAGTGGAAAGGGTTGGGTTGGGTTGAGTTGAGGTAAATTGAGTTGGGTTGTGTTGGTTTGGCTAAATTGAGTTGAATTGTTTATGGTCACATTGATATAGTGAAACAATTATTTTGTGCGTTAACCAACTGATCATTGTATACAACAGATAATGCAGATTAAAATAAAATTGTACAGTGTAAGGGAAAGAAGATTCAGTCAAAACAGTGGATACAGTTTACTAATGAGAGGTCCAAACTGAAAAGGATTCAAAATTCAATCAATCGTGTTATTTTACATTAAATTTTACTAAGGTGACTTAATACTAAGTAAATGACTCACAAATAGACAAATAAACTTAAATGAATGTTTTTTCACCAGCTATTATAATGCAGAAGGTTGGCATCACCCCTGCATTGAGCAGCATGGCAACATAGCAGCTAACACCACAGCTTTAGAGCCCCAGAGACACAAGTTCAAACCTGACCTTGGATGCTATGTGTCTGTTGGCACACAATCCTTGGGTTTGCATCAGTTGTTCCAAAATGCTTCCACGTCCCAAAGTAAAATTGCAGGACAGATTAGCTACTGCAAGCAAATTCTTCATGTAGGTAAGTGCCAAAAGAATCAAAGTTTGGACTTAATGGGCATATTGCAGGGCTATCAAAAACAATACGAAGTGGGGGATGGGGCTTATGTAATTGCTCTGCTGAGCACCAGCATGAGCACAATGGACAGAATGGCCTTTTGTGCTAAAATAATGTTAACTGTTCACCATCAATCAACTAGCTGGAGGTAAACAAGACATCGGCAGATACTGGAAAACTAGAGCCAGATGCAAAATGTTGGAGGAACTCAGCGGATCAGACAGGATCCATGGAAAGCAATAGGCTCTCAGTGTTTCAGGCTGAAAATCCGCCATCTGGACAACTTGCAAAACAAATGTTCTCACTATAACTCAGTCCCTGTGACAAGAAACTTGAACTTGGTGTTCCTCAGGCTCTCCTTTATCACCTTTGTCCCCATTTTCTATTTCCATTATGGTGCAGCGATGGAATTTGACATCTTCTGTGTCTGAAGCACTGACAGGCGAAAACAAGGAATAAAAATACTTCTCCAACAGTTCATCAATAACAAGATTGCTCAGCAGATAAAGCAACAGAAACCTCTTTGTTTTCTCACTCCCACAACCCCCCCCCCCCACCCCCCCAACACTCCCACAACCTGCCCACACACTCTTTTCTCTTGCTTAAAGATGCAGATTCTTTCTGGAAAACCAGTATAAAATCTACTGGGCTGTTGTGAAATTTGCCAGGACATTTGACAATGGAGAATATCACAATGAACCTTAACTTTTTGCCCTTTACAACTAATCGATATCACATACAAGCCCTTTATTCTTGATGAAGATGAGTCTAACAGATCAACATTTAATACTATCAAACCAGCAAAACGAATCATGAAGGAAGGTTCATGTTCAAGGTTCATATACTGTTATATACATACAGTAAATAGACACAATTTATTCACTTCAATTTGACCCAAGAGACACACAAAGGAGGCCTATTAGTCCAACTCTCCTACCAAAATGAGAAAGAGAAGAAAAAGAGAGTCCCCACAGAGACACTGATGTCTGTGAATCCCTCTACCTCACTCAGTGCAGCTGCCTCCCCCGGTCCTGTAACTTACGCAACCTCACGGCTTCTTGTCTAGACCAGCGGTCAACCTGAGCTCTGGGCTTCAGAATCTCTCTCCTCGGCCCCTGATTCCAAAACCCTGATATGATCCGGAAGCTATCAGCATCCAAGGACATTTGGAAGCCCTGCTCAATATCGGCACCCTTACAAATCCCTGCCCCTGTCCTGATGCCTGTTGGCCACAGGCCAGTCTCCAGCAGCCTGCAGCTTGATGCGAGTCCTTCAGCCTCTGCCTTCTTGCTGCTCTGCTGTGATGGTCCTGTGGTCTCCTAACTTGTAGAGCCTTCTCCCAGGCTTATCCTTCTCCGTGGAGTGGTGACCTCCTGCTCTGGTGCCCTGCACTAGTCCACTGCTCAAACTTAGGGAACTGGGATTCTCTTTGTAAATGGATCCTCAACTTTCTCATCAGTAAACCACAGTCAGAGCTGATTGGGAACATCACTCCTTCATTACTGACCCCAACATGGGACACCTCAAGCTGAGTGCTTAGTCCTCTGCCCTGTTCTTTTTGTGTCCAAAACTATGTAACCAAGTTCAACTTCAGTGCACGAACGACATCATCGTTACTGGCCAAATAACTGTTAATGTAGCTTGGAGATCAAGCACCTGGTTGTGTAGTGCCAGAACATCAATCTTGCTCTGAAAGTCAGCATAAACAAGGAGGTTATTGTGGAATTTAGGATAGGGAGGTCAAGGGACCATGTGCAGGTCAGCTGCAGATGGAGTTAGTAGCAGGTTCCTGGCCACACACATACTGGAGGACCCCTCCTGGGGCCAGCATATTGGGGCAAATATGAAGAAGGCACACCAATGTCTCTACTTCCTAAGTTAAAAAAAATTGGAGTAGCAAACAGAATGCTGGAGGAGCTCAACGAGTCAAACAGCACCCATGGAAGACAAGAAATAATCAACATTTTGGTCTGAAACTTCATCAGGAATATCTATGGAGATTAGACGTATCATCAAATACTCTATTGAATTTCCATAGATGTACTGTGGAAAGTATATGACTGGGTGCATCTCAAGTTCAAGTTTATTGCCATGTTCACCAAGGTACAGTGAGAAAGTTGGTTTTCAATGGAGATGTTTCACTAATTCATATGTTTTGGACATGTCTGAGTCTTGACAAGTACTGGAAGGAAGTATTTCAAACTTTTTCTGTATTTTTAAAGTAAATTTTAAGCTTTACCCTTTAACTGCCTTGTTTGGTATTGTTGGAGAGAGAAGCATAAAGTTAATTGCATCAGATTTGCATGTATCGGGTTTATTTCACTTATGACGAGGCGGGCAGTGTGGCATAGATGGAAGGACATTGCGCTGCCTACTCAAGCTCAATAGTTACGTGACTTTACGTCATGTTTAAGTTTAGAGAAGATTTGATGCTCAATATTCGATTTGAATTTGAATTTTCAAACACTGTGGGGACCCTTTTTGGATTACTTTCAAATTCTCTGATTTGGTATTAATGGAGAGGTGTTGGGTACTAAGGTAATTTATTACTGCAACGGGGAATTTTTTTTTCTCTTTTCCAAACAGCTTCGGTTTTGGTAGTGGGATTATATTTTCTTTTTATAATAAAATATTACTAGAATATAATTTGTTTGATTAAGAATGCTCGTACTGTGGATGAAATAGTATGATCTGAGTGCAGTGTACTCAGTACTTTCCTATTTTTTGACTATTAATATGTATTCTTAAGTACTCTGCATTTTTATTTTGATGTGAAATTTCAATTTCGATCAAAATATTGAAAAAGGGAAGTTTATTTTGACCAGGAGAACATAAGACATCAATCTCTCTTCTCCTTTAGTCATGGGTTCCTGGTCCCAGCAAAGACATGAAATTAAGTCAGTTTTTTTTTCTCCTACCTTATGTCTGAGTAAAGTAATTCCATTCACTAATCCATTCAGCCATTGATCTGTGAAGCTCTGAATGAATTCAAAAGCAACGTCTTTTGCATGTTTAAATCGCTCAATAAATATTTATTCAGTGGGGAAAGCCTTGAGGAAATTAACTTCTTCAAAATCATCGACTTGATTTGATTCAAAGCATTTCAGAATCAGAATTTGCTGTCATGGAAATTTGCGGCAGCGTGGCAGTGCAAATATTGCTATGAATTACATTTTAAAAATAAATAAATTAGTCCAAAAGAAGGGAATGTGAGGCTGTAGGCCATTTACAGTGAAAAAGTAGTGATTGTAAAGACAGATATTCACTGTCTTTAAAGTGCTTCATTTATCTCCATAAAAGGTCCAAAGGAGGATTGACTGGTTGAACTCACTCCATCTTCCAGGAAGTCACTCCACCTCCTCCATGAAAAGATTTCCGCTAATTGCGGCTACGAAGGGAAGGGTTGATGATGTCACGATGATGCCGTCAACCCACGACCCAACAGCGTGAATTTTAAAGAACCCATATGGTCAAAAAAGGCTATTACAGAAGGTTTGCCTGAGTCCTAAGGCTGCTTGCATAGATCTCCACTAGCACTCTTACCTGCTCTTCAGTCACCATTTTCAGTATAGGCCGCTTTCCCTTCCTGGCGCGTATGTTTAACAACACGGTAATGGGCAGCATTACTGCACTTCTCGCCCCGCCTCCTTCAGCTTCAGAAGCTGGCTCGCAAATCACGCAAACCTCTGCATGATCCGCAATTTTGGTTGTCATCATAAAAGGTAAATTCACCTCTTTTTAAAAAATTTGAGCAGCCAACTTTGTGCCTTTTGTGTATAAAAACCCCTAGTGTCTGTTGTCCATTGTCCAATCAGAAATCTAATGGCAGCAAGGAAGTAACTGTCCTTGTGCTGCTGAGTGTTCATCTTCAGGCTCCTGTACCTCCTTTCCAGTGTGAAGGGGGCATGGGCTGGGTGGCGAGGGTCCTTAAGGATAGAGGCTGCTTTCTTAAGACACTGTCTCGATGGAGTGTAGACTGATGCCCGTGATGGCACCGGCCAAGTTCACAACTCTGTAGTCCTTTTTTCCTGTACTATGCGCTGGCATTTCCATGCCATACAGTGATGCAACCAGTCCACCTGTAGAAATTTGAAAAAGTCTTTGGTGACATAACAAATTTGAAGGGAAAGCACTCCCTTTCAGGATAAACCTTCACTAAACTAACCATGAAATACAAATACAGATTAAAACCAATCCAGTTAACAGGCTGGTTCTTGACACAATCAATACAAAAATGCTGGAGAAACTCGGAAGGAGAGTCAATATAAATGTGTTCAGCTTCAGCAAATTGACGATTTTGGAAGAAATAGATAGGAAGCTTATATCCTGTGTGTAACTGTGATTAGTTAAGTGTTAAGTGTTAAGTCAGGAGCGAGGGGGGTGAAAAGAGCTTGAATGCAGAAAATTGTATATAACCGTATAATAATTACAGAATGGAAACAGGCCATTTTGGCCCTTCTAATCCACACCAAACTAAGTACACTCCTCTAGTTCTACCTGCCTGCACCCTGCCCATAACCCTCCATTCCCCTCCCATCCATATACCTATCCAATTTTTCCTTAAATTACAAAATTGACCCTGCTGCCACTACTTTTCCCGAAAGCTCATACCTCACAGCCACCACTCTCTAAGTAAAGGTTCCCCCTCATGTTACTTTTAAATTTTGCCCCTTAACTCATGACCTCTTGTTTCAATCTCCCCTTCTCACAATGGAAAAAGCCTATTCGTATCAACTCTATCTATCCCTCTCATAATCTTAAATGCCTCTATTAAATCCCCCTTCAACCTTCGACGCTCCAAAGAATAAAGATCTAATTTGTAGTCTGGATAATTGTAAATTGTAGTTAATGCTAATAAAACATTGACACTGATAATGTTGGTAACTATTTGAGTTTAAGTTTGGAAAATTATAAATAAAATATTCAAAAAAAGAATAGATAGGAAGAAATTATTTCCATTGGTTACATGCAGTGGTTCTCAAACTTTTTCTTTCCACTTACAAACCACTTTAAGTATTCTCTATGCTATAGGTGCTCTTAAGGTGATATATGAGTGGGAAGGGAAGGTTGAGAATCACTGCTCTAGACCCAATTGTTACTGAAATACTTTGCTTGAGAAAAATTGTCATTGGCCCATTTCCTTTGGAGATCTGAAACCGTGCACATTAGGTACGATTAAAACAGTAGTTTTCAAACATTTTCTTTCCACCCTTACTAATCACAGAGCACCTGTGACATAGGGAATACTTAAAGTGGTATGTGATTGGAATGCAAAAGGTTGAGAACCATTGGGTTACAGGATCCATCATCACAGTCCAAGATAAATGGCAAAAGTTCCTGGATCTAGCAATTTATTTCTATTTATGAAATGGGTGCAGGTCAGCGGGACTAGAGGAATGATGTTTCTGCACGGCCTAGAAGGCCAAATGGCCTGTTTTCAGTGCTGTAGTTTTCGACGGTTCTAGCTGCAATAAAATAATTTTACTCAGGGATTTGCTTTCACTATGCTGTGCTAAAATGAGTGAGGTAAAAGATCAAGTACATACACCAACACCCACCATTTCATGCATTTATTTTATACTGAGACAATTACCCATCTTCATTGAGAGATCAGCAGTAGAGAACTTTAAATCCACAGGTGTCAACATTTCTGAAGATCTGGCCTGCGACCTTCATGTTGATGGAACGATGAAAAGGTTAATTAGCAGCAATATTTCATGACGAGTTTGAGGAGATTGGAATGTCATTAAAGACTCTTTCAAATTTCAACAGGTATATCATGGAGAACATTCTGATGGGTCGCATCCCTGCCTGGTATGGAGGTGCCAATGCACAGGACAGGAAAAGGCTACTCGTCCAGTGCCATCATGGGCATTAGTCTCCACTCCATCGAGGACATCTGCAAGAGGCAGTGTCCCAAGAAAGCAGCATCTTTCATCAATGACCTCCACCTCCCAAGCCAAGCTCTCTCTCTCACTAAATACCACCATCCCATTGCATCCCACCCAACAGATCCCATCCCAACATCCCCAATCCAACACCTCCCACCCCAGCATTCCGAACCTAACACCTTCCACGTCGACATCTCCAACCCAACATCTCTCGCCTCAACCCTTCCACCTCAACATCCCCCAACCCAACACCCCCACCCCAACATCCCCAAACCAGCACCTCTCACCTCAACTCTTCCATTTCAACATCCCCCAACCCAACACCCCCCACCCCAACATCCCCAAACCAGCACCTCTCACCTTAACTCTTCCATTTCAACATCCCCCAACCCAACACCCCCCACCCCAACATCCCCAAACCAGCACCTCTCACCTCAACTCTTCCATTTCAACATCCCCCAACCCAACACCCCCCACCCCAACATCCCCAAACCAGCACCTCTCACCTCAACTCTTCCATTTCAACATCCCCCAACCCAACACCCCCCACCCCAACATCCCCAAACCAGCACCTCTCACCTCAACTCTTCCATTTCAACATCCCCCAACCCAACACCCCCCACCCCAACATCCCCAAACCAGCACCTCTCACCTCAACTCTTCCATTTCAACATCCCCCAACCCAATACCTCCTGCCCCAACACTTCCAACCCCAATGCCTCCCACCCCAAAACTTCCAACCCCAACACCTCCCACCCCAATGCCTCCCACCACAATGCCTCCCAACCCAATACCTCCCACCCCAACATTTCCAACCCCTAATGACTCCCACCCCAAATCTTCCAACCCCAATGCCTCCCACCCCAGATCCCATCCCAACACCTCCCACTCCAATGTCTCCCAACCCAACTCCTCCCAATCATCACCTCCCACCCCATCTCCTCCCATGCCATCTCACTACACTGTGATTTTCAACTCCAGCCGTGTTAAATGACTTCTTTCATGTTCTAAAAGTTTGCACTAAATAAACAACTGAGTAAAGAGAGCTATGATTATTTTACTTCAAAAACTATCCTGTTTGGCAGTAGGATAGTTGCTGGGAAGCCAACTTTTATTTAAAAATGAATTCCAGAACGCCTATGTAATAATCTCCCAAAATCATTGGATTAGGATGTGGGATTTCCTTTCCTTTGGGCATGGTTTCCAATTCAGATTTCTAGGTACACTTGGTTAATCCTGCAAGCTCAGAAGCATTGAGTCCAGACCAGATGGCAAAGAAGGCATATGAGATACTTGTTTTCATCGGCCATGGCACTGAGTACAGGAGCAGAGACATCATAATACAGTAAGTAGTACAAGTCATTGGTGAGACTACAATTAGGCTATTATGTGCAGATTAGCTCTCTCAGCTAGAAGAAGGATGTTATTTCAGCAGAAAAGATTCACAATTATGTTCCTGGGACTGGACGGCTTCAGTAAAATGAGAGACTAGATAAGGTGCATTTTTTAAAAATCTTCCAAGAGCGTAGGAGGCTGAGGAGTGACCTCATTGAGGCATGAGATAAGGTTTACAGTGATGTTGTCAGGACTCAAGGAACTGAGTTACAGAGAAAGGTTAAACAGGTTGGGCCTTTATTCCCCGGAGCATAAAATAATGAAAGGAGATTTGAGAAGTACACAAAATAATGAGGGGTACAGAGAGAGTAAATGCAAGCAAACTTTTTCCAGAGGATCAGTGAGACAATAACTAGAGGGCATGCGTTAAAGGTGAAAAGTGAGACACTAAGGGAAAATTAAGGGGAACTTGTTCATGCAAAGAATGGTGAGAGTATGGAATGAGTTGCCAGTTGAAGTGATGAATGCGGTCCAGGTTTTGACATTAAAAAAAAATTGGATAGGTACATGGATGGGAGGGTGTGGAGGGCTATGGTCTGGATGCAAGTCAGTGGGACCAGGCAGAATAATAATTTGGCATGTGGTGATGGTCTGAAATGTGTGATTTTGTGCTGTAGTTTTCTATGGTTAACTCATGAGGGCATCTATAAAGTGAATAGTCATGGTCTTCTTTCTCAGGTAAGATAAATCTCACACGAGAGGATGTTTATATGAGGTGAGAAGATTTAAAGAAAACCTGATGCACACAGAGGGTGGTGGGTAAATGAAACAGGCTACCAGAGGAAACATGCACAATTACAATTATGAAAGACATTTTGATAGGTACATGGATTGGAAAGGTTTAGAGGGGCATGGGCCATAGCTCGGCAAATGGAATCAGCTTTATGTCTTTTTCCCTTTGCTATGTGAAGGACCCTGTTTGACCTGTTGAGCTTCTCCAGCATTTTGTATTTTTACTTCAACCATGTTGTCTACAGATTTTTGTGATTTACAGCAAGGCTACTTGGTAGGAATGGATGTAATGTGCTTACTTCATACTGTATAGCTCCAGGAGTCTCTGAATGAATGCACAGAGCAAATTAGGAAGGTGTGTGGGTCAGGGGAGTCTATTCACTCTTCAAGTTTCTCAGCTATTAGTGAGCTTGTGTCTAATCTGGGCAATTTCTTCTCAATTTGGTGGTCTCCCAATCCCATGCTAACTACGAGTTACCCACCTCCAGTAATCCTTCAACAATCCCATTTCTTCTCCCTGCACTCCCATCAATCCTTCTCACCTGCCGAACCTAGTGGCAATATGAGCCCACATAATCACAAATTTTGAAATGAGGAAGGCTCACCAGCAGCTGAAGTGGCTGATTAGAAACTGGAGCACCAGAAACGAACCCATATGATCTCTGTAATTGCGTGCAAACTCCACGTGGACAGTGCCAGAAACCGGTATTGAACCCGAGTCCCTGGCACTGTGAGGCAGCTGTTTTACTAACAGCTCAACCTCTCATTACTGAAGATTACCAGTTGGGGGAACTGTGAGGCTTCAATAATATTAAATAAATTGGTTCGAAAGTTCAGAAAAATATTAAAATGTATAATGGAAAAGCTCTCAGCAAACTAGCTGTCCCCGCCAGAGGTTCCTTGCAATTCCAAGGGATCCCCAAGACGCATCCTGGGGAGGACCACCCAGGATATCATCACCAGAGAAAAAACTACGTACAAATAAGTGCAGATTTCTTTCAAGAAGGCGAGGAATCAATGAGCTCACAATTTCTATCTCAGCTTTGAGATCTCAAAAGAACTTTCCACTTTGTGACCTTTTGAAGGAGACAGGGAGCAGGAGCTCCTAATTTCAATTTTTGTTTTAAAACAACAAAGTCTGCAGATGCTGGGGTCAGGACCAACACACAATCATGCCGAAGAAACTCAGCAGGTCACACAGCATCCCTTCATCAGGTACAAGCAAAAACAGGCAGGTGTCTGAATGAAAAGGCGGGAGGAGGAGAGGAAGAGTTACGGGGAGGAGCACAGGCTAACAGGTAAGAAGAGGTCGTGGGTGGATACAGGTGGAAGGGTAGAAGAGACAAATAGCTGAGAAATGATGGGGAAAGGGAAGCTCTATGAAGTTGGGGAAGGGGAGAGCCTCTACTTCTTTTGGATGCTGCATGACCTGCTGAGTTCCTTCAACTTCCTTTTTGCTTTCTAATCTCATTATTGAATAATCTAGTTGTGGTTTAAGGATCACCATAGGTGGTAAACCATTGTTACACTGTGATTGGCTGCTACTGACTGGACACGCCTTCTGAGACTGATCCTACCCTAAGACCCTTGCAGGCTACCCCTTTCCTTTTGCTCTGACCAGTCAAGAAGGTGGATGGTTGTTTGAAAGTGTTCCAGTCTTTAGCAATTAAAAGCCTGATTGTTTCACTATTCAGCCTTTTGTGAATTTTTAATGGTTCATCACCTTAACTGGAAGGAGGATTATGTAATTCGATGTATTGAATCTGCTCTGCTTTATAACAAGATCATGGCTGAACTGACCTCTTTGGCAACCACAATCCTTTGCAGATCAAAAATATGTCCATCTCCATCTTAAATATTGATCAGCATGGGGTAGAAAATTTTGAAGATTCACAACTCTGAGGGAAAAGATTCCTCCCTGTCTGCATCCTAAATAGATGCCCATTTATTTTATAACAATACTCCCATGTCTACAACAGTGGTTGTCAACCTTTTTCAGACTAAGGCTCACCTGGCTTCCAGCCTAACATGCCATGGCCTACTAGTGACAATTTGTGGTGCACTGTCGGTCAGAAGCAAACACACAAAACCAAAAGACTGTACAGCAGGCTTTATTGGATGTAAACTTCCACAGAGCCAGCTGTGAGGAGAGCTGCTGTAAACTCTGAGAGTGTCTTCGAAGGGCCGGCTCAGGCATATATCCCGGAGGGTGATTGACACCTGACCAGGTGTTGTCTTGTCCCCATGCTCTTCTGCAGGTACAGAGGTTTCCCCCTGCAGTAGGCCAATGGCGTACCACCACACAATTACTGAGCAATATTTTCAAGTCAAAAACAGCTCTGTAAGAAACACATCTTTATCTAATTTAAAGTATTTTATTTAATACTTTTAATGAACAAAAACTACAAGCATATACTGAAAGTAAAAACTCCAAAGGAAAATGAAAACTCAAGCCACTTACCTTATAAACAGGAATCTCTTGACTGAAGAACAGAAAGCAGTAGGACAGAAAACACACACTTCTGAATCACTCTGAATCTGTCTAGAGGTGGACGTCTGATAGGAACTGTGACTGAGTGCTGAGCACCAAGACGCTTATATTGAGAGATAGCCAGGTGACCTCACTGACCTCAGTGGCACATTGCTCGCCACCCCACCAAAGGTCATCAAGGAGGAACAAGATATGACCTCAGACCCACCCTGACCTCAATGGAATGGGAAGTCTGGGTGGCCCATCAGTGGGCCACCCTTCAACCTTCAACTCCTGCACAAGGATCATTCTTTCTGCCTACAAACTGGAGCAGACCATGTATGAAAGCTGAGATGGAGCTCAATATGACCTCATGGAAGGCCAGAATAGGTTCAAGGGTATGAATGGCCTCCTCCCATTCTTACCTAGCCATTTCCTGAAAGCTTCTGCCAGCTGTCTGAACTACATGGTGGATCCAGCCAAAAAGCAAGAACAGAAATTGTACAGGAGAGAGGGAATCACACATCTGAGTCCGATTATCACAAGATATTATAACTGTTATAAACTCTTCCATTAGATCACTCTTTAATCCTTCATATTCAAGGGAATTGTAAATTGCAATAGTGTGCGTCATCTTATCAAAAGGCATTCAGTCCCTTCATTTAGCTGAGATGTTCTGTCTCCGCATTCAGTGGACTGATGAACAGGAACAACTCTAAGTTGTGCAGCACCAAGTGTCCCTCGTAAAATGGCCAACCTAAGCCAAGCTGGCAAATCCCTGAAGGGGAAGTGGCCCTGATTAGTAAAGGGTACCATTGGCTAGAAAGGTATGGTGGGAAAGATTGGGGTGGGGGGGGGGGGGGTGGAGAGAGGGTATATAGTTGGGTGTGAAAGCTCAAAAGCCAGAGAGAATTGAGGTAAATGTGGGAGACAATTCAGTACAATAATTGTAAAGCATTGAAACTCCTGGACAGCAAAAATGGATTAATCAGGATGCTGGTAATTGACTACAGTTCGGCATTTAACACCATCATCCCCTCAAAACTGATCAGAAAACTCCAAGATCTGGGACTCAACACCCCACTCTGTAATTGGACAATAGATTTCCATACCTCCAGACCACAACCAGTGAGCATTGGAAGAACATCTTCTCCAGAATCTTCATGAGTACTAGAGCACCACAGGGCTGTGTTCTTAGCCCTGCTCTCCTCACTTTACACTTATGACTGTGTGGCTTAGTATACCAATAACACCATCTACAAATTTGCCCATGATGCCACGGTACTGGGTTGTATAAAAGAAAGGCAATGAGTCAGCATTCGGGAGGGAGATTGAGAGCTTGGCTAAATTGTGCACATCAACCTCACCTTCAATGACACTGTAACCAAGGAGATGATTGCTGACTTCAGGAAATGAAAACCAGAGGTATAATTCAATCCTGTATTCTCTGGGGGAATCAGGGGGTGGAGAGGGTGAGCAAATTTAAATTTAAATTCTTGGAGTCACTGTCTCGCAGGATCTTTTCTGGACCCAACACACTAATGGCATCGTGAAGAAAGCAGGTCAGCACCTCTACTTCCTTAGGAGTTTGCGGAGGTTTGGAATGACACCAGAAACCCTGGAAAATTCTACAGATGTGTGGTGGAAAGTGTGCTAACCAGCTGCATCACGGTCTGGTATTTTGACACCAATACCCCTGAGTGTAAAGCCCTCCAAAAGGTAGTGGACACAGTCCAAGACAAAACAGGAAAAACCCTCCCCACTATAGAGAACATCTACAGGGAACATTGCTGTCGGAGACTAGCTGCAATCATCAAGGATCCACCCCACCCAGCATATGCTCTGTTCTCACCGTTGCCATGAGGAAGGGGGTATAGATGCCACAAGACTCACACCACCAAGTTCAGGAGCTGCTACCCTACTGTACCAGCCTCGTCCACTGCACCTGGCAAAGCATTCCAGGCACCCACTACTCTGTGTAAAAATAGCAAGTCTGATGTCTCCCCTAAACTTTTTCCTCCCCTCACCTTGTACAGATGTCCCCGGTATTTTCTGCTGTCACCCCAGGAAATAGGTGTTGGCTTTATTAAGTCATTAAGCCACCTTTCATCCTTCTTTCCTCCAAGAATAAAAGCCCGAGCTCTATTTAGTCATATTCTCCAATCCAGACAACATCCTGGTAAATCTTCTCTGCAGAGCTTCCACATCCTTCCTGTAATGAGGCAACTAGAACCCAGCAAATGAAGGTCAACATAAGATAGGCCTTCTGAAGTACCCTGTCAATCTGTGTGGCAACCTTGAAAGAGCTATGGATTTTGATCCCAAGGTCCAAGAGCTTTGTGTCACGACTGTCTGACCACAGGGAGGCTTGCAATTAACTGGATTTTTCTGAATTGCTTCACACATCAAGAACAGTGTTATATTGGAAGAACCTGCATGTGCAACTTAACAGTGTTATTATGGGCACCCTACCATCCAGCTTTAACGTGGCTTGGGATTCTTACATCTCCTCAATGATACATTAAAAGCCTGCATTCAATGTGGAGATCGAGCCACTGTCGGGGTTTTTTTAATAAAGGCAAACATGCCATTTTCCTTGGCCTAAAGTTAGGAGTACTGAAGAAAGAAGTCATGACATGACCTCCATCTCCCACCTCCCCGACAGTCTTCATCAACACACATCTCTCTTACCTCCCTCCTGTCACAGCATTGTTGTGGGGTAGCTCTCACAATGAGGGAGAGCTTATTTTGTTCAGTGGCAGTGCTGAATGATCAATTACCACAAAAAATTGGTTGTGAAAATGATAGGCTTTTATTGACTCTTGACTGGAGCACCAACCGACCTCATCAACTGATCATGGCAGGAAGACTAGCGAACATACAAAGGGGTTATGGATAGGATCAGTCTCGAGAGGTGTGCAGTAGCCAATCACAGTTTACCACATTCACCCCTCCTTTTTCAGAAGAGTCCTGCGGGGTGAGAAAAAAAAAACAAATATCTACACTTCTACAGGTAAAATCTGTCAGGTGGTCTCCTCTGCCATGGCAAACAACATGGTAATGGTTGAGGTGCAACTGTAAGGAGCCTGTGAGGTTGGGTGACAAGAGTTTCCGGTGGTGCGGTCAGCTGCAGGGTCAGGGACCCCCAAGATAGCAGAAGGGGAGAGTGTCTGTTGGTGGTCAATAGCGCTCAGAGGAGCTCCCGACGGTGGCAAATCCCAGATCAAGACAGTGTCCTCAGCCCCTTCAGGGAAGGCCACGTAGGCGTACTGGGGGCTTGTGTGGAGGAGGCGAACCCGCTCGACCAGTGGGTCAGACTTAGATTTCCTGGCGAGCTTCCCAAGCAGGACCAGTCTCGTAGAGGTCAGCCAGGCAGGCAGTGTAGTCCCTGACGTAGACCCTGGGGAAGGTAAACATATGTTCATGAGGAATATTGTTAGTGTCCATACATAAGTGACCATATGGAGTGGACCATGTCTGGAATGACCTCTTACTAATGGGACACGGGGAGGCTCCTTGACTTCAGTGACAGGAGGATGGTTTTGCAGACCTTAGCATTCTCCCTTTCCACCTGCCCATTTCCTCTGGGATTGTAGCTGGTGGTCCTGCTCGTGGCGATGCCTCTGGCCAACAGGTATTGCCGCAGCTTGTCGCTCATGAATGAGGTCCCCCAGTTGCTGTAGATGAAGCAGGGTTACCCAAAGAGTTTGAAGACATTGCGGAGGGCCCTGATGAGTGTAGCCGTGGTCACGTCCAAGCAGTGGATGACAAAAGGGAAGCATGAGAATTCATCGATGATGGTGAGGAAGTAGACATTTCAATTTGAGGAAAGGAGAGTTTCCTTGAAGTCGATGCTCAGGTACTCAAAGGAGCTGGTAGCTTCAATCAGATGTGTCTTGTCGGAATGGTAGAAGTGCAGTTTGCACTCGGCGCAGACGTGGTAATTTTTATTCATTGTTCTGACTTCCTCAGTGGAGTTTGGCAGGTTCCAGGCTTTAATGAAATGGAAAAGCCATCACTTCAGGATGTTGTGGAGGGTCTGCAGTTTGTCCTTTTAGATACTGGCACAGGTTCTATGGGATAGGGCATCAGAGGGCTTGTTAATTATAAGTGGACAGTTCGATTCTCCACCTGAGGATTTTATCATTCTTGATTTTGCCCCTCTGCTTATTACTGAACATGAAGGCAACCGCCCGCTGGTCCTTAAGAAGGGTGAATCAGCTCAGTAACAGGCCAGTTGGGCTCACGAGTCCGTGGCACCCAACTTACAACCAATTAATTTACAACCCGGTATTTTTAAAAATGTAGGAGGAAACTGGAGCCCCCGGGGAAAACCCAAACAGACATGGGAAGGACATTCAAACTCCTTAGAGACAGGGCAGGATTCTATACCCATTTCTGATCGCAGGCACTATAAAGACATTGCGCTAACTGCTATACCAAACGTGCCACCCCAGGGTCCTGTGCTCCTCTAGTGTACTTGGCTTCATGGTCATCTCTGGAGTAGGCTTGATGAACAGCAATGTGCATAAGAATTGATATGGTTTGGCAGGTGTTGGATGATTGGTTCGGTCAGTTGTTCCAGAATGTTTCTCCAGGGAACATGGGAACCTGGGAACTGCAGAATGAGATTAATGTAAACCGACGCTTCATGCTTGGCATGGACTTAGTGGGTAAAGTTTTTTTCTGCCAATTCTAAGACTCTAAATCTGTAAGGAGTTTGTACGTTCTCCCTGTGTCCGCGAGGATATTCCCCAGGGTTCCTGTTTCCTCCTACTGTTCAAAACATACTGGGTTCATAGGTTAATTGGGTATGAATTGGGCAGCATGGACTCTTGGACCGAAATAGCCTGTTACTAAGCTGTATGCCTATTTTTTTTAATGGCTCATTAACACATGATAGTGTTACTGGAACTACAGTTTTGAGGCTCTCCATCCTTATATTTAAATCCCACTAAAGCCTCCGTTCTGCCTTCCTCCAAGCAGCTAACCTCAGTCATAGAGCATTTAAGCACAGAAACAGGCCCACAGAAACATCTTGAAAATGCTAAACATGCTTTAGTCTCACTTGCCTGCATTTGGCTCACACCTCTTCCACCTCCCACCAATGGATTTATCCAAGGACCTCCCTATTCTGACAACTCATTCCATGTGCCCACAATCCTCATGTTCCTTCTTAATCCCATCCTCGTCACATTTTAGTTATGCCCTCTCGTCTTATATTCTCTTCGCCCTCAATAATGACCCATCTCAATCTCCTACGCTCTTATGAAAACAGGCCTAGTATTTCCAATCTCCCAATGATAAGTGAACTTCTTTAATGCTTGTATCAACTCGATAAATATGGTGGTGGACTTAGGAGGGGTTCCGAGGCTGAAGAACACACATGCGGCGAGCTGTTGATGACTAAGGTGAGGAACCCACGCAGGCTGTGAGCTACAGGTGACTGCACTCCACTGGTCCCGGACTTCAAGTCTGATAAAACTGTCCTCCACAACCACTCTCTGATTCTATCATTGAGCCAATTTTTAAGCTGGTTTACTAGTTGGCCGCCTCTCCTATGTGCCCTATTCTTCCGTAGCAACCTACTATGTCAGACCTTATCAAACACTACACTAAAATCCAGATAAATAAAATCAACTGCCTTGATTTCATTAATTCTCTGTGTCACCATTTCAACAAATTTAATCAAGTTTGTGAAACACGGTTTCCATTGCACATATCCATGCTAGTTCTCCTCAAACTTTTTTTAAATTTCGACATTTAGCACGGTAACTGGTCATTCCAGCCACAATATCCCAATTAACCAATTAAACCGGAGCACCTGAAGGAAACCCATGCAGATACAGGGAGAATGTACAAACTCCTTACAGACAGTGCTGGATTTGAACCTGGGTCACTGGCGCTGTAAGAGCGTTGTGCTAACCACTACACTAACTATGCCTCCCATTAACTTTCCTCTAGTCTTGCAAACGTCGACAGATTCTACTCTTCAGAACCCATTCCAGAAGTTTCCATCCCATTGACCCCCTGTCTTGGGTAAACTTATACCTCTCATTTTGTTCATTTTAGATTGGTCACAGTGTTTGAGCTACCGAAAGAAAATAGACACACACACCGAGAGCAGTTCAGTTTATACAAATGTTTATTACTAATTCAAAAGCTGATTTCACACTACAATATGCAAGCCCTTCCCAACTATACTTATCAACGCTTGGGCTGGTCCCAACTGCCGAAGCGAGGCTACAACTGCACACTTGTAGTAGGTTGTCAGGGCGCCGGTAGCAGCTTCTCCACCTCCCCCGACCGGGACGTTGCTCGGACTCTGGCTGTTCTTCCTTCTTGACAAGGGGTGTTCCCACCCCTCGGAGAGTCTAAACTTCAGCAGCAGGACCACAGGCTTATATACCCCAAAAACAATTAATCATGTGCCTACTCCTTCTAATATTTGTCAGTCAAAATCAAAACTGAACATTACATTCTACAATTTAGAAGATTAATTATTATGGAACCAGGATGTTATAATTTCCTGGTTTATCTCGTAGATACAAAGACTTATTAAAACTTCTCGAGCAAGACAGGTTGTGACCAATTCGTCAATTTCAGAGTGTTGCATTTGACAACTGCATTCCCTGGGCCTCACAGTGGAATTCCATTTCAAAGTGTATCTTCAGATAAGTCCCCATGGCTGAGTTTAATTACATCTGCTAGTTCTGAAAGTAAGGTGACCTGCGTGTGGACCCAGTGTCGTCAGTTCCACATAAGCAAAAAGCATCTGGGTACATGGTTTTAATCCTCCATTACATCCCACCCCTTGGTCACAATCTGTCATTTGCGAGGCCTAACCAGTATTTGAGTACAGAGGGAGCGAAAAAAGAGAAATCAAAACAACAGTTACAAAGATAAGCAATGACGCGAGCCACCAACGGAGGATAGTGTGGCCCACCCCCCCCAAATGTAGCAGTTAGCCATGAGAAAGGATTCCAACCAAGGCTCAAATTATCCTTGTTGGCCACAATACCCAGGTATTGGAGCTCACGAACAGATTTTGAAACATGCTGAACAATAACATATTTATATAAGCTGCACTTGAGGCTGGTGACCGAGGACTTCCTTGGTGTAATGCATCGGACTGTGTTTCCCACGGGTAACTCCCTTGGAACGTCCTCGACATTACAAATCCAATTGCTGGCATCAAAGCAGCTGTTAAGCCAGATCACCAGGAGTGTAAAATGGAGAACCTGGAACAAAGAAGCCTGACACATGTCACTCACGATACCATAAGCGTTCAGTGTTTAAACAGACTAAATCATCCTGTCCCTCAATAGCTACCCACTGAGTGTTACCCTGGGCAGGTGTCACTATTTCCCCTTTTACAGGAGGGCCACTACCTGGTGGTGCCACCCATACCTTTTGTCCAACATTCTCTAGTTCGGGGATGGGGGGCAATGACTGTTATTCCTCTGGAATAGGCTGTAATTCAGGAGCGTGAAGAAGTCGGTGGAAAGGTATACCTCCTTTTAAAGGGTGATGATTCAAATTGTCGACTGCCTGCTGCAGCACATGGCACCATCCCTTCTGGGTCCCCAGTGATGTTTCCAAACGAATTTGTTCCTTCAGTAAGCCGTTCATTTGTTCAACTAACCCGGCAGCCTGCGGGTAATAAGGAATATGGTGGACCCATAAAATACCGTTGTCATTTGCCCAATCACAGATTGCTTTCCTGGAGAAGTGCGAGCCATTATCAGAGTGAATCTCCTCTGGAACATCATAACGATAAATCAAATGGTTTAGTCCTTGGATAGTGCTAGCTTGGTCAGCCGTCTTGGTGGGAAAAGTAAAAACCAGGCCCGAAAAGGTGTCAACCATTACTAGGATGTAATATTTACCCATACAGTCTAGCATGGGGCCTATGTAATCAATTTGCCAGACCGCAGCTGAGTGAGCACCCCGTTTTATTCGGCCATGTGGACCAGGTGGAATGGTATGGAACTTCACAAGCTGACATTCTGGGCATGTACGTACGACCATGCGGACATCATCCTGATGGACGGATAAAGCATGTGTACGGGACCACATAGCTGATCCCTTCTCCCCCAAATGACCACTCTGTTCATGTGCCCATCGAGCCAGGGGGACGGTATCAGCACAGCTGATAGTGGCAAGCTGATCTGCTACTGCATTATGTTGAGCCATGTTAGTCGCCATATTGGTATGGGCATCAACGTGATAAACGGTTATCTCACGATGGTGGGAAGCATCCCACAACAGCTGCCACAACTCTTTGCCCCATACTGGGCGGTCATGTATCATCCAGTTGTTCTTTTGCAAATCAGGCATCCATACCACAAGTCCATTAGCCAAAGCCCAGGAATCAGTAAACAGGCGAAGAGGGTGATCATGGGGATCTAGTGGTAAAGTGACTGCCTTCAACTCAGCATACTGACTGGAGCCACCATCCCCCTCCTCCGATAAGTGAGTTCCTGACCTGGGATGGTAAGCCACCTGTTCGTGTACGCGGCCCACCCCTTCAGGCCCTCTGGTCGCACGACTCTGAATATACCACTTCCATTTAACAATAGAAGACTGCTGAGCCCGCCGGATCTTTAGATTAGCATCATTAGCCAGGACCCAATTCATTATAGGAAGTGCAGGTCGCAATTGAACATCTGCATCACCTGTCATTCTTTCAGTCTCTAGCAGGGCCCAGTAACAGGCTAGTAACTGTTGTTCAAAAACAGAATAACGAGTGGCAGCCTCGGACATGGTACGTGACCAGAATCCCAGTGGGACTCGGCGACCCTCTTGTTTCTGCCAGAGGCTCCAGGAGGCCACATCATCAATATAATGGTGAATTGAGAGGGAAGGCGATACTGGAAGGTGGGTGAAGGTATACTGGCGCCCCTTCCAGGTAAAGGCGAACTGATCCTGTGAATCCTCAGCTATAAGAATACTGAAGAAGGCGTTAGCGAGATCAATGACAGCATACCATGTTCCTGAGTTCCCAGTAGCAATGTTTTCAGTAAGGGTGACAATGTCCGGAACTGCTGAAGCAAGTGGTGGGGCATGTTTGTTCAAAAAACGATAATCAACTGTCATTCTCCAGGAGCCATCTGGCTTCTGGACCGGCCAAACAGGGCTATTAAAGGGCGACGTTGCGGGCCTCACTACCCCTTCTTCTTGCAGAGCATCGATGGTGGCAGTAATCTCTTCCTGCCCCCCAGGGAGACGATATTGTGGAATGCACACTGGTTTCATGGGGGCTGGCACCATCACAGGATCCCACTTAACCTGACCCACTACTAGTTTTTTTGTAATAGTTCAAATTCCAAATTCAAATCCCCCTTGGCTAGTATTAAGGGCCATACCGGCCAACATATTAATACCCAGGATACACTCGTCAGTAGCAGCCACCAGGGCATGTAACCAGACAGGGGAAGGGCTATCACCCACCATGGCACAGACTTTTATTTCCTTTGCCAGGGTGACCGCTCCTCCCAACCCCTCTATTTGAAAGGCCGGTCCAGTCCAGAGGTCGGGATTACCAGGAATCACCGAGTGTTCTGCACCAGTGTCGACCAAAGCCAAGTATTGGCGATCATTACCCCCACCCCAGTGGATTGTTAACGGTATGTAGGGCCGCGGATCCCCGTGTGTGCGCCGTGTCTCGATGGAGTAGACACGGGAATCCTGCCCACACCTTGAGGCTTCAGAAGGGTTCGGAGGCTTCCAGGACCACATGCTATTGTTATCTTTAAGAGCCTGTTTAACCCATTGTTTTACCTCATCATGAGTAACTGGAGCAGGAGAAGCCAGCTCGATAGAAGCAGCAGTGGGAGCAGAAAGCACAGCTGGGCCAGGAGGACTCAGCAGCTGGGGATGATGTTCCCCTGCTTTTTGCCTAAATCGATCTCCAATGGCAGCCAGCTCTTTTACAGAGAAATCACGGATCATTGACTCCTTCCGACCCCTGTTCCCACTTTGACTCACAGGGTCCTCCACCCAGTCTAGGGGAGGAGGTGGAGGCCATCCAACAGAGGGAGTAGGCCATAGAGCATAAGCAGGGGTTTGGGTATTTTCCCCTGGGTCCACATGGGAAACCGGGGTATCTATCCCTTCCATCTCTACCCTTACATCATCCCCCCTTCTGTCTGTTTGGGAAATCTGCTGCCTTATAGGGCGGGCGTGAACAGCAGATGGAGAGGGTAGTATGTTAGACACATGCTGAGGAGTATCTGCATTATTACCATTGTCATTCCAGATATTCCCATCCCAATCCTCAATTACATCAGGATCGTTACCATTCCTTATCATGGCATGAAAACGATATGGATCGGGTTCTACTCCATGCCTTTCCTTATCTGCACAGAGCTGCTGCCGGAGTTTAATATTACGGCAAATCATTTGGACATGCTTATCTTCCCATTCTTTGGCTCTGTCCTGACTGGTGCGAACAATCTCGCTCATCATGGAACAGCATTGTCGCAGGACTTCTAGCTCCTCCTCTAATTGCTTTCTTTTGCACTGAGATTCTACTTCTCTTTGAATTAATTCTGCTTCACGCTGAACGGAGTGGCGTAATGCTGTGGCCAGCAACCAAACACCATTCGTCAGCGTTCCCTTTTTATCAGGAAATTTACTTTCTCGAAGGAGAGTGGCAACCCGCTCTCCCAGAGGCACACTTAAGGGTTCTAACCTTTCATCCCAACTGATGGGTGGTCCCAACAAAGACAGGGTATTAGCCAGCATGCCAAACCCATCATCTTTGGAAGTCCATCCCGGAATCAAAAACTGCTCAGGGCTCACCTCTTTCTTTCGGCGGAACATCTTGAGACCAACCCTGCTCGCTGCGCCAATTGTCTTGGGTAAACTTATACCTCTCATTTTGTTCATTTTAGATTGGTCACAGTGTTTGAGCTACCGAAAGAAAATAGACACACACACCGAGAGCAGTTCAGTTTATACAAATGTTTATTACTAATTCAAAAGCTGATTTCACACTACAATATGCAAGCCCTTCCCAACTATACTTATCAACGCTTGGGCTGGTCCCAACTGCCGAAGCGAGGCTACAACTGCACACTTGTAGTAGGTTGTCAGGGCGCCGGTAGCAGCTTCTCCACCTCCCCCGACTGGGACGTTGCTTGGACTCTGGCTGTTCTTCCTTCTTGACAAGGGGTGTTCCCACCCCTCGGAGAGTCTAAACTTCAGCAGCAGGACCACAGGCTTATATACCCCAAAAACAATTAATCATGTGCCTACTCCTTCTAATATTTGTCAGTCAAAATCAAAACTGAACATTACATTCTACAATTTAGAAGATTAATTATTATGGAACCAGGATGTTATAATTTCCTGGTTTATCTCGTAGATACAAAGACTTATTAAAACTTCTCGAGCAAGACAGGTTGTGACCAATTCGTCAATTTCAGAGTGTTGCATTTGACAACTGCATTCCCTGGGCCTCACAGTGGAATTCCATTTCAAAGTGTATCTTCAGATAAGTCCCCATGGCTGAGTTTAATTACATCTGCTAGTTCTGAAAGTAAGGTGACCTGCGTGTGGACCCAGTGTCGTCAGTTCCACATAAGCAAAAAGCATCTGGGTACATGGTTTTAATCCTCCATTACACCCCCGACTACCAAGTCTGTAATTATCCACATTATCCTCACAGCCCTTTTTAAAAAACAGCACCATCCTTGCCATCATCTTGCCCTCATCAATGAGATAAAAATATCTGCCAATAATCCAACAATCTCCCTCCTGCATTCCTACAATATTCTGGGATTCATCTGGTCTGGACCAGAGATTTATCCAATTTGATACAATCGGTCCTAACCAACATCTTCAGTTCTGTCTCCTTGCACAATCTTCTCCTTGTTACAATCAGTTCCAGAGCAAAACATCACATGCATACACAGTGATTGAAGTTGCGCAGAATTTTTGTTTATTCTTCCACATAGTTAGGTGTAAATCTGCAGATGATACCCCAAAAGAGGCACAATCTAGCTGTCTCATTTGGTGTAGCCTGGATGCCATACAGTACTAAAGGGAGCTCTTGAGATCAGGGAGTAAACAAAAAATTACTGTGCTGCCAGAGCAGCTATAATCTCAGCACTGCCACTGGTGCAGACCCAGGTGAGAGTTGTGGAGGGTGGGTCACTGGGTGTATTTAAGGCAGAGATTGAGAGTTTTTTGAATTGCCAGGGCATCAAAGGTTATGGGGAGAAGGTCAGGCAGTGGGGCTGAGTGGGAAAATGGATCAGCTCATGATGGAATGTTTGGATGAATAGTCTATTTCTGCTCCAATGTTGTACAAGGTCCAATGTAAAGTAGAGAAACATCTCTCCATCTAGGAATGTTACAGTCTTCTGGACTCAAACAACTTCAGGTGACCCACTTCCTCAGTTTCTGTCGGAGATATGCTGTGGGTTACCTGTATGTAATCTTGGCTGTGTTTTCAATCTTCTCCACCATGACCTGACCTGGTGTACACTTCCTACATCTCCGCATTTCACAGTTTTTACATGTTTCTTCATTCTTTCTTAATTCTCTCATTAACTTATCAGCTATTTGCTTTCATTAACAGCCTATCCTGTTGGCAACCCTGTCCTTATCCTATCAATTATATCCTTATCAGAGATATTCCATTTATGCTCTCCCATTTTCTCCGGAACTTAAAACAAACGTTTTCTTTCTTTCTCTTTCCAACAAAGAGTCTTCAACCAAAATATTGACTTTGCTCTCTTTCTATAGATGCCAGCTGGCCTTCCGAGAGCATTCATTATTTTCTATTTTTTTTCTCCATTTGTTTGTTCCATCCTCCTTTCAATCTAATAATCGGTTCAAGTTTTTGCAGGTTAAATTTTATTCTCTATTTGTTCCAGGAAATAACTTGAGATGCTTTACTTGCTTGAAGGCATCAGGCACAGTAAATGGATGTTGTTGCCGTCATACACCACTTTCAAATCCGAGGACTAAAACAAGCATTGGCATGCTTAACTCTAACATCAACTCCCTTCCTTCCCTCCCCCCCCCCCCCCTCCAGTTTCCAGCATTCTTGCTTTCATTTCATTCATGGCTTGCATTGCTTGGAACTAAATTTTCAACATAATGGGCCGTCAGTATCGGCTCTATCAGCTCAGGTTACTTGTCACATTAATCCTGGCATGCATCTTCCCCACACTAGTTCTAACTCTCTACCAACTAGTTCTCTTTTGACAACTCAAAGGCCAGAAGTGTGCCTGCATTTTAGAGCATCTTAAATTGCCTGCATCTCCATGTCATTGTTCACTGTTCTAAAAGCATTGGCTCTGATTCAGGTGTGGTTTTGTGCATCGGCCTCCCTGAACTCCACCCAACTATCCATGCCTTATACGAGGAGTGGTAGGGTAAATGCCAGCTGTCTAGGTAGTCATGCCATTACACAAATCCCAAGCCAACCCTTTCAACATACCCACACAATGCACATTGCTCAATAAGAATCAATGGATTATTGTCTGGAATGAGAATCCAAGCCAAGGTTCACTTCCCAATTCCCAGGAATACTGACACCATCGTAACGTTGCAATCTGTACTCCCACTACCCACTGAGCTATGTTAAAAATCATTCCTAAAACAACAGTATCCAGTCTAGTGGAGACCAATGTAATACCACAGTAAAGGCCGGTGAAGCCACTGGAATGCTACAGGTCTAACTCTACCCCCCAACTTGAAGTTTTCAGTTTCAACAATGAAAGACTACCACCAACCTGCTGAGAAAACTGAGATGTGAGAGCATTCAATGGATACCCACATAGCCAGAGGAAAAATGTGCAAGTGTCATCGAGATGTCACCCAAGTTCAGATTGAACCTGCAGCCCAGAAGCTGTCTTCAAAGATTTTTTATTAAAAAAAAACACATACAACTCTGAGATTGCTTTTCCTGTGGGCGAGGCAGAATTTCTAATTACTGGTAACTGTAAAAAGCATTCAAGAAAAAAGAGATGTATACAAAAGAAATGTATATCTGTGCGAATGTAGAAATAAATATTCAGTCATAAATAATGTGAAAAGTTATGAGTTCTGAAATGAGTCCCTGATTGAGTTTGTTGTTGAGGGGTCTGATGGTGGAGGGGGAGCAGCTGTTCCTGAACCTGGTGTTATCTTGTGGCACCTGTGCCTCTTTCCTGATGGTAGCAGCGAGAACAGAGTATGTCCTGGGTGGTGTGGATCCTTGTTGATAGCTACTGCTTCTGATGTCAGCGTTCCAAGTAGATTTTCTCGACGGTAGGGAGAGTTTTGCCAGTTGTACTGGGCCTTAACCACTATCTATTGCAAGTTTTCCATTCAGAGGTATTGCTGCCTCCATACCAGCACACTTTCCACTATACATACGAAGAAGCACTAATTGCTGATTGACCATGATACTCATTTCCCCTACGTCTGTAATTGCAGAAACACGAGAAGAAACTTTGCCCCTCTGAATCGGCTGTTGTTGGAACAAATGTTGCTGCTACCATCGGGCAGGCATGTTTCCAGGCCATGTATAGCAATGCTTCAACTCACAAATACTTGGGTATTTGTACAAAATACACAATGTAAAAAAATAAAACAATATTGCAGAAACTTCTGGAACACTTTGTACCCAGTAAAGCTGTATTAGTATGCTGGCAGTTGCTTCGCGTTATCGGAGACAGCAACCCATAGCAGCTGCCTCACGCTAATCCCCTATGGTAGGATTGCCATAGCAACGTAGCAACCTTATTGTAGCTCGACAAATTCAGGAAAGCCTTGCGGTCTTTCCTCTAATCTTTTTATTTTTCCCAATGTCCAAAGTTAATTACAATCAAGATTATTCTCTTGCAGTCCAGACTCTTGAGGTTTGTGTGACAAAATTGCGTTTAGCAGATGCCGGTCATATCCTGGGGAACAATCAAACAGCTCGCATCAGCATCTTCATTACAGGGATAGATTACAGAACCATAACATTGGAAAGTAACCTTGCAAGGGAAAGCTGCTGATCGCGGCAGTGTTTGAGACCGAATCTAAGATTACCGGGTCGTTAGGGATCAGTTTGAGGCAAATGGCGTGATTGCATTTTTAAGACACAGCCAGATAAACAAGTGAGAGGAAAAGGAACAGAGAGATATGTTGATGAGATGTGGATGGAGCAAGCACTTGAGAATAGTTGACAGAGCCAGGGCTTTTCTCTTAGGAGTGATGGAGGATGATAGGTGACTTTATTGAGGCATATAAGATTATGAGGGGCTTAGATGGAATCGGCAGCCAGCACCATTTTCCCTGGTTAACAGCAACAAATACCAACAAATGCCTGGAATGCATTTCTAAGGATTTATGATGGAGACTGGTACAATAGGGACATTCAAAACACTCATGGTGTTTTTATGGAGGCCTCTGCTTCGAGACTGCTCCATCTGCTGAGAAAAATCTGAACGCCTTTTTATACAGCAGCCGCCCCAGCGGCTCTTTTATGTGGAGAGGCACCTTGGTGTGTCCTCCTGAGCCGCTGTAGACAGGGCGACTGTTGCCATGGCAGCACCCATCAACATGATGGCATAAATATGCGATGAGCAATGGCCGCCTTCATTATCCATAATTCCCCACTCAGCTGGAACCGCTCTGGGAAACGCAGAACAGTTCCAGCTGCATGTGAGATTATGGGTGTCGAAGTTGGCCATTGATCCGGCGAGGAATAGGGAGAATGGGATTATTAGAGACCAGGACCATGGGACAAAGACAGCCTAAAACTGGCGTCCAGCCATGCGTCCCCAAAAAGAGGCAAACTCCCCTGTGTACAAGGTGGTGGGAGGGGAGGAGAACTAGCACAGGCAGCTGTGGGAGCAATGAACTCGGGAGTGGCTGATTATACAAATGTCTACAGGAGTTACCCAGGGCTCTGCCTGAACAAACTGTTTAGTGCAGATTCACTAAACATCTTTGATAGGTCATGGGTCACAGGCTCACAGCGTCATTGCGACAACATCACCCCCCCCCCCATCCTGCCCCAGCCAGCCACTTACAACGGCAATACATTTATGAAGCGAGGTGAAGTGCTCCACTCCACCCATGACACAAACCTGAAGAGGGATTGGAGTTGGCATCTTGGAGCTGCTCACAGAGCATTTAAGGTAGGGTCTGTGATGTGATGTTGGAGAATCTCTGCCTTCATGGACACATTTTTTTTACTCTATAAAAGAGGCTTTAATTAGTCATGTAAGTGTCTGAAAATTGAGATTTATGGGTGTGAGGCGGGAAAATTAGAATGTTGTGGAGTGGGTTTCCTTAGGTCAGCACAACATTGTAGACTGAAGGGCCAACACTGTCCTGTAATGTTCTGTGTTCTATGGTCTAATGTAATGACATAATAAATATTGCAATTTATTATGCAATTATTGCAATTTTGTATCTGTAATGCACAGTGACGCTCCGTCAACTTACTATAACATTCAATAAAAGAGTGGCTGATCTGATCCCAGTCTTAGCATTCTCCTGTTAAACCTCATGTACTGCTTGACTTCTTGATAACAGAAGGTATAGCTGTCACAGCTGTACACACGACTTCAGCATTTGCAGATTTCCCTGTTTAGCTCCAGGATGGAGGAATTTCCAAATAGCAAGAGGTTACATCAACAAGACTCGCTCCACACCCTTGAGTGTCTGGCTAGGCCCAGATCAAATGACATCTACAGATTTGATGGTGACACCATGGGTTGTGAGTAGAATCACAGGCAGCAAAGAGGAAATGTACAGGAGGGAGATAAATCAGTTGAGTGGTGTCATAACAACCTTGCACTCAACATTACCAAAACTAAGGAAATGAGTATGGACTTCAGGAAAGGGAAATCGGGAGAATGCAACCCAGTCCTCTTCAACAGTGGAGAGAGTAAAGAGCTTCAAATTCCTGAGTGCCATCATCACTGAAGATGTATCCTGGGGTCATCATGTCGATCCAATGATGAAGAAGGCCCACCAATGGCTATACTTCATGAGGAGTTTGAGGAGATTTGGTAGGTCACCAAAGACTCTTGCAAATCTTTTTACAGGTGTACCATTCTAACTGGTTGTATCACTGTCTGGTATGGAGGTGCCAATGAACAGGACAGGAACAGGCTACAGAAAGAGGTGATGCCTCAAGAAAGCAGTCGCTATCATCAAGGATCATTACCACCCAGGCCATGCCCTCTTCTCACTACGACCATTGGGAAGGAAGTACAGGAGCCTGAAGATGAACACCCAACAGAGACATCTTATTCCCCTCTGCCATCAGATTTCTAAACAAAAAATAAACCTATAGACATTACCTCACTTTTTTTTTCTCTTCATGCACTAATTACTTATTTTTAAAATATGGTATTCGCAGAAGCATAATTTATTGCAATTTTGTATTTGTAATGCACAGTGATGCTGCGGCAAAACAACAAATTTTGTGACACAAGTTATTGACAATAAACCTGATTTGTAGATGTCATGATGTGCCTAGCCTGACAGTCATGGATGTAGAGCAAGAGGAGCAGTGGGCTAAGCACACATCCTTGAGGAGCGCCTGTATCGATTGCCAAGAGGAGCATCTACACAGCAGCCTGCTGCCTAACATAGGAAGCATTATGTGAGTTTCATTTGGGTCCCTTGTCATTAGTTCCCTACATTCCACCCCTCACCAGAACATTAGAACAGAACATCAGAATCAGTCTCTGGATATTGGATGGGAGGTTTAGGATGGAGATGAGCAGCAGTTTGATGATAGAGAAGACAGGGAGGTTTCTGCCATTGGAAACTTTTGGTGCCACTGTGAATGAATACATTTAAGGAGATAAATTTCGGCACATCAGGGACTATGGGAAGAAGCATGGAGACAGATATCCAGTTGAATGACCTGTGGCATGTCTCTGTCATCTCCATTCTTATGAAAAGTCATTGACCTGAAACATTAATTTCCTTTCTCTCTTCATGTATCTTGCCTGACTGCTGAATTTCCAGAATTTTCTTTTTGTTGTCATGGCAAGAGTTCCTGACTGTCACATTGCAACCCCTTTCTAAGTCCTCCAGGTTACCTGTTTTGCCTGCAAGCTTACTCGATCATGTACCAGGACATTCACATCTCTCTATGACCATAAAATGCAGGAGCAGGATTAGGCTATTCAGCCCATCAAGTCTGCACCACCATTTAAATCATGACTAATGTATCTCTCACCTACCTTCTCTGCCTTCTCTCTACAATCTTTGACATCTTTAATTATCAAGGATCAGCATCTACAGGTTGTCCCCTGTTTAACATATTTCACTTTTTTTTTATCCTGCCACATCACAGTATTTACTCTTCTGCCTATATTTTGTCTGTTCAGACTATCTACAGGGCCCTCCATAATATTCGAGACAAAGACACTCTTTTCCTTTATTTGCCCCTGTGCTCCAAAAAGTTTTAAATTTGGAACCGAACAATTCAAATCTGATTAAAGTGCACATTCAGATTTTATTCAAGGCTATTTGTACATATTTTGGTTTGACCAATAAAAAATTACAGCACTTTTTATACATAGTTCCCCCATTTCAGAACACCATAATGTTTGGGATATTTAGTTTCACAGGTGCTTGTGAGAACTCAGGTACATTTCATTGCTTCAACGGTGCAGAGCTGGCCTTGGTTCTAAGCTCTTGATCACCTTTGGGGTCTGTAGTTGCCATTTTTCAACATGTGCCAATGAAGGTCAAAGAAGCCATAATGAGGATGAAAAATCAAGAATAAAATACTTTAGGACTAAAAAAAAGGCCTCCATTGCTGATGACAGAAGAATTCATTCATGAGCTGATCCATTTTCTCACTCAGCCCCAATGTCCGACCATCTCCCCATAACTTTTGATCCCCTGGCTAATCAAAAACCTTCTCAATTACTGCCAACCCTCCCATTGTTTCAGGTAGATGGTAGAAAGAACAACACATTCCATTGAACTCTTGGTGAACCATTTTGCATTAAATAACCCCCACAATTAGATTTCAGATGGTACACTGCTCCCATGACCTGGGTTTAACACTGATCACCGATGCTTATCCATTTGGAAGATAGTAGTTTGTCTGACTTCTTGAGTTTCCCCTGTGTGCTCTGGTTTGCTCTCACCTCTGGAGTGATTGTAGTGCACAGGTGAGTGGTTCAATCATCATGGGAATGATGGCAAAACAGGTTACAAGAGACATAGTGCGGGTTTGAAATTCCAATGGGTTGGCACATATTTGATGGGCTCAAGTAAATTTAAATTTAGACATCCAGCACAGTAACAGGCCATTTTGCCCATGCCACCCAATTTACACCCAATTAATCTTTTGAACGGACGGTGGAAACCGGAGCACCCCCACCCCACCCCGGGGAAAACCCACGCAGACACGGGGAGAACATACAAACCCCCTATAGACAGCACGAGATTTGAACCCCTGTCCCAATCACTGGCACTGTAAAGACTTTGTACTAACCACTAGGCCAGCCATCCCGTATGTTTGAAGGAAATAGAGAAACTCTAAAAAATATGTTATTGCTCTCTTGCTGGGTCCACATTCCATAATATTAGTGATAAAAACAGAAAGAACTTCTTGTTAAATTCAACAGTGAATAATAAGATGCTAATTTAACATGGTGAAACATGGAAGTCTGCAGACACTTTGGTTGTAGGAAAGATACAGAAATGCTGGAGTAACTCAGCATTTCCATGGGCACTTGGAGACTGTCGATGTTACTCTAGCATTTTGGTTGTTTTTGCCACAATTACAGTATCCACAGACTTTTTTGATTCACTCCAGAATAAAGTCCTAACCCGTTTAACCTTTCCCTGCATCTCAGTTTTCAAGTCCAAGAAATATCCGAGTCATTCTTCTTTGCACTCTTTCAGTCTTTCTGTGTTTTTTGGTAGTTTAATGTTAGTGCTTTATTGGAGTTGAGGCTTCATAGACATAGGCAAAAAAAATCAAGCAGTCCAAAATTCTTCAGCTTCAAAATGGGAAAAAGATTCATGGGGACAAGATGGAATGGTTCAACAAAAACTCCTGAAGATTGGTTTTAAATCATCAGTCTATTCATCTGTTAGTTATATGACAGCATCTCTGAAAAATGTTTTTTCGCAATTCCCCTTAATTCCATTTGGATGCATCCAAAAGCCAAACATAATTTGAATTGAATTTGTGATTATTGGTCATGCAATGTCTCATAATTGCAAGGATGTTGGACCTTGTTTTCATTTCACGCCTGAATCGGTTTTCCACTCTATGATCCGACTGTTCTGGTAAACCTTGACCACTGGTCATCAAAGAGGAAAGGAGGGGTGATACACAATGTCACGCTGAGCACTGACACACCTCACGGCACGCCTCAGTGCTGTGTGCTCAACTCATTCCTGTTCACGCTACTTACCCATGACTACATCATGCAGGCTCGACAGAATCATCAAATTTGCAGGTGACACAACAGTCGTCGGCCTCATCAGTCGCACTACAGAGAAGAGGGGGAAAATCTCGTGATGTGGTGTAAGAGAAGCAACCTGAGGCTCGCTCCAATTTTAGTATATGTGCTGCTGAAGCAAGCACAAACAACCTGAGTCTCAACAAAATTCTGGAGTGCTTGTGTTAAAAGAAGGATGGATAGGATAGGACATGTTTTTTTTTCCCCCCTAGTGTGTACAAGGTTGAGATATATATCATGAAGGCTAGAGATAAGATGAATGCTCATTGTCTTTACCCCAGGGAAGGGGAGTCTAAAACTAAAAGATTCAGCGGAGAGATAATAGGTTTAAAAGGGAGATGTGGGGCAATTTTTTCCACACAGAATGATGCGTATATGGGACCAGCAGCCAGAGGAAGCTGCAGAGGCAGGAATAATTGCAACATTTTCGAGGCATATGGCCAGGTACATGGAAAGGGGAGGTTCAGAGTAGCCATTCTCAACTCGCACCATATCCCCCCCCCCCCCCCCCCAGGAGCCACAACACAAGCTAAAATCAAAAAATATTATTATATTTTTTATGTCATCGGTAGGAGAGAAGTATGGAATAAACCAACGAAACTTGATTGCTTCACAGGGAAGGGGGCCCATAAACTTTGATCAGTGTCCTTTAGGATCAGAGCCAAAAAAAAGGTTGGGAATGGCTGGTTTTTGAAATTCGCGTGAAATCAGGAAGCTTGGACTGAACAAAATGTCTAATTTGTAAATATCTAAAAAATGTCTGTTAGAAAGATTACATTTGGCTAATAGTTGATCAAAAGAGGAAAAATTATCTCAAATAAATTATCATTAAAACTTTGGATGTCTGATCTACACTATTCCTTGAAACCTGCATCCAGTAAGGATGGCTGAAAAAGATGATTATCTATAATGGGACTAGCCAAGAAAAAAACCATTAAGCCCAAAGAATTTTCTAAATTGAGTCCATATTCTCAACTTATTTCTCATGTGCCAATGTAGAGAAGGAAAATGGTAAAAAGATCCTAAAATTGCCAACACAGATTTTTTTTCGAGAACTGCAATTCCATTTCTACCGAGAATGGCCAATTCCCTGACTTATCCAATGTAATAATAAACGTAAATTATGCATGTTAATCACCCAATAGTAAAATCTAAAATCCAAAAGTGATAATCCTCCATTCTTTGTAGTCTTTTGAAGATGGGTTATATGTGGTTTCTTCCCCTGCCATGTGTAGGAAGAAATATCAAAATCTAGTGAACTGATAAAAGATTTGGGAATAAAAATTGCTAACACTTGAAAAAGATACAGAAATGTAGGTACAATGTTCATTTTAATCAAATGAAGACAACCCATCATAATCTTTAAAACAAACAATTTTTAGATATTTACATGTTAGACATTTTGTCCTGTTAAATTTTCTGATTTCCCGCAAATTTCAAATACAATATTATTTTTTATGAACACTTTATTTATAGATTTTTAACCACAATATAATTACACTACATTCAATTTTAAATTATTTTAGAAAAATTATACATGTGGTATATATCCTCCCATCGCCCTCAACCCAACCTCCCACCCTCCCAACCCACCCCATAAAAGAAAAAAAGAAAAAAAAAGAAAAAACTGGAGAATGCCAAGAAAATAAATCATTTCTACAGAAAAAATCTATTGGAGGTTGCAAAGAAGTGAGGTCTTCAGAGACTCAATCATACATGCAGACCAAAATTTCGTAAATGTGGGCTCCATATTTTCCAAAAAGCATGATATTTATCTCACAGATTATGTAATCTTCTCTAATGGTATACAACTACGAAGTTCTGCATGTCATCTTTTCAAACCTAACTCTATTTCTAACTTCCATGATATTGCTATATGTTTTCTGGAAGCTGCTAAAACAATTAACACAATTTGATAAATATTTAAATGTAGTTTTGGCCTTATAACCTTAATATTGCTCAGTAATATTAACATCGGATCCTATGGGAATTTGACCTCAGTAATTCATCCCCAAAAATTATCTACCCCTAACCAAAATTGTCTAACTTTAGGACATTGCCAAGTTGAATGAAAAAAATTCCAACCTCAGATCTACATCAAAAGCATAAATCTGATATGGCAGGATTTAATCTATTTAATTTTTGTGGAGTCAAATATAACTGATGGAAAAAATTATACTGAACTAACCTATATCCTACATTTATAAGTTTAGTCATTTTATTCATACACAACTCTATCCAATCCTTTTTACTTATTTGAGTACTTAAATCTAATTCCCATCTTAATCTTGATTTGGGGGGCCTTTGAAGTAAGTTATACATTACTGAAATAAATGTATTTACAGTAGAGTTAGAAATCAGTAATTCTAATTCACTTTGATTAGGTAATGTCAAAGTAGGACCTATTTTGCCAGATAAAAAAGCTTTAACTTGGTAATAAAAAGATAAATTATTACTCGATACATTAAATTTTTCCCTCATTCTTTCAAATATTATAAATCTCCCATCCTCAAAACAATCTTCAATCTTCATCAAAAATTAAGAAAGATTATACCAAAGAGGTTAGAAAGGGAAATACAGGATTTGGAAAAGGTATTACAAAAAAAAACTTTTGGATGAGAAAAGAAAGCAATCAATAAAGAAAACATTTCATTTTAATGCAATTCATGTATTTATGATAATTTATTGGATTTAAAATCAATCTCCATGGCTAGGATCAAGAGTGATTAGAAATGAGATTTGAACATAATATTTTAAGAAGAAGATTGATGCTCCACTCTCAGCTTGATTAATGATTCTTCATTTTGTGCAAGGCATTGCTTATTACAATTTAAGGTGATGCATAGAACTCATATGTCCAAACTTAAATTATCTCATCTCTAAGCTGATATTGAACCACTTTACGAGAAATGTAAAATTTTTAAAGCTTCTCTAATCTATATGTTTTGGGAGTGCTCAAATTTAGAGGGATTCTGGAAAGATATTTTCCAAGCATTTACAATGAGTCTAAAGATTAATTTAGAACCTTGACCATTAATTGCTGTTTGTTTGTTTCTCATGACCCAGATAAACGTATGTCTGCATCTCAGGAAAAAAAGTTTTAGCTTTTACCACATTGATAGCCAGGCGAGCAATCTTACTAAAATGGAAAGATGATTCATCCCCTACTAATACGCAGTGGCTATATGATGTAATGTCCGATTTAAGGTTGGAGAAAATTAGATATAGTAAAGATAGAAAGTTTCAATTTATAAAGTTGCGGGGCCCATTCTGAAAATTTTATTATAATTGGAAGAATTAAGAATTATCGTGTGCTCCAGAGATTCACTGTCCAATGTTTGAGGATCACCATTGGATCCACATTTTCATTTTTATTTATTATCTAAGGTAACTTTGATTAGAGGGAGGGGGTAGATTAGATGTAGCTTTTAGGGTTTTTTTTCCTTTTTTTAACTTTTTTATTTGGCTCAACTCAGCAAATGTGTTTAACATAGTTTTACAAGATCAATTCAAAATATTGTTTCTAATGTTTATTAAGGAATTCTCGACTGAGTTTCATCTTTTTTTGTGTGCTTACATATATATATAAATGATTTGTCATGTTCTTCCTTCTCTAAAACTCTGTATGTGAGCTTATATGTTAAACTCAATAATAATAGTTTAAAAAGAAAAAGAATGGCTGGTCTATGCGCCAAATGCAGGCAAATGGAACAAGTTCAGATAACCAACTTGGTCTGCATGGATGGGTTAGGCCGAGGAGTCTGTTTCCCTGCTGTATGACTCAATGCCCCCAACAACAGACATTGGATCTTATACAGTTTTATTTTTTTTTAAATAAAGCCCATTTGTCTCCTCCTTGACTCCTATAAAATTGATTTGATTATCTGTATTCCGGAAAAAAAAGTTGCTTTTGACATTACTTATGAAACACACATCATTTTAGAATTAAAGAAGATTTAAATGAATTGATTTTTTTTTTCAAAAATTCAAAACAGGAATCAATATTTTAGGATACAATCCATGAATATTTTGTACCTATCTTGTTAGAAGGTCTTTGCTCTTAGGATGTAATCGATGAATGTTCTGTTCCTGTCACGTTTGTAGTCTTTGGATAACTAGAAGTGCTGAGGTACACAGGTGTTTCTTGCAAATAGTAGGAGGTGCTGCAGGCCAGATGAAAGGGATCTCTTTCAGTTGGGACAGGTTGGCACTTAGCTCAGACATAGAAGAAAGTCACTAGACATCTAGACGGTGGGTAGAAAATGCAACTTGCTCACGCAAGGAATGGTTGAGGTTAATGGTGAAACTGGAAGTAAAAGAAATAAATGATTTTTTAAAAAGGCTTTGTTAATGTGCATAGAGCATTACATCACAGTACAGCCCCTTCAACCTATGATGTTGTGCTGACCAATAGCAACCTACTCTACCTCATACCATAACCCTCTATTTGTTTGTATCCATGTATAACCATATATAACCATATAACCACTTACAGAACAGAACAGGCCAGTTCGGCCCTACTCGTCCATGCCATAACAAATCCCCGCCCTCCTAGTCCCACTGACCAGCACCCGGTCCATACCCGTGCAGTCCTTTCCTCGCCATGTAACGATCCAGTCTTTCCTTAAATGTAACCATGATCCCGCCTCGACCACGTCTGCCGGAAGCTCATTCCACATCCCCACCACCCTTTGCGTCAAGAAATTTCCCCTCATGTTCCCCTTATAATTTTCCCCCTTCAGTCTTAAACCATGCCCTCTAGTTTGAATCTCCCCCACTCTTAATTGAAAAAGCCTATCCACATTGACTCTGTCTGTCCCTTTTAAAATCTTAAACACCTCGATCAAGTCCCCCCTCAATCTTCTACGCTCCAGAGAAAAAAGCCCCAGTCTGCACAACCTTTCCCTGTAACTCAAACCTTGAAATCCTTATATCTTTCCTATAATTTGGTGACCAAAACTGTATTGCAAATTTGGCCTCACCAATGCTTTGTACAATTTCATCATAACCTCCCTACTCTTGAATTCAATACTCCGATTGATGAAGGCCAACATTCCAAGTGCCTTCTTCACCACACCATCTTCCTGAGTATCAGCCTTGAGGGTACTATTTACCATCACTCCTAAATCTAAATGTGACTGAGTCTTGTAAATGCTCCTATTATACCAGCCTCCATCAACCCCCTTATCAGTGCAATCCAAGCACCCACTACTCTCAGTGTAAAAACTTACCCTTGACATCTCTCCAGAACTTTCCTCGTGCAGATATCCTCTCGCCCCAGGAAAAAGGTGCTGGCTGATCAACCTATCCAGGTCTCTCATAATCTTGTAGACTGTTATTAAGTCACTTCTTAACCTTCTTCACTCCAAAGAGAAAAGCGCTAGCTCTGTTAACCTTGCCTCATAAGACACTTTCTCCAATCCAGGCAACATTCTGGTAAATAGCTTTGCCATCCTTCCTGAAATGAGTTGACCAGAACTGAACACAAATATTCCAAGTGTGGTCTAACCACAACTTTAGCTAATGAGGGATGGGAGGAGAACAATTTGTGGCATGAACACCAACATGGACCTGTATGGCCAAATAGTCTACTTCTCTGCTATAAATACTGGATAATACTTTGTACCATTGTAAGGTTAATTAGAAGTGTGGCCTTGCTTCTGCAGGTGTTTGCATCATTAGTCTTCAGATTGAAAACACATCAAATGGTATCAATATCCAATACAGATGATGAAGGATTACAGATTATATTTTTCTTCTACAGATGCTGCCTGACCTGCTGAGCAGGTGAAACACAACAGGCTGGAGACACTGTGATTGTAGTAAACACACCAAAATGCTAGAGTAACTCAACTGGACTTTTCAGCATCTACAGGAGACAAAGATATATTGCCAACATTTCAGGCCTGAGCCCTTCTTCACAGAAAAATCAGAAAAGGTAGAAGGAGGATATACTAGAAAGTCTCAGAATTCAAACAATGGGGGAGGAATCCAGACCAACAAAAGGTGTTAATTGGATATGATAAGGGGCCAGGAAGAATTTTCATGTCTGTGCAAAAAGTGACAGGGAATGGAAAGACGATGAGACTGGGCACCCTTCAACTGAATGGCACTAATATCGACTTCTCCAACTTTCATTAAAACTTCCACACCCCCCCCCCCCACCCTCTTCTTACCTCATCTTTTCCTTCCTTTTGCACAGATTTGATAAATTCTACCAGTGACCCGGGTTCAAATCCAGCACTGCCTGTAAAGAGTTTTTAAGCTCTTTCTATGTAGGTTTCCTCTTGGTGCTCCGATTTCCACCCATCCTCCAAAGCGTATTGTAGGTTAATTGGGTGCAATTGGGCCACACGGGCTTCTGGGCTGGGAGAGCCTGTTACTGTGCTGTAGCTCTAAATTTAAAACATTCAAACTTAAGAGTGACCAGGATGATCAAGGTGAGAGACCAATTCCTCTACTAGGGGTAAATAATTTAGGCCAGGTTCCATCCTGACCTCGGGTGGTCTGTATGAAGTTTGCATCTATTCCCCATCACTGACTGGGTGCCCTAATTTGCGGCCACCTCCCAGAGATGTGAGGGCCAAAAGGTTAATTTGCCCTGGGTTGTAGGTTGTAGGAGGCAGTTGCTGGGAATTTGGAGAGAATAAAATGATTAGCGTAAATGAGGATAGTGACTGAGAGCATTTTTCTGTGCATTTTCAACTCTATGACTTCAAATCCAAATGACAGCAGAAAATTTAATCAATATTTTTAAAATAAGTTGACAATTAAATATCTGGTATCAGTCATTGTGCCAGTGAAAGGAATGATTTATTGGAAAATTCAGTTGGATCCCCAAATGTTTCTCAAGGAAGATAAAAGTTATTCCAGACCAACCAAATGCGATTGTCACGTGACTGCCCTCATCAATGGCCAAACCTGTTGCTAAATTCAGAGGTTAGAGTTCAAAACAATTACAGATGACCTTTTCCATCCAGCACACAGTATCTTTGACCTATTACCATCTGAAAGGAGGTCCAGGAGCATCAAAATAAGAAACTGGGAAATAGCTTCTTGCCACAGACTGAGAGACTGATGAATGGTATCCTATATCTGAGTAAATCATCCCAAAATATTTATATGCTGGTATTTATTTTAAATGATATCTTTATGTATAAACAGTAAGTGATTATTATGTGCTGTCTATTGTGTGTGGAGCATGGCCCAGAGAAATGCTGTTTCAACGGGTTGTATATATGCAGTCAAATGATAATAAACTTGAAAATGAACTTGAAATATAGTTCGATAATAAACACTGACCTTGCCAGCAACATTCTCTTTCCATGAAGCAATTAAGAATCACATTCATCTGTCCTCTCCACACTAAAAGGAACTTTCAATGGATTTGGCCTGAAATTTCTGAAATAAGCAAGGGAAAAGGGTATTAAATATCACGTAATCACTAAAGCAAGAAGGTATTTTCACAAGGATTTTTCATTCAATAAGCGCACTATAAATAGCACTGATATTTTTTAACTGGCAGGTAAAATATGAGCAAATGTGTAATTAGTGAAAGAAACTATGTACATTTAAATTGAATGAGCATATGTACTAAATATGTTTAATATCTTAGTGTGATGGAGAGATACAGAACAGACCCAAGTCCTTCAATCCACTAAGTCTACAATAACTATTAGGAACTCATTTTCACATCAAACCTCTCTTCACTCAATTTATTCTCCATCAGCTGAGAGAACTGCTGGTATCAAAATCTCAAGCATGTGACACACGAATGGCATCATGAAGAAAGCCTTACTTCCTCAGGAGTTTGCGGAGGAGCTAGTGGAGTTGTTCAAGTGAACCGGTACGGACTTGAAGGGCCGACATGGCCTGTTTCTGTGCTGTAAACGGTTATATGGTTATATGGTTATATGTTAGAGCAGCTAACCTGGCTCAGGGTGTTGAAGGGCATTGCCCCCAGATGAACATGATGCCTAAACCCCTCATGTGTACACAAGCACATGAGCAACATCTAATTAGAGTCAGTCATCTGGATGAATCCACCATCCCTTTGAATCCACCAGTGCTACTTGACTCATCGAGTTCTATGCTTATTGCAGGAATAGTGGGGTAAGTTGGAAAATTCATGATCTCTGACTGTATATAGAGCATGGTTAGCGTAGCAGTTAGCATTACACTGTTACAGTGTCAACAACATGGGTTCAAATCTGCGCTGTCTCTGGTTGGTGTAGTAGTTCGCACAATGCCTTTACAGCACCAGTGATCAGGACTGGAGTTCGAATCCCGTGCTGTCGCTAAGGAGTTTTCTCCGGGGGCACCCACTGTTCAAAATGTACAGGGGGTGTAGGTTAATTGGATGTAAATTTGACGGCACAGGCTCGTGGGCTGAATTGCCCTGTTACCGTGCTGTATGTCTAAATTAAACTAAACTAATTAAATTAATTAATTTAAAAATTAAAACTGCTTCTCCAGACCACAGTGCACACATATCATCTTTCTTTCTTTGGCTTGGCTTCACGGACGAAGATTTATGGAGGGGGTAAAAAGTCCACGTCAGCTGCAGGCTCGTTTGTGGCTGACAAGTCCGATGCGGGACAGGCAGACACAGTTGCAGCGGTTGCAGGGGAAAATTGGTTGGTTGGGGTTGGGTGTTGGGTTTTTCCTCCTTTGCCTTTTGTCAGTGAGGTGGGCTCTGCGGTCTTCTTCAAAGGAGGTTGCTGCCCGCCAAACTGTGAGGCGCCAAGATGCACGGTTTGAGGCGTTATCAGCCCACTGGCGGTGGTCAATGTGGCAGGCACCAAGAGATTTCTTTAGGCAGTCCTTGTACCTTTTCTTTGGTGCACCTCTGTCACGGTGGCCAGTGGAGAGCTCGCCATATAACACGATCTTGGGAAGGCGATGGTCCTCCATTCTGGAGACGTGACCCATCCAGCGCAGCTGGATCTTCAGCAGCGTGGACTCGATGCTGTCGACCTCTGCCATCCCGAGTACTTCGACGTTAGGGATGAAAGCGCTCCAATGGATGTTGAGGATGGAGCGGAGACAACGCTGGTGGAAGCGTTCTAGGAGCCGTAGGTGGTGCCGGTAGAGGACCCATGATTCGGAGCCGAACAGGAGTGTGGGTATGACAACGGCTCTGTATACGCTTATCTTTGTGAGGTTTTTCAGTTGGTTGTTTTTCCAGACTCTTTTGTGTAGTCTTCCAAAGGCGCTATTTGCCTTGGCGAGTCTGTTGTCTATCTCATTGTCGATCCTTGCATCTGATGAAATGGTGCAGCCGAGATAGGTCATATCATAAACAGCAAATAATTACCATTATATATATAAAATTTAAAATAAAAATATTTAAATATTTTGTGATTATTTACTCAACTACAAGATCATTCTCTCAGCCTATGGGAAGAATCTATTTCCCAACCTGGCAGTCTGATTTTGATGCTCCTGCATGCTGTGATCTAACATTTTCAAATGTAAAACTAATTTTAAAGTCTAATATTCACCTTACAGGATCTATACTCCAAAACCAAGGCTACAAGAGCCTCATTAGTTGAGCTGGAGCACACAGACGATGGTTACATTTGCACAAACCCGATGGCTGGGCTCTAAGTTTCCTTTGATTCATTCATTGATCATACAAGAGGAAGGAACTTACACCCAACATATGCAACACCAAGTTGCTCCATGAACCTGCCCTTGCAGCACCACACTTCTGCAACAAACCTTCATGCTGAACTCTTGGAAAATGTCTACTATTTCCCATATCTCAGGAGCCAGGTCTCAGAGATGGCAGATATTTTCACCTTCATTGCACCAGCAGAGCCTTTGGCCAATTAGGAGAAAAGATGTTTGAAGACCTCACAACTTTCATGGTCTACTGAGCAGCAGTGCTACCTTTGTGTATATGGACTATCTCCTGCCGTAGGGATGGTATTTCGACCAATTCACCAGAAAGGCAAGCTAGATTGATTTATTTTTTTTATTACCATGTGTATCGAGATATAGTGAAAAGCTTGACATTATGGGCCCTACAGGCAGCTCTCAAAAGGTTGCCATGCTCCAGAGCCATTATGGATCCATTTTTGGCAAGTAAACTGACATCAGTGTCTTCTCCCACACCAACATCCCCAGTACTGAGGACCTAACTAGTCTCGTGCTGCTATTTGGGGGCCAGATATGTCGTTCACACATCCAACACCTCGTGCCTGAAACATACAACTCCAATCTTTTTGTGGGAAGAGCCTTCGAGGCAAACAGAGGAAATGATTCAAAGGATGTTCTCAAGGCTCCCTTGAAGAAATCCAAGATCTTCACTGGCTCCTGTGAATCTTTGACCCATGATTGCTCAAAGCACAGGAGGGGCATTTCCAAAATTTGGGGCACCTTGAGTCCATGTATTGGGAGAACACAAAAACCCAGTGTAAAATGAACAGACCACCTCAATAATGATCCGTCCTTCATCCTTCCCCTGTCCCATCTGTAGATATGTTGGTGTCTCCCTCATAACCCTCATGAGCTTCCTCAGAATAAGGGATCAGGCAAGTCATCCTCAAACCCAGGGACTTCACAAGATTACTGATGAAACACAAGAACAGGTCCTGTCCCAAAATGTCGACTGAACATTTCTCTCCATGGATGCTGCCTGACTGGGCATGGACTGCACTTCCCAAGAAGACTGAAGCAGTAAGGTTACCAGCCACAATCATGTCAACCTTCTAAAGGAGCTCTATCAAGACCATCCTTACCAACTGCATCACAGTGTGGTACAGTTACTGCAGAGAAATGAATCGGAGGTTAATCCACAAACCATAAGAATGGCAGAGAGGATCACGGGGGTCTGCTCCCCCTCCCCCCACCCCATTACCATGCTCTACTGGGATCATTGTCTGAGGTGGACCCACTGAGGACCACTTCCACTCCAAACATACCATCTTTCAGCTGTTTGTGTCTGGAAACCATGAGTACCAGCACCTCTAGACTGAGGAGCAGCTTCTTCCCATAGGCAGTGAGAATGCTGAATGACCAAAGGAACCGTTCACACTAACCATCCAAGACTCTCATATTTATAAGACAATATTCATTAATTTATTTATCTGAATATTAGTCTTCCATATGTATTGTTTGTCTGTGTGTGCATTTTATTTGGCAGTGTACCTGGATGTTTTACACCGAGGACCAGAGAACACTTTTTCATCAGTTGTACTTGTGCAATCAGATGACAATAAACTTGACTTGTTTTGACTTGGCTTGATCTGCTGAGTCTTCCAGCTCCCCTTTATTTACCCAAGGAGATGTTCTATACACATTTGGTAGATTGTGGAGAGGCCCCTGGAGTCGATCTGTCTCTGCAGAAAAAACCACAATAAGAAGACTTGCCTTGCAGACTGAGCATTTTTTTTAATAAATAAAGCACATTTGTTTATGAGCTTAAATTACTGGCTGCCCTCCAGTGCCTTGGATGGCGAATGGGAGAAGACACTGAGACGATTTCAGACAGCTGATTAATTGAAACTTACGAAATTCATACTCTGTGCCTGGATTTGGGGTATCAAATGCCAGGCGTGACCACTCCCAACTTAACATATTAACTGAGAGATAATTTTCTGTCTCAAGTGAGACAGTACACAATGGAGCAGATAAAAGACCCACGCTACTGGATTTCCAGGCAAATTAAAGCAATGGAAGGAGGTGAGATTGTTTTCACCATGTATTACACAGACTACGGCTGATACTTCAGAACAGATGAAAGTGAATATTGTATTGTACCACCCTGGTCAAAGTCATCAGTCCTTAAATTTCAGAACCCATATGGAATACTCTTTCAAAGTGCCAGCACAGGTATTCAAAAATAAATTTGTCTTGTGTTTAACATTGAGCTGAACGATCATGGTGTCTGTGTGGATTCAATTGGATGGGTTCACCCTTGATGCTATATATTTTTAAGTATGTATCCTATGTGTGCCATGGCCCATTGTGTGTGTGTGTGTGTGTGTGTGTGTGTGTGTGTGTGTGTGTGTGTGTGTGTGTGTGTGTGTGTGTGTGTGTGTGTGTGTGTGTGTGTGTGTGAGCACGTGTGCATGTGCATGTATGTGCGTGCGTGCCATGTAACCTGAGCATGATGGCATAATTGAGCGATATTCCCCATATGCCAGCCTGCAACCGAAGAAATACAACGGCAAAGAACAAAACTGAATAAAAGACGATCAATCTGCAGCTGAATTGCAACAGCTGGAACACATTGTGTGACCCCGAGAACTATAGTCAACAAACGCGCCATATTCCCCAGTAACCTATTCCATTTCTTGATTACTCTGGAATGGCATTTTAATTTTTGAAATATGTTTTTTGGCATCCTCGTATGTAAGAGCAAGGGTTTGGACGTGCAGCATTGCTCTAGTCTCCTGGCTATAATACTGATCAAGTTTTTCTTTCAGAATATTTTACTTCTGATTATTTGTGTTTGAAAGAGGAGGATATTGTGCTGGTGGCGAAGATGCCATCAACATAAATGAATAGAACTTCCTTTTATCACCATTGTCAGAAATGAAGATTAGAATACGTGGAAGCGGAGTAATTTACTGCTACAAATTCAAACTGAGAAACTCAGCAATCACGCAGTGATCCAAAAATTCCAAGAGATTCGCAGCCATTAAAGACAGCCAGCCTAACTAAGAGTGTCTGCAAATTATTGGGGGAGAAAAAGCCGATTTCCTTAACTGGCCAACACAAGGTGCATGAGCATTTAAAACACAAGCCTCACTAACATAGTCTAATTCAACTGGCGTGCTCCCGATGGTCTCCACCATTGTTAATGTGAATTATCTAATGCAGGAACCATGGCTCCACAATGGCATTGAGCCATAGAACAATAGATAATTACAGCATAGAAAATAGGCCTTTTGGCCTTTCTTGTCTGTGCCAAGCTATTATTCTGCCTAGTCCCACTGACCTACACTCAGTTCATATCTCTACATATCCCTCTCATCCATGTACCTGACCAAAATTTTCTTAAATGTTAAAAATGAGTCCTCATTCACCACTTAAGGTGGCAGCTCATTCCAAACTCCAATTATTCTCTGCGTGAAGTTCCACCTAAACTTTTCCCCTTTCACCCTTAACCTGTGTCCTCAGTGGAAAAAGCCTTCTTGCATTTACTCTAGCAATTTCAAATACCTCTATCAAATCTCTCCTCATTCTTATACTTCTTCTTCTTTGGCTTGGCTTTGCAGACGAAGATTTATGGAGGGGGTAAATGTCCACATCAGCTACAGGCTCGTTTGTGGCTGACAAGTCCGATGCGGGACAGGCAGACACGGTTGCAGCGGTTGCAGGGGAAAATTGGTTGGTTGGGGTTGGGTGTTGGGTTTTTCCTCCTTTGTCTTTTGTCAGTGAGGTGGGCTCTGCGGTCTTCTTCAAAGGAGGTTGCTGCCTGCCGAACTGTGAGGCGCCAAGATGCACGGTTTGAGGCGATATCAGCCCACTGGCGGTGGTCAATGTGGCAGGCACCAAGAGATTTCTTTAGGCAGTCCTTGTACCTTTTCTTTGATGCACCTCTGTCACGGTGGGCAGTGGAGAGCTCGCCATATAACACGATCTTGGGAAGGCGATGGTCCTCCATTCTAGAGACGTGACCTACCCAGCGCAGTTGGATCTTCAACAGCGTGGATTCGATGCTGTCGGCCTCTACCATCTCGAGTACTTCGATGTTAGGGATGAAGTCGCTCCAATGAATGTTGAGGATGGAGCGGAGACAACGCTGGTGGAAGCGTTCTACGAGCTGTAGGTAACCCATGATTCGGAGCCGAACAGGAGTGTGGGTATGACAACGGCTCTGTATACGCTTATCTTTGTGAGGTTTTTCAGTTGGTTGTTTTTCCAGACTCTTTTGTGTAGTCTTCCAAAGGTGCTATTTGCCTTGGCGAGTCTGTTGTCTATCTCGTTGTCGATCCTTGCATCCGATGAAATGGTGCAGCCAAGATAGGTAAACTGGTTGACCGTTTTGAGTTTTGTGTGCCCGATGGAGATGTGGGGGGGCTGGTAGTCTTGGTGGGGAGCTGGCTGATGGAGGACCTCAGTTTTCTTCAGGCTGACTTCCAGGCCAAACATTTTGGCAGTTTCCGCAAAACAGGACGTCAAGCGCTGAAGAGCTGGCTCTGAATGGGTAACTAAAGCGACATCGTCTGCAAAGAGTAGTTCATGGACAAGTTGCTCTTGTGTCTTGGTGTGAGCTTGCAGGCGCCTCAGTTTGAAGAGACTGCCATTCAACTCAGTTCCTGAAGTCCTGGCAACTTCCTAGTGTAAGTCTCCGCTGCACTCTTTCAAAGTCATTGAGATATTTCCTGTAATTAGGTGACCAAAATTGCACACTGCAATCCTCCCTCACAGCTTCAGATACCTGGTTCAATCCCCAACCTCAGGTGCTTTCTGTGTGGAATTTGCATGTTCTCCCTGCGTCCTTAGGAGCTTCCTCTGAGTGCTTTGATTTCCTCACATGTTCCAAGGACCTGTGGTTAATTGGGCATGGTGATTCGGGCACTAGAGAGGGTAGCTTGGAGGAAAATAAGGTTGATGGTATTGTGAGTTTAAAAATTGGTTAGTGAGAAATAAACTAAAGATTGAGATGGATGAGATCTCCGTGGAGACCATTTATGGGTTGTGTATTACAAAGGGATAGGAGCTTTGGATTATATGTTCCCATTGTTCTGATGAGAAGCTCCTACTCCCCACTATAATTCTTTTACCTTCCTCCAACACTCCTCTTCCTCTTAGATACCCCTTCCAGTCAGATTCCTGCCCTTTTCCTCTTAATCCCCAATTGTCAATGGGACATCAACCATCTGGACCTCTCCAAGACCCTCCATTCTTTCCCATCCCTGAAGACGCAGCTCTCCACTCACTCCTCACGAACCCCACCTTCATCATTAAACTGGAGGCACAAGAGACTGCAGGCGCTGGATTTGGGAGCAAGAAAGCACTTTGCTGGAGCAACTCAATGGGTCGAGCAATATCAGAGAGAGAAAAGGGAGGGTCTCCATTTTGGGTGACAACCTGTCATCGAGACGTTATCATTAACCACACAGACAAGATGATGTTGTGGTCTAGTAGATTAACCTTTACCTTGCAGAGGGTAGACAGAGCTCTTGGATGCCTTCTAGTATCTACCACTTGACAAAGACCATCTGGGCACTCCATGTCAAAGGAATCTAGGATGAATTTTAATTCTTTCCTACCTTGTTTTATCAGATCTGTTCCTCCCAGTGATCCTCTAAAATCTTGGACCAGTTCTGGTGTATTCACTTTCCATGCACTCACTGGCCAGTGGTTCCTCTGGTTTAATTGGTCCCACTGAGTAGTGGACCATCTGGTAAAATGGTCCCTGTGAGCAACGGACCCTCTGGTAAAATGGTCCCGCTGAGCAGAGGTTCCTCTGGTAAACAGCCTGACTGAACAGAGGTTCCCCTTGTAACATGATCCCATTGACAGCTTATCGAGAAGCTGCCTAGGGTTCTGAATGACTACCACCTCTCCTAATGTCAGGGTGAGAAGTTGGAACTCACCCCTGCCCTTGTCGAGGGGTTCAAGGGACAGGAGTTTGATTTTTATAAAATCGAGAAGACTTGGAAACGTTATTACTATAGCAATTCATGCAAAGGTCAAAATTACTTCAAGACTCCTTGAAGTCAAGTAACGTGGTCTGTGGTCTTTTGACATTCTCCACTAAAGGCTATGCTCATAAATTGTAAAAATATTTTTGTTGTATTCAGTCATAGTAATACATAGTGAGCACTTTGAGCCTCTTGCTTTATTAAACAAAATCTGACACTTCTCATGTTAATTGATATGGAGACACATATTCAAAATCTGGATAAAGAATTAGATCTCAAGGAGAAACTTAAAGAGGGGCAAAGATGGAAAGAAGTGGAAAGGAAAGATTTTAGACAAAGCTTAGGGTTTCGGCAACATGGCCACCAGTGGTAGACTAATTAAACTCCAAGATATGCAAGGTTTGCGAAGAATCCTAGGGAAGAAGATAAGGAGAGGTGGAAACATGGTGGGATTTGGAAACAAGGAAAAGAATTTTAAAATTAAGAAGATGCTAAAGGCAAAGGTCATGTTGTAGCAGGCACAAGATATGAGAGGTGAAGGATACAAGGTGCAAGTTAGGAGGATGTTTAGATGGATGAACCGTCTACTCATCTATTCCCGAGGTGGAAACCTGACAATTTCAAGGCCAGGAGGGATCGATGAAATGGGGCTGAGTCTCCTCATGTACATTTGGAAGCTGATTCTATCTGCCCAGGTAACATAGCATACTGATGACACAAGCAAGAGAAATCGAAAGGGATTGAGAAAAAATGATCATCTGATTGTTTATATACAGCTGGACAAAGCAGCATTTCTCCAGTCCACGATGCACATACATCATACACAGCATATAATAATCACGTGCATAAAGGTAATATAGTATATATATATATATATATATATATATATATATATACACACATATATATTCTAGAAATATTTTGGAATCATTTATTCGTTCAAGGGAAGAAGCAATTACCTGGATTGGCAATCCCGATTTTGATACTCTTGTAACTCCCCCCCCCCCCCCACCCCCCTTGATGGTAGTGGGTCAAAGATTCTGTGTGCTGGGTGGAAAGGATTCTCAATCATTCTTTGAACCCTATTTAAGCAATGCTCCCTGATAATTCTGCTAATAGCATGCTAACTACACATCTGCTTTCTTGTACACCAGTTGCGATGAACTCTTCCCTTTCTGCAGTAGGCTTCAGCTTGTTGCTGGAGTTTATTGTCTTCACAGTGCCTTCGTGGTCTGGTCCTCTAGCTTGGTAGACCTGTAGTGTTCTTTACACTGTGTAGTCTTTTCTTTTTGATCAGAGACGAAAAAGAGAGAACGCACCTTTGTTTGGAGCTAGAGTCGGCACTGCAACAATGAGTGCCACCATTTCTTTTTTTAAAAGTGCCCAATCAGTCATGTAACTTTTCCATGGATTACCCAATGGAAATCAAACATTTCTTTAGAACTTCATTTTATGAAAATAACTTGAATTTGGCTGAACAAGAATTAGCAAAACATCTAAACTTGCCAAGTTACACATCTCAGCATTGTTTCAAAGCAGAGATTTAAAGTCTCACGAGGTGTGCACTCCAATAAACAATGTTTACATTTGAGGCATTTTCCTTCATGTCCCAACACCTCATGTTCATTACCTGTTGTCCACCCTTTGGATCTTTGCTCCCATCCCTCCAACTTCTGACCTCGGGCTCAAATGCTCCCAGTACCCCACCTTCAAATGCACTCCACTGCCAATTCCTGGTTCCCTTTTCTTTTGAATGCCTTTCTTTTCCACATGCACTCTGAGATATTTTCCTTCACATGAAAGAAACTATAGAAATAGTTACTACTGCTGAGGTTTGGTTAAGTCCCAGCTGGCAAACCAACACTGATTCGAGGAATGATAGCTTATGGTAAATTTGTAAAACCTAGCTTTACTTTACAATTGGAAAGTTCTTTACAAGGGACTTTCTTTTATTTCTCTTTATTGCTGATCTACACCCACACCTCTTACCCACTGAGACAATTACCTGGATAACGAACCCATAATGTTTTTACATGGTTCTCCTGGGTTTCAAAATATTGTATCCACATGTAAAAAGTATTAACTATACTGAACAAGCAGCCTGCATCATCTGTGGAGGCAAAGGGATAGGTAATTCAGAATCATCGATATTTTCCTCCACAGATGCTGCCTTGACCAGATTTCCTCCAGTATCTCTGTTTCGCTCCTGATTCCAGCACCTTCAGTCTCCCCATTTAATGCCTTGTCTGTGATGTGGATACTGGACCCTCCATTGAGCAGTGGAGTTCCTTATGCACCACAGGGCTTTCGAAATGGTGGAACAAATCCAGAAGCAGTGGTTCAGCGGTAAACTGTTAAAACTTTGTGCTGAGCGGAAAACAAATTGTGCGAATATAATGATCTAGCGTGAGAAGCAGTGGGATAAATCCTGATTTCCAGTGCAGACCAGACTCAAACAAGGATGTGCCAAGACTCACGCCTCCATCTCACTGGAAAGGAGTTAACCTGTATGATGAGCAGAAAGCAAAACCATCTACTGGAGAAACTCAGAGGGGGTCAAGTAGCACCAGTGAGAGAAAAAAGAACACATGGAATTTAGGGACAACTTTGCTGCAATCAGGCATCTGCTTTGCTTAGTCTGGGTTCAAGGCTCAAAAATAGTTCAGCATAGACTAGATGAGCTGAAGAGCATGTTACTATGGTGTAGCGTTTCATGGTTCTAATAAGTTCCATTGAAAGGCAACAGACATTCTTTTATGGTGGGAGAGTTTAGGGCAAGAGGGTACAATATCTGGATTGAAGGGCGCCACTTGGAGCAGAGATGCAAAGGAATTTCTTCAGCCAGAGGATGGAATTGTTGCCACAGGTGGTTGTGGAGGCAGTCATTGGGTGAGTTTAAGGCAGAGATTGACAGGTTCATGATTAGCCAGGGCATCACAGATTATGGGGAGAAGGCTGGGCAGTGGGAAAAATGGGTCAGTTCATCAAAGGGATGAATAGCTCTGATGTCTTATGATCTTATGGTTTAATCACAAGTTCAAAAGAAAAATTAGAGTAGAAAGAGAACACGGCCCCTGATACCCTTCCCAATATTCACCATCATCTCAACCCATCCTCAGACCTTGACGCTGCCCATAGCCATCAGTCTCCTAATCTTTGAATTAAATTTAAATGTTAAGTTTTATTTACAACACAGTAGAAGCTGATTCTGGGCATTGAGATCTGTGCTGCCCAATTTCATCCAATTAACCTTCCAATCCTCTTTGTTTTGGAGGGCAGGAGACAACTGGAGCACCTGGAGAAAACCCATGCAGGTCACCAGGGGGAACATGCAAACTCCTTACAGGCAGTGGGGTGGCATGTTTGGCATAGTGGTTAGTGCCACACCTTTACAGAGCTAGCAAATGGGACTGGTATTCAAATCCTGCACTGCCTGTGTTTATACGTTCTCCTGGTGTCTGCGTGGGTTTTCCAAAGGCCTTCTGGTTTCTTTCCACCCTTCAAAACATACCGGGGGTGTAGGTTATCTGGGAGTAAATTGGGTGGCATGGGCTCATTGGCCAAAATGGCTTGTTCGCGTGCTGTATGTCTAAATTTTTTTTTAATTAAAAATTTCAAAAAAACAGTGCCGGATTCGAACCCCGGTCACTGGCTGTGTAATGATGTTGCACTAACTATGCCACCCAAAATCCCATCTACTTCACTTTTAATACAGTGTACTTCTGATGAGCTAGCATCCACGCCACATTGGAGGAGAGAATCCTAGAAGTTCACCATCCAAATAAGGGAGGCTAGTAGAATGCAGCTGATCCAAGCAGTAGGTTGATCCAGTTGCAACAAAGAGCCTATGCTGACTGACAATTCGATGCTCCAAGACCAATCGATTACATTGAGGTCTTTAAGCCTGCTCATTAACCTCACTGTGACTTGCTTCACATTGCTTCACATTCCAGCGAATGGATCATTTCACAGTCAGGGGAAGCTACAGGTCATTCCATCCAAAAAATGGGATATGGGTGGTAATTGGGCAGTACTGGGTGGTAAAGATTTGATGATGGGAGCTTTTTTTTATTTAAATACAATAGATACAATGCAGTATGAGATGTTCATTTTTTTTAAAATTAGAGAAACAGCACCGTAACAAGGCCCTTCCGGCCCATGAGTCTGTGCTATCCAAGTACACAAATTAACCTATAGACCCTGTGCATCTTGGAGGGTGGGAAGAAACTGGAGCACCCAGAGGCAACCCACTCAGACCCCAGGGAGAACATACAAATGCCTTACAGACAGCGCCAGATTCGAACCCAGGTCGCTGGTGCTGTGATAGTGTTGCACTAACTGATATGTCTTGAGTGCTATTGTTTATCGCGAGGGAAAATGAATATTAGAATTGGGAGATTATACTTACATTACAGCAGGTATTGTGGAGCCCATGTCTGGAGTATTGTTCTCCTTAGAAAAGAAAGGATGTTAATGCATTGGAAGCAATTCAGAAAATATTTAAATTTTAAATTTAAAGATTCAAATTTATTTTTCTTAAAATTATTTTTTTACAATGTAGACATACAGCTTGGGAACAGGCCCTCACAGCCCTAGAGCCCAAATTAGCCTACAACCTCCATACATTCTTGACAATGAGGAGGAAACCAGAACACCTGGGGACAACCCACTCAGACACGGGGAGAACGGACAAACTCCATATAGACAGCACTGGATTTGAACCTGGGTCATTGGCGCTATAATAGTGTGGAGCTAACCGTGCCAGGAAGATCAAATGCCTCACGAGCAAAGGTTGGACTTTCTCAGCTTGTTTCTGCTGGAGCTTAGAGAATAGGAGAAAGCTTTCATTAAAATACGTGGGATCTTGAAGGTGGATGGTTCCTTTAGTGGGAGAAGCCTGAACGAGCAGCTATTGTTTGAAAATAAGGGGTTGCCTGTTTAACACAGATGTAATTTTTATTTCTCAGAAGATTGTGTCTTTGGAATTCTCTGCATCTCACAGCCGGGGAAACAGGAAGAATATTCTTATGGCAGATGGAAGTATTTTATAAGAGGCTAAAACATTATCACATAAAGAGGAGAAAGTCAAGTGAATATGATAGTCAGGTCAGCTATAAAACTGTAGAATATAAAACCATGAGGGACATAGATACAATGAATGGGAGTAGTCTTTTTTTTTTCTCCCAGGGTAGATGAGTCTAAAACTAGATTGTATAGATTTAAAGTGAATAGGATAAGATATTTTTTAATAAGGGGGAACTGAGGGGCAACTTTGACCATGCAAAAGGAGGTGGGTATATGGAAGTGTTGGAAAAGGGTATAACTGTAATGTTTCAAAGAATTTTGAACAGGTACCTGCATAAGAAATGTTGTGAGATACATGGATCAAATGGAAGCCTATGTAGGCAATTTGGTCAGCAGAGATAAGTTGGGCTGAAGGGCCAGTTTCCATTCTATAAAACTCTGACAGCCTAGGTTTGAGGGTCAGATTAGCCTGATGCTGATTCACGTTTATTTGTTCTCCTAATCACCAGGCTAGAGTCGAAAATAACTTAGCAACTAACCAACCCATTTAGACACGGGGTCAGACACACAATGTTGGAGAAACTCAGCAGCTTAAATGGTGTTCAAAAGCCTGAAACGACAGTTATGCATTTTTATATATAAAGGACACTGTTTGGGCTGCTGAGTTTCTCCAGTATTTTGTGTTTTTACTTCATCCATGGTGTCTACTGATTTTCATGTTTTACATCTGGATCAAAGAGCCTTGGAGACCCACCACTGGTTGAGACACAGGCTCTGTCCATTGGTCAATGAATGGCCTCCCTGAGCAGGAGGTGCTGATAAATGTCGGGAAAGGGAAGGGTGGAATCTCTGAGCCAGGGGGAGACAAAGTAATCCAAGGGTTACAATTACAGCAACATTAGTGGGTTGGTAGAAAACAGAGCAGTTGTGACAGTGTCTTTGTTGCCAACATTTCTGACCACAATTATGCCTGGAATGCCACAAAAGACCAGACAAGTTAGGAAAACAGTCAGGGAAGGAAAAACCTCACTCTCTAATTACTTTATTTTTTTTAACTGATAAATGTGAGAGAGGCAGATGGTTTGCATTTAACAAAAATAAATATAAAATGGCGACACAAGTGTGTTCAGTGCGCCTATGTTTGCAGAGATGACGGAGGGTGATCGGGCCTTGAAGTAGGAGATGTGAAATGCTTGGAAGGCAAAGGTTAGTGTAGCGGATAGCACAGGTCTGTTACCAGTGATGATGGTTCAAATCTGGCGCTATCTTTAAGGAGTTAGTATGTTCTCCCCACGACTGCATGGTTTCCTTTGGTTTCCTCGCACTGTTCAAAATGTATTGGGTTTGTAGGTTAATTGGATGTAATTGGGCAGCAAGGGCTCATGAGCCAAAATGGCCCTATTACTGTGCTGTATGTCTACATTTTTAAAAAAATTAAACACTTCCTTTTCAACTGTTTACTCTCCGCTCATCCTGGAATTCCATTCGCTCTCAATTTATCTTCCTGAAATTTCTGAGGGGCTTTAGTTGTTGCGGTTCTCTGCTTCCATCAGATCTTCGCTCACGCTGACTCCTCGGTCAAGTCTGGACAGTGTCTACCCTCCAACCTGAGAGCTGGCCAGAAAACCGAGAACCACAACACCTCTTTATCTCTATTTTGGGTCGGTTGCAGCTCTGTAGGTGGTATTCTCAGTCATAACGTGGTGAGCCCAAGCTCCCCTTTGAGAGACTGAAGTGCACAAGAAGCAAAAACAGGAGTGGTCTCTTACCTTCCACAAAAACACAGAATATTGCAGCGCAGAACAGATCCTTTGGCCCACAATATTGTGCTAACTCGTGTAAAGATGCTCTACAATCTAAACCTTCTTTACCTCATACCTATAATGCTCTATTTTCTTGCACCTATGTGCCCATCTGAGAGTCTCTTAAATGTCCCAACTATGCCAACCTACACCATCACCCCAGGCATCCCACTACCGTCTGAGAAAAAAAAAAGCTTACCCTTAACATCTCCCCTATGCTTTGCTCTCATCACCTTACCCAAATATCCTCTGGTACTTGCTACTGTCACTCCAGGAAAAAAGGTGCTGGCTCTCCACCCTATCTGTGCCTCTCATAATCTTGTCGAGGTCTATTAAGTCATCCATCATCCTTCTTCACTCCATAGATAAAAGCCCTAACTTTGCTAACCTTATCTCATAAGACACTTTCTCCAATCCAGGCTTCATCGTCATAAATCGCTTTTGCACCCTCTCCGAAACTTCCACAGCCTTCCTGTAATGAGGCATGGCCAATCATTTATCTTTATGCAACTTTACACATGTTAATATTTTAAAATCTATTGATAAAGTTTCCAATGCCAGTACAGAGGGAGTTGCTGTTTTGTTACAGGAGACATAAAGCTCAAAATGAACAGAGAAGCTGGAGGGGCTCAGCAGGACAGGTAGCATCCATGGAGAGAAATGATCAGTCAGGACTTTTACTGAGATTAAAGAAGGTAGCGTCTATATCAACCAGAGAAAGGCGAGGAAAAGGAAAAGGTACAAGCAGTGATGATACCCAGTGATGACAGAAGAGGGTGGGAGAGATGGGGAGGCAGGAAGAGGAGTAGATGGGTGAGGGAGAAGAAGGCTAGGGAGGAAAGTGAGAACAGGAGAAAGTGAAGGAGAGGTGGAAACCATAGAATTGAATGATATTATGCAGTTGGGATCAAGGCTGTTTAAGATGAATACAACACTTTGCTCCTCCAATTTATATTTAGCCTCACCCTGAATGAGGCCGAGGGCAGACATCTTTGTCAAAGCTTGTCAGATGAGAGTAACTTATTCATGGCACCATTATGAAGAACTCAGTGCATTCTGACCAACATTTACTCCTCAACCATCATCAGCTAACCAAATAAACACACTAGTCAGTCATTATCACCATGGTCTTTGGAGGAATTCAGGATGCAACTTTATTGCAAGGTCCCTTTTCAGTGCGGGTTACAGTTCAAGCAATAAATCATTGGGCTGTAAAGTGCTTTAGGAAATCCCAGGAGCGTGAAAGATGGAATGTAAAAGTGCAGGAGTCACTTTCTGTATATTTAAATCAACATATTGAGAAAATAAAGCCAGGAATTTCCTGGCCTGCGATTTCTGATACCAGGTACTCTTGAATCAACATCCCAGTGCCCAGTAATCTGCTGCGACCTGTAATGTCCATTCGCAAACACTTGAAATGAGAGCAGCTCAATACTAATGGAGACTTGTGTGCCTCTTCTATCAATCCTGAAACTGACCAAAAAAACAGCCCAGCTGCCGATGATTTTGATCGACTCATTCACTCTTCCCAAAGGAGAAGTGAAATATGCAAGGGAGTAAACCTTCAAATATTTCTTCCTGGTCTTCAGCAGGTCTTGGGTTGTGTGCCAAGATGTCCCTCTACCATCAAGCTGGAAGTGAACAAGATAGACGAAGGTCCAATCTGGACGGTCCTCATCTTTATTCACAGCTAGGCCCAGCCACATACATTTACCACAGCAACAAGCCAATTAACAAATAATAAACCAACATTGATAAACATACATTAACAAAACCAGCAAACTCCGAAATTAGGAGTACTTCCTAAATAAATTCACAATCCTGTAGTTTCATCTTTACCATTGCCGCTACTATTTATATTCCAGATTTAAATACTTGAGATTGAATTCCACACCTGTTGGTATTTCTCCGAATCAATGATCTATGTCTCTGGATATTAGTCAGGGAGCTCAAGCATTATATGACCTCATTCTTTTTGAGGAAGCTGAATTGGAGACTGAAGTCTAAATGACGTTTTGTCTGTTGGTTATGCTCAGTGAAAGATTTTGACATCTATGCTTTGGGTCTGGAAGTGGCCCTCGTCCATTGTAAGAAGCCAAGTAGAGTCATTGTAGTGAAGGAGCAAAAAGAAAATAAATTGGTGAAAACAGAGACCATTAATTTCCTGGCTGTAAACTCAAACTGTGCATATGGATGCTGATTGAAAGGAGAACAGAGAGGAAGAATATAGCAGCAGAGAGGGTTCAAAATTGTCAGAATCAGAATCAGAATCAGGTCTGTTGTCACAAATTTTGTTGTCTTGCAGCAACAGTATATAGGACAAACTTGATTTTTTTTTTATCCTGAGGGTCAGAGGCTGAGGGGATACCTGAACAAAGTTTATAAAATTATAAATGCACTGATAGGGTAGAAATACAAGGGTAAAAAGGGAGGGTTTTTAAGGGAGGGTGGGTAGTTGAGATATGGAGCGCTTTTTTATCTATAGAAAGACCACAAAACCTAGGAGCAGAAAAAGGCTATCCAGCCCATCGAGTCTGTCCCACCACTTAATCATGAGCTGATCCATTTTCCCACTGAGCCCCACTGCCCGGCCTTCTCCTCATAACGTTTGGCATCCTGGCTAATCAAGAACCTATCAATCTCTTCCTTAAATATACCCAATCACCTGGCCTCCACAACCACCTGTGGCACAAATTGCAAAGATTTACAATACCACCCTCTAGCTCTTCTGTCCTTCAATCCGGTTGTGCCATTCAAAATGTTCCACTGAGATTCCCATCAGTTGTAGATGCCTGGGAGAGGCTAAAGTGTTAGGAGTGCAAGCTGATATGATGTAGGGAGTGCAGGAATGTGGATCATGTGCAAGCAGAAGAGATTTAATTTGATAGCATGTTTGACATCGAAGTCCAAAGGGCCTAATCTTGTCTGTACTAGTCTCTGTTCAATGATAAAAGTACAAGAGGAGCCTAACTCCAAGCAATGACAGAATCCTTTAACAAGATCTACTGCTGAACTTCATAGCATCAGATCTTAATCCTGGCTTTCAGAGTTGGATTAGAGCAGCCACTCTCAACCTTTGACCCCCTTAGGACTCTGTTCAAAGTTCATGCGCTCGCTTCCCTGTGAAGCCATCAAGTTTAGTTGGTTTCTTCCATACTTCTCTCCTCCCGACTACACAAAAAGCAAAAAAAATTAATGTTTTAAATCCATGGCTCCCCTTAAATATTAGCGTAACAGTGTTAGTGTGCTAGCAACCCGGGTTATTGAATCCGCCGGTGTCTTATAAGGGAGTTTGTACATGTTCCCTGTGTCTGCATGAGTTTCCTGTGCGTGTTCCAGTTTCCTCCTACCTTTCAAAAGTAGGTTAATTGGGATATTTGGGTGACACAGGCTCATGGACTAGAAGGACCCATAATTGGCATATGGAATTAAGGTCATGAATTCCAGTAGAAAAAATAATGTATAATTTACACGATAATAATCTTTTTTTTTCTAAAGTGTGGAGCCCTTATTTGGATTATATGGGTTTAAAATGTTGAATTCCATGGAGCTTGTGGTGGTGGTGTTGCTTTGATCCATGGCAATTTATTGTGTTTTTGATGGTTCAAATCTCCTGCTCTTCTTTCTTTCTTTGGGGTCTTTTGGGGGTGGGAGGAGGGTGAGTTATGGGAGCTGGGGGAGGGAGGTTTTCATTTGTATTACATATTAAAAATTTTAAATAAAATATTTAGAAAAAAAGACCTGTAAACTTGCTATATGTCTCAATTTAAATTTGCAGTGACCACCCAAGGGTTTGTATGGCCTGCATTGAGAATAACTAGATTAGAGCTGAAACTTCAGCAATGGAAATCAACGTAACCTTATATTCCAATGGAGCTGCATTATAGTTGTATTGCAGAGGTGGCTTTCTTAATCAAGGGGACCTTGTTAAATTGTTGAATGAAAACGCAGGTTCAAATTTCTGCTTAAACTTCAAACCCCAAGAGCATCACAGAAATCATAGCATTCCAACATGTATGGTCATACATTGCTCAGTGTGTACGTGCATTGGAGACAATATTCAGGTGATGTACCCAGTGAGGGATAAGATTTATACACATTAGGAAAGACATGGTCAGATTTGGAGCAGTCCGCATGGCTTTGGGCAGGGCAGGTCAAGATTCAAGATTCCTTTTATTGTTGTATAATAATACAGAACATGTAATATTTCACAAAAATGACTTCCATCCGCTGTAAGGCAAACAAAGTGTAGCCATTAGTGTTGACCAGCGTCCCTTACAATAAGAAGTCATATTTTACAAATGAGTTTTGAGCAGATATCAAAGATAGTTGACAAGAGTAAGACAATGAACGTTGTCTACATGGACAATTTAAATTTAAATTTAACAATATAGCACAGTAGAAGGCCCTTCCACCCATGCCGCCCAATTACACCACCAACTCTGTACATTTTGGAGGCCCTTCATGCTATTGGATCCTGTAACGAGGTGGGCTGATCCAGAAGGTAACAATGCATGGGATTCATGGTGAATTGCTAGTTTGAATTCAGAATTAGCTGGTTTGTAGAAGTCAGAAAGGATGTTATCAATATTAAGACCTCTGTTTTGAATAGACAAGAATGATGAATAAAAAGATGAGTGAGTGGGTTAGTAAGTTTCCAGGGGAGGCCAAGATTGAAGGAGCTGTGGACAGTATAGAGGTCTATCGAATAATACAATGATTCAGATCAATTACAGAGAAGGGCAGAGAAATTGCAGGTACAGTTTAACCTGGTGAAGTGGAAGGTATTGTACTTTGGGAGCTCAAAGATCAGGGGTTCTTAGGAGTTAATGGCAGGGCCCTTAATAGCTTGGATGTGCAGAGAGATCTGGGCATTCAAGTCCACCAAGCTATGAAAAAGGCCACACAAGTAGCTAGGATGGTAAAGGTGACAATGCTTGCCCTCATTGGGTGGGCATCGAGCATGAAAACAAGGAAGACGTTGCAGCTATACAAAATTTAGATGAGTCCGCACTTATGCTTCTGGTCACCCCATTACAAGAAAGATGTGGAAGCTTTGGAAAGGGTTCAGATGACATTTCCCAGGATGTTCACTTGATTACAGTGTATAAGCTGGAAGGTGTGGTTGGAAAAATTTGGGTTGTTTTCTCTGGAGTTTCAGAACCTGAGGGATGACCTGATGGGTGATACAAGGTCTCCACATACAGTGACAGAAGCTCCCAGCAGAGCACACCAAGGGTGCTGTCAACACATTGTTGACCAAAACAAAGTTTGGTTGAGTCAGATGGGAAAACACCATTGTTTCAACTGGCCATAATGGGGCCATAAATCGCTGTTACAGAATTGTTCCAGTGATGTTTCAAATATGCACTCTGGTTCTTTAAAGCAAGCAACATCATGGAGGAGAAACAAGAAGATGATAGCACAAAATGCCAAGACAATTCGCCTACCCATGAATGCTGGCTGAACGGTCGCGCTTCACCAGCAATTCTTTGTTTACTCAAGATTCCAGCATCTGCAATCTTTCTGTTTATCATTCTACCCCCCTTGAATTCTTCAACTTTGAAGTTTGCTTCCTCTCTCTAAAGGCAGTACTATGAAGTTCTCACCCTATACTTTCAATAGCCTTCTCGCACCATGACCATTTTCTCACCATGATTCATTACCAATTGTTAGTGTCTCGATATATAGTCCCAACCCAAAATGTTCACTGATCACCTCCACCCATGGATTACCAACTGACCTGCTGAGTTCCTCCAGCAATTCTTTATTTTTTCAACATTCCAGCATCTACAGTGTTTGTTTCCGTTAAAAAAAATGAGTGATTTGGATAGACATGGAGCTCAAAGAATGATTATTGAAGACCCCTTCCATCCAGCGCACAATATCTTTGACCTACTACCATCAGGAAGGGGGTACAGGACCATCAAAATCAGGACTGTTTGGCTCAGAAATCAATTCTTCCTGCAGGCTGTGAGATTGATGAATGATATCCTGTAACCAATTAAATTGTTGCAAAATATTTATACCTATTCTATATTATATTTTTCTGTGTTTATGATTATTATGTCATGTGTGTGTGTGTGTGCACGTGTGTGCGTGTGTGTGTGCGTGTGTGTGTGTGTGTGTGTGTGTGTGTGTGTGTGTGTGTGTGTGTGTGTGTGTGCATATACATGTGCGTGAGTGTGCACACAGAAATCTACTCCAGTAATCTTCTGCACTCCATCGTACATAATCTCTGTAGAATGTAGAATGGTAAATGAGAACAACTACCTTTGTCATCTATAAAACAGGCCAATTTTAGTTGACTAAGACATCCAGATGTAGGTTAATTAAGTCTACCCCACCATTCAACTGTAATCTCAAATCCAGATTCCTCCAGAGAGCTTAACAGTACCATAACTTGTCCATGTCAATCAAGTTCTCCACATAAACTAATCCTTTTTGCCCAAGTTGGCCCATATCCCTTGAAACCTTTCCTGTCCATGTACCTGTCAAATTGTACCCAACTCTATCAATTCCTTTGGCAGCTTTTTCCACGGGAAAATTTGCCTCTCAGCCCCTTTTAAATCTTTCCCTTCTCATCTCAAATCTAGTTTAGACTCCCCTGCAAATTCCAGTTTAGTTCTGGTATCCTCTTGTCCTCTTACTTATCAAGCCTTATTCAATCTATTTCTGTTGAAGTGTCTTTAAGATTTTCCAGTCTTCAAAAACTACCTCCCTCCCCAATCGATTTTTACCTTTCATCTCTCTTCTCCACTTATCCTACAGGTAATCCCCGACTTACGACTGTAATGGGGACTGAAGGATTGGTTGTAACTCAGGGATCGCAAGTCAGATTTGCTTCACCGTGCATGCCTGAGGTCATGCAATATTCAACAAATGAACCTTTAATGGGAACCTCGGGCTGCAGCTGGGAAAAGGGAGCCTCGGGCTGCCGACAGAGAATGGGGACCTCAGGCTGCCGATGGGGAACGGAAAGGGAGGAACTTGGGCTACCACCGGAAGTGGAAATCACTGCATACAGTATTTTTAATACAAAACATGTACTTGTACAGTAGTCTTAATAAAGATTTTTTTAAATTTTGGTCATATCTGCAAGTGGATGTAACTTGTGTAGGTCAAAAGTCGAGAACTACCTGTATCCAATTAACACCTTTTTTCTGTTAGTCTGTACCCCTCCCCATTCCATTCTTCCCTATTCATCAGGCCTTTTAATATTGCCTTCTTTTTGCTCATACCTTCAAGAAAGGCTCAGGCCCAAAATGGTGGTTATATAACTTTACCCCCTATGGATGCTACGAGACCAGCCGAGTTCATAGCAACATATAAAATTAAGAAAGGCAAAGACAAGATAGAGGTAGGTAAGTTCTTCCCATGGGGGGAGGTGGGGGGAGACTAGAACTAGAGGACATACCTTCAAGATTCAGGGTAGCAGATTCAGAATGAGATGAGGAGGAACTATTTTTTCAAGAAGGTGGTGAATCAATGGAATTCGCTGCTCATTGAAACCCTGGAGGATACATCAGTTAATATATTTAAGTCAAGGTTGGATAGAATTTTACAAAGTAGAGGAATAAAAGGATATGGGGAAAAGGCAGTTAGGTGGAGATGAGCCTATCATCAGATCAGCCATGGATTGGCGAAGCAGGTTCAAAGGGCCGGATGGCCAACTCTTATTCATTATGTTCTTGTGTTCCTCCAGAATTTTTGTGTCTTTACTGCTATCTCAGCTTATGCAGATATTCAGGTTTTCCTCCATTCTCCATTCTCTTACCATGAGCAAACATCATTTCTACATTCGCTCCAAATCCATCTGAATCTTGTGTTTCATGTGGGATATTTCAATAACTTCAACATGTCAATTGGCGCATGCCTACGGTTGCAGGTCCTTTTTAAAGTTGCAGCTTTTGTCCAATTTTCTCGTACTTGTTACAATATTGTTCTAATTAGTATTTGTGATCCAATATCAATATATTTTTTTTAGAATTAAAGGAAAAGGAGGAGAAAAAACAAAAAAAGGCATCCGCTCAGTCAGTTACTCAGTCCATGAGCAACCCGAGTGATGCCACTGCAAGGATCAGTTAAACACAGAATGCTGTGTAACCTGCTGAGTTTCTTCGGCCCACTTGTGCACTGCCCTCCACTAGATCATTCATCCATTACAGCTACCTACTGGCCTACTGTCATTCAGATCTCCATGTCTTCCTTTGTTAGCAACCATCTAAGTTCCTCTTTCAAGCCAACTTTGAAATGCTCACAGAGTATTCTTTACAGATTTTGATAGGGACTTTTCTGTTTTGTTTCAATTCTCCCACAGTCTGGTGTGTTGTGCCAATACTGTTAAATACAGTGTCTAGTTATCTGCTGGCATGAACGTGCCTTAGCCTTGGAAAATAAATCTCTCAACATTTTGCTCACTCAGGAGTTCATTTGCTGACAGCCCCAACCAGGTCAGCGATTTTTTAACTCCTAAATTTATATGGAATTGATTTTTTTTCTCTTCTCCTATCTTTACAATGGAGTAAAGCTGTTGGATATGTAGATAACACAAAGCACATGTCTTTTTTGCCTCCCGATCCTCTTTGTTGGACTTCAGAACCACAGAGTGCATTTTGCTGACGTACTTCATTCCAAATATGAACCTTTGGGCTAAATATTGTTGCTGTTTTATGCCTTTGGAGGATGTGGATGTTGCTGGTAAACCTATATTTAATTCCTCGTCCATCGATGTCACTGAATTGAGGGAGTAAAGGTTTGCACGACCTGCAGACCAAACAAAGATGGCAGGTTTACCTTCCTGTCAAAAAACGCAGTTGAGTTGTTTTGTAATTCAAGCAGGAAATTGCTGGAAATATTCAGGCCAGTGAACTTCTTTAGAGGGAGAAGTAGTCAACATTAATGTTCAGTTCACCAGGAAAATTAATAATTTCTCTCTCCACCGAAGTTACCCAAGATCTTGAGTATTACCAGCATGTTATTTAATTTGGAGATGAAGGCAGGCCCAAGAGACCCTTTCCGGTCCATGAATCCGGTTTGCCAATGGTTTGGACTAGAGTCTGTGTGGCTGCGGAGGCCACAGGAGTGTTGAGGCAAATCCATGGTGGCTCTGGGGGAACTCTTTTTTGCTTCTCTTTGACAGTAAGAGGCACTGGACAATTTCTGCTGATGGTAAATCTGTCTGGCCTGATGATAGACTAAAACAATATTTTAAATAATATTACACCTGTATTATTACATGACAATAAAGGTATCTTGAATCTTGATCTTAAATCCATTGCACTTGACCCCTGCATGTGCAGACTTACTTGTTTAACCTGTTAATGCTGAGAAAGCATTTGTGTGAACTTTCCAAATTTCACCATCTGCAGGTTTTCTCCCCGATCTTAGCTATGGTATATTTCAACCTATAATTCGAGTCCTGAAATCCTCAAAATTCTCTCAAAAATAGGGGTCAACATACACCAGATATACTTCTGAGACCTTAAATTCTACTAAAAAATAAACCACTGGACACTGATTCAGCATACTTTGAAAAACAAAAAAACCCAATTGCAACAAATTTTCACTGAAAATGTTTTTGAAAATAAAAACACATTTAGAATCCTTCAAAATCTCCATCACTATCACTGTCTGAGGCAAAGATCGCAACAAGCACATCCATATTCTCTCTGCTTACACTGTCATCATACGGGTCCCAGTCTGTATCTGAAGAGGCGGCTTCAGCTTCGTCATCAGTGTCCCCCAAGAAATCATTTCCCGTGCATCAATTGCAAGAGATGACGCACTTTCACTTTATCCCATGCTTTGAGCATCGAGTCACACAGCACATCAAGTGATGTAGCTCACCTTGCCCTGCCTTTTGTGAACGTGGTCTTTGAATGGCTTGTTCAAGCAGACATCGAGAGCTTGCATAGAGATGTCAAACTACCCGGGATAACTCCCATGTACATATTATGTAGGGCTAATCTACTTTTAGTCTTCTCAGTTAAGTGGCTGCGAAACATATCCCAGACCAGCAAACTCTGTTCCTTATGTAAACCACCATCCGTCTGTTCCACACATTGTTTATCCATAGTTTTACACCATTTTCGTCCATCCATCCTTTTTCATGAAAATGTACAAAAATACGTGCTGGGAATTTTATTTTAGGTTTAAGTTTGTGCTTGATGATTACCATGGATCTTAACTTTGTCCCGTCGGCCATGCACAATAACACCATGAAATAACACCTTTCATGGCCTATACTTCTGGGGTTTGCACAATTTTATCACCTTTCTGTTCCACTGTTCTATTGCCTATCATGTCAAAATTCATGGGGGTTTCATCCTCGTTTCAAATATCTGCCAATGCAAACTTGTGATTCTGCTGTTACGTACAATAAACTGGTGAAAACTTGCAACTTTATCATCAAGACCTTTTGGTAGTTTCTGAACAATTTTTGCCTTTTGTCATAATACCAGATTTTCCTGTTCATTAAACGATTGCACCAGCCGACTGTAGCCTCAAAACCTTTACTGAGTTCTGGGTGCGACTTGGCCCACTTCAGTGCAAATGCTCTTACTTTACTCCACATGACTCAAGCAATCTTGCTTCTGTTCACGTCCCCATTCTGTGAGGTGATTTTCCAACCCTGGCCAATGAAGGAGTCCTCCTCTCATCGAACATTGCCTTTTTGATATTTTTCTCAGAGTCTCTTCTTTCTTTCTCCAATCTCTTACCAACTTCTCACGCACATCAAATTTTCTTGTAGCTGTTGGATTTCTTGGCCATTTCTTCTTTTAACTTAAAACTTGCTTCATACCTTCATCATTTTGCTGGAGCCTCCATGATAACAACTGCCCTCAGCCAACACCCAACAGCTTAATTATCGTGATGTTTTGGGGTTGACCTATGCCCAACAGCTCAGTCAATGCAATTTTAGAAGTCAACTTATACGCCCGATATATGATAAAACCATTAAAATTAGGCTGAAAAAGGGGAGTCGACTTATCTGCCAGCCGACTTATTCACCATTGCAAATCTTCAAGATGCATTTCAAATAAATTCCACAGCACCCAGGACAGGATTTAAAATTATGATTTCTGAGACTCTGCATGACTATACCAGTGGCCCGCTCACTGTGCACCTCGGGAGATTTATCCATAATTCCACTGAATGAGAGCTGCAGCCAAGAATGTCTTGCAAGCCAGGCACAAGCAAGGCACTTGATTACAAAATCCACAGCTGTCCGTCTTATTGTTGGTGAGATGGGCAGCAAAATAATGCAGTGGCCAACGATTTTAATTCCATACACTATTCCTATGCCGATTCCATGCCTTCCTGCACTCCCCAACTCAGGCCACCCATAAATTGGAGGAAAATTCCTTATATTCCATCTGGGCCCACCCCGACTAAATGGCATTAGCAGTGAGTTCTCCAGTTTCCATTAACTCCCCTCCCCAGACTCTCTCTTTCTTTCCCTAACCCTCATTCTTCATTCCTCAGATCCCCACCCTTTCCCTTCCCTCTTCCTTCAGAGAGCTGCTCCCTGCATGTAACCTGGAGGATTATCCAACAGGTCAGACAGGATGCTGGTCAGAACAAAAAACTTTGTATGTACTTCACTTGAATCATCTGACCACGCAGGCAGGAAGCAGGTCGAAATTCAGTTCCCCATGTCAATCAATGTCTGGCCTACTCACAGGTAAAGACACCTTCCAATTGGTCCCTCCTCCCACCCACATGGTCACATGGGCCTACGCGAGGTGGCCCCGAGCCAGCTGCAGGTTAAAAATCAAACATGTGGGCTAATTCATTCCTTTCCCCCCTTGAGACAATCCCTGAGCTCCACTCTGGGTTGAGAGCCTTGGGCGATGCTGGAGAGCCAATTATAAGTTGTGTGCTGGTAAATGGTGAGGTCTATTTGTGCCAAACACCCAGGAAAGTCCATTGTGTCTTTATAGAGCAAAGATAAAGATACATGGTTTTAAAAACAGTTTTGTTTTTTTTTGGATATTCTAAATTGAGGAGAAAGGGCTAATATTATTCAATATACTACATTATTCTGCATTGTATTAAGTATTGCAATATATTGATATTTCTGTTTTTTACTATTTGATTCTGTATCCTATTCTCCTCATGTATTAATTACTTACAATATGTTTCATAAAAAGATTTAAAAAAGAAAAAAAAGATACATAACCAATGTTTCGGGTTTGAGCCCTTCATAAATGTATGGAAAAATGTCAACAAGCATCTGAACAAAATGGTAAGGGGGAAGGGGGAGGGGGAGATGATCATGGAAATAAAATGATGCAGGAAATAAAATAAAAGTCTGTGTTGTCTCACTCATTGTGTGTTGTGTTGCAAACATCAGTAATTAACTTGTAACTGATGTACATATATGTGCGTTACTGCTTTGCGGGAGTATGTGTGTGTGTCTCCTGTTACATATTCCCTCTGCGTGTAAAGTTTGCAGTTTGATACTAACATGTCCAGAACCGTTCCTCTTTGAACCCTTCAAACTTGTTCTCTCATCACACTACATCTATCACCTCAACTCTTTAACCATCCCACCTCCGTCTACCTATGACTTCTGACCTGTTAGACTGTGCTCCTCACCCAGCCCCTTCCTCCTTCCTCTCCTCTTGCACCCTCCTCCCACCTTTTATTCAGGCACCTGTCTGTTTCTTGCTCATATCTTGACATAGGGCTTCGACCAGAAATGTTGCATGACCTGCTAAGTTAGTATATTGCAAATAACGCTGCCTGCAACATTCTGGAGTACAAATATCCAAGAGTCTTGAGGTTTGATAAAAGGATGCCTAGAAAGTGTTTTGATGGAAATCCTGCAATGCATCTATAATCAACCCAAGCTGGCAATAGAGGTTCAACAGCCACTGACTGCAAGTGGATGGAATGGTTTTTCTAATTGAATTTTCCAAAATGCAAACCAGACCAGAAAAGAAGTCTGGATTTATTTTCAAATACCCCCATGTGCTGGAGTGTGTTCTAATGTTTTCATTATAGGCGCTTGGAGATCACAGATAAAGAGAAGTGTCTGACCACCCTTTCTCTGTCTCTATTTGTTGATTTGACCTTGGTAAAACAGTGGAAGACAAAAAATAGAGTATTTGCCATGATGTCTTATGGATGCATTTCACACATTGAGCCAAGCAGTTCAACCCTGTTGATTCATACTGGTAGTTTCATACAAGACATAGGAGCAGATGTAGGCCCATTGGCCCATCGAGCCTGTTCTGCCATTCTAATCATGAGCTGATCCATCCTCCCACTCAACCCCACTCTCTGGCCCTCTCCCTATCACCCTTTATCACATACCTGTCGATCTCTGCCTTAAATATACACAATGAACACATTTCCACAGCCGCCTGTAGCAACAAGTCCCACAGTCACAACCCCCTGACTAAAGAAATCTTTCCATATCTCTGTTTTAAATGGACTCCCTTTTATCCTGAAGTTGTGCCCTCTTGTTCCAGTCTCCTCCCATCCACTTTGTCTTATCCTCCCAATGCACTCGAGTACACTGCACTGATTTTCCTTGCACCCTGCTGATCTCCTCATTAACTCCAGGTGGCAGCAGTTACTTTTCCTCTATGCAAAATGGCCTGTCCTGAACTAGAGGTTAGTGACTGCTCTTAACCTTGAGGCTCAATTTTCAGTTGTTAATTTCTCAGCCTCAGAGAGACAACACAGAAACGGGCCCTAAACCCTTGAGCCTGCATGAGCGATCCACACTGACTGAAAATTCGCTTCACTGAGTGCCTTCATCCTGTCTGCATCAATGACAGGGATCTCCCAGTGGCCAACCATTTCAACTCTGTGCCCCATTGCTACGCTAACATGTCTGTCCATAGCCTCATGTACTATCAAACCAAGACCACCCATAAATTGGAGAAGCAACACCTAATATTCCGTCTGGGCACTCTCCAGCTGGATCCACTTCTCTGGTTTCTGCTACCCTGAACCCCGTTCTCCCTCTCATCCCCATCCCTGTTTTCTGTCTTCCAGCACCCCACCCCACCCTTCCCTTTCCATTCACAGAGCCATCCCCCCTCCCCCTGCTTGCTGGTGTGCCCTCCCTCCCTTATCCACATATTACCTCCTGCCTGTGGGTCTGTGCTTGTTCTGCTGTCCCTCTCCTCCCCACCACCCCCATCATTTTGTTCAGGCACCTGTCTACACTTTTCTCATACCTTGACAAAAGGCTCAAGCCCGAAATGTTGGTTGTGCATCCTTGCTATATAAAGTACACTACTTGACCTGCTGAGTTTGTTCCAACATTGCAACGGTGTCCGCAGGCATTCGTGCTTTACCCCACACTGATCCCATTTTGAAAAAATTGCTCTTCACAATCTCATTAACTCCTCCCAACACTCTGCCACTCACCAGGAAACCATTTAAAGTGATCAATTAACTTCCCAATCCACACGTCTCTGGGAAGTGGGAGGAAACCTGACCAAAACCCACATGGTCAGAGGGAGAAAGTGAAAGCTTCACATGGGCAGCATCAGTTGAACCAAGGTCTCTGGTGTCCAGGGGCAGTGGCTCCGCCAACTCCATCCTTCAATAGGCAAACTCAGTTCTGATGACAGTTGATCAGCACCAGGCTCGACATAGTAACAGTTCATGTCCAATTTGCTTTATTCTTCACTAAGTTGAGCCTGGAGGCTGTTTCCTGCCAAGTGCCGTGCACAAGAGTGCTGGAAAATTTCAGCAGGTCACGCAGTGTTCAGAGGAAGTAAAAGGCAGTCGATGTTTTGGGAAAATAAAACTTTGACTGGCCTTTTACTTCCTATGATTGCAGTGTATCCTGCCAAATTCCCCCAACGTTTTTGTCCCCAGCATCTGCAGATGTTCTCGCTCACCTTCCTGCCATCACAATTTATTCCATCTCTCAACGACTCAGGGATCTTGTGCAAGATATTCGGGACTCCGATAGCACACTTGACACGTGGATTATGGAGCAATCTCCCTCCCATAGGAACTGGACAACTGGATGTGGCAGTGGAGAAGACCTCCCCTCCTCAGTGGCCGATGTGAAGAGAGAACTAGGCAAAGTCAACCCAAGGGAAGCTGCTAGACTGGATACCAATCCGTGCAGAGTGCTCAGGGTTTGTGCAGTTCAGCTAGCAGATGTTCTCACCAAAATATTTAACATCTCCCTGAGTAGCATTTCAAAGCCCCCACCATTGTCCCTGTGCTGAAGAAATTGTCTGTGTCCTGCCTCAATGATCACTGCCTTGTCATACTCTCATCCATCTTCAAGAAGTGCTTTGAGCGCCTCGTCATGAGGTACATCAAGCTTCTGCTGCCCCCCCTCACTGGACCCCCTGCAGTTCGCATATAGATCCAACCGCTCCACAGACGATGCTATCTCCACCACCCTTCATTTAACCCTCACCCAGCTGGAAAATAAAGATTCGTATATTTAAGGCTGTTTATTGACTTTAGTTTATTGACTTTAGTTCGGCATTCAACACGATCGTTCCTCAGGCGGCCTGATAGGGAAGTTGGGCCTGCTGGGTCTAAACATCTCCCTCTGCAATTGGATTCTTGACTTCCTGATGGGAAGACCTTAGGCAGTCCGGATCGGAAACAGCACCTCCAAGACTATTATACTGAGCATGGGGAACCCCAAAGGGCTGTGTACTGAATCCACTACTGTTCACTCTGCTGACCCATGATTGTGCAGCCAAACACAGCTCGAACCACGTCATCAAGTTCACTGACGACATGACTGTGGTGGGCCTTATTAGTAAGAATGAGAAGCCAGCATATAGAGACGAAGTGCAGACACTAACGAACAGGTGCAGACCAAACAGCATGTATCTGAATGTTAAAAAGACAAAAGAGATAATTGTCGAATTCAGGAGGGCCCAGGGAGATCACACACCGCTAGCCATTAACAACTCTATCGTTGAGGTCATCAAGAGTATCTAGTTCCTCAGAGTGCACCTGGCGGAGAATCTCACCTGGTCCTTTAACAACAGCTCCATAGCCAAGAAAGCCTAGCAGTGCCTCTACTTCCTGCAAAGGCTGAGGGAAGTCCATCTCCCACCCTCCATCCTCACTACGTTCTATAGAGGATGCATTGAGAGCATCCTGTGCAACTGCATCACCGTTTGGTTTGGAAGTTGTACCATCTCGGACCGCAAGACCCCGCAGAGGAGAATGAAGTCAGCGGAAAAGATCATTTGGAAACCTCTTCCTAGCATGAAGGCCATCTACAACACATGACACAGGTGGAAAGCAATAAACATTGTAAAAGACTCCACACATCCCACATGTAAACTGTTCTCCCTTCTGCCATCTGCCCTTACGTCCAGAGTGGGAAACAGCTGTTTTCCCAAGCCGTTAAGCTCCTGATCTCCCAGTACAGATGTGGATAGTGTTCCATGGATCTTCAGTGTATACATCTTTGTAGCTTAATAATTTAAAGTGTTAACTGCTTTCTTAACTTATATCTATGTAAATATGCTCTGTGGTCCTGGAGAAATGCTATCTCATCCTACTGAGCAAAAGCATAGTATAAACGATATATAAAGTTGACTTGACTTAAATTGCCAACTGGGAGGGTGAATGACCAGTTTTGATCTGCCTCATGGATGTACATAACTTTAAGTTCTTTGATGCAGGCAGTTCCCCAAGCTTGCCCCAGAGCAGATCCTTGTGCTAACCTCCATCAGGAGAGTGGCCCAGAAGAAGGTTAGTCATTCACGTTTCCAGCTCCTCCCTCATAGCACTGGCAAGCACCATGGACTATGACTTAGTCACGTCTCCTCTCATTAGACAAGATGTTGGACAGACCTTGCAGTGAATGATTATTTTTTTCCATCTGTCTGGGGGAGTGAAGATGAAACGGAACCAGAACTAAATATTTACATTTAGCACGGAGGGAAACAAAATATTGGGCCAAATTGAGCTGACGGACAGGCGCACGTGGCTAAGCTTGTCTTGGACCTCTATGAGTGTTTGTGTCCAGGATAAGCTGAAGGTCAGATGCAAGTCCCAAAGATCTCCAACTCTACTGATGAGCTCATCCTTGGGGCTGTGCCGGCCCAAAGCTTGTTGCTTTTTAAACCGTTAATAGGATGTGGTGGTTGCTGGCAAAGCATTTATTATGCATCAATCCTCATTTCTCAAGTAAGTGTGCTAGAGCAATCCACAGACCAGGCTGCAGAAGGTCAACAGTAAGTCATCAATTTGCTGGGAAACATTCTGGTACTTCGCATCCAGCCTTCAGCTGTAGACTAGAGAGGACTGGTGTTAAAAACACAAGCTCTTTGAAAAGTATTTGTGCTATTTGAAAGCGTATTAAAATTATTTGTATCATAGGGAGTGAAAACAAGCCCTTCAGCCCATCAAGTCCTTACTAGCCATTTAGATTTAGATTACAGATTTATTTTCAGAGTACATGCAAGACATCACACACAACCCTGAAATTCTTCTTCACTGAACGAGGCAGTGAAGGTGAGGTGGTCTGGATGTGAGGAAATCCAGGATCCAATGACCACTTATTGCAGAGCAAAAAACTGTACTCAAGCAGATACATATTAACTTAATAAAGAAATGTAAACAAACTGACTTTGCAGTACAGAGAGAAAAAAATTCAATAAAGTGTAAAAGTAAGAGTCCTTAAATGAGTCTCTGATTGAGTTTGTTGCTAAGGAGTTGGATGGTGGAGGGGGAGCAACTGTTCCATGTAAATGTTCTCGATGATGATGAGGGTTCTGCTTATGATGTCCTGGGTTGTGTTCAGATTTCAAAATTATTGTCAGAGTACATAAATAACATCTCATATGGCCCTGAGATTTCTTTACTTGTGGGCACGGCAGAATTACCACTAATTGGTAGTGCAAAAAATAAACTGTACACAGCGTAAATACGTAAACAAATAAAAGAATTGTAAACAGATAACAAATGTAAACAAACTGATTGTGCGATACAGAGAGAACAAAAGAAAATCAATCAAGTGCACAACTAAGAGTCAACACTGGACAAGGAGTCAGCACTGGACAGAGTCTTTGATAATGGCTGCTGCCCTCCAATGGCAGTGTTCCCTGTAGATGTACTCAGTAGAGGGTTTTGCCCAAGATGTCCTGGACTGTGTCCACTACCTTTTGTGGGGGCTTTATGCTCAAGGGTATTGATGTTTCCAGATCAAACCTTGATGCAGCTGGTCAGCACATTTTCCTACCATACCTCTGTAGAAATATCCCAGGGTTTCTGATGTCACACCAAACCTCTGACAACTCTTCAGGAAGTAGAGGCACTAACACACTCTCTTTGCTTTCATTAGTGTGTTGGGTCCAAGAAAGGTCCTCTGAAATAGTGACATACCAATTCTTCAATATTCCCTTCTTTGGATTAAGTTTTAAAATCTAATTAATTTTACATTTAAATATCTATGACTGTGAAGCCAATTTAAAAAAAAAGCCTTGGTCACGAGTGAGCTGTTAAGGTTAATCATGGCCTCAAGAGATCATGAGTTTTCAAAGCACACAGCCTGAGGTGTACTCATCAACCAGAGTAGGGCTGCAGAGAGCAAGCTTAAATGCATCGTCACATCTGGAAAATGCATATCTGGCCAGGCAGAGTCTGCAAGTTAGGCAGTCTTGAGCAAGAGATCACATCCAACAACCTCTATTCAACAGATGATGTAATAGGATCTTCAGAACTAGAAATGCCAAGGGATGACATAAAAGCTTCTAAAATTACAAGGAGCATGGAGTCAGAATCATTTTCCTCCATCCGAAACTCAAGGGCACAAACTTAAGGTGAGGGGGAGAAATTTAAAAGAGCTGATTGTCCCCACATAGAAGGTGGCATATATATGGAGAAAATTTCCAGAGGGGATGCTAACAGCAGATATATTTGTTGAATTTAAAAGGCTTTTGGACAGGAGAGGAGCAGAGGAGCATGGGCAGATGAGATTAGTGTAGAAAAGCATCGTTAGCATGTATAAGATGGGTGGAAGGGCATTTATCTTCATTGCACATTTCTACCATTCAATTATTGCATTCTTTTCCACCATCTACACACTAAGTGTTCAGAAAGAGGCTGAACCCAAGGTCTCCAACAGCCGTTGGGAGAAGAAGGAGCAAGAGGTTCTCAAAGTGTGTCCACAGCACAATCACAGAGAGAGTATATCCTCTTTGAATTCAGGATTGGAGTTCACTATTTAAAAACAATCTAAGGGTGAGATGAGACAAAATTTTTGTTCTCTTGGGGTTACGAGGTTGATGGCCAGCAAGCAAGAGGATTGTTGGACCCGAGGGGGAAACATTTTCCACACGATGGGTGAGCGAATAAACCACCATAGGAAGTGGTGGAGGTGGGCACCATTACAATGGTGCATGGATAGGAAAGGTTTAGGTACATGCTGGCCAAAGGTAAGCAGCTGGGATGAGCTTCGGTAGGTAACTTGAGGCCAAAGAGCCTGTCTCTGTGATCCTTTGAAACCAACCCTAAAAAGGGTTGTGGAAGCAGAGATTTTGAATAGTTTTTAAAAAGTAGAGAGAGGGTCTTGGTGCATATGGTTGAAGCACAATCAATAACCACAAGCAGACTTGAAGCAAGTGATTAAAGGCTTTAATAACCTGAAACATCAGGCACATCTTTGCATACTGCTGGCCTGGATCCCAGTCTGTATGGAGGGAGGAGATTAGGGCTATCAGACTTTATTGGGAATCTTACGAGGAGGAGATACAGGGTTAGAGGCGGACAAGCCTGTACAGTGTAGTGAGGTCACCTCCTGCACTATCGTGTTCCACCACAACATTTCAGTGCAGGATCAGATCCTTTTGCCCATAATATCTACAGCAAACATAATTCCAAATTAAACTAGATCCCTTCTGCCTGCACATGATCCATACTCCTCCCTCCCTTGTGTTTTCCCTGTTTATTTAGAAGCCTCTTAAACACTACTCTCATGTTTGCTTCCACCACTACCCCTGGCAGCCTCAGTTTTAGGCACTCACCACTGTTAAAAAACTTGTCCAACACATCTCTTTCAAAATTTCCACCCGCCACCCCATCTCAACCTTAAATTAATGTCTTCAACAATTTAATATTTTAATCCTGGGGAAAAAAGGCTCTGTCTGTCTACCCCAACTCTGCTGCTCATGCCGCCCAAATACACCCATGTGACCAACCTATATAGGTTTTTGGAAAGTGGGAGGAAACCAGAGCACCCGTGTAAACCCACACAGTCACAGGGAGAGGGCATTGAATTCCAACCCATGTTTGGGCTGATTTGACTAATGCCTCACACCCGCGAATTCAGGCAGCTTCCTGGTAAATCTTTTCTTCAGTTGGCAAACCCTCCTCTCCCCTCCCACATTGGGGTCGATTGGAATTGCGCACCGCACAAGTGTGGCCTAACTAAAGTTTGATATAGCTTCAAAGGTTTTGATAAGCAACCGAGTGAAAGGTTACGAGTAATGAAAAGTTAGAGTTGACTCTGATGTCCTAAATAGTGAGCAGGCACAAGGAGTGATGGTCTTTCCACTGTTACCCGCTTGTATGGACATATGAACAATCCAACTAAATGTTTAATCGACCAAGTCTCTTGGGGCTTTGGGCAAACAACATCCACTCTGCAAGGAGATTACAGCAACTAAATCTGATTAGCAATGAAATCCCTCAACTTTACAAACAGCAGATAAACTGTGTTAGGAGTTTAAAATGTCGAGTGATGGCGGCACTGCTGGAGCTGACGTAGTGGCAGCGCTGCCGCTGGAGCTGACCCACGGGGAATGAGGAGCGGGAATACAGCGCTCCTGCAGGGCCCAAACGCCCAGTCAGCAGGCTTTGAATGGCCTGTTAATAGAGCCTGCGGTAGTTTTATTTAAAATTCTGTGACCGTGGGGTCTGCGTTCAAGATGGCGGCGCCTACAATCGACAGCAGCCACCGAGGGGCTGCAGACCCCAGGGGAGCAGAGGACTGGTGCAGAGCACAGGAAAATGGCAAAGCCATCCCCTGTCTGAGAAGGAGAAGCAGAGGAGATGACCCATGGGATAAGTGACCACAGCAGCGGACCAGCAAGGAGGGCAACACAGGGAGGCTGTGGGCTGCTGGAGCCTGCTGTTGGGAGACTCGTGCTGGGCTGCAAACTCCTGGAGACTGGCTTGAAACTGGCTGAAGGGGTACCAGGTATCGGAACTGGGATGCGAGGGGGTGCCATAGGCGCTGAGCGGTCCCTGACTGTGTCGGAGGTTCGGGTCTGGAGCTTTGGTTGCCAATGGTTTGGACTGGATGCTGGGTGGCTGCAGAAGCAGCGGAAGCACTGGAGGCGAATCTACGGACACTCCACGACTCTGGGGGGGGGGGGGGGGTGTCTCTCCTTTGCTTCTCTTTCTGTGACTGTAAGAAGAGCTTCGGGCAATTTCTGCCGATGGCGAATCAGTCTGCCTCACAGCAGGCAAGAACAATTTCATGTAATATGACATTATTTTATTAAAATGACAATAAAATCAAATATTTCCTTCAAGCCAGCTTGTAACATTTTTTTTCTTGACATCTCATGGACTATTTGAGATTCTTTGGATTCAAACTTCTTAGAAGAACAATAATTGTTTTCGTTGTGACATTTTCCAAACCCACTTCACAAACAATCATTTGGAAAGCACATCAGGAGGCAGAAATAAATAAGTGTCATGGCTGTCAGTCTTAATCCAGTCTTAATCTTCTTGACCAAAATGTTATGAGCTTCCATCCTGATATTAATCAGATCAGACACTATTTACTGCCGTGAAATAAAAGAAAATGTTAAATTACACAAAATTGCCTTTAATCTGCGAAGACATTAGCATTTGAACGGCACCCCTCACAGACGGAGAAAGAGAAACAAAAGAGCAGAGTCACTGATTCGCCTCCAGCCCTCCTGCAGCACACGACTCCAGTCAGCTCAAACCATCAACAACCCGAGCCCAGATCCAAAACTCCGACACGATGAGGAAACCTTCGACGTCCAAAGCCCTTTGGGAGTCCTTCGTGCCCTCAGCGCTGTCACGAGTCCTGGTTCCGATACCAGGTTCTTGTGAGCCAGACTCCAACAGCCCGCACCCTGGTGCGAGTCCTTTGACCTGCAAGTCGCCGGCAGCCCGTACCCTGGTGTGGGTTCCTCGGCCACATTAAACCGTCTGTGTTCAGCCAAAACAAAGTTGCAAAAACAATGATTTCTTTGAACATGGTCTGATCTGATCACTGTGTTCAAGAAAACTATTTTATGACACAATTAGTAACAAGGTCAAACCATTCATTCTGCTGATTCCCAAAACAGCACCTGTTGTGGCTTTTTACACAATTAGCCTCAACTACATTTTAAGCCAAAGTCTGTTCAATCAAGCCTGGTCAAAATGACAGTCTTAAAGAAAAAGAATAAAACAGTGCTCTGATATTTCCTCTGCTCTGCCAGAGCTCTGGTAACATTAAAAGTAGAAATTTCTCAGTTTTGATCCTTGAACACCACTTCCAACTCCATAAGACCATTGAATAAGGCCATTTGTCTGATTAAGTCTGCACCTTCATTCCATCATGGCTGATTTACTATCCTTTTTCAACCTCATTCTCCTTCTCCCTTCTCCTTGAAACCTTTGATTTCCTTCCTGATCAAGAACCTCCACGTTAAATATCCCCAATGATCAGGCCTCCACAGCCATCCAAAGCAGCTATATCCACAGATTCACCACCTTCTGGGTGAAGAAATTCCTCCTCACCTCTGTTCTAAAGGGACACTTTTGTATTCCGTTCCTGTGCCTTCTGATCTCAGTCTCATCCTACCATAGGAAACATCCTCTCCCTGTCGACCTTATCCAGCCCTTTCAGTATTCAAAGGTTTCCCTTTCAAAGTTCTCTTCATCAATGTCCTAATCTTATTCTTTCATATACCTGTTCAAACAACTTCCTGTTGCATGAAATATACTTCCTGTCACATGATAGATCATTATATCAACCACCTTCAATCAAGGTGCTTAACGTTAGCACAATAGTGGGCTTTTTTTTCAAAAGAATAATCGTGCAGAATAGACATCATGGGCGCAATGCTGTTGCACCGTCAGCAATTGGGTCTGGAGCTTGAATCCCGCACTGTCTGTAAAGAGTTTGTTCATTTCTCCCCATGCCTGTGTGGGTTTTCTTCGGGAGCTCCAGTTTCCTCCCACCCTTCAAAATGGACTGAGGGTGTATGTTAATCAGGTGTGATTGGGAGGCCCCGGGCTGAAAGGGCCTATCATCGTGCTGTATGTCTAAATTTAAACACTGTTATAAACTCGATTCAAAGTTTTTGCTGTCCTCATTGTCATACTACATACATCGAAAAGATATCTTGTGATGCTAGAGATCAGACAATAGTTGTGATGCCTTGGTCAGTATTTCATCTTCAACAACACCTGAATATCACTTCCCAAGAGTAGTGGTGGAAGAAGATAAGATATAGCATTAAAGAGGCTTCAAGACAGACGCATGGATATGAAGGGGATGGAGGGAAGCACCAAAGTTTTAGTTTGATTTCACATGAGCTGAAAGGCCTGTTCCTGTGCTGTTCTATGTTATGGTTGAGGGATTAATGGGCCAATAGATATAGCTGATTGCATGATGTTGAGTCCTAGAATCTTAGAGGTATGGTGATGGGAATACAGGGAGAATTAGATAAGGTTAAGAGTCAGTAGGCCAAAGGCCCTGAGAAGGACAGGGAAAGCTCAGGGGAGCAGAACCTTCAGATGACGCCGCAAAAAGCTTCCCCACCGAATGGGAGAGAGATTCGTGGCCCGCATCAGTGAGAGAGACAGAAACACACCAGTGGCTCAGTTCTGTGCACTGAGTGATCAGGCCCACACCACACAATCTGGTCCCCTGATTCCCTTGAGGTGAAAGCCAGTACCAGGAGCAATTATTTGAGGGGTGGGGGGTGGGGTGCGTATATTTTTTACCAGCTGTTTACTTTCTTTGCTGAACCTGACTGGAATATATTACTGCCACCAAGCTTGCTGTCCATGGAAGCGACCAAACTGATCCAATTTGGCAGACATTTGTAGAAGCAGGAGCATCCCCAGCCCATCCCTCCCTCCCTCCCATTATTTACTGAGCTTCATTCCTGCACATTTTGTCATTTATTTGCAGCCTTTTCCTGTGACTGCCAGAATCCCAACAGATTAAGAGTCAGTACACGTGCATCTGTTTATGTGCATGTGTGTGGTGTGTGTGTGACTGTATATAATTGTGTTTGTGTGTATGCACGCGTGCTTGTGTGTGTGTGTGTGTGTGTGTCTGTCTGTCTGTCTGTCTGTCTGTGTATGCCTCTGTGTTTGTGTAGATCTATGTGTGTGTGTGTGTGTGTGTGTGTGTGTGTGCCTCTGTTTGTGTAGATGTATATGTGTGTGAGTGTGTGTTTGTGTGTGTTTATGCCTCTGTGTTTGTGTAGATGTATGTGTGTGTGTGTGTCTGCCTCTGTGTTTGTGTAGATGTATGTGTGTGTGTGTCTGCCTCTGTGTTTGTATAGATGTATGTGTGTGTGTGTGTTTGTGTGTGTGTGTGTGTGTGTGTGTGTGTGTGTGTTTGTGTGTGTGTATGCCTGTGTTTGTGTAGATGTACGTGTGTGCATGTGTGTGTGTGTGTGTGTGTGTGTGCGTATGCCTCTATGTTTGTGTAGATGTGTGTGTGTGTGTGTGTGTGTGTGTGTGTGTGTGTGTGTGTGTGTGTGTGTGTGTGTGTGTGTGTGCTATGCATACATGTGTTTCTGTTCATGAATATGTGGGCACGCACATGAGATACACAGCTTTGGTGATTGTGTGAATGACTGAGTAGGAGTGAGAGACAGAACTGTAAATGCTTGAGATGTGTGTTTTGTGTTTGTATATTTGAGTGTATGTGTGGCTATATTTTTGAGCTTGTTTGTATGTGTGCATATGTACCTGTGTGCGTGTGCATGCATGTGAGAAAGGGAGGGGGTGGGAGAGAGAGAGAGAGAGAGAGAGAGAGAGAGAGAGAGAGAGAGCGAGAGAATAGGGAGAGAGAGAAAGCAGGGATTCTCCACATCATTTGCTTCACTCCCTTTTACTACTGAGAAGCTACAGTCTACAGTTCTGCAGACCTTGTGGACCCATCTCCTGTGAGCCATCCTTCCCCCCAGGAGTTCACTGCAGTGATTCTGCAAGGTGCTCTACATCACAGATAAGCTCATCCTTTCCCAATGCTAACACATATAGCATTTGGGCATAAATGGGAAGTAGTGGGGAATGTCAGCTTTGGATGACTTGTGCCTGCTTGGCCCAGGCAGCAGAGAGGACATTTAAAGCTCCAAGCAGCAGGAATTGAAACAAGATCCTTCTGGACTTATTGTGGGTGATTACATGGCAAGAACCTGGGGTTAGATTCTGTCTTCCTTGTTGTCCAATAGCATGCCCAAAGGTTATACTGACTCCCGATGATGATCCCTGTGAAGCTAAGTTAAAGAATAGGGCAGAGATCATTCGAAGGATGTGACTCACCAGGCAGTCTGGTCCTTAAGGATTCCCTTTGCATTCCATTCTCCAATAATCCTCTGGGCAACCTGATATGAGAGGGTATTTTCCTTTGAAAGAAGCTGCTGGGATTCAGTGCTTGGGACCAAGCCAGTCCAGACGAGTGTCTGAAACCGAAGCGCTCATGAAATCAAAAAGCCCCAATCGCTTCTTTGATCAGGATAGAATAACAGTGAAAGAATTTGTCATTAGTCCCGCCACACGAAGACCATGTCAAGCCTTTGAATCCATCTCAGGGCAGCAAGCAAACATCCAACGAACTCTCCTTCATTTGGTGTTTTCACCCAGTGACTAAGATGACTTCACACCCACCATTTTCATTGGGGGCCCCACATACCCCTTAGATGGGTAGGGGTGGGGGTGGGAACCACTTAAAAATATAGACAGGCTGGAGGAAATCAGCAGACCTCGCAGAATCTGCAAACTTTCATGTTTCACTACATTTAAGTATAAGTTATGATTTCTTTTCATCTCACGTAACATAAATATGAATGTACACACTCCTTATAGATTCGAATAGCGTCGCACTAACCGCTACGCCAACTGTTCACACTTAAGGGGGGATAAAAGCATACCAAAACACTGGAGAAACTCAGCCAATCTTTTCAGCATCCACAGGAGACAAAGATCTATTGCCGACATTTCGGGCCTGAGCTCTTCTTCAAGGAATAAGCAGGATAAACCAGAAGCAAGAAATCTCAGAATTCAAACAACGGGGGGAGGAATCTAGACCAACAAAAGGTGTTAATTGGATGTGATAAGCGATGAGTAAGGATTTAACATGAAAAGAGATAGGGTGCAGAGACAGAGATAGGGAAAAGTGACAGGGATAGAAGGGGAGGGGATTGGCTAATGAAAGCCAGAGAAGTCGATATTAATGCCATCCGGTTAGAGGGTGCCCAGTGAGAAGATGACATGTTGTTTCTCCAGTTTACAGGTGGTCTCAGTCTGGCAGTGCATGAGACCATGGACAGACATGTCAGCAAAGGAATGGGATGGAGAATTGAAATGGGTGGCCACTGGGAGAGCCACGCTATTGCAGTGGACAGAGCTGAGGTGCTTTGAAGGATGAGGAGATCTTTGATGGTCTGGCATGGAAATCAAAGCCTGGTGTTTGAAAAAGCTCTGCTTGCACCCACACCTCCTCCCTCATCACCTTACAGGGCCCAAAACTGAAGCAACATTTCACTTGTAAATCTGCAGGGGTCATCAACTGCATCTGGTGCTCCTGTTGTGGTCTCCCCTACATCAGAGAGACTGGACGCCAACTGGCAGATCACTTTGTTGAGCACACAATTGCGTGGATCTCCCAGTGTCAACCCATCAGTTCTCCATCCCATGCCTATCCATCATGCTCTCATGACTGCCAGACTGAAACCACCTAAAAATTGGAAGAACAAATCCTCAACATCCGACTGGGAAGCTTCCAACCAGATGGCATTAATATCAACTTCTCTGGCTTTTGTTAAAACCCCACCCGCTCCCCTCTTCCACAACCCCACCCCCTCACCAGTCACCTTTCCCTATCTCTTCTCTCTCCATTCTGTCTCTTTTCTCACAAACATGATAAATTCTTACCTCATCCCTTATCAACAATTCATATATATGGCTGCTCTTCATCCACTACAGCTCGGCCTTCAATACCATTATTCCCTCAGTACTGGTCAAGAAGCTACAAACTCTAGGCCTCTGTACCCCACTCTGAGACTGGATCCTCTGAAGATCATAGTCTGCACAAATTGGGAACAATGTCTCTTCCTCAGTGATTATCACGCCCCAAGGAGGCACTGCTCTACACATTCTACACCTACAAATGTATGGCCAGGCACAATTCCAATGCCATCTACAGTTGTTGGCAAATCACAAATGGCAAAGATGAAGCATAGAGGAGGAAGATAGATCAACTCATTGAGTGGTTTCATGCTAACAACCTTGTGCTCAACATCAGCAAAGCCAAGGAGATGATTGTGGACTTCAGGAGGAAGCCAGGGGAACATGACCCAGTCCTCATCAAAGGCTCAGTAGTGGAGAGGGTCAAGAACTTCAAATTCCTGGGTGTCAACATCTCCGAGCATCTGTCCTGGAGACTCCACATTGATTCAATCAAAAAGGCTCGCCAGCAGATATACTTTGTGAGGTGTCTAAGGAGATTTGGTATGTCACCAAAGACTCTTGTAAACTTCTATAGGTGTACCGTGGTGAATATTCTGGCTGTCTGCATCACTACCTGGTATGGAAACACCAAATCTCAGGACAAGAATAAATTCCAGAGAGTTGTTGACTCGGCCTGCAACATTACAGGACATCTACATGAGGCGGTGTCTTAAAAAAGCAGTCTCTATCCTCAAAGACCCCCACCTCTCTTCTACCAGCAGGGAAGAGTTACAGGAGCCCAAAGATGTGCACTCAGCAACACAAGGACAGCTTCTTCCCAGCTTCCCTCAGGTTCTTGAATAATCAATGAACCAAAGACACTGCCTTTCTTTTCATGCACTGTTATTGATACTATTTTTATTTTAGATTATTTTTAGAGTAATGTTGTAAGATGGTTACAAGATGAATGTTTGCTCCATGACGCTGCTGCAACACACTGAATTTCATGACTTGTTCATGACAGTAAATCCTGATTTTGATTCATATCTAATTTACACCTTTTGTCGGTCTGGATTCCTCTTCCATTGTTTGAATTCTGAGACTTTCAGAAATTTCCTGCTTTTGGTTTATTCTGCTTATTCCTTGAAGAAGGGCTCAGGCCCGAAACGTCGGCAATATATCTTTGTCTCCTGTAGACGCTGAAGACTGGCTGATTTCCTCCAGCATTTTGGAGTGTTTTTACTACAATTGCAGTGTCTGCAGATTTTCCTGTTTCACCCACATTTAAGAGGGGGGCCATAAATTGAAATCGTGAAATATCTTTTGTGTATTCCATGTAGTGGGTGGGAGAGAAGTACAGAAGAAACCAACTAGACTTGACTGCTTCACAGGGAAGGGGGTCGATAAACTTTGAGCATAGTCCTGGGCTGGCTGGTGGGGGGCCGGTGGGAGGGAAGGGGGCATGGGGGAAGTGGCAGCATAGCCAAAAAAAAAAGTTGAGAATGGTTACGTTACACTGCCAAGCTTTACAAGTGAATGAAAATGCATGGCACTAGACCCAGATTTTGGCTTTCCTGTGTTTTTATTTCTTTGTCTCAGGGAAGATGCATAGTTTCTAGATAAACAACCTGCTGTCTGTGTTGTTGTGTGTGCATTCTCGTCCATTGTTTGCAATCAGTGACATGCACCAGACCAACAATACATTACAATGGCTTGTTAAAAAGGGAGCAGAATGGTATTACTCTCTCTCCCCCTTGGGTGCAGGAACTGAAGGCCAAAACAAACGCCACAATCCTATATCAGTCCCTCTGGTTAACATTTCCGCACAAAGATATGAAGTTAACTGAAATAGTCCTGATTTTGTTGGGAGCTTTCTTAACAAATGGACTGAGTTCGTGTTGTTATTTTGGGCGATTCTGGTATTAAAGAATCCTGCATAATTTCTACAACAATCTCTTAGCAATGGGTGGCAGTAATTCTCAACCATTTTCTTTCCAATCAGATACCATATTAAGTATTCCCTATGCCATAGGTGCTCTGTGATTAGTAAGGGATTGCTTAAGCTGGTATGAGGGTGAAAAGAAAAACTTTGAAAACCACTGTTTTAATCGTACCTGATTGACTCATTATGTGCATGGTTTCATAACTCCAAAGGAAATGGGCCGATGACAATTTTTCTCAAGCAAAATATTTCAGTAACAAATGGGTTTAGAGCAGTGATTCTCAACCTTCCCTTCCCACTCACATACTAACTTAAGCAATCCCTTACTAATCACAAGAGCACTGATGGCATAGGGAATATTTAAAGTAGGATGTGAGTGGAAAGCAAAAGGTTGAGAACCACTGGTGTAGTGGTTAGTTCAGCGACAGTAATCCGGGTTTGAATCCACCACTGTCTGTAAGGAGTATGTACATCCTTCCAGTGACTGCATCCATTTCCTACAGGTGCTCTGGTTTTCCGCCATGTTCCAAAAAACATATGGGGTTTATAGAATAATTGAGTGCATTTGGGTATTGCGGGCTCATGGGCCAGAAGGGGCTATATCTCTAAACTAAATTAAATATTCATTGCCCCCCCCCCCCCCCCCAACCCCACTGGACCATTTCAGGTGCTTTTTAAGCACTAAATCACCAAGAATTTCCACTCTAAACTAGTTCCTCTGGTCCAGGAATTCCCGGTCAACAGCACCATCAGCTTGAAGTTCGATTTGCAAATTCCGGTTCCATTGGTCAGGAGCAACCTTACAGGGCTGTCAGAGGAGAATGAGCTCCTGGACATATGTCTTAAAATGTGCAGTTGGCAGTTCGGGAGCTGAGTCAGGAAGATAGGACCAATTTGCCAATAAAGATTTGTGAGCCAGGTGTGTATTTTTTACTGAAATCAAGCATTGTTCCATTTTGTTATCTCATTGAAAGGCCAAAAGATTCAGTTTTGGATCTTGCCTGGTTTGGAATTGAATTCACTACTCTCAGGGTTATCATTCACCCGGTTCCAGGTGGCATTAGAATTAAAAGTGGAGAAAGAAATAGTTTTCAGGGCAACCATGTGAATTACAGCAACAGAATCCAGTGGCATTAGTTTATAGGGGCTTGCGTTACAAGATCTCAAGATATAGGGAAAGAAGTAAGCATATTGGCCCATCAAAATTGTAGCTATTGGTATTTTCTCAAACATGCTGCAGAAACTCGACAGACCATTCAGCATCCCTAGGAAGTAAATAGCAACCAATGATTCGGGCCTGAGATTCATGATGAAGGGCCCTGGACAGAAAAGTCGGTGGCCCTTTACTTCCCATGGATGCCACATGACGAGCTAATTACTCCAGCACATGGAACATGGAACACAGAAATCTATAGCACAGTACACACCCTTAGGCCCACAGTGGTGTGACAACCTAATAACCTACTCTAACAACTGCCTAGAATTTCCCAACTGCTTAACCTTCTATTTTCCTCAGTTCCATGTACCAATCTAATAGTCTTTTAAAAGATCCTAATGCACCTCCCTCCACGGCTGCACACCTTCGCTGCACCCACCGCTCTCTGTGTGAACCTCCGTCGACCCCAGCATCAACAAGTGTTCTTGCTTAACTCCTGGTACGTCAACATTTCTTGTGTATTCACCTAATGCACAAATCTTTAACAGGCAAATATTTTGTATGTTTAGTTCTTCAGCAAAAGGACAAATGTACAAATCAAACTCATTCCTCTGCTGGAGTGATCAAGAGAGAAGGGAAATTTGCCTTAAAATTCATTCCCAATCAGCAGCGCTAGATGTATGTGCAACTGACAGCAACGTGGCTTGTTGTTCCCCTTCCAAATGTTGGTTTATTTGATGTTGGATTTAGTGATTCTTCTGCTGTCAATAAAGGATGAGATTCTAGCTACTCTTCCACAGCCAAACAATGAGACTCTCCACACCAAGAGAAAGAAGGTTATCTAATTTCGAAGGATCAGATTTATTGTCAGAGTACAGACATGACATCACATAGAACCCTAACATTCTTCTTCCTGTGTGTGAGGCCGAATTATCACTTGTTTGCAAATAAAAACTTTACTCAACGTACACATGTAAACTGACTGTACAATACAGAGAGAAAAAAAATCAAAAAAAGTCCAAATTAAGAGTACTTAAATGAGCCCCTGATTGAATTTGTGGTTGAGGAGTCTGATGGTGGAGGGGTGGCAGCTGTTCCACAACCTGGAGATGAGAGTCTTGTGGTACCTATGCCCTTTCCTGATGGTAGCAGCAAGAACAGAAAGTGTGCTGGGTGATCCTTGATGATTGCTGTTACTTTCCAATGGCAGCGATCCCTGCAGATGCTCTCGATAGTGGGGAGGATTTTGTCTCTGATGTCCACTACCTTTTGTAGGGCTTTACGCACAGGAGAATCGGTGTTCCCACACACCCCAGGATGGGAGCTGGCATCAAGACAATCCAATTTGCGGACTTTAGTTGGTCAAGCACTGTCGTGAAGAAGTGTGTCATTTGCACTTGAGATACAAACCAACCATAATCTAATTGGATGGTGGAGCAGAGTGGAGGGGATAAATGATAAATCTGATTTCACATGGAGACACATGAGGCTTCAGGTGCTGAAATCTGGTGCATGAAATTAACTGCTGGATCGACCAAGGCAGCACTTGTAGAGGCAAAGGGATAGCCACCATTTTGGGCCCACAGTTTGTATCCACAAGCAGGACTGTTCTGATAGATGCATTGTTTCTTCCTGATCTTGCCCCACCAAACTTAACTCTGCTCTACCTCATCTTCACTTGTCTGGTCCCTGCCCACCAACATCATCAAGTCAAGTTTATTGTCATCTGATTGCACAAGTACAAACCGATAAAAAGCATTCTCCAGACTTCGGAGCAAAACACACAAACACGCAACCAGACTTAACATATATGGGCTCATACAATATGCAGGACACATAAATAAATTTTGTTTTGTACATATGAGAGTCTCAAATGGTTAGTGTGAGCAGTTCCTTTAGTCATTCAGCATCCTCACTGCCCGTGGGAAGAAGATGTTCCTCAACCTAATTGTGCAGGCTCTGATACTCCTGTAACTCTTTCCCGACACAAGCAGCTGAAAAATGTTGTGTGAAGGGTGGAAGGGGTCCTCAAAGATTTTGTGCACCCTCTTCAGACAACAATCGCAGTAGATCATGTTGATGGGGGAGATTGTAACTCCAGTATTCCCCTCTGCCACTCTTATGGTCCTGTGTATTGACCTCTGATCCATTTCTCTGCAGCAACCATACAACACTGTGATGCAGCCAGCCAGGACACTCTCACCGGAGCTCTTGTAGAAGGTTGACATCATCGTGACCAGTAGCTTTGTCCGCTGCAGTCTTTTCAGGAAGTGAAGTCATTCCTGCGCCTTCCAGACAAGTGAAGAGATGTTGTGTTTCCCCAGTTGGTCACTAGTTCAGTGAAATCCCAGGAACTTGGTACTTTCCACTCTCTCCATTACAGAATTGTTGGCATATAGTGGAAGGAGATCGTTCCTGGTCCTCCTGAAGTTCACGATAATCTCCTCCGTCTGTCCTCATTGAGACTCAAGTTGTTACTCTGGTACCATATCGTGAGATTTTTCACCTCTTTTATGTAGTGCAGCTTATCATTATTGCTGATGAGGCCCAACTAATATCATGTCATCTGCATGGGCGGCACGGTTGGGGTAGCAGTTAGTGCAACGCCTTTGCAGCGCCAGCAATCGGGACCGCGGTTCAAATCCCACATTGTCTGTAAGGAGTTGGTACGTTGTCCCTGTGCCTGCATGAGTTTTCCCTGGTCCCTCTGGTTCCCACCCACCATTTGAAACATACCGGAGGTGCAGGTTAATTGAATGTGAATTGGGTGGCACAGACTCGTGGGCCCAAATGGCCTGGTACTATGCTGTATGTTCAAATTTAAACTTTAAAAAAATTATTTAAAATTTAAAATTTAAATTTAAACTTGATGACTTTGTTGGAGCTGGATCTAGCAATGCAGTCATGGGTCAGCAGCGTGACATTCCATGCCTTCCACCATTTTGACAACGTGGCCCCCACCACCTCTCCTTCACCGTAGATGTCCAATCATCTCCTATCACAGCAGACGCAGGGCCCTGCATGTCTTTCTGGAAAACCCACCCAGTTCCCTTCCACCCACATGCTCATCTGCCTGTTCTGATTTTTTTTTTACGTTCTTCGTTCAATTCTGTTCAATAATAAAGAGCAGGAATAAAGCCTGGGGATATAAAAGTTGGGCTATGATGTACTCACCAACCAAACTCCCTTTCAATCTTATTTGTGTCTCAGTCGGCGAGAGGTCAACTAAATACTCAGTCTGGTTTGCCAGATGGAAATAGTGCAGTGATGTTGGCGATAAGAGTTCAAGGTAAAATAAAAACAGTGCAAAAAGGGTTTGGCACTGGTTCAGTTCTGTCTCTAGCCCTCTTTTCTACATAAAGATCATATTACTGAACAATCTATCCACACCACGTTTTTATAATCACATCAAACACATTGCAATCTATTCAAGAACCTCTTCCATTCAGCTGTGAAAGCACAACTTCTACGTTACACTGCGAAGGTTATAGATTAAACCAAGGGATATTCTCTGCTGACACCAGGCAGAGTATGTAACCACCGACTATCCCACCATCCCCCAACCTGGCCATCGTCAAGCAAAAGAAAGTATATGATGGAAAATAACTGCATGTATATGGTGATTTTTTTTTGAGGTATTCAGGAAGGAAGTCGCAAAGGAATGTCTGTAAATGAAATCACTGACAATACCGGTTAGAATTCAACTTGCCAGGGATTTATTGGGCAGGTGTGAACTCAATCAGCTAAACTTGCATTTGTCATTGGACAGTTTTAATAAAGTTAGCGGAAATAGAGTGTCAACCTATTGCAGGGAAAGGGGCCCAACCAGAATAATGAGGTTTAAATTTAAATTTTTTAGATTTTATGTATTGCACAGTAGAAGCTGATTCTGGCCATTTAAACCGGTGCTGCATAATTCCACCCAAATTAGCCTACAGTCCCTGTATATTTTTTGAAGGGTGGGAGGATACCAGAAAAACCCATGCAGACAAACTCCTTACAGACGACTCCGATTCGAACACGAGTTGCTGGCACTGAAGTAGCGTGGCTCTAACCCCTACACTAACCGTGCTGCCCAAACCCTGGCAAGTAATAGCAGGAGGGGGGTGGGGGGGAGATATGAGGGGGGGCCTTAAATTATAACTAGAGGTTGAAGGGAAGGAATATGTGACAGATCAGAGGATAGGACGAAGGGTTCTGACAAGGGATAGGGTGCGGGCTTTTCAATTTTGAAAGCTAATAGAATACTTGTTTATACCTCACATGGGATGGAAGAAGGGTTTAAAACCTGCTAGTTTGTGTGAGAGGACTTAGGATCGATGGTTTAAATCTTGAGAGGATAGGGATTCAGACCCAGAGAGGTGATAGTGAAGTGATTTATACCTGACAGGGGTTAGGAGAGTGATTTGGGGTAGAAGTTTACATCCTCAAAGCCGATAGCCATGGGGATGGATGAGCAAACAAAGTTAAGCTGAGGGACTCAATGGGTCAGGCAGCATCCTGACCCAAAACATTGACTGGCCATTACTCCCCAAGGACACTGCCTGACCCAAAGAGTGCCATCAGCTTCTCACTGTTTGCTCTGGATTCCAGCATCTCCAGTTGTGTTCTTTTAGCATGGGGATTTATACCTGGCAGGGTTTTCACGGAGATAGTACTGGGGGTTTAAACTATTACCAGGATAGTATTGTGGTTTAAACTTTAACAGGGATTGTATTAATGGCTCTCAGCCTAGAAGAAAGATAAGGTGCTTAAACCCTGACAGCACCCAGCGAGCGGTACAAGGCATCTTCTTCCAGATTTCTGAATGGACAATGAACCACAGACATGAACTATCTCACCTTATTCTATTTTCTTGCACTACTTATTTATTTTTGTTATGATAGATAGATAAATAGACAAACAGAGACAGACAGGCAGATAGATAGATAGATAGATAGATAGACAGACAGACAGACAGACAGACAGATAGATAGATAGATAGATAGATAGACAGACAGACAGACAGACAGATAGATAGATAGATAGATAGATAGATAGATAGATAGACAGACAGACAGATAGATAGATAGATAGATAGATAGATAGATAGATAGATAGATAGATAGATACACAGACAGACAGACAGATAGATCAATAGATAGATAAATAGACAGATAGATAGATAGATAGATAGATAGATAGATAGATAGATAGATAGATAGATAGATAGATAGATAGATAGATAGATAGATAGATAGATAGATAGATAGATAGATAGATATTTTCTGTTCAAATTACTGTGGAAAAGTGGAAATCCTCTATTTGTCCAGGCTCACAGGTTTTTTGCCTCAAAAACATGTATAATTACTTTTATTTCTAATAACATAAAAAACATGGCCGAAAGTCCTTCTGGTCCATAAAACCCATGCAGCCCAATTACATCCAATTAATCTCCCAACTCCAAGTGTTTTGCAGGGTACAAGGAAATCGGAGTGCACAGGGAAAACCCACGCAGACAAGGGGAGAACATGCAAACCCCTGGTTGCTGGCGCTGTAATAGCGTCCCACTAACCCTCATGCTAACTTTGCAGCCAGTCTTGTATATCTTGTATGAACGAATGACTTGGTTATTTTCTTTCAAACAAATGTTATGTTTCTCACATTTCAGATGCCCAAAAATGGAATCAGCTTGACAGACCTCAAAAATTTGAACCACTCCAAGAACTAGAACAGTAATTTCAGTTCATCTGGTACCAGATACAATGTTGAATCTGTGATCTGGGTATTTCTCTGTGCTAACAGACTTTCCCCCTCACGCTCTCTTCTTCCCTTTCCCTCAGGAGAAGCTTATGCAGACCTCCAGATCCAAGAACGCATTGTTCCTGTCTGTCGTCAGACATTCAAATGGACTTCTCACTGGTTTTTAAAAAATGCCCTTACGCTATATTAACTGTATTTTTCACTCTACTCTGCATTTTGTCTTTTTAACATTTCTGCCTGCCCTTTTCTGAAAATGTGTTCATAAAGCATGGTAAAAGGCCCTTTCAGCCCACGAGCCCATGCCACCCAATTACACCCAATTGACCTCCAACCCCCCCCCCAGTATGATTTTTTTTAACGTGGTGAGGAAGCCAGAGCCCCCGTGGAAAACACATGCAGTCACAGGGAGAACATACAAACTCCATACAGACAGCATGGGATTTGAACCCCAGTCCTAATCACTGGCACTGTAAAGGCATTGCAATAACCATTAAGGTTTGTGACTGGAAAATCTGCTGAACTGGGTTGACTTTCCCGGACAAAGTTTTTCACTGTATCTCTCTATACATGACAATAAACAAAGTACGTCAAACGTAGAATATTTTTGGACACAGAACATAGAATCTATACAGGCCCTTCAGTCCACAATGTTGTCCCAACCTATGGAAACCTATTCTAAATGTTTAAATTTGTTTTAAAAATAAATTTAAATTTAGACATACAGCACGGTAACAGGCCATTTCAGCCCACAAGTTGGTACTGCCCAATTTACACCCAATTAACCTACACCCCCAATATATTTTGAATGGTGGGTGGAAACCAGAGCACCAGGGGAAAACCCATGCAGACATGGGGAGAACGTACAAACTCTTTACAGACAGCGTGGGTTTCGAACCTGAGTCCCGATCACTGGTCTTGTAAAGGTGTTGCACTAACTGCTATGTCAGCTATGCTGCCCACAAAATCTAACCTTTCCCTTCCTCACACCTATAACCCTCTAATATCCTTGTGTCTGTCTAAGAGTCTTTTGAATGTCTCTATTGTACCAGCCTCCACCATCAACCCCCGCAATGCATTCCAGGCACCCAACGCTCTCTGTATTAAAAAAAACTTACCTCTGACGTCCCCCTATTCACTTCAGGATCCAAGCAAGGGAGCTTGTCCCGATGGCTGATATCCATAGTCATAGAGTCCTACAGCATGGGGCAAGCCACTGGGCTCATGAAACCAACACCATCCTATCTTCCAGTGCCTGACACATAGCCCAATTCCTGGGTGATTCATACTTGTCTCAACACATCATAATTGCTGTCATCAGTTCTGCTTCCCTCAGGCAGTGGATTACAGGTGCTCACCCCCCTCCAGGTAAAACGGGTCCCTGTCAATTCCCCACTAAATCTCTTCCCCTAAATATATATCCTCTAGTTTTATTGACCACTGAGATGGCAGAAGATGATTGAAATACGTCTTTTGATGTCAAAATGTCCGCTAGAGACTGTTCACCCGATCCAAATAGGCTGCTGCAGGCCACTATCACGCCAACATCAAAGGCCGTCTCCATTTCCTGTCTCCTTTTGCACAGACTAGTCCCTTATCATATCCAATTTACACCTTTTGTTGGTCTGGATTCCTCCCCCTGTTGTTTGAATTCTGAGACTTTGAAATATCCTGCTTCTGATTTTTCCTTGAAGAAGGGATCAAGCCCGAAACATCAGCAATAGATCTTTGTCTCCTATTGATGCTGAAAAGACCAGCTAAGTCCTCCAGCATTTCGGTGTATTCATTATGATTTCACCACCACATCGATATCATACTGGAACCCAAGACTTACCCGCCACATTATTAACAAGGTCACTACCTGTGAACTTGCTGATCAGTAGATGTTGTGAATATGAACCTCAAATGATCAACCACGTTGCTAGTTCTGGCACCTTCAATACATTCAGAGGATCACTAGAATCTCCCTACCCCCATTGATGCGGTCTATCAGAAGAGGGGGCACAGAATCATGGAGGACCCTTTCCACCCTGCGCACAGCATCTTTCAGTGTCTCCCGTCGGGAAAGAGATACGGAAGGATCAGAAAGAGCACCACCAGGTCGAAGAACAGCTTCTTCCCACAGGTAGTGGGAACGCTGGATGACCAAAGGAACTGCTCACACTGACCATCTGAGTCTCTCATATTTATTTATTTACTTGTATATATGAATACTTGTCCTGCATAGGCATTGTTTGCCTGTCTGTAAGTTATGTCTGGTTGGGTGTCAGCGTGTTTTGCACTGAGGACTGGAGAACACTGTTTCGTCGGGTTGTTCTTGTGCAATCAGGTGACAATAAACTTGACTTGAATCAAAACTCCCTATATTGAACTGGAAGTCATTATATAATCAGAGAAAACAAGGGGCCGAGCAATGAGTCATGCAGAATCCATCCTTACAAAGCCCTGCACTTTCTCCAATGTCAGAGGCAGATATGTTGACAGGATCCCTCAGTGCATTTTACAGAGCTCTGTGAGACTGCTCCAAAACAGCAATAATTAACAGCACAAGTGTCGGTAACAGGTTTCAACTATGGTTTCCAATGCTTCTGTTGTTTCTGAAGATATAGAAATATCAACCACTTCAATAATTCATAGCGCCCTATCATGGCAGAGGTGGACACTGGGCAAAAACGATTGTTACAGGTCAGCATTTGGACATCTGGTTACATTTATAGACCTTCCAATCAATGTACAAATTCTCCTGTCTCCCTTTGAACTGCACAGTTAAGATTCCTGCCAACAGGCCACTGAATTATTGAAACTAACCTTTACGGGTGGTTACAAGGTTATTGCGATGACGATTCTCGGTCCATGTTTTCTATGAGTGTTAATATTGAAAGTGAAAATGCTGGAAGCACTCAGCAAGTCAGACAGCATGTTCAGAGAGAGAAACAGTTAGCATTTTTGATGGAGATCTTCCACCAGAACTGAATCGCTGTTTCTTTCAACCCTGACTCTGCCTGACCTATTGAATGCTTCCACCATTTCCAGTACTTGCAAGTTTTTAAAAATTTACATCAATGTTAAAATACAAGACTAAATGTGCTCCAAATGTTGGTTGCAAGAGGATAACCACAGAGACTACGGTGGCGGACCACTGAGGGGCTCTGCGGCTGAAGGACACACCCAGGCGGCGAGCTGTTGGCAACTTGTGGGCAAGGATCCCACCCAGGCTGTGGGGCTGCTACCAACTTGAGGTCAAAGGACTCACACCAGGCTGCAGAAATGGGATTCAAGAGGATGCTGAGGGCAAGGGAAGATCCTGAAGGCTCCTGGACGCTGAAGGCTCGCCGTGTCAGTGTTTGGATCTGGGCTAGGGTTGCCAATGGTTTGAACTGAACAGGAGTCATGAGCGACTACAGAGGCTGCAGGAGCACTGGAGGCGAATCCCTGGACAGTCGGTGACTCTGACTGGACTCTCTTTGGCTTCTTTATCTCTTACTGTAAGGAGCATCGGGTAATGCTGATGGAAAATTTTTGTCTGCTTTAAGACAGACTAAAGGCAATTTCATGTCATATTATATTTCTGTTTTGTTACACAATAATAAATAGCATCTGATCTAATCTTAAACCCAAACACAGAAATTAGAGCGCATAATTGCACATATAAATTAAGAGAAGAGTCAGCCACTCAGTGTTTGGAGTCTGCTCTGCGATTTAATAAGACGATATAAATTTAATCTCAACTCCACATTTCCCTCCATGCCTGGTCACCTTTCACGTCCTCGCTTATCAAAACTCTATTCTGACTCTACCTTCAAAATGTTCAAAGGCTTTGCTTCTCTCCTTTGAGAGAGAGACAGTGTCAGCGCCAAGGGGGCCACTCGCGGGCATTGCCACCCTAGGGTGGCCAGATGACTAGTTTTAGGCAGGAGCATCTGGCTGTCCTCTATTTGTGGTGAAGAGGCAGAAAGGGGGCACTTACCATGTTAAGTGTGAGTCATGGGGTCCGAGGGTCGTGTGTACCCAGTTCGTAGTCCTCCATGAACCTCCTATCCGTGAACTTATCCAAATTCTTCTTGAAAAGATTGAGACCACATTTCCATGATCCTTATTTTAGAAAGTTTCACCAGTCTATGAACCCAGCAATAGACATTAAGGCACACAGGAGACTCCGGAATCATTAGTTGTCCCCCTCTATCCAAGTCAAGACAAGTTTATTGTCACCTGATTGTACAAGTACAACCCGACGAAACAGCGTTCTCCGGTCCTCGGTGCAAAACATACAGACATAACACACATATGGACAAACAATACATACACCGGACAAGTATTCATCTATACAAATAAATAGATTAATGTTGTTTCATAAAAATAGGAGCCTCGGATGGTTAGTTCCGAGGATGAAGCAAAACTGGAGCCCCCGGAGGAAACCCACATAGGCACGGAGTGGCCCGTACAAACACCTTACAGATAGCGCCTGATTCGAGCCCATGTCGTGCTGACTGCCATGCTAGCCATGCCATCCATCTTGTTAAATAAATTTAACTATTTGCATTGCAGTGAGAATTCATGTTATACCAGATGTGAATGCATAGCAACAGTTCCAACAGCACGCTCTTCAAAGCCTCTTACACATTGTACCCACAGCACTCACATGGGCATTTGGAAGCAAAATCCCAGCATACACAGTCAAAGGAAAAAGGCAACCACATTCAAACCATATACAATTTGCTTTGATCTACCTATAAACTGCTTGAAAAGAAATAATAGGAAACTCTTCCTCAAAAAGTCCAGTCTCCCTTCAGTTTCTGTAGCCCCTTGTGGGCTTTTTGAAGCCTGCCAGAGAAAATGGATAGTCTGATGAAGAGACAAGAAGAAAGCAAGCTCGCCTTCCTTGAGCAGTTCCTTTGGTCATTCAGCAATCTCACTGCCTGTGGGAAAAAACTGTTTCTCAGCCCCATCTTCCGACTGGATTCTTCCACAATCTACTCCCGCCTCCTCACTTGAGGTTTCATCTGGTCTCTCTTTATACTAAAACTCACATATTCTCTTTTCATTTGATTGTTCTTATATTTCTCTTTCAATCATCCATTCCATACTGACTCTTTGTTTTGATTAGCTCTCTCTCTCTCTCTCTCTCTCTCTCTCTCTCCCCGCCCCACTCTCTCTCTCTCCCCCCGCCACCCCACCCCTCCCTTTGACAGGCATCTACCAATATTCTGTTTCCGTCTGTCACGTTTCACCTCTGCCTGGTTCATCAATCCCACATGAAGGACCAGTCCCACCTCCCACACTCTGTCCCCTTTACTCGAACCTCCCTTCTACATTTCCCCAAATGACGATGAGCTGGCTATCCCAGTCAGAGGTACCTTGTTTGAATGAAGTGTAAATCCAATGTATCATCTCCCTTCATGGGAAGGCAAAAAAGGATCTCCTGGATCATGTGGAAGCAGAACATGAGGAGCTTGCACTGTTTGAAGACAAAAACAGCTACTTCCCCCTCCGCTGTCAAATTTCTGAACAGACAATAAAGCTCTAGACACTGCCTCACTTTTCTTTTTTTTTGCTCTGCTTATTTTTTTAAACCTTGTAACAAAATTGTAATGTATAGTAATATTTTCACCCTGCCTGCACAATTCTTCTGCCACAAAACAACAAATTTCATGAACACATATTCATAACAATAAACCCGACTCTAATTCTGATTCTGACCAGCAGTTGGCTAAAAGCTAGAGTAGTTAATTTGGTAAGTCAGGACATTATGATGTGGGCTTTGTGTGTACCATGGTTCTATTATTACCATGGTGACTACAGATATGGATCCTTTGTGGTGGTAAAGCCCACCACAGAAATGCACATCCTTTCCTCTTGCCTCTTCATCAGACTATCCATTTTCTCTGGCAGGCTTCAAAAAGCCAACAAGGCGGTACAGAAACTGAAGGAAGACTGGTCTTTTTGAGGAAGAGTTTCCTATTATTTATTTTCAAGCATTTTATCGGTAGATCAAAGCAAATTGTACATGGTTTGAATGTGGTTGCTTTTTTCCTTTGACTGTGTATGCTGGGATTTTGCTTCCAAATGCCCATGTGAGTTCTGTGGGTACAATGTGTAAGAGGCTTCGAAGAGAGTGCTATTGGAACTGTTGCTATGCCTTCGCTTCTGGTATAACATGAATTCTCACTGTAATGCAAATAGTTAAATTTATTTAACAAGATGGATGGCATGGCTAGATTTATAAAAAATAAATCTCCATGGTTTTCAAAATTGCAATTATGCCAGCCTCTTCTGTATTGTGGCTATTCGCCTTGGCTTGGTTTGTAACTCCATTTATTTAAAGAGCAAGCTCACATTCTCTGTGGCAATTTCCAACATTTAACACTCAAACACAGGGCTTATAAAAGTAAATTATCTGGTCACTATCTCAGTACTAGTCAAAGAGCTTACAAGTTGTAGGTTGGCTATCCCATTTCCTACTTACAGACCTTTGTGCAGGAGTTAGAGTTTTACCATTCTTTGCTTCCGTACTGACCAAGTTGTCTTCCCAAAGTAGTCCCATTTGCCCACATTTCTTTTATCTCCCTCTAAACCTTTTCTACCCAGGTACCTGTGTAGATTTATTTTAAATGTTGTAAATGTGCTATTCTTGACCACTTCCTCTAGATCCATATATTAAGAATTAGAATGATAGATTAGTAAGTTTGAAGGTGATGTAAAAGTTGGAGATGCTGTGGATAGTGTAGAATGTTGCCGTTGGTTACAATGGGATATAGACTGGATGCAGAATTAGGCCAAGCATAAACAGATGGAGTTCAATCTGGATAAGTGTGAGGTAATTCTTTTTGGAAGGTCAAACTTGAAGGTAGAGTAAATAGTTAATGGCAGGTTTCTTAGTAGGGTCACAGAACAGAGGGACCTTGGGTTCCAAATCCACGGATCTCTCAAGATTGATGCGCAGGTTAATAGATGGTTAAGAAGGCTTATGGTATTCTGTCCTTCATTATGAGGAGGATTGAGTTCAATGGTTGAGTGGTAACATTGCAGCTCTATAAAACTCTGGTTAGGCCTCTCTTGGAATATTGTGTTTAGTTCCGGTCACCTCATTACAGGAAGGATATGGAAACTTTAGCAAGGGTACAGAGGAAATTTGCCAGAATGCAGCCTGGATTGGAGAACCAGTCTTATAGGGTTAGCAGAGCTAGAGCTTTCTCTTTGGAGTGAAGAAGAATGAGAGGTGACTTAATAGAGGTCCACAAGATTACGAGAGACATTGATAGGGTGGAGAGCCAGCACCTTTTTCCCAGGTGGGAGTAGCAAACACCAGAGGACATCTGTAGAAGGTGAGGGCAGGAAAGTTTAAGGGAGATGTCAGGGTTAACATTATTTACACAGAGAGAAGTGGGTGCCTGAAATACATTGCCAAATGTGGTACAATAGGGACACTTAAAAGAGTCTTAGACAGGCACATGGATGAAAGAAAAATAGAGGGTTATGAGGTAGGTAGGGAAGGTTTAGTTTCTTTTTTCTTGTTAGGAATATATGGGTTAGTACAATAGAGAGGGCCAAGGGCCCTGTACTGTGCTGTTGTGTATTATATTCTATTTATCTTATTTACGGCCCTCATGATTTTATAAACCTTTTACAAACATGCTGGAAACATTGTTAACAATTTCTTTGGATAGATTTCAGAGAGGAATTATTCCAGGTATGAAACAATTGTCTGCCAGAGGAAGGTTAAACAGGTTGTGATTTACTCATCAGAGGCAATGACATGGTAAATTCTGAGAGGAAGCTTCCTTAAGAAGGGTGTAAAACAAGAGTCTTCAAATCGGAGGCACCCGTTTATAACTGAGATGAGGAAGAATTTCTCCTATCCGAGGGTTCTGGCTCCTGGTGCGGAGGGCTGCGGAGATGGAGTTTTTAGGCATATCGAAGGATAAGGCGGACAGATCTATAAATAGAGCAGCGTAGTTAGCATAGAAATTAGGGCAATGCCGCTACAGGGCCAGCAAACCTGGTTCGAGTCCAGCCCTGCCTGTAAGGAATTTGTACATTCTCCCCGCGACTGTGTGGGTTTCCTCCGGGTTTACTCCCACCCTTCAAAACGTATCGGGGCTGTAGATCAATTGGGTGTAATTGGGTGACAGGAGCCAAAAGCACCTGTTACCATGTTGTATGTCTAAATTTTTTTTAAAAATCAAAATCAATAATGTTTGTGAGGTAAGGAGAGTAACTTGAGAAATGTTGGATCAGCCATGATCCCAATGGAGAAGGCCAAAGGGGCTGAGTGGTTTACTCCTGTTCCCACTTCCTGTTATTATGGCCCCTTTGGTCACAGTCCATACAAAACAGAAAGGGAATGGAGCATTTCCCTTGGTCTTTTGTGGGACATGTTGCTGGCCACTTTGGTGGAAGTGAGATGCAATTCAAAGACTCATCGAGTCATAGAGTCACACAGCATGGAATAGGCCCTTCGGCTGAACTCATCCACATCAACCAACTAACTGATATTTATCTGCATTTGGTCCATATCCTTCTCAGCCCTTCCTATCCACATACCTATCCAAATGTCCTTTGGATAATGTAATTGTACCCATTTCTACAGCTTCCTCTGGCATCTTGTTGCAGATATGAACCACACTCTGAATGAAACGTTATCCCTTTGGTTCCTCTTACATCTTCCCCTTTTGCCTTAAACCAATGCCTTCTAGAATCGTTCACCCTGGGAAAAAGACATAAGCATTCATTTTATCCACACCACGCATTATTTTATAAACCTGTATAAGGTCACTCTTCAGCCTCCTTCTCTCTCACACAAATACGCTCTCTCTCTCACTTTCTCTCCTTCCGCACTCTCCTCTAACTCTCTCTCTCTCACACACACTCTCTCACTTTCTCTCTCCTTCCCCTCTTCTAACTCTCTATCTCTCTCTCACACTCTCTCTCTCACTTTCTCTCTCCTTCCCCTCTCTCCTCTAACTCTCTCTCTCTCACACACACACACACACTCGCTCACTCACTTTCTCTCTCCTTCCCCTCTCTCCTCTAACTCTCTCTCTCTCTCTCACACACACATACTTGCTCTCTCACTTTCTCTCTCCTTCCCCTCTCTCCTCCAATTCTCTCTCTCTTACACACACTCTTTCTCTCTCACTTTCTCTCTCCTTCCCCTCCTCTAACTCTCTCTCACACACACACACACACACTTTCTCTCTCACTTTCTCTCTCCTTCCCCTCTCTCCTCTAACTCTCTCTCTCTCACACACACACTCTCTCTCTCTCTCTCATTTTCTCTCTCCTCCTCTCTCCTCCAACTCTCTCTCTCTCTCTTACACACACACTCTCTCTCTCACTTTCTCCTTCCCCTCTCTCCTCCAACTCTCTCTCTCTTACACACACTCTCTCACACTTTCTCTCTCCTTCCCCTCTCTCCTCTAATTCTCTCTCTCTCACACACACGCACACTCTCTCTCTCACTTTCTCTCTCCTTCCCCTCTCTCCTCCAACTCTCTCTCTCTCTCTCTCTCTCTCTCTCTCTCTTACACACACACTCTCTCTCTCCTTCCCCTCTCTCCTCCAACTCTCTCTTTCTCTCTCTCTCTCTCTCTCCTTCTCTCCCTGAGATGGAGCAAGTAGAAAAGGGGCATTAATGAATCAACATGTGAAGGTATAGCGCAAGAAAATGAAATACGAGATGAGCCGCGACATTATTGAATGGTGGAATTGTCTCAAGGAGCCACTTGGGTCCATTCCTGCACTGATGTCTTATGTTCTAAGTACATCTAGGGTGCTACAGCTGGGTGTCTATGGCTGAGAGTCTTGTACACCACTGAATTTCAGGGCAGTCTATAAAGCTTCATTTGTTGCCGAGCTGAGCCTGCAACCACTATTTTGGAAGCATCACTTACAATGCAATCAATGCAATCCCAACAATATTAGTTTACATCACTGTGACAAATTTGTTTTCTGTCTTTTAAAAGAAGTCTGAAATGGAGATACACTGTGGAATCAAAGAATTGTGTGAAAAGATGAAATTCTTCAACAAATTGCCCTTGATGGCAAAGGCAATATAATTTAAGTATTAGAAAGTATTTTATTGGTGATGTCATTAAATTTCTCCCCACCTGCTAGTGTTTTCTGGCCCAGGTTCTCAAAGCCTGAACCCAGCATAAGACATAGGAGGGCATTTAGGCCATTCAGCCCATTGAGTGTGTGCCATGGGTCTATTCACTATAGTTTTCCTTCCCTTTATAACCCACGATTCCCTTCCTAAACAAGACCCTATCTAACATCATCTTCAATATACCCAATCACATTATGTGCACTTCTTAATAAATTATTTGAGGTTCAAACCATGGAAAGAAACATTTTAAACAACTTGATTGACTTCATGTGTGAATACAATTTAGTTCTCTGAAATGGAATGTTAGAGAGAGAGCTGAATTATGTATTATACACAAACACACACACACACAAACACACACACACACACACACACAAGCATGACTGAGTGTGTGTGGCGTATATCTTTGTATACATTTCTTTTCTTTTTAAAATATTTTTATTGATTTTAATAAAGAACTTATACAAACAAAAAGGGTACAATTCAATAAGATGGTACAGACAGTTACATAAACTAAATAAGACATTCCGTATATCACTAACATATATGAATTGAAAATCATATCCACAATTCATATTCTAAATAGTATATATCTTTTATGGAAAAAAGCTAATAATATAAAAAAAGAGAAAAGAGGAAAATAGTAGAGGAGAAAAACTCAAACCTCTTCCCTAACCGCATTGCCAGTTGCTACATATGACTAATATTAAAAGAAAAACAAAGATTTAAAAAAATATAAGGAACATAGAAAAGATACAAGTCAGACAATTAAATTACATTGGAGTAAAATGATAAATTATGATAAGTGAGTCATAAATGACCCCCATAACTTCTAAAATCTTAGATCTGAATCCTTTCCATTTTCAAACAGGATATGATGTCACGCAACCACTGATCATGAGGAGGTGGGGCAGCATCCTTCCATTTCAGTAAAATCGTCCACCTCGCCAATAGAGAGGCAAATAATTAATGAATTTTCTCCTGACATTCCTAATGCATAATTTAATGCATAATTGTATATACTGTATATGTGTGCATGTGTGTTAAGATACAGATATATATTTGTGTGTGTGTGTGTGTGTGTGTGTGTGTGCGTGTGTGTGTGTGTGTGTGTGTGTGTGTGTGCATGTGTGTGTGTGTGTGTGTGTGTGTGTGTGTGTGTGTGTGTGTATATGTTTGTGTGCATGTGTGTGTGTGTGTGTGTGTGGAGAACAGCTGTTTGTTGGGTGTGTGTGCGTGTGTGTTGTGAGAGTGAAAGAAAGGAAGGGAGGAAGAGAGAAAACACAGAAACAGGCTCCTGAGTCTATCAAGTCCATACCAGCCATCTGCCACTCATGATTATACACTAATCCCATTCTATTCTCCAAAATTCCTCTGAATTTGCCTATATTTCACCACTCACTGACTCTTGGGGCAACTGCTGATGGCCAGTTAATCTCCCAAGCCAAATGGATGTAGAAGGAATCTGGAACACTTGGAGGAAAACCTCGCTGTAGCAGGGAGATCGTACAGACCTCTCCCACAGTGAGAACTGAACCAAGGCTTCTGGGGATGTGAGGCCATGGCTCCTCAGTCTATGCCTTTCTTTTCCATCTCATCTTCTAAAAAATGCAGAAAATAAATAGTTGTTAATCACAATTCCTACATACACGAGTGAATATGTAACTGTTCGGTGCCTCATTATCAGACACCCAAACGGACCTCAAACTCATAAGATAATGTTCTATTTGATCTCCATTTGTAACTCTGTGCATTTTTAATCACCGCACTATGTTTGGTTTGGGTCGCTGGATTGTACGCTAGTCAATTTTCTCACTATACCTTGGTAAATGTGATTTTAAAGTTGAACTTGATGTTCCCAGAAGATATTGCATTTGAAACTATGGAAGAAACAACATGTGATATCTTCCTCTGTCCAAAGCTGGTCCAATGACAGATCAATGACACAACAAACCTGTACATAGTAAGAAAAGAATGAATCTCTCTTTCTTGTTGAAAGGAAAGAGCGTCGTGATGTATGCATATATCTTGCTAATGCTCATTCACAATGTCGTTCGAAATTCAAAATTTAAAAATTCAGCAACTGAGATACTTCTCACTAACTTAGAACAACTAACGTGCTTGGAACATGGAACATTACAGAACAGTACTGGCCCTTTGGCCCACCATGTAAACCTACTCTACAACAATCTAACCCTTCCCTATCTCACACCCAGAACCCTCTATTTTTCTTACATGCCTGTCTAAGAGTTTTTTCAACCTCCCTATTATACCAGTGTAGAGCTCGTCAAAAGAACCAAAGATTTGTTGATCCAAACCAAGGCTTTTATTAGCAAAAGACAGGAGCTCTTCACAGGTGGCCGACCAGTCTGGAATGATCCGACCTGGCTAGGGACACAACCCTTTAAGGCCCAGACAATAGGCGTGGCTTAGCTCTCAGCCAATCGCTGTAAGCACAGTCTAGATACAGTAGCTATATACACTATATACATTGGTGATAGATCTGTACTATCACAACCAGCCTTCACCCCACCCCCTCCCCTGGCAATACATTCCAGGCACCCACCACTCTCTGTGTCCCTCTGATGTCTCCCCTAAACTTTCCTCCATTCACCCGAAACAGATGTCCTCTGGTATTGGCTATTGTTGCCCCAGGGAAAAAGAAGGTGCTGGCTGTCCACCCACTCAGTGCCCCTCATAATCTTAGATACTACTATTAGTCACCTATCATCCTCCGTCACTCCAAAGAGAAAAGCCTAGCTCTGTGAACCTTGTTCCCTAAGACATGTTCTCCAATCCAGGCATCATCTGGTGGATCTCCTCTGCACCCTCTCCAAAGCATTGACATCCTTCCTGAAATGAGGCAACCAGAAATGGACACCATACTTCAAGTGCAGCCTAACCAGAGTTTTATAGAGCTGCCACATCACCTCGTGGCTCTTGAATTCAAATCTCTGAATTCGTCATCACTCTATCAACTATGCAGCAACCTTGTAAACATATATTGGAAGAATCAACTGGGCAGCTCCTTCAAAGAACTTAAGCAAATATGAGTGGCTGAATAAACTCCCAGAGAGCTGAGTGATTCTATAATTGTAGGGTAATTTGGAGATTGCAGGTATGGATAATCATACCCAATTCTGGCCACTGCAGATTAGGAGCATTGTTTATCACGACGGAGTGTTACTCAGTGACCCCCTTCCTGTACTTTTCATGCTAGAAGCATAAAGCTCATTTATCTCTCTAACTGAGAGATGAAGGAAAGAGAGAGAGAGAGAGAGAAAACAAACTAGAGAGAGAGAGTGAGAGAGAAAGAGAAAGGGAAAGATAAGGATGAGGAGATGGGGAATGAGGGAGAGAGAGGGAGAGGAGGAGAAGAGGGGGAGAGATAGAGAAAGAAAGAGATTAGGGAGAGGAAGATGGAGAGGAAGAGAGACAGAAAGAGAGAGGGGGGGGAAGAGAGAGAGAGAGAGAGAGAGAGAGAGAGAGAGAGAGAGAGAGAGAGAGATCCAATGTTTAAAAGAAAATAAATGACTCGTTTTTCTTCAATGACAGGGACTTCCATTTCTCGGACCTTCCTTCCCCATCCCTGCCTGGAAGAGAACGAGGCCCTGATGCTGATGCTGTTCAAATTGGTTTCACTTCTAAGTCGTGTACCATGAGGCAGGAAGCAGAAGCAAAAAGTACCCCATAAATCAACCACTGATTGCTCTTACCCACCCTGGGAGTGTCAACTATTGTCACTTAGTAGCCCTGCATTTAGTGTAAATCAGCCATCAATATTCCCTCTTCATGGCAGCTGTCATGTTTTTTTCCGCTCCTTAGATTGATCGTCCCAGTACTTCATATAAAAGACTACTCCTTATCTGAAAGGAAAGGCACATGACGCATGCTGCATTCAGGCACCTTTTTTTTACAAATTTGATTGCATTTCAGGATGGAGTGAACACAGATATGTGCATGGAGGCATGTTACACGTAGACACATGATCACACATACACTTAAATCGGAAATACAAATACACGAGCGTGCACACAGACCCTCAGACACAAATGCAAAAAACATCTGCAAATGCCACATTCAGAGTCAAGTCATATGCAACAGGGGCGTAGCCAGGTTCTGAAGTTAGGGGGGGATGAGCTCATAAAAATGGCGCCACCACACATACCAAATAATTTTAAATTTATCATACATTTTTTATTTTGTATTTAACATCAAAACACAAGGAAGAGAGTTTTAAAGGAAGTACATAATTGTTATTTTAGATTTAAAAGCAAAACTTAATAAAAACACGTGACATTTATTTATTTTACAGTTTAAATGTCAATGTCAATGTTCGCATATAGTCTTACTGCGTCATCTTCGTCCTCTGGACGTTAGTCTACTGAAGTGGTCACACCTTCTAGGGGCTCCACTTGTACAGCCACAGCAGCCAGGGTGCCGAAAGTACGTACTAGCAAATATTTAGAGGGTTCCTCCCTCAGGTGCAACCACAACGGCCTGGGCACCATCTCCATATCCTGGGCTGAAGGTTGGTAGCTAGTCTTCAGTGGGTTCCATCTCTAGTGCAGCGAACGTTGTGAGCTTGCTGAATGAAAAGTGAGCATCCAATCTCTGATATTTTAATGATTCTTTCTTTCTCGATTTGCAACTTCTTTCATTTTCTTTCTGCCCCACCCAGGTAGTTTCTTCTATTTAGTGTTTTACTCCATGGCATTCCTTATCAGAAAAAAAAGTCTACGACTACAGTACCAAAAGTTGGGAGAATTATGATTGCACCCACGGTAGGAGAGCAAGAAAAGTGCATTGGCTAGGCTCGGGTGCCAAAGTGTTTTGGCTTTGTAAGCGCATACTCATTTCTCTTACATTACGCGGAATATTTCATTAGCTAGCTATAATATACAATTATATTCTACAAAATTAATTAATTTCACATTTCAGTAATAGCGTCATTATGTATGAAATTTACATACATCTGGGGTTGCGTCTTGTGACATGAAAGCGATGAAGTTCCTTGGGATAATCCAGCGTCAGAGAGGAGGTTATGGCGTCATGGTTTGTTTTGGTTTCCCCAGCGGCCACCAGCGCATCACAGGAGACAGAGCACACAGTTCATAGCATTGGGAGGTTGCTTGAGTAATGAATGATTCCAGAAAATTCTTCCAAGGCCATGCGATAAAGTAAAAAAAAACTATATAAAATAAAGGAGGTTTGACACAAAGGAACTAAAGAGTTAAAAAAATTGTTGAAAAGGTGCCACTTTTGTAGACTGTGCTCAGGGGGAGCGGTCACTTCCCCTGTTCTGCGTCTAGCTGCACCACTGATATGCAAAGCACAAACTGCAGGTCCTTCAACATCCATTGGAAGTAAAGGGTAACCAATGTTTCCGGCCTGGGCCCTTCATCAGCTATAAGCAGAAACAAGCAAGTGCCTGAATAAAAAGGTGGGGCGGGGGGGGGGGGGGGGGGGAGGAGAAGAAGGAGAAAGGGAGAGAGGGGGAGGTCAGAGGTGGGAGGATAGAAGAGAGAGAAAGTTGATAACTGATAGGGGAAGAGGGTAGGTCTCGGATGCAAGAGGGAAGGGAAAGGGGGTGGAGAGTTGGATGAAAGGAGTGAGGGATAGGGGAAAAGAGAGACTCGGGGAGAGGGTTAAATGAAATTGGAGTTTGATGTTAAAACCATTAAGAGCTGCCAAACGGAATATTAGGTTTTGCTCCTTCAATTTGCTGGTAGCCTTGGTTGGGAAGTGCTGACCCAATCACATACTTACCTTCGTTGGGAGTAGGAGAGTGAGAATGTCAGGATCACCTGTGTGGCAGTGAGCCAATGAGAAGGTCAGACGAGTTTAGCGGGGTGGTGTCTGGGAGTTGAAGAATCCAATGTTGTGTCTAGTGAATAAAAAAATCGACTTCATGCTGTGCTGCAAAAATGAATCAGTGTATTCTTTATTTGTTTGTAAGCTGTGGTAAATCATACTGTTATCATGAGACCACGGACAGACTTTTTCCCAGGATAGTGGAGTCTAAAACTCGAGGGCATACAGGAGGTTTAAGGTGAAATGGCAAACAATGGAGGAGCAACACCTTATATTCTGTTGTGGCGTTCTGCAACCAGATGGCATCAGTATCGACCTCCAATTTCTGTTAACCCCCTCTCCGTCATTCTCTTTCCCTACCCTTCTGTCTCCTTCCCTCCAGCTCCCCATCTTCCTCCCTTCCTTAACCCTCTGCCCTCTCCCCATTACTTCCCAATTTCTTTCTCTTCTACCCTCCCACCTGCTACCTCAGCCTGGGCTCCTCTTTCTTCCCCTTCTCTCTCCTTCTCCTCCCTACTCCCCCACATTTTACTACCTGTTTTTTTCCAGATTCCTGACAAAGGGCTCAGACCAGAAATATTGATTGCCTCTCTTCCACTGGATGCTACGTGGCCTGCTGAGTTTCTCCAGCACTTTTGCGCATCAATGGGTTAAAGTGAGCTGGGAAAAAGAGTACACGGGGAAAGAGAGATTGCCAACACCTCCTCTCCCCCCTCACGCCATCCAATAGACATTGTAAAGGTTACCACCACCTCCTAATTCTGTTCACTATAAATGCAAGAATAGGATTTGAGACTTTTGTTTCCTTTCAGCATTGACCAACACTGGCAGCAAAGAATGTGACACATTAACCCTTAACACAAAAACCTTTCCAACCATCTTTGGTTAAGTTTGAATCTTTTCCGAGAGGAGTCGCCACAGGAGTTGGAGAGAAAATTATGTGAATAAAGGAATAACATTTGGACTGTCTTGGTGTAGATTGGTCATTATTATTCCTTTGTGAAAGTTTTTATTCTCTCCATAGAAGCCACGTGGCAGTGATGAAAATTATGGACATGAGCTAGTTCTTTCCTGGTGAGAGTTACATCATGTCTCCTGCTCCTCCAGTAAGAGTACATTGAAAGTATCCTGTTGGCATGCTTCACTGGATGATATGGGATCTGCAAGAAACTGCAGAGAGTGGAACATGCAGCACAGTCCATCGCACAATCCCACTTCCCCGACATCATCTTCATCGACACTTCCCACACTGCCTTCAATTACTCAGACCATCCCAGCCATACCCTCTGCACGCTCCTCCCATCACGAATAAGTTTTACGAGTGTGACTGTGAATACCATCAGATTCAAGGACAGTTTTTGCCACATCAGTGATGTTGAGGTAAAGAAAGTAGATAGATTCAAAGACTTTTTCTCCCTGCTGCTATCAGACTCCCGAATGAACCTCACATTAATAAATGCGTAGCTCAACTAGTATAACAGCGTAATGCTATTACGAAGTACAAAGGACAAAGTTCACATTTATTTTCAGATTCTTTTTTTTCTGTGGGTCATGCAGAATTTCAACTCATTGTTAACTGTATGCTGTACTCAAGAAAAAAATATGTATACCAAAGAAGGAAACTGTGCAATACAGAAAAAGTAAATATTCAGCAATAAAAAACATGCAAAGAAAGAGTCCTTAAATGAGTACCTGATTGAGTTTGTGGTTTTGGAGTCTGATGGTAGAGGGGTAGCAACTGCTGCAGAACCTGATGGCATGAGACAGAGGCAGTGACCCGGGTATGAATCCGTTTCCGTCTATAAGAAGTTTGGACATTCTCCCCATTGCCTGAATGGATTTTCCACAAGTGCTCCGCTTTCTTCCCACCCTCCAAAAAATTGAAAAAGTGGTGGAAGGGTGTTATTCCTTGACAAGTGGTATTCCACAGGGATTGGTGCTGGGACCCCTGTTGTTTGTGTTAGACATAAATAACTTGGATGGAATTTTAGATAGTTGGGTTAGTAAATTAGCAAATTATGCAAAGATTTGTGGAGTTGTGGACAGTGGAAAAGGCTATCAAAGGTTTGGGCAGGATATAGTTACAGGTCTGGGCAGAGAAATGGCAGAGTTTCATCTGAGCAAAGTGGTGGACTTTGGGAGGTCAAACGGAAAGAGAAAGTATACAGTTAATAACAAAACCCTTAACAACAGGGCAATGTGGTTGGCATATCGGTTAGCGCAAGCCTTTACAGCTCCTTTACAGATCAGGGCAGGACCAGGTTCGAATCTCGTGCTGTCTGTAAGGAGTTCATACATTCTCCCAGTGTCTGCATGGGTTTTCTCCAGGGGCTCTAGTTCCCACCCATCATTCATTGGGGTAAATTGGACGGCATGGACTCGGGCTGAAATGGCCTGTTGCCATGCTGTATGTCTAAATAAAAATAAAATAAAACACTGACTTACAGAGGGATCTGGGTGCCCAATTCAATGGCTCTCTGAAAGTATCCACCCAAGAAGAGAAAGTGACAAAGCGGATGCGTGGGGCAATCATTTTGGACCGGGTACCTGCAGGTACCTGGAACAGGCTGTCAGGGATAGACGTGGAAGCAGACACGATATTAGTGCACAAGAAACTTACCAACAGGCACAGGTATTCATGGAATGGGGGGGTAAAGATCATGAGCAAGCTGAAGACATTTAGTTTAATGCACAAAAGTGTTGGAAAAACTCAGCAGGCCATGTAGCATTTGTGGGAAGTAAAGGATCACTATGTTTTAGGCCCAAGCCCTTCATCAGGAATCAAGTACAAGACTATCAAAGACCTGTCTGTACTAATGACAGGACATATTTTTCCGCACTATCAAACAAACAACTGTAATTTAGTTAAATTTGGCAGCATGTTCAGTGCAGACATTATGGGCTGAAGGGCCACTTCCTCTCCTGTACTCTTCATTGACATCATTGGAACTAAATTTACATATCCAAATAAGTGCACTGCTGTCCTTGCCCTATGCACCCCTTTTACCTGCTCACTAAACTAAGGCCTTTAAGATAATGGTAGCTGATGGACATGAAGAGGAAGAAGTCAATGCAACCATTGTAACTGTCCCTTGACCAATATTAATGAGTGAGAAGGCATCTATCTCCACAGTGTAATATGTGAAATGTTAGAACATAAGAAACAGGAGCAGGAGTTGGCCATCTAGCCCTTCGATCTTGCTCTGCATTCAATCAGATCATGATGGATCTGGTCGTGGACTCAGTTCCGCCCTACTGCCCATCCCCCATAGCCCTTAATTCACTTTAGTGTCCAATGATTGATGTCTTAAATATATTTAACAACGCAGCCTCTATACTGCTTCCTTGGGCAGAGAATTCCACAGGTTCACACGTCTCTGGGAGAAGCAACTCAGAGGCAGTTGCAAAAAGAAGCTTCAGCATGTGATTTTTCAGGGGATGGACAGGGTTGTCAGAAATCAATGTATCTAGTGCATTTCAACTCACATCTCCTGGAGGCATTTTATATTTTATCTGGGCTCAAATTGATTTCAAACTGTGCTGTGTTTCAAACTTGCTTGGTGTTGACTAATCAGACTTTGGGCATATCTGATTTATTCAAATAGTTTGTGAGTTCTTTCAGGCAGTATGATGACTCTTCAAACTCGAACTTGACCAGACACTATACTACCCCACATCTCTGTTCTACTGGGCTTTGAGCCAATTCTATGGTGCTTATCAGCATGTGTTTTAGCTCGAGAGTCAATGTCAAGCTCAAAGCTAAAATACACTCTCCCATTGTACCAGCCGAGGTGGGGCATCTGAGAAACTCCCACTGCCCCTATCTAACTGAAACTTTGATTTCAGCTTTTTCCTGCATTGTTCCATCTGTGCTACCTTGGCCATATCCCAGCTAATGGTGAGCTTACTTGAGAGTCAATACATTGAGGGGAAGGGAGGAGGGGCCAAGGGGAAGAGGAGGAGATGGGAGAGGAGGCGAATGGAAGAGAACAGAGGAGATGGTTTATTCAAAATATATTTATTGAGTATCAAAAACAACTTTGAACACTTCATACTGATGTACATTGTGCTCCTATTTTCTTCTTTTTAACAGAAAAAAAACCCAACATGTATATATGCACAGATGCTCACGTGCACCCTCAGATACACACCCGGGCTCCCCACTCCCTGACCACCTTAGCACCTTTGTTGACGGTATCATCGGTATATTACCCATTGCACCAGTACAACCATCTCGCAGTTAGTCATTTGCTCTGAAAGCACTCATTATTAGGAGAAATAACTGATAAAAGGTTGCCATTTATGGACAAATTTTCTGGTGGGCCCTCTTAATATGTATTTGATTTTCTCCAGCTTAATAAAGAAACTGATACCCTTAATCCATTGTGTAAAACAACGACCCCTATCAGAGCTCCAATGAAACAAGATTTAGAAAATAAAATCGAGTGCTGAAGGAGACTTGCACTGTTGGAATGTAAGAATTGAAGTGCTCAGGAAGGCAAAAACGGTCCCTTGTATTCTGGCTAATATTTATCTGTGATAGTACAGGATACTGTCATCAATGTATATTTGTATATATTTGGTTATAGCTGTCGTGATTGGCTGAGAGCCGAAGCCACACCTACTGACAGGTCATAAAGGACTGCTCTTAACCAGACCCAGGTAAGTCTGGACTGGTCGACCTTGCTGTAATACGCTCCAGTCTTTTACTGATTAGAGCCCTGGTTTGAGTTAACAAGTCTTTGAGTCATTCGACGTGCTGCAGTTTAATCAGCAAAAGTTTCAAAGGATGGAGCGAATGCTGCGACCAGAATGCCTCAGCGTCGATCTGCAGTCAGCTACTGCCCAGAGTGACTTTAGGCACTGGGTGAGGTGCTTCAAGGCATATCTGCAGCGATCAGACCCTATCGTGGAGGAAGATACAGACAAACTAATGGTGTCCTCGAGGGTCTACGAGATCATCCAGGATGCGACCTCCTACACGGCTGTCATGAATGTGCTGAGGGGTCTCTACAAGCGACCTGTGAACAAGGTCTATGCCAGATACATGCAGATGACCAGGAGGCAACAGCCTGGTGAGTCCAGCAGAACCTACCTCCGGGCACTGAAGTTACTGGGGAGAGCGTGTGCATGCACCAACAAAACTGCGGCCGGGATCACTGACGATCTCATCAGGGACACTTATGTGACTGGGGTCTGATCTAACGAGGTGAGGCAAAGATTGCTGGAGACAGCCTTACTGAGACAGTGAAAATCGCTGAAACAATGGAGCCTGCAGCCCTAAGCATGAATGCTTATACACAGGGCTGGGGCCTTCATTATGATGTAAGTAGAAATACTGTATTTAACGCAGTCTCCCCATGTCCCATCGATGGCCTCGCGGCCGCTGCACTGCCAGAGACTGCCCCGAACTGCTACTTCTGCGGGAGGGAGAAGCACAGCAGATCACTGTGCCCTGTGAGGAAGGCTCGGTGCCAGAAATGCAGGAAGGACGGCCATTTTGCCACTGTCTGCTGGTCTAAAATGGCCGCCACCAAACACAGTGCCTCATGCGAGACCCAACCGTCTTCCTCAAATTTAAATCTCCCGTCCTCAGACCTCTCATCCAATGAGAGCGAGGAATAAACCGCATGGCAACGCTTGACATCACGACGCAAGCACCGTGCGTGGAAGATGCAGCTCACATGACCCCCACCCTCGCCGCGGTGACGCTGATCCCCGACACGGCCCACTTGCCCAACGGAACCTTTGAACCCGCAGGCCCAGAGGGACTACCTGCCCGTTAGGGTTATATCTAGTGGTCTTGCTCGAAGCAATACCGCGCTCCAATAGATACCGCCTCAGCTTTGCCTCTTGCCAGTGACAGCCCACGCCAGTCCCCGTACCCCGGCACTCTACTTGCAGCCTCTCTACCCTTCGGGTCGCTCCTCCAGCACTCTTCGCCAACCTCACCCCTAGCTGGAAACCGATCACCACTAAAAGCAGACAGTACAGCTTCAGGGACAGAAATTTATTAAAATTGAGGTGCACAGATTGCTGGACGAAGGCATTATCAAGCCCAGCGCAAGTCCCTGGAGGGTACAGGTGGTAGTTGTGAAGAACGGAGAGAAGCTGCAGATGATGGTTGACTACAGCCAAACAGTCAACTGCTTCACGCTCTTGGACGCTTACCTTCTTCCGCGCATCATGGACGTGGTGAATCAGATCAATCAATACCATGTGTTCTCCAACATCGACCTCCGATCAGTTTAGCACCAGCTCCTGATCCGCACAGAGGACTGCCCCTTCACAGCCTTCGAAGTGAACGGACATTTGTATCAATTTCTCAGCGTCCCCTTCGGTGTTACAAATGGCGTCGTAGTCTTTCAGCAAGAGATGGACTGGATGGTTGACCAGAATGGCCTGACAGCCACATTCCCTTATTTGGAAAATGTCACCATCTGTGGCCACAACCCGCAAGACCACGATGTCAACCTTGAGAAATTCTTCCAAATGGCGAAATGGTTGAATCTGACCTACAATTTCAAGAAATGTGTCTTCCATGGTTGCGTAGTGGAAAACAGGGTGGTAATGCCAGACCACCACTGTATGTGCCCGCTCATGGACCTTCCACCACCCCAAACCCAGAAGGCACTCAAACGCTGCCTGGGGTTTTTTCCTACTATGCCCAATTGGTCCCACCGTACGCTGACAAGGCCTGGCCACTGATTAAGTCCACTTCCTTCCCCTGTCAGTGTAAGCCAGAGTGGCCTTCGACCACATCAAGTTGGACATCGCTGCGGCCACTCTGCACGCCATAGATGAATCTGTACCCTTCCAGGTAGAGTGCGATGCATCCGATTTTGCGTTGGCAGCCACCTTAAACCAGGTCGGTAGGCCTGTCGCCTTCTTTTCTAGGACCCTCCAGGCCCCTGAAAACTGACCTCTGTCGAGAAGGAAGCCCAGGCCATCGTTGGAGACACTACCTTGCTGGAAGGCACTTTACGCTACTGACCGACCAACACGTCATCTCATTTATGTTTAGCAGTAGCCAGCGGTGTAAGATCAAAAATGACAAGATCACCAGGTGGAGAATTGAACCCTCTATCTTCAACTATGACATTCTGTACTGGCCTGGCAAACTCAACGACCCGCCCGACGTCTTTTCGCGTGGGACATGTGCCAGTGTACAACTGGACAGGCTGTAGACTCCATGAGGAGCTCCGTCATCAGGTCACGAGGTTTACCCACTTTGTAAAGGCCACAAACCTGCCCTATATGGTTGGGGAGATCCGCTCCATGACCCGAGCCTGCCCAGTATGCACTGAGTGCAAACCCGATTTCTTCCGGCCCGAGATCACCCACGTCATCAAAGCCACCTGGCCCTTTGAACGTCTAAGTGTGGACTTCAAGGGGACCCTACCGTTGACGAACCGTTATACTTACATTCTCACGGTGATTGATGAGTACTCCCACTTCCCGTTCGCTATGCCCTGCTCGGACATATCCGCCTCCTCAGTCATAGAGGCTCTGCAAGGCATCTTCACCATTTTTGGGTACCCAAGTTACATCCACAGTGACGGGAGGTCCTCGTTCATGAGTGCAGAGCTGAGGCAGAATCTCCTGTAGCACGATATTGCTTCGAGCTGGACCATTAGGTACAACCCGCATGGTAACAGGCAGGTCAAAAGGGAGAATGCCACCATCTGGAAAGCGGTCGTGCTTTCCCTCCAGTCCAACGGCCTCGCCACCACTTGCTGGCAAGACATCCTCCCAAATGCCCTACACTCTATCATGTCCCTGTTATTCACTGCCACCAACACTACTCCGCACGAACGTATGTTTTCATTCCCACGAAAATTAGAATTGGGAATGACCACACCAGCTTGGCTGACAGTCCTTGGACCTGTCCTACTGAGACATCATGTTTGCTGCTCTAAAAACGACCCCATCGTTGACCATGTTACGCTGCTACACGCAAACCCACACTACGCCTATACCCAGTACCCGGATGGGTGGGAGGACACGGTCTCAGTAAGGGATCTGGCCCAATTCGGGTCTAACATTGTCACATTCCAACCCCAATCCCCAACCATTCGCGGAGAACAAAAGCAGCAGACCAGACCAGCCCATGGCCAATGACGCCTGCGGTCTAGGCGAGACTGCGCCCACACCCGGAGTCCCCAGCGACGATGCCTTGTCAGCTATCCCGATTCCGGTGCCAAGCTGATCACAGTGGACAATCAGGCCTCCCGACTGTTATAGTCCATGAACACTGCATGGCCCTAATATTTTTTACCCTTCTCTCCTTCTCTTTCCTTCCCTCTTATTCACCCTGGGGTCTGTTCCTAAAGAAGGGGTGAATGTGATAGTACAGAATTGTATATATTTGCTTATAGCTGTTGTGATTGGCTGAGAGTCATAGCCACGTCTACTGGCAGGTCATAAAGGGCTACTCCTAACCAGACCCAGGTCTGTCTGGACTGGTTGACCTTGCTATAATACGCTCCAGTCTTTTGCTGATTAGAGCCTTGGTTTGAGTTAACAAGTCTTTGAGTCATTCGACGTGCTACATTACCCTTCGATGAACAGCTTTGAAAGAAAAATGGATTACCTTCTCCATTATCACTTGCCATGGGAATGGTTGGAAGCAAATTAATTGCTGGCATGCTGTCAACTGTTGACAGTCCCTGGGCTACCAGGTTGCACTGTCCAAACAAGTTTAACACCAACCTTCAGGTTGAACTGTCTGACAGTAAGAAGATACAGGTGTTTGTAGTTTGCACTATTGATGAAACAAAGAAAATGTCCTACAACTGGTTCTGAAATGGGAAGAAAGCCTGTCAGACCACCAGGACATCCAAAAGCTGTCAGGGCTCTGCTGAAGACAACAAGATCCAATCATAATCGAGGGTTGCACAAACATTCTCCGTTCTCCGATTCAGATCCTTGGGGCTAGAAGGTGGTCTCACAGAACAACGGCTGTTTCCTGCTGAAAAGGGGAGGCCAGCTGACACCTACACTTAATGAGGTCGGATCAACGAAGGGTCGCAGACAGCTTCCACTTCCTGTCCAAAGCGGACGGGGGTCGGCAGACATCCGATTATTATTGTTTGGCTGAAGCCAGGGTGACAGCTGATGGGAGCAGGAAGAGGAGTGCAAAGCATTATGTGGAGGGCCAAGATGTCAGGGCCATGGGATGTAACTGAGGAGCATTAGCATTGCTGGGAAAGGGCCAGGCCATAGCTCATTGACTGCTCTGGGAATTACAGACATGATTGATAAGCAGAATGAGGAACCTCTGCATGTTGACTATTAACCAGTAATAACCTGCCAATTAAGTATTAAGCACCATCTACTATTTAAGTCTTTAATGACTCTATTACTAAACCATTGAGAAATTCATCTGCCTATCGATACATTCCATATCAAACTTGTACTGTTTTAATAATACTTTTCTCCTTATGTTTACCTTTGTAGCACTACATCCTGCCCTTTTTATTATTAAATTGCCTTGCTGTTCTTAATAGGGGTCGACTTTCCTGGCTAACAAAACTTTTTACTGTATCTTCGTACTTGTCAACAAATAATTCATTTTAATTAATTGGATAAAGATTTACAATCAAATTGCTATCACATGGGAGTTAAAAGGAGTCACTTTCAAGTATCACCAGTGATGTTTCTGCTCCGTATAACAGCATGGGACAGAATAACAGCAGGACTATGCATGGAAGGAAGCCTCAAATGTTCACCTTGGTGCCATTTCAAAAACCCTACAGGCTGTGGAAATGCCATCTCTTATGATTCAACCACCAAATGTTGTTTAAATGAATCGAGAAATGACATGGGGTCTCAATTAAAGACCACCCACCAACTATATGGATTTGCTTGAAAGTGCACAGTAAGTGTTTATTCAAGTCCACGGCTCATTGATTTGTGGGCCCTGAGCACAGGCAGAGGTGGTCAGCCATTCCCATTGTGGCAACAGCCTATCACGATAAAGTACTGGCGTCTGTCTCAAACAACTGTGTCGATCCCTTAATTGCTGAAATGGAGTCCTCTCTAAACTACTGAGTGATCAGTGATATCTGATTCTATGAGTTATATTTCAAAGGCTTCCTATACCCTGGATGACCTGATCTACTTCTGAGGGATTGCCGTTTTCATTGGGATATGTTCAGCTCCCAAAGATCCCAAGAGAAAAATATTTTATCTTTGAAAGTAAGAGATTTTTATTATGATTGCATCATTTTCCCTTTGTTCCGTTCTCTGTGTCAAACACTGCATTCAGTCAGTGTCACATTGAGTGTGTGTGTGTGCATGCCTGTTTGTGTGTGTGCACGTGTGTGCATATGTGTGTGTGTGTGTGAGAATGTGTTTGCTTGGTTGCTTTAATTCTGGAGAGTCATTAACAAAGAAACAGTGGAGTGTGTATTAGATAGGATGGGCCTTTCATCCTGTTATACAGATATACAATCCTTTATCCGGAATCCTTGGGGGACAGTGTTCTCCGAATTTCAGATTTTTCTGGATTTCGGAAAGCCAGATTTAAGCCCACCCAAATTGTGCTGCCGTATCTACCCCCACTCCCTTCCAGGCATGATCCCGTCTCCCCCCCACCTCGCCCGCCCGCCTCGCGTTGCCAGTCTTCTCCCCCCCCACCTGCCTGACTCGCGCTGCCAGTCTCCCCCCCCCCCGCCCGCCCGACTCGCGCTGCTGGTCTCTCACCCGCCCGACTCGCGCTGCCGTCTCTCTCCCCACTTGCCGGATTTTGGAGCTTTCCAGATTTTAGATGCCTGGATAGAGGATTGTGTACCTGTATTACCAACCCATCGTCTCCAGTACCTAATCAAAAGTAGATCAATGGATGAGCAGGGTAGAATCGCCTGAGGTTGGGTTGGGAGTTACCTTCCCTTTCCCATGCCCTTTCTTCCACCATGGTCTCAGCTGCACCCTTGGAGGTCCAAGCAGATCGTTGAAAACTCACCCTCAGGCTAACAGTCACCAACTTGATGGCAATCTTCATGAAAATTCAAAACCACCTGAAAAGCATCTTCAAACTAACAGTGCCTGTGTTAGATGATTGAGTCCTTAAAATGTTTATGTAAAATGCTGAAGACACACAGGTTCTTCAAAACAATTAAATATGACAAAGACACAGTGACAGACACACACCAGCTATGGCAGGGAGTGCAGGCCATTACAGCCTACAAAGTGAAGGCAAAAACTAGAGATGACTGCAATGTTACACCACCCAATGAACACTTTCTATGCCCACTTTGAGAATAAGACCCAAACAGTGCCAACTCGAATCCCTGCTGTCCTTTGTTTGACCGTGGAAAGATCATCAAACCAAAGCATTCAGTTTGCAGAAGATTTGATGAATTTTCTGAACATGTATTTTACTCGCAGGGGAGGTCCAGTGTAGTTTTTTAAATGTTTACAATTTCTTTTTACAAATAAATAAGAGAAAATAGAAGCAATTCCAGATGACCGAGGAATAAATTCAACCCGACGTTTAAAAGATGGGTGTTCAGCCTTTGCGCGAGACAAAATAGCTTTCAAGAACTAGCCTGCCTTCATAGTTATTCAGCTGCATTTTAACTTTCCTTCGTGAAGCTGTGCCAAAAAGAAGAGACAAATAGCATTAAATTGTAACTGATAATGGTTTGGTGTAAGTGTTACTGAAGGCAGTGTGCTTTTCCGGAGCTTCCTTGTTTTATGGGCTCAGTGGATGGATGTTATTATGGGCTCAGAAATAGACACAAAATCCAGAATAATGCTGATATACCTCCCTAGATTTATGTTCTGATGCTCACTGTCTCAGGTCAGTGTGAATTGAGTTGAGGGCCAAACAAATTCAGACATGAATCAACCATTGTGGCAACTGGAACATTGAATCAGATGTCTTTGAGAGTCAAATTAACATGAATTCAATGAAGCACAATAATCTGGCATACATTTCAAGTTAAGTTAAAGCATAAGATTAATTCTTGCATTGCTTCATTTCCACAATCTGCTTTCATCCAATGGTGATACACCACTAGCCTACTGCAGGGGGCGATCTCTGAACCCACAGGAAGATCACTGGAGGACAGACGACACCTGCATAGGCCTAACTCCGCCCGGCCGGCTGTCAATCAACCGCTCGGGATATAATCCTGAGCCGGTCCCTCCCAAGCCAGTCATTCAGGAGTCACCAGTACAGCTACCACTGTAGAAGAGACTTTTAACTGAATAAAGCCTGTTGTACAGTCTTTCTCGAGATTTGTGTCTGCTTACTGCTGCATATAACATAACATAACATAACAATTACAGCACGGAAACAGGCCATTAGGCCCTTCTAGTCCGCACCGAACCAAACACCCCTTTCTAGTCCCACCTCCCTGCACAATGCCCATAACCCTCCATCTTCTTCTCATCCATATACCTGTCCAACCTTTTCTTAAATAATACAATTGACTCCGCCGCCACTATTTCTCCCGGAAGATCATTCCACACAGCTACCACTCTCTGAGTAAAGAAGTTCCCCCTCATGTTACCTCTAAACCTCTGCCCCTTAATTCTTAACTCATGTCCTCTTGTTTTAAACTTTCCTCCTCTTAACGGAAATAGTCTATCCACATCCATTCTGTCTATCCCTTCCATAATCTTAAATACTTCTATCAAATCCCCTCTCGACCTTCTACGCTCCAAAGAATAAAGACCCAATCTGTCCAATCTCTCCCCATACTCCAGATGCTTAAACCCAGGCAACATTCTGGTAAACCTTCTCTGCACTCTCTCCACTCTGTTTATATCCTTCCTATAATTAGGCGACCAGAACTGCACACAGAACTCCAAATTATCTGTGCATCACATATCCATTTACAAACCAACAGCAGAATGATGAACATTGAAAGATGTCCTGACGTCAATTGCATAAAGTTTAACTGATGGCATCTATGGGAAAGTTGCATGGTATTTGTAGAAGCCACACTCAGCTAGGACTTGCCAACCCCATGGTGTCATACAGCATGGAAATAGGTCCTTATGCTCATTGAGGCTGGCATCCTGGCCCCCCACCACAGCACCACCAGGATGCTATCACACAGCTGCATACTCAGGGCAATTTAAAGTCATTGCATCACCCACATCGTTGGAATGTGGGAGGAAATTGGATTCTTGAATTCATCATCAAAAGGCCACAATCAGCGCAGATCAGTAACAACGTCTCATCCTCACTGCCAATCAGCAGAGATGCACCTCAAGGATGCGTGCTTTACCTACTGTTCTACTCTCTCTTGACATCAATGACTATGTGGCTAGTCTAAATTCGAATGGTATCTACAAATTTGCCAATGACGCCTCGGTCATCAGTAGAATCACAGACAGCAATGAATAAACGTACAGGAGTGAGATAGAACAGCTAGTTGGATGGTGTCACAACAACAGCCTTGCACTCAACAACAGTAAAACTAAAGAATTGATTGTAGACTTCAAGAAGTAGAAAGCAGGAGAACACAAACCAGTCCTCATCGAGGGGTCAGCAATGGAAAGGGAAAAGAAATTCAAACTCTGGCTGTCAACATCTCTGAAGATCTGTCCTCGGGCTTCCATGTCAATGCAATCACAAAGAAGGCTCATGTGTGGCAATACTTCATTAGGAGTTGAGAAGATAGGTATGTCATTAAAGACTTCCAAATTTCTAAAGGTGTACTATGGAAAGCATTCTGCCTGGTTTCATCACTGTCTGGTATGGAAGTGCCAACATACAGGACTAGAAAAGGCTACAGAGAGTAGTGAACCAAGCAGGTACCATCATGGGCATTAGCCTTCACTCCATTAAGGACATCTACAAGAGACAGTGTTTCAAGAAGCAACCCCTATCTTCAAAGATCTTCACCACCCTGCCAATGTCCTCTTTTCACTGCCTCCATCAGGAATGAGGTACAAGAGGCAGAAGACAAACACCCAATGGTATAAAAACAGTTTCTTGCCCTCCAACATCAGATTTCTGAATGGACAATGAACCATGGGTACTACCTCACTTTTTCTCTTCATTTGCACTAATTTATTTGTTGTTTACGAATGTTATCTATAGCAATGTTTTCATCTGTAATTCTGCCACAAAACAATGAATTCCATGACACATGTCTGATTCTGAAACCTGGAGGGAACTCAAGCAGTCACAGGGGAAAGTGCCAACTCCTCGCAGACTGCTCCAGAGATGATGGAGCTATGAGGCAGGAGCTTTTCCAGCTGTGATTTCGGAGAGGATGCTCGCTTGCGTCAGCTGAGGTCTCGGACAGGTTTTGGTATCCCTTGCCCTCAAGGTAGGTTACTTTGAACCCAGAACCTTTTCTCATGCTCTCTCTCTCTCTCTCTCTCTCTCTCTCTCTCTCTCTCTCTCTCTCTCTCTCTCTCTCTCTCTCTCTCTCTCTCTCTCTCTCTCTCTCTCTCTCCTTCTCGCAAATGTCCTCTACCTGATCCAATTTGGTTGCTCACACAAGGATGAGTGGGCTCTGCTGAACATAACCTACTGCCGATAGACAAATCAAGCATTCAGAGACAGCTTTCTCACTAGGCTTATGTTACTTATTTATTTACTCTCCACAATCCTGAGGCACATGGGCAAATGTCCATAACAAGAGGGCACAGTTTCAGGATTAAAGCTCATCTTCTTAGAGCAGAGATAGGGAGGAATTTATTGTGTCAAGAGTGGTGAACCTATGGAATATATTATCACAGGCAGTTGTGGAGGCCAAGTCATTAAGGCAGAATCTTGATTAGCCAGGGTGTCAAAGGCTATGGAGAGAAGGCCGGGTAGTGGGGCTAAGTGAGTTAAAATGGATCAGATCATGGTTGACTGGCAGGGCAGACTCGATGGGTTGAATAGCCTATGTCTTCTAGTCTTATGGTATACAACCAACTGAAAAACCTCACAATGATTAGTGTATACAGAGCCGTTGTCATACCCACACTCCTGTTCGGATCCGAATCATGGGTCCTTTACCGGCATCACCTACGGCTCCTAGAACGCTTCCACCAGCGTTGAATCCGCTCCATCCTCAACATTCATTGGAGCGACTTCATCACCAACATCAAAGTACTCGAGATAGCAGAGGCCGACAGCATCGAATCCATGCTGCTGAAGATCAAACTGCGCTGGGTAGGTCACGTCTCCAGAATGGAGGACCACCGCCTTCCCAAGATCGTGTTATATGGCGAGCTCTCCACTGGCCACCGAGACAGAGGTGCACCAAAGAAGAGGTAGAAGGACTGCCTAAAGAAATCTTTTGGTGCCTGCCACATTGACCATCGCCAGTGGGCTGATATCGCCTCAAACCGTGCATCTTGGTGCCTCACAGTTCAGCGGGCAGTAACCTCCTTTGAAGAAGACCGCAGAGCCCACCTCACTGTCAAAAGACAAAGGAGGAAAAACCCAACACCCAACCCCAACCCACCAATTTTCCCTTGCAACCGCTGCAACCGTGTCTGCCTGTCCCGCATCGGACTTGTCAACCACAAACGAGCCTGCAGATGACGTGGACATTACCCCTCTATAAATCTTCGTCCGTGAAGCCAAGCCAAAGAAGAAGATATGTGTGTATATGTTATGTGCATGTGTGTATATGTTCATCTGTAGCTATGTGTCCACATGTGGGGAGATTGGATTTGTCTGTGTACATACGTGCCTGAGCATGTTTGTTTGTGTGCATGCCTAATTGTCTACGTGCCTGTGGTGCATGAATATGTGAGAAGGTGGGCCCATGGATTTTTTTATTGTGTCAACATTTTGTGTTTCTGTGGTATATAAATGCACACTCAGGTGTGTGCACTAATGTGTAGTGCATAGATGCATTTGTGTTAACTGAGTGCATATGAGTGTGTGTGTGTGTGTGTGTGTGTGTGTGTGTGTGTGTGTGTGTGTGTGTGTGTGTGTGTGTGTGTGTGTGTGTGTGTGTGTGTGTGTGTGTGTGTGTGTTGTAATTGAGTGAGAGTGTGTATGCATTTGTGCATGTGCGAGGGTGTGTGTGTGGGTCTGTGCTTGTGTGAGGGAGTGTGTGAGTGTGTGTATGAGTATGAATATATGTATGCATATACACATCCATTCTGACCTTGCCTTTCTTCATGTTTGTGCATGTATGTGCCATTCATGACATTTTGGGGCAGGACGGTGCATTTGGTTAAAGAGAGAGCAGCTCACCAGAGTGGCTGAGACCTCAGGGGGAGAAAGGTTGAGAATCCTTTATTTATGGCATGATCTTTAGCCCTTTGTGCCAACAATGCCAATTACTGGGAGGTATATTCTCTTCACACACTGTAACTTAAAGCCAAACTTACTCCTTAATGAGGGGAATTTTTAACCTTCCATGTCAACCAAACTGCTCAATTTTTTTTAATAAAGAATAGAAAGTAAGTAAATCAATTACTGGGAATGTAGAGCAGCCCAATTACCAGATGGAAAAGAAAGACTGGGTGGTATTCTGGATTGGAACCGAAATCAGAAGTGAGATCTGACAAATTGTCACACCCAAGTGCTAAACTACTTTCCCACTGCAGGCTCTGATTGACTGTGGTATGTCAAACATGTGTATTTCTATTTCCCAGCATTTGTGTGGGCTTTCTTGTTTCCAAATGTATCCTTGTTTATTCAAGAGAACAGGTCCCCTCCTCGGCTACTTATATTTGTGATCATTCATATCAGCAGAAAGATTCAGAAATACAATCCACAGTAATGGATGGAGTTCAAATAACAATGAGAGAGAACACAAGAAAGATCTAGAAAGTCCAGTGGAACGGTGCCAGGATAACAACCTCCCTCTCTACATCAGTAGGATGAAAGAGATGGTCATTGACTTCAGGAGAGGGGGCAAAGTCCACATCGTATCATGTTGAAGTTGCAAGAGTGGATAGGTTCATGCACTTAGTGGGGCAAGCACGTAATGGTCAAGAAAGTGAACCAATGCCTCCACTTTCTTAGAAGACTAAGGAAATTTGGCATGACCCCCACCCCCCCCACTTCGCTCACCAATTTCCAGCTGTTCTGCTCAAGACTGAAAGAAGCTATGAAAGGTGGCAAATGCAGTTCTAGACAATCACACAAACATCCTGTCCTTCCATGAACTTCATCTATATCTTTCACAGCCCAGGACAGGCAGTCAACATACAGAAGGACCCGTCACACCTCAGACACACTCTCCACTTCCTCCACCCATTGGAGAAGACGTTTAAGAGATGAAAGTGGGCACCAACCAGCTTAGAACCCCACAACAGTGCTCTCACACTACCCTTGGTTGCTCCTAGTTGATCTTTCTTTTCATTGTAATCCAATACTCTGTTAATTATGTTGGTTACACAATGGTTGGCATAGTGATTAGTGCAATGCCTTGACACCACCAGCCATCGGGACCAGACCTGGGTTCAAATCACGCACTGTCTGTAAGGAGCTTGTACGTTCGCCCCTTGTCTCTGTGGGTTTTTTTTTAATCTGGGCGCTCCAGTTTTCTCCTATCCTTCAAAAACATACTAGGATGTAGGTTAATGGAGTGTAAATTGGGCGGCACTGGCTCGTAGGGCCGAATTGCCCTGTAACGGTGCTGTATGTCTAATTTTTTTTAATTAAACTGAATGAATAGTCATAGTCATGGAACAGGAGGGTCCTTTGGCCCATCTAGTCCATGCTGAACAAATTGGTGTTCTGGACTAATTCCATTTCCATTCATTTGATCCACATCAGCCCCTCCTATCTATGAACCTGTCAAAATTAATGGTGTTATTGTGCTTCCCATGTTGTGTGGCCAAAGAATCAATGGGTTGAAGAATTGCAGAAACACAGGGAATTACAAATAGGGAATGAGACTGATAGGTCTTCTGTAGGAGCCTACATAAGCCAAATGGCTTCCTCCTGAGTCATAATAAACTAGTTGTACTTGTGTGAAGGTGACCAGGTCTTGATCTACTAGCATCAGTCAATAATTCCAGGACCTTTGGATGAAAATCAGGAAAGAGGTACCCTGCTCCTGAATGTGGAATGACATTAGCTTCACATCTGGGTAATAAGGCTCAGGGTATTGAACTGAACCCTGTTACAGTCGATCCCATCTCTCACGCCTGGAGATGGAACTATACCAAAAGAAAGATCGAGTCTGCACACCAATCGGAAGAAAAATGCCTGGCAAAGCCCATTAAATGAAAAAGGAAACATGATGGCAAGTAATTTCAAATCAAATGGAAAGAGCTCAGGAAAAACAATGGGTAATAAAGTCAGTAAAAGAAGCCCCATGAAAATACTAAAGGTTTTCCAACCCATTTTGTCTGGCTCTTTTCACCAAACTTCTCAATTGCAGTTCATTTCCTTGCTCTTGTGCTATGCAGACCAACTTTCATGCCTTTGCACTTAAATGTTCACCATGCAGTACAGGCGTACCTCAAGGATGCGTCCTTAGCCCCACTGCTCTATACCCATGACTATGTGGTTAGGCGCAATTCAAATGCCACCTGCAAATTTGCCGATGACACCACAGTTGGCAACGAGGAAGCACCACAGGAATGAGTGGTGTCACAACAACCACCTTGCACTCAGAATTAGCAAAGCTAGAGAACTTATTGTGGGTTTCAGGAAGGCAAAACCAGGATAACACAAGTCAGCCCTCATGAAGGGGTCAGCAGTGGAAAGGGTAAAGAACTTCCAATTCCTGGTTGTCAACGTCTTCAAAGATCTATCCTGGGGTCTTCATGTCATTGCAGTCATGAAGAAGGTTCACCAGTGGCTCTACTGTGTTTGGTATTTGAGGTATGTCACCAAGGTCTCTTGCAATTTTCTACAAGTTTACTGTGGGGAGCATTCTGACGGGTTGCATCATTATCTGGAATGGAAGTGCCAATGCACAAGGCAGGAAGAGGCCACAGAGAATTGTGAACTCGGCCAGCGCCATCATGGGTACAAAAAGACTTCACTCCATTAAGGACATCTATAAGAGCCAGTGTCTCAACAAAGCAGCCTATATCATTAATGGCCTTCATCCACCCAGGCCATGTCCTCTTCTCACTGTTCCCCTCTAGGAAAGAGCTACACAAAATGGTACAAAAACAGCATCTTCCTCTCAGCCATCAGATTTCTGAATGAACAATGTCCCACAGACACCACCTCACTTTTTCTCTTAATTTTTCACTAATTTATCCTTAATGTAATTTATAGCAATTTTTTCACCTGTTCTGCTGCCGTAAAACAACAAGTGTTGATGTCAATAAATTCTGATTCATATTGCTCGAGTGTCTTCAGGTTCTGGTATTATTTTGTCAAACAATGGAACTCTCTGAGATCCCAAGAGAGGTTTCCTATTTATTGCTCCTATTAAAGCATTGGCCTTGATCTTGTTTTCCATTGTATCACAACTAATGACCATGCCATTCAATGCCAAGGAACTAAGACTTTGCTCCCTAACCTCCCTGTGTCTCAGCCTCACTGGAACACTCCTCAATGCTTCACGCAAGAGACAGTGCTAGAAATATTAGCAAGAGAGAAATGGAGGCTTGGGAACAAGAGGTTGGCACATCAGAATCAGAATCAGAACAGCATTACAATGCAAGTATTGCTATAAGTCACATTTCAAAAATAAGCAAGTACCTGTAGCACAAGGAAATAAGGCAGAGTGAGGTAGTGCCTGTGGTTCATTGTCCTTTCAGAAATCAGATGGCAAAGGGGAAGAAGCTATCCTTGTGCCGCTGGGTGTTTGTCTTTGGGCTCCTGAACCGCCTTCCTGATGGTGAGGGTCCCTTGGGCTCCTGTACCATCTTCCTGGGTGGTGAAAGTCCTTTCAGATAGAAGCTGCTTTCTTACGACACCGCCTCTTGCAGATGGCCTCAATGGAGTGAAGACTGGTGCCCTTGATGTCGCTGGCCAAGTTAACGACCATCTGGAGATTTTTTCTGTCACCTCATATCAAACAGTGATACATCCAAACAATGTTCTCCACAGTACATCTGTAGATATTTTCAAGAGTTTCTGGTGACATACCAAATCTCCTCAAGTTCCTCACAAAGTATAGCCAAACCATGGATAACTTCCCCATGGTGTGAGGGGATCGATCCCAGCTCAAGAAGGGAAGCAATTGCTGGATCTTGATTGGAGATTTTTGCATCTTTATTAGCCACTGCTGGGTTCAAAAAGATTGGAGGACAGCAAATGTTGTCCCATTACTTAAAAAGTTACAGGGTGGGAGTATGGAACTAGCTGCCAGATGAATTTGTGAACATAGACTCAAGTTAATGTTTGAGAAACATTTTGAAAAGAACATAGATATGAAGGGATATGGTCTGGGTGCAGGTCAGAGGGACTAGACAGAAGAATAGTTTGGCATGGACTGGAAAAGCCAAAAGGTTGTTTCTCTGCCATATGGTTCTCAGCCTTTTTCTCTTCTACCCTTATACGTGTACCCACCTATAAACTCTCACCTGTTAACCTGTGATCTTCCCCCTGCCCCTTCCTTCCTCCTCTCTTCTCACCCCCCCCCCCACCCCTCCCACAACCTTTTTTATTCAGGCACCTGCCTGGCTTATATCTGACAAAGGATCCAGGCCTGAAATGTTGGTCTCCCTTTACTTCGTCTGGATGCTCTGTGACCTGTTGAATTTCCCCAGCACATTTGTGCATCTGCATCTGCAGACTTTCTTGTTGAACTTACCTTTCTCTCTCCTCCCTCCTCTGAATGAAAATCTCTTATACCTTGTCTGCTTTTCATTAATCTCATCATGTCATGACATTGACATCTATCCTGCAATGGGAATTTTCACCCTCACCTACATAAGAGGATGATTGTCCATTGTGCAACTACATTAGAGGTGAGAGGTATATATTTATGTATTTATTTATTTACCACACAATAGAATCTGATTCTAGCCACTGAAAACCATCCCATCCAATTACACCCAATTAACTGACCACACTCTATGTCTTTGAAGCGTGGGAGGAATCCAGAGTGCCCGGGGAAAACCCACGCAGGTCACGGGGAGAACATACAAACACCTCCCAGGCAGCACCAGATTCGAACCTGATGCTGTAATAGCGTTGTGTTAGTTACTACATTAAACGTGCTGCCCCTGAATTTCTACATCAACGATATCAAAGTTCATCATTCAGATTTATTGTCACTGTACATACATGACATCACATACAACTCTGAGGTTCTATTTCCTGCGGGCCAGGCAGAATTTCTACTTATCAGTAGTGCAAAAGTAAAGATTCATACTGTATACAAAATAAAGAAATGAAAACAAAAAAAAAGAATTGTAAACAAACTGACTGTGCATTGCAGAAAATAAATATTCAGTCATAAATAATGTGCAAAGTAAGGGTCTTTAAATGAGTCTTTGACTGAGATTGTTATTTAGGAGTCTGATGGTGTGATGGTGTTCCTGAACCTGGTAGTGTATGTCTACTGGCACCTATACCTCTTTCCTGATGGCAGTAGCGAGAACAGAGCTTGTCCTGGGTGGTGTGAATCCTTGATGATTGCTACTGCACTCCGACAGCAGCGTTCCATGTAGGTGTTCTTGATGATGGGGAGAGTTATCCACGCGTGTTTTCAAGTTCCCCCTTATTATGTTTCCCGACATGTTTCCCATCACATTTCTCAAGTTATATTTCCCCGATATCCATTCACTACATCATTCATGGATGCCCTCTCGTCCTGTAAAGTTGGTATTACATTTATTGCACTTTTAACTCCTGCATTCTCCTATTTCCTGTGCCAGATGTGGTTGTTCCCATCTATATAATTTAAGATGAGCGCCACATTATCCCTGACACTAAACCCAGATGTTCACACTGAGCGGTAATGTTTATTCTTTGTTCATTTGCTACATTATAACAGCCACTAAACTTCAAGAGTATTTTATTAGCTGTAAAACACATTTACAATTTTTTCAGATTGAAATATAAGATATAAACCAAAGAATTTATTTCCCTTTTAACCAGAATTGAACAGATAAGGTGAAAAGCAGAAGATACAGGGTGGTAGAATGGTACACCTATTTAGATACTGCCTCTGTCTGAGTAGCTCAGGTCCAATCCTCACCACCAGTGCTGTCTGTATAAAGTTTGCCAGCTAATAGGGAATGGGAATGGAGTGAGAGCACTCAAGAACAGCAGGGATTGTACGGGGGGGGTGGGGGGTGGCAAATGGGAATGAAATGGAGGAGCTGGCATGATCGGAACATTTTTCTTCAATGAGGGTTTATTATCATACACGTAAGTACAACAAACAGATGCATTGAAATGCTTATTTATTTATTTCAGATTTATTGTCTGAGTACATACATGGCATCACATACAATCCTGAGATTCTTTTTCCTGGGGGCCAGGCAGAATTACCACTTATTGGCAGTGAAAAATAAACTGACTCAACGTACACATGTAAACAAATAAAGAAATGTAAACAAACTGATTGTGCAATACAGAGCCAAAAATTAATAAAGTGCAAAAGTAAGAGTCCTTAAGTGAGTCCCTGATTGAGTTTGGTGTTGAGGAGTCTGATGGTGGAGGGGGAGCAGTTTTTCCTGAACCTGGTAGTGTGACTCTTGTGGTACCTCTTTCCTGATCGTAGCAGCGAGGACAGAGTGTGTGCTGGGTGGTGTGGATCCTTGACAACTGCTGCTACTTATCAAGAGCAGTGTTCCTTATAGATCTTCTCGATGGTGAGGAGTGTTTTACTCACGATGTCCTGGGATTTATGCTCAGGGGCATTGATGTCCCTATACCAGACAGTGATGTAGCCATAGAAATTCATCAGGTCATGCCAGACCTTCACAAACTCCTGAGGAAGTAGAGGCGCTGACGTCTTTTCTTCTCGATATCATTAATGTCCAAAAAGACCTCCGAGATAGCGATTCCCATGAACTTAAATTTGCTCATCCTCTCCATCTCTGATCCCCCAATGATCACTGGATCGTACATCTCTGGTTTTCCCTTCCTGAAGTCAACAATCTGCTCCTTGGTTTTGGAGACACTGAGTGCAAGGTTGTCGTTGGTGCACTATTTTGCCAAGTTTTCCAACTCCCTCCTGTATGCTGACTCGTCACCCCAAGTAGAACTTGTTGCAACCACGCACGTGCACCAACCCCAACATAATATGCCACGGCAGAAAAAGAGAAAGTAAATGTCAAAGGGTAAATAAATATTCAGAGTTGCCCTTAGTTCAAGAAAAACAAGTGATGTTTCAGTCATGCAGACTGATCTTTTGGTGGTCCCAGAGTAATTTATAGTTCAGTTCATACAGAGGAGTTTGGGGGACTGATGAATAAAAACATCAAAGCAAAAGAAGTCCAGGTGCAGGAAATCTGAAAATATAAAATGCTGAAGGTACTTCAGAGGTCAGGAATAATCTGTAGGGAGGGAAACAACTCATATTTCAGGTTTTTAGGAGGTGCCCATCCTTCTAGGCACCTCTGGCATTCTCTGCTTTTATTTCCAATGGCCTTTTTGTTCTGTGACCATTCTATGATTCCAGATGTCAGTTCCCATCTCTCATATTCTCCCCGTCTCCAAATTTTGATGAGTGACCCAGCAATTCCGCTCTCCCAGCCAGGGCTCCAGCCTTTTCTCCACTGAATAGACTACAAGAAGTTCAGGGAACTCCTCAGGATTTCAGAACTCTAAAATTAACAGCCATTGGCAGTAAAAAGAAGATCAAACCCATGTGCTATTTTAATTTGATAGTGCTAATTTGTTTTCATGAGATGGACTTGAGGAAAACTATTATGTTTTAACAAGCGCTGGCCTTGTGATATGTGCAGTTAAAGGAATTTTCACTCAATCGTGTTCTATCCCATTAGTGTGTAGATTTGTACATTGAAATAGCCAGTAGATTGGATGTTTGCAGAAACAAAAAGAAATATGAAATCACTCAAAACAAGAAAAAAACAGTCTTCGACTGTCCAATGATGTTAAATGTTGGATAAGTTGCCGAACATCTCCACCGTTTGTTGTCTCCACTGACATTAGATCTCAAATTAACTTTTCACCCTATCAATGTGATGGCATGGCACTCTCTCTGCATTTATATATCAATCAAGAATTTGAGGCAAATCCATGGATACTCAGTGTCTCTGAAGGGACTCTCTTTTGATTCCCTACGCTAATGACAACTCTTTGTCTGCCTTACAGCAGGCAGAAGGCAATTTCATGTAACATTACGTGATAATAAGGAAATCTTATATCTTGGTGTCCAAGACTTTTATAAGGGTCTAGAAAGCATTGCCTTTCTGGGTCAATTCAGAGAAAATAATTTTATTTAAAATTACAAAATATTATAACCATATATACCATAATAACAATTATAGTACGGAAGCAGACCATCTTGGCCCCTCTAGACTGCACTGATTTAAGTGAACTCCACTAGTCCCACCTACCCGCTCCCTGCCCATAAACCTCCAATCCCCTCACATCCATACACTCATCCAACCTTCTCTTAAATGACAAAATTGACCCTGCTGCAACCACCTCTTTTGGAAGGTCATTCCACTCAGCCACCACTCTCTGAGTGAAGAAGTTTCCTCTTACGTTACTTTTAAAGTTTTTCCCCCAAACCTTAACTTATGACCCCTCGTTCCAATCTCACCTACCCTCAAGGGGAAGGGACTATTCACATCTACTCTATCCATTCCCCTCATAATTTTAAATACCTCTATCAAATCCCTCCTCAACCTTCTATGCTCTAATGAATAAAGACCCAGTCTACTCAATCTTTCTGTATATTCTAGATACTGTGATCCAGCTCATTATTTAATAGATGTCATATTTTAAACGGAAGCTGTTATTTCTGGCCATGTTCCACTGTTCTGTGCAGCAGGAGTGAGACTCTTTGGAGGATCAGCTCAAATCCTGGTGCACTGATTACTAGTCCGAGAAGACCATACCAGGCACATGTTAGGTGTCGAGAGATTCCCACACAGGTGAGAACCTGTCAGGTTCAAATCTAGATCTCAGGTGTTGTGGGGCAGGAACACTGACTTCAGAATCCTCAACTGAGTCAAACAGACAACTGATTCACAATGGATGAAACAGCTCCATTGCCATACAGCATGGAAATAAACATTTGAGCCCACAATGAGTCTAAGCACCCATTTATACACTTGTCTCATTGTAAATCTTTCCTCATTGCCTTCCTCTCATTTACACACCAGAGGCTGTTTGCAATGGCCAATTAGACTATGTCCAAGAGACATAGGAGCTGAAATAGGCTAATCAGCTCATCTAGTCTGCTCCATTATTCAATAATGAGCTGTTCCATTTTCCCACTCAGCCCCACTGCCTGTCTATCTCCCCATAATCTTTAATTCTCTGGCTAATCAAGAACCTATCAATCTCTGCCTTAAATACACCTATTAATGCACATCTTTATTAACCTTTTTAAACTTTTAATCATATAACATGGTGAAAGGCCCTTCCAACCCATGAAACGTGCCACCCAATGACATCAACCAACCCTGTAATATCTTGGAGCGTGGTCGTCAATTAGAGCACCTGGAAGAAATCCCATGCAGGTCACAGAGAGAACGTTCAAACCCCTTACAAACAGTGCTGGATTCAAACCTAGACCACTAGCATTGCAATGCAATGGCATTAACTTGGAATATGTAAGAAAACCAGAGCACCCAGAGGAAAATCATCAGACCACAGGGAGAATGTGCGAACTCCACCCAGACAGCACTAGAAGTTCAAACCAAACCTGGACTGCTAGAGCACATAAAGCAGTGTTCCTAGCTCTGCCAATAGCTGCCCTGTGAAGAAATAATTGCTGGCAAATAGAATTAAATTTCTGCTGAGTAGAATGGTTTCCTATCCACACCTTTCATGCCCCCCGTTCTAACTTTTCCACCTTCTCTCGTGTATTGAAAAGTCAGAGGTGAGCAAAGCAACAGTCACTTACAATTAGTTTTGGCCAAAAACAAACTAACAGAAAGATGCCGGCTCTTGCAACATTATCACCTTGTTTTGACAGAGAACATACCTCACAGAAGTGACATTAATCACTTGCATGTTAGCATTGGCCTTTTTGAAAGGAAGTTTTCAAGTAGGAACTTTCATGTCCCACTGAATGAGTGCAATATCGAAGGCTCAAAGGATAGAAGTTGGTCAACACTGAACTTCTGCAATGTTTTTCGTTTGTGTGTGCGTGTGTATGTGTCCTAATAACACAAATGACTGAATGCAGAAGTATATTGACACATTAGCAACATCCTGTAAAGTTTGTGGTCATACTAAAAAAGCTATAATGGCTACATTTTGCAAACCTTTACACTCAGAAATACCTTTCCAGTTTAATTGCTTTCCATAGGAATGTTTGTGGGTTAAATTCATTCTTGTTCTGTTTCTGAAGTTACAAATCAAAAAGGTCAATTCACCCATTTCTTGCCATAAAAACTAAATTTCCAGATTCAAGATTCATTTTATTGCCATGCAATAATACAGAAAAGTAATATTACACAAAATTTCCATTTGCCTTCTGTAAAGCAAAGAATCACCACTCGCATTGCTCAACACCTCTTACAGCAAGAGAAAGAAAAGCAAAAGCAAAATTTAGTGCCATCTATCAAAGAGTCATAGAATCATACAGCAAGGAAATAGGCCCTTCAGTCCATCAGGTCGATACAGACTATTAAACAACCATTTACGCCAATCGCACATTCATTCCATCTTTAAATTCCTTCCACAATCACATCAATTCTCCCTTTGTTTCCCCCCTCCCCCCCACCACCCCTTCAATTCTACCACTCATTCATGTCCGAGGGGCCATTCACAGCAGCCAATTAACCTAGCAATCCACTGGTCTTTTGGATGCAAGTAGACAGGATGGTAAAGTCGGCACTTGGCAAACTTGCTTTCATCAGTCAGGGCACTGAGCACAGCAGGAGGGAGACGGCACCACAGTAAAGAATGTTGCCGACACCGCACTTGGAATATTGTGCGTCATTTTGGTCAGCCAGCTATTGGAAAGATGAGCTGGGAAGGGTGCAGAAAATATTCATGAGAATGTTGCCTACGGTGATGGGGTGGGGGGGGGGGGGAGGATTGATTATAAAGAGAGGCTTAAAAGGCTTGGGATTTTCTCCCTGGAGCACAGGACGCTAAGGGGGAACTTTATAGAGGTTTATGAAATCATGAGGGGTAGAGATAAGGACAATAGTCAATAGCCTTTGTCCCAGTGCAGGTGAATCTAAAACTAGATGGCATAGATTTAAGATGAGAGGGGAAAGATTTAAAAGTGACCTGAGGAGGTTTTCATCACACAGGTGGGTGGATGAAGCTACCTGACAAAGGAATTGTTAGAAGTAGGGACAATTGTTACATTCAAACAGCATTTAGACAGGTAGATGCAGCAGAAAGGTTTAGAGCAGCAGTTCTCAATTTTTTTTTCCACTCATCCCACCTTAAGTGATCCCTTACTGAACATAGAGCATAGGATGAGCCAAAGAACCTGTTTCCATGCTGTAGAACTCGATGTTGGAGGTAATCAGAACACACGTGGAACTCCACACAGCAACAGGGAGAATTTGAAAATTCCACACAGGGGACCAAAGGATTTAACGAGGATCACTGGCCCTGTGAGGTAGCACCCCTACTGATTAATCTCATTTCCTTTGTTTAATCCAAACTTATTGCTGTTTCACACCAGAAACTCTGACCTTCTAAAATCAAATAACCCTATTTTGATTATTTGCCTTGACAGAATCCTTGAATCCAATAAAAATCCAGATCCAATAAAAATTATCTCATTGAGAGGAAGGCAATAAGGAGACCGACACAAATTTGGGGTTTTGTAGTCACAGAAAAAGTCTTTTTGAAAATTAATGCGAAAAGTAGATTTAAAGAAAAATATTTGCATTCATACAGTGCCTTCCACAATCTTCACATTTCCATAGGTACTCTACAGCTATTCAAAAACTTTGTAATCACCGGTGTAATGTACAGTTGAGTTGATACTCAGCAAATGCATTCAGGATAATGTGAAGTGCTGCCTCTTGGTCTGGGAACCTGCCCACATCTTGTTCATACCTTGAAGTGCTCAAGCCCGAAAAATTGGTCATTATCTTTGCTACATAAAGTACACTGTTTGATCTGCTGAGTTTCTCCAGCATTGCGTTTTGAATTCAATCTCAATGTCTGCAGACTTTCTGTGTTTTACTGCTGCCAACAACATAAAGAACCCCATCCCCCTGGTCTCAACCTTTTCTCACTGCTACCTTCGGGCAGAAGGTATAGAAACCTGAAGACCAGCACCTCTAGGTTCAAGAACAATAACTTTCGAGTAGCTTTTTGGCTCTTGTTACATTAATCAGGGACTGCTCTGACACCACAAAAGGAATGTCTGCAAAGTTTTTTTGTGCACTAGGATAACTGTGTGAACATTTATTATCTTCTTTTTGTATTTATTGTCTCTTTTTAATTCAACTATGTATACCATTATAGTTCTATTTCAGTTTTATTTGTAGTTTTTTCAGCGAAATACCCATGTTTGGCTGCAGCAAGGAAGAATATCAGTGCATATACCCATTGTATAATGCATCGAACAACATTATCGTTGTACGTACCGGGACATAAAGAAATACTTTCCTCTGCTGGCCCAATAGTTTTACCTAAGATCCTGTGGTGAATAAACCACAACACTGGGCTGCGTGCCCACCAGCCTACTGCAGGGAGCGACCACTGTACCTGCAGGTAGACAACCCGGGAGGCCAACTCCACCTGTATCTAGACTTGAGCCAGCCCCTCTCAGGCCAGTCACACACGTGGAGCCATCGAGATACTATGACTAATGTACAGAGTTTAAGTGGATTAAAGCCTGTAGTGTAGTCTTTCCTGTATTTTGTATCTGCTTGCTGCACCATAGCACACCATAGATCTCAGCTCAGATTCATTGCTCTGATCTCAGCACACATATTGTAGGCATTAAACACACTACTGGTCAATGATAGATTCAAGAGGCACCACTCTCTTCTACGTTAAACTAGGAATTTGGTCATAATCTCTTTATTTCATTTGGGATCCTTACTGTCATCAAACAGTAGGTTTTTTTCTGCGATGGATTTGAAGCCAAATCCCACAAAACCGCAGGACGCTCTGCCACTGAACCCTCAGGAGCAGATCTGGTCATTTTCCCAGCCTGGAGTGGGGCAGACTTTGGAGGAGAGTGGATCAGCATGTATCTGTGCAGTCAACATCTTGACACCCCAGCCAAGCTGATCAGAGACTGAGGATTGGAAAAGGATCCTTGCTCAAGATTTCAACTGGTTCCTGGAAGAAACTGGCATTTTCTAAGTTCGACTTTCCACCACCCTCAAGTTGTAATTTCTTCTAAATCATGTGAACTACTCATGGATTACTGGAAGTGATTAGCCACCATCCTAATGAGCCAACTATGCCTGACTGAAGGTCAGCCAATACCTGATCGTTCTGGAATGTTTGTCAGCGAGTGACCCAATTCAGATGGCATGATATCTGATAACACAAACTTTACTTGGCAGAATGAATGCCATTTCCAGTCTCTCTTTGCCCTGTTACTCTTTTTTTTAATTCATTCAGCAACTGTAGATGATAAGAAGAACAACGAGAACATTGTCCAATGTTAGAAAAACACGATGGAGGATTTTAGATGCTCAACGTTCAGGTATAGAGATAGGAGATGGTCCAAGGATCAGAATCAGGTTTATTGTTATAAACGTGTCATGCAATTTGTGGTTTTGCAGCTGCAGTTTTGTGCACAACAATGTGGAAAAATTGCTATAAACTATCATCTTAAATACAAGATTTTAAAAATTAAATAATTAGTGCAAAAAAGAGAAAAGTGAGGTTGTCTCCATAGGTTCATTTCCCATTGGATCTCATTGAGATGCATCAAATATTAAATCCTGAAATAACATTGAATGAATATTGACCTGAATGACAGGATTGAAAAACATATAATTAAGTAGAAACTGTTATGGATACTGCACAGGTCAGGTACCCTCAAAGAAAAGTAGAGCAACATTAAAATTTCCAGTCAATGACCTTCACCAGAACTCTTAAAGCAAATAAACAAATGTGTTTTAAGTTGCAGAGAGGGGGAAAGTTGGTGAGAATAATTTTTAGTGTTTAGAAAAATATATATATTTTATTTAGAACATGGTAAACCCCTATTCCAGCATTTAAAACCATGCCACCCAACTACAATTACAATTTACCCTCAACCCCGAAGTGGGAGGAAACTGCAGCACCCAGGAGAAAACCCACACAGTCACAGGAAGAACATGCACACTCCTTACAGACAGCACCGGATTTGAACCAGGGTTGCTGGAGCTGTAATAGCTTCACGGGTGGTGCGGTTGGCATACCCGAGTGTCACCGTTGGCATAGCGGTTAGCGCAAGGCCTTTACAGCACCAGTAATCACGACCAGGCTTTGAATTCTGCGCTGTCTGTACGTTCTCTACATGTCTGCATGAGTTTTCCCCGAGGGCTCCGGTTTCCTCCCAACCATTTGAAACGTTCCAAGGGTGTAGGTTAATTGGGTGTCAATTGGGCGGCATGGACCCGTGAGTCGAAATGGCCTGTTACGGTGCTGTATGTCTAAAAAAATAACTGTGACAACCAGGTGACGTTAGTTTCAACATCATCGCATACCTGATCTGTCAGGGAGAGACTCTAAATAGACGAATAGAGGTAGCACAGGAAAATAAGAATACCAAGGAATTGTGAGAAATGGAATTGTGAGAGATCAACCGTGATTATCAGGCACTGTAAGCCATTGTGTCATAGATAAATTTGGCCTGCACCCTATCTCAGATATTCCCTCTGCCCTCTTCACCCTTTCCCCCCTCTCTCCAACAAAAACAAGATTATATTCTCATATCTCCAATTCTGATGATAGATCATTGATCTGGAACATTGAGTTTCTCTCTCCTCAAATGCTGTCCAACCTCCTGAGTAATCACAGAGTTGTCCTATTATTTTTTAAAATGTGCATGGATTTTCTTCAACCTTCAGAGGCCTCCTGCGATTGCTTCTGTCATTTTGTTCCAGATTCATTTCTTTTTGGATCTCCCAGCACATTCATTGGTTGAAAGAATGCTTGTATACGACAAGAATTTCAAGTATCCTCACCAAACTCTCCATTTCCCTCTGCAGATACTGTCTGACTCATTGATTTTCTCCAGCAACTTATCCTTTGCTCAAAATTCCAGCATTCTGCAGTATCTTGCATCTCGCATCTCCTCTGCAAAGTCTCTTCAAGGATTGTCCTCTTTGCAGAAGTGTCCGCTTCCCTTCGACGGGAGTTCTGTGAGAGCCTCCCTCACCGCTCTCCCTCTGCAGTTCCCACTACTCTCCCGCTCTTCGCTGTCTGTCCATTATTATTAACTCCTCCCCTATCACTACCTGGCCCCTTCTTTTCCCCTCATACGTCAAATTTTAAATTTGGACATACCGCACGGTAACAGACAATTCTGACCCACGAGCCTGTGCTGCTCAGTAACACCCATGTGACCAATTAACCTACTAACCCCGTACATCTGTTGAACCTGTGAGGAAACTGGAGACACAGGAACAAACTCCTTACAGATAGTGCTGGATTTGAACTCAGGTCAACCACGCAGTTATAGCATTGAGCTAACTGCTACGCTCATTGTTGGGCACTATCGGTAGCCCAATAATTACACAGACAGAAGACTAAGGGGAACGATAGGCCTTATTGAGCAAGAGACTGCTGGCCCGGGTCTAGGCTAGGAAAATGAGCAGGAAGGAGAGGGAACTCAACCTTTATGGCCAGGGATCACATGGGAAGGATCAAGGGAGGAGCTAAGGTAGGGAGACCCCGGAGGGCGGGCCAGCCAGTAAAAACAGTCATATCACCACACTCATCATGTGACTCAACTGGCTATCGCCCCTTTTCCATTCTCCACCCTGATGCAGGGTCTCAACACGAGACATCGACTGTCCCTTTCCCTTTACGGACGCTACTTACCCCACTGAGATCCTCCAGTAGCTTGTTTGTTGCTGCAGATCCGTGCATCTGCAGCCTCTTATGTTCCCATCAACAGCTTTATTGCTTTTTCAACCATACATTTAAATTATCAACAGAGAATTTTAAACATGACCCATTCACCTTGACTAGAGGCGCATGTGATTTGTAGTTTGTTGGACCAGCAAAATGGATCAATTTCTATACCCAAATCTGATTCCCACCTTTGTCTTGATTTATCAAACCCTTGTTTAGGATACAGCACTTCACTTGTGAATCTGCAGGGTCATCGTCTGCAACCAGTGCTCCAGTTGTCTACTCCACATTGGGGAGACTGAATGCAGACAGGGAGATCACTTCTTTGAGCGGCTCTGTCCACAGCAATAGCAGGGATCTCCCCATTTCAATTCCCCATCCCAAGAGTTAACAATATTTGGTAATTGATTTCCTTTCCCACCTCTTTAATATTCCCAGCAATTCCTTGCTTGATTTCAAATTTTCAGATTAGGAGTGTCTTGTTTTTATCTGTATTTACATCATAATCTTTTAGCAGAGGAGACTAGTTTGTGTGCCTGGCCCTCAAACACTTCAATGACACTCAGTTAGCAATTCATTCTGCAATTAGCATGTTTAATGTCTTGTAAATTAACCACTCCCTCTTTAGGGTCCGAGCATTGATTGGCACATGGTGGAATAATTGAATTTTGGGTCTGCAGAAGGTTAGATGGGCAGAATGACCTCTCTTATCTGTTGCCATCACAATCATAGGCTGTGTCGACACCACGAAAAAACTGTCTGCTCAAATCAAACTCTTTTTTTTGCCCGAGATTTACTGAATCGTGTTTTTTTTTTGTCTCTTTGAACTTAATTCAATCAGTTTACTAGTGTAGTTTTTCTTTACAAGTCTGTGTTCAGCTACGATAGCTAATAATTTTGGAGCATTATGTCCAGTATATAACGTGTATCACAATAAACAAACTCACTCACTCACTGAAAGGCTAAAGGCTTTCAATTATCTGACCTGCAATACTTATGTCCAATTAGCCTATCATAGAATCATTATTACGATTTTATTTATTGTTCTTATTTGTTTCTTTGACTGTGTGCACTGAAATGCAGTATTAAACTACATTTTGGGTCCTCTCCAGACTCATTTCCAGAGCTCCTCATCAATCTCAGTTCTTTTTCAGATAAAACTTCCCCAAACCCTACTCCATTGTCCAAGCATCTCTCCTCGTGTCACGCAGAACCATCTACTTTTTTTATCACCCATGTCCGATAGATGAATTCTGATCTATTCGGTGCCAAACACAATATTGTCATAATGTCTGTAAGGTGTTTGTATGCGCTCCCTGTGTCTGCATGAGTTTCCTTCAGATGCTCTAGTTTCCTCCCACCGTTCAAAATGTACCGGGGTCGTAGGTTAATTGAGATATTTGGGAGGCACGGGTTCATGGGCCGGAAGGGCCTGTTACTGCGCTGCATGTCTAAATATAAAAAAGTAAAACTCATTGTGAATGTTGAGAGAGAGTTTGGAGGATGACAGGAGCTGAATTATCCAGTTTGAACAACACTGCTGCATCCCAAATCCTTAACTGTGGCCACAGCTTAAATAGGACAGGCAACAGGTTTGTCCCACTGTTACCGAGATTAAAGGACAGGTTGAGAGGTGTCTTTATAGAGGAATATAAAAATCATAGAAATGGTGAATGGTCATAGTCTTTTTCCCCAGGTAGGAAGTCAAAAAACTGGAGAGCATAGATTCAAGGAGAGAGGGAGGAGATAAAGTGAAAGAGATCTGAGGGGCAATATTTTCACACGGTGCTATAGGCATGTGGAATGAGTGCAGAGGAAATGACAGAGGTGAGTACAACTGCAACATTTTACGTAGAACATTGAACACCATAGCCCAGTACAGGACTTTCCGCCCACATAGTTTTTCTGATCTACATATTCCTACCAAAAAAAAACTAAACTCTTCCTATGTCGTAAGCCTCTGTTTTTCTTTAATCTATGTATGTGCCAGTCTAAGAGACTCTTAAATGCTCCTTATGTTTCAGCCTCCACCACCACTCCTGGCAATGCATTCCAGGCACCCACAACTCTCTGTGTAAAAAGCTTACGCCTGATGTCTGCCCTAAACTTTCCTCCCTTCAATTTGTATACAGTATCTGCACAAATGTCTTTCGAATGTTATAATTGTGCCCTCTTCTGTAGCTTGCTCTAGCTCGTTCCAGTCACACATCACCCTCACAGTGAAAATGTTGACCCTCAGGTCCCTCTTAAATCTCATCTTAAATCTATGTCCTTTAGGTCCAGAATGATCTACCCTGCCAAAACGTCTGTGAGCATTCTCTTCATCCAACTCTCTCAATGTTATGTAAGCCTCAATAAGGTCACCCTGTAGCCACCTGCACTCCACAGAATGAAGACCCAGCCTATCCAACCTCTCCCTATAACTCATGCCCTCAAATCCTGGTAACACTCTGGTGAATCTTTTCTGTACCCTTTCCAACTCTATAATATCCTTCTTACAGCGGGTGACCAGAACTACATACGTCATTCCATTTGTTTGAATACAGGCTCTGAACGAATGTTCCCCAGCCCTGAGTCCACCTCTCCAAAAGCCCTTTTGAGAAAGTAAAGTGAATTTACAACTCCTGTAGTTCAATTTTTCTTGGGAGGAAAGCAACAGTACTACAAAAGATGCATCATATCCTTACGCCCTTAAGAAAGAGTGTGCCAGTTGACCATATTTATATTGAGTAATATTTTCTTTCATGAGCAGACAGGACAATCTGTACAAACAGCAAGTGTAATTATTTCACAACAGAAGAAGTGTGAAGTAAACTAGCTCAGAGTTATGTAACTAGTCTAGTATTCCACATCTGGATTTACCAAATATAGGAAGTGAGTCCATAATGATAGAGCCATAGATTTATACAGTATAGAATCTGGTCTTTTGGACAACTGAGTCAGTTCTGACCATCAACCACCCACTCTAAATCCATTTCCTTCTCCATACATTCCTATCAACTCTGCCATTCAGGGGCAATTAACCTGCATATCCACAAGTGGAACAAAATCAGTGAACCTGGTGGAAATCTAAATGGCCACAGGGACAACTTGCCAACCCCAGTCAGACTGCCCTGAAGCCCAAGATCGAACCACAAGCCTCTATCCTTGTGACTGGATTGGGTTTTTAAAACAGAGGCAGGTTCAAATTAGCAACATGGTTAGCAAAACGCTGTTACAGCGTCACCTATCTTAGGTTCAAATCTGGTACTGTACGTTCTCTTTGTGACCGGCATGGGGTTCCTCTGGTTGCTCCAGTTTCCTCCCACCCTTCAAAAACGTACAGGGTTGGTAAGTTAATTTGGTGTAATTGGGCAGGATAGGTTCCATGGGCCAGAGGAAACTTCTACCGTGCTGTATCATTGAAATTTAACGCATTTTAAATATTAAAATTAACCTTTTAGTAGTTCACTGATGATCTCCAAGGAAGGAGAACTGTTGGATTGGCATAGTTGGAACTTCAGAGAGGAAACAACATCTGCATAGATCCTGAGAAGTGGTCCTACAAACTATTTTGTTTGGAAACAAGGATTGACATGAACTTTTGGGCTTGCAAGCAATGTTAATCAAGCAAGGATTGTTTAAGGGTGTAGCTGGCAAGTTGAGTGGAACATTGATGGATGGAATTTAATCTAGATTAATGTGAGATCAATGGTCTTGGTGAGACAAATGGAATGAATGGTGGTTTCCTTAGAAGTGTTGATCTTCAGAGAGACTTTGGAGAGCTAGGCCACAGCAACAGATGTGGGTGGCAGTAAAGGAAAGCTTAATTTCATAGGTCAAGGCATTGAGTATAAAAGTTGGGATATCATGTTGCAGTTCAACAAAATACTCATCAGACTGCACAGATTATGTTGTTCCGTCCTTGTTGCCCAACTACAGGAAGGATACAATGATGATAGAGAGACGGCAGAAGAGATTCACCAGGATGGTGCCTGGAAAAGGGGATTGTAGTTATAAGGAGAGATTGAATGAAATGGGTTTATTATCACTGGAACACAAGAGGTGGAGGTTGAGGAGTAACCTTCTAGTGATTTACAAAACTATGAAGGGCATAGGGAGAATAGATAGTCAAAATCTTCTTCACAGAGCAAGGAAGTCCAGAACTACAAGGGGCGGGTTTCAGGTGAGAAGGGAGAAACAAAGGAGATGTGACAGGTCACTTTCTGACACAGAGGATGGTGACTATCTGAAACAAACTACCTGAGGAAGTGCTGGAGATGGGTGACACAGTTAACATAGCAGTTAGTACAAAAACATTACAGTGCTGGTAAGCCAGGTTTGAGCCTGGCACTGTTTGTAAGGAGTTTATATCTCCCTGTGACCTGCATAGGTTTTCCCTAGGTACCCCGGTTTCCACCTCCCACCTTCCAAAACATCTGCTACCCTTCCACCATCAGACTCCTCAACAATAAACTCAATTCAGGACTCATTTAAAAACTCTTACTTTTGCATTTCATTGATTTTTTTCTCCTCTCTGATCTGCAGCCGGTTTGTTTACATTTCTTTATTTGTTTGTATGTGTATGTTGCACGACCAGTAAGTAGCAATTTTGCTTCACCCACAGGATGATGTCAGAAATCTGAATTTGAAACATAGAGTGTAATTGGGCAGCAAGGGCTAAATGGCCAAAATCAGTTTATACTGTGTTGTAAATTAAAAAAAAGAATACCATCATACTTAAACTGGCATTTGGACAGTTGGATACTTGGATAGGAAAGGTGTAGAGGGAGATGGCCCTAATAGGAGCAAGTGGGAGTAACATGTTAGGTCAGTATGAATGAGGTGGAATGGAAGGTCCTTGTTCTGTGCTGTACATTTCTATAATTCCAGACCCACACTAATACAGTTAACTCCTTATGACACCTGAAGTGATCCAGTTGTATGAAAGCACAACCAAGTTGGACAACAAATGCTGATCTTCCCAGTGACACCTGCTGCTGAGGGGAAGCTTGTACCTCATGTGCTCTCCAAAAACAAGCACTCAGAATATGCACAAGAAGAAATTCACCAGCATCTTTGTAGTTTCTCCGTCAATAGAACTATTCCACCAGACGTGTGGTCTCCCATTCATTCATGAGCTTTACCAAGGATTATTATGAGATTACTGGGCTGTCAATTGCAACACAGCCAAGCCAAGCCCTGTCTTCTCATTCCCTGGACACAGTTCTGATTGGATATCACTCAGTGATGGGATCCAAGCCAGCGCTTTCCCTCCCTAGCCCAGGGGTACTGCGAGCTCCAGAACCAACTGGCTCAGTACAAAGATTAGCAAGGCAAGCAAGCTAGGACTCTCCACGGCAGCCCAGACAAGCATTTCACGAGGCATATTAGAAGCAGGTTGGATTCCAGGACCTCTGCATGTCACATCCTTGAAAAGCTGAAAAGCTGCTGGAAATCTGAAAAGAAAGGAAGTGCTAGAACTATTCAGGAGGTCGGCATCCCCTGTGGGGGGGGGGGGGGGGGTGGGAGAGAGAGAAGCAGAGATAGCTTTTAAGGTAGATGATATTTCACTGCTTGCTATTCTTCAGTGAAAATTAGGGAGAAACTCAGTGTCGTGGAATGGTGTGGGAATTACGATTTTTGGCAATGGTTTGATTACGAAGATCCAATTACGTGGAGACCATTGAACAGGACAGAATCATATCTCTCTGAGTGAAACGCGAAAGTCTGCAGATGCTTCGATTGTAGTTAAAAGACAACAGAAATTCTGGAAGAACTCAGCCGATCTCGCAGCATCCATAAGAGGTAAAGATACATGACTGACTTTTTGGGCCTGAGCCCTTATATAACTTATAAAGATATATGAGGAGGTGATATATTGTTACCTCCTTTGGATGCTGCGAGAGCAGCTGAGAACCACATCTCTTGCATGAACTGTGGTTTGTATCAAATAGCCTTTTCCCAATCTGCTCAATTTATTTTATTATTATTGTAAGAATCCTGATTTTATCCTCTTTTGTCATGCAAGTTGGATAGAAATACAAGTCTGAAAGTCCCACAGATCTCTCTTCACTGGTTTCTGAGCCCAGCCCAAGAGGATTTGGATAATTATAGTACCTGGGGCTGAAGATGTGGCAAGTGCAGTATAATATGGGTAAATGTGATGTTATCCATTCTGGACCTCAATTATAATCTGAATGGTTATCGACTGAGAAAGAGAGAGGTAAAACAACAGCTGATGGGACAGTGGTGAAGGGACAAGAACTGCTACCCCACAGCTCCAGTGACCGGATTCGATCGTGACCAGTGCTGCTGTCTGGGCAGCATTTGTACATTCTTCCTGGGACCGCAGTTTCCCTCGGATGCTCTGGATTCCTCTCACAATCTTCAGACTTGAAGGTCGATCTTTTACTTGGCCACTGCAAATTACCCAGGTGTGTAGGTGAGGTTTAGAGTTAATGGGAATGTAGTGGGGGTGGGGGGGGAAATAAAATGGATTAGTATAGGATTAGTATACGCTGCTGGCTGAAGGGATCTTCAGATACAGCAAACAGCTCAAAACATTTCTGGTCTCGTCACCACAGGAAGATGTGGATGCTTATAGGGAGACTGCAGAGGAGATTTACAAGGATGCTGCCTGGATTGGACAGAGAATGAGGGGTGACCTCATGAGGCATATAAGATGATGAGAGGCATTTATCCATGTGGATGGCCAGAGGGCTGAAATGGCTAACATAGTTTTAAGGTTCTTGTGAGTAAATACGGGGGGTGGGGTGGGGGGAGGGGGTGGTATCAGAGGTTACTTTGTCATTCAGAAGAGGTAGATGCATGGAATGCTCTACCAGCAACAATGGTGGAGGCAGATTCAATAGGATCTTTTGAGAGACAATTAGGTAGGTACATGAAACTGAGAAAAATGGAGGGTTATGCAGCAGGGATAGTGAAGGCAGTTGTTTGAGTAGGCTATTAGCTCAGCACAACACTGTGGGCCAAAGGGCTTGGACTGTGCTCTCGATTTCTATGTTGTATTAACTCGTATTGTGGGTTGTCCTTCATTGCAGGAGGATTCCAGGGCACAGCCAAGGATGTCTTGTGGTTCTTGGTTGAGACTTCACTTGGACAATTCTGCATCATTTGTTCTCCTTGCCTGAGAATGGTGTTCTTGCCATGGAGGAAGTTGAGCAAGGATTTACCAGAGAGATTCTTGGTATGGCAGGACAAATGTGTGGGAAGAGATTTGGTCAACTGAGCCAACATTCACTGGAGTTTAGATGAATGAGAGGGGATTTTATAGAAACCTATAAAATTCTAACAGTATATGACAGATTGGATTCAAGGAGGATGTGCCAGATGAGTTTTAAGTTTTTAGGTGCAAGTATCAGCAAATATCTGTCCTGGTCCAACCACGTTGCTAAAATGGCCAAGAAGGTGCATCAATTCAGGACTTCAGGAGGAAATCAGGAGAACTCATTAAGGAGTCAACAGTGAAGAAGGTCAAGAATTCCAAATTCCTTGGTGTCAAGAGCTCTGAGGATCTGTCCTGGGACCATCATGTTTTTTTAACATTTTTTTATTTTTCACACTATGAACCATACTGACAAAAATACACACAAACATTTCCCTTTTGAATATACACAGTGTCATTTTCTCTCCTTTTCCCCCTCCCTTCCCTCCCTCCTTCACCACTCCCTCCCCACCCACTCAACGTTCAACCTATATGATGCATTAAACCTATTAAACAATGTCATCATACAATGAAAATAAACAAGAAATTTGCGTCATCTACTTTTACATACTGGGTCAGTTCATTTTGTCTTCTTCTCCTTCTGTCTTTTTAGGTGATGTTCCATGTACGGTTCCCAAATTTTTTCAACACTGCAATGTTATTTCTTAAATTATTCCAATGGAATAATTTTATTTATTTCTATGTACCATTTCTGTATTCTCAGGCTATCTTCTAATTTCCAGGTTGACATAATACATTTTTTTGCTACAGCTAAGGGTATCATAATAAATCTTTTTTGTGCTTCATCCAAATCGAGTCCAAGTTCTTTACTTCTTATAATACTTCGAAGAAAGATCTCTGGATTTTTTGGTATGTTGCTTTTTGTGATTTTATTTAATACCTGATTTAGATCTTCCGAAAACTTTTCCACTTTCTCACATGCCCAAATTGCATGTACTGTTGTTCCCGTTTCCTTCTTACAGCAAAAACATCTGTCTGATACTGTTGGGTCCCATTTATTTAACTTTTGGGGCATGGTGCATAGCCTGTGTAACCAATTATATTGTATAATGCGTAACCTCATGTTTATTGTATTTCTCACAGTTCCGGAGCATAGCTTTTCCCATGCTTCATTCTTTATCTTTATGTTTAGATCATGTTCCAATTTTTGTTTGGGTTTACAGCTTGTCTTTCTCTTGCACTTTGATGTACATGTTTGTTATAAATCTTTTAATTATCATTGTGTCTGTAATCACATATTCAAAATTGCTTCCTTCTGGTAACCTCAGCCTGCTTCCCAATTTGTCCTTCAAGTAGGTTTTCAGTTGTGGTATGCAAACATTGTACCATGAGTTATACCATATTTGCACTTCATTTGTTCAAAAGATAATAATTTATTTCCCAGAAAAACAATTTTCTATTCTTTTGATCCCTTTTCTCTCCCATTCTCTAAAGGAAAGGTTATCTATTGTGAACGGGATTAGTTGATTTTGCATCAATATTAATTTTGGTGGCTGATCATTTGCTTTTTTCCTTTCTTCGTGAATCTTCTTCCAAATGTTGAGCAGATGGTGCAGTACTGGTGAATTCCCAAGTTGCCCCAGCTTTTCATCCCACTTATATAGTATATGTTCAGGTACCTTCTCCCCTATTTTATCTAGCTCTAATCTGGTCCAATCTGGTTTTTCCCTTGTTTGATAAAAATCTGATAGATATCTTAATTGTGCTCCTCTATAATAATTCTTAATGTTTAGTAGCTGTAAGCCCCCTTGTTTATACCATTCTGTTAATTTATCTAGCGCTGTCCTCGGTTTCCCCCCTTTCCATAAGAATTTCCTTATTATTTTCTTTAGCTCCTTGAAGAATTTCTCTGTAAGGTGAATTGGTAATGATTGGAATAGGTATTGTATCCTTGGGAAGATATTCATTTTAATGCAATTTACCCTTCCTATCAGTGTTAGTGGAAAATCTTTCCAATGTTCTAAGTTGTCTTGTAATTTCTTCATTAATCGCTGATAATTTAGTTTGTATAGATGGCCTAGATTATTATCTAGTTGAATACCTAGGTATTGGATTGCTTGTGTTTGCCATTTAAATGGTGATTCTTTTTTAAACTTTGTGAAATCCGCATTATTCATTGGCATCGCTTCACTTTTATTTGCGTTGATCTTGTACACCAATACTTCTCCATATTCCTTCAATTTCTTATGTAATTCTTTTATTGATATTTCTGGTTCTGTTAAGTATACTATGACGTCATCTGCAAATAGACTGATTTTATATTCCTTCTGTTTTATTTTTATCCCTCTTATTTTATTTTCTGTTCTTATCAGTTCTGCCAATGATATTGTTAAAGCGAACAGTGAGGGAGATCGTGGACATCCCTGCCTAGTTGACCTGCTTAATTTAAATTGGCTTGATATATATCCATTTACTGTCACCTTCGCCAATGTTCCCTTATATAATGCTTTAATCCAATTAATATATTTCTCTGGTAGGTTGAATCTCTGTAGTACTTTGAATAAATAATTCCATTTTACTCTGTCAAAGGCTTTCTCTGCATCTAAGGCAACCGCCACTGTTGGCGTCTTGTTTCCTTGTACTGCATGGATTAAGTTAATGAATTTACAGATATTGTCCGTTGTTCGTCTTTTCTTAATAAATCAAGTTTGATCTAGTTTTACTATTTTTTGTACAGAGTCGGCCAATCTGTTTGCTAATAGTTTAGCTATTATTTTATAATCTGTGTTGAGTAGTGATATTGGTCTATACGATGCTGGTGTTAGTGGATTTTTCCCTGTCTTTGGTAATACTGTAATTATTGCTGTTTTGCATGAATCTGGCATGTTTTGTGTTTCTTCAATTTGGTTCATTACTTCCAGGAGAGGAGGAATTAATAAGTCTTTAAATGTTCCATAGAATTCTATTGGGAGTCCATCATCTCCCAGCGTTTTATTGTTCGGTAGTTTTTTTAATATATCCTGGATTTCCTCTATTTCAAATTATTTTATTAATTTATTTTGCTCCTCTTCTTGCAATTTCGGTAGTTCAATTTTAGCTGGAAACTCATCTATTTTGTCTTCTTTCCCTTCGTTCTCAGTTCGATATAATTGCTCATAGAATTCCTTGAAGTTTTCATTGATCTCCGTTGGATTATATGTAATTTGTTTGTCCTTTTTCCTTGATGCCATTACCGTTCTTTTAGTTTGTTCTGTCTTAAGCTGCCAAGCTAGTATTTTGTGCGTTTTTTCTACTAGCTCATAATATTTCTGTTTTGTCTTCATTATGTTCTTCTCCACCTTGTAGGTTTGCAGTGTTTCATATTTTATTTTTTTGTTGTATCTCCCCTTGTTGCTAATTCTTTTTCTGCACTTGCTATTTCCCTTTCCAGCTGTTCTATTTCCCAATTGTAGTCCTTCTTCATCTTAGTTACACAACTTATTATCTGCCCTCTGATGAATGCTTTCATTGTATCCCATAGTATAAATTTATCTTTCACTGATTCCATATTTATTTCAAAGTACATTTTAATTTGTCACTCAATTAATTCTCTAAAATCCTGTCTTTTAAGTAGCATGGAGTTTAATCTCCTTCTGTACGTTCTTGGTGGGATATCCTCCAGCTCTATTGCTAATAACAGGGGTGAGTGATCCGATAACAATCTAGCTTTATATTCCATTTTTCTAACTCTCCCTTGGATGCGGGCTGACAACAGGAACAGGTCTATCCTTGAATATGTTTTGTGTCTACCCGAATAATATGAATATTCCTTCTCCTTTGGGAGAAGTTGCATTTCCTGCATCGATTTAACCACAAATTTGGTTACTTTGTTCTTTCTGCTAGATTTTTGTCCAGTTTTGTCCATCTTTGAGTCCAAATTAAGGTTAAAGTCCCCTCCTATCAGTATATTCCCCTGCGTGTCTGCAATCTTCAAAAAGATATCTTGCATAAATTTTTGATGCTCTTCATTAGGTGCATATATATTGAGCAAATTCCAAAATTCTGAATATATCTGACATTTTAACATTACGTATCTTCCTGCTGTATCTATTATTTCCTCCTCTATTTTGATTGGTACATTTTTATTGATTAATATAGCTACACCTCTAGCTTTTGAGTTATATTATGCTGCCGTTACGTGTCCTACCCAGTCTCTCCTTAATTTATTATGTTCCACTTCAGTTAGATGCGTTTCCTGCACAAATGCTATATCAATTTTTTCTTCCTTCAGTAAATTTAACAGCCTCTTCCTTTTGATTTGGTTATGTATTCCATTAATATTTATAGTCATATAGTTCAACATGACTACTTCATACTTTGTTTACCTCTCATTTCCGCTTCCTCATCACCACCTTTCCCTCATATCCATTTCTGTTTCCTTTTTTTGAACACACTGTAAGACAACACTTCTAAAACATAAAATATTTCCACTATTCCCACATCTAAAATTCCCTTAACCCCAAATGTTCCCCCCCCCCTCTGAGTTTCCCCTTGTCCCTTCCTGGGCAACCACAACTCCCCTCTCCATTTGGATTGTGAACCCGCTCGCAAGCATCAACTGATTTTGCAGTGACTGTTATTCTCTCCCACCCAGCCCCCTCCAGAAAAGACTTTTATCTTCACATATAACAAAGCTCACCCTCTTAATTCCCCCTTACTTCCTTTCTTCCCTTCTCTTCCCCTTCTTAGTTCTTACTTATACTTTATTTTTCTTCTTTATATGAAGTTTGTCGTCATTCTTGTTCTTGTTACATCTCTTCATCTCTCTTTCTGTTTTGCAGGCGTTCTGCAAATTCTCATGCTTTCTCCGGATCCGAGAACAGTCTGCTTTGCTGCCCTGGGATAACTATTTTAAGCACCGCTGGATATCTTAACATAAATTTATAGCCTTTCTTCCATAGGATTGATTTTGCTGTGTTAAACTCCTTCCTCTTCTTCAGGAGCTCAAAACTTATGTCTGGGTAGAAAAAAAAATTTTGACCTTTGTATTCTAGTGGCTTTTTGTCTTCTCTCTTTTTTTTCATTGGCTTCTCCAATATATTTTCTCTTGTCGTATATCTCAGGAATTTTACTAGAATGAATCTTGGTTTTGTTGTGGCTGTGTTTTTGGGGCTAATGTTCTGTGTGCCTTTCTATTTCCATTCCTTCCTGTAATTCTGGCATTCCTAGGACCCTGGGGATCCATTCTTTTGTAAATTATTTCATATCTTTGCCTTCTTCATCTTCCTTAAGGCCCACTATCTTTATGTTGTTTCTCCTATTATAGTTTTCCATTATATCCATCTTCTGAGCTAACAACTCCTGTGTTTCTTTAACTTTTTTATCAGTTTCTTCCAATTTTCTTTTTAAGTCGTCCATTTCCATTTCTATGGCTGTTTCTTGTTCTTCCACCTTGTCTACTCTTTTCCCTATTTCTGTCATGACCATCTCTAATCTACTCACTTTTTCTTCTGTACCTTTTATTCTTCTTTTTATTTCATTAAATTCTCATGTCTGCCATTCTTTTACTGCTTCCATATATTCTTGAATTTTTTTTTAATCTATGTACAGTCCATTCCCTTTATCTTCTCTTTCTCTGTGCAGAGCTTGATGTTCTCCCTCCTCTTCCCCTGTGTCCGCTCCAGGGCCTTTGTCCTCTACCTCTCTTCCTTATATCTGTGTCTCTTCTGACTTTCTTGTTGGGCTGTTTGGTCTCAGTTTGTTGGGTTTTTTTTTATTATGGTGTCTTGATGTTAGTCCTCTTCCTCTGGGCTGGTCATCTGTTGTGTCTCTGATTTCCTTTTTTCATTCTCTTCCCTCCCGTCTCCGTTATTTTCTATATCTTCTTGCTGGGAACCCTGCTGTCGGGTCTTTCTCAGCTGTTCAAGGTGTGGAGTTCCACTCCACAGCGGATCCCCCCTCCCGTCGGTGTTGTCTTTGTCGTGCGTGGTTGCGCACCTCTGTTTGGCTCCGTGAGCCATCTTTGTAGTCCTGCGTTCAGTGGGTCACGACCCTGTGGGGTTTCCATTGACCTCAGGGAGTGGACTCCTCTTTCCACGGCGGGTCCCTGCTTCTTCGTACAGGTAAGGCTTTCACCTTTCTCTTCCGGCGTCTTTCCTTCTTCTTTTCTTCCCATTGTTTTTGGCTTTTCTTTCTTTGGTGCCATTTCCTCCACACCTTTATTGTTTTATTTGTTGTGGTTTGTGTGTCTGGGGCTTTGGTTTCTCTTTACTCTTTTCCTTCCTTTCTGGTGAGGGCTGGTATTCTCCTACCAGCCACTACTCCATCAAGTGACTCCTCCCTGGGGACCATCATGTTGATGCAATCACAAAGAAGGCTCGCCTGTGGCTATATTTTGTGAGGAGTTTAAGGAGAATTGGTATATCACCAAAGACTCTTGAAAATTCCTGCAGGGAGAGCATTCTGACTGGTTGCATCACTGTCTGGGATGGAGGTGCCAAAAGTCAGGATAGGAAAATACTCCAAAGAGTTTCCAGAGAGACAGCAGGTTTGGTGTAACGCCTTTACAGCACCAGTGATTTGGACCAGAGTTTGAATCTTGTGCTGTCTATAAGGAGTTTGTACATTCTCCCTGTGTCTGTGTGGGTTTTCCATGGGGGTGGCTTGGGTTTCCTCCCACCATTCAAAAAGTACCGGGGGTGTAGATTAATTGGGTGCAAATTGGGTGGCATGGACTCTTGAGCCGAAATGCCCTCTTACCGTGCTGTTTTCAATCAGCCAGCACCATCATGGGCACCAGTCTTCCCTCCATTAAGGACATCTACAAGAGGCGGTGTCTTCAGAAAGCAGCCTCTATCCTCAAAGGACCCCCACCACCCAGGCCATGCCCTCTTCAGTCTACACTCAACGGCACAAGGACAGCTTCTTCCCCTCTGTCATCAGATTTCTGAATGGACAATTAACCCCAGACACTTACCTCCTTTCTCCTATTTTCTTGCACTATTTATTTATTTTTGAAAGGTAAATTATAACGATATTTGTATCGTATGGCTGCGACTAAACAATGAATTTTGTGACATGAGTAAAACACGAAAGTCTGCAGACGCCCTAAATTGAAGTTAAAAACACAATGCTGGAGAACTAGCAGTGTACTTTACATAGCAAAGATAAAGAGACATAACTAATGCTTCAGCCTTCAGCTCTGCATCAAGGTATTGTATTTCATGACTTGTTCTTGACAATAAATTTTGATTCTGATTCTGATTTTAATTCAATTCCTCCAGAAGCCTGGGAAAATTCGGCTTGACACCAATAACTCTCACCTAATTTTTATAGATGCACCAATGAAAGTATCCTGTCCAGATTCCTTACAGCTTGGTGCGGAACTGCTCCACCCGTGATGCCAAGAAATTCCAAGGAGTTGGGAACACAGCTCAAGTCACCACACAAACTAACCTTCTCCTCCATCACCTTGATCTACATTTCATGATGCCTCATAACATATTAAAAGATCCATCCCATGCCAGCCACAATCTCTTCTCGCCGCTCCCATCAGGTAGAAGGTACAGGTATATGAATACACCCACCACCAGATTCGAGGGAAGTTCCTTTCGTGCTGTTACCAGACTATTGAATGGACCTCATGAGTAACGTTCCCCTCCACCCACAATTGCCCATATTCATCACCCTCCCCCATCAGGTTCAACTGCTCATCATCCGCTCAATGTTCAGAATCAGGATCATTATTTATTGTCATGAACAAGTCACGAAATATAATACCTTGATGAAGGGATCAAGCCCAAAGCATTGGTTAAGCATCTTTATCTTTGCTATATAAAGTACACATGGGTGGTGGAGTTTTAAGGATAGAGGTTGCTTTCTTAAGGCACCGCCTTTTGTCAATGACCTCGATGGAATGAAGACTGGAACCCGTGATGTCACAGGCCAAGTTAACAGCCCTCTGGAGTTTTTTTCTTGTCCTAAATGTTGACCCCCTCAATACCAAACAGTGATGCAACCAGCCAAAATACTCTTCATAGTACACCTGTAGACGTTTATGTGAGTCATACCGAAACTCCTCAAATTCCCAGCCTTCTTCATGATTGCATCGATATGGAGACTCCAGGACAGATACTCAGAGATGTTGACACCCAGAAACTTGAAGTTCTTGACTCTCTCCACTACTGACCTCTCAGTGAGAACTAGATTGTGTTCTAATTTCGTCTTGAAGTCTGTTCCAGCTGGGTCTTCTTTCCCTTGGATTGACCTTCCTATCTTTTCCCCACTTAGTTCCATCCATGCCCATCACCCCTCTCTTATCCAGTTGTACAAATCACCTTCCACCTTCTATCTCTTCCTTCCCTCTCCCCTACCTTGTTCCATTTGACTTACATTTCTTTCCTTGCCTCTTTAAACCTATCATTCACCAGCTTCTCTCTCCAAACTTCTCCCTCCCCAATCCCCCATCTCCAACTGTTCGTCACTCCTCCCTCTGCTCACCTGATTCTACTCATCATCCACCAGCCTCCATCTCAACCATCCCTCTCACCTCTTTAGACTATCTTTGCTTTACACTGATGCACAGCCTCAATCCAAAACATCAACCATACTTTTGCCTTGACAGATGCTACCTTCCTGTGGAAGAACTTGGTTTGGAGATGCATGGTTTAAAGAACGAAAGAATGAATGGAGCATTGGAAAAATTTGGAACCACATTGGCTTTGCTCCACCTGTAATCTGGGTATGCTTTATATTGGTATTGCATCACTCCAATGTACTGGACTTTAAATAGATGCACACATGCACAAATATTTACATATCAGTGCCCTTACAGAAAGATGCACAAAATTACAAACCATTATTTGTTCAAAGTATTGATTTTTTAACCTTGTTGAACTATACGAGAGTAAATACGGATACACTCACTGCACACTGTCCCTTTATCCTAGGTGGGTTTGAGGCTGAAATATGTTAGCTATAAAAACAATGCAGGCCACCTTGTAAACCAAATGTTCCTCTTTATTGATTTAGTTATCGAACTGCGCAGGTCAGATAAGACCATAGGACCATAAGACATAGGAGCAGAAATAAACCATTCAGCCCATCGAGTCTGCCCTGCCATTTATTCAAAGGCTGATCCATTTTCCCACTCACCCCACTGCCTGCCCTTCTCCCCATAACCTTCGATGCCCTGGCTAATCAAGAACCTATCAATCTCTGCCTTAAATATATCCAATGGCCTGGCATCCACAACTGACTGGCAACAAATTCCACAGATATACCACACTCTGGCTGAAGATATTCCTAATCATTTCTATTCTAAGTGGACACCCTTCCATCCTGAAATTGTGCCCTCTTGCCCTAGGCTCTCCTCTGCTCTTATATTCTATTCCTCTTGAAATGAATTCCAGCATTGCATTTGTCTTCTTCACCAACAACTCCCAAATGCAATTTTACCTCCAGGCTCTCCTGCACTCCAAGGCATATAGATCTGATTTCTTTAGCTCCTTCAGAAAGGACCATTCTCTCATCCCAGAAGTTAGCGTAATGTATTTCTTTTGGACAGCCTCCAATGCCAGTGTATTCTTTCTTAAATGAGTGGACAAAACCCGTACACTGGTACCCTGTTCATTTTTGACAATACTTCCTTGGTCTCTAAAATCCAAACCCCTTGTAACAAGGGCCAAAATGCCATCTGCTGTCTAGATCAGTAAGGGTCCAAAAGATTATGGGGAGAAGGCAGGAGAATGGAGTTGTAAGGAAAAATATATCAGCCATAGCATGGATGACAGAACAGATTCATTGGGCCAAATAGCCTAATTCTGTTCCTTCATCTTATGGTTCTGCCTGCAGGTACTTATTGCAATGTCTAAGAAACAATTGGACAGGTACATGGTCAGGAGAGAAGGATTTGGACCAAACATAGTCAGATGGGACTGGTGTTAGGTAAAGACATTTTTGTCAGTGTGGGCAAGTTAAGCCGAAGGGCCTGTTTCTGCACGGAATGACTAGGATTCAGCAGATTCTTCTCCCCACAATTGCAACTCAATCAACGTGAACAGGCTGAGACATTCACATCGACATCATAAGGTTTCTGGCCACCCACTGCCACTGCTCACTTCCAACCTTTGAAAGACGAAAGAGTCTCTCAGAAGTAAGTATCTCCAGAGTGCGCAGACACCCACATTTCAATCTAGAACTCCTATTTGATGTAGCTTTGTGTTTTCCATTATTTAGAGCCCCTATTCATTGCATAAATTACCTCAACTCTCTCCACCATCCGCTAAAGATTAACGCAACCTCATCCTTCGACTTCGCAGGTTCTTAATCTCCATTCTGACTCTGATAACTGTAACCCCGGTGTCTGGATCAACAGGATTTGCAGGCTGTGTGAAAAAGAACAAAACTGCTGCTTGTGCAAGGAACCCCCAGTTGTGTTGACAGCATTGAAGGAGTTGCTTAGCTGTGCATTGATGTATGATAGCATGGTGGTTAAGTTACTGGGCAAGCAGCCAGAAACCTGGATCATTATCCCAGGGATGTAAATTCCAAGCCTCTGTGGTCGTGGGACGATTTAAAACCAAGTCTTTAAATATTATTTTTTTACAAGACAGGATTAATAACATAACCATGATTGTCATAAAATCAATCTGGTACACTCATGTCCTTCAGGAAATGAAATGTGCCATCCTTACCCTATCTTGCTCATACATGTCTCCAATGCAGTTGGTTCTTGACAATCCAGGAGCAATTATGGCTGTATAATAAATATCAGCTTGACACATAGCATCCGTGCCTCAGGGTTTGGCATTGGGACATCAGGGAAGACTTTGACTATTTTTCACAATCTTACACTGATTAGATCATCCTAGACCCATCCCTTGATTGGAAATGAATAAAGGCCAACTTGAAAACCTGTGCCATAATTCACCTTCCACCAGCCATCTCGGCAGTGGTCTGAGCATAAATCATTCCGGTAAACACTAAGCAAAGTTAGGAGTAAAGCACGAACATCTGCAGATACAGTTATTTAAGCAAACAAAAACAATGCTGGAGAAACTCAGCGGGTCACACTCTATATAGCAAACATAAAGATACATAATCAATGTTTCAGGCTTCAGCCCTTCAAAAAGGTATGAACAATATGTAGGCAGGTGCCCAAACAAAATGGTGTGGGGGGGAGGGGTTATACTTTGTTTAGCAAAAATAAAGATACATAACCAACGTTTCAGTCCATTTTATCGTAAGAAGAAGCTGATTGGAGCAAGAGAGGTCAGGTGACCCGAGGAGCAGCGGCAGCAGATAGAATTTAAAAAGGGGCAAGGCAGCAGCTAGAAACTGATTGGAGGAATAGTCAATGAGAATTGAAGGAGCAAATCTGTAGAGAGAGAGTAGGTTGTGATAGTAGGAGATTTTAATTTTCCACATATTGACTAGGTCTGTAGAAGGGCTGGATGGCTTGAAGTTTGTCAAATATGTTCAGGAAAGTTTTCTAAATGAATATAAAGAGGGACCAACTAGAGAGAGTGCAACACTGGATCTCCTTTTAGGGAACGAGACAGGACAGGTGACAGAAGTATGTGTGGAGAATCATTTTGGGTCCAATGACCATAATGGCAATAGTTTCACGTTAATTATGGAGAAGGAAGGGTCTGGGCCTCAGGTCGAGATTCTACATTGGTGAAAGGCTAATTTTGAGGAAATGAGAAAGGATCTGAAATGCTTGGATTGGGATAAAATGTTTTCGGGCAAGATGTGCGAGTTAAGTGGAGGACCTTCAAAAGTGAAATTGTTTGTATGTTTCTGTCAGGATTAAAGGCAAGGTTAGCAGGCATAGGGAACCTTGTTTTTTTTGCGGGATATTGGGGATCTGGTTTGGAAGAGAGAGGTGTATAACTGGTATAGGCAACATGGAGCAAATGAGGTACTTGTGGAGTATTAAAAAAGTGCAAGACAAACCTCAAGAAAGAAATCAGGAAGGCTAAAAGAAGACAAGAGGTTGCTTTGGCAGACAATGTGAAGGAAAATCCTAAGGGTTCTACAGGTATATTAAGAGCAAAAGGATAGCAAGGGAAAAAAAAATTCATCCCCTCAAAGTTCAGAGTTTTCAGCTTAATATGGAGCCAAAAGAGATGGAGGAGATCATTATAGTGAACTCCTAAATCTGGCTCTGCCCCATGTAACTATATATGTGGCTTCTCCCTCTTGACCCTGTATAAAACCTCCAACACCATAACCCCTCCCCAGAAAGGCTGGGTCACAGCACAGGGTGACCTTCAAGTTGATTGTAAATAAAAGCCAAAAGTTTTATAACTGTAGTCTTTGGAGTTATTGATAGTGCATCAATCATAAATGTTTTTTTAATCAGTATTCACTCAGTAAACAGTCATGGGAAATAAGGAAAAGAAGCAGCGAGGTAATGGAACCTATTCAGATTAAGAGGAGCTGTCTTAAAGCAAATAAGGGTGGATAAATCCCCAGGGCCTGACAAGATATTCCCTCAGACTTTGAGGGATGCTAGTGTAGAAATTGCAGGGGCTCTGGCAGATACATTTAAAATGTCCTTGATCATGGGTGAGGTGCCAGAGGATTGAAGAGTAGCTCACATTGTTCCGATGCTTAAAAAAGGCTCCAAAAGTAACCCTGGACATTATAGACTGGTGAGCCTGATGTCAATAGTAGGTAAATTATTGGAAGATGTTCGAAGAAATTGGAAATACAATTATTTGGATAGGCAGAAACTGATTAGGAATAATCAACAGGGCTTTGTGCATGGTAGGTTGCGTTTAACCAATCTCTTAGAGTTTTTTTGAAGAGGTTACCAGGAAGGTTGACAAATGAAAGGGTGTGGATATTGTCTACATAGACTTTAGTAAGGCCTTTGACAAGATTCCACATGGGAGGTTAGTCAGGAAGATTCAGATGCTAGGTATTTATGGTGAAGTCGTGAATTGGATTCGCAATGATTGGACAGGAGAAGCCAGAGAGTAGTGGTGGATGATTGCTTCTCAGACTGGAGGTCTGTGACTAGTGGTGTGCCTCAAGGTTCAGTGCTGGGACCATTGTTTGTTATCTATATCAATGACCTGCATGATAATGTGGTAAATTGGATCGACAATTTGCAGATGACACTAAAATTGGAGACGTTGTGAACAGCAAAGAAAGTTTTCAAAGCTTGCAGAGGGATCTGGACCAGCTGTAAAAATGTGCTGAAAAATGGTAGATGGAATTTAATGTAGAGAAGTGTGAGGTATTGCATTTTGGAAGGATAAACCATGAAAGGACGTACATGGCAAATAGCAGGGCACATAGAAGAGCAATAGAACAGAGAGATTTGCACATAATTCCCTGAAAGTGACATCACAGATGGATAGGGTTGTAAAGAGAGTTTTTGGCACATTAACCTTCAAAAATCAAAGTACTGAGTACAGGAGTTGGGATGATATACTAAAGTTGTATAAGACATTGGTGAGGCCATATTTTAAGTATTGTGTACAGTTTTGATCATCTAACTTCAATAAAGATATCAAGATAGAAAGAATGCAGAGAAGATTTACTAGGATATTGCTCGGATTTCAGGAACTGAGTTACAGAGAAAGGTTAAACAGGACTTTATTCCCTGGAGCTTAAAAGAATGAGGGGAGATTAGATTATTTAAAATTGTGAGGGAGATAGAAAGAATAAATGTGGATAGTTTTTTTTTCACTGAGGGTAGGCGAGATACAATTCAGAGGACATGGGTTAAAGATGAAAGGAGAAAGGTTTAGGGTGAAAGTGAAGGGAAATGTCTTAACACAGAGCATAGTGGGCGTGTGGAACAAGCTGCCAGCTGAAGTGGTGAATGCAGGCTCAATTTTAACTTTTAAGAAGAACTTGGGTAGGTACATGGATGGGAGAGCTATGGAGGGCTATGAATTGGGTGCATGTCAGTGGGAATAGGCAAAAAAAATGGTTTTGCTCAGACTAGAAGGGCCGAAAGGGGCCTGTTTCTGTGCTTGTAGTGTTCTATGGTTCCATACACCAATGTATTCTCTCCCTCTCTTCCCTATCCCTCTGTCCTCCAGGTCTTCACCCTCTTCCCTCTCTATTCACAGAGCCATCCCCCCTCCCCCTGTTTGCTGGTCTGCCCGCCCTTCCTTATTCACCTCCTGCCTGTGGGTTTGTGCTTCTCCCCCTATCCCCCTCCCCACCATTTTGTTCAGGGGTTTGTCTACATTTTGCTCATACCTCGTTAAAGGCCTCAAGCCAACATGTTGGTTATGTCTCTTTATCTTCGCTATATAAAGTACAGGTAAAATATTTGACTTGCTGAGTTTCTCTAACATTGTATTTTTACTTAGCATGGTTGTTCAGTTCTCTCCCTCCCAACCACTATGAAAGTACCGTATTAAAAATATACATCGTAATTGGTCAGAAAATAATTACGGTTTTAATCACATTGAACAGACCATAGTCATCTTGCTGTTTCCTTCAGGCAGAAGTTAGAGAGGCTGATGACTGACACCTCCGGTTTCAAGAGCAATTTATTTTCATAAGCTATCCCATATTCCCTGACCATAACACAGCTCCAAGATCATCAAAATTAAACATCTGTAGAAGCTGGGTCAAGTGTATACCTAGTGAAGTTACCCTGGATGCTGTGTGACCTGCTAAGTTTCTCCAGCTTGTTTGTGAATTGCCCAATGTTACCAATGATATTTAGTAATAGGGAAAGTTTAAACAAGAATTTATTCCCTGGAATGTAGAAGAGTGAGGGGATATATGATTGAGATATTTAAAGTTATGAGGGGGATAGACAGAGTAAATGTAGATAAGCTTTTTCCACTGAGATACAAACCAGAGGGCATGGGTTAAGGGTGAAAGGGGAAAGGTTTAGGGTGAACATGAGGTGGACGTCTTAACACAGAGAGTTAAAAAAGGTACAAAAAAAGACAGCCCATTTTTTGACGCTATGATCAACTGTGAATCTTTATTATTACTCTTTTGTTCACCCTTTTCCTTCGTGATCATTATTAGAATTTTCTCTTCTTATCGGTTGTGTTTTATGTACTTGGGAAGCTACAGCAAGTGAGACTTTCATTGCATCTGTACTGATGAACACAGCAATAAACTTTATTCATTCATTAAAGCTGCCATGATGGTGTATTCTGTTGATATCAAAGGGGAAGGAGTAATATTCTCGTACTGGCGTCAGAAAGGCCAACTCTAAAGGGTGAGTTCCATAAAAATGCACAGATCAAGAGGTTTAAACTAGACACACTTTCGACATTGTAGCCAAGGTTGGTCTCAATATGGCTGGAATGCTGGGAAATTCCACATGAATTTGGTACAGGATGCTAGGAGCTTCAAACAACAGCACAAACCTCTCTGCACTTGGTATGTGCAATATCCATGTTATTTTATTACATGAATTGCTTGCCTGATATTATATTTAAATAAAAAACACTGAAATGCTCAAGGAACTCAGCTGGTCTTTTCAGTATCTATAAGAGACAAAGATATATTGCCGATGTTTCAGGCCTGAGCCCTCCCTCAAAGAAAAGGATATCTCAGAGAGTCTCAGAATTCAAACAATGGGGGTGGAATCCAGACCAACAAAAGGTGTGAATTGGATGTGATAAGGGATTAGGTAGAATTTATCATGTCTGTGCCAAAGGAGACAGGGAATGGAGAGACGACAAGGGAAACAAGGGGTGGGTTTTAATGAAAGCCAGAGAAATCAATATTAATGCCATCTGGTTGGAGGGTGCCCAGTTGGAAGATGAGGTGTGGTTCCTCCAATTTACCGGTGGTTTCAGTCTGGCAGTAAATAAGACCATGGACAGACATGACAGCAAGGGAGAATTAAAATGGGTGGCCACTGGAAGATCCACGCTTTTGCGGTGGACAGAATCGAGGTCCTCAACAAAAAAATCTCCCGGTCTGAGTCCAGTCTATATCTGGTGCTCCTGCTGTGGTCTCCTTTACATCGGAGAGAATTTTATGGTGTTATCCATGCAGATGTGTACAAACTGTCATGCCCACAGACACACATGCAGAAAATTAATTGCTTGAGTGCATTCACAGACAGGAACATGTTATACACGCACACAAACACTCACACACCCTAACCCACCTGTGCAAGCTCACACATGCATCAGACACAGACAAACTTTCTGTCCACTGGCACATAAACACATTTGCTTATGTAGGGTCTCATACACACACATGAATATGTAATATACATGCACAGACACAAACAGACATACACCAGACAGCTCATTTTTAGACATACAGCACAATAACAGGCCTTTCCAGCCCATGTCACCCAAATATACCAATTAACCTACAAACTCCATACATTTTTGGAAATATCAGCTGTAATTGTTTTTTTTTAAGCAGAATTGCGCACAGAGATACCAGAAATCCATATGTGATTTTCCACAATACCTCCCATGCAGGTTGGCATCTATTTTGATTTTTAATTGGAAACTTATTTTCCATCCCAGAGAGCATCTATTTTTATGGCAGTAATATTTTTAAACGGGTTCAAGTGGAATATAGAGCCAGGAAATTAGCTAAGCCCTGTTTACCAAGTCAGGCCTTTGGACTTTTTCAAAGTGAAATGTGGAGCTGAGAAGCAAATGCAGGTGCACATTCCAGTGAGTCAGACTGGGTACATGACCAGGGAGGGGGTTCTTGGAGCAGTCAGACTAGTGAGAGCCACCTGTGTTTTCTTACTTTCTTTCTTTCCTGGTGATGTATTATAGTACAGCAATCACAGATTTCACAGACCTCACAGATCCTGAGATACCCCTCCTAATTTAACAGCAAGGTAAAGCAGCTGCCTCATGGCATCAGAGACCTGCGTTAAAACCCTGCCTCTGGCACTGTCGACAAGGAGTTTGCCCACTCTTCCTCTGGGTTCTCCGGGTTTCCTCCCACTTTCCAACAACCTGTGGAGATCAGAATTTGAATTTATTTTCATTATCATGTCACAAAATGTCTTGTTTTGCTGCAGCATCACATTGTAAATATTTATACAACCCGCCTTAATAATATTAATCCAGAAGAAAGTCAACGCAAGGCGGTGTCCCTGCTTCATTCTTCATTCAGGAATCTGATGGAAGAAGCTGCCCTTGTGCCGCTGAGTGCTCGTTTTCAGGCTCCTGTACTTTTTCCCTTGTGGTAGCAGAGTGAAGAGTGCACGGCCGGCGTGGTGGGGGTCCTCGAGGATAGAGGCTGCTTTCTTAACACACTGCCTTTTGTAGATGTCCACGATGGAATGAAGACTGGTGCCCGTGATGTCGCAGGCCAAGTTAACAACCCTCTGGAGATTTTTTTTCTTGTCCTGAGCATTGGCACCTCCGTAGCAGACAGTGATTCAACCAGTCAAGTTCATTGTCCCCACTTCATTGGTGAGAGGGAGGGGGTGGATTGGAACGTAGTTTAGCAGATGGGCGGTGTGGACTCTGTGAGCAGAAGGGTCAAGTTCTGTGGTGTAACTCTCTATGACTTCAGAGCAGCATGTAAACTTTCCTCCCCTCCGTAGACTCCATCTACATCTGTGGCTCCAGGAAGACAAGCAACACACTAAATGACCCATCACATCCCAGACACTCTCTCTTCCCCTTTGTTCCACTGGCATACCAACTTACTTAAAGACAGTTTCGTCTCCCCAGCCACCAAACTCTTGAATGGACCCCACAACAGTCCTATCATTATGGATTGACTTTTCATTGTAACTCAATATTGTGCTCTCTTCAAGGGTGTATGAATGTGAAACGGTTCACAGAAGAACCCTTTTCACTGAACTAGTTATAATGTGGCGAAATCTGTGAGAATCAGGGAAGGATGAAAGGGAAGGAAGGAATCCCTTTCCGGGGATCTCTGGATCACCTAGAAAACAGCTGCTCTTCGTAGATTTCAGCTCAACCTTCAACACCATTATTCCTTCAGTGCTGGTCAACAAGCTGCAAAACCTGGGTTTCTGCAGCTCCCTCTCCAAATGGATCCTTGACTTCCTCATTGGAAGAGCACATTCAGTACAAATTGGAAACAACGTCTACTCTTCACTGGTGATAAACACCTCAATGATGTGTACTTAGACCACTGCTCTACTTACTTTACACCCATGACTGTGTGGCTGGGCACAATTCAAATACAATCTCCATATTTTCCAATGACACCACGGTTGTGGGCAGAATCACAAATGGCAACGAGGATCCGGAGAGGAGGGAGCTACATCAACTAGTTGAGCAGTGGCATGACAACATTCAAGAGTATGATTGTGGACGTCAAGAAGATATCAGGAGAACACAACCCAATCCTCGTCGAGAGGTCCACAATGGAGAGGATAACGAATTTCAAATTCCTGGGTGTCAATATCGCTAATGATTGTCCTGGAGGATCCATGTTGATGCAATCATGAAGCAGCCTCTCCAGTGGCTACAATTTGAGAGGAGTCTTATGGTGCGTTGAGGTAGCAGCGAGCAAGCACAAACTCAGAAAAGACTGTACAACAGGTTTTATTCCAGTAAAAGTCTGAACATTAGTTCATGCTTCGGTGGCTCCCATGTGACTGGCTCAGGAGGGGCCAGCTCAGGTTTATATTCAGGGTGGCTGATCGACAGCCGGCCAGGTGGAGTCAGCCCTTTTAGGTGGCTTTCCTGCAGGTACAGAGATCTCCCTCTGCAGAAGGCTGAGGAGATTCAGTATGTCACCAAAGACTCTTGAATAATTCTACAGAGACTATTCTGGCAGGTTGCATCACTGTCTGATGTGGAGATGCCAATCCCCAGGACAAGAAAAAACTCCAGAGGGCTGTTAACTTGGGCTGCAACATCATGGACACCAGTCTTCACTTCATCAAGTATATCTCCAAGAGGACCTGTTTTAAGGAAGCAGTCTCTATCCTCAAGGGTGCCCCACCACTCAGGCCATGCCCTCTTCACTCTGCTACCATTGGGAAAAAGGTGCAGGAGCCTGAAGACGAGCACTCAGCAGCACAAGGACAGCTTCTCCCCGCTGCCACCAGATTCCTGAATGAGCAATGAACCAGAGACACGGCCATACTTGGACTTTTTCTTTCTTTCTTGCACTATTTTTACTTATTTTTTATAACGTTGGTACTGCGATACTGCCGCAAAACAACAAATTTTCTGATTTGTTTATGACAATAAATCCTGATTCTGATTCTGAGAAGGCAAATGGAATGTTGGCCTTCATTGCTAAAGAGATTGAATTCAGGAGCAGGGAGGTTATGCTGCAGCTGGTCAAGGTACTGGTGAGGCCACATCTGGAGAACTGCATGCAGTTCTGGTCTCCTTACTTGAGGAAGGATGTACTGGCTTTGGAGGCTGTCCAGAGGAGGTTCACAAGGTTAATTCCAGGGATTGGGGGCTTAACCTGTGAAGAAAGATTGAGTTCTCTGGGACTTGCTGGAATTTAGAAGGATGAGAGGGGATCTTATAGAAATGTTTAGAATTAAACAAGGTGCAGATAAGACACTGGTAGATAAATTATTCCCATTGGTAGAAGAGACAACAACTAGAGGATATAGCCTCAGGATTCAGGGTAGTAGATTTAGAATAGAGATGAAGAGGAACTGCTTTTCCAAAAGGGTGGTGAATCTATGGAGTTCTTTGCCCATTGAAGCAGTGGAAGCTACCTCAGTAAATGTATTTAAGACAAGGTTGGATAGATTTTTTTACATAGTAGAGGAATTAAGGGATATGGGGGAAAGGCAGGTCGATATAAATGGGCCTATCCTCAAATCACGGTGATCACATTGAATGGCAGAGCAGGAGTTGGATGGCCAGCTCCTGCTCATGCTCTTATGTAAGAGGATAAAATGGGATGTGTGGAATTGGTACAATTGGGTGCGAAATGGCTTGGAGTAAGTGGTGCAATGAATCTGTCTTTGTGCTATCATTGCTTGCCAAGTGAGGTGTGGGTACAAATTCCCTTTCAGTGGTCATATGGTCAATGAGCAACAGATTCCATTCTCTGCCCAACATCAGTGGTGAGCAGCCAATCCACTCATGGGTTTCAAATAGCTTGGAAGGAAGATACACTGCTTGAAATTAGACTGGTCTCCAGTTATGAACGCAAGGACCCAGCTCAATTACAGGGACACCTGCTCAGAAATCCAACTGTTTACTTCAAGCTCAGGCACCTTCATATAATTTCTCCTGGGACTAGGAGTCTGTGGATGCTGGGTGGGGAGGAAGGGTACGAGAGGAGCGCAGACCCACAGGCAAGAGGTAATAGATGGATAAGGGAGAGAGGGCACACCAGCAAACAAGGTGGGGGGGGGGATGGCTCTGTGAACGGTGAGGGAAGGGGCAGAGAGCTGGAGGAAAGAAGACAGGGGATTAGGGAAGAGATGGAGAATGGGGAGGGGGCTAGCAGAAACTGGAGAAGTCGATGTTAATCCCATCCAGTTGGAAAGTTCATCCAGCACTTTTGTGTATTGTTACAACCATTTCCAGAATATTGCAGAAATGTAACCACTGCCACCCCTGCATGACTAATGTGACTTGCATGTCAGAGATGGACAGAATGATGTTATTGAATGAAACACCAAAGTCTGCAGATGCTGTGGTTGTAGTAAACACACAGAGAAGCTGCAGGAACTCAGCCGGTCTCGCTGCACCAATAGAAGGTAAAGATTTCGGGCCTGAGCCCTTCCTCAAGGTATGAGTAATAAGGAGAGACAGGAATCTTTATACAAGAGTGGGGGAAAGGTGGAAGAGGAGGAGAAGTGCAGACCCACAGAAAAAAAGAGGTTGATTTGATATGATATAAGGAGTGTTGAAAAGTGAGAATTTATTTTGGCTGTGTGAAAGGAGACTGAGGGAAAAGGGGAAAGAGAGACAGACAGACAGAGCTAGAGGATGGTATACAAAGTAAAGATTGATGGGGAGGAGGGTTGGAGTTCTAACGGAAACAGGGAAAGTCCATTTTAATGCCATCCAGTTGATGTTATTCCCTGTTCAATATTTCATTTGGAGGATTTACCCGACTGCTAAAAGCACATTATCCTGCTACCCAAAATCAGAGAATGGTTCGGAACAAGAGGAAACCAGTCGAGCCTTCTTTTTATTGGGATGCACATGCAAACATGTACACTGGAAAAATATATATTTTTAGACAAACAGTATGTTTCCGGCCCGTGCTGTCCAAATTTGAGTGATCAGCCATGGACATATTGAATGGTGAAATGGTTCGAAGGTGGGGCGGCACAATTAGCGTAGCGGTTAGTGTGGTGCTGTTATAGTGTTAGGCACCTGGGTTCAAATCCAGTGCTGCCTGTAAGGAGTTTGTACATTCTCCCCACGTCTGTGTGGGTTTCCTCTGGGTGCTCCGGTTTCCAAAAACGTATGGGGTTGGTAGGTTAATTGGGTGTAATTGGATGGCATAGGTTTCATTGATTGGAAAAGGTTTCTACTGAATTGTAAATAATTTTTTTTTCTCTTTCTCGCTCTCTTTCATGGCAGCATCTGAAAAATTAATTTGGAATGATCATAACCTATTTCCTGGTGGAGATGAGCGAACACTTTAAACTTGCCTGTACCTTAGTACAAATTGATACAACATTAGCATTTTTCCTCAGAAGGACCAGAATGAAGAGAGGAAATTTGGAATGTCATGCTAGTTAAACCAAAGGAACAATCTCCATGGATTGGAAGCAGAGAATTGGAACAGAGTACGAAGAGCTCTTATAGTTTATTGTGAAGCAGCCCTTCACTCTCAGGAGAATACAAGTTATGGAGGAAAACTGCCCCGGAGTCTTTTGCAAAGCAGATGGAAAGACTCGTCTTACACCAGCACAGACATATATCAATGCCCAAAACAAAATTAAGATTTGATTGGGAGGACTTCTATCGGGGAATTCGGAAACAGCAGAGGAAGCAAAAGAACATTTTGTTTTTGTCCTGATACAAAAAGACACAGAAAATCCTGTAGAGATAAACGGGGAAAAGAGTGAGCGATGAACTGTAAATAGAAACAGTTGATAAAAGCATGGACAATAAGAGAAATGAGTGGGAATGAAGTCCATCATTTCTGCAGACCCTAATGACTTGCAAATCAAAGTTTTGAAAGAGATTCTGAACAGCTATATAGGAAAAGAATTTTACTGGGAATTGTGAGCAGGGAGCAGGGAGCTTCAGGGAATCTAAATACGAACTGATTGGGCGAAAGCAAGGCATGTGGAATAAAGTAATGAGAAGTCATTGTTAGGAAAAAAAAATGTGGTGCGTATTTGAACATGATAAGACATTGGAAGCTTTGGATATTCGTAGGAAAGTGAGTCTCCTTGTTTGCCAATCACTAAAAGTGAATTGGCAGGCACAGTAAACTACTGGGAATAGCCTTTACTGCAAGATGTTTTGAGTAGAAAAACAAGGTGGGGGGGGGAATCATTTAAAAGAAATGTGCAGGGCATGCTTTTGTTGCACAGAGAGGGACAGGTACCTAGAACAGGGTGCTTGAGATAATGGTGGAGGCATACATAATAGCAGCATTAAAGAGGGTTCAGAATTCACATTTATTGTCAGAGTAACTGCATACAACCCTAAGATACACTTTTTTGCAGGCTAAGCTTAGTAATTTCTCTACAAGTAACTGTACTCAAAAAAAGAAGGAACTGTGTAAATGCAGAATTATAAATATTCAATAATAAATAATAAGCAAAATACAAGACCTTAAATGAGTTGCTGAATGAGTCTGTTGCTCAGGAGTCTGATAGTTGAAGGGTAACATGTATTCCTGAACGTGAACTATTCCTGAACAAGTCTTGCGGCACCTGTACCTCCTTCTTGATGGCAGCCGTGTCCCGGATGGTGTGGATCCTTGACGATTGTTGCTGCTCTCTGACAGAGGCATTCTCTGTAGATGTTCCTGATGGTGGGGAGAGTTTTACCTGTGATGTACTGGGCTGTGTCCACTACCTTTTGCAGGGTTTTCTCCACAGAGGTATTGGTGCCCTCATCCCAGGTCGTGATGCAGCCAGTCAGCACACTTATACCAAGCATTGTAGAAGTTTACCGAGGTTTCCAATGACATACTAAACCTCCGCAGACTCGTGAGGAAGTACAGGTACAGACGTGCTTTCTTCACAATGACATTAATATGATGAGCCAGGACAATACTTCTGAGATAGTGACACACACAGGAATTTAAAATTGCTTGCCCTCTCTACCTCTGATCTCCAAATGATCTCTGAACCCTACACCTTGGTTTTCCTTTCCTAAACTCTACATCTGCTCCTTGGTCTTGGTCACATTGAGTGGGAGATTGCAGTTAGTGCACCATTCAGACAAGTTTTCAATCTCCCTCCTCTGTGCTTTAGATAAGCTTTTTGATGGATACAACAGTATGCCGGGAACAGAGAGATTTAGAGCATGTGAATGTATATGTTTATGCAAATGGATGCATGGACCTGGATTGTCTGCATGTCCATATGTGTCTGCAATTCCCATGTGTGTTCATATATGTGTGTATGAGAACAGAAGAGAGTGTGTGTGTGTGTGTGTGTGTGTGTGTGTGTGTGTGTGTGTGTGTGTGTGTGTGTGTGTGTGTGTGTGTGTGAGAGAGAGAGAGAGAGAGAGAGAGAGTTTGTGTGTGTCTCTGCCAAGTCGTTGAGCACCATGGCAGATATTCAATGTTGCCTGCACGCCATCCACTGTTATGTCAGTTATCCCATTGAAACATTTAAATCCTGCTTAAGTCTTCCTACAGTGATTGCAAAAGTCTTGGCTGGCATATCAAAGAATTGCTGTGGAAGAGCTATATCATTGGATTGATTGGTGAGTGCAAAAATTGCAATGACACTTCCTCTCCCAGGCCTTGAAATTCCCAAGACATTATCATTCAACACTGCTGCAAGCAGACAATCCATTCATTATCACACAGTCTTTTCCTGGGATCTTGCCGTGCCCATGTTGATTCTTTTCCCATGTGACTGCATTAGCCAGGAAGTATTTTGAAATATCATAAAAAGCATCAGAGATGTTTCCTAAAAAAAAATCTTTTGGTGCATGAATAATGTAAGGAACCAACATGATGTTCAGAAGCTGTGGGATTTAATTCTGATGACTTGCTGCTCTCACGTCACCGTTGGTAAGTCTGACTCCTTTTCCCACAGCGCTCCACATGAACACTATTCTTTTGAGTGTCCTATGTTGTTCACAAAGCAGTACAATCTCCCACAGTGGCTTTTCCTGGAATAAAAGGTATTCCCTACCCTGGCTCAGATTGGCAGGGGAAAAGTGCCTTCCGATCCCAATCACTCCCTTCCCCTGCGACTCAGCAACAGGAGCTGACAGCTCTTCCTGTGAACTTGCAGCATTGTTTTGGAGAGGCTGAATCACCTTTGATTTTGGTTTTACGTTTTCCTAAATAGTGAAGCGACACTCCTTGCATAAACACGTCAGTGAAATTCGGTTCTCTCCCTTGGTTAACCTTCAAAATTCCACTTTTAGATACTGTCAAGTCCCGTTAAAATTTAGATGTATATAATTGATATATTTAGTTTAATTGGTTCTTCATTAGCCAGGGCATCAAAGGATATGGGGCGAAGACTGTGCAATGGGGCTGAGTGGGAAAATGATTAAATTGCGGGTCAGATTCGATGGGCTGAATAGCCTATTTCTGCTCCTATGTCTTATGGTCTCATAGCACCTTTAATATCAGGAACTTACTCAAGACACTTCACCAGGGTGCTTTATTTATTGTTCATGTCGTGGGCATTGAGTACCCAGCGAGTTTTAAAACTCTCTGCTGACCAACTTACCATCTCACTTCAACATCTCACTCCGGCAGGGCATGGTCTCAAACTGGCATCGATTGCACCAGTGTCCAAGAAGAGTGTGACAACCTGCCTAAGTGACTATCAACCAATGACACGCACAGTGATGAAGTGTTTTGAAAGGCTGGTGTTGAAGCATATCAGCTCCTGTCTGAGCGGCATCATGGATCCATTCTAGTTTGCCTATCGTAGCCACAGGTCAACACATTGGCTCTGTACAAACCCATGGAACCTCTAAACATCAAATATGCATACATCAGGATGCTGTTTATCGACTAAGATAGAAACGGTGCAGAGAAGATTTACTAAAATGTGGCCTGGATTGCAGTATCTAGAATATGGAGAAAGATTGAGTAGACTGTGTCTTTATTCATTGGAGCATAGAAGGTTGAAGGGGGATTTGATAGAGGTATATCAAATTATGGGGGGAATAGATAGAGTAGATGTGAATAGGCTCTTCCCCTTGAGGGTAGGAGAGATTGGAACGAGGGGTCATAAGTGTTAGGGGACAAAGCTATAGAAGTAACATAAGAGGAAGCTTCTTCACTCAGAGAGTGGTGGCTGAGTGGAATGACCTTCTGGAAGAGGTGGTTGCAGCAGGGTTATTTTTGTCATTTAAGAGGAGGTTGGATGAGTACATGGATGTGAGGGGGTTGGAGGGTTCTGGGCAGGGAGCAGGTAGGTGGTACTAGTGGAGTTTCACTTTTATCCGTGCAGACTAGAAGGGCCGATATAGCCTGTTTACATACTGTAATTGTTATATGGTTATATATGGTTACAGTTTGACATTTAACTCCAACATCCCCTTCAAAACTGATCAGCAAACTGCAAGACCTGGGACTTAGCACTGTGTAATTGGATCTTTGATTTCCTCTTCTCCAGGACACAATCAGTGAGGATTGGTTAGAACATCTCCTCCACAATCTCCATCAGTACCAGAGCACCACAGGAGTGCGTTCCTAGCTCCCTGTCTATTTGCTTTACCCCTGTGTTAGTGTGGCTTGGTATGACAACAACATCATCTACAAAATCGCTGATGATGCCACGGCAGTGGGTTGTACAAAGAAAGGTGATAAGTAAGCATACAGGAGGGAGATTGAAAACTTGGCTAAATGGTACACCAACAACAATTTCATACTCAGTGTCACCAAAACCAAGTGACTCAAGAAGGGGAAAGCCAGAAGTTTACAATCCAGAGATCATTGGGGGATCAGAGATGGAGAGGGTGAGCAAATTTAAGTTCTTCAGAGTCACTGTCTCGGGAGATCTTTCCTGGAGCCAACACACTAATGGTACCATGAAGAAAGCACCTCAGCACCTTTACTTCCTCAGGAGTTTGCAGAGGTTTGATATGACACTGGAAACCCTGGCAAATTTCTACAGAGATGTGGTGAAAAGTGTGCTGACCAGCTGCATCATGGTCTGGTATGGGGACATCAATGCACCTGAGTGTAAAGCCCTGTAGAAGGTAATGGACACAGCCCAGGACATCACAGGCAAAACCCTCCCCATTATTGAGAACATCCGTAGAGAATGCTGCCGATGGAGAGCAGCAGCAATCATCAAGGATCCACCCCACCCAGCACACGCTTCGTTCTCGTTGCTACCACAAAAGAGGCCTAGGTGCCACAAGACTCACACCACCAGGTTCAGGAATAGCTGCTACTCTCCACCATCAAACGCTTCAACAATAAACTCAATCAGGACTCTTACTTTTGCACTTTATTGTTTGTTTATTTTTTCTCCTCTGTATTATACAGTCAGTTTGTTTACATTTGTCTATTTTTCTACATGTTTACATTGTGTAAGTTTTTTTTCGCTCTACCGTTAAGTGGTAATTTACTGCCTGACCTGCAGGAAAAGAATCTTAGGGTTGTATGTGATGTCATATATGTACTCAGCCAATAAATCTGAAATCTGGAATCTGAATCTGATCATCCAAAATTGCCCCCAAAACTAATGGTTTTCTCAGCCATTTCACTGGGCTATTGGGTAAACCTAGAGTTACATGGAGCACAGGCTGGGTAAAGGCAGCAGATTTCCTTTCCAGAAAGTGGTGAATGAAATAAATGGCTTTGCTGCTGACCACCTCAGTCCATGTGATGTTTCCTTTATTGTAATAAAGAAACTTGGGTTCTTTTGTATTAGTTATATTTTATTTACAACTCACGACCTTGTGGGACATCCATTTTGCTTGTAACCAGACGTTCATCTCCCCAGTTGCACTCTCTTCCCACTTTGATCCGACAGACAATTCACGAGCTTATAAACATGAAATTCCAGATTCAAAGACAGTTGCTTTCCCACTGTTAACTGACCCTTAAATGGATATCACACTGGTTCAATGTTCCTTTTAATAATACATTAAAAATGTAACATACACAATATACTTAAACTTTTTCCTGCTGTTGGACAAAGAGACACCAAAAGCATTGCCCGACACCCTTATCAATAGGAGAAAGAGAAGCAAAAGAGAATCCCTTCAGAAATACTGTGTGCCCATGGATTCCCCCTTGTATGGTGTCCTGCTCTTCTCTTTTATAAATGCTCCACTCTCTTCACTACTACAACATTACTCGATACATCGTTGTTTGCCTGCTTATTTGTTATTATTGCTCTGCTTGCTGCAGTTCAGTATGACTTGTCTGGATAGCATGCAAAATGAAGCTTTTTACTTATCTCTGTACACGGAACATTAAAAGGCTGGCATAGTTAGCGTAGCAGTTAGTGTAATGCAGCTACAGGGTCAACGATCCAGCTTCGTAAGCGATGCTGTCTGTAAGGAGTTTGTACGTTCTCTGTGTGTCTGCATGGGTTTTCTTTAGGAGCTCCGGTTTCCTCCCACTCTCTAAAATGTACCAGAGTTATGGGTCACTTGGGTGTAATTGGGTTCATGGGCCAGAAGTCCCTATTACCATGCAAAATGTCTAAAATTATGTTTTAAACAATTCAATTTAATTCCGTTTTACAACATCCAGTGGTTTATTGGTCAATATGGATGCCATTTTTTTTAATCTACTTGTGAATAAAAATGTAAATTCACCTGATGCCAAAGTGGAAATGAAACATTTCTTTCCAAATTAACAATCTGAGCCTCTCACTGCAGATCTGCAAGGACACCATGAAGCTATGGAAATCCTAGAACCGTAGAACATAACAGCACAGAAACAGACTCTTCAGCCCTTCCAGTCTCTGCTGAACTATTTTACTGCCTAGTCCCACACAGTCCATAGTCCTCCACATCCTGCCCATCCATTTACCTGTCCAAATTCTTCTTAAATGTTAAAATTGAGACCCTATTCACTGGTTCAGCTGGCAGCTCTTTCCACACTCCCACCACTCTCTGTGTGAAGAAGTTTCCTCTAATATTCCCCATAAACTTTTCCCCTTTCACCCTTAACCCATGTCCTCTGGTTTGTATCTCGCCTAACCTCTGTCCAAGCCACTATCAAATCTCCCCTCATTATCATACACACCAGGGAAAAAAAGTCCTAACCTGTTTAACCTTTCCCTGTAACTCAGTTCCTGAAGTTTTGGCAACATCCTAGTAAATCTTCTCTGCTCTCTTTCTATCTTTTCTGTAGTTAGGGACCATAACTGCACTCAATACTCCAAATATGACTTTACCTGTACAACTTTACTATAAAATCCCAATTCCTACACTCCAATATTTTGATTAATAAAGGTCAATGTGCCAAACATTCCTTTACAACCCTATCTACCTGTGATGCCAATTTCAGGGAACTATGTACCTGCATCCCTAGATCCTTGTCCTTCCCAGTTTTACTTCCTCCAGGCACGCTTGCCCCTTTGTTTGTCCCATCTCCTGTCCCTGACCCATCTTCGCATTTGCCGTTCTCTCTCCAAACACTTCAAAGCACCTTTCTTCCTATTAACTTGCAAGCATAATGGAGGAGTCACGATCTCTTTTCTGGCTGGAAGAGTTCTGAACTAATAGTGCAGGAAAGAGCTCAAGGTTTAAATCCATACATAACTCTGCACAGATCTTGGCAAAGCAGCTCAGAGGAATTCTAGAGGATGCCAGTCATGGGTCATTGAAATGTTCTAATATGGACACTGACTTCTTGAGCCAGTGTGTGGTTAGACCATGGAGCTCTCTCCCACAAGGAGCAGCTGAGGTGACTGCTGTAGCTACATTAAAAGGAACACAGAATAACCACAGAAGGGAGAGAGTGGAGGCATTGATGATGTTAGCCGACAAGAACGGAGCAGAAGCAGAAAAACACAAAAGTCTACAGACACAATGATATTAGTAAAGACATAATGATGGAGAAACTCAACAGTCACACAGCCTACTTTATATTGCAAAAATAAAGATGCATAACCAAAGTTTTGGGCTTGGGCCCTTCACCAAGATATGAGCAAAATATAGGCAGATGCCCAAACAAAATGGTGGGGGTGAGGGGCAAATATTTTAGTACAAACAGAGTCTGAACCAAGTGACTGGTAATAGTAATGACGGCCCTCTTAACCATGCTTGCCAAGTCCCATTCAGCGTCACACCTCCACATTGACCCACGTCAACTCGTGGCCTACTGGTGTCAATTTTAGATTTCCCCTCCTCACTTGGTGCCTTTGTAAGCTTTCATCTCTGCTTAACCCCAGGAGAACATCGCAAACCTCTTGAGCATGCGGAGGATCGGTATTGATACATCTTCAGGTTCTAGGATGAGATCTCATCAACAGTTTACTCCTTTAAGCAACGAAGGACTTGGATTCGTTTTCTTCAGCCTTTCTTTGATAGACAGACCTGCAGGAGGTCACCTCCACAGAGGATCGAGAAGCTCCACAAACATACAAATGCATGGGTTTGTTTGTTCAAATCCTATCAGACATGAACCAATCACAAAACAGTCTCCTCCTACATGGCAAACATTATGTCTGTCAACATGTTGCATCATATTGTGGAGCAATCACAGAGACATGTCTCTCAGGAGTATTTTTCCCATTCCGGTTACCCTAGTTCTTCTAAGTTTCAAGGTAATTCTGCCTCCCTTGCAGGGAGAAAAGAATCTCAAGGTTCTATGTGATGTCATGACAATAGATCTGAAATCGCAAATCTGAAATTTCAGAGAAATCAGGCCTAGTGGAATCGCAACACATGTCCTGAGTCATTGGGTGTCTGCAACCATCCCAGCATCAGGATTACTCAAGTTGTATTCACCAACATGCTCAAAATGTTGTCATACCTGGAGGGTGGTCATGGGGATGAGCTCTCACTGCTACACAAATGCTCTTCATGGCTTGCATCTCAAACAGCCTCTGACAACCAAGTCCAACTCGTGGCCTTCATGTGTGGCCTAGTTCTTTTGCCCAGTGGAGCTGTTCTCACTGACAGGAGAAAGGGCAAAGATGCTCCACTGGCATCTTGAGGATTGACAGATTTGGCCTTTGGCAGGAAATTTGGTGTTTTTTTGAATCATTTGGCAGCAGAAGGTGCTGATTGGTGTTCCTTTTGGTAGTTTTAGATGATTTTTTTGGTTCGTTTTGGTTCTGTTGCCACTTTTTACAACTTTTAAATATTTTTAATTTTTTTTAACCTAACGCTAAATCTGCCAGCCCTGGGGGCTCATTAACCATGGATGATCATTCATCTGGGAGAGGGAAAACTCCAATTTCAAACCTCCACTGCCTTGTGACTACATCCGCTCATGGGAAAGGCTTGAGGAGTAAACCCCAAGGAAAAATCCAGAGTTGAAGTACCAAAGGCAGCTGACTGCTGTACCCAATATCCTGGCACGGCAACTCCTGCAATCTTGCTGGCACCAAACTGTATCGACTTTTGTAATTCCTTTGGACCTGTCATTAGCATGGAGGGGGAGGGTCCCACTGCATGGGCAACAGACAGATCTCCATATTAACGCTGCCCTGGCTTGCACCCTGGAGAAGCCACTCCAGCTTCACATTATAGTGTCAGACAAACGCAAGAAGCTACCAGAGGTGAAGTTACCATGGTCGACCATGACCGACAGAGGTCACAACAATTCATCAACATCAGTCTATATTTAGACAGATTCTTACTTCCACAAGCTCCTTTGGTTTCCTTCAGTTTGCCGATGAGAGTCGTGCCTTTAGCTGTCAAGACTCTTAAACATTGGTCTTCCCTCCTAAACCTCTCTGATTCTCTTTAAACTCCTACACCAAGTTTGTTCCCTACTTTTGACTTGCTGGCCAAGTTCTCCCAATACTCAAGCAAAACATTTTGACATGTTTCCATGGAAGTTGGAATGGCGTGCCCCAAAGCGCGACCTCACTTCATCCCTTTCTGATCCTTGCTTACAAAAAATATAAAAATTTAGAAAACATTTCTGTCCCATCCCACCCCAAAGAACCCAATAACCTTCTGACATTTTTTAAAAGCACATTGTGCCTTCTGTACTGTTGATAATTAATTAACAATATTATTCGGATTCAAACAGATTCCTGGTCCTCAGCACTTTATCATTGTTTCCAGTGAAACTGTCTATTACTTCACCAGAGAAGAAGGAAGTGACCGATCGTGGCGATGACACCTCTGGGAAAATTCTAGAAAGTAAAGACAAGCCCACGCAGAGTTGAATTACAGCACTAAACACATTATTTTCCCATTAATATTCGAGAAGGTTTCATATAAAGGTCAAAAGAAGAAAGCAATTAAACAATACTTTCCCAATCTGTTTCAAAATGTGCCCATTTAATCAAGTGAATATCCGGTGTATCTCAATTCCATTTAAAATTTTCTTCTTTGTTTCCGATTACCCCAGCTTCCTTCCCCCATATTCACCCTTTCCCTGTCTTTGCAATGCCATCCACAATCTCCGAACTCCACTAATTCTACCCTCTTCATCACCCTCTAACACCACCAGTGGCTGGCATGCTTTCAGACCTAAACTGAAAATATTATGTATGATATAACATGAGACCATGTCGGAACAGAATTAGGCCATTCAGCCCATCAAGTCTGCTCCTCCATTCAAATCATGGCTAATGTATTTTTCCTCTCAACCTCATTCTCCTGCCTTCTCCCTATACCCTTCGACACCCTTACTGAACAAAAATCTATCAATGTTTGCTTTAAATACTGTATACCCGATGGCTTAATTAAACAGGAAAGTCACTGGAGTACAGTGCAATAACTCAGTAGCCAAATGACTTAGTCTCCACAGCTGTGTGTGGCGAAAAAAAAATCTTTCTGACTGAATAAATTTCTCCTTATCATTATTCTAAAGGAATATCCTTTTATTCTAAAGCTGTGCCCTCTGGTTCCAGACTCCCCCACGACTGAAAACATAATCTCCACATCCACTCTATCCAGCCCTTCAAATTGTGATAGGTTTCATTGAGAACATTTTCCCCCTCCTTCCCCCCCACCCCCCCATCCTTCTGAACTCCAGCAAATGCAGACCCAGAGCCATCAAACACCCATGCATTAAAACTCTCATCCCTGGGATCAAACTTGTAAACCTCCTATGGACCCTCTCCGACCCAGCACATCATTTCTTAGATTATGGAGCCCAGAACTGCTCGCAAAACTCCTTAGAAAATCTCAGCATCACATCCTTGCTTTGATATTCTCATCCTCTTAAAAATAATGTTAATACGCATTTGCCTTGCTTACCACTAAGATCAAAGATTTATTGAAAGTTTGTCATATACATCAGTACAATGTACAGATGCACCGAAGTGTTTACCACAGCAAGACGAACAACAATAATATAAATTAAATTACCGCACTATGCACCAAAAACAGATATATTTGATTATATATTCTCACAATTTCTCTCCCCAGCACTCTCTGCATCTTTTGAAGGTGCTCCTTGAAACATTGCAGTAGCCAAGAGCTGCCTGAACATAGTTTCGTAGCAAACTTTCAGGGAAATGCCTTTGAATGTTTTACTCCTCAAAGGTGCAAGCTGTTGGTTAGACAATAGTCTTGGGAAGTGAACATGCAGCAAGCCAAGTGGTAAATTAGAGTTTAGTTATCGAGTTACTTCAGTCTATTTCATCCATGTTGACCAAGTTGTCAACCTGAGACTGACCCATTTGCTTGCGTCTACCCCATACTCTAAACCTTTTCTAGACATGTACCTGTACAAATAGCTTTTAAACATCATTATTATACCCGCGTCTACATTTGGCTCAATCCATATTCCCACCACCCTCTGTGTGAAAAAGGTGCCCTGAAGCCCAATCTTTTCATTTTTAATTTGGACATTCAGCATGGTAACAGGTCACTTCAGCCCACGAATACCTACTGGGGGTGTAGGTTAATTGGACGGCACGGACTCGTAGACTGAAATGGCCTGTTACCATGCTGTATGTCTAAGTTAAAAATTAAAAATTGGAAGGTTGACCACCCCTGAGGACCCATTTACATCCTTGCCTTAAACCTAGTTTAGACTCCCCTACCCTAGGAAAAAGTCTGTGACCATTCTCTTCCTATGTTCCAAATGACTTTATATACCTCTATAAGGTCACCCAGAGCCTCCAGGATTTCAATGGAGGACTTGCTGCAATTACATCAGGCCTTGCTGAGACCACACCTGTAGTATTATGTACACTTCTGGTTTCTGTATTTAAAGAAGGCCGCTTGCTATAGAGGCAGTTTCTAGGAATAAATGGCTTGTTGTATGGGAAGTAATTATGTTGATCGTGAAAGCATTTTCAAGAGTTCAGGAGATCTCATTGAAATTCTTGCAGAGCTTGAGAAAATGAATTTCAGGAGAAAGTTTCTCCTTGCTGATGCATCTAGAACCAAAGGCCACAAACTAAGAATAAAAATAAAACATTAAAATAAGAAAAATAAATAAGCAGAGCCTTCTCAGAGCAGGAACGTGGAGAGACTTCTTTGCAAGAAAGTAAAGGCACCTTTACAGAATCATTGACTTTATTCTGGATAGAGTGCAGGAAAATTCCACTGAGGTAGAAGATCAGCCATCACAATCCAGAAGAATGGTGGAGATGAAGGTGGCACAGTTGGCATAGGGCAGCATTGTTGGCGTAGCAGATAGCGCAATGTCTCCGGAGCCCCAGCGATCGGGACTTGGGTTAGAATCCTGCACTGTCAGTAAGGAGTTTATACGTTCTCCCCATGTCTAACTGGGTTTTCCCCCAGGCTCCTGTTTTCTCCCACCGTTCGAAACATACCGGGGGGTGTAGGTTAATTGGGTATAAATTGGGCAGCATGGGTTTGTGGGCCAAAATGACCTGTTACCGTGCCATCTGTCTAAATTTTTAAGAATTTTAAATTTAGAAAGGTCAAAATAGCCTGATCCCATTTCTTATATTCTTCTGCTGGTAAATATAAGGATTTACCTGTGAGCATTAACAGATAGAACCTAAGAATCATTTATCTAAAAACCATGAGGCATTTAGATTCAGCAGCATCGCGATGTTACTAATCAACTAGAAAGTAGAGAACTTGAGGCAAGAAGAGGGACAGAACTGTAATGGATTTAAATTGGGAATTAAGGAATCACATCAGCTATTGTTCACAAGGATCTTTAATGTAACAAAAGTGCAGCAAGCAGTTCACGGAAGTAAGGGCCACACGGTTAGCACTGCGGTTAGAGAAAGCTATTAGAACACCAGCAACTTGGGTTAAAACCTGGCTCTGTCTGTAAGGAGTTTGCATGTTCTCCCTGTGTCCACAAGGTGTGTAGGTCAATTGGGGTATTTGTGTGACGCAGGTTTGTGAGCCAGAAGGGACTGTTATCGTGCTGTTTGTCTAAAATTAATGTTTTTTTTTAATTTATAAAACTAAATGGAATAAAAATGATGTACAGATTCTGAGGAGGCAACTGAATGGGGATTTAAGATGTCTTAAAGGAGGAGACATAGATTTAGGGAGTGAACTTTAGTGCTTTTGACCTTGGCAGAGTAAAGCACTGTCAGCTTTGGAGTGGTTAACTTCTGGTTAGCACAAGAGACCAGTTTTGGAAGAGCACAGGGAGATTGAATATAATAATAGGATTATAAATTACAGAGATTATACATGACAAATCACAAAGGAATTCAACAAGAAGGAATATAATTTTTAAATGAATCTTAATTGTTAAAAAAATTTAAACACAGAGCATGGTAACAGGCCCTTCTGATCCACAAGCCATGGTGCTCAAAGACCCCAATTAACCTACAATCCTCGTGCATTTTGAATGATGGAAAGAAAACAGAGCACCCAGAGGAAACCCACACAGACAAGGGGAGAACATACAAACTCCTTCCGGACAACTCCGGATTTGAACCCAGGTGTCTGGCACCGTGTTAGCAACGGGGTAACCATGGCAGATCTTTTAGATAACAGGGAGCCAACACTGGGCAACAATGATGGGGATGATGGAGGAACAGCACCTGATACTGGTTTGGTCATAAGGATGATCAGGGGTGATTTGGAACAATCAGCTCTGGTGATAACAAAGGGGAAAAATAAAGCACTTGGAATTCTCAGGTGGCTCATCAACATCTGGAAAAGAAGAGTCACTGTTTTGGGTGGAGGCTGTTGAACAGCAGCTGGGTCCCTGCATGTTAACATCTGGTCATTGCCTGACTTCTTGCTCCACTCCCATGTGTGGCCTTCATCAGATAGTGTTTCAACCAAGCATCCAAAGGAGAAACAACTCTTTTTCTTCTATTTACATGAAATAAATGTAAAAGTTTTACTTTGTGTTTTCAAACAAAGAACAAATAAATGAAATAAAGCATCCTCAAAAAAAGGAAAATCAACTTTTTAACTATTAGATTGCAAGCCAACAGTGAGCGTAACCATGTGGAATTTGCACTTTTATCCATCTTTATTTCAGAATGTTCACACTTGGTTTTCAAAGTCTGTTGGAATACTGATGATCCCATTTGTTTGTACGATGTATGGGACAGGGCGGTGATTTCAGTGACCTGCTCAACAGGTTTGCATTTTAACCAATGGCGCCCCTCACAGTGCCTGAGTCCTGGGTTCAATCCTGACATCCAGTGCTATCTGTGTGGAGTTGGCCCATTTGCCCTGCATCCTCGTGGGTTTCCTCCGGGTGTTCATGATTTTAATAAAAACGTAAAATTGAAAAACACCAAAAAGGTTCCCCAGGTTACTTGTGGTATTGTAATCACCAGCATTAGTTTTGTTGCCCTTTTTTGGGGTCTAAAAGTTGCTTCAGCTCATAGCTAAATACTTAATTTTAACAAAATTACAAAATTGATTTAAAAAATCTTGCCCAAGCAGAAGCAAAATATTTCTTCCTGCTCCCAAATATACATTAATTAGCCAATGTCATTTATCCCCAGTGTATAGGTAAGTGTTACAATCCAAAGGGACTGTGAGGAAAAATACATAGGATTAATATGGGATTAGTGGACAGCATGGACTCAATGGACCAAATGGCCTGTTTCTGGGCAGTATCTTCTATCTCTAAATTAAATGATTTTGATTGTGAAACACAGAAAATAGTAGAGGATCTCAACAAGCAAGGCAGTACCCTTGGAAGGCAATAGATAATCAACATTTCAGGCTTAAACCCTTCCTCAGGAATAGCAAGAAACAGGCAGATGAAAGGGTAGGAGGAGGGAGTAAGGGCATAGATTGGCAGGTGATGGGGAGGGGAGAGAAAGGGGGAAGAAAAGAAAGAAGCGAGATGACAGGAGGACTGAGGACAGTGGGCTGAGAAATATGCCCTCTGATAGGAGGAAGGAAAGGAAGGGGGTGGGAAGCTGAAGGAAAGGATGTGTGGATGGCAGGCAAGATAAGGAGGCAAGGGAGGGGAAAGAGAAGTAAGAATAGGGCCAGAGAGATGAAGGGCAGCAAGGAGGGGAAGGGTTGATTGACAAAAAAGAGGGGACATTAACAAAAATTGGTGGGAGACTGTCGTGACAGAATACAATGTGTCATTCGTCCAATTTGAATGCGAGTTTACTCTTGTCATTTATCGTCTCCAATTCCACTTTCGATGCCCTTTCTTCGGTCTAAATGTGAGCTGGAACTCACAGTGAAATATCCAATGTTTAACAAAAGTACAAAATTGAAAAAGAAAATTTGCCCAAACTGAAACAAAAAGGTCTGGTTTGTTGGAAGCAAGTAATGCAGATTCCAGCAAATAACAAGGAAGTGGTAGAAATCTCATCATAAATTTATGAAACAAGGATAGCATATTTAAAGGCTTTGTCTCAGGAGAGAAATATTACATACTGGACAACATGAGTTTAAGGTGAGAGGGGGGTAAAGTTTAAAGGAGTTGTGTGGGCAAGGATTTTTTTTAAACACAGCCTTGAACAGGCTGCCATGGGAAGTGAAGGAAACAGATGCAATAGCAACATTTAAGGGGCATTTAGATAGGCACATGATCAGGTAGGGGTCAGAGGGATAGGGTCCATGTGCAGGCAGATGGAATTATCTGAATTGACATCGTAGGCAGCACAGGCCTCATGGGCAGAAGGGTCCATCTCAGTCCTGTGCTGTTCCATGATTCTATGTTCCTCACCTTCATGAGCCTTCGATAGGGAAAGCTCAAGAAATAAACCCCAATTGGCTCCTGAGGGATTGTTGAAATATGCAACACACTTAAATGCCTTTCCACCTCATGAAGCACTTGGGCGAAATTTCCAAGGACCATTAGATCATCTGGTGAGATGGACCCGAGAGAAGAAAGACATTTTTTTTTTAAATTTCAGAATGCTTGAAAGACGTTCTTATGGAATTAAATCTCCAGGTTCAAGTTACCTTTTGAATGTTACAACTCAGTCTATAACCATTCATCTAACATTTTCCAAATCATCATTAATACTTCTAGCATTTTACCTGTAGTTCTTTTGTCAGTGAAAAACTTGTTAGCCTGTGGGTTTCCACCCTTCTCATTAACTATATTAAACCACACCTTGATGGTCACTCCTTCCAAAAATACAACCATAGCTTCACCAGCCTTCTCCCATCACTGAATTCTGCTGCCCAAAGGACTGTCCCACAAAACCCTTTCTACATCCCTCTTCCTGATCTAAATGTCCTTTCCAAAGTGCGAAGGACTAACCAGAAGACTGAGTACACGGATGAACAAAGGGACCAAATCCATACATCCCTCAAGGTCACTGTATAGGTTGAAAGGCTAGTTAAGAAAGCATATAATGGGCTTCATTAATCAGGGGAATAAGGTCAAGAGGTCATGTGCAACTCTACAAATCTCTGGTGAGTCCACGTTTGGAGAATTGTGTTCAGATCTGGTCACCTCATTATAGGGAGGATCTGGAAGCTATGGAGAAGGTGCAGAAGAGATTTACCAGGATGTTGCCTGGACTGAAAAATGATTCTTATGAAGCAAGGTTAGCGGAGCTGGGACTTTGCTCTTTGCAGCATTGAAGAATGAAATGAGACTTAATAGAGGTCTACAAGATTATGAGAGGTATAGATGAGGTGGACACCCAGCACCTTTTCCGCAGGACAGGAAAACCAAACATTAGAAGACATCTGTACAAAGAGAAGGGAGGGAATTTTAGGTGAGTCATCAGGGGTAAATTTGTTATGTAGAGAGCTGTAGGTGCCTGAAAGTCCTTGCCAGAGGTGGTGGTGGAGGCTGATATATTAGGGGCATTTAATAGACTCTTAGACAGGCACATGGATGAAAGGAAAATAAAGGGTTATGAGGTAGGAAGGGATTTGGTTTTTTTGGTAGGTATATATGGGTCAGTACAACATCTTGGGCTGTAGGGCCTGTACTATACTGTAATGTTCTATGTATTTTGGAGTATTCTATATTTTTTAAATTTAGAGATACAGCACGGTAACAGGCCCTACCGGCCTACAATCCACGCCACCCAAATGCACCCATGTGTCCAATTAACCAGCTAACCTCATGCGTCTTTGGAACGTGGGTGGAATCCAGAGGAAACCCACGCAGATACAGGGAGAGCATGTGTAGCATGATCAATAACCACGAGCAGGCATGAAGCAAGTGACCAAAGGCTTTAATATCCTGAAACATCCAGCCTATCCCTACATGCTTCTGGCCCAGAACCAAGGCTGATATTGAGGGAGGAGATTAGGGCTCTTTATTAGGAAACTATGGGGAGGAGTTACCAGGTTGGAGGTGGGCCAACCTGACCACCAAACTAACTGCGCCAATAATTCTACTACATGTTTTCTTCTTTACAGAGATATATACCATGAAAATGAGCCACTTCACCCAACTCCTTACCAGGCCCTGAGGGTCTGAGACCAAGGAGAAGTCCTTCAAACAACAGATGGAGAAGTGACAAGGTGCACAGGGATGGTAATAGTGTATTTAGAGGACAAATCTAATGATGTACATTAATGGGAATGTATAGATCTTTTTGACACTATGGATGTGAAAAGAATTTGAACGGTTTTCTTTTTTTCAAAATTAATTAAGTGAATGAAGTCCAATTTTGGAAAAAAAAAAGAAAAAACTTCACCCAACTCATTCACACCAGCCAAGGTGACTTCCCAAGCTACCTCCATTTGCCTGCATTTAGGCATCTATCCCACTAAACCTTTCTGATACATGCAATGAGGAAGCATACAGGAGGGAGGTACATCAGCTAGTTGAGTGGTACCACAACAACAACCCTGTACTCCACGTTAGTAAAACCAAAGAGATGATTGGGGATTTCAGGAGGAAACCTGGAGAACACGAACCAGTCCTCATCGAGGGGTCAGCAGTGGAGAGGCTCAAGAACTTCAAATTCCTGGCTGTTAACATCTCTGAGGATCTGTCCTCAAGCCTCCGTATTGACGCAATCACAAAGAAGGCTCGCCTGCCTCTGTAAAGTCTGAGAAAATTCAGTATAGCGCCAAAGACTCACGAAAACATCAACAGGTGTAACGTGGAGAGAATTTTTTCTGGCTGTATCATTATCTGGTATGGAGGTGTCAAACATCTAGAGGTGGTTACTTCAACCTGCAAAATGACAGGCACCAGTCTTCACTCCATCGAGGACATCTACAAGAGGCAGTGCCTTAAGAAAGCAGCCTCTATCCTCAAGGACCCTCACTACCCCGGCTATGCCCTCTTCACTCTGCTACCATCAGGAAAAAAGGTACAGGTGCCTGAAGACAAGCACTCAGTGGCACAAGGACAGCTTCTTCCCCACTGCCATCAGATTCCTGAATAATCAATAAACCAAAGACACTGCCTAACTTCATCATTTTATTTTTTCTTGCATTGCTTTTGAATTTTGTAACAGAGTCTATATTAGATGTTTTCACTTTGATGCTGATGCAAAACCACAATTTTTTTTGATATGTTCATGACAATAAAATTCTGATTCAACAGTCTAAACCTCTTTTAAATGTTACAGTTATTACCATCCGTACCACTGTCTCCAGCAGCTCACTTCATATCCCCTCCACCCTCTGTGAGAAAAGGTTGCCCCTCTGTTCCCTTTCAATTCTTCTCCCTTTCGTCTCAAGTTGATGCCCTCTACTTTTAGACTCCTAGGGAAAAGACTGTGACCACTCACCTCATCTTTTCCCCCTCATTATTGTATATACCTCCTTAAGGCCACCCCTTAATCACCGACACTCAAGGGAAATAGTTCCCAGCCTGTCCTTATAACTTAATCCCTCCAATTCCAGCAACATCCTATGAATCTTTTCTGCACCATTTCCAGTTTAATGACATCCTTCCTCTAACTGGGCAACCAGAAATGCACGCAAATATGGTCTCACCAACGTCCTGTACAGCTGACTCTATTAATAAAATCATTTAACAACCTTTACACATTGTCCTCCCAACATCAAATATTTAGTTACCACAAACCTCAGGTCTCTGTTTCATTTAACTATTTGATTAATCCTTCTCATCCTCTTCATGCTTTGCTACAAAATGCATTGCTATGCCCTCAGGCCTGTCCTCATTTACTGAGGATAAACCGAGTCCACTCCCTCGTTTACTGTGGCTGAAATATTCCTCATAGGTTATGTGGGACAATGAACTCAATAAAGAATTGGCAGTTATAAAAAAAAGATTGCTGAAAGTTTGTTGATGGCAATCTCCAGAAAATTGCCAGCAGGATGCTCCATTACAGTGTCCTGGCAATCCTCCAGTGTTTATAAGTCAGTAAAGCTGGGAATATTTCTGTCAGCTGAAGCTGAGAGGAGAGAGGTCAGAGTCCGAGAGTTCCATGGCATGGAAACATTGGGTAGCTGGGAAGCACGGGCTCAAGGGCCAGAATTGTATGTCTAAATTAAATTAAACTTTCTCCTTGGTGTGAATATGGCAGGTGATGATTCTGCCAGATTTGGACCATAAGCCACATTGACCAAGCTAGCTTCATTTGCCTACATTGAGCCCATAACCTTTCCTACTTGCTGAGATGTTGTTTTTTTTTGTGCCCACCTCTACCACTTGCCCAGGGTTGACATTTTACAATGTTCTATAGATTCAGGAGAGATGCCTGTGGATTGGAACGCTGTGCCACTTTTTAAGAAGACAGGGAGAGAGAAAATGAACAATTACAGACTGGTTGGCCTGACGTCGGTAGTGGGGAAGGTATTAGAATCTATTGTAAAAGAAGAAATGACAGAACACTTAGACAGAAATAATAGTATAATTGCAAGTCAGCATGGATTTCTGAAGGGAAAATCATGCCTGACTAATCTGAAATTTTTCGAGGCTGTGACGAGGAGGGTGGACGTGGGAAAGCCAGTAGATGTGGTGGACTTGGACTTTCAGAAGGCTTTTGATAAGGTCCTGCACAGGAGATTAGTAGGCAAAATCAGAACATGGCATTGGGGGTAGGGTGCTGACATGGATAGAAAATTGGTTGACAGACAGGAAATAGAGTAGGGATTAACAGGTCATTTTCGGGATGGCAGGATGTGACAAGTGGGGTTCGGTGCTGGGTCCTCAGTTGTTCATCATATATATTAATTATTTAGATAATAGGATTCTAAATAACATTAGCAAATTTGCAGATGACACGAATCTGGGTGGCAGTGTGCAGTGTGAGGAGGATGTCAGGAAAATGCATGGGGACTTGGACAGGTTGGGTGAGTGGACGGATGCATGAAAGATGCAGTTTAATGTGGATAAATTTGAGGTTATCCTCAAAGATAGGAAAGCAAATTATTATTTAAATGGAGACAAGTTAGGGAGTAGGGAAGTGCAATGTGATCTAGGTGTACTTGTACATCAGTCACTAAAAGCTAGCATGCAGGTTCAACAAATTGTGAAAAAGGCAAATGGCATGTTGGCCTTCATAAAAAGGGGAATAGAGTATCAGAGTAAAGATGTCCTTCTGCAGTTGTACAGGGCTCTGGTGAGACCACACCTGGAGTATTGTGTCGAGTTCTGGTCTCCTAATTTGAGGAAGGATGTTCTTGCTTTTGAGGGAGTGCAGCGTAGGTTCACAAGGTTAGTTCCCGGGATGGTGGCATTGACGTATGCCAAAAGGTTGGATAAGCAGGAATTGTATACATTGGAATTTAGAAGGATGAGGAGAAATATGATTGAGGTCTATAAGATTATTAAAGGATTGGACACAATAGAAATTGATTACATGTTCTTGAGGCCATAGTTTAAGAATGCAGAGGCCGTAGTTTAAGAATGCAGGTAAGGCCCTTTAGGACAGAGATTTCTTTTACCCAGAGAGTTTTTGGTCTGTGGAAAGATTTGCCGCAGAGGTTGGTTCTCTGGGTAAGTTCAAGAGGGAGTTAGATAAGGTTCATGTGGACAGGGGAATTAAAGGTTATGGGGAAAAGGCAGGGACAGGGTACTGATAGTGGAAGATCAGCTATGATCTAAATGAATGGTAGGGTTGGCTCGATAGGCCAAATGGCCTACTCTGGCCATATTGAATGCTTTCCATATATGCACCACCATCTGGGTGAAGAAGCTGCCCCTCCGGGCTTTCTCCTTTCACCTGAAATCAAAACTTTGCAGTTCAAGATTCCATTTCCCTGGGGAAAAGTCTATGACTATTTACCTTATTTATGACAGTCCCGGGCTCCACTTGGCCAATGTGTGGCCACGCACCATGACTCTCCTTCTCCACTTTAGCATAAAGATTCATCCAATGCTGTTACAGCACCAGCGACCCAGGTTCGAAAGCAGCATGTCTGCATGGGTTTCCTCTGGGTGTTCTTGTTTCCTCCCACCCTTCAAAACATACCAGGATTGTAGGTTAATTGGGATATTTGGCAGCATGGGCTCATGGACAGGAAGGGCCTGTAACCATTCTGTATGTCTAAGATTTCACCTTTATGTGGCATGGATTAATATTGCCAGGTGATGATTCTGCCAGTCTTGGACCAATAAGAATGCAAAAAATCTGTGTAAATGGCAGTTAATCAAGAGTTAACATGCAAGAGTAAAACAAGAAATACTTCAGTCGTTCAGTATTCATGGTGAGGTAGTAAACTGGATTATACATTAGCCTTATGAGAGAAGCGGATGATTGCCTCTTTGACTGGAGGTCTGTGACTAGTGGTGTGCCTCAAGGATCAGCGCTGAGTCATTGTTGTTTGTCATCTCTTTCATTGATCTAGATGATAAGTGGTAAATTGGATAAACAAGTTTGAAGATGACAAAAATATAGGAGATGTAGTGAACAGCAAGGCAGGCTTTCAACACTTACAGAGGGATCTGGGCAGGTAAGAAAAATGGGCTGCAAAATGGCAGTTGGTATTTAATGCAGACTAGTGTGACCTCCCCACTGTTCACCAACCTCACCTCCGACTGCAAGCCAGTGAGCAACAGGAGTAGATGGTAGGCGGTACTATGCAGCAGACAAGGTGATCATTAAGTTGGAGGTTCAGCGCTTGTTGGGCGACGGCATCATCGAGGCCAGCAATAGCCCTTTGAGGACCCAGGGGGTTATGGTAAAGAACGGGAAAATGAATAGGATGGTCATAGACTACAGCCAGACTATCAATGGGTAAACACAGCTCAGTGTGTACCCCTTTCCCCGCATATCTGATATGGTCAACCAGATCGCACAAATATCAGGTATTCCCCACAATTGACCTGAGGTTGGTGTATCACCAGCTCCTGATTGGCAAAGAGGACCACCAGTAAACTGCACTCGAGGCAGATGGCCACCTCTACCATATCCTCCATGTCCCCTTTTGGCATCACAAACAGGGTCTCTGTCTTCCAGTGGAAGATGGACCACATGACAGACCTGCAGGCCACCTTCCCATACCTAGATAATGTAACCATCTGCAGCCATGACCTGCAAAATCACAATTAAAATCTCTGTAAGATCCTCTGGGCAGTAAAATGCCTGAATCTTACTTATAACAACGACAAATGTGCGTTTCGGACAGCACGACTAGCCATCCTAAGCTGCCATATCGAGAACGACATCATTGTCCCTGACCCTGACCGCATGCGTCCATTGCTGGAGCTACCTCTCCCACATACCCTCAAACCACTGAAGCAATGCCTTCGATTCTTCTCATATTACGCTCAATGGATCCCCAATTATTCAATCAAGATTCGCCCAATGGTCAAAGCCACCACATTTCCCCTGCAAGCAGAGGGCCAAACTGCATTTGACCATATCAAAGACGACATCGCCAAGGCAAAAATTCATGCCATAGGCGAGTCCACTCCATTCTGACTTTGCCCTGGCTGCCACATTCAACCAAGTCGGCAGACCTGTCGCCTTTTCTCACGTATCCTCCAAGCCCCTGAAATTCCTCCATCAAGAAGGAGGCCCAAGCCATCATAGAGGCAATATACCACTGGAGGCACTACCTCACTAGAAAAATAATTCACTCTTCTCACAGATCTGCGAGCAGGAGAACTGAACTCTCCACTTACAACTACTACATTCTCTACCAGCCTGGCAAACTTAGTGAACCCCGGGATGCTCTATCCCATAGGACCTATGCAAGTGTCCAAATAGGCAGACTGCAAACGATGCAACAGGAGTAGATGGTAGGCGGTACTATGCAGCAGACAAGGTGATCATTAAGTTGGAGGTTCAGCGCTTGTTGGGCGACGGCATCATCGAGGCCATCAATAGCCCTTTGAGGCCCCAGGGGGTTATGGTAGAGAATGGGAAAAAGAATAGGATGGTCATAGACTACAACCAGACTATCAATGGGTAAACACAGCTCAGTGTGTACCCCTTTCCCCGCATATCTGATATGGTAGAGAACGGGAAAAAGAATAGGATGGTCATAGACTACAGCCAGACTATCAATGGGTAAACACAGCTCAGTGTGTACCCCTTTCCCCGCATATCTGATATGGTAGAGAACGGGAAAAAGAATAGGATGGTCATAGACTACAGCCAGACTATCAATGGGTAAACACAGCTCAGTGTGTACCCCTTTCCCCGCATATCTGATATGGTAGAGAACGGGAAAAAGAATAGGATGGTCATAGATTACAGCCAGACTATCAATGGGTAAACACAGCTCAGTGTGTACCCCTTTCCCCGCATAATCTGATATGGTAGAGAACGGGAAAAAGAATAGGATGGTCATAGATTACAGCCAGACTATCAATGGGTAAACACAGCTCAGTGTGTACCCCTTTCCCCGCATAATCTGATATGGTAGAGAACGGGAAAAAGAATAGGATGGTCATAGATTACAGCCAGACTATCAATGGGTAAACACAGCTCAGTGTGTACCCCTTTCCCCGCATATCTGATATGGTCAACCAGATCGCACAAATATCAGGTATTCCCCACAATTGACCTGAGGTTGGTGTATCACCAGCTCCTGATTGGCCAAGAGGACCACCAGTAAACTGCACTCGAGGCAGATGGCCACCTCTACCATATCCTCCATGTCCCCTTTTGGCATCACCCCTTTTTCCATTTTATCAAAGCTCAGAACCTACCATACTCCATTGAGGAAGTCTGGACAATGACTAAGAACTGCCAGGTCTGTGCCAAATGCAAACTGCAATTCTACCCACCAGTCAAGGCACTCCTGATCAAAGCCACCTGCCCCTTCAAGTCCACAAGTATTGATTTCAAGGGGTCCCTCCCCTCTTCCCACCAAAATCATTGCAAATACTCCTGCCTCCATTTTGTCATCTCATGGCTGAACATGACCACGTCCACAGTTATCAAGAACCTCCTTGAGCAGAACCACCAGCTACAACCCTAGGGGAAGCAGGCAAGTGGAAAGGGAGAATACCACGGTTTGGAAAACTATCCTCGTAGCACTGAGGTCATGGGGCCTCCTAGTCTCCCAATGGCAAGATGTCCTCACACACCACTCCATCCAGTCACTTTTACGTACGGCCACCAACAACAAGGCCTCATGAACGGATGTTTGCTTTCCCGAGGAAATCTGCGTCAGGGACCACGCTGCCCACCTGCTTATCTCCTCAGGACCGGTCCTGCTTCAGAAGCATGCCAGGACTGACCCATTGGTTGGGAGGGTCCGCCTCCTCCACACTAACCCCTAGTATGCCGAAGTTTTCTTCCCTGACGGGCACGAGGACACGGTCTTGATCAGGGCTCTGGCACCATGGGACGCCTCCCCAACCACCACAGACCACCAACATACACTTCCCACCATTTCTACCTTAGGGGTCCCTGAGCCTGTGGCTGACCACTCCCCCTTACCTGTTCTGCCACACCCCCCCCCAACAAACTGTAACTGGTCATTACAAGCCAAACCCACAAGCTGCTCAGGATACTATGGCAGCACCCCTACCATTACCACTTCATTCACAGTGGCAGAGGAGACCCCCTGACAGACATAATCTGTAAAATGTATATATGTATAGATGTTTCACCTTTTTTTTCTCAGGACTCTTCTTAAAAAGGAGGGGTGAATGTGGTAAACCACATTTATGCTATGATTGGCTGCTCCCAGCTGGACACACCTCCCAAGACGGATCCTACCCATAGCCTCTTGCATGCTCTCTATTCCGTTCTGCTTCAATCAGTCAATGAGGTTGATGGTAATTCCAGTCTATAGTTAATAAAAGCCTGATAGTTCACAACTCCAGTCTTTTGTGATTATTGATGGTGCATCATGAGGTGCTGCTCTTTAGAAGGACAAATCAAGGTAGGACAAACACAGTAAGCAGTAGGGCACTGAGGAGTAAAGTAGAACAGAGGGATCTGGGAATACAGATACATAGTCCCTTGGTATCACAGGTAGATAGAGTTGTAAAGATAGCTTTTAGCTATCTTCATTAATCAAACTATTGAGCTCAGGAGTTGGGATGCTATGGTTAAGTTGTATAAGACATTGGTGAGGCCTAATTTGGATTATTGTGTGTAATTTTGGTCACCTAACTACAGAAAAGATATCTATAAAATTGCAAAAGTACAGAAAATATTTACTAGGATGTTGCCAGAACTTGAGTAACTGAATTACAGGGAAAGTTAAACAAATTAAGACGTTATTCCCTGCAGTGTAGAAGAATGAGAGGAGATTTGAATGAGGTATGCAAAATTATAATGGATATGGATACAGTGAATGCAAATAGGCTTTTTCCATGGACCTTAGGCGAGATGCAAACCAGAGGACATGGGTTAAAGGTGAAAGGGAAGAAGTTTAGGGGGAACATTAGGAGGAATTTGTTCACAAAGAGAGTAGTGGGAATCAGGAACGAGCTGCCAGATGAAGTGGTGAATGCAGGCTCAATTTTAGCATATAAAAATAAAATTGACAGATACATGGATGGGAAGGGTATGGGGGGGTGGGGATATGGAAAAGATGCAGGTCTGTAGGATGAAGCCAAATAATAGTTCAGCACAGACTAGAAGGGCTGAAAGGCCTGTTTCTGTGTTGCAATGATCTATGGTTCTAATAAGGACTGCAGATGCTGGGGTTGAGTGAAATGGCCAGGCCTGAAATATCCATAACCTGTTACTTCCTATGGATGTTGAATGCCTTGCTGAGATTCTCCAGCACACTTGTGTGTTGTGCAGTGTAATTGGGAAACAGATTTCCGGATGGATACATGTCAGATGGTCAATTTTGGCACAAAATTGGCTTGTTCTGCAAGGATGATAACAATCTAAACGAGATAGAAGTGAAAATGGTTTTAGTAGAATACTAGCCTAGGAATGAAACATTCAACAGTCCAAGCCATAGCCATGACACCCAAGAAATCTGAGTTCAAATAATTAAATGAACAGAGTACATTCAGTACATATCTACAAATATTAAAATAAATATTATGAATAAATAGTAGTCCTGGAAAATTGTTTTAGCAGTTCAATCTTTTTCTCTTTCAAGATGTGTGAATCTTTCAGATTCAAGGTCAGTCTCCTTCCTGCTGTTATCAGACTTTGTTATCATTGTGGACTCTCTTCCTACCATGAAGGACATCCACAACACTAAATGCAGATGAAAGGCAAGAAAAAATGTGAAGGACTCCACACAACCCTCATGCAAACTGTTCTCCCTTCTGCCATCTGGTTGGAGCTACAGTAGCACTCGGGTCATTACGTCCAGATTGGGCAACAGCTTTTTTGCCCTAAGCCATCAGGCTCCTGAAATCCCAGAACATATGTGGATAGTGGACCATGGACTTTTACCACATACGTCTTAATATTTTAATATTTCAATTTGTTTAACTTCTATTCTAACTTATGCAAATATGCTCCCGTGGTCCTGGAAAAACATTATCTTGTCTTTTTCTTGCGAGCATGGTAGGAATGATAAATAAAGGTGAGATGGCTTGACTTGACTTGACTTGACCTCATGGTAAAAGACAATGCTCTTGAACTATTCTAACTGTACTATTTTTCTATATTTTGAACTCTGTCTATCTAGAAGTTCCTTGGAGTGCACTTGACCAGTGACCTATCGTGGACACACAACATCTCCTCACTTGTCAGGTAGGTACGATAGCGACTGCACTTCCTGAGAAGGCTGAAGTGGGCAAGACTACCACCCACCATTATTTCAACCTTCTACAGGAGCTCTATCAGCGGCATCACAGCGTTGTACAGTTGCTGCAGAGAAATGGATCAGAGGTCAATCCGCAGGACCATAGGACAGGTCATCCTTTATAGGCACACCAAGGAACTTAATGCCATGATGGAACCATTGATGTGCCATGGAGAATGGTCAACCTTCATCCTAAGTCCACATTTATCCCCTTTGCCTTGTCCGCGTTGAGACTCAGGATGCTGTTCTCACACTATTTACAAGTCCTCCAAGCTCCTCTCTGCAATGAAACTCATCATTGTTCCCGTTGAGACCAACAACAATTGTAGCATCTGCAAAAATGACCATTCTGTTAGAACTGAATCTGACAGTGCCCTTGTGAATCAGCAGTGTGAACAGTAGCGGGCTGAGCGCACAGCGCTGACGTGCACCATGATGGGGCTTAGGTTTTGCTACCAACCCAGATTGATTGAGGTCTTTCAGTCAAGAAGTCAAACTCCTATTGCAGAGAGGAGTACTGAGTCCCAGTGAGGACAGTTTATCCACCAGCCTCTGAATTATGAACATGTTGAACGCCGAACTGAAGTCAATAAGCAACACCCTGATGTAAAAGACATCTTTCGGTGATTCAGGATAGAGTGAAGACAAACTGTTTTTCCCCTTAGGATAGTGAATCTGTGGAAGTTGCTGCCCAATGACGCAGTGGAGGTGACCTCAGTAAATATATTTAAGACAAGGTTGGATAGATTTCTACATAGTAGAGGAGTTCAGGGATATTGGGGAAAGTCAGGTAGGTGGAGAACAGCCTATTATCAGATCAGCCATGATCACATTGAACGATGGAATGGGCTCAATGAGCCGGATGGCCGACTCCTGCTCCTTATGTTTTAATGTCAAGGCTATTGCATCTGTGAGCCATTTTGGATGGTAGGGAACTGGAAGTTGCATAGACAGCAATTAGGAATGATTATCTGAATCTCTATTTTTGTCTTCTTTGGAGTATTGTGGTAATTTAATGTATGCTATTGTCACTGGTGTATTTTACATACTGTGTGGATGCAGCAGATAAGACTTTAGGTTCACCTCCATGTTGTACTTATGTATATGACAATAAACTCATTACAGTCATTCCCTTTCAACAGGGATCATCTTCACTGTAAAAGGCTGTGGGTTGCCTTGGAAGTAAATGTTAAATGCTGCATTAATCTTTTAATCTGAGAAACACTGCAGCTACAAATGCATGATTTTCTTAAAAAACAAAATAGTGTTTGGCATTTCAGAAATCTCTCAAAACACAGCTCTGATCTTCAGATTATCCTAACATTCCCATTCAGAAAGAAGGGATTCAGTGTGAACAACTGCCACACACATGTTTGAAACAGTTGACAGTGTAATTTCTCCTTGAGTATTTTTTCAGATGTGCAGAGGGAGGCGCAAAGCTTTTACATGCTGGAAACCTTTTTCTGAACTTGGAAAGCTTGCACTATTCTGAACAAGCGTCACGCCCTTGGAAGAAATGCAGTGAATAACAAGCATTCAGAGAAGCTCCATGGCCAGAGAGTGGATTATAAGCTACACACCAAGCTGAGGCCAGTAGAAAACATGGCATTCTATATGACAGCAGTGCTGTGTGAGAAGGGAAATGAGTTTGGTGGGTTCAAAGAGCAACTGAATACAGGAGGGATTTTAACTAAAACACACGGAAGAGGATTGCAACAGGGATAACACACACTAGTAATCTCAATCGTACAACATAGTGTAATCAGTCATATCGGACTTAAACCCACAGATATATAACTGCTTATACTCCAGCAGAAAGACAATCTTAAGGCAACCTAGATGCATCTTCGGTCCAAGGATTGGTACCTCTTTGACGTCATTTTGGTGCGTCAGAGAGACCTTCAAGGCATCTTACTCACCCGAGTGATGTCCAGTGCAGAGTGACATATGAACCATCGTCTTGTCCACTGAAAATTGTCTTCTTTTCAAACCCAAGACAAAGAGAGGAGGTGCTCCAAGGAAGAAGTTTCAGGTTGGCAATCTCCAGTCAACTGAAGAGAAAGCTAACTTCCAAGAGAACCTTCAGTTGAGGCTTGAGGATCCCAGTTTCCCCAGAGACCCCTCTCTGGGTACACCTAAAAACCACCATCCAAGAAGTCCTAGGGTTTTCCACAAAGAAGAACAAAGACTGATTTGATGAAAACAGCCAGGAGATCCAAGAACTGCTGGTGAAGAAGAGATCCATCCACCAGGCACACCTTGCTCAGCCATCTTGTCTTGATAAGAAAACAGGCTTCTTCCTTGTATGCAGCAATCTCCAGGGTACGTTTTGAGAGATTCAACATGTGTGGTGGACCAACCTCACAGAGAAAATTCAGCTTTGCGCAGACACCAGCGACTACAGAGCTTTTTATGAAGCCCTGAAGGTGATATATGGCCTTTTGCACCAGGTTCAGTCCCTTGCGTAGTGCAGATGGCCAGGCGCTCTACACAGACAAGGTGCCCATCCTGAACTGGTGGTCAGAACATTTCCAGACTCACTTCAGCATAGACCAATACTCATCAATTCATCGCATCCCACAACAGCCAGAAAAAATAAAATTGGATAAAATTCCAACCCTAGAAGTGACCGTCGTCCATAAAGCAGCTGAAAAGTGGTAAGGCAACAGGAGTCAATGGAATCCCACCAGAGATTTTGGAAGCATTGGGGGCCTAGTGTTACACACCAAATTCCATGAGTTCTTTGTCTGCTGCTGGGAAAAGGGCAAACTACCACAGGACCTCCATCATCACCCTGTACAAGAACAAGCGAGAAAAGCCCAACTGCTCCAACTACCAGGGGATCACTCTGCTCTCCATTGCAGAAAAAATCCTCACGAGTACTACTGAACAGACTGGTGCCTGTCATTGCAGAATAACACCACCCAGAGAGTCAGTGTGGCTTCAGAGTCAACAGAAAAATCATCAACAGAGTATTTGTTCTCAGGCAGCTCCAAGAGAAGTGTAGGGAACAGAACAAGGGACTGTACGTGACGTTTATCAACTTTACCAAAGCATTCAACACTGTGAGCGAGAAAGGTTAGTGGAAAATCATGGAACGACTAGGATGCCCCCAAATGTTCCTCAGCAAGATCACCCAGCTACATGAAGATCAGCATGGTCAAATCAGATGCCACAATGACATCTCAGAACCTTTCTCAACAGGCAATGGTGGAAAGCAAGGCTGCATCCTCACACCAACTCTCTTCACCATCTTCTTCCACCTGATGCTCCAAAGGACCACAGAAGATCTTGATGATGAGGATGGTGTCTACATCCGATACCATACCAATGGCAGCCTGTTCACCCTGAGGCGACTGCAGTCCCACACCAAGACATTGAGGCAACTTCTCCGAGAGCTACTCTTTGCCGATGATGTTGCCCTTGTTACTCTGTTCAGAGACAGCCCTGAGGCATATAACATCCTTCTTTGAGAAGGCTGCTGAGCTCTTTGGACTTGGTCATCTTGAAAAAGACAGAGGTTCTCCATCAGCTCATACCTCAGGATTACCATCAGCGAGACTGAGCTGAAGACAGTTCACCAGTTCAGCTACCTGGGATGCACCATCTCATCAGATGCCAAGATCGATGAAGAGGTTGACAACAGACTGGCAAAGGTGAACAGCGCATTCGGCAGGCTGGACAAACAAGTCTGGAACATCAAGCATCTGAAGAAAGGCACAAAGATCAATGTGTACAGAGCCATTATACTGACCACCCTCCTGTATGGCTCTGAATTGTAGTTCACCTACCGTCACCACCTACAACTCCCTCTGCACCATCCTCAACATTCACTGAAGTGAATTTGTCACCAAAATTCAAGTCCTCGAGCAGGCGGAGGTTACCAGCATTGAGACCATGCTGTTGAAGACACAGCTATGCTGGGCAGGGCACGTCTCCAGGATGGAGGATCATTGCCTGCCCAAGATTGTGCTGTATGGCGAACTCTCCACTAGCCACCACGACAGAGGGAATCCGAAAAAGAGGTACAATGCCTCTCTGAAGAAATCCCTTGGTGCCTGTCTGACCATCACCAGTGGTTTGCTCTAGCCTCCAATCACGTGGCCTGGTGACACACCATTCACCAGTCTGTCTCCTCCGAGACTGCATGCAGGGCTGGCCTTGAGGACAAAAGGAGATGGAGGAAGGATGGTGACACAGCAGCACCAAACCAAGAACAGAATCTCCCTTGCAGCTGCTGCAGGCGGGAATGTCTATTCTGCATTGGCCTCATCAGTCATCAGCAAGACCGCAGCGGATGTGGAAGACCCCTTCCTAAATCTTTGTTCGTGAGGCCAAGCCAGGATTCCTTTAATAACACAGGACCACAAATATTTGCTTCCCAAAAAAAATTGGGGATTCAACTTCAGGCTGAACACAAAGATAATTTCAGATTTGCCGTATCACATAGGAACTTGGAGAAACATTAAATTAACTTTTGTTGAATTTAACATGTTTAATCACATTATTTCAACTTACATAAAAATATGTAGCCTCTGATATTCATTTATTCTCGGCATCTGATGCCACTTATATCAGTGTCCAACAATAGTTGGCCGGCATTGATGGATTCCAGATGCCCTGATACTGCTTTTCCATGGCCACAATATCCTGGTGAAACCTTTCACCATGGTCGTCACTGACTGCATTGAGATCAACAGGGAAGAAGTCCAAGTATGAATGCAGAAAATGAATTTAAATGACATGTTTCACTTCATGGTTTAGTAAAGTAGACTTAAAATATAACAGGAAATTACAAAGCGGTATTTTGTTGGAAAATTTTAAGGTGATTTTCGTGATCAGCATAAAATACACCCAAAAGTGTTCAGGAAGAAAAATCTTCATCGTACAGTGCAATTGTACATGTTTCCATGAGATGTTCCCTCATCCTTCTAAACTCCAGTGAGTACCCTCAGGTGATATAGATCATCAGGTCACTTAGCATAGGAAGTGGCCTCTCAGCCCAATACATCCATGCCAACATTTGAACTGGCCATTATTAATCATATCTGCCCATGCTAGATGAACATTTTCAAATGCCTGTCCAATTGGTCCACATGTTACAATTGTGCAATACCTGAATCCACCACCTTCTCCTCAAGCAGCACATTCTATCTGTTAAAATGTTTTCTCTTGCATCTCCCTTAAATCTCCTCTTCTCTCACCTTAAACTTACGGCCTCATTTTTTTTTATTCCCCCCCACCCCCCCCCCTTCACTCGTCTTTCACCGTTCTCAGATGTGCCAGGCAGAAGCTCAGAGAGTGGTTTGGGCATGTTGACCACGCAGCATTTAATAGAAGCAGTCTTCTGTACTGCAGATCTGCACTCAGAGATGCAAGAAAACATTGGTGAGGCTAGACTTGGACTAGCATTTCTGGCAGTCACACCTTAGGAAGGATGTGACTGCACTGGAGAAAGTGCAGAGGAGATTCACCAGGATGTTGTCTGAACTGGAGGACTGCAGTTATGGGGAAGGACTAGAGAGTCTGGACTTGGCGTGAAGGAGGCTGAGGGGTGTCCTGATAGAGGTATGTAAAATTATAAGAGGTGCAGATATAGTAGTCTTTTACCATGCAGCAGTTATCAAGTTAAAATTTACTTATCAGCCGATTTTATCATTACTCCCCGATGAAACAGTGTTCTCTGGTCGTCGGAGCAACACACTGCAAACACACACACAGACATAACACACATATATGCACAGAATATATATATATATATATATATATATACACACATTAAAATAAATATTATTAATAATAGTAGAGTCACGAGGAGTTGTTTTAACAATTCAACAGTCATTCAGCATTCTCACTGCCCGTGGGAAGAAGCTATTCCTCAGCCACGTGGAGCAGGCTCTGATTCTCCTGATGGGTGTTGCTAGAAAATGCTGTGTGCAGCAGATTTGAGCCCGCTTTAAGCAACTATCTCATTTAATCACATCGATGGTGGGGTGGGGTGGGAGGGCGGTAATGAGCGACCCTGTGATCCTCTCTGCCGCTCTTATGGTCCTGTGGATTGACCAATGCAATGCTCTACAGCAGCATCTTCTAAACTGAGTTTCGCAGAAAGGAGCAGGGTTCCACGGAAGAAATGGATAGCAATAAGTAAAACTTGTAATAACTGTTTTTATTTAATTTAAATTTAAATTACTTTTCACTTGTATTTCTAAACAGTTGTCTCGATGCTAACGAACAAAATGGCAAGTTAAGCCCTGATGACAGCAGCACAGATGTCACCACTGATGTCAGGCCTCAAGACACCATTTTCAACCAATGAACCTAAGGTTTTTTTTTGGTATGAGGCTGGCCACATTTTTTAAATCTAAACTGCCTAACACCCAAGCTTACTCACTTGCTCGCTCTCTCCCTCCCACCTCCCTCTCACTGAGGTTGGTGTGAGAACTGGTAATGGAGTCAGCATGGGCGCTGGAATTGTGTTGGTTGGGACCAGGACCTACATCAACATAGGTGTCGGGGGTGTGTTTTCAGTCGGGGTCACCAGTGTAGGCAATGGTGGCTCCAGCACCAAGTCAGCAGGGACAGGGGTTAGCAATGGAGGTGTTGGAAGCTCGGGCTTATGGGCAGCAGGGGCTGGGATGCAAACCCACGTCGGAGGCATCAGGAACACCACCTGCGGGCATATGAGGCCGAGATGGATGCCCACATCAGAATCATTGGGAGGTCTGGCTGTGGGCAGCTAAGGACAGGTTTCAAACCCGCTTCTGTAAGGTTGGTGATGGTGGGCATTTGGGGTCTTGGAGGTCGGTGATATTTGCATTTGCAATTTGGTTAATATTCAGATGAAACAAAATAATCAAATTATGAAGAAAATGGATTTTGCAACACTGCCTCAGATTGCTTACTGTTTAAGAAAAATAATTTAATTTAAATTAGACTTAACCACCCTTGAACCAGAAGTTGATGCCATTCTACTTCCGTTCAGCTTCAGGGTTTGCAACTATTGGGTTCCATGATTTCCAAGAGCTCCCCAAAAGGGTTCCAAGAAAGCTAAAAATTTGGGAAGCCCTGCTCTACAGCAACTGTATTGCATTGTGATGCAGCCAGCCAGAATGCTCCTGTAGAAAGTTGATAAGAATGGTGGCCAGTAGCCTTGACTGCCTCAACTTTCTAAGGAAGTGGAGTTGTTGGTGTTGCACTTTCTGACAAGTGAGGACATGTGTGTCCACAAAAGGTCACTTCTTAAATGAACTCCAAGGAACTTGGTGCACTCTATTATCTCCCATTTTGAGCTATTGAGGTGTAGTGAAGAATGATCATCTCTGGTCCTCCATGAAGTCCATGATCATCTCCTTCATCTTGTCCAGGTTGTTCCTCTTGCACCATATCATGAGATTTTCCACCTGTTCTCTGTAGTGCAACTTATTGTTGTTGCTGATGAGGCCGACGACTGTTGTCATCTCCAAACTTGATGACTCTATGGGAGCTGGATCAGGCGATGCAGTTGTAGGTCAGCCGCGTGAACAGGAGCGGGCTGAGAACACAGCCCTGAGATGCGCCAGTGCCAAAAAGGAGAGATCAAAAGTTGAGGAGGAGAAGAAACAAATATTCAGGGGATCGGAAGGAAACCTTTTTTTTTAAACAATGGGTTTAATATCTGGAACTCGCTTCCAGAGGCAGCGGTGGAATCAGATACAATCACAATGTTTAAGAGGCGTTGAGATATCAGGCAGTCTTAATATGTGCAAATTGGATTTGTGTAGATGTGTGAAAGCGTTGGTATGTGCATGAAGGGGCAGTGGGCCTGTTTCAGTCCCGCACAGCTCCATGACTCAAAGATCTGAACATTTCTGCTGTACTGGTCAAAGTATTTCTGTCTCCAGGATGTGGGCCAAATTTGTCTCGAGTCAGAAAGTGGGGCAACAGTTTGAGACACTTAGATAGAAAGGCAACAATGGAAGAACAAGCATAAAGCCACAACACAGAGCTCCAACCACAGGGTAAACAGTCACTATCAATTCTGAAGGTATAAAGAAAGGTTTTGGGCTCCAGACTACAGGTATAAACACAACAGTTACAGACAACTATAGGTGTAGAGACAACATTTTGATCTGCGGCAGAGATTAGGAGAAGCTAGACATTGAGCCACAGAGAGAGATAAAGCTCAAAAACAGGCCCATCAAACCCAATCCCATCACCCACCATGTTAATCCATTTTGTAAAAATTCTCACTGTGTACTCATCAATTCCTCCCACACTCTACCTACCACTCACATACGCCAGGGACAATTTACTGTAACCCACCAGCCAGCTCACCATTGGGACGTGGGAGGAAACGTGAACATCCAGAGAAAGTCACAGGGAGAACAAACAAACTCCGCACCAGCTGAAGTCAGGACGGAACCAGGTTCTCCGGCTCTGAGAGGCAGCAGCTCCACCAGCTGCATTACTGTGATGCACTGTGTGAGGCCTATAAAATTAGGGTCCCAGAGGAAGAAAGTTCTGATTAATCTGTGGTTTTGTCTTACACTCACAGCTGTTGAATGAAGCGTTGGGGGAACATAAATTATCAACCGAGTAGGGTCTATCTGTAACGAGTGATAATCGGGGGTCTCAATGTAGAAGTAGAATAAATTTGAGAGAAACACAGAATCTTTTCCCCCAGGGCAAAAAATGTTAGAGGCCAGAGGACTTGCATGTAAGGTGAGGGGGAAGAAGTTGAAGGGAGATGTGAGGGGCAAATATTTTACACAGAGTGGTGGATGCCTAGAACTGGCTGCCAAGGGAGGAGGTGGAAGCAGTTAAAAACCGTAGCATTTAGAAGCTTTTAGGTAGACGCATGAATAGGAAGGGGATGGAGTGGAGACTGCTGGGTGCAAGGAGCAGTTTTAGTTTGATTTTCACATCATGTCCAACACATTCAAGGGCCTATTCCTGTGCTCTACTGTTTTATGGTATAAAGTCTGCGGTCTGCGATCTTTGATCTGTGAGAGAAACATAAAAATGGTTAAATGTGTTTGTTATGTTACAGAAAGTCAAAGAAAATTTTATTAGCAAACTGGCCAAGCGGAAAACAAAATTTTTCATTTCGACTTTTATGTTCTTGCAGCAAGTATTTTTGTTGCCTCATTGCTGTGTTTGCAGGTTTTATCAAACTGGCGAAGAAATTAAACTTTTTTTTAAATGTTAGCTTTGGCACTTTCTGCTGAGGTAGCTCGAAAGGGCTTCCTGAATGGTGCGTTGATTGCTTGTTTCGGCTGCTGAATGGCCATTTTACAGCTCCTCTTTCCTCCCGCCCTGGGCAGGACAATGGAAGTCAAAAAGATCACGTCAGAAGGAGAGAGAGAGAGAGAGACGGGCCAGACACAGGTTGACCTCTGATAGGACATGGGAGGCAATGCTTTGAGTTTCCATACTGCCTGTGCTCAGCAACCGATGTTGTGATCAGTGGAAGGCATTCGTGAAGTGGAGAGATAATTATAAATTTAACTCCCAAGCTAGTTTTATACTTTTTTTCTGTTAGAAGACAATAAAACTACATCTAATAAGGACAGGATGAAACCAAAAATAAATACCCAAGACTGTTTCGGCATTCATGGCTGCTCAGAGAGTTCTCCCCCATTTTTCTGCCCTCTTTCCACTGCTTCCCTTTTACTGAATAAAAAGCTACGTTTCTCAGCATAAAACACTTTCTATCCTGGACTCACAATGCATCTTCATTAGTCAAGAAGGTACAGCAGCTCCTGCACTTCCCCAGGATGTTGAGGGGGGAAAGCTACCAGCCCCCATTTTGACATAATTTTACAGGAGCGCAGTTGAGAGCGTCCTGTCTGGCTGCATCATTGCATGTTATGGTGGCTGCAAAGCATCAGAGCAGAATACAGAGGATCATCAAAATGGCCAAGATCACTGGAGTCTCACTTTCCTCTACTGACGACATTCACCAGGAGTGTTGCTTAAATATGGGTCAAAGAATTATTCAATGTCCCCACCATCCATCACGCACTATCTTTGACCCACTACCATCAGGAAGGGGGACAGGAGCATCAAAATTAGGACTGCAGGCTGTAAGACTGATAAACAGGTCTCTTTTAAATAAAATGAGTAAATTGTTCTGAAATGTATAGTTCCAGCACTGATCCCTGCGTTACCCGACAGCTTATGGTTCCAGTAAAAACACAATGCAGGAGAAACTCAGCAGGTAATGCAGTGTTCTTTATATAGCAAAGGTAAAAATATATAACTGACATTTCGGGCTTGGTTCCTTCATCAAGGTATAGAAAAATGTGGGCAGGCATCCAAACAAAAGAGTAGGGGTAGGATGGGGTGGTCGCAATGGGAGGAGGTGATAAGTGGAGTAAAGAGGTAAGGGATAGCAGCAATCAAGGGAAGGAAGGATAGTTAGGTGAAGGGAGGGTGGAGATTTGGAAAGGGGAAAGGAAGGAGAGGGGGAAGATGAGATCAAGTTTGTAGAAATCAGAAAAGTCAATGCTAATGCCAACTGGCTGTACAGTGCCCAGACGGAAAATCAGGTGTTGTTCCTTCAATTTGTGGGTGGTCTTGGTGGGGCAGTTCATAAGGCCATGGACAGATATGTGAAACTGAAATGTTTGGCTTCTGGGAGGACTCTGTCACTGGTGCAGACGGAGTGAAGGTGCTCAGCGAAGCGATCTCCCAATCTCTACTCAGTCCCTCCGACTTAGAGAAGGTTCCAACCCATGAAGTTATCCAATGGGTCCTTAGTTGCCAATATGGAGATGACCTCTTTATCTATTCCTGCAGTTTCCAAATCCATCAGTTTCTTTCCTGCTACTAGATGAGACCTCTTTGAATTGAAGTATGAAAGAAATTTGTCACACTATCTGAATTGGTCAGTTTTACAATATTATGCAAAATCCATATAAACTCAGATTGACAGTATTTCTTTAACTTGGTTAAATCTGTCTCTTGATATGGCGAACCAACTCAATTAACTCCAACACCCCCAAGGAGAAGGTAGTGGACACAGCCCAGGGCATCACAGGCATCAACTATCGAGAAAATGATCTACAGGGAACGCTGCCTGTGGTGAGCGCATGCTCTGGTCTCACTGCTACTGACAGGAAAGAGGTACAGGTGCCACAAGACTCTCATCCCCAGGTTCAGGAACAGTTTCTACCCCTCCACCATCAGACTCCTCAACAACCCCCAGGTTCAGGAACAGCTGCTACCCTTCCACCATCAGACTCCTCAACAACAAACTCAATCAGGGACTCATTTAAAAACACTTTATTGATGATTTTATCTCTCTGTATTGCACAATTTGTTTACATTTCTTTACTTGTTTACATATTTACATGAGTACAGTTTTTTTGCGCTCATCAATGAGTGGTCATTCTGCCTGGCCCACTGGAAAAAGGATCTCAGGGTTGTCTGTGATGTCATGTATATGCTCTGACAATAAATCTGAACTTTGAAGCAACATCCTACTCCCCGAAAGTGTGGACCTGGGTGTTATTCTGTCTGTTGTGACAATAGCAACTTGCCCTGGATGACAATTAAAGCTCTGACAGGCCAGCTAGAACTTCTGTGAACCACCATAGTCTTCATGTGCACCTTATACCTTCCCCATCAGCTTATGAATTGAATTGTTAATTGTCACATGCCCCAAGATACAATGAAAATAATTGTTTTGTGTGCTATCCTGGTAAGTTTAACCCATACTAATTACGGCAAGTGGAAAATAATTTAAAAAAATGTAAGATCTCATTTTACAGAAAGTCAAGGAGTGCAGGGTATAAGATTACAGAGACAAAGTGTAGGATATGGAGAAAGCAGCAGTTAAACAGAGAATTTTTACAAATGAGAGGTCCATTAAGAGTCTGATAACAACAGGAAAGAAACAGTCCTTGAAACTGCAGATACATGTTTTCAAGCTCATCTATCTTCTGCCCGACAGAAGCAGAGAGAAAAGTGTGAGACCGGACTAACATGAGTGCTTTAAACATGTTGGCAGCTTTCCCAAGACAATGGAAGATATAGACAGAGTCAATGGAGAGGAGATACATTTGTGTGATGACCTGATCTGCAACTTGTGAATGCCAAATCCCCCAGGATTGACATGAACACGATGGCCATATGAGAAAGGATGTGTTCCCAGCTCCACATAGTCCTGTAGAGGTCGGAGTTGTCCTTCTCACTCAACAATCTCTCTTGCATTCTGTCAGACAGGTCAGGCAATGATCTAAGCATTTCTGCCTATATGTGTAGACCTCAACTTGGTTTTTAGTGGTAGGTTGATGGAGGTCTTCATCCTTTGAGAAGGTAGCACACTGATCTACTGATCCAAAGATCAGCCCACTGTTCCATGCAATTCTCACCATGAAAAGCACTCTATCTATCCAGTCCCAGGGCTGGTGTTTTTCCTGGTGCTTGGTGGACCATCTCCTCATGCTCCCTCCTCCAATTCTTCAGGGGTAACTGTCTTAGATCAGTGTCAAGAGACTGATGATGGAATTTCAGGAAGAAGCCATCCTTGTTCACTCTATCTTGCCACACATGACAATGAATAATCCAATTCGTAGAGTTTCCAAAATGAAAGCAATCCCTTTGATCCAACTCATCATTGCTGGCAAAGTTTCTGAAAACAAAGGGTGCCAGTGCATGTTGCTTCAGTAAGATTACCTGACAGATCTGCATATTCCAGAGTTCAAAGTTCAGATATATTCCCAGCAAAATTTCTAATTGTCAGTAGTGCAAAAAAACAGTACACAAGAAAATATACAAAATAGAAAAATGTAAACAAATAAATGTTCAATCATTTTACATTTAAAATTTTTCAATTTTTTAATTTTAAATTTAATTTTATCACATGGTAACAGGACATTTCTGCCCATGAGCCCATGCCACCCAATTACACATAGTTGACCTACAACCCCAGTTTTTTTTGAAGGGTGGGAGGAAACCTGAGCCCCTGGAGGAAACACCATTCTGAAACAGCATTCCATAAATAAGGTGCAAAATAAGAGTCCTTAAACAAGTCTCTGATTGAGTTTGTTGTTTAGGAATCTGATGGTGGAAGAGTAGCAGCTGTTCTTGAACCTGATGGTATAAGTTCTATGGCACCAAATACCTCTTTCCTGATGGCAGTGATAGATTGCTCAAATGCAAAATACTGCAGATGCTGAAAATCTGAAACAAAATGAAAATCTGAAAATGGTCAAGTCAGTCAGCCACCATCGAGGAGGGAGAAAGAGATCTGGTTCAATTCACAGTTACTTATTTCTCCTCAGACCTGTTGACTATATCCAACATTTTCTCTTTTATTGCAGTCATATTTAGAAAGAACGTCGAAGGCAAATAGATTGTGTGGTTTCTGTACACTTGATATCTTCACCTCCGACAACAGCGACTCACTTCAAAGTGGTCTACATATTACATAAATGCTGGAGGCAGATGCATTAGTTTCTTTTAAGAAACACTTAGATAATGACAGAGAGGATTGGAGACTAGGGAGCAATATAAGCGTGGGTGAGATTGGACTGTGGACCTGTTTTACTGCTATGGGACTCTATTACCTCAAGTCATAGGCTCACACAGCACAGAAGCAGTCCATTCAGCCCACCATTGCCATGCTCCTCACAAGACAGCATGGAATATGGCGGACCTCTGACTTTTGCTTGATCAAGTCGAGGCCAGCCATATTCGAGGACACCAGGGGATTTGAGCAAGATACAAAGTAGAGGTCAGGGTTGAGTATAAATGCTGTCCTTGCCATAAATTTCTGCTTCATATGAATAAATAAAGAAAGCGCTTTCAGTGGTTCAAGTTCGATGAGCCCTGTGATCCACTCCTGCTGCTATTTCTTATGTTCTTTCATCTTTATGAGTATAATTCACAGTCAAACCCAGTGGAGTGGAGAACAATGAGGACAAGATTCAGAGGTCTCACAAAGGTTGCAGATGAGCTCCAGTAGTGGGTCTCAAATAGCATGTGTAAAGAGGAAGAATTATAACGCTTATATTGCTCCCTGTGCACTCCTAACAAGTGGCTCTGTGCAATAGATGAATGTCCAGAAAGGCATAGCCTCTTCCTGGCATCAACCATTAGACATCAAATCACATAAAACTAGGTGGGACCATCAACAGGTCCACAGGAAACCTCACAGGAATTCACACCACTTACTCCCTCCATTAGACAATCACTTAGGAGTGGTATACAGGAAGGAACATGTACATGAACACAATTAACACAAGGAGACAGCCCAATAAAGTGCTCCATGTAACAATAAATTTTTGGATCACTAAAAGTTTGGATTTATCATCTTTTGCCACTGCCTTTCTTTATTAACTCCAAAAAAAAGCACTTAAAAGATTGTGCACAAAAAAAGTCCACAGGCAGAAGATAGCAATCAATATCAGCTAAAATTTATTTAAAACAGCTTGAAAGTGGTCATTTTAATGAACCCCCAAGTGCCCATATAATTCTCAAGAGAACAATCTTACATGAGTGTTTCTTCTTGAACCCCAATTTGTTCCTGCTTCTCTTTTGCAAGCAACTAAATTGATGCATTGTGCAATACTCAATATAATAATCTTGCCTTAGGCCACACTGCAAACCATATGCTTTCTCAACTTCCACTCGCTCACATTCAAGTATCAAATACTGCTGTTTTAAGAGTCCCAAGACCTGTTCTTAAATGCTTTGGGTTGTAAATGTGCATCCTTCTGCCCATTTTCTGGAGGGATTTGTATGCAAGTCCAGATTTGAAGCAGTTTAACTCTTTTCCCCAGGAGTCAAACAGCTGAGAATTCTTCATTGCATGAAGCCATTTCCTGGCTTTTATTTTAGCTGGTCATTGTGGATTTAAATAGCACATTTGTTCCATACAGCATGAGAGAAACGTACAAAATCAATGGTGCCTTGGACTCGGAGCAAAGTGAGTCATGCTCAATGCCTTCTGCTGAAGGATCAAGTTTATATCTGAAGGTACATGATAAAAATGGCTTCAAAGGAATCTGCTGGGGGAGCACGGATAGTCAAGTAGCATCCATGGAGAGAAAGGAATTCGAACATAGAGCATTACAGCACAGTACAGGCTCTTCGGCACTCAATGTGATGCTGACATATATATTCCTTCCAAAACCTGTTGCAGGTAAAATCCCTTCAATACTGTTTGTGAAGAGAGGAAATCACCAATTTAAGGAGGAGAAGGGTGGGAGGATGGTGCAGGGGCCAGTAGGTGAAACAGATGGGTGAGCAATGACAGACAGAGGGTAAAAGTGAGGGGTGGGAGACATAGGTGAGTGATTGATACATGCCAGATGGAGGGGAAGGAAGGAGAGAAAGAAAAGAGAAAGGAGAGAGAAAATAGAAAGTAGAAAGGAAACAAAAGAGAAATGAAAAAAGAAGGGTGCACGGTTGGTGTAGCCATTAGCGCAACACCTTTACAGTGCCAGCGATCGGGACCGGGGTTCGAGTCCCGCACTTTGTAAGGAGTTTATACATTCTCCCCATGTCTGCGTGGGTTTCCTCCTACCATTCAAAACGTACCGGGGGAGTAGGTTAATTGGGTGTAAGTTGGGTGGCACGGATTCGTGGACTGAATTTAAATTTAGAAAGAAAAAAGAAGAGGAAATAGAAAAAGAGGGGAAGAGAAAAGAAGAAAAAAGCAAGAAAGGGCCGGATGGAGACAAAATGTGGAGAGTGAAAAGCAGGAACTAAGGCCAAGTGTATGGAACCTAATAAGGTGAAACTGATGATTCAGTTACCCCCCCCAGAAGGAAGACCTGAAGTGTGAACACAGAAGGAAGCAAAGGGACACCCTCGCCTTTCTCAACTCCTCAGGGCATTCCGTTCATCCCTCCAGCAGGCTGACTTTTTGGCCCCATACTCTAGCCTCCGGGTGTACTCAATAGGATTAGACTGATCTGAAGCTTAACACCAGAAAGCGAGCAATGGTTCATTTCCCTGGATGAGGGTGAAACAGTACCATGTTTAATGTGCAGGGATAACAAACATGGATCTGGACTATTGACCTGGAAATATGTTCAAATCCCACCAAAGCAGCTGGGGAATTCAAATTTAAATAAACCTGGAATAAAAATCACAATTACCTGGTTGTGGTAAAAAACCCATCTGGTTCATTCACTTCCTTAACGGAAGGAAATCTTCCATACATCCTTGCATGGTCCCTGTGCGACCCACAAGTGTGGTTGATTTTGAACTGCCTCATGAAGAATTAGGAGGACAATAAATGCTGACTCGTGTACACATACTCTAAATAAAATGTTAAAGATATCACGAAAAGAGGTCTTATCGGCAATACTCAATTTGACCTCAACAGTTTATTTTGGAAGTTTTATTTTTCCTGCTTTCATACTCAGGCCATTAAGTGTTGGAATCAGGACATTGTGTTTCTACTTTACAAGACATTGGTGAGACCACACTTGGAGTACTGTGTGCAGTCCTCTAAAACCAGCTGTAGGAAATATGTCATTAAGTGGGAAAGAGTGGAGAAAAGATTCTCAAGGATGCCAAAAAGAACAGGAGAACAAGTTGTAAGGGGAGACTTGCATCACTTGGGACTTTTTTCTCTGGTGTGCAGGAGGCTGAGGGGTGACCTTCCACATAAACTCACGAGGGGCAGAGATAAGATGAATCCATTCCTTGGATGGGGGAGTCTAAAACTTGAGGGAATAAATGCAAGAGGGGAAAGATTTAAAAGGGACCTGAGGGGCATATTTTTCCACACAAAGGGTAATGAATATATGGAACAAGCTGCCAGAGGAAGTGGTAGAGGTGGGTACAATTACAATATTTAAAAGACATTTGGACGGGTAGATGGTTAAGAAAAACTTAGAGGATCTTGGGACTAGACATAGACAAATAGAGCTTGCTCAGTTTGGTACCTTTGTTGCATGGATGAATTGAGGAGAAGTACTGTATCCGTATTGTATCACTACAAGACTCAGAGAAGGAGCTACATCTTCAGGGGGTGAGGAAATGCTTCCTGAACTTATCCAGAATAGTCTTCCTCTCTACAGTGAAAATACAATAAATAGTTTGAATTTGTGTTTTCCAGGGTTGCTTGCTAAAAGTTGCCAAACTCTAGTATCATTTTAGATTTAAAACTTCACAGAAAGCATCATGGTAAAGAACAATGTAGCAAGATTGAGCAGGATGTGGCCCGGGCTGGAGAAAGTGTCTTATTAGCCAAGGTTAACAGAGCTAGTGTTTTTCTCTTGGGAGTGAAGAAGGAGGAGAGATGACCTAATAAAGGTCTAAATAATTGAGAGGCTTAGATAAGGTGGACAGCCAGCACCTTTTTCCCAGGGCAGGAGTAGCCAACACCAAAGGTCATCTGTACAAGGGGAGGGGAGAAAAGATTAGGGAAGATATCAGTGGTAAGTTTTAATTTACACAGAGAATAGTGGGTGCCTGGAATGCATTGCCATGGGTCATGGTGGAGGCTGGTACAATAGGAACATTTAAAAGGCTGTTAGACAGGCACATGGATGCAAGAAAGTTGAGAAAGTTTATATAGGTTTATATTGATCTTACATTACACTATTGTGGGCCAACAGGCCTGTACTGTGCTGTAATGATCTATGTATGTTAAGACAAAAGAGACAATAGTCAAACTGGCTTTAGAGCATGTTAATGCATCAGGCGAATCAGTTGTGCCTGTACAAATGTAGACAGAGTGGAGTGCTGTTATTGGAGCAGTTGAGAGTACAGTTCAGCGCAGGAACAGGCCCTTCAGTCCATCATGTCTGTATGTGAGTCGGCATTTTCTTCAGACAGAGACCATGTCGCAGGAAGCTAGAGAACCCAAATGACATTCAGCCTCAAAAGTGTTGTCTCTTCCTAGCCTGACAGATTGTGGTTCCTCAGGACATCATCCACATAATTTCTAAATATAATGTTTCCATTTCTACCAGGGAGATAATTTAATGTTACATGTTATTGAATGGCAAAATCTACAAAATAGCTGCTGTTTATCCATTAAAAAGGTTATCTTATATAGCTTATGCGAGTAGCACAAGGGTCTTACAGCACCTGCGACTCAAGTTGGTATCTGACACTGTCTCTAAGGAGTTTGTACATTCTCCCCGTGTCCTGCATGAGTTTCTTCTGGGTGCTCTGGTTTCTTCCCACCCTCCAATAATATATATTTGCGATAGATTAATTGGGTGGCATGGGTTTCAAGGGCCAAAATCAGCTTCCATGGTGTTATAAATAAATTTTAAATGTTGTCTGTATCTTTTAAGCCACTATTGAATATGTGGGGTCACTCTGATGCTTCTGTGATGAATCCTGACACAAGGTCCTATCTTTTGCCTCTACAGAAGCTGCCTGACCCATTGAGTTCCTCCAGCAGTTTGTTTTTAACTCCAATATCTGTGGCCTTCTACATCTCTGCATTGGCAACTGCAATTGATTAGAATATTTTCTATATTCCAATAATGGCTGTGCATCCAAAATGCCCCATTGGGCTTGGCAATGTAAAGGTGCAAGTTTTTTCATATTGTTGTCAAGACTCAGCATGCTTTGAACATCTTTCTCGAAGTTGAGAGGAGGCTCAATTCTTCGACATGGACTGGGCCAAGTGGTAAAGAAGAGGGCGCTGAAGCAGCTGTTGAAAAATGGCTATTGACTATCTGGAAGACTGCTTAATTGGAACTGGATTATTGTGTAATGAGGCTCACAGCTTTGCCCCCATTACATGAGGAACTTCGATCTGCACTTAAATGCAAATTACTACAATAGATACTGAGGAAATCATTGCCTCACACCACTCCATTAGCAATAGGGTGAGTAACCTTTTCTTTTGGCATGTTTTGCTCTTTCCCACAGTCCATCCCTCTCATTCCCACCCACCCCTCCCTCCCCACTCATTCGCAAATAGATGTCTAAATTCCATCTGATGTTCACACTTACAGCACATCTCTAACACAGAGGAATTGTGTAGATCAATGCGAGACCTATTATTCTTCATTCCAAAAGACAGAATATAACCATATAACCATTTACAGAGCGGAAACAGGCCATGTTGGCCTTTCGAGTCCACACCGGTAATGTAGTTCAGTATAGAATACTTCGCTATAGGTCTTTAATAGATACAAAGAAACCATATCTTAGAATTGCTGGGTTACTTCCTTTTCTATTTTTTAGCCCAACCAAGTCCCACTCAGTTGCATTCAGATTTGTAGCCTGCAAACCATGAGAAAGTCATGAAGCTATCTCAAGTCTTAATGTGCTCCTGGTCAGTATCTCTTGTAAGACTCAGAATCAGATTTATTGGCATGAACATGTGTCGCAAAATTAGATGTTTTGTGACACCAGTATTGTGCATTACCGTAAATTACATTTCCATAAAAACACCTTTTAAAAATAAATTAATTAATGCAAAGATGAGGGGGGGGGAGGGGGGAAGCAAGGTAGTGTGTGTGTGGTTCATTGCTCATTCAGATTTCTGAATGGGCAGAGGGAAAAAAGTTGTTTTTGTAATGTTAGGTGTTCATCTTCAGGCTATTGTACCTCCTTCCTAATGGTAGCAGTGAGAAGAGGGCAAGGTCTGAGTCCTTTCTGATGGAGGCTGCTTTCTTGGGACACTTTTGAATATAAAGTTGCTTTTGTGGTTAACTACCGCAACCTATAGTAGCTCCTTCACTACACCTAGTGATATGGAATTCTAGCCACCAGTCCTTAGTTCACAACAAGTGGATTGTAAATATTTTGCAACTCGGAAGAAACACAGTATGCTGGTAACATTGCTCCTTCCGTCTATCTAAAGGACCTTACAATAGGCAGACCATGTCTGCATTCAGTGTAACCTGGTTCATTATAACAATCTTTCAGGTGTCCAGTAGAGTCAGTCATCTTGGCATGTTAGCCTACATTAAGCTCTTAGCTTGGAGCCAGTAATAGCTGAGCCTCTGATTCACACTCCAACTCTTCCCTCCTGGGAGTTGTACCCTTGTTTAAACTTCCATTGACAATGCAGTGAATGGATCTCATATGAAGGCAGAACACATTTCCAGGGTTCCCTGCAAAGATTAGCTCAGTAAAACAAAAAAAAAACCCTCAGGGTGAATGTCAAAAACACTAGGAAGTAAAATTAGTCAACAAGTTGATGAGATCTCCTGCCAGGTCGGAAATGTGCTCTCAAATTTCCGTCTCCTTATTTTTGTAGATAATTGACGTGGGTTAATGGCACTGAAACACTCCACCCAACTTTTCCCATTCTAAATTTTGAACTTTTAACTTCCTCAATAGCCATCAGGTTTTGCAATACTAATTTGCTGGAATTAACATTGCAAAGTTATCTTGGACAGCATAGAATTGTAAATCCGAACAGACCCTCTAAACTTAGCACAGGTCTTGGCAACCTCAAACAAGTCTTCGAAAACTCTCAGCGATAGACCTCATCTTATCAGCTCATACAGGTGAGGCTCATCTTAATGGGTCTGAAAGCCAATATTATAATTGTTCATTTTAAATTGAGGTCCCTAAACGGTACAGCAGAAGTTCCGAGATGTTGCTTTATGGAGATCCCACCTGCAAATTAACCAGATGCCCACGTTTCTTCAATTCTATTTTTTTTTGAATGCCAATGTCATAAGAAAGTAATCATTTGTTGAAATATTAGTCGCTGGAACCTCATTTATTACTTGCATTACTGCAGGCCTCGAATGGAGTACAGCATCCATTTCTAGTTGCCGAACTTTAGAAAGGATAAGAAGGTCCAAGAAAGAATAGAGAAGAGATTTATTAGAATCATTCCAAATTCAAAGCATGTCAGCATGAAGGAATGCTGGATCAATTAATCAGTGGTTCAAATCACATTGGATTTGGGTAAGAGATACGGGAGAGGGAAAACATTTTTATTCTGGGACTTTGAAGTGGTGGAGTGGTGGAGGCAGAGGGAATTAGATAAACATTTGCAGGAAAACAATTTGCAGGACTTGAGGAATGGGCAAATATGTGATTGACGAGATTGCTGCACTGACATGCAATGGGTTGATTGACATCTTTATATGACATGTTATAATGGGGAGCTTAATCCACAGAAATGTAATAACCCTTGACTATTGATTCCACCTTTCCACTATGTGGTGAACTGCTGTACTCCTGATTACCTGGTTCCACCCCGTTCTGAGACTGTACCTGTGGCCCTCCCTCTTTTGACCTTGTATAAAGCCTCTAACACTATGGCCCTTCCCCAGAAAGCCCGGGTCACAGCATAGGATGAGGTCCCTGTCCATTGTGAATACAAGCCTGTAAATCAGTGACTCTCGAGTTATTTACTGCACCTCACACTATGTATTCAGAATCAAAATTGATTGTCATGAACATGTCATGAAATTCATTGTTTTGTGACAGCATTGCAGGTGCAAACATTGCTAAAAATTGCATTTTAAAAACAAATATATTAGTGCAAAAAGAAGAGGAACTGAGGGCATGTTTGTGGTTCAATGTTCAATGGCAGAGGGGAAGAAGTTGTTTTTGTACCTTTGGATGTTCGTCTTCAGGCTCCTGTACCTCCTTCCTGATGACAGCAGTGTACCTCCTTCCTGATGGCCTGGGTTGTGAGGATCTTTGAGGATAAAGACAGTTTTCTCGAGCCAGCATAGAATATCCGATGAAGCTTCATACACTGAGATAATAATACGCATCTATGCTATAATAGGTGCTCCAGACTGATATTTGACATTACTCAGCTATTCTTTGCCTTCTCAAGACACTTCAGTTGCCCTCGGTTCTCTGTGGACCATTAAATTGCTTTGACATCATTTAATTTTGAACCCAGCTGCTGGTTAGTATCATATTCTACAACATCTGAACAGTAGCAGGGGACCTTGGGCAGACCACTTAGCCTGGAGCCTGTTCTGCCATTCAATGAGATCACAGCTGATCTGTATCTTCACTGTTCAAGCCATAGTCAAAGTGACACAGCTCAATCATGGGCTGTTCAGCTCCACCAACCCTTCCATCTATGCTGCCCTTTTTCCCCTAACTAGTCCTCCAATCCCTGTGAATCTCCTCTGCATTTACTCCAATACAATTTTCTTCTTCCTATATTGTGACAACATCATACAGCCTAAAGCACAATTCTTTGTGCCTTAGACGATCAGTTCCAAATTTCACAACTTGCTCTTGAATGCCCTGGGTCTCAATTGATCAAATCATGTTACACAAGATACAGTTGCCATAAAAGTCCTTATAGAATCTTAAAATCCTCAATCAAACCATTTAACCCTTTATATAATAGAGAATACAAGTATGGTTTATTCAACCTCTCTTCACAATCTGTAAGTCAGAGATCTCAATGGACCCATCTACTCTCATTATTTCTAAATTCTACTGACCTGCACATCTTTGCGATGTGGGAGGAAACCAGAACACCAAGGGGAAACTCCACCCAGACAACAGTGGACATCAAGACTGGATCTAGTGGAGTGAATTGAGAGCGGCTGTCTTCAGGCAAGTCCCCAAATGACATGTGGGAGTCATTAAGGGACAAGTTTATTAAAGTTCAGGTCTAGCATGTGCCAGAAAGGTGATGAATGGAAAAGTAAGTGTACTTTGGATAATAAGAGAGGTTGTGAATTGAATTGAAAAGAATAAGTGTGAATATGTAAAGTTCAGAATACTGCAAACAGAAAGGATACTTGAGGAATATAAAAGGTTGAGGGTAGGAACTCAAGAAGTGCATAAGGAAGGCCATGTAGCCATGAATGCCCTTGGCAAGTAGGATTGAAGAGATTCCCAAGGAATTTATGCTTACCTTATGTGTATATTATTTTATTTTACAGTGTGTAGCGGGTGGTAGAGCATAGGGAAAGATTATGGGACTGTGATGGGATGTGAAAACACTGGACCACACACCAATCCTCATTGGTGAGATAGCAGTGGAAAGGATTATTACCTTCATGATCCAGGGTGACCACTGATTGAAGAAATTTTCCTGAAGCAACCTCATTGAGGTAACATGTGGAAGACATCCCAATGCCTCTACTGTCTGAGGAGAACTGGGATGTTGTTGAATGCACTATAAAATTTCGACCAGTGTATTGTGGAAAATACACTATTGGTTGTATCACCATTGTGTAACTCGTGGAACCAAAAGGTTGTAGAAAGTGGCAGATATTGCCAAGGAATCATGGGCTCCATCCACCATCCATTGAGGACCTCCATGTGAGATGCTGCCTCAAGAAGGCAGTCAGCATCATAAAGGAACCCTTGCACCCTGGTTATGCTCACTTCTCATTCTGGCATCTCTAGGTTGCAGATTGTATTATTTCCAAAAGCCATCAGGCATTACTATAATTTAGTCTAGGCTGCTCTAGGCTGTCAATAGAGATGCAGATCACTATCTCCCTGAAAGTTCAGAGCCTATGTTGGCGGGTCATTTTACTTGGTGATATCTTCATTTGCAGTTAACATGAGCCATAAACTGCTCCAGGGCTAACAACATTTCTGCCTGCGCTATTGAAACTGGGAACTGCAACTGTGAAGATTGATTTATTTTTATTATTTTTGGTGTATCTTTTGTAGCTGCAGCAAGTAAGAAACTTGGTCCATCTTTAAGTTGTACATGACAAACTTTTGTATGATATCTCACATAAAAAACAGGAGGATAACTCGCGAAAGGATAGGACCACTCAAGGAGAAAGGAAGGTGACAAGGTACCAAATAAGTTCCTTGCTTCTTCCCACGGGCAGTGAGAATGCTGAACGACCAAAGGAACTGCTCACACTAACCATCAAAGACTCTCATAATTATGAAACAATATTTAGTTATTTATTTGTATACATAAATACTTGTCCTGCATGTGCATTGTTTGTCTTTATGTGTGTTATGTTTGATTGTGCGTCTGCGTGTTTTGTACCAAGTACCAGAGGGCCTGGTTTTGCCGGGTTGCACTTGTGCAATCAGATGACAATAAACATGAAGTAAAACACAGAAGTCTCCAGACACCACGTCGGAAGTAAAAACACAATGCTGGAGCAACTCCGCACATCAAACAGTATCCTTTGTAAAGCAAAGATAAAAATACATAACCAACATTTTCGGCATTAGCCCTTCATCGAGGTATGGAAAGCTGTCAGTTTTAAACTTGACTTGACTTGCATCTGTATTCACCAAGGAGAAGGACATAGATGATAGGAAGAGTATGGAGAATGTAAGAATGTTAAGGCATATTGAGATCAAGACAGAGATGGCGTTAGGTCTTTTTTGAAGAGTATTAAGCACCCAGAGCCCGAGGGGATAAAAACCAGGTAAATGAAAGCAGCAAGAGAGGAGATTCCAGGAGGTTTGTGTCCTCACAAAACACAGGTGAAATCCCGGACGACTGGAGAGTAGCTTTTGTTCAAGAAGGAAAATTGAGATAATCCAGGAAATTATAAGCAAATGAGCCTCACATAAGTGGTTGAAAAGCTATTGAAGAAGATAATAAAGGATTTAGGTACATTGGGAAATGCATGGCTGTGTCAGGGCAGATCATACCTTAGAAATTTCATTGTTTTTTTTGAGATGTGGTTGATGAGGATAAGGCAATGCATGTTGTCCTCATATAGTAAGGCATTTAACAAGGTCCTCATTGTAGGAAAGTAAAGATACATAGGATCTACAGTGAATTGATCATTTGGATTCAGAACTAGCTTGTTATAGAAGACAGAGGAGAGTAGTGGAATGGTGTTATTCCATCTGGAGATCCATGACCAGTGGTGTTCCATAAGGACTGGTGTTGGGACCCCTGTTAGTTGTATCAATGGTATGAATGAAAAACCAGGTGGATGGGTCAATAAGTTTGCAGATGACGCAAAGATTTGTGGATCTGTGGATAGCAGCACCCTAGCAAAGAGTAAACACAATATAGATCTGGTGTAGATACGGTCAGATGGAGCTTAATCCAAGCAAGTGTGCAGTGTTAAACTCACCTATCCCAAGAAAAAGTCTATGAGTTTTTACTGTAACTCCCTTTCATCATTTTATATACCTTTATAAGGTCACCCCCTCAACCTCATGAACTCCAGATTTATGAAGTAAATACCTTTCTTCTCCAATTTCTCCTTATAGTTCAAGCCCTGCAGACCCTGGGCTCAGGAAATCCTTCCTACTGCTGTGTGACTAGAGCCACACGCAATAGCGTCCAATTCTCGTAACCCATCTAGAGAAAATATATAATTTGGCCGTAAAGAATGCAGAAGAGATTCACAAGAATGTTACTGAGACTGCTACATTTGAAATATAAGAAGTTGGACAGACTGAGACTTTTCTGCTTGGAATCTGTGAGGCTGAGGTGGGACCTAATCTTCTTTGGCTTGGCTTCGTGGATGAAGATTTATGGAGGGGTATGTCCACGTCTGCTGCAGGCTCGTTGGTGACAGACAAGTCCGATGCGGGACAGGCAGGCATGGTTGCAGTGGTTGCAAGGGAAAATTGGTGGGTTGGGGTTGGGTGTTGGGTTTTTCCTCCTTTGTCTTTTGTCAGTGAGGTGGGCTCTGTGGTCTTCTTCAAAGGAGGTTGCAGCCCATAGAACTGTGAGGTGCCAAGATGCACAGTTGGAGGCGATATCAGCCCACTGGTGGTGGTCAATGTGGCAGGCACCAAGAGATTTCTTTAAGCAGTCCTTGTACCTCTTCTTTGGTGCACCTCTGTCTCGGTGGGCAGTGGAGAGCTCGCCATATAACACGATCTTGGGAAGGCGATGGTCCTCCATTCTGGAGACATGACCCACCCAGCGCAGTTGGGTCTTCAGCAGTGTGGATTTGATGCTTGCGGATTCTGCCAGCTTGAGTACTTCGATGTTGGTGATGAAGTCATTCCAATGAATGTTGAGGATGGAGCGGTTATAAAATAGAGGTTTATAAAATCCTGAGGGGCAGAGATAAGGTAAATAAGCATCGTCTTCACCCCCCCCCACCCCTAACCAGGGTAGGGGAGTGTGAAACTGGAAGGCATAGATTTTAATGTGAGAGGAAAAAAGATTCAAAAGGGATCTGAGGGATAACATTTTCCAACCGAGGATGTGGGCATATTGCACGAGCTGCCAGAGAAAGTGGAGGAGGAGGGTAATATTGTAATAGTTGGAAGACATTTAGATAGATACATGGATAGGAAAGGTTCCAGGGATATGTCCCAAATGAATGTAAATGGGAATAACTTGGATTGGCAACTTGGTCAACATGGACACATCGGGAGGAAGGGGCTGTTTCTGTGCTGTAAAACCCAAAATCTCAAAGGCAAGAGTTAAAAGAAACTCGGCAAGGTATATATACCTTGAAGGGCTGAAGTCTGAAATGTCGCTAATATATCTTTATCTCCTGTGGATGCTATAAGACATGCTGAGTTCCTCCAGCGTTTCTGTGATTTTACTCCAATCACAGAGTCTGCAGACTTTCGTGTTTTACTCTAAGACAAGACTCCAAGTATGGACCCACCAACATCCTAAATAAAAAAGGTTCAATGCCAGGTCGTGTACCCCTTATCCAAAATGCATGAGACCAGAAATGTTGCAGATTTGGGATTTTTGTGGATTTTGGAATAATGTGTTTAGGGTAACAAAGCAGCACAATAACATCAGCAAAAAACCTGTAGCAGCTGTTAAACAAGAAGAACAAACAATGGCAAGTTTTCAGTCTCCACCTATGAAGATGAGTTTTCATCAAAAGATTACAGTACACTATTTTATATTTTTCAACATGATAATGTTGCTGGTCAAACACGGCATTTGAGGTTCAGATGAATTTCAGATTTCACATGAAAATAATGTTTGATTCAGAACCATTTCAGCTATTTAACCATCGGTCATTTTCAACAATATTTTTGTACCACAAGCAGAGAATAAGCAAAGAAAACACAGTGAGTAATAAACGTAGGTCTGGCAGTGTGCTGATGGTTGGATACAAACAGATCGTCAGAGCCCCATATAGGCAAGTGAGGTCAGGTGTGGAATTTTCCCCTTGTGGCGTCCTGTCAGCGCTCAAAAGGTTTCAGATTCTGGAGCATTACGGATTTCGGAGCTTCGTATAAGGGGTACTCGACCTGTAAAATAATTGATTAAACCTGAATATTCTGATGGAAAATCTCTCACTAATCTGGAAGGCCAGGAGGTTCATTTTCCTCCATCATTGAACAGATGTATCAATTACGTCAAACATTTGAACCTGGTGGAGATTTACCACTCATGCAGAATTTGTTTCTTTTATCCAATATAGAATGATTTAAGAGTTAATCGCATACAGGTGTTTCCTTCTTCATATTTTTAGGAATGCCATTATCAACAGTTGGTTCTCTGTTGGACAGGCCCAAGCTAATTACAAATACTGTATAACTTTCGAGACCTCCTCCACCAACTCTTCAAGTGCACGGAAAGGCCATATCAACGAGAGATGCATTAATTCTCACTGACTGAGGTCATGAAAAGCAAATATTGGGAAAGCAGATTCATAAGCCAAGTTAATGTGTTTAATTTTAGGCATTTCCTTCTGGATCTGAGTTTCAATTACAGTGCCCCTCGAGTCAGCTGGGTCTGTTGATGTTAAATACTGGTTTTCCACCCCCCCCCCACCCCCCACCTCTCTTTACTGAGGCACTGGCTTCTGACGATATCCCATGGATTGAATATCCATGATGATTTGGGAAGGAGAAAACATTAAAGGCTCTTCCATATTTACTTCTGAGTTGATGTGAATGTCACTGGCATTTATTGCAAATGTTTAATTGCCCCTGTTCTGATTTGGCTTCTTTGGAAACCATATTGATTAGTCAGGAAGGACATTGTCAAACTTGTAAGGATTGCAGATTTCCTTCCTTAAAGGATATTAATCTATGGCATGTTTTTTTAGTATTTTACAGTATTTTCACAGCTTTTTATTCCAGGTTTATTTAACTATTTGAACTCTTTCTCTACCCACCAGGGTGAGATTCCCCACTGATGTCTCTGGATGAATAGTTCAAGACTCTAGATCACCTAACCCAGTGGCTCTCAACCTTTTTCTTTCTGCTCACATACCACCTTAAGGAATTCCTTACAACCCACAGAGCACCTGCGGCATTCTATGCTATAGGTGCTCCGTAGTTAGTAAGGGATTCCTTAACGGTAGTATGTGAGTGGAAAGAAAAAGGTTGAGAACCACTGAGTCCTAACTCAATGCTAGAACTCATGAAATTCCCACTATTTCCACACCATTTCTGCTTCAAGTTTTGTTCCTTTCATTTTCCTGCAAACACAATGGGTAGTTAAATTTCTCCAGTCTCCAACATGTTGACAAAATACTTGTGCTTTATGAATGGGACTGTAGAACTGAGGGTGTTTGCAATGTAAAGTTTATTAGGAGAGAAAGAACAACCAGGACACAGCTGGAGGAATTTCTCAGGCTTTTAGAGCAATTGATAGGTGGTTTAACATAGAATATAAAGCTCAACAGCACAGTAAAAGCCCTTCAGCCATTGATGCTGTGCTGACCCATATCTTCTTTGGCTTGGCTTCGCGGACGAAGATTTATGGAGGGGGTAAAAAGTCCACGTCAGCTGCAGGCTCGTTTGTGGCTGACAAGTCCGATGCGGGACAGGCAGACACGATTGCAGCGGTTGCAAGGGAAAATTGGTTGGTTGGGGTTGGGTGTTGGGTTTTTCCTCCTTTGCCTTTTGTCAGTGAGGTGGGCTCTGCGGTCTTCTTCAAAGGAGGTTGCTGCCCGCCAAACTGTGAGGCGCCAAGATGCACGGTTTGAGGCGTTATCAGCCCACTGGCGGTGGTCAATGTGGCAGGCACCAAGAGATTTCTTTAGGCAGTCCTTGTACCTTTTCTTTGGTGCACCTCTGTCACGGTGGCCAGTGGAGAGCTCGCCATATAACATGATCTTGGGAAGGCGATGGTCCTCCATTCTGGAGACGTGACCCACCCAGCGCAGCTGGATCTTCAGCAGATGCAAGGATCGACAATGAGATAGACAACAGACTCGCCAAGGCAAATAGCGCCTTTGGAAGACTACACAAAAGAGTCTGGAAAAACAACCAACTGAAAAACCTCACAAAGATAAGCGTATACAGAGCCGTTGTCATACCCACACTCCTGTTCGGCTCCGAATCATGGGTCCTCTACCGGCACCACCTACGGCTCCTAGAACGCTTCCACCAGCGTTGTCTCCGCTCCATCCTCAACATCCATTGGAGCGCTTTCATCCCTAACGTCGAAGTACTCGAGATGGCTGACCCATATATTCCTTAAAAAAAGGACCAAACCTACCCTAACCCATAAACCTCTATTTTTCTTTCATTCATGTGCCTGTGTAAGAATCTCTTAAATGCCCCTAATGTTTCAGCCTCCACCACGATCCCTGGCAAGGCTTTCCAGGCCCACACAATTCTCTGCGTAATAAACTTACTCCTGATGTCTCTCCTAAACTTCCCTCCCTTCACTTTGTACATATGTACATATCCCCTCTTCACTCTGGTACCATCGGCTGAAAGGTGCAGGAGCCTCAAGACGAACACTCAGCAGCACAAGGACAGCATCTTCCCCATTGCCATCAGATTCCTGAATAACCAGTGAACCAAAGACACTCCCTTACTTTTCATGCCCTATTATTTGCTTTTTTTTTATATAGTAATGTCGTAAGATCCTCTATGACACTGCCACAAAACACCAAATTCCATGACTTGTTCATGACAATAAATCCTGATTCTGATTCTGATATGTCCTCTGGTGTTTTCTATTCCTGCCCTGGCAAACAGGTACTGGCTGTTCACCCTTCCTACGCCTCTCGTGATCTTGTAGACCTCTATCAAGTCTCCTCTCATCCTTCTATGCTTCAAAGAGAAAAGGCCCAGTTCTACTAACCTTGCCTCATAAGACTTATTGTCCAATCCAGGCAACATCCTTGGTAAATCTCCTCTGCACTTTCTCCATGGCTTCCACATCCTTCCTATAATGAGGTGACCAGAACTGCAGGAAAGGATCCAAAGGTTCGTTAGAACATAGAACGTCCAGCACAAGAAAAGGCCCTTTGCCCCTTGATGTCTGCACTGAACATGATCCCAAATTAAACTGAATCTCTGTAACATGCACATGATCCTTATCCCTCCACACAATGCATGTTCAGCGTGGGTGAGAAGGTGGGTGAGAGAGAGCTAGTGGGTGAGTGAGTGAGAGAGTGAGTCAGAGAGTGGGTGAGTGGATGAGTAGGCAGGTGAGTGGGTGAGGTAGTGGGTGGGCGAGTGAGTGACAGCGAGGGTGGGTGAGTGGGTGAGAGAGTGGATGGGTGGGTGAGTGGGTAAGAGAGTGGGTGGATAAGTGAGTGACAGCATGGGTGGGTGAGTGAGCGAGTGAGTAGGTGAGTGGGTGAAAGAGTGGGTGGATGAGTGGGTGACAGTGTGGGTAGGTGAGAGGGTAAGAGAGTGGGTGAGTGGGTGAGAGTGTAGGTGAGTGGGTGGGTGAGTGGGTGAGAGTGTGTGTGGGTGAGTGGGTGAAAGAGACCCTTCAGCCTTTGGAACTCATAAGAACACAAGCTAGGGCTATGTCATTTTCACGTGGTCTAATTCTCCTGATGGATCATCCACCTTCCCTTATATTTTTTCTGCACTTTCCTTGTATCCCAAGATTCCTCTCATATCCATGAATATCTATTGATCTCTGTTTTAAATGAACACAGTGACTGAAACTGAATAGCCATCTTGAGTACAAAACTCCACATCCACATCCACACTCCCTCAGAATGAAAAAAAATTCTCCTCGGCTGAGTGCTAAATCTGCCGGAGAGAATATCCTCCTACATCCAGCTACCATGCTCATCAAGTTTTCTTTTCAAAGAAACTACTCTTCTAAACTAAAGAGAATCCAGACCTTGTGTTCAATCTCTCCCTATTCATAAAATCCACCTTCCCTGGATGCAATCTACTGAATCTTTTTATCTAGAAAATTCAGCATGTTCCCAAGGTCACGGGAACTGCTCTGCTTAAGACAGCAAAATGAAATGCAGCTTAGAGCATCACACAAACTAACCTCCCCTCCATCAGTGCCTCATATTGTCTCAAGAAAGTTGCCAACAGATTGAAAGACCCATCCAACCATGGTCACAGTCTTTTCTCCCCCATTCCATCAGGTAAATAAAGCTTAAAAGTTCAGTATCAAGGACAGTTTTCTTCCTGCTGTTATCAGATTCTTAAATGGGCCCTTCACTGGGTAAACTTTGTCACTGTAACACCATACTTATCCCTCTCAACTTATTGCACTGTAGAGCCTATACATTTGTTCCATTATTGCACTGCCTGCTGTATTTAGATATGGGTTGACTTGCCTGGATAGCACACAAAAATAGCTTTTGCACTGTACCTCTATTAGATAAACAATTCAATTTAATACTTTTTTCATACAACAACAGGACAGAAACTGACCCTTCAGCCCATCTAGTCTGTGCCGAGCTATTATTCTACTTAGACCCCCTGACCTGCACCCAGACCACACCCCTCCTGTCCATGTACCTGTCTAAATTTTTCTTATATGTCAAAATTGAACCTGCAATTACCAATTCAGCTGGCAGCTCAGTCCACACACCCACCACTCTCTGCATGAAGAAGTTGCCCTTAATATTCCTTTCAAAAGTTTCCCCTTTCATCCTACCTCATTTGGAGGCTAAAACGACAAACAAAGACCAGCTTTGCACCTCGTCTAAAATAACCAATATAAAACATGGGCTGTCGAGCTGGAAGAGACAGTTCAGAGGCTAGCATGAAACATAAGCACCAGCATGGATATGATGCTCTCAACAGCTTCCACAGATGTTCCATTGAAAATCATATTTGCTGGGTGCATCCCAGCGTGGTGCAGTCTGCGGAGTTCACTGCAAAATGGCTGCACGGTTTATGCAAATCACACATCCCGAAGCTGGCAGCACAGATCCAGTAAACTACAGTGGATCACATGGCACAATATTGAGAGCAGTTGCATTATTATTGAACAAAGTTTTTTTTTTAACTTATTCATCACAAGATACCTAATACATTGGGAAGGATCCTTCTGTGAACAGAAGGTTATGTCTCACAATCATGCAACCATGTAATGCGCACAGTTAACAGAATATATAGTTACAATGAGAAGAAAGATCAATTAGCACCAAGCAAGGGCAGCAAGGTTGTGGGGTTCATTCACAAGGCTGATGGCTGTGGAGAAGAAAGCTCTCTTTCATTGACTTAAGCCTTCTCTCCAATGGGAGGAGGAAGAAGAGAGTGTTGGATAGGTCCTAGAGTATATTGGCGACCTTCACGAGGCACTGGGAGAGGTAGATGGAGTTCATAGAGGGGATGGAAGTTTGCATTTTGTTCTGCACTGCATTCACCTCCTCTGTAGCTTGATCCAATCACGAGGAGAGCAGCTCCCGTCCCATGCTGTAGTATAATTTTCAATGGTGCATCTGTGGAAGTTGCTGAGATGGGGTTGGGGAAACATGTTCGACTTTGTGAGTCTTCTCAGAAAGTAGGGGCGTTGGTGCGCTATCTTGACCAAAGAGCATCGCAAGTCAGGTCATTGAAGATGTTTATTCCCTAAAGCTTCCAAATCCTATGTGCAAACAAAGAGAAGCTGAAGGGACTCAACAGGATCCATGGAGTGAAATGGATGCTCAAGATTTCAAGTTGAGACTAAAGTGGGAAGGGAAGCCAACGAACACTGCTTCTCACCCCAGTAATAATGATGTTTGGTTCCTATTGAAACAATTCTGATTCATTAATGAGTTCATTTCAGCAATCCTGCATTGTTTAAAAGAATGAAATGTATTTTCTTGCAACATCATTCACTGTTCAGTGCCTGGCATGAAATCTGTGTGGATCATAATTGCACAATATGGGAACAGGCCCTTTGGCCCTCAGAGGCTGCAGGCTATTAGTGACGTGCGGTCGAAGCACTCCCACTGGCTACAGACTACTCGCAAATTACAACCAAAGGACTCGCACCAGGCTGCAGACTGCTGGAGACATGGCCAAAGGACTCACACCAGGCTGCGGGCCGCTGGAGACTGGCTCATGTGAACCAGGTATTGGAACCGGGATTCAAGAGGGTGCTGGGGGCAAGGAGAGCTCCCAAATGGCCCTGGGCACTGAAGGCTTCCTCATCGTGTTAGAGGCTTGGATCTGCAGCTCAAGTTGTCAGTGATTTGAATGCGATTCTGTGAGGCGAAGCAGAGATTGAGGGAGAGCTGGAGGCGAATCCACAGACACTCAGTGACTGGGAGAATCTCTTTCCCTACTCTTTCTCTGACTGAAAGGGGCGACAGACAATGCTAATGGTGCATTAGCGTTGACAGACGAAAGACAATCTCATGTAACATGACCTTTTTGTTTTATTCCTTGACAATAAATAGTATCTGATCTGATCTACTTCTTTGGGAAACCTGTTCCTGATATGGACGACCGTCTGAGTGGAAAGGTTTGCCCCTCGGGTCTCTCTTCAATCTCTCCCCTAAGCTGATGACCTCTTAGTTCTTGAATCCTACATCCTGGGAAAAATACGGTGAGCATTTATTTTATCCATGCACCCACCCCCCTCTGCCCCCCCCCCCCGTGTTTTTACAAACCTCTACAGAGGGCAGCCTCTCTCATGTAAACAACATGAATCTGTCCCCTTGATGTTTCTTTCACCTGCTCTTGTTCCTGCTTCTTTATTCTTTGACAGCCCTGCACCATTCCCAGAGAAATTTTGTCTGATGACAATTGCCAAGTACATCACACTAAATTTGCTTAACTTGGCATACTGAAAGACGAACTCAAGGGATGTCCTGAACAATTTCCATGTCATGTGCTCAGCCACTGAATGTGTCTCCATTAACCTCCACCCTCTCGCTCATTCCCTTTCAGCAGAACTATGAACTCTTTCTTTGTTTCCAGTTTAATGGCCTGCTTTATTTAAAATCATATCATGCATCATGTGAAACTGTGAGAGGCCAACATGTCAGCCACAGTGGAACAAAACCTCAACCCTTCCGAAGGACTCAATGTCATTTTGTGTGGTTCTTATCACATCTCAATCAAGAATCAATTGAACTTTAAGATCAGCCATGATCTCGTTGAATGGCGGAGCAGGGCCAAATGACCTACCCCTGCTCATAGCTTCTATGTTTATATGCTTCTATGAACTCATTGATCTGGATAAAGCCATTTTAAAACATTACATTATTAGGTTGTCTTGACAGGTACTTTCTGCTAAATCGGGTATACAGGTTGCACTTCCCTTTTGAATGTGTCAGAAGAGCAGTTCACAGGAACACTGGACAACATTGGACAATGTTCTCTGTTGGAAAGTGCTCTCGGACCAGTTAATGCTTTGTTCGATAGCTGCGTGACCTCAGTGGCATCATCAGTCACCATCATCAACTTCAATTACTCTGACTGTCATAATTATCTGTGCTCTCAATTACTGTTGGTCCATACTCAATAAGAACTATTCAGCTCAAGTGTTGGCCATGCCTCTATGGCAGAGGCACACAACTCGTCCCATTCCCCGCAACTCCAGCATAGCATCAGGTGGATGTTTGGCCCATCGTGATCATGCTGACCAAAACCCATTTCAACTTCCCAACTGTTGGTCATCCAGAACTGCTTAAATGTGGAGAGATTTTCTGCCTCCATTAACCTTCCAGGCAGTGTCCCTGACCCCTACACTCATTTAGAAGAAGAAAAAAAATGGTTCTTATTCCTCTAACATTTAAGTTCAATCCGGGCCTTGAGTAATTGGCCTTGCTGCTGAAGGAAATTACCCCTTTCTCTGCCTCTAATTATATTACACACTGCAATTAAATCTCCTCACTGACCTGAAGACAACAACCCAAGCCCCTGACCATTCTCTTCTTGACATTACAGTCCTGGCAATATTCTCACACTTTCTGCAATCCTATCACATCCTCCGGAAACACTAAGCTCAATAAGAAGTTCATTTTAAGCACTCTTACTTTCCAGATTATTTGTCATTGAATCCCCATTCACCACCTCAGCTGGCAGTTCGTTCCACGCTCCCATTACTCTCTGTCTGAAGAAGTTCCCCTCATGTTCCCCCTTAACTTTTCCCCTTTCACTCTTAACCCATGTCCGTATCTCACCTACCCTCCATGGAAAAATAAACGATCTACATTTACCCTGTCTACCCCCCTCATAATTTTAAATACCTCCATCAAATCTTCCCTCATTCTTCTACACTCCAGTGAATAAAGTCCTAACCTGTTTAACCTTTCCCTGTAACTCAGTTCCTGAAGTCCAGGCAACATCCTAATAAATCTTCTCTGCACTCTTTTTATCTATTGAGATCTTTCCTGTGGTTAGGTGATATCTTTCCTGTAGTTCGGAAAGTGTTGCATCAAGTCTCAGGAGCAGGTCTTGAGACCTCAACCTACGGTCTCTGAGACCATTGTATGTGAGACAATGCATGAATCTTGCCTGAATAGGCTTACTCTGGTGGGGGTTTCAGAGAGCAGAAGTTAATACTCACTATTGTGTCTTGGAAGAATTTAAGCAGCTGTAAAGGGAGGTCAAAACCATTCCTTTTTGCTACATTTCCACGCCTCGCTTAAGAGAAAAATATTTCAGGCCAAAATGAATGCTGCATTGAAGGACATTTGGTGAAGAATGCATTCTTCTCAGTGGAGGACACAAAAATAGTTTTGTTACGAGCAACGCTGATTAAAAGTGAAATCTGCAAGTCACTCTGTGTCACTGCCATCAGGTTCCTTAAGCCTACACGAATATGAGGCAAACCCCGAGATAACAGGCTCTTTATTTCGAGTGATTCCTCAACTGTAGCTTTGTTCCAGATCTCACTTAGTTCTTTTACTTTATGTCAGGGTGGCTTTTACATTGTTTGTGGCTAATTATATTCCACAACATGACATTCCTCATTGCTCTGTAATGGCCTCGCTCATCAAGAAGATGCCCCGGACGGCTTGACAACCATCTCACTGGGTTGCTGCCGATGCTTACATCAAATTCTTTAATTCTCCCTCCTTAGATTTTTTTTTCTGTGTTTCTGAAAGTATTGACAGATCATTCAATGCAGACAAGTCTTCATGCTCTCAGTTCAAACACAATGCTGGGGAAATTCAGCAGGTCAAACAGATATCAGATTTCAGTTTTATTGTTAGAGTACATACATAACATCACATACAACCCTGAGATTCTTTAATCTGTGGGCGAGGTGTAATTACCACTTATTGGTAGTGCTAAACAAAGCTGTGCACAGCATATACATAACTAATGCTTCGGGGTTGAGCCCTTCAACGCGCTTCATGCTCTCAACTACTTCATCTGTGTGAATCAGTGACAGGAAATACTCAACAGGTCAGGAAGCATCAGTGGAGAGAGAAAGAAAATAAACACCCGCTCAGTTTTGTTTCACTGACACACCGTGATTTTGTTCTGAGCCTTGCTGATGTACAGTACTGCGTAAAGTTTGACTTGCTTGGATTGCAAGCAAAGCTTTTTAAGGTATCTTGGTACATGTGATAATAAACAGTTCAATTAATTTTGTTGGGACCAGGAAAGGTTCAGACAAATGGCTGACAGAGTGAAGAACAAAAGAGAGGAAAGGAGAAATTCAGAGATAGAAAAGGAAGTGTCCAAGACTGCAGGATGTGGTAATGAAGCAAGAAGCAGCACATGGCGACTTGGAAAGAAGAACAACAGTTTATTTTACAAGTTGGCTTGCCTCACTGCTCACAACAGGAACACTTTCTAAATATTATTTAACAGCACCAGTTAGAAAAATAGAGCACAACTGAAGTCCAAATCTAAATGGCCTGCACTCGAGAAGACCCTTGCTCTACGTAACCCATTGGTACATGGGTGGTGCTCCCAGATGTGTTGGCAGGAAACGGGGATACATTTTGCAGGTGGCTTACGCTGCTGTATGATACACTGCTGGTAAAAGCATTGAATGTATCAGGTGGGGAATGGGGTGCCAATCAAAGGGAGTTGGGGCTCAGATCCAAAACATGCTGTGGGACCTGCTGAGTTTCTCCAGCAGGGCTTGTGTATTAAACTACCAATCAAAGAGTCTGCTTTGCTCAAGATGGCGTGAACATTCCTCACAGCATGATCAAGATGGTGGCGCTGCCGGAGCTGACTAATGGCAGCGCTGTCACTGGTGTGGCTCTGCGGAGCGTGGGGAGCGGAGTCACAGAGTTCCCTTGGGGTCCTTCGCCCAGTCATACTTTTGCCAGCTCCATACACACTTTAAATGGCTTGTAAAAGGAGCCAACAATGAACGCGGGTTCTGAGCCCAAGATGGTTCTGCGTATGATCAGCTGCAGCCATGAAGGGTTGCAGACTCTGGGGGAGCAGCAGATTGGCCTAGAGCACGAGAAAACAGGGAGATCATCCCCTGTTGGAGAAGGAGAAGCAGAGGAGGCGACCCATGGGACGGTGACCACAGCGGCAAACCTGTGAGTGGTTCTGTGATTGAAGAAACACATGAGTGGCAGGCGGGCTGTTGGAGACTCGAGGTGAGGAACCATGTAGACTGCGGGTGACCGCAGTTAACAGAATCACATCCGGCTGCAGACTGGCTCAAGACTGGCTGATTGGGCGCTAGGCATCAGAACTGGGATGCGAGAGGGTGCCGTGTGCGCTGAAAGGTTCCTGACCGTGTAAGAAGTTCAGATCTGGAGCTCGGGCTGATGATGGTTTGGACTGGACTCTAGGTGGCTGCAGGGGCTGAGGAGGTGCTGAAGGTGAATGTACGGATACTTGATGACTCTGACGGGACACTTTTTCCTTCTCTTTCTCTGGCTGTAAGAAGCGCCTCAGGCAATTTCTGTCAATAGGAAATCTGTCTGCCTTACAACAGACTAGAGTGAATCTCACGTAATATTGCACTCTTTTTATTACATGCCAATGAATTGAATCTTGAATCTTGAACATTCTCAAGTTCTGTTGGTGCTTCATTCATTTGGACTAGTGCTAAGGCCACAGTCATCAAAATCAACATTGCTTTTTTCACATGAAATCGAAAACAGCATTTGTTTTGTTACAGTATTCAAAGGCTGGATTTCAGCTGTTGGAATTTAAGATAGCGAAATTAGAGAAAGGTTCATCTTGGTAAATCTCAAGGCCCTACTCATGAAATTCTGAACTGCCATCCATAGATTCAGTGGCGTTTAGAGCTTGTTAAATGTATTTTTTTTAAAGAAAAGTTGCCTCATTTGATTTTCATTGTAAAAAGTATCATTAATGAACAGAGATTCATGATTATGTCATAGCAAATCTGCTCAGTCCTCTTTGGTCTCAGAGACTGAGTTTACTAAGGCCGGATAACTGTGAGTCACACATTGGCAGCAAGAACCGAGAAATGCGTTCCTTCCTTCTTCCTGATACGAACCTATTATTTACATTCTGTTTTACGGGGAATGAAGTAATCTTGGGTTTGTTCATATGCCTGTTAGATGTTAAATGTTTTTGATGGATCGCAGAACAAAAGATGATATCATGTTATTAACACAGAAAGTGCCAGAAATACAAAGCAGCTTGGGGTGCATTGAAGGAGAGACGAGCAGATGTAATATTTGGTGAATAGTCTGCCATGGATGCATGTTCTCCTTGGAGACACTGAGTATCAGTGTGGTTTTGTTCACCTGTGACTGAACAAAATGTTGTCTGCTCAAGTGTGTGAGATGGGCGGATATTTCAGCGCACGGTGAGGGAGGCCATCACTGAGGGAGGAGACTGAGGGGCAATAACAGTGACGAAGGGGAGCAGAGAGTGCAACAGTGAGGGAGGGCATCACTGGGGGAGAGGATTGAGAGAGAGCATCAATGAAGAAAGACATCGCTGAGGGGGTGTAACTGTACAGAGAGGGGACACTGAGGGAGGGATTACGGAGGGAAAGTATTTTAATCATCAAAAAATATATAAATATGTGACAAAAAAAAATATAAGGGTGGCATGGTTAGCGCAGCAGTTAGTGTGACACTATTTCAACACCAGCAACTCAGGCTTGAATCCAGGGCTGTCTGTAAGGAGCTTGTATGTTCTTCCCGTGCTTGCATGGGTTTCCTTCCACCCTTCCAAATGCATGGGGGTTGTAGGTCAATTAGCTGTAATTATGTAGCATGGGTTCGTGGGCCAAAATGGACTGTTACCGTGCTGTATGTCTAAATTTAAAAATAAAAAAACAAATTAAAATATAATTGTGTTTCTCATTAGTAACATGTTCCACCCAGAGTGGAGAGACTAGGTGTAAGCCACTATTTGCTGGAAGTTGTCAATGGTATTTTCAATCATAATTCCCATTGATGTTCCTTTTTCCCTGGATGTAAGGTCACGAGGAGCCTAACCAGTCGTGTCGAACACATTGGGGAGATTACAAACCTGAATCACTGAAGATCTTTGCAGATAATTTGGGAAATAATATAAAAGTCGGGAAACTGGAGGCACAAAGAAGAAAATAAACTCAACAAAGTTTCTGTTGAAGGAATGACCTGCTACTGTTCACCATGAACTGTTTCTCGCTCCACTGATGCTGCCTGACCTGCTCAGTTTTTCAGTCACTTTTCTGTTTTCATTATTAAATCTTTTGGTCATGAAGACTTAAATCACAAGGTAATTAATAAATATACTGTATTTTTTTAATTAAAAAAGATGTAAAATGGTGACTGTATTTTGGGGTTTACAAAGACTGCCTCTATCTACTGATGAAAAGGATTAGATAGAACAAGAGGGGTGAAATTGGCTCAGGCACTGTAAAATCATTGAAAAAAATCATTGTAAAATCACTGTAAAATCATTGTAAAATCACTGTAAAATCATTGCAAAAATCATTGTAAAATCTGTAAAATCATTGTAAAAATCACTGTGAAATCGTTGTAAAATCGCTGTAAATAATTGCAAAAATCATTGTAAAATCACTGTAAAATATTGTAAAAATCACTGTGAAATCATTGTAAAATCGCTGTAAAATCATTGCAAAAATCATTGTAAAATCACTGTAAATCATTGTAAAATCACTGTAAAATCATTGTAAAAAATCATTGTAAAATAACTGTAAAATCATTGTAAAATCACTGTAAAAACACTGTAAAATCATTGTAAATATCACTGTAAAATCATTGTAAAAATCACTGTAAATCATTGTAAAATCATTGTAAAAATCACTGTAAAATCACTGTAAAAATCATTGTAAAAATCACTGTAAAAATCATTGGACGGTGGCAGGTTTAGTGTATCATGGACAGCACAGTTAGTGGTAACAGTCCCATGCTGTTACATTGCCAGCAATCGGGCTTGGGGTTCAAATCCCGTGCTGTCTGTAAGGAGTTTGTACATTCTCCCTGTGTCTACGTGGGTTATTCCGGGCAGTAAGGCATCCTCCCACACTTCAAAATATACACTGGTTGTAGATCAATAGGGCAGCATGGGGTCGAGGTCTGAAAGGGCCTGTTTCCTTGCTGTATGTCTAAATTTAAATTTAAGGTGAACACAGGAATTTAATTCAGCAATGGAGTTTCCATGTGTGCCCCTGACCGTATCAGAAGCACCGCTTCACTTGGAGATAGGACACAGACTGGGAGATCGGTTGATTGACCTCTGTCCACCATAATAGCACAGATTTCCCTGTGGCCACCCATTTCAATTCCCCGCCCCATTCCCTTGCTGACATCTCTGTCCATGGACTCGTGCACTGTCAGACTAAGATCACCTGCAAATTGGACACCTCATCTTCCATGTGGGCATCCGACAAGCAGATGGCATTAACATCAAATTCTCCTGTTTCCATTAAAATCACCACCTACCCACCCCCTCTTCTTCCCCCTGTCTTATCTCTCTCTCTCACTCTCCCCCCCTTTCTCTCTCTCTCTCTCTCTCTCTCTACCTATCTCTCTTTCCTTTTCCCTCTGTCTCCTTTCCACATCTAGAGATGTGTAGGCCAACATCAATTCTAACATTCTTCATAGCATATCCATATAACCATAACCATATAACCATTTATGGAGCGGAAACAGACCATGTTGGCCTTTCGAGTCCACACCGGTTCACTAATTTTGTGCGCCCTCTTCAGGCATTGGTCAACATCTTTTGTCTGTTGGTCCGGACCCCTCCCCCTTCTATTATTCACCCATTCTTTCCCCAGCCTTTCATTCAGATGCTATGTTTCTTCACTCATACTTTGAAGAAGTGCGCAGGCCCGAAATGTCGGCAAAATATCTTTACCTCCTATGGGCGTAGTAAGACCGGCTGAGTTCCTCCAGCCTTTCTGTGTTTTGACTACAATCACAGTGTCTGTGATGTTCGCATTTTACTAGAATCAGAAGCCTGCTGGGCCCCAAGTTTAGATAAATAAGATAGCTATTAAACAAGAAAGTTTGGCATAGGCTGAGGTTGAGTGCAATATACAAACGTGCTGGAGCAGCTCAGCAGGTCGCGCTGTGTCGGTAGGAAATAAAAGGCAGTGGGCCCCGTGACATGCTGAGTATTTCCAGCGCACTTGTGGAGTGATAGCTGGGGCTTTGAGCTTGATCAGGAGGTGAAGGAGGACACTATAATTGAAAATGCGAGAATTGGTAAATATATTAAAGTAAGAATAATTAGACAACATCAGAAAGAAAAAGTGTATACCAACAAGTGGACTAGAAGAGTGCAAGATGGAAAAAAAATGATTTAAAAAAATGAACAGGACCAAAGAACACAGAGTGCATGAGTCAAATCAGACAGCATGAAAACATCGTTTTCACACCGAACCTTGGCTCATTGGGTGTATTTAAAGCAGAGATCGATATGTATCTGAATAGTCAAGGTATCAAAGGTTATGGGGAGAAGGCAGAGGAGTGTATCAGCTCTTGATGGAATGGCAGAGGGGACTCGATCGGCCGAAGGGCCTACCTGCTCCTATATCTTACCGACTTATGGCTTAACCTCAGGTGGGCTTCCCGATCGTATCAGCGGTTTGGAGCTGGAGCTCGGGTTGCTGATGGCATCTGTGCAGCTGCAGAGGCTGCAGGGATGCTGGAAGGAAATCCACGGACACTCAGTACCTCTGAAGGGACTCTCTTTTGCCTCTCTTTCTCTTATTGTTAAGGGCACTGGGCAATACTCATGGCTACTCTTTGTTTGCTTTACGCCGGACAAAAGTTGAACTGCATATTACATTTTCTGTGCATTATTACATGAGAATGAAAGGAACCTTGGAACCTAAAGCCCTACTCATGCTCCTAAGTCACATGTTTGAGTAACTTTCTCTGCACTGACGTCCTTAAATAGAGAACTAAAAATTCTCCTTCGTGTAACCTAGGCCAAGTTTTGCAACCCTCTGCAAAGGCTGCACCGCTCAAATTCTAGCTTTTGTGCATCATTTATCTCCCTATTACCAGGTACAGGGCTTTTAGCTGCCAAATACTTGACTCCGGAATTCCCTCCCTGAACCTCTTTGACTCTTTAGCTTCCTTTCCTCCTTTATAATGCTGCCCAAAACTAATCCCTTCAACACAAGCGTTTGTTCAGCTGCTCTGAGATATACTGAGATGCCGCTAAGGGCCAAATTATGTGATAACACTCCTGCAAAGAACTTGGGATAATTTATTATGCTGAAGTGAAAAGGAAATAAAAGTTATGGCTAGGTTATTGCTCCACCAGATTTATATGCATGGTGCAATTTTCATTGTTAACGGTTGAAAATAGCGTTATGATCCAACCTTCACTGAACATTCAATGAGCTGTTCATACTCAACTTTAAAATTGATTGAGAACTTGTAATGAGTTTCTATGAGCACTTCCTCCATTAAAAAAATAATTATCTGCTGAATATGTAATCAGTCTCAAAAATATTCTTAGATCAGAATCAGACTCGGGTTTATCATCATAAACATATATTACAAAATTTGCCATTCAGCAGCAGTTTGGTGCAAAATTACTATAAATTGCAATTCCCTAAATACAAGATTTAAAAAGCAATAAATAAGTCATCGTCTGTTCAGAAATCTGATGACGGAGGGGAAGAAGCTGTTTTTTGTAATGTTGAGTTAGTGGTGTCTTCAGGCCCTGCACCTCCGTCCTGATGGTAGCAGTAAGAAAAAGGCATGACCTGGGGAGTGAGGGTCCTTGAATGAAACTAACTGTGCAAATGGTATAAGGATCCAGAGAGTAAACATTGTCCTACTGGTGCTTTGTAGATGTGGAATAGATTTATTTATTGGAACATCAAACAGCATGAGAACAGGCACTTCAGCCCATGTTGTCTGCACTGAACATGGCACCAAATTAAACTGAATCTCTTCTGCCCGTACATCAGCCACATCCCTCTATTTCCTGCATAATCATGTATCTATCTAAAAGCCTCTTAAACACTTCTCTTGTATCTACCTCCACCACTACCCCTGGCAGTCCTTTCCAGGCACAGTCCAGGCACCCACCACTAACGCTCTGTATACCCTGTTTAAACTTTCTCCCTCTTGCCCGATATGCATGTCCTCCAGTATTCAACATGTGAAGAAAGATTCTGTCTACGCTATTCAAGGTTCTTCATAACTTTATAAACTAGTAAGTCTCCCCTCAGCCTCCAGGGCTCCAGAGAAAATAACACAAGTTGGACAAACTTCTCCCCATCACACATACCACCCCAATCCAGGCCATGTCCTCGCAAATCTCTACTTTACCCTTTCCAAAGGCTCCACCACCTTCCTGTAATGGGGTGACCAGAATTGCACACAATACTCCAAGTATGACCTCATCAAATATGCCTTCCAAACTGTTCTACCCACTGCCACAAATAATAAGACCATAAGACAAAGGGGTAGAAATAGGCTATTCAGCCCATGAAGTCAGCCTCACCATGTAATCATGAGCTGATCCATTTTCCCACTCAGCCCCAATGCCCAGCATTCTACCCAAAACCATTGATACCCTGGCTAATCAAGAGCCTATCAATCTCTGTCTTAAATACAACCAATGATCTGGCCCTCATAACTGCCTATGGCAACAATTCCACAAAAGAGATTCCTCTGCATCTCTATTCTAAGCAGCGACTGTTCAATCCTAAAGTTGTGCCCTCTTGTCCAGGACTAACTTTTCGACATTTACTCAGTCCACGCCTTTCATCATTTGAAATGTTTCAATGAGATCCCCCCCATTCTCCTAAATTCCAACAAGGTACATGCCAAGAGCTGTCAAACACTTCTCAAACCTTTTCATTCCCAGAATCATCCTGCGAATCTCTCCTGAACCCTCTCCAATGAGTGAATCAAAAATGCTCCTCCATTTGGCACAACTTGTCTTTACCCTCAATAGCTTCTACTTTGACTTATCACAGATTGTCCAAGCCATGGGTGGCCACATGGGTCCCAGCTACAGCCTTTTTGTTGGCTATGTTACAAACTATAAGCCTGCACAGGCAAGGCTCCTCAACTCTTCCTCTGCTACATTGAGAATGACATTGATGCTGCCTCATGCACCCACACTGAGCTCATCAACTTGATCCACTTTGCTACTTACTTTCACCCTGACCTCAAATACACTTGGTCCATTTCTGGCAACAATTTCCCTTTTCTCAATCTCTCTCTCCACCTAAGGAGACAAACCGTCTATAGACATTTTCTACGAACCCACCAACTACAACAAATACCTCAACTACACCTCTTCACACCCTATATCCCGAGACGTCCTCCTTGTACAAAAACATAGCTTCCTCTTGACAACCATCAACTCAACCTTGACCCACATTTCCCACACATCTGCCCTGGCCCCCTCTGCCCATAGATGCAACAAGGATAGGATTCCCCCTGCTCTCATCTAGCATCCCAACAGCCTCCGCATCCAATACATTATCCTCCACAATTTCCGCCACTGACAACGTGATCCCAGCACCAGCCGCATCTTCCCTTTTCCTCTTCTCTCCAACTTTTGCAGGGACTGCTCCTTCCATGACTCCTTCATCCACTCATCCCTTCCCATTAATCACCCTCTTGATACCTACAGTGGTGACCGCAGGAAATGCTACACTTGAGCCCACCCCTCCTCCCTCACCACCAAACAGTCCTTCCAGGTTAACCAAAACTTCACTTGTGAAGCTACAGGGGTCATCTACTGCACCCTGTGCTCCCATTGTGGCCTTCACTACATCAGAGAGACTGGACACAGATCAAGATATCATTTCATTGAACACCTTCACTCCATCCTCTGCTATAACGGGAAACAGTGGCCAACAATTTCAATTGCGGACTCTATTCCCACACCAACATGTCTGTCCATGGACACATGCACAACCAAACCAAAGCCACCTGAAAATTGGAGGAACAACACCTAATACTCCGTCTGGGCACTCTCCAACCATATGGCATTAACATCAACTTCTCCATTTTCTATTAGGCCCTTCCCCTGTTGTCTCTCTCTCTCTCTCTCTTTCTTTCCCCATCCCTCTGTTTCCTTTCCGCCAACTCCCACCCCCTTTGCTCTCAGAGAGCTACCCCTCTTCTGCCCTCTGACCCATATCTGTTGAACCTGGAATTAGCTTGAATGAGATACTTGGCGAGACTTTGTCTGGCCTCTTAATGAAAGTAAAACCACAGTACAATCAAAGGGCAGGGGAATCCTTTCACCATCCCAACTGACATTTATCCCTCAAAGTAAGACTGGAAAAAGAAAGCAAAGTTTTTGGGAGGATGTAGAACACTGTGATCATTGATCAGACTACAGTGTTTACATTTCAAAATTAATTCATTGGACTATTTAAACGTTCTGAGAATGTGGTGCACTAAGCTTATTTCTTATTAGTTAGTCGGGAGGTGGGAGCTTGATTCTGCATCTAATCCACGCCAAAAAGCAGCCAAAAGGCAGTGTTCCATTCCCCAACAGGAATATCTCTACCCTTGAAAAGCATAAAAGATTACGCAGAAAAAGTATATCTCTGTGGACTTGTCTCGTCTCCTGACCTTACATTATGTCTTTTATCCTGTAACGGTCCAGGAGTATTATTTCTCCAGGTGTCGTATAAAAGCAACACGCTTGTTTGTTCAAAGTACTAATGAAATTCGACACTTCAAAAGCTTATTTTATTTCAACAGGAGCAAGGGAAATAAAAGTCCCCTTCAATCTCTTCTTTCTGTCTGTTACCTCTAGTCTCATGGTGTAGCTGAGAACAGCCATTGGTTCACATACATAAACAAACCAGATTCCTGCTTTTACGTAACCACCCCCCAGTAAAAGCAGTCTTTATTTCGATTAACACCTCCATGAAAGTGGAATGAGTCTGCAGTGGGGAATCAGCTGCGTTGTTTTACTATGAGCACAGAAACAGATGATTGGAATTGAGAAAGTAAAATTGTTCCCCCCTCCCCCACCCCCCGCAGTTCTGGCGACATTTCCACTTTGTAGTATACAGAGCAAGTTGGGGTTTACAAAAAGACAGAAAATGCCTTGCACGTGAGAGAGATAGAGAGAGAGAGAGCACTCAAGGTCCCACTGACACCGATATGATGATGAGCAGACAGTTTCTTCGGGGGAGTCAAACACTGGAGATTGTTCCAGACATTGCGGAAGCCCTTCCGAACCTTCCCCGAAATTGGATAATTTGACTGCCTGCTTTTTGTTTGAGAGAGCAGAGTTGCCCTAAAATCTCATTGATGGAATTGATGATTGTGCAGAGAAATGATGCAAAGCTTAGTTCTGCGTGCCGTGCTGGCAGCTTGCAAAAAGGCACTTGTGGCCCTGTGGAACTGTTGCTATCAAATGTGAATTTAGACTCACCTCCTGGAGCAGCCTTGGACTCCGAGGTTCAGAGGGAAGAGAGAACCATAGCTGTTTTGTCACTTCAAGTAGAAATAAATCTACTCAAACACAGATGTATTTAAGGAAATTGATATTAAAACATTCTTAAAAGGTTAAAAATAGAGGAGAAGGTGGCGGGGATGTGCCTGCAGGGAACAAAGAGACAATGGGCCAAATGGCCTGTTTCTGTGCTCTCTATTCTAAGTAATTATATAACTCTAGTAGCAAGGAGTTATGTTTCAACGCAAGGTCTATTATATTGTTACAACTGTATGCGTGGAAATAATCTCATTATAGTGTGACAGTAATGCATTGAGAAATAAGACACTATATTCTAGCACAATTATAGGGAGGAACAGGACAAGGAAACAGGCCTGGAGACACATGAGAGAAGGCAGATTCTGGAATATGGAGCAAAATGCAATCTGCCAGAGGAACTCAGCAGGCCAAGCAGGAAAATAATAAACAGGTCTGACAGTCCCAGTCAGTGAAAACCATTAATGATCACGTTATTTTCGCGCAAGGTTTGCACGATTAGCGTCACAGTTAGCGCAACGCTATTACAGCGCCAGCAACCCAAGTTCTAATCCAGCGCTGTCTGTAAGGAGTTTGCATGTTCTCCCCATTCTGGTTTCCTCTCACTCTTCAAAACATACAGGAATTATAGGTTAATTGGGATATTTAAGTGGCACAGGCTGTGGGCCGGAAGGGTTCGTCTGATTTTGTCCTATGAATTCTCACTTCTGAGACCTTTCAATAAACCTATCAACCTGGATGTTTTTGGAAATGTGGGAGGAAACTGCTGCACCCAGAGGAAATTAATATAGTCAGAGTGAGAACAGGCAAACTCCACAATGACAGCTCCAGAGGTCAAGATCAAACCCTGGTCCTGTGAGACTGTGGCTCTATAAGCAGGTACTGATGGAACCTCAGGACTGTGTGCTCAGCCGGCTCCTGTTCATGCTGTTGGCCCATGACTGCATCACCAGATCCAGCTCCAAACGGGTCATCAAGTTTGCAGATGATCCACCAGTAATTGGCCTCGTCAGCAACAATGATGAGTCACCCTAAAGAGTCGTGGTGGAAAATTTTGTGATACGGTGTGAAAGTAATGACCCGAGTCTCAATGTGGGCAAGAAGAAGGAAATGACTGTGGACTTCAGAAGAACCAGAAAGGAACACCATCCACTGCACATCAATAACTCTGTAGAGGAGAGAGTGGAAAGCATCAAGTTCCTTGGAGTTCACATAATGAATGTTTACCGTGGACACACATTGTATCCTCCCTTGTCTAGAAGGCACAACAGTGACTGCACTTCCTGAGAAGACTGAAGCAGGCAAAGCTACCAGCCACCATCATGTCCACCTTCTACAGGAGCTCTATCGAGAGTGCCCTGGCTGGCTGAGTCACAGTGTGGTACGTTTGCTGCTGAGATGTGGATTGGAAGTCAATCCACAGGACCATAAGAGTGGCAGAGAGGATCAATGAAGTCTTCTTCCTCCCCCACACATCACGTATACCAGGCTCATTGACTGAGGACCCCTTCCACACGCATACAGCATCTTTGGGGAAGAGATACAGGAGGATCAGAGCCAGCACCACCAGGCTGAGGAACAGCTTCTTCCCATAGGCAGTGAGAATGCTGAACGACTAAAGGAACTGCTCACACTAACCATCTGAGACTCTCATATTTATGTAACAACATTTATCTATTTATTTATTTGTATATATGAATGCCTGTCCTTTATATGTATTGTTGTCTGCATGTGTGTTACTTCTGGTTGTGTATTTGCGTGCTTTGCACCGCGGACCGATGAACACTCTTTCGTCAGGTCATACTTGTGCAATCAGATATCAATAAACTTGAACTTGGCTAGATGCAATACATTATAAGAACAGTGGAGAGCACTGAGTGCAAACTTAGTTGGGTTCCAGTTGGAGCAATGAATCTTCCAAAGGAGCTTCTTCAGATCCATTATTAAAAGCATCCTAGCATCTTACATCACAGCGTGGGATTGGAGTGTTTCTGCTCAGGATCAGGAGTTGCAGAAGCTAATTAGAGTGGACTTGCTAAACTGCTAGCAGAAGACACCTTCTCACTGCACCAGGCATAATGTGTGGCTAAACTTGAAACTTAAAGCTGAATCCATCCGTATCCTTTGGAATGGTGGATTCCATAGTTACATCCACCATATTCCAGCAGTGTGGCAACCAACCGCAGTTTCTTTGTGGCTTTTCTCCACAGTACAGATCCAGAAACGCCAAAGTAAAACCAATGCATCTTGTCCTCAGAAACATCGCGTTCCATTCTTGCCTTATCAAAGTGCACAGACAACGTGAGAACATAAGAAATAGGAGAAGGAGTCAGCCATCCGGCCCATCGAGCCTGCACCATCATTTAATAAGATCATGCTTGATCTGATCATCGACTCAACTCCACCTACCAGCCTTTTCCCCATATCCCTTCATTCTGTTTTTTACGTAAATATCTATCTAACTGAACCTTAAATATGTTTAATGAAGTTACCTCAACTGCTTCCCTGGGTAGAAAATTCCACAGATTTACTACTCTCTGGGAAAAACAGTTTTTCATGATCTCAGTTTTAATCTATTCCCCTGAATCTTGAGGCTGTGCTCCCTAGTTATGGTCTCACCTACCAGTGAAAACAATTTTTCTACCTCTCTTATCTATCCCTTTCATAATGTTATATACTTTCCTTTATTTCCTTATTTAACCAACGCCGACTCTTCCCTCTCTTACTGCCCTTATTTTTATATTTTTGTTGAGCATTGTGAAAAATCTCTTTGAAAGTCTTCCACTGTTCCTCAACTGTTCTACAACCAGCCTTTGCTCCCAGTCCACACTGACCAATTCCTCCCTCATCCTGTTGTAGTCTCCCCTGTTCAAGCGTAAAACACTAGTTTTTGATCTAACTATTGCACCCTCCATCTGTATGAAAAATTCAAACATTCTATGATTGCTTTTTCAAAGAGGTTCCCCAACTACTAGATCGTTAATTTTACCTCTCTCATTGCACAATACTAGATCTAAAATACCATTCTCCCTTGTTGTTTCCTTAACATGCTGCTCAAGAAAGATATTACAGATGCATTCTATGAAGGCATCCAGACTACATTGATTTTCACAATCTACATGGAAGTTGAAGTCCCTCAAGATAACTGCCGTTCCGTTCTTACATGCCTCAGACATCTCTCAGTTAATTGCCTGTGTCACTGTGCTATTGTTATTTGGTGGGCAATAGACAACTCCGGGCTGAAGAGGCCTGCCTCCCCTTTTAGGTCGAACCATATCTGGAGATCTACTACCGCTGTCCACAGTTATGGAGTGGTGCACCCTGGAATCGGCCTACGTGCGTTTACTCCTGCTGCGGCTGAGTAAAGGGGATGCAGCATTGGTTGAGGATCAGAAAGAAAAGTTCTAGTAGAAAATTTTTTAAGACTGGAGAGAACTCTGCAATGGAGTTCACAATTGTTAGTGTTTAGACTAGAGTGGAAAGAGACTGGTCGTGTTATGTAGACATAGTATTGTGCTTGTTCTCCCGGCCCGGGGCTCGGCTGCCAACGGTTGGGCTGTGCGGGCTGCCGGGGTTTGCCTGGTCTCCGGTGGCGGCAGCAACAGGACCTTGGGCCTCCGGCGGCGGCAGCAACAGGACCTCAGGCCTCCGGTGGCAGCAGCAACAGGACCTCGGGCCTCCGGCGAGCTCTCCACTGGCCACCGAGACAGAGTGCAACAAAGAAGAGGTACAAGGACTGCTTAAAGAAATCTCTTGGTTCCTGCCACATTGACCACCACCAGTGGGCTGATATCGCCTCAAACCATGCATCTTGGCGCCTCACAATTCGGCGGGCAGCAACCTCCTTTGAAGAAGACCACAGAGCCCACCTCACTAACAAAAGACAAAGGAGGAAAAATCAGACATCCAACCCCAACCAACCAATTTTCCCTTGCAACCGCTGCGACCGTGCCTGCCTGTCCCGCATCGGACTTGTCAGTCACCAATGAGCCTGCAGCAGACATGGACATACCCCTCCATAAATCTTCGACCACGAAGCCAAGCCAAAGAAGAAGAAAGAAAGACAACTCCACCAGTGTTTTTTTTTTTCTCTTTACTATTCTTAATCTCTACCCAGATGGACTCAACATTCTGTTCCTTAGATCTTTTATCATTTCCGACTGTTGCCCTGATCTCATCCTTGATTAAGAGTATCACCCTTTCACCCTTACCTTCCTGTCTATCTTTTTGTACTACCTGATACCTTTGAAATTTTAATTCCCAATCATGTCCACCTTGCAACCATGTTTCTGTGAGGCCACTAAATCATATGCCTGGGTACTGATTTGCACCTCAAGTTCACAAACCTTGTTTTTAATATTATGGGCATTCTGATAAAGTGCCCTTATGCTCATTGTCCTTTTAGAATCTAGTGACCTCTGCATCCTTTGGGTTTGACTTTTCTGCCCTCTATTTTTCTTTTTATCTTTCCTTATTCTGTCTTTGGTCTCGGTACCACCTTCGTCATTCTTTCTTTGTAGGTTCCCTTCCCCCTGCCCAATTAGTTTAAATCAATAGTTCTCAACCTTTTTCTTTCCACTCACATACCACTTTAAGTATTCCCTATGCCATAGGTGCTCTGTGATCAGTAAGGGATTGCTTAAGCTGGTATGTGGGTGAAAAGAAACAAGTTGAGAACCACTGGTTTAAACCTTGCCCAACAGCACTAGCAAACAATCTCCCGAGGACATTGATCCCGGCCCTGCCCAGATGGAGACCGCCTGGTTTCTACGATCCCATCTGCCCCCGAACCATTTCCAGTGCCTCAAGAAACTGAAACCCTCCCTCCTGCACCACTGTTCAAACCACATATTCATTCTAACCATCCTGCTATTTCTATTCTGGCCACTTTGTGGCACCAGTAATAATCTCGAGATTATTACTTCTAAGGTCCTACTCAATTTATCTCCTAGCTCCCTAAATTCAGCTTGTAGGACCTCATCCTGCTTTTTTCCTATATCGTTGGTACCACTATGGACCACGACAGCTGGCTGTTCACCCTCACCTTTCAGAATGTCTTGCAGCTTCTCTGAGACATTCCTGACCCTTGCACCTGGGAAGCAACACACCATCTGGGAGTCCCTTTTGCCACCACCCTTACTCTAGAATCCCCTCTAACTATTGCTCCACCACTCTTTTTCCCTCCCTCTTGCACAGCAGAGTCAATCACAGTGCCATGATCCTGGCTACTGCTGCCTTCTCCTGATGAGCCATCTCCTCAACAATATCCAAAATGGCACATCTGTTTGGGAGGGTGATGACTGCAGGAGACTCCTGTGCTACCTTCCTATTACTGAACTTGCTGTTGGTCACCCAGTCCCAAGTCAAAGTTAGGAAGAGATATACCACCAGGTGTCATCAGTCAGGATTCAATGTTTACAGAAAACGTGAAGCAAGTCCCCAGGAACTCTCAAATTTACTCATTCTGCTTCCTCAGCGACAGAAATGGTTCCAGACAAACAGTATAAATCATCAGCTGAACATATTCTCTGATTAAAAAGGCTCTGGATCTTTTCAAGGTAAGAACAGCCCGCCATTCAATTGGAAATGAACCAAGTTGGCGCTGTGAATTGCATGTGAGAAAAACTCTTTTCTTTGTTTCTTAATTTTTTTCTGGATGACGAATGCCAGAGATAGAGAATGGATAGTCTTGCTCTTTTCATGTGCAACATCAGCACTGGACATCACGATATCACGATGTAGACGGGCTCCGATCTCCCATCCTTGTGAGATGTTGACACCTAAAGGATCATAAAGGATTCCATCTCCCAGGTCACAACCTCTTTTCACTACAGGTACTACCTTCAGTTATAGAAACCTGAAGTTCACCACCTGTAGGCTGAAGAACAACTATCAGGATGTTGACTCTCCCTGTACTACCCTAACCGTAAACTAATCTGGGGCCTCCAAAAGAACTGCCTGCTCTATTGAAATATCATTTCTTTATTGTACCAACTATAACCATTAATACTATATCCATTTGTCCTCAGGAGTTTGTGGAGGATTGACATAACGTCAGAAAACCTGGCAAATTTCTACAGATATGTGGTGAAGAATGTGCTGACTGGCTGCATCATGGTCTGGTATGGGGACACCAAGTCCCCCAAGTGTAAAACCCTACAAAAGTTAGTGGACACAACCCAGGACTTCAACCCTTCCCATCATCGAGAACATCTACTGGGAACCAGCTGTCCAAGAGCAGCAGCAGCAGTAATTGTCAAGGATCCACACCACCCAGCACACACTCTGTTCTCGCTGCTACCATCAGGAAAGAAGTATTGGTGCCACAAGACTCGCACCACAGGGTTCAGGAACACCTGCTACCCCTCCACCATCAGATTCCTCAACAACAAGCTCAATCACGGACTTATTTAAGGACTCTTACTTTTGCACTTTATCGAGTATTTTTTTTTGCTCTGTATTGTGCAGTTTTTTTTTACATTTCTTTATTTGTTTACATTTGTACGTTGAGTCGGTTTTTTTTTTGCACTACCATTAAGTGCCTCGTTGGCAGGGGAAAAAATATCTCAGGGTTGTATGTGATGTCATGTATGTACTCTGACAATAAATCAAATCTACTCTTTGAAACAAGCATTATCTCCCTTTCTGACTTGGCAAATTGTGGTAATTTAATTTATACTGTTGTAGTTGGCGTTTCTTGCGTACCTGCATGGCTGCGACAAGTAAGAAGTTTCGTGCATCTGTACATACCTGCATTGGTGTATATGACAAGAAGCTCCCAAGTTCAAGTCCATTCGGTCTACTTGCTAAATATGAAGGGACCGGAGGGATAGCTCTCAAGTGCAAGCAGCAGATTTTTAGTTTGATTTGGCATCACGTTCAGCACAGGATGTTTCAATCTACTTGACCGTCATGCTAAGGTATAGATGAAAGTGTTCAAAAAAGTGGGGAAGCTTAGTCAAAGAAACAGATTTTGAAGACACATCACAAGAGGAGAGAGCCTGCGAGGGGAATATCAGTCAATCTCCTTGACATCATTGGAATTAAGAAACAACACTAGATTGTGTTCACATTCAGTGTGTCCATCTCACCGGCTCACGAAAAGTTGCACGCCAGTGCTGGTAACTGGTATCTGTAAAGATGGGTGTTTGATGGTCAGCAGACAGGTTGGGCCAAAGAGTCTGATTGTGTGACTGGTGACAATGTGGTTTTGAAGGATGGGAGGAAACCAGAGCACCCAGAGGAAATCCACACAGACACGGGGAGAACATACAAACTTCTTGCAGACAGCTCCAGATTCGATTGGAACCCGAGGCCAAGACCCATCTTTCTCCCTAATTAACTTAAAACTAATGACATTATGATCACTGGGCCCAAAATGATCCCCTACACATACTTCTATCTCCTGTCCTGTCTCATTCCTCAGTAGGAGATCCTGTATTGCACTCTCTCTAGTTGGTATCTCCATATTTTGATTTGCAAAACTGTGCTGAACACTTTCTTGCTGGCAGCAGCACGAATAAAGCATGTCCTGGGTAGCGTAGATCCATGTTAATTACTGCTGCTTTCCGTGTTCCATAGGAGGTAATGTTTTGGACTTGGGTGCTTCATTCCACCTCCTCTATTCCACCTCTACTCTTCACTTACCTTGTTTAACTCCACTGGAGTTAATCAAGTTTGTAGCTGCTCCCCATCCACAAATGTCCCAACCCACCCCTTCACCTTTGCCATCCATGATACCATGACTCTATGACATGGGAGGAATGAGGAGTGTGTTCGCATAAGCAGTAGAATGTTAAACCTGAAGAGAAAGTGCCTCCAGTGAAGGGTGATGAACATGAAACATTAACTCTGTTTCTCTCTCAATATTTCCTGAGTTAGTGAATTTCCCCAGATTTTGTGGATTTAGTACTTGGATGGAATGGAAATGTGATAGCAGAAAATGCAATGTCAAGTTCCCTACCGTCTGGTCTGATCACATGGGTTACATTTGATAAATAAACTGAAATATTCCAATTCATATATTCATCTACAAGAATAGGGAAATTTCACATCAAGACAAAAGCTCTAATAATTGCTTTCTGTATTATTCTCAATGCATGCTCAGTTATGTCTTTTAACCCAAAAGACTCTGGGTCATACTTAAACTGTACAAAGTCTTGGGGTCACTGAGGGTCACAAATAAATCAGTTAGCTTTGAAAATTACAAAAACATGGAGGAGGTAATCTTGAAGGGATCAGCAATTATTAGAATTACTTGGAAGAAATAGGAGATAAGCTTAGAAGAATTAAGAGGCTGATAGTTTTCTCCTTTTAACAAAAGGCCCTGATGTGTAACGTGAAGACTATTGAATAGAGTGAGATGAAGGGCTTGGCAGAGATATGGCTCAGTGTAGGATTAACAGTGTAATGTTAAACGCAATGTAAATATTATTGCACTCATACAGATTAATTCTGTTGAGGAAAGCATGGTATTGAGACAAGTAAAGTTTCAGTCACAAACTGAATATTTTAATTGGGAGAGCAAGCAATGAAGAGAAGGTGGGGTTTGGGGTGGGGGGGTCAGAGACTTATGAAGGGGTAGAGCATGGATGTATCATGCAGCCAGTCTTGGAGAGGAACAGCAGCTGGAGGCCCTGCCAATCAATATAATTAGCTTCTCCGGGAGCTCCTTTCGGTCTCGAACATTCCAAATTATGTTCATTCTCAGGGCCAGGACTGCAGTGAAAGTCAGATTCAGAATTATTATTGTTATGAACATGTCAAAAAATCTGTGTTTTGTGGCAGCATCAAATTTATATAAATCATCTTACTAAATCACTAAATTATCCATTCCCCCCCCCCCCCGCCCCCACATCGATGTGGTCTACCGGGATCATTGTTTGAAGAGGGTGCACAAAATCATTGAGGACCCCTTCCACCCTGCACACAGCATCTTTCAGCTGCTCCTATCAGAGAAGAAATACAGGAGGATCAGAGCCAGCACCTCGAGGCTGACGAAAAGCTTCGTCCCATGGGCAGTGAGAACGCTGAACAACCAAAGGAACTGCTCACAGTAACCATCCGAGACTCTCATTTGTACAAACAATATTTATTTATTTGTTTTCATAGATAAAATACTTGCCCTGCATATGCATTTGTTTGTCTGTGGGTGTGTTACAAATGGTTACGTGTCTCCATGTTTTGCACAGAGGACAGGAGAAAGCTGTTTCGTTGGGTTGTAATTGTACAATCAGATGACAATAAACTTGACTTGAAATGAAAATAGTGGAAGAAAAATGAAGAGTAAAAGCAAAGCAAATCTGTGGTTCAATGATCATTCAGGAATCTGATGGCAGCGGAGAAGCTGTCCTTGTGCCGCTGAGAGCTCATCTTCAGGCTTCTGTACCTTTTTCCTGATGGTAGCAGAGTGAAGAGGGCACAGCCTGGGTGATGGGAGTCCTTGAGGATAGAGGCAGTTTTCTTAAGACACCCTCTCTTACAGATGTCCTTGATGGAGTGAAGACTGGGGCCCATGATGTCGCAGGCCGAGTTATCAACCCTCTGGAGTTTTTTTTTCCTGTCCTGAGCATTGACACCTCTGCACCAGACAGTGATGCAACCAGCCATAATGCTCTCCACTGTACACCTGGAAAAGTTTTCAAGTGTATTAGGTGACATACCAAATTGCTTCATACTCTTTACAAGGTACTTGCAATGATTTGGGTAAATGTAGTCATCTCCAGACGACATGGAAAAGGGGGATAAAATCAGCCGCCAGGTTTGACGGTAACTCTATCGCCCCATTACAGAAAGGACGTGAAGGCTTTGGAAATGACACAGAAGAGATTTACCAGGAAATCTGCAGATGCTGGGGCCAAGTGCAATAGACAAACTCATCCTGGAGAAATTCTTTGGTGGTAGCAAAACTGGGTGATCCATGGTCGTAGAGCTTGAGGGCAACAGCAATCATAGAGTGGGAGCAATGAGAGAGACTCTAACACAACTTTTTGTAGAACTTTTGTGGAGTTTCTCCAACAAGTTTGCGTATTGCAGATTTTTCAAGATGTTGCCTGGATTAGTGTATGAGCTATAAATCGAGGTTGGCCATATTCTTAGTTGTTTTCTCTGGAGTGTCAGAGGGGAGACTTGCTTCTATCAGAAGTCTATAAAGTTATGAGAGGCTTGGTAGGCTAGACTGTTTGATATTCTCTTCCAGGATAAAAGAAAGTCAAACCTGAGTGCATGCACTTAAGGTGAGGGTAGGGGGAAGTTTAAAGTGGAGGTGTGGGGCAAGCTTTTTCTTACACAGAGTAGTGGGTGCCTGAAACTGGCTCCCAGGGGCTGTGGTGGAAGCAAATACAACAGTAGTGTTTAAGAGACTTTTAGATAGGCACATGAATTAGGGTGGACCAGGGTTCAAGACCCATGCTGTCTGTAAGGAGTTTGTACTAACGGCGGTAGATTCAACCTTTACAGCAAAAGCAATTGGGATTGAGGCTCAAATCCTGTGCTCTCTGTAAGGAGTTTGCCCTCACATCCTGATCACTGGTACTGTAAAGGCATTGCGCGAACCGCTATACTAACCATGCTGCCCCACAGTATTACTCCCTGTTTTAGGCTTTGTTCTACCTTTGATATGATTACATAGGGGGTTCTCTTAGGGGTCATTTCTCTTTTCTGACATTTTCTGTGTTCCAGATTAAAAAGGTACAACCTGCAGGGGAACAGGAACCCACAAACTTGCAACTCTGAACCCCCTGAACTATAACTTCTATCTCTCAGCATCGCCGAAACAAGAGGAACTTCAGAATGTGCACACACCAGGGCCAGCAAGGCAGTGTCTTACACCCTTCCAGAGAAAACAAACAGAGAATCCTGAAATGTGAACAATTTCCTGAAAGGATGGAAAGGGAGAAATAGTTGTAAATGAAGCAACTTCCAGCCAACACACTGGAAGAGTCCCAGCAGCCATCAATTGCCTGGGCTATGTCTTTGTAGTGGGTTACAGATGTGGATTGCCCAGTCAGGATGAGAACTAGTTCCCCTCCGCTGTGGCTAGAAGACAGACAGCAAACAACGATGATTTGTACAGTGGCGTCATTGTCACTGGCTCAGGTTTGTTTTGAAGTTGAGGATATTGTATAATTTGGCAGTTAAAAATATATATACATTCCTGTCATCAGTTTCATTTTGTGGTTGAACTGAAGCACAACATAAGTGAACGTTGTCTCTCCGAGCTGAGGAGTACATACTCGCTGCAGTCATGCTGTCAATTAGCTTTAGTTTCATCAGCCCAATTCCCAAACAGTGAGAAGCACAGATAATAAAAAAAAGCTGCATCGTGTTTAAGACAAGATTTTTGGGTCTTGTTTGAAGACTTTGACATTTAGCTCTATCAGCAATGAGGTTAATCAAAGTTGGGAGGTACAGTTTGCATATGACAACACTAGCAACCTGGGTTCGAATCCAACACCATCTGCAAGGAGTTCGTATGATCTCCCTATGTCTGCATGGGTTTCCCCCAGTTGCTCCAGTTTCCTCCCATCCTTCAAAACATTTGGAGGTTGTAGGTTAATTGGGTGGCACAGGCTTGTGGGAGGAAGAGACTGTTACCATGCTGCCATCTAAATTTTAAAGAAAACTAAATTTAACTTCATAAAATGTTATATTCTGAAATAGTGTTCTACCTCGAGTCATAAAGTCATACGACATGGAAGAGGCCCTTTGCCCCCAACTTGTTCATACTGACCACAGCATCGCGGACTAGCAAACATGTTTCAAATGGTGGGAGGAAACTGGAGTCCCCCGGGGAAAACCCACACAGATACGGGAAGAACATACAAACACCTTTCAGACAGCACGGGATTCGAACCCCTGTCCCAATCACTGGTGCAATACCAGCATTGCACTAACCGCTACACCAATCATGCAGTCCATATAGAGTGAACCCATTGCTGGGTTGTAGGTCAATTGGATGTAATTGGGTGGCACGGGCTCGAAGGCCAAAAGGCCCTGTTACCGCGCTTTATGCCTAAATTTAAAATCATTTTTCTTTCATTTAAATTTTCACATACAGCATGGAAATAGGCCCTTGTAGCCCATAGCCCTTGCTCCCAAAATACCCCAGTTAACCTACAACTCCCATACCGTTTTCAAGGGTAGAAGGAAACCGGAGTCCCTGGAAGAAACCCACACAGGTCACGGGGAAAACATACAAAGGCTTTACGGCCAGCAGAAGATTCGAACCTGGGTCCTCAGCCCTGTAATTCAGGAAGAGAATTTCAAAGTTTAAGACCTCGGTAACTGAAAATGTAACTAGCAGTAGTGAAGATCAATACAGAATTGAAGGATAGCGTATCTCTCAGAGGAGTATGGCTGGAGCAGATTACAGAGACAGGGAGACAAGAGACTCTTGAGCTAATTGAATCTAGGCCGGAGAGAGGCATTACAGGACAGCATCCACAAGAGTGAATGGAACTTGGAATGAGATTTGGATAAGTGTGCTTAAGTTTAAGTTTATTGTCATGGTACAGATGCAATGAAAGTCATTCATGAATACTGCTTGACCAGGTGAGTTTCTTTAGTAATTTTGCGCACTAAACTATTTCCTCTTTCAGTCTTGATGAGGGGTCTTGATCCGAAACGTTGACTGCCTCTTGCTTCCTATGGATGCTGCGTGTCTCCAGCACTTTTGTGTACTGCACTAGACCCCAGTACTGCAGACTTTGTATTTTTTTTTTAACCACCAGAATCTTAAGCCCCTTTTCCACAAGCAACTTGTCCGAGGAATTAGCTGGGACTTAACCGGTTAAGGTTCCAGGGGAAAAGGAAAACAGTCAGCACAACGGCGTTAAATCATCCAGGGGATTGACGGCCTCGACCCTTACTTATATCGCCGGCGTCAGCTGACACCAGTGTGCTGATTAAACCAGTGGAAAAAGGACAGCTTTCAGCTATTCCATTCTATTTGAAGGTAGATTCACTGATCTCTGGGGATCAGTGGAAAAGCAGTCAGTGTCCTGATTAAAAGTGGCCCAGTGGAAAGAGCACAAGCGGCTTCCTATCCAGGACATTGGATGGCCAAATAACTAGGATGCCAGTGGGAAAAGAACTTTAATCACTGCATCTTTCATAAAACACCAACCATGAGAAGAGAGAAAACACAATGTAAAAGGTGGGGGATAATAAAATTTCACAGTTGGTTACAGAGCAGACAGATCTTTAGTGGCCTTTAAATACTGGGGGGAGGGCAGTTTGGTAGGTTCAGGGGCCTGATAGAAACATAAGAAATTATTCTCGAAGCTAGAGGTATTGGATTTCAGGGTTTTGCAGCTTCTGCCTGAAGGTAGCAGTGAGAAAAGTGTGTGGCCAGGATAATTGGGTCTTTTATGATGTTGGCTGAGTTCTTGAGGTAGGGCCTCATGTAAATGGTCTTCAATGACCAGTTTGACAATGGAACAAAGAAGATGCAAAGAACAGATGGCAATAATCATGTCCAGAGATTGTCGAAGCAGAGGCGAACCTGGCCAGTGTGGCAGATGTGAAAATAGGAGGCTTTACTGATGGCATGCTAAGTGGTTTAAACCTCAGTGGGAGATAGTTTGTTTAGTTTTAGACAGTCAACATGGAGAAAAAATATTGCTCCCGTGATTTCTGAAAGCCAACTCATGATTATTTTTTTTTAAGTTAAAAATGTAGATGCTATAAACCAGAAGATGCTGGAAAAATTTAGCTGGTCTGGCAATGTTGAACAAGTGGTCATTGACCTGAAACATTAACTTTCATCTTATGCTTCCAAGCCTACTGAATGTTTTCCAACATTTTCTGTTTTTATGTACTTTTTTAATTTAGACAGCACAGTAACGGGCCTTTCCGACCCACAAGTCCGTACCGCCCAATTGATCTACAATCTCCGAACGCTTTGAATTGATGATTGAATTGTTTTAATCTTTTCAGATGAGGTCCTGGAGGCTGGTTTTAAGATCTCAAATTCTGGCAATGCATTCCAACAGTTTATCACATACAAAGGTTTTGCTCAGGCCACCCTAAACTGATTATTCACAAGTTATTGGCTGCATTGTTCTTGCTTCTTTGAAAGAATCGTTAGACGTGAACTTTCCCTGTCCTGTTATGTCACGTTTAAATGCTCCATTTGCATAACTAAAGATCATCTACTAGAAGCACCTTGTTACTATTAAATGGTCCACTATCACCATTTTCCAAAGGCTACCTGGCCATTTTTCAACTCAAATTAAGTCCTGTTTATCCATTGCCCCTGAGATTGGCCACATTAAGTCTCTAACAATAAATTAACCTGGAATTAACCTGAAAGTTCCCAGAATTTAATAAATATTATTGAGCAACCCAAATGAAGTTCATCTCTTCCTTCCTTGATGGAGGAGACATCTTCTTGGGTAAAATTGTAACTGCATAAGGTTGGTGAGAAGATATCAGCAAATTTTATATATAAATGGAATTCTAAATTATGATTTGGTCCTAAGGAAGCCCTCTTACTAAAACATATTATTACAATTTGGAATAAACTCATTGGAAAAATTGGTGTTAGGGGAGGACTTTCGCCCCAAACACTCCTAGTTCAAAATAAATTAATTCTGTTAACAATTGATAATAAAATTCTAGAAACTTGATCTGAAAGATCAATCAAAGATTGTTTTGAGCAGGGACAATTTACGGCATTTGAACAAATCAGGAATAAAAAATTTGGAGTTTCAAATACATCCTTTTTCTGCTATCTTCAGTTAAGATCTTATTTAAGGGATAAATTAGGTCCAGCACTGACCTTAACACAATGAAATGTGCATAATTACCTTGTTAGTTGGTGTCCCAGGATAGCTGGGTGCAGCTATCTTGATTCCACTGCGCATATGCTAGTCTTCGGTTGGCGCCTGTGCGGTTTGCGTATTGGAGTTCGGTTGGTACATGCATGAGAGTTAAGGGCTCAAATTCAATATTGTTAGGGTGTCTGCACAAACTAAACACCAATAAATGAACCCACAGTGCATGCACCAACCGAAGACTCTACATATGCGCACAGGAACATGCACGAGAGTTAAGGGCTCAAATTCAATATTGTTAGGGCGTATGCACCAACTGAACACCAATAAATGAACCCACAATGCAAGCACCAACCAAAGACTCTACATATGCGCACAGGAATCAAAATGGCTGCACCCAGCCTGCAAAGTGGAATTTTACTCAAGAATTTCAATTGGGCTGTTGTAACCACAGATGACGGTGCCCTTGCAAATATTAGTGGAAAGTATTTGGAATTCAGATAACAAGGTAAATACGCAATTCCAACATGTATCCATTCCGATATATGACTGATCCTTCACTTATGGTCATAAGTCAGGGAGTACCTGTATTATCTTTTGGACCATAGAGAGATATAGTATGGAGAGAAGATCTGCAGCCCACAATTTTCAAACATCCATCCTTCCACTCCAATCCTACATTGATCTCATTTTATATTTCCCCCACATCTCCCTCAACTCCCATCATATTCTGTCCTCGCTGACCTGCTCAAGGTAATTTAGAATTGGCCAATTAACTGAGCATCCTTCACATCTTTGGGAGGTGGGAGGAAACAAGAGCTCTCAGAGGAAATCAATGTGGTTACGGTGGGAGGGGGGATAATATTCGAGCTCCACACAGACAGCAGACAAGGACAGGATTAACTTGGGTCTCTGGCACTGTGGGGCTAGCTGCAATACCAGACTGACCAGCAATAATCAACTGTGTGTCTTCTGGAAGAAACCTTGGTCTTCCCTTGATCATCAACATTCTCTCCCTCTCTCTGTAACTTAATGTTTGCATTCTCACTTTTCTGGTGTTATTGACATCTCTCGACAGGAGCTTGCCTGACACGCAGTGAGTGGCATTGAGTTAGAAACACGAGAAATTCCAGAGAATGGTGCATTGTTTGTGGGATTGAAGGCTAGGACCAAAGAAGCTTTCTCCTTATTCCTGGCAGGAGGATAGCAAAGGGGAGTAGAAGTAGAAGAAATGGAGCAGATGTAGTTGACAGCACTGTCCATGGTTGGAGAATGGCAGCCACAGCTGTAGAAAGGAAAATACTTCATTTCCAGTGAAATGCTTTAAGGTGTCCAGACATCACTATAGAGTAATATCGGCCAACAAAGCCTATTGATTTTCAATCTTTAAAAATATAAGCATAAAAAAAAACTAGTATTCAGACTTCAGATTTAGTGTCTGACTGCATACATGACAGACATACACCCTTGAAATTCTTTTTTCCTGCAGAAAAGGTAGAATTACCACTTAAAATTGACTCTATGTACACATGTAAACAATAAACAAATGTAAACAATCTGCAATACAGAGAGAGAGAGAAATAAAGTGCAAAGATCGGAGTCCTTAATTAAGTCACTGATTGAGTTTATTTCTGATGGTGGAGGGGTAGCAGCTTTTCCTGTACTGAATGGTAAAACACTCTGCTTAAGTTCAGAAATTAGAAATACAGTCCACCTGTAACTGCATGTCAGATATTTGACTGCCTGCCTTTATATCTTGAAACCTAAGCCAACTCCTCCTTGCAGGATGCTTAGTGCCACAGATGTGCAGGTCACAATGTGCTGCACAGATAGCCAAATAGTCTCTTTAAATTCAGTTATCCTTCATTCAGCATTTTGATGAGTAAATCAATGACCTGATATCTCCCAACACATTCTCTGACCACCGACATTAGACAGTGGGAGATGGAGCTGTTTAGATCACACTGAGGAGCAGCGTCGCTGGCGCCTTGCCAAAGGAAATCATTGAATCTCTTTCCTCCTCCCCACTGTGTACTGACTGTTCTTTCCTTTGCTTGGCCACTCTGCTCATAAGTAATGAGTCACCAACATCAGATGAACTGAAAGAAATGTTCAAATGTGCCAAAGTGGAATTTTACTCAAGAATTTCAATTGGGCTGTTGTAACCACAGATGACGGTGCCCTTGCAAATATTAGTGGAAAGTATTTGGAATTCAGATAACATTATCATTAACTAGATGTCAACTTATTTATCAGCTCTTCTCCTGAATGCAACTCTAAACTCCCTCCCAAAATTCTTCTACATTTTTAATTTCTCCCCAACTGAGAAAAAAATCTCCAAACCTATAACACGCAAAGGAGCTGGGGAAACTCAGCAGATCACGCACCGTCCACAGGAAGTAAAGGGCGGCCAATGTTTCGGGCCTGGACCCATCGTCAGTTATATGAATATACCAGAATCCAGGTCCAAACCGTTAGTTGCCCCTTACTTTCAATGGATACTGCGTGACCTGCTGAGTTTCTCCGACACCTTTTGTGTGCTGCACTCGACCCCAGCATCTAGAGACTTTCTTGTTTACCTCCATTCAGCTGCTCCACTGCAAAGTCTCTTCGAAGGATGCCTACCTTGGAGTATCTGTTGCTGTTATTTGAGTGTTCCAAGGCTGAGTGGAGAGCCAGTGAGATTGCATCTACTGTGGAGCGATTGTGACAGTAAGTGAATTGTACTTAAGTACGAGCTAATTCTGGCCACGACCAACCCCTCAAATCAATTCATCACAGTAGATGTAAGTGTTACTGGGCAATAGTCGTTGAGGTAGCTGTCTCTACTCTTCTTGGGCTCTAGTATGATTGCTGCCCTTTTGAAGCAGGTGGGAACCTCCAACTGTGCCAGAGAGAGACTGAAAATGTCCATGAACACCCCCATTAGTTAGTTGCCATAGATTTTTAGTACCCTGCCAGGTGTGCCATCAGGCCCTCTTCAAAGATGATCAGATGTGAGGGGGAACTAGAGCCCTGCTCACTCACAGGGGCAAACCTGCCCATTCTACACAAGTAGAAGCTAAACTCAGGGTTACTGGGATTGTGAAGCAACAGCATGTGGCCATGATGACATGATTTCGCTTACCCAAATTAGTTAAAAGGTTTCATGAATACGGATCAGGTCTAAAACCAGCAATCTGCCAAAATAACACCAACGTTGTCACATCACGAGGGTTGTGGCATGGTGCTCTTTATAGCAATAACAGCTAGAAATAATTAAGAATATCAATAGAACAGTTGCAAATCAAACAACAGGGAACATTTTCATGGTCTGGTCTTGGATTCCTCCAGTGCTTCTGCAGGCGAGGTGGTCAGTCACTACATATTTTCGATACAGAGCTGCCATTTGAACATCCAAGGTTAAGTGTCAAACCATGGAACCATTGATCCAGGGTTAACAACAGGGAACATATTCATGGTCTGGTCTTGGATTCCTCCAGTGCTTCTGCAGGCGAGGTGGTCAGTCACTACATATTTTCGATACAGAGCTGCCATTTGAACATCCAAGGTTAAGTGTCAAACCATGGAACCATTGATCCAGGGTTAACAACAGGGAACATATTCATGGTCTGGTCTTGGATTCCTCCAGTGCTTCTGCAGGCGAGGTGGTCAGTCACTACATATTTTCGATACAGAGCTGCCATTTGAACATCCAAGGTTAAGTGTCAAACCATGGAACCATTGATCCAGGGTTAACAACAGGGAACATATTCATGGTCTGGTCTTGGATTCCTCCAGTGCTTCTGCAGGCGAGGTAGTCAGTCACTACATATTTTCGATACAGAGCTGCCATTTGAACATCCAAGGTTAAGTGTCAAACCATGGAACCATTGATCCAGGGTTAACAACAGGGAACATTTTCATGGTCTGGTCTTGGATTCCTCCAGTGCTTCTGTAGGCGAGGTAGTCAATCACTACATATTTTCAATACAGAGCTGCCATTTGAACATCCAAGGTTAAGTGTCAAACCATGGAACCATTGATCCAGGGTTAATGGCCTGGTGGCCATTTATTGAAGTCTATGTTATCCTTCTGAGTAACGTTCAGCTTAATTGCCAAAAACCTGGTGAATCTAAAATTCCATCATCATTTTCTTATTTAAGCCCGAGACATCTCCTCATCTAGCCTTTCTGACACTGATATAAGAACAAACATTGCAGAACATTGATTCTCATTCCAAATCAAGCCTGCTTGTACATAGGGAGTGAAAGTGTTTGACAGGCTGCACTTTGGAAGTAGTCAGGCAATGGAAAAGCCAATCATTTGCAACTGTGATGCCTGTTAAGCCAAGAAATTAGATTTCTGCAAGCAGTATCAATATCGACTTCTCCGATTTCTATCAACCCCCTCCCCCAGTTCCTTTCTTTTCCTTTCCCTCTGTGTCCTTTCCTCCAGCTCCCCACCCCAGTTCCTTCCTCCTCCTTTCTTGCCCCTCTGCTTTCTACCCCAATCATTCAGCTTCTTTCTCTCCTCCCCTCCCACCCGTATCCACCTATTACCTCTTACCTGTTAGTCTGTGATCCTCCCCCTGACCCTTCTTCCCTCCTCTCCCCTTCCCCTAACTTTTTATTCAAGTATTGACTGCCTTTTACTTCCTATGGATGTTGCATGACCTGCTGAGATTCTCTATCAGGCTTCTGTATTGTACTCGGCCCCAGCATCTCCTGTTTTTCTTTTGTTTAACTGACTTATACAATATAATTATTTGATCACAATACTGTGGCAGGCTGCACCAAAGGAAAACACAGGCCCAATACTGTTTGGGGCAACACAGCTTTATTCCACTCACATAAATATCTAGTTGGCTGCTCACTGTGCTTACAGTGCAATCCCGAGGAGAAAGAGAGAGTACACGGTCGAGACCTCAGCTTTATACCATGGGTCCTCTGGGCCCACCTGGTGGTCGGATGTCATTAGGCTTGGAGCCATGTCTCTAGGCCTGTTGGCCAAGTGATGTACCGGAGCGTATTATCACAAATACATTTCATTTAAGCAGGTAATAGATTTAGTTTGTCTTTGGCTAGTATAGTTGAGAACAGTTTACATGACCCAATATTCTTGTTACAGTCAATTCGACAGGCAGGCCTTCTGTTACTAGAGCCATAGAAATTGCTGGAAGCCAGACAATTTCCCCATCAGCAGAAATTGCCAGACACCTCTTACAGACAGAGAGAGAAAGATAAGGTAAAGTTAGTCCTCCCAGAATCAACAAATGTCTGTTACACCTCCAGTGGTCCCACAGCTTCTGCAGCCACACAGACCCACACATCTCCTTTAAACTTGTCCTCCCCCTCGCCTTAAATGCGTAACGTGTTTGCCCTGTTCTATACCATCCCACAAAGGCAGGGACTCCCTCAGTGAGATGTAATTAATTTGTGTGCTCATATGTCCCAAGGCGCTGAAGTCTACCAAATGTGGCTAAATGGGGTAAGTATGAATGAATGCAATGGTTAGTCTGGACATGGTCATATTTCAATGCTGTGAAACTTTTGGGCTCTATAAGAAACAGGCAGAAAGAAAATTAAAACAGTAGATGTTGGAAATACCCAGGAGTTTCAGTAACATCAGGGGAAAGAGAGAGACATTCCAGATCCATGACATTTTTTTAATCATTCAGCAATGAAAACAGTGTAAGATGGAGAAACAGAGGCAAGAATGAAATGCTGGAGGACTCAGCAGGTCTTGTAATGTCCATAGGAGAGAAGAATGCATAGAACAAAGAGAGGTCAGGAGAATGAAATAGACAATAGACAATAGACAATAGGAGCTGGAGTAGGCCCTTCGGCTCGTCGAGCCAGCACCACCATTTTACAGATCATGGCTAATCACTACCATCAGTACCCCTTTCCAGCCTTATCCCCATAACCCTTAACTCCAATGAGATATTAATGTAGGAAGAAGAAAAGTAGGAGCTCGAAGAGATACTAAGAGAAAATAAATAATTATCTGAAATTGCATTGGAGAAAATACAAAGCTAGAAATGGGAGATTCAAACTTGTATGCAATAAGTTCAGTCAGAAGATGAGGCTGTTTATTTAGCTTGCATTGGGCTTGGCTGGAAAAAATAGGTCACAGGGAGAGACGTCAGACTGGATGGACTTTGATGGAGTATCCATCTGATGTGTGACTGGAAAGTTGGGGGACTGCATTTTGAAAAGTTGCACTTGAATAATAATTAATCATTGGGACATCCTGAATGGGTTTTTTAATGTGCTACCTCAATGCAGTTCTGTCTTTGAAGTAAGACTGCGCCATCTACAAACAGACCGAAGAGAAAAGGCGTTAAAGGGAAAATTGTGCTGGTGTTGAGGACCATACACAAAAGTGCTGGAAAATCCAAGCAGGTCACGCTGGGTAAAAGAGAGTCAATGTTTTGGCCCTGAGCCCTTCATCAGAAATATGTAAAAAACAGGTAGATGCCTGAATAAAAAGGGTGGGGGGAGGGGAGGAACACAGATAAGAGATCATAGGTGGATACTATGAGAGAGTAGAAGAAACTGAATGGGGAGAAGGCAAAAGGTTAAGAAAGATAGCTCAAAGGGCTCTTAACCTGCTACATCAATGACTGCATTGGGCTGCAGGCTGCACCCACATAGAACTCGTAAATGCTATCACCTTCAGTCTAAACATCCACCTGCTCTCAAATTGCCTTGGACTACTTCTGAAACCTCCCCATTTTCTGGATCTCTCTGCCCCCATCTGTGGAGATTAACTATCCACTGACATTTACTATAAATGGCCGGTTACTTAAGAGTCTGGATGAATAGAGGGACTTTGGCGTTCAAAACCATAAATCCCTCAAGGTCGAGGATGATGGCCTTCATTCCGTTGACCCACAGAGCAAAGGGCCCATGCGTTTATTTGTTTAATGTGTGCTTGATGTTGCACTCCAAGAAGCACACGATACTTCACAAATCAACCAATTAATTCCAGTGCCATGGAAACAAGGATGATTGAAGATTATGGATTTTTTTGCAGCCTTCATCCACCTTCACAGCCGTTGAGTTCAAAGTAACTTCAGTCTGCTTGTTCTACTGTTTAGGTCTTGGTTGATTGTTCTTTGTCAGGGACCTCACCCTCAACCTTACTGCCATGAGGGGCCATAGCAGGAGCATAACTCCAGAAAGCATCACTCATTGAGGAAAGCTTCCAGCAGACTATTACATTGGACCACACAAGCTCCTCCACAATGGCAAGGCTTGTCATTCTGTAATGTTAATTTTATACTTGTCAAAGGTAGGGCTTCTTGAACATGGAGCTGGAACATTTTCCAAATTACTTCCAGGTTCTGCCTTGTTTGAGAAGCCATCGGTTTAAGTTTTGATGAAGGTCAGATACAGTTTAGAATTCATAACTATAATACTCAGAGCTGGGGGGTCAAATTAATGCTCTGGTCTAAAACTTGTCCTGATCATTCAACGATTAATACAGCTTTCTTAGCACTGGATTATGTCAGTGGATTTCATGTCTGTGGGCAGGCTTTTCAATGGCATAAAACACGGGTGGATTTACTATGCGCATTAGATGCTCGTGTATCAAGGAAGGCCAACTGGGATCTGATTTAGATTTTACCCGTTCAGCTGCTGTAGTGCGAAGCAAGTGTGAGCCAAGTGCATGCAGAGTGCTAATATTCTCCCACAGAAGGCAGAAGGGTCCGATTTCACAGTCACACTTCAGGGACTTGAACAGATCAGAAATAGGAGCAGGAGTCAGCCATCTGGCCCATCAAACCTGCTCTGCTATTCAATGTTATCGTGTTTGATCTAGCTCTGGACTCAGGTCCACCTACCTGCCCAATCTAGATAATTCCCCTATTATTCAAAGATATATCAACTCTGAATTCCCGTATATACCTTTGTAATAGTTGAATTTTGTGGACCAATTGTTAGGGTAAAATTTAAGGGGTCAACCATTACATGCATACTAGTTTTGACTGCAGTTCGAGGCATTAAGGGAGCTCGGATGGGCAGGCAGGCAGCTGGGACTGGATGGTAAGTCCACAGTCAGGGAATTGGGAGCTTGGATGGGCAGGTGGGTGACCAGGATGCCGGGTGGTAAGTCTGCAGCCGGGGCATCAGGAGCTCGGATGGGTGGACAGCAGGCCTTGGTTGAGAGTCCGCGGCAAGGGCATCAGGAGCTTTGATGGGTGGGCGACCGGGGCCTAGGCATGACTCCCTGTTTGGGGCATCGGGAGCTCTGGTGGTGGGCAGCCGCGGCCAAAAATACGAGAGTTGGCTTGTACACTGTATGGACTATTACATGTGCATATCAGATAAGTGCATTTAATGAGGCAGCCTCTACTGTGTCATTGGGCACAGAATTGCACAGATTCACTCCTCTCTGGAAGAAGCAGTTCCTCCTACTAGGGGTTTAAATCTTCTCTGCCAAATCTTGAGGCTATGCCCCCTCGTTCTAGTCTCACCTTCCAAAGGAAACAACCTCTATGAATGGTAATTACCATTCCCATTATGAATGGTAATTTGCAGAGGAATGAACAATTATAGTGTACAGTTTGGGTTACCTAAGTACGGGAAAGATATCACTAAGATGGAAAGAGAGCAGGAAAGATTTACATGGATGTTGCAGGGACTTGAGGAAATGAGTTGCAGGGCAAAGATGTTACTCCCTTGAGCCTCCAAGAATGAGGGGAGATTTGATAGAGGTATACAAAATTATGAGGAGTTTAGAGAGGGCTTTCTCCACTGAGGTCAGGTGACACAAGCACTAGAGGACATGGATTCAGCACGAGAGGTGAAATGTTTGCGGGCAACTTCTTCAAACAGAAAGTGGTCAGAATGTGAAATGAGCTGCCAGCTGAAGTGGTGAATGCAGTTCGATTTTGACACAAGAAAAATTCAGATAAGTACATAGATATGGGTATGGCAGGGGTTATGGTCCATGTGCAGGTGAATGGGACTGGGTTGATTAACGATTCAGCAAAGACTATAGCCAAAGGGCCTGTTTCTGTGATACTGTGATCTGCGGTTCTAGCTAATTGGGCGGCGCGGGTTTAAATGGCTGGATTCAGCTTCTACTGTGTTATAAGTAAAAGAAAATACATATAAAATTTAAAAATAATTGGTGCCACCAATTAGTGGTGCCACTAAAACAAGTCTTTTGTCATCTCACTTCATTTTGCTCACGAGATCAGTAGAACGCATTTTGATAAGATGCAAAAACAAGCACGTACAGGAGGGACGCAAAGGGGTCGAGCAGAATATGTGGGTGAGAAAGGAATTGTCAACCCAGAACATCAACAATTCCTTTTCCCTCCTTGACCAGCTGAGTTCTTGCAGCAGTATGTTGCTTGCTCCAGATTCCAGCATCTGTGATCTCCCTCATCTCCTATTGCCAGAATCAGAATCAGGTTTATTGTTGTGAGCATGTGGTTTTGCGGCTGTAGTATTGTGCATTACAGGTGTAAAAATGCTATAAATTATATAAATACAATCTTGAAAAATAAATAATTAATGCAAGTCATTTTCAGCCTTTTTTCCCCCACTCACATACTGCCTTAGTAATTCCTTACTAACCTCAGAGCACCTATGGTATAGACCTTATCGTGGGAAGAAAAAGGTTGAGACCCATTGGTCTATAAGTTCATTGTCCATTCAGAAGTCTATTAGTGGAGGGGAAGAACCTGTTTTTGTAACATTGAGTGTTCATCTTCATGGTCCTGTATCTCCTTCCTGATGGTAGCAGTGAGAAAAGGACACAGCCTGGGTGATGATGGTCCTTAATGATAAAGGCTGCTTTCTTGAGACACCGCTTCTTAAAGATGTGAAACCTGCATGGTTCTGCCTTCTAAACTGGTCTGAATAACCGCTTGACACTAGTCAAGGAAGTTCAGAAGACTGGTCAGATCAATGTTCTAATTAAGCTTAAGTTTATTTATCTCCAAACATCGAGTGAAGCAAGAAAGATTCTTATGCGAGCAGACTAGCACGTTATCTTTGACATTCATACAGCTGTGTAAAGAGCACAATTTGCAGAAAATGAGATTATAGTGAAAAGGAAGTGTTGGAGTTCAAGGTGAGCAGAGTGCAACGGTTGCTTGTTATAAGTAGAGAGGGCCTACAATGAGATCACAGGATAGAGCATAGAACATTACTACACAGTACATGCCTTTCAGTCCACAATGTTGTGCCAACCTATATATACTTATCCCCAAAAAAACTAAACACCCCTTACCTCATAGCCTTCCATTTTTCAATCATCCATGTATCTGTCCAAGAGTCTTCAATGCTCCTATTTACCAGCCTCCACCGTTACTCCTGGCAATGCGTTCCAGGCACCCACAACTCTGTGTAAAAACTTGCCCCTAACTTTCTTCCCTTCAGTTTGCACATATGTCCTCTGTGCTTGGGAAAAAGGCACTCTCCATACTTTACGTCACCATCTAGACTCATGTTGTTATTACTGAGGGCATACTATGTAGAACTTTGCTCTTGTCTTCCCTTTATCAGGGCAGGATCTGCACTTCATAAGTGAGTGACATGGGCAAGGCCAACATTGATTACCCATCCCTTCTCTGTATCACTGGGTTGGAGCCTAACAAACCTATGAGGGCCATTGTTCAAACACACCTTTCTTTACCTAAAACAAGTCTTTTGTCATCTCACTTCATTTTGCTCACTATGGCCTCCTTTCCAATCACTGTGACCACATGGCACAAAAGCAGTTGCCTCCACGAGATCAGTAGAACGCATTTTGGTTATTTTGAATAGGGACATTCCAAAGTCTCTTAGAAAGGCACATGGATGTAAGAACAATAGAGTGTGAGGTAGGGAAGGGGACGTGATGCTAGGTCCCGGATCACCAATCAAATCCTCATGTATCGGCCAGCACTAGCGCATGCAGTCAAGAAGAAACATTGCCGCATATGGTCTACGGACCCCGGGATGCCGCATTTAACATAATAACTGCACCCTCCTCACCCCCCACCCCCACTACCACTGCTGAACAAGTTTTTGAACAGCAAATTGTGCCCCCCCCTCCCCAAGCCCGGTTATCCTCATGCTCCCTGCTAAGGCTTGTCTGGTGCCGACCCTGCTGCATATGTATCATTGATGTGCATGTGTGTTATGTCTAGATGTGTGTTTACATGTTTTTGCACCTAAGGCCTGAGATCGCTGTTTTGTCAGGTTGTAATTGTAAAATCGGATGTTAGTAAACTTGAACTTGAATTCACACTAAGTGATATCAAGAGAATAATGATGTGTTTATTTTCATCCACATTGTACAATGTACATTGGGTAAAATTGACGGATAGGGCTGAGTAATAGAGGAAGGAGCAAAGGTTGTGGAGCCACACAACACCCAGCTGTAGTACTGAAGACTTGCTCTCCAGAACTAACTGTTCTTCAAGGCATGTTGTTCCAGTACAGTTACAACAATGATACTCAGTTAAGATAAAAAGCAAGAGAAATCCATTCTTGTTATTCACTGCCCAATCAGTCATGTCTCATCATCAAAAAAGTGATAGATTCAACAGCTTTTCTTTCAAACAGTACTTACTCATCTTGAAGAAGAGCTCAGACCTGAAACATCGTTTATGATTGTTTCTTTCCCATGGATGCTGTGAGATCAGCTGTTCCTCCAGCATCTCTGTGCTTTTACTTTCTTACTAATAACTTACTCACCAATGACCATTTTGCATTTCACCACAACCATTCCATTCCACACATCCTCTGGCCCTTATGCAAACAGATAGAGAAGACCTGAATTCTAGAGGTGAGGTGATCATTACTTCCCTTGACATCAAGGCAGGAATTGACCTGGTGTGGCATCAAAGCATTCTGGTCAAAATGGAGTTATGGGACATCAAAGGAAAACACTCCAGTGGTTAGAATCAAACAAAGGAGGTTCAACATCTTAGTTCCAAATCATCGCTGCAGAAATTCCTCAGGGTATTGTCCTTGGAACAAGTTCTGTTCAAGTTTATTATCATCTGATTGTACAGAAATAACCAGATGATACTGTGTTTCTCTGTACACACATACACACACAATACACAGCATGTAATAATTACATATATGCTTAAAGATATAACGTACAACATACAATGCTATAACACAGAACAGGCCCTTCTCCCCACATATAGGAGTGACCTTTATATACCTATCCAAAAAAAATCTAAACCTTCCCTACCTCATAACCCTTTATTTTTCTTTCATCCATGTGCCTATCTAAGAGTCTCTGTTGTTCCAGCCTCCATCACCACCCCTTCAATGCATTCCACTACTTCCTGTGTAAAAACTTTACCTTTGATGTCTCCCCTGAGCTTTTTTCCCTTTACTTTGTACAGATATCCACTTGTGTTTGCTATTCCCACCCTGGGATAAAGGTGCTGGCTGCCCACCTTATTCATGCCTCTCATAATTCTTCATTCCAAAAAGAAAAGCCCGACCTTACCTCATAAGATATATTTTCCAGACAGAATCCCTGTAAATCTCTTCTGCACCCTCTCCATAGTTTCCACATTCTGTACTGAGGTGACTAGAACTTAACACAATATTCCAAGTATGGTCTCACCAGAGATTTATAGAGCTGCAATGTTATGTTACTTCACAGCTCTTGAATTCAATCTCCTGACCACTGAAGCCCAGCATACCACAAGCCTTCTTAATTACCTTATTCACCTGTGTGGCAAGATGACAGATGTAGAGATTTGGCCCCAAGATGTCGGTTTGTTTACACTATTAAGTATCCTACTATGAACTCTGCATTCAAATTTGACTTTCCAAAATGCATCATCTCATGCTTATCCAGAATGAACTCCATCTGCCACATTTCCACTCAACTCTGCATCCTGCCTTTATCCTGTTGCAACCTATGACAACCTTCAACAACTTCTCCAACCTTCATATCACCCGCAAACATACTGGCCCATCCCGCTATTTTTTTAGTACAGGTCATCTATTAAAAAAAATACAAAGAACTGGGGTCCCAGAACAGATAAATATATATAAATATTTGGAATTATTTACTCAGTTACAGATACTGTTCATCAGGCAGTCAGGACACCCTCAACCATCTTCAGTTAATTTCTTCCATTATAAGATCAGAAGAGACAATATTTTGGTTTCTCAGTGCTGATGAATTGTCTTTGTCCTGAAAAATTCTCTGGTTCTCTTTCTACCGTTAATGATGCACAGAGTTTTTCTAGCATTTTCCATTTTTTTTGGTTGGCAATGTATTGTTCCTTCTTCACATGGAACTCCCCTTGAGAGCACTATTGGAACAGCTTTACTAGAATGATTGGTTCAATAAGATGCTTTACCACAATCTTTCCAAGGGTAGATTGGGATGGACTGGCACTGTCAGTAACAATTAGATCCCAAAGACAAGAATACATTTCTCGAAACTATTGCTCAACCACCAAATTCAACATATATTGAGCTGACTACATCACATCAACTTGCTGAAGGGAATTATTTCCAAACCAATTGCATTCCAGTGGAAAATTCGATAAGAGGACAGGGAAAGATCAAAGTTGGACAATGAGCCAAGAAGTTGAATCAAGAAGAAGTGATTATGGACTTCATACTTGGATATTAGAACACATTTTGATCTGAGAGTTTGTTCAAGAAACAAATTATTCTTGTAACTTAATTCCACAATGCAGGGCCTTACAATATTCAGATTGCTAACTTCTAAACTAAAAAGCAATGGCGAAATTTTTGAATGCTGAGTGGATTCTTGCACTTTTCCATAAGTAAAGTTAATCCCATGTTTTCTGGAACAACCTCTCCTGTCTTACTTTACACTCTTAATCCCCAATGAGGGAATGGCAGACTAAGTTCTGTTCACCACTACTCATGACATTTTCGCCAGAATGTGACTTTGGAAAAAAGATGTCAGAGAGGGAAAATCTTACCCTAAACTTTATGAGACATGTCAAAGTTATTTTTCCAACATGTCACAGTTCTTGATATTGAAGAATCGCATTTTACTTTCTCCAGACCTAAAACTACTTTGAAGGAAGCCAGATTTTACCAAATTTAATAAAGGTCAGAAAAAGTGACCTGCTGGAAGTCCAAAACAAAAGCAGAAAAAGGTGGAAACATTCAGCGGGTAAGGCAGCTCCTGTGGAAAGAAAAACAGGGTTAACTTTTCAGGTTGAAATCCCTTCATCAGAAAAGATTTTCTGTGGTATTTTGTTGGAGCATTTTCTGGTCATCTGTGGCAAAAAGTTTAAGTGCTGCATTCAAACCTACTATCACAAACAGGGTTAATTCAGCCGTTGATTGGATGATATGTTTAAATAATCCGAACATTTTTTTAAAATCTGCAGATGGCAGAAATCTGAAGCACAAATTGATCTTTGGGGAAAGAGATAAAGAACGCTTCCATGAGACCTATAAATTGGGAGACACATTGCTCGTGGGCCAAAATGGCCTATTACTGTGGTATATGTCTACAATTAAAACTCGCAGGCAATCGATCAACTATTTCAGAGATTACATATAAACCGAAGCAAGGTTCCTTTTATTGTCACATAATAATATATAAAAATGTACTATACATGATGTAGGATTTAGGGCAGAGATCCTAGAGCATTATAGCACAGTGCAGGTTCTTCAGTCCACAAGGTTGTGCTGGCCTATTACTACCTACTTAGCTCATAACCTTCTATTTTGCTTTCATCTATTTGCTTGTCTGAGTCTCTTAAATTCCTCTAATGTTTCAGCCTCCGCCACCACCCCTGGCAATGCATGAATCAGAAAGGGCTTTTTATCATCACTTGGTAGATTTTCCCCTTTTTTTCCAAAGATTTGCAACTTGAAGACTTTAATCGGGTTAGTGAAGCATTAAAACTTCACAATGACCCCAGCACTCTATGCCGATGAATTAACCTACACAGCATACTCTAACGGAGAGTGTGAGATGCTCAGGAGTGCCACTTAATAGGTTGCATTGAATAGCTATTGGGCCGACAAGCTTGGAGTGACTGTACCGAGGACAAAGTGGTATGTTGCCAATGAGCTTGAGGGACTGGGATGTCTTTGTCTCTTTCCCATTCAGATGGACAAGGGTAATGATGAGTTTATTGTCATTCACATCGAACAATGCCACCAAAACTCTTACTTGCTGCAGCTGAACTGTTATTTTGCATAGGATTGTTTTGTGACCATGCAGGCTGCCAGAGCTGCTTGGTAAGGTCAGTGGTTGGGCAGATGTCACCCTGCTAAGTCATAGTGTTCCGGACATCTTTCCTGAACAAACCGGGAAATTATCTGCAACATAATCATCCCCCTCATACAAACCCAACCACAAACGTCACTGCACGGTGCAGCCCCTTCTGCCCATGATCATGTGCTGACCTAATCCTTCCCTCCCTCACACCCATAGCTCTCTATTTTTCTTACATCCTTGTGCCTAGCTAAGAGCCTTTAGAATGTACCGGCCTCCACCGTCACATCCAGCAATGCATTCTAAGCACCCTTCACTCTCTGTGTAAAACAGTGACCACTGACATCTCCCGTCAAAGTTCTTTAAGTTACAAATAATCAAGCCTTTCTTCTTGGTTCTTGTTTCTCAGGGAGGAGCAGACTTCTGCCAAAAGGCTTCTCCACCTTATAACTTCCGAAGCCAAATTTTGTACCTCAGAAAGAAAGGAATGGCTTGCACTTGAAGATGAGCTGTAGATTTTAATTTTACAATCTGCAGTAAAACCCAATCATCCAGTACCTTCTGCCCTTCATTGGTGCCAGTCTTGTCGGATTTTCTCTGCAATTAGACGTTACTCCAATTAATAACCTGACACACCTGCATTTCACTTTTTTCCCACCTTTTAGTGATAAATTGCTCAGCATGTCTGGTGAGTTTAAAGAGTAGGAAACAGCTCTAGTGAGCTGAGAGGGTCTGGGAAATAAAAGCATGTGAACTTCAGCTTGTATGCTTCAGCATGCAAGACCATATCTCTGACTGCAAATTTACCCATAATGTATCCACTTCTTACTCTTTACCTGTATGCATCTTCCTGTTATCTCTCGTCTATTAGCCTGTGCTCCTCCCCTTCCCCTTCCTCTCCTCCTCCTCCCTCCTCCCTATTTTTTATTCAGGCGTCTACCTCTTTTTCCACACTCCCAGGACCAAAATGCTGACTGCCTTTTACTTCCTATGGCCTGTAGAGTATTGACAGCACTTTTACCTGTATTCCAGCTCTCCGCTGTTCCTTACCCTGACCCTGTCTTCAGCCCTCAACCTGGACACCGGCACCAGACCCCTAATGACAAGCACACAATCTGAGGGAGCCAGATTCTGAAACGTCAGGATTTACAAACAACTGGACACCATCAAAGCATAAAAGTGCTGGAGAAACTCAAGAGGTCACACAGCATTCATAGGACATAAAGGGTAGCCTAAGTTTCCGACCTGAGCCCTTCATCAAGGTTTGAGCAAAAAGCAAAATAAAATTGTGGGGAAAGGAAAGAGGGAGGGTCAGGAGGAGGAGGAGTACAGACATTAAGGAGATACAGGGGTGGGGTTCAGACCACACTGGATGACACCAAAATGACTCTCTATAAAAAATTTTGTGCAGTTTCAGCGGAAATTTATTTTTTATAAAAATATCCCTGTAGTTAGTTATAACAACAAAAACATTTTTCGTAAGCCCAGCTTACATTTATCAATATACCTACAAGGCTAAAACTCGACGCTAATTTACTTTTTGAACCTTCTAATGTGCTCCAATTATAATGATACTTTGAATCATTTGGTTTCGTCCGCACGCACTACAAGCATGCGTTGTTGTTTTCAGTGCAGTTGGTGTTTTTATAGTCACTGCTTTTGTCAAATGTTCTCGTGTTTTAGCTACAATAATGTGGTAATTAGTACTTCTGAACTGATAACTTTTTTAACATTTTTATTTTGAATTCTATTGTTTCCTTACTGAATTTTAATCTCATGAAACTATGTAAATCTTTCATCTGGTACGGGAGGAAGTCGATGGTGGGTGGGGGAGGGGGGTTGGGATGACACCATGAGTTACTGCACTGGGTGACAGAAACCCTAGTGATGCCACAGGCTAACAGGTAAGAGATCATGAATGGATATGGCTGGGAGGGTAGAAGAGAAAAGAGGCTGAGAGTGTAGCTCTCTGAATGGAGAAGGAAGTGAAGGGGATGGGAAGCTGAAGAAAGAAGACAGAGGAAAAAAGAAAAAGAGAGACTCAAGAGGTTTAACAGAAGCTGGAGAAGTCAATTCCAATGCTATCTAGTTGGATTGCCTAGAGCAGTGGTTCTCAACCTTTATCTTTCCACTCACATACCACTTTAAGTATTCATATGCCATAGGTGTTCTGTGATTAGTAAGGGATTGCTTAAGGTGTTATGTGGGTGGAAAGAAAAAGTATGAAAGTCACTGTTTTAATCATCCCTAATTGACTCATTATGTGCACGGTTTCAGAACTCCAAAGGAAATCGGACAATGACAATTTTTCTCAAGCAAAATATTTCAGTAGCAATTGGATCTAGAGCAGTGGTTCTCAACTTCCCCTTCCCACTCACATCCCACCTTAAGCCTTACTAATCACAGAGCATCAATGGCATAGGGAATACTTAAAGTGGAAAGCAAAAGGTTGAGAACTACTGGCCTAGACGGAATATTAGGTGCTGTTCCTTTGATTTGTGGGGTGGTCTCAGTTTGGCAGTTGTCGAGGCCATGGGTATTAAAATTGTCGGCCACAAGGAGGTTATTTAGAGATGTAACAAGAGCAGTGATTGTTATAGCAATCATTAGATCATCCAGAGAAACCTGCAAGACTGGGAGAAGGGCCCAGTCTAAACAATGATAATCATGAACTACATGCCTTAATGAATGGCATTTCTGATAAATGACGTGCCAGCAAACGTCAATGATCTCAAAACATGTTCCCTTTTTCTTTCTACTGTCTTCACCATCAGAGTGTATATTAATCATGGGCTCACAGGGTTTCTTTTCTGAGACAGTTACAACTTTTTGAGAAGTAGGTAAAGAAAAACAAAAAGGAGTCATAGGGATTTGGTAAAAGGGACATTTGCTGAAAAGCACCAAGCCTTAGTTCAAAACCAACTTTGTTAATTCAAGATCGCGCTATCACTATCAAAGCCCATCCCTACTTGTCATGTGAAAATGGTGGTGAGCCAAATTCTTGAACCACTTCAACCTTTCTGGAGAAACTGCTCATATGGCGATGTTGGGCAGGGAGTTCTTAAATTTAGACTCATCGTCAATGAAGGAGGCAAAGAAAAAAATAAGCATCACCATGGGAGACTTGCATAGTCAGTGAGTTCCACAGCATGGAATCTGGTCCAGTGCACAAGAGTGCAGTTTTGAGCTCCTCATTTAAAAAAGGATTATCTGACTTTGGAGAGGGTTCAGAGGAGGTTCACAAGGAGAATTCTGAGAATGACGAGATTATCATATCAGGAGCGTTTGGCAGCTCTTGGTCTGCACTTGTTGGAATTTTAGAGAATGAGGGGGGGGGGATCTCCATTGAAGCAATTCAAATGTTGGAAGGCAGGGACAGAGTAAATGTTTCCCTTGGTGGAGGAGGACAAGAGGGCACAACTTCAGGACTGAAGGGTGTCCACTTAGAAATGAGATGCAGAGGAATTTCTTTAGCCAGAGGATGATTTGTTGCCACGGGTAGTTGTGGGGGCCAGGTCATTGGGTGTAGTTAAGGCAGAGATTGATAGATTCTTGATTAACCAGGGCATCAAAGTTTATGGGGAGAAAGCCGAGGAGAGAGGCTGGTGATCAGGTAATATTTGAATGGTGGGGAAAGCTTGATGGGCTGAATGGCCTATTTCTGCACCTGTGTCTTATGGTCCAATGGTCTTGAGAGAAAGAAGCTGAGAGGTAACGGGGGAGTGGGCAAAGGGCTAAGAAAGTTAGCTCCAGTAGGAGAAAGAAGTGAAGGGGTGGGGAGCTGGTAGAATTGTTCACATGGGTGTAATTGTGGGCTGGAAAAGCCTGGTACCATAGTGTGTCTCAAACTTTTGACATTTTTGAAACTTTTTGAAAGCTGGGGGGGGTCAGAAACATTTTATTAGTTCCCACAAACCGTTCCTTGATAGAATGACCACCGACACATGTCAACCACTGATGTCAACCAAATATTTAAGACCAATCCTCTGAACTTTCGCAGGTCACAACTGCCTGCAGAGGAACTTGAAGCAAGGGGGACAGCATCAGCTACGATAAAGGTCGCCAGGTCAAAATGGAACTGCTCATGACAGTAAGAGTCGGCAGAGGGCCCTGAAGATGACTTCATCATTTTCAGCCTTATCGGCGGTTGGGTGTCTGTCATTATTAAGATCAATGGTGGGAAGAGCTTACAGCACAGACCTAGACAATGAGAGCTGACTGTGGGCACTTGGGCGAAGTGGACACACATTTAGATGTTTGTAGATTTCTGATCCCATTGCCAAAGAACCAGTGGGTGGCAAGGATAGTGTACAGTGACCTAGAATCAAATCTGCTGCAGTCTGGATTACAGTGGCAATCATCCAGAGAAACCTGCAAGACTGGGAGAAGGGCCCAGTCTAAACAATGATAATCATGAACTACATGCCTTAATGAATGGCATTTCTGATAAATGATGTGCCAGCAAACGTCAATGATCTCAAAACATGTTCCCTTTTTCTTTCTACTGTCTTCACCATCAGAGTGCATATTAATCATCTGCTCAAAATGGTTACAGTATGGATTTTTTTTCTGGGTCCACCAGTTTCCTCTCACATTCATTAGTCGATTAATTGGTCACATGTAAGTTCTAAAGGGATAAAATGTGTTAGATATTCAGCGCAGTCACTAACCTCTTTCTACACTTGCTGCCTGATCTGCTGTGTCCAGAATTTTCTGGTTTTAATTCAGAATTCCAGCATCTGCACTTTTTTTTTAATTTTTCGTCTCGATTTCCACATGCAAAGCCTCTTGCAATGAATGCTACCTCATCAATGCTATCCTCACTGCTTGATGTTCCTGTGTGCAAACTATCAGGGGTTGGTGCACAAGGCACAGTTTCCCTCACACCAATTCTTTTCTGGTTGTCTGTCAGTGTCCAGTGATGTACTGCAGGGGTCAGCACTTGGGCCACCTCCTTTGCATGGCAGAAGAGTCAAGTCAAGACAAGCACAACTCGACAAAACTGCGTCCTCCAGTCTTAGGTGCAAAACACGCAGACACACAACCAAACTTAACACACATACGGTCAAACAATACATACGCAGGCCAAGTATTCATATATACAAAGAAATAAATATTGTTTCATAAATATGAGAGTCTCGGAAGGTTAGTGTGAGTGGTTCCTTTGGTCGTTCAGCATCCTCTCTGCCCATGGGAAGAAGCTGTTTGTCAGCCTGGCGGTGCTGGCTCTGATATCACTTTCTGGACAGAAGCAGCTGAAAGATGCTGTGTGGGGGTGGAAGGGGTCCTCAGTGATTTTGTGCCCCCTCTTCAGATAACCATCCCAGTAGATCATGTCAAATGGTTGGGGTGGGGGGAGGGGGGAAGTAAACTCCAGTGATCCTCTCTGCCACTCTTATGATCCTGTAGATTCATCTCCGATCCATTTCTCTGCAGCAACCCTACCGCACTGTGACATAACCAGCCAGGACTCTCTCGATAGAAATGGGTCTGTGACTAAGTTTGCAGATGATACATAGACAAGTGAAGGGGCAGGAAGTGAGGAAGAAACAGAAAGACTGCAGAGAGATGTAGATTAGGAGGATGGGCAAAGAAGTGGCAAATGAAATATGATGCTGGAAAGAATACGTATACGGCCATGCACTTTGGCAGAAAGTATAAAATTATTTGGATGGGGAGAATATTCAAAATTAGGAGGTTAAAAAGGGACTTGGAGTCCTTGTGCAGGATACCCAAATGATTAAGATCCAGGTTGAGTCAGTGGTGAATAAGGTGAATGTGAGGTTGACGTTCATGTCTGGAGGAATACGAAACAAGGATGTGATATTGAGGCTTTATAATGCACTGGTGAGGTCTCACTTGGAGATCAGGGTACAGATTAGGACTCCTTATTTAAGAAAGGATATGCTGGCATTGGAGAGGGTTCAGGTAAGTTTTTCAAGAATGATTCGTGAAATGAAGGGATTAGCGTATGAGGAACATTTGACAGCCTCTTGGACTATACTTCTTGGATTTTAGAAGAATGATGAGGAACCTTATAAAATGATTTTGAATGTTGAAAATCCTAGGCAGAGTAGAAGTTGTAAAGTTGGTAGGGGAGTCTAGGGCAAGAGGACGCAACTTCAGGATTGAAGGGTGCCCACTTAAAACAGAGATGCTGAAGAATTTCTTTAGCCAGAGAGTGGTGAACCTTTGGAATTTGCTGCTAAGGGTCCTTGGGTGTATTTAAGGCAGAGATTGATAGGTATCTGAATAGTCAGAATATCAAATGTTATGGGGAAAGGGCAGGGTAGTGAGCCTGAGTGGTAGAATGGATGGAATGGTGAGAGACTTGAATGGCCTGCTTCTCCTCCTTTGTCCTGTGGTCTTTCAAACTCTCACCATTTAAAAAAAAATACCTGGAACTTCGACCTTTACTTTCATATTATGTTCCATCTGTCAAGACCTTGACCATTCCGTTAACCTACCTCTCACCCCTCCCATCCCCTGCATCTGCCCCACAGCCAGCAATCAAAAGGATGATGTAAGCCAGTCAATCTACAGATGCCAGAGCCTAGTTCAGGACTCAAAAGTGCTGGGGAAACTCAGCAGGTCACACAGGAAGTCAAAGCCCTGAAGCATGGGCTGCCTTTTACTTCACGTGGACACTGCGAGGCCACCTGAGTTTCTCCAGCACTTTTTTTGTGTGTCTTGAAGAGAATTAGCTTTTCTGTAGCCTAAGGCAATTCAAGTTATCTTTTAATCGAATTGAATTTAAATTGCCATGGTGGTATCTGAAGTTTTATTCCAGGTATTTTGGATTATAAAATATAAGCAGCTCTGAACCCACAGAATTTCACCATGGTGTTTATCCATTATATAACACTTTTAACAACAGATCTATTTATAGCCACAATAGTTGTTGAACTCTGTGAAAGAGGGAGCAATTTTTAGAATAAACAAAATATTTGGAATTTATCTTCAAAATCAGGTATTGTTTCAGCACAAATGGTTGCCTGGAGTATCTTTCTACATCTATTCTCAGAGAAAAAAATTCTCATCAAAATCTTGCTGGCTTCCTGTTTTATTTTGAGAGTAAATGGGAACAGAAAATAAACATGACTCAACCTCCATAAACATTTCACATAAGGATCTGTTTGTAGTCCCCTTGTACTTACTTTATGTACCACAGGATGAACTCAAAAGGGTTTGTAGCTTCTCGAGTCCTTTGGTTTTAGTATTTTAATATATGTTACCGCACCAGTTTCCTGTTCTACTGTTGAAAAGAGTGACATAGAAATGCTATCAAATCTGGAAGAACAATCTTGAAAGTGTATCTGGAAAATGTTTACATAGGATTTTTCCAGTACAATTGTGGAGACATTCAGAGACCCCCAGGAATTAGACGCACATTCATGAAAAATGGGGAAAAGGATTGATAAAGTCGTTAAATAATCATATAGATCCTAAATTTTAGATATAACAATATAGGATAAAAAAGCAAAATGAAAATTTGCTTTGATTAGGGATGCTGCGTCCACTTTGCTCATCAGGCCATGAGACCATAAGACATAGGAGAAGTAATAAGTCATTCAGCCCATCGATTCTGCCTCACCATTCAATCATGAACTGATCCATTTTCCCCACTCAGCCCCAAATCAAACTGGGAGCTCACCAAATCAAGAGCTATGGCACTCTCTTCTTGATTAGATACATGAATGTTTGGATTACATGAATGTCATGGAGTTGTACAGCTCTGAAATGTGGCCTTTAATGTGAATTAGGGGATATGGGGAGAAGGCAGGGTAGTTGGAGTTAGGTCATAAATTAGATCAGCCATGATCGTATTGAATGGCGGAGCAGGCTCGATGGGCCATTTTTGGCCTACTCCTGTTCCTACTTCCTATGTTCCTATGTTCCACCGGGTGTTCATCCTTCTTCATGGGTGGTGCCCGTGAAACTGAGGTGAAGATGGGGCCAGCATGTTCTCTAAAATGGTTTTAGTTGATTTGCTAAAGGGCAGAAGACTTCCCAGTCCTGTAGTCAGTGAGAAAGCAGTGTGTAACCTTCTCCCCATAATCTTTGATGCCCTGGTTAATCAAGAACCTATCAGTCTCTGCGTTAAATACACCCAATGACCTGAACTCCACAACCACCTGCAGCTTCAATTCCACGGATTAACATAAAGAAATTTCTCTGCATCTTTGTTCTAAAGTTGTGCCCTCTTATCCTAGGCTCATCCATCATGGGAAACAACCTTTCTTTCTTTTTAAATATTTTTTATTGAGTTTAACTAAAACCCTTTACACAAAATATACTAATGATGACATAAATCAAATCATATCACATATCAATTGTAAATTAGAAGCATGACCATAATTATTACATAACTTATTCAGGACATCAAATCTATAATTATAATAATTAAACAATTAAATCATAACTCGTGCTGTGTCCAAAAGTAATATTGAATACAAAAAGGATACAAATAATACATGTAAAAGTCCCTTATTTAAGGTATTTTATTCTTCTCTGTTGTGATCATGTTGTTTTGTGATGTGATCCTAATCTACAGTTAAATTTGTTTGTCTTAATAACAAAAAGGGGAAAAAAAAGAAGAAAAATCCCTATTACTCTACCCCCCCACCTCTCTAAACAAGGTTATCTGTATATATTGCAAATGTGATTTGAATAACAGCCTCCAAACATCAGACAAGGAATCCCTGGAGCATCCACACTACTTAAATCCTCAGATTATGATAATAATCCATGAATGGACCCCATATCTAATCAAATTCAAACTTTGTATCTTTGATATTATACCTGGGTTTTTCTTCCAAAAGACATAATACCATGTAACCAATGAATGTGAGTGGGTGAAACATTATCTTTCTACATCTATTCTGTCCATGCTTTTGAATATTCAAAATGTTTTTGATGCGATCCCCCTCATTCACCTAAATTCTAATGAGTACAGGACAGGAACCATCATGTGATAACACTTCCATTCCTGGAATCATCCTTGTGAACCTTCTCTGAATCCTCTCTAACAACTGCTCACAATGCTCCAAGTGAGGTCTCTCTAGGGGCTTATAAATCCTCAACATCATATCCCTGCTTTTTGGGTCCTTATGGTATTAGAAGGTTAGCACGGGCAAAGAGAATGTGCTCCAAGAAATAACTTCTCTCACACTGCTTTCTCACTGACTACAGGACTGGGAAGTCTTCTGCCCTTTAGCAAATCAACTGACACTATTTTAGAGAACATGCTGGCCCCATCTTCACCTCAGTTTGACGGGCACCACCCATGAAAAAGGATGAACACCCGGTGTCACATTAAAGGCCACATTTCAGAGTTGTACAACTCCATGACATGCCCAAGCATTCATGTATCTAATCAAGAAGAATAACAATGCCACAGCTCTTGATTTGGTGAGCTCCCAGTTTGAATTGGATCATGGAGTACATGCAGCAACTGTTTCACCTAGAGGGTAGCCTTTACATGGAGTGAGCTGCCAGAGAAAATGATAGTAGTACCATTACGACACTCAAAAGACATGTGGACTGATCTATAGATAGGAAGTAGATCTATCCCAGGATGCCTATAGGTTGGCATGGATGAGTTGGGCTGAAGAGTCTATTCCCACTTTATGACTCTATGTCCACCCCTTCACCATCCCTACCTAGAGAAAGAAAAATGGTGGCACTACTGGATCTGCTTTAACTGATACAGACCCGGAGAATCGGGAGCAGAGGACCAGAGCTGCTCTGCAGGGTCCTACCACCCGGTTCTAATGCTGACAGTTCCGAACAGACTTTAAACAGCCTGTTGGAGGCACCAATCATGCCACCAAGATGGTAGCACCTGTGCTCTGCAATATACCACAAGCGGTGCAGAAGGAGAAGTATAGGAGACGACCTTGCCAGGAAGATAAATATGGCAGTGGATCAGCAAGGTGTTCAGCCACTGAAGGACTCAGGCTGCAGGCTGCTGGCAACTTGCAGTCGAAGGGCACACACAGACTGCAGGCTACTGGAGAATGAGTCATTTGAATCAGGCATTGGAACTGGGTTTCAAGAGTGTGCTGAGTACAAGAAGGGCTCACGAAAGGCCTCGGGGAGTGAAGGCTTTCCGATCATATCGGAGGTTTGGATCTGGAGCTTGGGTTGTTGATGGTTTAAACTGGAGTCTGTACAGCTGTGGAGACCAGGGGAAAGGGACTCCTTTTTCTTCTCTTTCTCCTATTATGAAGGACTCTGGCCAATGCAAATGGCAACTCTTTGCCTTATAGCATGCTATCTCATTTTTATTATATACTGTGGCTACGGTTTTAAAGCAACAAATAAAGGTAATTGTACTTGAACTTGAACATACAGCCACGAGATTCTTTTTCTCCAGGTGAGGCAGAATTACCACTTAATGGTAGTGAAAAAAAACTGCACAGTGTATACATGTAAACAAATAAAGAACTGTACACAAATAATGAATGTAAACAAACCGACTGTGCAATACAGAGAGAATTTTTTAAAATCAGTAAAGTGCACAGTAGGAATCATTAAATTAGTCCATAAATGAGTTTGTCATTGAGGAGTCTGAATGAGGAGGAGGGGTAGCAGCTGTTTCTGAACCTGATGGTGCGGGTCTTGCGACATCTATACCTCTTCCCTGCTGGCAGCAGCGAGAACAGAACGTGTGTGGGTGATGATTGCTGATGCCCTCCGATGGCAGCTTTACCTGTAGATGGTCTTGACAGTGGGGAGGGCTTTGCCCGTGATGTCCTGGGCTGGGTCCTGGAAAGCTTTAGACTCAAGGGTATTGGTGTCCCCATACCAGATTGTGAGGCAGTTGGTCAGCACACTTTCCACCACACCTCTGTAGAAATTTGCAAGCTTTCTGGTGTCACACCAGACCTATGCAAACTCCTGAGGAGGTAGAGGTGCTAACTTGTTTTTTTAGTGTGCTGGATCCAGGAAAGATTCTCCAAGATAGTGACTCCCAAGAATTTAAATTCACTCACCCTCTCCACTTCTGATCCCCCAATGATCACTGGATTTGTAGACCTCTGGCTTTCCTTTCCTGAAGTCAACAATCAGCTTTTTACATTATATTTTGAGTGTATTATTACATGACAATAAAAGGAACCTTGAATCTTTAAACCTTGGAAGAAATGCTACACTATTGATTCTTCATTTCATAACAACCAAAGCAGAACTAGCTTCCATAGGTATATTTAAATGGTGGCTGCTGTGACTAATAGTCTCCTGACTATTAGTCAAATTCCCCACATCAGTCTTCTGCAATAATCACTGCATTCCTTGGTCTATTAAGGCTTGTTTTGAGCACAGTATGTGGACACAACACGAGATCCATCCTGCTGAGCTTTGCACCATTTCCAAGCCACCTCAACCAGCTAACATTCCCAGAAAACTTCCAAGGGGTCTGGTCCTCACTAAATAATAATAAAAACCACACAATGGAAAATGCAACTTTCTCACAAGAGCCTCGACCTTCTTCCAGCACTGCAGAGGAGACACCGGAGACTGCTGACACCAGAATCTGAAGCAAAACACATCCTGCTGGAGGATCTCAACAGATCAAGAAGCAACGTTGGGAGAAAAAGGAAAAGAAAAAGTTGGCCGACATGGTTAGTGCCACGCTGGTACAGCACCAGGAACCAGGCTTCAAATTCGGCACTCCCTGTGTCTTCATTGACTTCCTCCAGATCCTCCCACAATTCAAAACGTACCAGGTATTGTAGGTTAATTGGGTGTAATTGGGCAGGACGGGCTTGTGAGCTGAATGAGCTTGTTACCGTGCTTTATGTCTAAATTGAAAAAAAATTATATTTAAAATCTAAAGGGTGGATGTTTTGAGCCTAAATTCTTATTCTCGATAAAGTGATTGAGATTGAAACATCGACCATTATTTTTCTACCACTGGTGTTGTTCGACACACCAAGTTCCCCCAGCAGATTGGGTATAGAATTTTTTTTTAATCACATGTTGATTTTATTCAAGATTCGAGGTTCCTTCTATTGTCACATAATAATACATAAAAATGTGATATACTTCAACTTCTCTCTGCTATAAAGCAAACAAATTGTCACTCTCTGCATTGCCCAGTGCCCCCAACAATAAGAGAAAGAGAAGCAAAAGATTGTCCCTTCAGAGATACAGAGTGTCTCCCCATGTCCCTTGCGTGGTTTTTCCTCTGGGTTTTCTTCCACCAGTCAAAATATACTGGTGATTGTAGGATAATTGAGTCAGATTGGGCAGCACGGGACTGTGGGCCGAACGGGCCTGTCACCATGCTGTATGGCTGAATTTTAAAATTTAAATTTAAAACTTAAATAACTGGATGTTTTGAGCCACTAACTAAAATGTCCATACATTTGCCTCCAGTGCTCCCACTGCCTCTACAGATGCACAGACCGCCATTAAATCCATCGGCAACTTGAGCTCCAGATCCAAAACTGCTTGCAAAGCAATGCGCTGTGATGCTGACTGCATGAGTTAACTAAAATATTTATGCAGACGCTACCAAAACCATATGCTTTCCCACCATAACTCAAAATCGATTCTGTCATCATGTGTACAGTCATTCCAAGAGCAGTATGACATGGATATTACTTATATTTCTTAAGAACTGGCAACGTGCAGAGGGTATAATTGATTGAAGTGCTCAAACAGCACATGGCAAGATTTTCATCACACAGGAATTTAATTCAGCGTCTCTTTGCCCCGATCTCTCAAGATGACAGTCAGCTCTCCGAGATGTATGACTCAGCCTCAGTAAGCAGATGTTTAAAAGACATTTGGGCAGGTGCATGGATGGGAAGACTTTGAGGGATATGGGCCAAATGCAGATAAATGGGACTAGCTCAGGAAGGCGGTGGTGACACTCTTACCCCGACCTCCCCTCCTCTCACCTGCCCCCACCTTTTTATCCAGGTGCCTGCTTATTGTTTGTTTATTCCTCGCTGACAGGCCCAGGACCGAAATGTTGATCGCGCTTTACTTCCTGTGGATGTCGCGTGACTGGCTGAGTTTCTCCAGGGGAGTGCGTGTGTTGCGTTCGACCCCAGTATCTGCAGACATTCTTGTATAACTAGCTCAGGCAGGCATCTTGGTCAGCATGGAAAGTTGGGCCATCACTGCATGCCCAACACAAACTCTGAATGCCAAAGTACAAGATCTACTCCTGGTCATCAAACCATTTAATTTGTGAGATGTGTATGTTTTCAGGTTGGAAAAATGTTGTCAGGACAGGCAGATGTCGATTGTAATGGGAGGCTGGATAGGCTGGGATTTTCCTCTCTGGAGTGCAGGGATCCAAGGGGGGGACAGGCTAGAGGTCTATGAAATCATAAGGGGCATAGATAAGGTAAATATTCATGATCTTTTTTCCCATGGTGGGGGTATCTAAGCCTTGCCGATCATGTCAGAGGTGTGCATCTGGAGCTCAGGTGGCCGATGGTTTCGACTGAAGGCCATGCAGCTGCAGAGGCTGCGGGAGGGCTGGAGACAAATCCAATGACTGCAGGGGGACTATCTTTTGGCTCCGTTCCTCTGACTGTAATGGGCACCCAGCAATCTTTACTGATAGCAAATCTTTAGTCTTCCTTACGGTAGACTGAATGAAATTTTGTGTAATATCACGTTTTCTGTTTTACGACATGGCAATAAAATGATCTTGAATCTTGAATCTAAATCTAGAAGGCATAGATTTGAGGTGAGAAGGGAAAGTTTTAAAAAAGACCTGAGAGGTACCTTCTTCACACAGAGGGTGGTGGGGTGTGTGGAATGGCCTGCTAGAGGAAGTGATAGAAACGGGAGCAATTTAAGCATTATTTTGACAGGAACATGAACCAGGAAGGTTGCAAGGGATCCGGGCTGAGGCAAATGGAACTAGCTCAGTTGGCATGGATAAGTAGGGCTGAAGACCCTGTTCCCACTGTGGCAGAACTCTATGAAAGGATTAGAGGGATATGGGCCAAGTGCAATCAGATGGAACCAGCTCAAATAGACACAAGATGGGCTTGGTTCAATTGTCCGCCACTGTACCTCCTCCTTGTGTCAATGTAGGTTTCCTCTGGGTGCTCCAGTTTCCACCCACCATTCAAAATGTACGGGGTTTGTAGGTTGATTGGAGTATTTGGGCAGCACTGACTCTCTGGCTCAATGATAACCTCATATTCTATCTGGGCATCTTCCATGTGGATGGCATTAACCCCATCTTTCCCTATGTTCCCTTTCCCCCCCCCCTCTCTCTCTCTCTCTCTCTCTCTCTCTCTCTCTCTCTCTCTCTCTCTTCCCTTTACTCTCCATCTCCTTTTGCAGAGCCTCCTTGCCCCCTATCAATTTTCACCTATTCTCTTATCAAATCCAATGAACACCTTTTTTCTGATGGTCTGAACTCTTCCCCCTTCCATTCTTCCCTTTTCACCAGCCTTTTGATATAGGTCCCTTGGCTGATTTTACTCATACATCAGTATGGACACGGTAAGATCTGCTCTGGCATTTCTGTGTGTTTTTACTTGACTCACTGATGCTACCCTGGAGTATTTCCTGTGCACACTCTCCAGAGCAGTCACATTTGACTACAGATGTGTTTGAATTTGGTTGTTTCCAAAAAAATACGATGGGTAATCATGAATGCACAGACTTCATGGAGTAAAACACGAAAGTCTGCAGACACAGTGATTGAAATAAAAGCACAACGCTGGAGAAACTCAGTGGGTCAAAGAGTGTACTTTGTACAGCAAAGATAAAGATACATAACTAATGTTTCATCAAGGTATGAGCAAATTGGAGGCTGGCGCCCAAACGAAATGATTGGACGGCAAGGGGCGGGGCAAGAGATACTTGGTAGATTATAGTGTACTTTCTATAGCAAAGATAAAGATACATAGTGTACTCTATAAAGCATGGATTAAAAATAAATCTTGACCTGCTGAGTTTCTCCAGCATTGTGTTTTTAGACCTCAGTTTCCATCGATTCCCAGTTTATTTCCAGTGTATTTATACAGAAAAGACCTACCAGTAGGTTAGATCTTTTAGTGTTATACATCAGAACAGTGGGATAGAACCTTTGGTTTAAAAACTGTAGATGATAATTATCCTTTCAGTGAAGTAAAAGCAGAATGACGTGGAGAAGCCAATGGATTTGGGATTTAGATTCCCAAGGCATTATCAGAAGCATGTCACTTAGCTAACAGCACTGAGTCTCAGTGGAATGTACGGTGCATGGGCAAGAAACTGAGGGATAATGGTGAATTTCTGAGCAATTGGGACAGGTTTTCAAAGTGGGTGCTTAAAAGTTATTGGAATTTAGAACAGAGATCCATGCAAGTGCTGGCAAATCTTCAAAGGCAGCTAAATCCGAGCCAGTAACTCAGTTTCTCTCTACATTGAGACAGCGTACTTTCACAGATGCACTGAGGGCAAGAAGGAGTCCCAAAGGGCCTCAGGCACTGAAGGCCTCCTGATTGTGTCAGAGGTCTGGACCTGGAGCTCGGGTTGTCAATGGTTTGAAAAGGAGTCTGTGTGATGGCGGAGGCTGCTGGAGGCAAATCCACAGACACTCATTGTCGCTGGAGGCACTCTGTTTTGCTGCTCTTCATCTTAATGTTCGGGGCGCTGGGCAATGCTCATGGAGGTTCTTTGTTCACCTTAGCAGTTTCAATTGGAGTACCGTGGGAAATTCAGGTCTGTCTCAGTGGAGCAATATTGGAGTGAAGGAAAGGGATAGAGCTCATTAGCTGAGGTGAGGATTCACTAAAAGTCCAAAAATCCGAATCCCAGAAATCCAGACCACTTGAGATTCGAAAACGTCTGGGTTTTGTGCGCATGCATAAGACCCCCAGATGGGCAGTGGCAACAAGCTGGAAGTCCACGTGGAAGTCATGGAAATGCAAGAAAGATATTTGTTTTTTTCTGTTTTGTATCTTAAATGAAAAAATATTTAGTTAATAAACTATCAAAAGTTACCTGTTCATCTCTTCTTTATTCTCCTTCAATTTTAAGCATTCTGCCTGAGAATCCAGAAAATCCGAAAATCTGGACCGACCCAATCATCAAACAGTCTACATTTTAGGACTTCTACTGTACAAAGAAAGATTGAACACAATGGATGATTGTCCTTGGACAGAAATTACTACTGGATAATTTTAATGGGCTAATTAATATTAGGGTCCTGGAATAGAGTGGCCGCAAACAGATGAATTCCTGAAGTTAAGGGATCTCGAGCGAATGCAGCAATATTTTAGCCTTTTATAGAATCAGAGGTGATTGCAGGGTTATGAAATGCTTTTTAATAGCAAAGCTGATGAGGCTGAGGAGGGAGATGAACAATAGGATTGTTGTGGTATTACTCTGTATTAAAGCTTTAACATACACGGATTGCATTCATTTCATTTATTCCAAAATGGCGTCTACCGAAACACAATGTAAAACATGAAATATAATGTCACGCAGTCATGCGCGCTTGCAAAACAAGGATGGGGGACAGGATTGGCAATTGTTGTGATCCCAGGAGAGTGGGGAGCAAACACAGCACCCTCCACAGGGTCCTACTGCCTACCTGTGATGCCGCCAGCTCCTTACAGGCATTAAATGGCCTTTCCAAGGAGACTATTTTTTTTTACATCTTTGAAACCATGAGATCTGCGCCCAAGATGGGCCGCACATGTATGGCAGCAGACCACAATGGGTTGCAGGCTCTGGGGGAGCAGTGGGCACCAGAATAGGGAGAACACCTCCCGCCTCCCACTGCTGACCCTGGGAGATGACCCTACAGGGAAGATGACCACTGCAGAGGTCCAGTGATGGGCCCAACGCCTGAAAGACCCACACAGGCTGCGGACTGCTGCAGACCAGCTTGAGGAAGCCAAGTACCGGGACCAGGAATCAAGAAGGTGTCAATGGTGAGAGGGGCTCTCGAAAGGACCTCATGCATTGATAACTTCCTGATCATCTCTGAGTCTGGGAGCTGGGAACTTGGATTTGCCAATGGAATGGACAGGAAGCCATGCAGCTGCAGTGGTTGTGGGAGTGGAAGAGGTGAATCCACAGACACTCGGCACCTCTGAAGGGGCTCTTTTTAGCTTCTCTTTTCCTTTTTGTGTGAGGTACCTTTTGTGTATTATTACATGACAATGAAAAGAATCATGAATCCCTCTGACTTGTTTACTCTAGTTCTTGGAATAAGATGTAAAGAAGTAAAGAAGTAAACAACTGAAAAGTGGCAAAGCAGCAGGTATGGATGGAATCCCCCCAGAAGTCTGGAAGGCTGGCGGCAAAACTCTGCATGCCAAACTGCATGAGTTTTTCAAGCTTTGTTGGGACCAAGGTAAACTGCCTCAGGATCTTCGTGATGCAACCATCATCACCCTGTACAAAAACAAAGGCGAGAAATCAGACTGCTCAAACTACAGGGGAATCACGTTGCTCTCCATTGCAGGCAAAATCTTCGCTAGGATTCTACTAAATAGAATAATACCTAGTGTCGCCGAGAATATTCTCCCAGAATCACAGTGCGGCTTTCGCGCAAACAGAGGAACCACTGACATGGTTTTTGCCCTCAGACAGCTCCAAGAAAAGTGCAGAGAACAAAACAAAGGACTCTACATTACCTTTGTTGACCTCACCAAAGCCTTCGACACTGTGAGCAGGAAAGGGCTTTGGCAAATACTAGAGCGCATCGGATGTCCCCCAAAGTTCCTCAACATGATTATCCAACTGCACGAAAACCAACAAGGTCGGGTCAGATACAGCAATGAGCTCTCTGAACCCTTCTCCATTAACAATGGCGTGAAGCAAGGCTGTGTTCTGGCACCAACCCTCTTTTCAATCTTCTTCAGCATGATGCTGAACCAAGCCATGAAAGACCCCAACAATGAAGACGCTGTTTACATCCGGTACCGCACGGATGGCAGTCTCTTCAATCTGAGGCGCCTGCAAGCTCACACCAAGACACAAGAGAAACTTGTCCGTGAACTACTCTTTGCAGATGATGCCGCTTTCAGAGCCAGCTCTTCAGCGCTTGACGTCCTGCTTTGCGGAAACTGCCAAAATGTTTGGCCTGGAAGTCAGCCTGAAGAAAACTGAGGTCCTCCATCAGCCAGCTCCCCACCATGACTACCAGCCCCCCCACATCTCCATCGGGCACACAAAACTCAAAACGGTCAACCAGTTTACCTATCTCGGCTGCACCATTTCATCAGATGCAAGGATCGACAATGAGATAGACAACAGACTCGCCAAGGCAAATAGCGCCTTTGGAAGACTACACAAAAGAGTCTGGAAAAACAACCAACTGAAAAACCTCACAAAGATAAGCGTATACAGAGCCGTTGTCATACCCACACTCCTGTTCGGCTCCGAATCATGGGTCCTCTACCGGCACCACCTACGGCTCCTAGAATGCTTCCACCAGCGTTGTCTCCGCTCCATCCTCAACATCCATTGGAGCGCTTACACCCCTAACGTCGAAGTACTCGAGATGGCAGAGGTCGACAGCATCGAGTCCACGCTTATGAAGATCCAGCTGCGCTGGATGGGTCACGTCTCCAGAATGGAGGACCATCGCCTTCCCAAGATCGTATTATATGGCGAGCTCTCCACTGGCCACCGTGACAGAGGTGCACCAAAGAAAAGGTACAAGGACTGCCTAAAGAAATCTCTTGGTGCCTGCCACATTGACCACCGCCAGTGGGCTGATAACGCCTCAAACCGTGCATCTTGGCGCCTCACAGTTTGGCGGGCAGCAACCTCCTTTGAAGAAGACCGCAGAGCCCACCTCACTGACAAAAGGCAAAGGAGGAAAAACCCAACACCCAACCCCAACCAACCAATTTTCCCTTGCAACCGCTGCAATCGTGTCTGCCTGTCCCGCATCGGACTTGTCAGCCACAAACGAGCCTGCAGCTGACGTGGACTTTTTACCCCCTCCATAAATCTTCGTCCGCGAAGCCAAGCCAAAGAAAGAAACATGACAATGAAAAGAATCATGAATCCCTCTGACTTGTTTACTCTAGTTCTTGGAATAAGATGTAAAGAAGTGCTTGCACAGGAAAATGTGTCTTATGAGACAGGGTTAGCAGAGCAAGAGCATTTCTCTTTGGAGTGAAAAAGGATGAGAGTTGACTTAATAGAGGTCTACAAGATTATGAGAACCATAGATAGGGGAAAAGCCAACACCTTTTTCCCAGGGCAACAGTAGCAAACACCAGAGGACAACTGTAAAAACTGAGGGAGGGAAAGTTTAGGGGAGATGTCAGAGGTACTTTTTTTACACAGAGTAGTGGATGCATAGAATGGGTGACAGTGTTGGCTTGTACCATAGGGACAATTAATGGACACTTAGGCACATGGATGTAAGAAAAATAGAAGGTTGTGGGAGTGATATAGAGAACTTGAATAGGTTTATATAAGTTGGTACCAACATTGTGAGCTGAAGAGTACTGCAATGTTCTATGTTCTACCTCCTAACAATAATATGATTCTTCACCCAATGATTGCCCCTCATTGCAAGTTTGTGCAACTCCTGAACTTTTTCCCAATGGAAAGCAATTCAACAAAAAAATGTATACGAATCGCCATCACTCATTTTACACCAACACCCAAAAGTGAACATCATCCCAAAAGTATTTAAGTTTGTTTATAAGATAGACTGACATTAAACATTGAACAGTACCCATTCTTGCTGAGTTAAAGAACCTTCGCTGGAAAGTGCACACTATTTAAAACTCAGCAGTGAAGCATTCCTCTGGAAGAACAATAGTGGCGAAAGGAGCCAGAGTTCCATTCTCATATATCACTTTATTTGAAAAATAGGGATGAGAAAGTGAGTGGCCTTTTACAGCCCAGTAGTCTTAATGATCTGAATAGATGTGTCAAATAAAACTATTTGTCTCTATTTCTCATTTCGCTTTTCCTTTGTTGGAAGTGTTTGGATAGAGGAAAATGCATTCCAGATGGTGAGAAATGTTTTCTTGGAACCGTACTTCAATGAATTTGTGGACTTAGGAACAGAGTTCCTCCAAAATAGTGAGTGAACCCATCTGGCTGCCCACTGATGTATCCTCCATGGAAGAAGTCTTTTATGACAGAAGATAATCTTCCAGAACTCTAGAGAGAAGAAAATAATAACACGGGTGGTACAGATTTGCCTTCCCAATTCTTCATGTGGAGAAAATTGAACATTTTATGATTTAGCGCTGCTGGCCAAAGTTTTGTACAATGGGAGTGTGGCTCAGGAGCCTGAGAGCTAGGTTTAATGCAACCATGTGCCCTAGGCCATCCTGTATGTATTAATTACTCAGCTGATGGTTATTTTAAGGAATTTGGGATTTGTGGGTGTGAAACGTGTTCAGGCTATAGGCCTATGAAGTAGATGTGTCTGTGCTTCCAGTGTAGTGATGGCATGCAAGGAGAATAACATTGTGGCTTTTATGTATTTTGATTTCACCTGAAAATGTTGGTTAAAATCATTTGAGTAATGAATTTAACAGAGTATCCCTTCCTTAAAAAAAGTTCTAAACCCTCCCTACCCCATAACCCTCTATTTTTCTTTCATCCATGTGTCTGTCTAAGAGTCTCTTAAATGCCCCCAAGGTTTTAGCTTCCACCACCAACCCCAGCAAATCATTCCAGACACCCACAATTCTCTGTTTAAAAAAACTTCCCCTTGATGTCTCCCTTAAACTTCCTTCCCTCAACTTTGTGCATATGTCCTCTGGTGTTTGTTGATCCTGCCCTAGGAAACAGGTGCTGGATGTCCACCCTATTTATGTCTCTCATAATCTTGAAGACCTCGATCAAGTCTCCTCTCATCCTTCTACACTCCAGAGAGAAAAGTCCCAGCTCTGCTAACCTTGCCCCATCAGACTTGTTTCCCAATCCAGGCAACATCCTGGTAAATCTCCTTTTCACCCTCTCTATAGTTTCCACTAAGGATGTTAAGGATAGCAAGAACAGGCACAGTGAAGTAGTGTTAAAGAGGAAAGTCTGCAGATGCTGGAGTGGAGTGCAATAAACAAATGTGCTGGAGAAACCCAGCAAGTCACGCAGCTTCTATAAGACGTACGACATCCTGGGCCCAAGCAAAATAGAGGCAGATGCCTGAATAAAATGTATGGGAGTAGCAGCGGAGAAGAGAGGAAGTAGCAAAGGGAGGAGGAGCATAGGTTAACAGGTCATAGGTAGATACAACTGGGAGGATAAAGAGCAAACATCTAAGGTGATCAGAGGAGAGGGTAGCTCATTGAATGGAGTGGGAAGGAAAGGGAAGGGGGAAGGAGGAAAGGAGACAGAGAGAAACTTAGGGGAGGGGGGTTAATGAAAATTGAAGAAGTCAATATTAATGCTGTCTAGTGGAGAGAGCTCAGATATTCTCCCAGCTTTTTGTACAAGTCTGCATGTTTTTGCTTATATATGATGAAGGGCCCAGACCCGAAACATTGGTTACCCTTTACCAGTTACCCCGTGGATGGTGCGTGACCTGCTGAGTTCCTCCTGCACTGTTGTGTATTGCAATGGTGAAATCGGTTGGTCTTGAGTGAGCTGTCAGGTAGAGAGAAGCAAAGAGTGAGAGAGGAAAACAATGAGAAAGGGGGAATGAAAGAAGCGATGGGAATGAAGAAAGGAAAAGACATCAATGGTAGTGTCCGCAAGACATCCCAAAAGATGTACAAGGCACGTCATGGGCCTCACATTTGTCCATGAAGCACTATCACTCTGCCCATAAGTCTTGAACTTCCCCATATCACTCAAAGCATAACACAACTACAAAACCGCCAAAGATCTGTCTGTACCTCCGACAGTATTTTTTCAGTATATGCCAACTGAATATTTATCATTTATGATTTTAAATCTTTTCTCTTTCTCTCGTTATTTTTTAGTCTTTCCTTCAAGACTCAAGACGGTGACAGGCCCATGAGCCTGTGCCACCCAAATACACCAATTAATCTGCAGACCCGTACAGACTCCACTCCCTACTATCTTTCTGACTAATGTACAGTCTTTAAAAACTAAACTTTATGATCTCCAAGCAAGATTACACCATTAGGATGAATCAGGGATTGTTGTGTGAACTAAGATGTGGCTGTATACAGCCCAAGGGCTTCATCTTCCACCACATGGACCAGACGCTGGCATCAGGTGCATTTGCTTCATCACTTCATCATGGTACACAAACTTGATGGTTATGTCCCACTCCTGCTCCTCCAACTTGGAACATCATAATCAAACGTTCTCCATTCTATCTACCAAGGGAGTTCACTGCCATCATCCTGGTCACTGTGTGCATTCCGCCTCAGGCTGGCCCTGGAGGGGCTGAGCTCTATAATCAGAAATCTCAAGAGAGGACAGCCTGATGCCTTCCCAATCATTGTAGGGGACTTCAACCAGGCCAGCCTGAAGAAGTCTCTGACAAACTACCATCACTGTAGTACTTCCACAAACAGAGGAGCCAACATACTTGACCATGGTTCCACCATGAAGAAAGTTTACAAAGCCATTCACACTTGCACTTCGGCAAGACTGATCACCTGGTTGTACTTCTACTCCTTCTGAACAAGCAGAGACTGAGGTCTACAACCCCAGTGGCAAAGATGGTAACAGTATGGTCAAGGAAGGTGAACTTGGTGCTGTAATAGTGTTGCGCTAACTGTGGGATAAGACATTTAAATTTAAATTTAGACATACAGCACAGTAACAGGCCTTTTCGGCTCACGAGCCCATGCCACTCAATTACACTCAATTGACTTGCGATCTCGGTATGTTTTGAATGGTGGGAGAAAACTGGAGTCCTCGGGAAAAACCCACGCCTGTACCAGTTCCGCCGGGTTCATTTTGGGGTCACGAATGGGGTCTCCGTCTTCCAGCGGTAGTCCGGCACAAGCTGAAGGCAACATTCCCATATCTGGATAACATCACTATCGGCGGCTGAGACCAGCAGGACCACGACACTAACCTGGAAAAATTCCTCCAGACGGCCGCAGAGCTGAACCTCACTTACAACAAGGAGAAGTGTGTGTTCAGCACCACCCGCCTCGCCATCCTAGGGTACATCGTGGCCCATGGAGTTGTTGGCCTAGATCCGGAAAGGATGCACCCATTAATGGAGTTACCCCTCCCCCCCCCCATGCAAAAGGCCCTCCGCAGGTGCCTGGGCCTGTTCTCTTATTACTCGCAGTGGGTCCCTCGCTTCTTGGACAAGGTCCACCCACTGGCCCAAGCCACAACTTTTCCCCTCCCACCTGAGGCGCAGGCAGCCTTTACCCGCATCAGGCAAGACATCGCAGATGCCACGATGCAGGCTGTGGATGAGGACACCCCCTTCCAGGTGGAGAACGATGCCTCCGAGGTGGCCCTCGCTGCTACCCTCAACCAAGAAGCCCCGTCACCTTCTTCTCCAGGACCCTCCATGGCTCCGAGCTAGGGCACCGCCATTGAAAAGGAGGCCCAGGCGATTGTGGAAGTGGTCTGCCATTGGCGCCACTACCTGGCCGGCAGGAGATTCGCACTCCTCACAGACCAGCGGGCCATGGCGTTCATGTTTAACACTACCCACAAGAGCAAGATCACAAGATCCTGCGCTGAAAAGTTGAGCTGGCAACCTACAGCTATGACATCCAGTACTGCCCCGGGAAGTTTAACAACTCCCCTGATGCCCTCTCTCGCACCTGCACGTTTACGCATGATGACAGGTTGCAGCCATTGCATGAGTCCCTCTGCCATCCAGGCATCACCCAGTTGTACCATTTCGTTAAGTCCCGAAATCTGCCGTATACTATCAGGGACATGACCGAGGCCTGTCGGATCTCTTAGGAGTGTAAACCCCATTTCTTCACCCCCCCCCCCACCCCCAGGCCCACATTGTAAAGGCTACTTGGCCTTACGAGCATTTCGGCATGGACTTCAAAGGGCCCATGCCTTCCACGAACTAAAACGTTTACTTCCTCATGGTAGTGGACGAGTACTTATGTTTCCCTTTTGCCATCACTTGTCCATACACCTCCACAGCCACCGTCATCAGGGCCTTGGGGCAGATTTTCACCATGTTTGGCAACCCCGCCTTCATTCACAGCGACCAGGGGTCTAGTTTCATGAGTGACGAGCTGCACCAGTACCTGATGGCGAGGGGCATCGCAACCAGTCACAATTCAAGCTATAACCCGAGAGGCAACGGGCAAGTGGAACGTGAGAATCAAGTGGTCTGGAAGGCAGTCCTCCTGGCTCTCAGGTCAAAAGGGTGGGCCGTTGAGTACTGGCAGGACGCCCTGCCCGAGGCGTTCCATGCCATTCATTCACTGCTGTGCATGGCTACCAACAAGACCCCTCACGTATGCCTGTTCTCATTCTCCAGGAGGTCGGCGAATGGAATGTCACTCCCAGCATGACTCACGACCCCAGGACTGATGCTTCTGCTTAAGCACGTACGGACACACAAGGCCGAAGCCCTAGTCGAGAAGGTTTTCCTCCTTCATGCAAACCATAACTACACTTACGTTAGGTTCAGCGCAGGAGCACCCACCACACCACACCACCCTCCAGCCCAGGACGACGCTGTCCGGGCATATATCCCCATCCCCAAGCAGCTATGGGGCACGCAGGGCCTCCTTGACCACCAGGGGCCCGCTTCAGCCTTAGTAGACGAACCCGCCCACCCACCCATCCAATACAACCTGCATACATTGACCCCTGCCCCCCCAGCACGCGGAACCACACCAGCCACACATACCCCTGCCGCCAGCCACCCCACTTTCCCTTTGACCAGTGACCAGAAGCCAGTCCTACGACGGTCACAGAGACCCCGGCGGCCGCTGAATCATCTCAACCTATAAATATTGTATGTACATAGTGGGTGCGATTCCTTCTTACTGCCCCCGACCCTCTGGGACAATTTTAAAGAAGGGGGTGAATGTTGTGGTACATCACCGGGCCTACCGCAGTGGGCAACCTCTGTATCTGCAGGAGTGTAAGGGGACAGGACAACATCTGGCCAGCTATCAGTCAGTCAGCCTGAATGGATCAAGACCCACCCGGTCGGGTGTCAATCACCCTCCGGGATATAAGCCTGTGCCGGCCTCCCGAGGCCTCACTCATGCTGCAGCCACAACCAGCCTGGCTCTGTGGAAGTCTTTGTGGATTAAAGCCTGTTGAACAGCCTTTACCTTGTGTGTGTCTGATTCTGGCTAATAGCACAGCTCACACGCAATCACAGGGAGAACATACAAGCTGCATACAGACAATGCGGGATTTAAACCACAGTCCTAATCATTGATGTTGTAACAGTGTTGCAACTACATGGTATCATTGATATTGGCAAATTAACCCACCAATTAGCATTTTGTTAGGGTGAGGAAGTAATTGGGAACACCAGGTGAGGAGAGGGAGTGGGAAGCTCAAAGGTCACAAGGTAAACATTCAAACTCCACACAGACAGCACCAGAGTTCAGGGTGAGAGAACTCCACACAGACACTACCAGAGACTGTGGTGGGAGAACTCGACACAGACAGCACATGAGTTCAGGGTGGGAAAACTCAACACAGAGAGCAGTAGAGATTGGGGTGGAATAGCTGCACTAGCTTGAGCCAGTTGGAGAATTAAAGTTCAAAGTTCAAATTTATTGTCAGAGTACAGAGTACATGCATGACATCACATACAACCCTGAATTTTTTTTTTCCGAGGGCCAGGCAGAATTTCTACTTATCAGTAACTCTGAAATGTACTCAAGAAGAAAGATATAAATATAATCAAAGAAAGAAATTTAAACAAACTGACTTTGCAATACAGAAAAAAATATATTCAGTAATAAATAATGTGCTAAATGAGTCCCTGATTGAGTTTGTTGTTGAGGAGTCTGATGCTGGAGGGGTAGCAGCTGATCCCGAACCTGGTGGTGCGAGCCTTGTGGCATTTGTACCTCTTTCCTGATGGCAGTAGTGAGATGTGGTGATGATTCCTGATGTTCTCTGATGGTAGCGTTCCATGTAGATGTTCTTGATGGTGGGGAAGGTTTTGTCTGTGATGTCCACTACCTTTTGCAGGAATTTCTGCTTAGAGGTGTTGGTGCCCCCATTTCAGGACATGATGCAGCCAGTCAGCACATTTTCCACTACACATCTGTAGAAATTTGCCAGGGTTTCCAAAGTCACACTAAATCTCTGCAAACTCCTGATGAAGTAGAGGAACTGACGTGCTTTCCTTATGATGGCAATAGTGTAAATCGATGGGTAACCAGAATCTGCAGGTCCCCATTGTACACTGAATGCAGTTGCTCCACAAAGCAGCCACTTGCTTTGGTGTCTCCCAAGGAAGGGGGATATCACATGGTGAGCATTAAATATAATGCATTGATTAGAAGATTTCTAGTTTTGATGAAGGACCTCCAATGTGATACGTTAACTCAGGTTTCCTTCACAGATGCAGCCTGACCTGCTGAGCTTTTTAAATTCAATTTTATTGCCACAAGATGCAGTGAGAAAGAAGTTTGGATTGGAGATAGGTTGGGTGCTTTGGACTGGATAAATATGTTTGTGAGTCTTACCACAACCTTCTCCATGCAAACAATGAGTAGGCAGAGGGACTCAGCAAGCCAGGCAACATCCGGGGAGAGAAACAGTCACTCAACATTCGATAAAGGGTCCCGACCCCAAACATTTACTGATCATTTCTACCCCTGGATACTGATTGACCTGTTGAGTCCCTTCAGCCTCTCTGTGGCTGTTTAAGATTCCAGCATCTAAGGTTTTTTGAGTTTCCCCACAAACTTTTGAGATGGAAAAAACATCATGTGATTGCAGGGATATGGCAATGTTAAGAGTGTCATATAACAAAGTTCCCAACAATAACATGAGAATGTTTTGTATAACCCAAGGGTGTCAAGTAATACTAATTTTAGTAGTGTTAGATCATAATTAGGTCATACTTTAAGCAATTATAATTCCTTCAGAAATATTTTGAGTCTTTCATGTTTGCACTTGGGAAAATCATTCAGAAGGGTTTATTTTGGAAGGTTTGTTGGAGCAATAATATTTTGAATTTTTGAAGGTGTTGTTGGGGGATTTCACTGAGAGCCCAAAGACCTTCGTCTGTGTACAATGAAGCGCTATGAGCAGCTGATCTGTAATAAATAAATGTATCTGCCAGGAAATGCAGCAGCCGCTGGGAGGATGGTGAGTGGCATTGTGGGAAAGTTGTATGCAAAATGCAAAGCTGCTGCTCAAAGAAAGGGCTGCACGCACTAATGCCCCAGGAGTGCCTTTTACCATTCAGGGCACCAAGATGGTTTGCAACAGGTGGAGACCTCCTCATCTTACCTCCATTCTCATCAATGAGAAATACCTTTGTGCAATGAGGTCAGTTTCCCAGTGAATTCTGACTATTTGGGGGAACTTAACGGGGTAGAAACAGTCTAAAATTCTCCATTTAGACTGCAATATTTTATGCAGTATCTGACTGGCTGCATCCCTGCCATGGTCAGTGCCATCATGGGCATTAGTCTTCACTCCATTAAGGACATCTTAAAGAGGTGATGCCTCAAGAAAGCAGCCTCTATCTTCAAGGACCCTCACCACCCAGGCCATGCCCTTTTCTCACTGGTACCATCAGGAAGGAGGTACAGGAACCTGATGCACACCCAATGTTACAAAAACAGCTTCTTCCCCTCCGCCATCAGATTTCTGAATGGACAATGAACCACAGACTCTGCCTCACGTTTTCTCTATTTGCACTAATTATTTATTTCTAAATATGGTATTTACGGAACCGTAATTCATTGCAACTTTGCACCTGATGCCACAAAGCAATAAATTTTGGGGCACACGTTCATTACATAAACCTGATTTTGATTCTGATTTTACATTCATCCATTCTCAGTTAAGAGAAACATTTGAAATAAAAAGTGTTGGATACAAATGTTGTTTGCTTGATGGCTGTTCAATGATATGTCTTCATAATAGATTTTAATTTTGGAGAATGAATTAAACTGCCTTGATCTTTGAATCATAATTACAAGGAATATTTGTCCACAATCGTGCATTGAGAACTGACTCATAGAGAGAGAGTGGAGCATCAGCAGAAGTTCAAACTGCCTGGCCTGGTTCATCCTGTTAAGCATCCCAAATGGCTTTGCGCTTTACTGAATTCTAATTGCATTATCACCTGCGGGAGAACTCGCCAAGGTTTCTCCTGCAGCAACTTTCTAACTGTTGACCTCCAAACCTAAGGAGAAGACCAATGCATAGTAACCATGCCACATTCCCAACTTGAATTTATAGAACCGAGAACATCAAATAGTACAGCACAGTGCTGGCCATTCAGCCGAAAATGTGTACTGATCTATGTAAAGCTAGTCCACAATCAATCAACCTTTTTCTTTCCACTCACATACCACTTTAAGTATTCCCTATGCCATTGGTGCTCTGTGATTAGTAAGGGGTTGCTTAAGGTGGTTTGTGAGTGGAAAGAAAAAGTTTGAAAACCACTGTTTTAATCATACCTAATTGACTCGTTATGTGCACGGTTTCATAAGTCCAAAGGAAATAGGCCGATGGCAATTTTTCTCAGCAAAATATTTCAGTAACAATTGGGTCTAGAGCAGTGATTCTCAATCTTCCCTTCCCACTCGCATCCCACCTTAAGCAGTCCCTTACTAATCACAGAGCACCGATGGCATAGGGATTATTTAAAGTGGGATGTGAGTGGAAAGAAAAAGGCTGAGAACCACTGATCAAATCCATCCCTCCCTCACATCTCCATTATTCTTGCACCCATGTGCCTATTTTTTTAAATTGTACCAGCCTCCATGATCATGCCAGGAAATGCATACCTGGAAACCACTACTCTTTGTAAAATAATTATCTTTGGCGGCAATTAGCGCAATGATATTGCAGTGCCAGTTGGATCCGACACTGTCTAAGGAGTGTGTATATTCTCTCCATGACTGTGTGGATTTTCCTCGGGTGCCCTGTTTCGGCCCACCATTCAGGGTTGTAACTTCATTTGGGCGTAATTGGGTGACACGGGTTTAAATGACTGGAATCAGCTTCTACCATACTGTAAATGAAATTTTAAAATTTAATTAAAATCTCCCCTAAGCTTCCCTCCTCTCACCTTAAACTGATGTCCTCTGGTATTTGGTACTGTAGCCCCAGAAAAAAGGTGCTGACCCAGAAGATCAGCATCTTTTATACCTCAAACTATACCCCCCTCCTTCCACATCAACCCAGAGTCTCCAGCAATGTTGCCTTGAATCTGTTTTTTTATATAGTTTAGAAATACAGCACGGTAATAGGCCCTTCTAGCTCATGAGCTCATGTCGCCCAATTGAACTCTTTCTCCCACTCCCCCATCCCCCCCCCCCCCCCCCCACCTTCCCCTGGTTTGTTGTGAATGATGGGAGGAAACCGGAGCACCTGGAGGAAACACACAAAGACATGGGAGAATGTACAAACTCCATACAGATAACGCCAGATTCAAACCCGGGTTGCTGGCGTGGTAACAGCGTTGTGCTAACCGTTACGCTAACCCTTCCATCCTGATCTGCTGCCTTATCAGCTGAATGATATCTTTCCTCTCACTGGGTGAATAAAGTTACACCATTGACCTGTACATTTGCATCGTGATCTTCTTGCTCCTGTATTCAGTGCCTTGATTGATGAAGGCACAACACTCTCCAAGCAAGGTTATATTACACAATTATAGTTCTACAAAGTCAGTTTGAACCATTTTCTAAATCTTTGTGGAGAGATATATAATATTTTTGAACCCGGAGTATTGAGTCACATGTTGCAGGGTGTAATGAAAAGTTTTGTTTTGCCCAACCAGAAGGAAGCAAAATAGTAAATCAACAGACATTGATTATATTGAGTCCAAAAGTGCAGGGTACAAACAGGAGATGGTAAATGCTGGAATCTGGAGAAACAAACTATCTGCTGGAGAAACTCACCGGGTCAAGCAGCATCAGTGGGAGGAAGAGTATGTTTGATGTTTTGTGCTGGAAAACCCTTCATCAAGACAGAAGACAAGCTGGACGAGCTGGGTTGAAGAATCTGTTTTATGCTGTATCACTCCATGACGCTTCAGTTAAACTGTGCAGGGAGTCATCTTTTAACAATGAGAGGTTCATCAAGAGTCTAATAAAAGCAGGAAAGAAGCTGTCCTTGAGTCTCGTGCAACACTCAGATGTGTTGGAGAAACTCAGCAGCTTATACAGCATCCATGGAAAGCAACAGACAGTAGACATTTCGGGCCTGAAACTTTGATTTTCTATAGATGCTGAGTGACCTGCTGAATTTCTCCAACACTGTTGTGTACTGGACAAGGCCACAGCAGATTTTCATGTTTAGCAGTTTGCCTTGAGTCTGGTAGTTGGATTTATCCGGGAAAATTCTTTGACTGGAGAACTGTTAAAGGATTTCCCTTCATCCAGCTCCAGGGAAGGGTGAAGAATATTTATTGACACACAGAACTGCACTTGCATAATCCCTCTGCCACATGGGAAACTGTCTTTTTTCTCTTTTTAATATATTTTTATTGAGTTGAACATAATAAGCATACCTAATAAATGACGGTTACATAATGAATCAATTGTATACAAGCAAACGCATACAGAAGGGAATGGAAAACAATGAGTAAGCAATAAAATGTGCATATCTATATTAGTTACTTGTAATAACTCAATTTAGTGATAAACATAAGAAATGTAAACTATGTCAGTCCTATTATTAGACTGTAATATTAAAATAATATGGATAAAAAAGGAAAGAACCTAAACTAAACTAATCTAATCCCCTCCCTCTAATCAAGGTTACATTTTTTTAACACAAAAAAAGAAATCAAATATGATGTGGAATCACTGGTGACCCCCGGAAAACAGAAAAAAATTACCGGAACCTATATTACTTATTGACTCTTCCAATTATAAAAAAAAATTCTAAGAATGGGTCCAATAATTTCATAAATTGAAACTTTATGTGTTTAATATTATATCTGCTTTTCTCTAAACTTAAGTTGGATGTTACATCGTATAGCCACTGTGTATGAGTAGGGGATGCACCTCCTTTCCATTTCAATAAATTATTTGTCGGGCCATCAATGCAGTAAAAGCTCAGACTTTTTCCTGGGATGCCGATAGAGGTTCATCAAAGTCTGAGAAAAACCAAATAGAGCAATTAACCAGCAGGGTTCCAAGTTAATCTTGAAAATTGTTGATAGACTTCGAAAAATCTCCTTCCAGATCTCTCTAAATTCGGGCATTCCCAGAACATATGAATCAGAGAGGCTTCAAACATTTTTCATTTCTCACAAAAAGGATCAATGTCTGCACAAAAATGGGATAATATGAGTTCTATGCATCAACTTCATTTGTAATAAGCAGTGTCTTGCACAAAATGAGGAAACATTGATCAAGCTGAGAATAGAGAACCAATCTTCATCTGAAAAAGTTATATTCAAGTCCCTTTCTCAGTCTCTTTTGAATCCAGCCATTGGGACCAAATTTAAGCCCAGTAAATTATTATAAACACATGCTATTAATCCACCATGAAACTAAAATTGTTTGTTAAATAGCAGATCAAGAGTCTTAGTATTAGAAATTCGTGGAAAATCCAAAAGCTTGGACTGAACAAAATGCCTAATTTGTAAATATCTTTTAAAAAAAATGCCTATGAGGAAGATTCAATTTGGCTGATAATTGTTTGAAAGAAGCAAAATTATTTTGAATAAAAAGATCCTTGAAACTTTGAATACCTTTTCTTTGCCATTCCTTGAAACCTGCATCTAACAAAGATGGTTGAAATAGATGGTTATTGGACTAACCAGTGAAAACCCCTTAATTCCAAAGAAATTCCTAAACTGAGTCCAAATTCTCAATCTATTTTTCATCAATGGATTATTTGTTAATTTGGGAAAGTAAAATGCTAAGAAGGATCCTAAGACTGCCAACGTAGAGGCTTTTTTTTTAGTACACTGTAATTTCATTTCTACCCTGGAAGGGTGATTCACTGATATATACAACTGTAATAATAAAAGTAAATTAATCGTCCAATAGTAAAACCTAAAACCTGGAAGTGATAATCCTCCATTTAATGTAGTTTATTGAAGATAAGCTTTATTTATACACGGTGTTTTTCCCTTCCCAAATATATGCAGAAATAGCCGAATCCAGCAAGTTGTAAAAGGATTTGGGGATAAAAATTGGTAACGCTTGAAAAAGATACAAGAATTTAGGTAAAATATTCATTTTATCGAATTAAACTGAATCGACTGGAGAACTGTTAAATGGATTTCCCTTCATCCAGCTCCAGGGAAAGGTGAAGAATGTTTATCAACACACAGAACTGCACTTGCATAATCCCTCTGCCACATGGGAAACTTTCAATTATGGATTTTCATCTCCGCAAACTGAATTCTGCTCAACTTAGAGGTGAATGTTCCTATTTGTGGAATTGACTTTCCTTTTCTAGACATCTCATTTAAAAAAACGTGCCGTTGCTTTTGTCCAGAGAGAATTGGGAACATGAAACAGATGGACTGGAAAGTGAGCATTTTTACGAAGTTGGTGTTGATAAAACTACAATCAAATTATCAGCTGGAGGAAACCCTGGTGATAACATATTGAATTCAGCATCCAGGCATGGGCTACTGGGGAGAAGATGGCAAGGAGTGGAGACAATGGACTGCATTCATCCCTGCAGTAGAGCCTGTTCAAAGAAACAACTGAGGGGAAGTAGCGATAATGCTCAAAGAGGCTACTCTGGGCCAGGACCCCAGGTATTTATCCCATTGTAACTCCATCCTGCTTTTGAAGAGAACCCCTGGATTTGGACAGTGCAGAATCATATCACTTCATGTAAAACTGCGTTCTACTGGCTAAAGCAGGTAGCTTCTGGAAAAAAGCCACAAAGAGTATGTTGGGAGCCCTCTTCAAGACTTCCCACATTGTTCCTGGCACTGCGTGAAGGATTCTTCAGTCCAGCGAGTAAATGCCAACATGAATAAGGCCTTATAAAGTTGAAGAAGGAGGAGCAGAATTACAGAGCTACAATGAAAAGATCATTTTGTACCAAATAGTATGATAGCACTGCGCTTAGTACATCACAGGCATCGAGAACATCTACAATGAACGCTGCCGTCGGAGAGCAGCAGCCATCATCAAGTATCCACACCACACAGCCCTCGCTCTGTTCTCACTGCTGCCATCAGGAAAGAAATCTAGGTGCCACAAGTCTCATACCACCAGGTTCAGGAAGACTTCACCATCAGAATCCTCAACAACAAACTCAATCAGGGAAGTATTCTTACTTTGCACACTATTTATTACAGAATATTTATTTTTCTCTAATCAGAACTGTTGCTGCTTCTGACTCAGGTCTCGTTTAAAATCAATTGTCATTTACGGAAATTTCCACCACATGCTGCATTCCCTGCCTTAACAACAGAAGGCCTGGTCATCAGATTACCTGATTGTCGAATTGGTCCAGATTCCCGACACAGTAGGGAAGTGGTTTCTCTCTCTGTCTGCCTACATGCCTCCTATCCTGAAGGCGAAACGTATTCACAGTCCCAGTTGTATCAATTGATCTAACATGCTGTTCAGGTATATCTGTGGCTTAGAAGCATGTGAGCGGTACAGGTGATGTAGAGGTTAGGCCAAATCTATTACAGCACCAGTGACCCCAATTCGAATCCAGCGTTGTCTATAAGGAGTTTGTGCATTCTTCCCGTGTCTGCGTGGGTTTTCCCTGGGTGCTCCAGCTTTCTCCCACCATCCAAAACATATGTGGCTGGAGGTTAATTTGGGTGTAATTGGGTGGTACAGGTTTAAGCAGCTGGAATCGGCTTCTACCATGTTGTTAATATTTTTTTACAATTAACTGAGGTGAATGAATATTTGTGTCCTAATGCCAATAACTACAGTATCTTGATATTACTTTTTATTTTGTTTAACGATACAGTGCAGCAGAAAGCCCTTCCGGCCCATGAAACCCCTGCCACCCAATCACACCCAATTAAGCTACTAACACCGCCCATTATTTGGAGGGTGGGAGGAAACCAGAAGAAACCCACGCAAGTCATGGGGAGACTCTTTACAGACAGGAACGGATTTGAACCCAGGTCACAGCCGCTGTAACAGCGTTGTACTAACAGCTACACTAACCACGCTGCATTCAGTACAAAGTACAGGAGAGTACTGATACTGAGATATGAGTTCAAACCCATTAAGTTAACTGAAGAATTAAAATTCAAGTTGTTAAATAAAAGCTGGTGTCCATTATGTTGTAATATTTCCATAGTAATATCACAGTAACAAATCTTCATGGAGAGCCTTTCAGAGAAACATAAAAGATTATTTACGCTGAATACTACAAACTCTAACTAATTTCCCACAGGAATTGATGCCCAGAGCAATGTACTGACCAAAGAATATTCCAACTGGTTTATTCTCATTCCATTCCATTTAGAAACAAAGAATTTACATGATACTCCAAAAGTTAAATTATGTTTATCAGACTGCAGGTGACATTGCATGATAATAATTTTTCTGAATAACGTGGTGTGTATACAACTGTGATCCACTGATCTTAGTTAACGCTGCCCTTATTTGGTAGCAGATAGGGATCAGCTATCGCAAGCCCATATGTTAGATGGAGTGAAGCAGATGTTTGACTGGCTCTTTAACTCACCGGCTCCCAATTATTATTCCCAGCAGCAGTGTGATTGAGGTCTCCGACTCTCAGAGACAGACTTCAGGCCTAAACAGGCAAGGCCCTTCAACTCTTCCTCTGCTACATGGATGACGACTTTGGTGCTACCTCAAGCATGATGAGCTTGTCGACATCACCCACTTTCCACCCTGGCCTCAAATTCACTTGGTCCATGCATTGTACTAGTTGGCCCACCCCTGATACTGTAACTACTCCCTTTCAGGATTCCTAATAAAGGCAATTCCGCCCAATCCCCTCCCTCAGTACTGACTTGGAATCGGGCCAACAGCATGTAAGATCTGCTTGTGAGTTTATAGTGATTAAAGCCTATTAATCTTGACTTGGTCTGTCAAATCTAATTGATAGCACTACAATTTATTCACTATAATTTTTGTGCCATGGACAAGGCTTTTCAAGCAGAGAAGCTGAACACTGACCCTAAGGATCCAGAGGCCTCTGTAAAATTTGACCATTGGCTGCAATGCCTGAATGCCTTTATGAGGCGATGTGAAGTTTGGAAAGAAGTTGACAAGCGAGATTTGCTGTTTGCATAGGTCGGCCCCTGTGTTTTCCAGATGATTGGAGACTATGGCACTTAGTCAACAGCTATGGAGCTGTTGCAAAACCAGTACCAGGCCCCGAAGAATGTAATCTATGCCAGATGCTCCTGGGCAGCCACTGATAAGCACCTGGTGAGTCCATTGATGAATATATTCGGGCCTTGCAGGAGCTGGGGTGAGCTTGTGGCTGCCCTGATGTAACGGCAGCCAACTACCAGGAGGAGCTGATCAGGGATGCATGTGTGGCTGGCTTCAGATCTGACCCTATCAGGTAAAGGCTCCTGGAGAAGGGAATTCGGACCCTGCAGGATGTGGTTGATCTTGCCAAATAGTTTAGAGACAGCCCCACAGAATGCTGAGGCTTACTCCCCTGGCATCGTGTCTGCCTCGTGGGGAGCACGGATCCCTCCATCTTGGGATGCGGGGTCCCAAACAGTAGTTGCTATCACTGAGCACCCAAAGTCCTATTACTGTGGCAAGACAAAACACCCACAGAAGAACTGCCCTGCCGGAAACATGACCTGCTCTAGCTGCGGAAGAAAAGGACATTATGCAACGGTATGTAGGTCCAGGCCTTCCCCTTGCAGCGCTGCTTGCGGGCAGCAGCCATCACCAACTTGACACGAATCATGTCCATCTCCACTTCTGGTCGCAGAGAACAGTGCGATGGGAACCTGGGGATGATGGCCTGCATCGGCATCACTTCTGGTCTCACTTCCGGAGGGGACTGTGTGTGAACCATGGTGGCACCCATCTTCAGGTGGACATCTTGGAGGTCCCCAATGCACACATACAGCAGCAGTGAGTCAGACAATAAGCTGACACCGGTATCTATTGTTTTGGACCAGAGCAGCCCTCATCAATTAGCAAGGTCCACCATGGACATTGAGGTAAACAGCTGCATTATAAACTGCTTGTTCAACACGGGAAACACTGAAAGATTTATACACCCAGGCACTATAGAGTGTAAAATGTCATTGGCATCTAAGTCCCACTTGACCAAAATCCAAGGCAGCTGCACAGTAACATTAACCATGGGTGGCATCAAGTACAAGAATTTAAAATTGCTTGTAACGCCTCAACTCTGTGCACCAGTCATACTGGAGCTGGACTCTCAGTACCAACTTAAAAATGTTCTGATGGAATATGACGGCCCCCACCCCTCCCTCATGGTCCATAATAACCAATTTTTAAACCACCCGCCCATCTCCCCAAACACAGCCAATCAGTGATACGAATGCTTGGCTGAGGACATCACAGAGCCCAGCACCAGCCCTTGGAGAGGGCTGAGAGAAGCACAAGATGGTCATAGACTACAGCCAGATCTTCAACTGGTTCTTTATTCAGATGCTTTCCAGTTTTTTTGCTTAAACTTTGAAGAAAAGCTCTGGTCTGAAATGTCGGTAAGATATCTTTACCTCCTATGGACCTTGTAAGGTCAGTTGAGTTTCTCCAGCATTTCTGTGTGTTTTGAAGACGTCCAGAGCTGCTGGAAAAACATAATCTCAGTGAAACTCGCTCTTTAGTCTGCCCAAAACCTGCTGGCCTCTCAGCACACAGAGATGTCAATGAGGCAGTGCTGTTAACTGGCAAACATTAAGCTGCAGGAGAGATGCAGTGGGGGTTGGCGCAGCCAACACAAGGGCACATAGTCTAGAGTCCTTCCGCTATTAAGCACTGAGGGGCTGACACCGAGGGAAACAACAAAGGGGAGAGTAATGACAAGGTACCAGCAGCAACACCAATGTGGACCATACTATGTAGGAGGGGAAATAGATATGCTAGTTGAGTGGTGTCACAACAAAAACCTTGCACCCAATGTTATAAAAACCAAGGAGATGATTGTGAACTTCAGGAGGAAATCAGGAGAACACGAACCAGTCCTCATTGAGGGGTCAACAGTGGAAATGGTCAAGAACTTCAAATTCCTGAGTGTCAACCTCCCTGAGGATTTGTCCTGGAGCTTCCATATTGATGCAATCATGATTTTCCAGTGGCAAAACTCTGGTGTGAGGAGTTTGAGGAGATTCAGTATGTCACAAAAGATTCTCAAAAACTTCTATAGGTGTACCATGGAAAGTATTCTGGCCCATAGCATCACTGCCTGGCATGAAGGTGCCTACGCTCAGGACAAGAAAAAAAAACTCCAGAAGGTAGATAACTTGGCCTGTGACATCATAGGCACCAGTCTCCATTCCATCGAGGACATTTACAGGAGGCGGTGCCTTAAGGAAGCAGCCAGGCCATGCCCTCTTCACTCTGCTACCATTGGGAAAAAGGGCAGGAGCCAGAAGATGAGCACTCAGCGGCACAAGCTTCTTCCCCTCTGAATGATTAATGAACCACAGACACTGCCTTACTCTGTCTTTATCTTTATCTTTATCTTGCACTATTTTTTATTTATTTTCCACTGTGGTTCATCTTAATGTTTACACTATAATGCTGTCGCCAAACAACAAATTTCATGGCATGCACATGACAGTAAGATTTGATTCTGATTCACAGTGATGCCAATAGTGTAAATAGAAATTAAGGTAACAATGTATGGATATGAAATGAAGAGTGGGAAGAGACTTTGAACAGTTTTCCTTTTTGTAAATAATTTATTGTGAATAAAGACTATTTTTGGGGAAAAAAAATATTACCAAGCAGTCGTCCCTCTCCATGCTCAGTCCTTTCACAGGGTTTCAATCCAATCACAGAAATAAATCACAAAACTCTGCAGATACCCAGTAAAAGTAAAAACACAGTGCTGGGAAAAACTCAGCTGGTCAAACCGTGCACTTTATGTGGCAAAGATCGCAATAAATAACCAACATTTTAGCCTTGAGCCCTTCGTCAAGATATGAACAAATGTCAGCAGATGCCCAAAGAAAATGTTTTTTGTGACTCTATTGAGAAGATTGGGATTATATTCTTAAGAGTTCAGAAGAAAGAGAGAAAATATCATGAAGGCACAATGTATTGGAAGGCTAGATGCAAGAGGGATAATTCTGCAGATTGAGGAATCTCTAACCAGGAATTCAGTTTTAAAATAAAGGATAGGAGAGATGCCTTCACTTTTGAGACTGTTGAACTTTTACTTTGCTTGGATGTTAAGAGAAAATCAAGCATTGTTTCATTCTACATAGAGACTGTATGATTTCTGAATATTAGATGGCTGAAGAGATGTGAAGATAGTTCAGGGAAATGAGATGACCCAGTGCTGCAGCAAATAAAACCGCTGAATCTCAGTTCCAGTGACCCAGGCTCAACCCCAACCTTGGGAGCTGTCTGTGTGGAGTTTGCTAGTTCTCCCTGTGGCCGCTTGAATTTCCTCCCAATGCTCCAACTTTTTTTTTCCCCTCATCCCAAAGGGGGTTGGCAGGTTCATCGGCCATCGTAAATTACTCACACTCTGCAGTGATGGAACCCAAGGAGGGTTGAGAGCAGTGTGGGGAGAATATGGGAGTGGCACAGTTAGTGCAATCCCGGTTCGAATCCAGCGCTGTCTGCCAGGAGTTTGTACGTTCTCCCCATGTCTGCGTAGGTTTCCTCTGGGTGCACCCTCCAGAACCGTACAGAGATTGTAGATCAATTGATGTATTTAGGCAGGACGGGCCCATGGGCCGGATGAACCAGTTACTGTTCTATAACTCTAAATTAATTTATTTTTAATTTAAAAATATAAAACGCTATTCATGCGGAAAGAGTATAAATGGGTGATGGTCAATGCAGTGTCGTTGGGCGGGAGAGCTTGTTTCTAAGGCGGCAATAGACAGAAAAATCCCCAATCATGTTTTTGAGGTTGGCTAAGTATTCATGTAAGAATAGATGACTCTGACCCATCCTGTTGTGTTGTATTAACGTTAAGTTCGGATCCATGACAAGTTGCTCATTGCCCATTCCCAGCATAAGGAATTCTTTTCTGTGGCCAACGACTCCAATTTGACAAAAGGAAATGAGGTTGTAACATTATAATTCCATTGGCTCCCAAAGCGGCCTGATCCACTTTACCCAGGTTACTGGTGCTATAAAGTGATGCACTTACTTTGTGGAGCTGAGCTGACTGTCAAATCAAGTCAGTTCAGGGAGCCATCTAGACAAATGTGGAAGTTCCAGATTTCCTGAAGGATCCTCGTTTCTGTCATTCCCAGCATTTCCCAGCCAATTTTGACACTGAATCCACACAACGTTTGACTAGTTTGGTGATGCAATTCCTTTAAATGAGGAAGAGTAGCTGAAAGGTGGAGAGGTAAGTCTCAATGCTATTCCGATGTCAGCAATCGGGGGTTCGAATCCAGCGCTGTCTGTTGGGAATTTGTTTGTCCTCCTGCATGGGTTACTTCTGGGGACTCTGGTTTCCTCCAATCTTCAAATAAGTGAATGGGGTTTGTAGGTTGATTGGTGCATTTGGGGGGGCCCTGGGCTCATGGGCCAAAAGGGCCTGTTATCGTGATGCATGTCTCAATTAAAGTAACTTACCATATATTTCGGTGTACGAGCCTGGAAGCACTCAAAAAGCATGCCAAAAACAGAGCTCGTCTTATAGGCTGTGATAGTACAGATTCTATCACCAATGTATATATGTACATATGTACAGATGGTAGTGCAGGATGACTGTGATTGGCTGAGAGTGTAGCCACATCTACTGGCAGGTCTTAAAGGTTTGCTCCTAGCCAGACCACGTCATTCTGGACTGGTCGACCTACTTGTGATATGCTCCAGTCTTTTAGTTAATAAAAGCCTTGCCACCGACTGGCAGGTCTTAAAGGATTGCTCCTAGCCAGACCAGGTCATTCTCGACTGGTCGACCTACACATGATATGCTCCAGTCTTTTAGTTAATAAAAACCTTGGTTTGGGTCAACAAGTCTTTGGTTCTTTTGACGCACATGACATCGGCCAGATGCAAAAATACGACCTTAAAATTCTACTCAAAATCCCACTCAGACCCCACCCTACAACAAATTTTTAAGATCAGAATATTAGGAAGAAATGTTGATTGTAAAAGAAAAACACATCTAAAACCCTTCAAAGTCACTTGCACTAAACAGCATCTGAGGCAAGGAACTCAGAAAGGGACATCCGGAGTCTCGCTGTCAGTCTGAATCTGATGAGTCGTCAGTTTCCCACAATAAATCATTCTCCATCCCATCCATTCCACTAGAGATTCTGCACTTTTTGAAAGATTTTTTTGCAGTCTCTATTTTCACTTTATCCCATGCTTTGATCACAAAATCACACAGCACATCTGGTGAAGCAGCACGCTTTGCCTCGCCTTTTGTAAAGGGTTTTTCAGTACATTGTACAATTATTCCACTCTTCACGTACATGATCTTTAAATGGTTTATTCAAGCAGACACCTGTGGTTGCAACAGAGAAGTCAAACCACCTTATACAACAACAACCACAATACAATATTATTTAAAGCTGATCTATTTTCAGTGTTATCGGTTAAATGGCTACAAAACATATCCCAGACCAACAAACTCCGTTCCTAGCAGCAGCACAGTTGGTCGATTCCTCGGTCACTTCAATGACTTTTAACTTCAAACGTTTCATATTTTCTTCATTTTTACTGGAAGCTCCTTGAAAACACCCGCACTCAACAGCTCAGTCAAGCTCCTCATAAACTTCTACAGGTGTAGTGTGGAGAGCATTCTGGCTGGTTGCATCACTGCCTGATATGGAGGCACCAACTCTCAGGACAAGAATAAACAACTCCAGAGGGTTCTTAACGGCCTGCGACATCACAGACACCAGACGTCCCTCATCGAGGACATCTACAACAGGCAGTGTCTTAATAAAGCAACCTCTATCCTCAAAGACCCCCACCACCCAGACCATGCCCTCTTCACTCTGCTACCATCAGGAGCCTAAAGACGACCACTCATTGGCACAAGGTCAGCTTCTTCCCCGCTGCCATCAGATTCTTGAATAATCAATGAACAAATGACACTGCCTTACTTTTCACATTCTACTATTTTTTTATAGTAATGTTGTGAGATGGTTATAATATAAACAGGACAGATTGTTGGTGTATTCATTCCTGAAGTTAAATGATTTATGTAGAGTCCCTGCATCAGTCCTGATGAAGAGTCGCATCCAGAAACATTCACTCTTTATTTCCTTCCACGGATGCTGCCTGAGCACTCCCCCCCCCCCCCCATCCACCCCACTGATTTCGTCCACCAACTTCCTTTTTTTTGCTCCAGAATACAGATTCTGTAGACTCTTGTGTCACAAGTTCAAATATTTCTGTTAATTTTCTGCCTCACTAAGAGTAGTGCAAGTCACCAAGCCTTGAACAACCAAAATAATAGGGAGAAGACTTCCAAACAAAAACAGGCAAAATGTCTGTATTTAATGGATTCTCCATCCCAACTAAATATTGCTGGGAGTGAAAGTTGGAGGAGCTGGGAATGTGTAGCACACACTGTCAGTTCCCTTGGGCTCCTGCTATCAAGATTAATCCAGACAGTACTTGTGATCTGGGAACATTCCTGCATGTGGAAAACAAGAGATGAAAAACTATTCTTCATTCTCATTGCCATACCGTTTCATGGGCCTGAGCCAAGACGCAGAATCATCTGGACTCCCCCTTCGGGCAATGTGCTATTCTTGTTTTTTCCTTCAAAGTAGAGCCTGAAAAATATTCCATTTCAAAGTCTGGTTTTCATGGCAAGGAGTCAGGATTGTGTCCAACTTATCTCAAGAACCGACAAGTTCCAACCAAACTCTCTCAGCTTAGACTGGGGTTGAGGGACACATTCTGAGAGATGTCTTTTTGACTGTTCATCCCTGCCTTTTGGACGCTCCTTTCCAAATCCATCTCATGCCTTCAGCTTTACCAACCTGAAGAGGAAGAAAAGTTTTAGGGTTATTGCCAAAATAACAATGGGTAATATTATTCCAGCACTTAAATCTATCCTTATACTGTAAAACCCTTGGTATCCAGTACCCATGAGGATTGGTAGATGTCGGATAAGTGGTTGCTTGAGATTGTTTGTTGCATGATCAGCAAGCTAACGGCGAGGCGTGCCAATTTTAAATTTCTGTATTTTATGCTTATTTATTTTCCTCGATTATTTTCCGAGATGCTGGTAGCTGCCAGTTGCTTGAATTCCGGTTAATAGGGGTATTACTGTTCTGCATTAAATTACATTGTGTACTAACAGTCATTAACATCATCATCTCCAGTTTCTGTTAAACCCTCCCCTAAGCATGCCTTGGCTCCTTTCTTCCAGCTACCCCCTTTCCCTTCACTCTTCATTCAGAGAGCTACCCTCTCTCCCTATCACTTCTCAACTTTTTTTCTCTAACCTGTATCACCTCTTATCTGTACTCCTCCCCCTGCCCCTACCTAGCACCTTCCTCCCCCTCATATCTATTTCTACCCCCTCATCCACGATGAACAATGTTGCTTAATGCGTGGGAGCAAGTCAAAACCTGCTTGGCCTGCGAATGTAGTAACCAAATGTAACAATAGTTATTAGAGCGCCAGCAACCCAGGTTTGAATCTGCCAGGGCCTGTGAGGAGTTTGTAAGTTCTCTCTAAGACTGCGTGGGTTTTCTCTGGGTGCTCCAGTTTCCTCCCACATTCTAAAGATATACGTGATTGGTTGGTTGATTGATCATGTGTGTGTAATTGGGCAGCATTGACTTATGGACCAGACTGGGCCTATTACCATGGCGCATCTAATTGTTTTGCAAAGGATTGATCAGCACATCCTATCCTTGGTACAAACTCACCGAGGAACAATGAAGCACAGGTCTGTGATTGTAGTAAAAACACAGAAATGCTGGAGGGACTCAGCAGGTCTCGCAGCATCCATTGGAGGTAAAGGCAATGTTTCAGGCCTGAACTCTTCTTCTGAAAAAAAAAGACTGGGGGAGTAGAAAAGAAAGGCCAGGGGAAAGAGTACAAACCAATAAACAAAAGAACATTAGTGGACATAGATAGGAGGAGAAGAGAGGAAGGGTGAGAATTGATGGGGGAGAGGGATGGTTCTGTGAATACAGAGCAGAGACAGAGGGATAGGGAAAGAGAAAGAGACAGAGCTAGAGAAAAGGAGACATTGAGATCAGGGATTGGGGTGGTGGGATGGGGGAGGGGGGCTGTGGGTGATGGGAACTGAAACAGGAGACATTGATGTAATCCCACTTGGTTAGAGGGTGAAGAGATAGAATATTTGGTGTGTTCCTCCAATTTTCTGGTGGTCGAGGAACGTACTGGCTTGCAAATCTCAAACTCGATTTCCAAATGTCAGACCAAATGCAGCAGAAGGCAAATGGAAAACCTGAAATCAAATGTATTGGTCCTGCAAACCATAGCTGGGAAAACTGCCGCCACGCATCCAGTCATGTTGCACCATCAATGTTAATTTCATGAGAAGTGGGCACTTTCTCGACTTCGAAATTTTTAAAAATTATTTTGAATTTGAATTTTTTTTTTAATTTAGACATACAGCACAGTAACAGGCCCTATTGGCCCTCGTGTTCATGCCGCCCAATTACACCCAATTGACCTACAACCTCAGGTAAATTTTGAAAGGTGGGAGGAAACTGGAAGTTCCCGACGCAGACACAGGGGGAAGGTACAAACTCCTTACAGACAGCACTGGTTTCGAACCCCGGGTGTGTGTGTGTGTGTGTGTGTGTGTGTGTGTGTGTGTGTGTGTGTGTGTGTGTGTGTGTGTGTGTGTGTGTGTGTGTGTGTGTGTGTGTGTGTGTGTGTGTGTGTGTGTGTGTGTGTGTTTGTGGCTTTACAGATGTTTTTCCATTTGAACATTGCACAATAGTCTATGCAAATTGTATGTGGCATAGAGATTTATTTATAAGCTCAGTGGGCCTCAGGGACAACTTTGACTTGCACCTCTGATGTTCTAATTTGTACCTTTAATATTGAGAGTGGTCTTTGGTCAATCATAAAGCTACAATTTCAATTTTTTTAAAAACACGCATAAAAATGGTGAAATATTACTCAATTTCCATTCTAAGTGTCAAATCACTTTATCCTCTCCTGCAGATCTTTGTTAGATGAACGTCTAGGTAAATCCTTTAACTCACAGTTGTTTGTTTCAATAGTGAGGTGGTTCATGATTTTTAGCAGAGATGCTGGAAAAATGGAGAAACACACAAAATTCTGAAGGAACTCAACGGGTCAGGCAACATTTGTGGAAGGCAACAGGTGGTCAAGGCTTCGGAGAAGCAGTAAATGGAGCATGGCCAAAATGTCGACTGGATATCGCCTCCCTGGATATTGCCTGGTCCGCTGAATTTCTCCAGAATTTTGTGTGTTTCTCCAGTGATTGAATGCCAGCAGCAAGGCAGCCGGATGGAGTTTCCAGCTTGATTTCTTTTGCTTGGCAGAGGGTTCAAGCCTGAAAAATTGGTTACCCTTTGTATCCTCTGGACACTACATTACCTGCTGAATTTCTCCAGCATGTTTGTGTATTGGTTTTGAGCAACTACCAAGTAGAGAGAAGCAAAAAGATTCAGGGGAAAACCCCAGAAAGGGGTAACAAAAGAAGCAATGAGAATGAAGAAAGGAAAAGACACCAATGGTGATGTTCACAAGACATCCTGAAACATGACAATGACACAGCGCGTCATGGGTCTCCGATACATCCAAGACATTCGTGGGAGTTGTTGTCTCAAGAAGGCAGCCAATATCATAATAAAGCCCTATCGTTCTGGTCATGTGCGCAACAGTTACCATGGTCTTGAACCTCCTCATACCATCCAAACTATAACACAACTACAAGACCAGCAAAGATCTGTGTGTACCTCTGACATTTTTTTGCACTACTGTGAATATTCATCATTTATGATTTCATTTCTTTTCTCTTTCTTTCTGAAGACTGCTGAAGCCCAGTCTTCCCTCAACCTTGTCAAATCTGCACACGACCCAACAGAGACCTCCAACGGCAATTATCAGAGGGGGGTCCAGTCATCCCTTCACCTCAATGCAAAGAAATGCCAGAAACACTCAGCAGGTCATCCTGCATCAGTGGAAGGAGAAGCTCTGAGTAACTTGAAGCGTGTTCCATTTTTGATTTAAGATTCAAGAATATGCCAAGTTCGTGATTTTCAAGTTCAAGTATATTGTCACATGTACTGAGGTACAGTGAAAAGATTTGTTCTACGTGCTATCCAGCAAGTCAACTCAAGCATAACTACAGCAAATGAAACATAATACAGAGTGCAGGGTTACAGAGGGGGAACAGGTAGAATGGAGAAAGGACAATTCAAGAAGGGTGAAGCTGCTCCATCAGTACCACCCCTCTTTCTTGCACTATTTTTATTTATTTTGTAAGGTGGTTTATATAAGTGTTTGCACTGTGATGTGGCCGCAAAACAATGAATTCCGTGACATGTTCATGACAATAAATTCTGATTCTGATTCAGTTTAAAAGGGATATTTAAAAGACTCTAAAATAAGCATGTGGATGCAAGAAAAATAGAGGGTTATGGGCGTGATGTAGAGAAGGCTTAATTTGTTAAGTAGGTTTATATAGGTTGGCACAACATCATGGGCCAAAGGGCCTGTAGTCTGTTGTAATGTTCTATGTTCTATTAACATTTCTTGACTGATGCGAGGTTCATACAGGGATCTGATAGCAGTAGCAAAGGAACTATACTTGAATCTGGTGATGCATGATTTCTTTCCAACGGAAAAGAGTATGTGGCGGGGATTGGATGAATCTTTCAATTTGTTGGCTACTTTTCTGAGGTGGTAGGAAGTGTGGATGGAGCTGATGGAGTAGCGCCATGTGTGTGTGATAGAGAGAGACATGATCACAACCCTCTTGCCATTTCTGTTGGTCTTGGATGAAGCAGTCTCCAACCTATCCAGTGATACACCCTGGCATGATACTTCCAATGATGCATCTTGCAAAGTGGTTGAGGGTTGTGGGTGGCCTGCTGAATTTCCTTAGGCTTCTGAGGAAGTAGAGATGTTGGTGCTCTTCCTTGATCGACATGCTTGATCCAGGACAGGTTGTTAGAGATGTCTATGCCTAGGAACTTAAATCTGTCTGCCATTTCCATCTGAGCACCATCAATGTGGCGGAAGTAAATTTCCATTAGCCCATGAAACCATGTGAAATACAAGATCTAGGGGAGCCAAGACAGTAAACAATACACAAGGGAAAGGGGCATTCCTCTGTCCACAATATAATGCAACATGTAGTTGGACACTGCATAGCTTAATGCGGATGAGATAATGCTTAGTGTCAGCTAGCATTGGAGTATTCAAACATGTTCATTGGTATGTCCAGGTTGCTTCTTTACCCTCTGCAGAGGTAACGGACCTTCTTCAAGCCTGCGTATTGAATAAAGGGAATTGGCGAAGAAGACAAGTCTGAGTTCTTCATTCCTCAACTGCTGATTGAGATCTCACCCCAGAACCTGGACGAGGTAGCGATATTGATCCTCCATAATGTGGTTAGGGGAGTGAGCTCCACCCCTCTTTCGGAAGTCTCTGACAAGCTCTAGTGACTTGTTGTCACGAAGAGTCTGATGAAGAGTTTCTCTTCCTTCTACATTTGAGATCTGGCCAATTATGGTAGTTCATCCATGTACTGGAGTGATATTTGGCCACACAGTCACTGATTCAGATCAAAGCACTTCGGAACAATCAAGTGAACAAGCCTGAGATCTACCGTGATATTTGTTTGGTGCTTAAAATGACCTGTAAAATCCAAGATCTGGAACAAACATAATTAAAATGCCATGGTAGCAAGTTAACCTTGGCAAGTGGGAAACTGAATGTTTTGATATGAAATGCAAACTCATCCCCAATATAATACATAACTGGCATCACTGCCGTCCCTGTGCACATGTGTACATACTGCCTGCTGGTTGTTTCAGAGACTTCTGGAATGAGAACAAATTTCTGCTTGGTTGCTTTTAAACCTCTTAGGAAGTCTGCAACACTCGACACTTGTCAAGTTATACAAATGATGATGAATGAAGTTCTTATTTATGTAGCCAGTTAGTGTAACAGTTAGTGCAACACTATTACAGCACCAGCGACCCGGGTTCGAATCTTTTGCTGTCCATGAAGAGTTTGTACGTTCTATCCATGATCACGTGGGTTTGCTCCAGGGGCTTCAGTTTCCAAAGACGTGTGGGTTTAGTAGGTTAATTAGTCACATGGGCTTATTTGGGTGGCGTGGAAGGGCCTATATCTCCAATTTTTGTTTTTAATAACTGAATAATCTTGCTCTTTGCATTACATCTCCCATATTGTTCACAGAAATTGAATGCAGCAACAGGAAACAGCTGTAGAATGAAGGCGTTCAGAACTCATCATTATTTTCAATCCAAACAGGAATCTATATTTTATGGTAAACAAGTGGTTTGCAGATGGTGGGGTCTAGTGCAGTACACAAGAAGGCTGGAAAAACCCTGTAGGTCATGCAGCGTCCATAGGAAGCAAAAGGCAGTGAACGCTTCAGGTCTGAGCCCTTCTTTTATCTTTTATACTACTCTAAAGGAAACTGTTCAGTTCATGGTTCTTTTCCCCTCAAAATTTTATCCCCACATTGCCATCAACTCCACACACAAATTCTACCACTCACCAGCACGCTGGGCACAGCAATCAATCCACCAAGGCATACCTCCCTGGAATGTGCATACCAACCTTCGAACTGGATATAGTCCATGTAGAGGTGGTCGATATTGTAAAACATAGTGAGATGTGTACTAAAATGCATCCATTCCTGAGTCCATGCCAGTTAGTTCCAGGGCTGCACAGGATGGAATATGTTATGCACACGGCAAACAAGTCAAGGTCAAGAGTTACTTCCCTGATTTACCTTAGGAGTAGCTCATCTCACTGCTACCATCAGGAAGGAGGTACAGGAGCCTAAAGGCAAACACCCAACGGTACAAAAACAGCTTCTTCCCTTCTCCCATCAGAGTTCTGAATTTACAATGAATTAGACACGACCTCACTTTTTCTCTTCCTTTGCAGTAATTTTTTTTTCTTTTAAATGTAATTTATAGCAATTTTGGCATCCGTAATGCTGTTCCAAATCAACAAATGTTTTGATGCATGTTCATGACAATAAATTCTGATTTCAATTCTGAATCCATGGGCTACAGCTGGAAACATTGCTTCAAGTGGTCAGGTTGAAGTTGCTGACTCAAGCAGGAGTGGCCCAAATCCCCATTGAAATGGGACCATGGTAGAGGAGGATAACACCAAATTTCTCCCTTGCAGTCTCTGTAGAGGGTGTAGAATGCAGTACTGATCAAGTCCAGTTTATTGTCACCTGATTGCACAAATACAACCCAACGAAACAGCATTCTCCTGTCCTCGGTGCAAAATACACAGACACACCACCAGACGTAACACACATATACAGAAGAAGTATTCAAAAATTCAAATTAATAAAGAAAAAAAAATTTTTTGAAATATGAGAATCTCAGATGGTGAGTGGGAGCAGTTCCTTTGGTCGTCCACAATCTCACTGCCCGTGGGAAAAAAGCTGTTCCTCGGCCTAGTGGTTCTGGCTCTGATCCTCCTGTATCTGTTTCCCGACGAGAGCAGCTGAAAGATGTTGTATGTGTGGTGGTAGTGTTCCTCAATGATTTTGTGCTCCTTCTTCAGGTGAATCCTGGTAAAACATGTCAAAAGTGGTGGGGGGGTGGGGGAGCGAGAGAGAGACTCCAGTGATGCTCTCTGCCACTCTTATGGTCCTGTGAATTGACCTCCGATCTATTTCTCTGCAGCAACCGTACCGCACTGTGATGCAGCCAGCCAGGATGCTCTCGACAGAGCTCCTGAAGAAGGATGACATGATGGTAACTGGTAGCTTTTCCCACTTCAGTCTTCTCAGGAAGTGCAGGTGCTTCTTGTGCCTTCATGACAAATGAGAGATGAGAAGGCAGGGGCTAACATAAGATGAGGACTCTCCACTCTGTGCATCAAGCTTGGCTTGTATTTTATTCCATCAGCTATTGAAACCCCCCCCCCCCCACCCCCATCATGAGAAGAAGGATGGGAGAGGATCTGACAGTGTAAGATACTGCAGTAGGTGACCAGCGCGGGGCTCAGTAGCTGAAGGACTCACACCATGGAAGCAGGCATCAAGATTGGCAATGGTGCCAATGGCTTGAGCTCTGACAGCATCCCAATCACTTGGAGGGTTCAGAACCAGGGGTCGAGGAGGGAGATTCGGGCGCCTGGAACTCGGGTTCGCTGCTGAGAGTAGACTGAATAGGTGGTAATTAGTTGGATTGGAGTTATGTTGCTTTCTGTGAACATCCGAGACTCTCATATCTATGAGACAATATTTATTTATTTATTTATGTGTATGATTAAATACTTGTCCTCATATGTATGCTTGTCTGTATGTGTGCTCTGATGGGCTGTGAGTCTGTGTGTTTTGCATTAAGAACCTGAGAACGCTGTTTCGTCGGGTTGTACTTGTGCAATCAGATAACAATAAACTTGACTTGAGCATATCTAATAAATTTTCCACATTGTTAGGTATTGCCATGATTGTCACTGCACTGACTCAGCTTGGCTTGAGAGACAGGTTTATTTAACTGTGTTAAAATTCCTCTGCTTCTCTTCTATTCACACTGGAGGGTGGCAACTCTTTGCCAGCCTTTGAACTGCACACGAAAGAAAGCTTTTCCCTGAATCTCAGGTGGCATGACAACAAATCAATCTAAAATCTAAATCTAAAGAAGGTATCTCCTCGCTGCTGACTGCAACCCAATTCCGAAACTTGGCTAAGGTACACAATAAACCAGAGAAAAGAGCACCAAATATCAATCATGAAGCGCGTTGATGACTGACTAGGATGCAGACTCCCCAGCCACCACTCCGAAGCCGAGCAGGAAACGAAGGAAGTGCCAACTTTTGGATAAGGCCTGATGCACTCCCTCAGGTGTTTACAAGAGAGCAAGAAATTTACGCAGGTGTCCAAGTATTTCAACCATTGAAGAAAGAGATTAACGCTTAATCATGCTGTGCTCACATGGACTGCTGTGCTTCCTACATTACAACAGTGAGTATACTTCAGTGTAGAAACAATCCTTCTTATGCTCTCCCCAGAGTCAACGATGCCTCCACCCGACCACAAAGATCTCAATGTCGTGTTCCTACAGAAAATTACTGTAAAATGCTGTTTTATCCTTCCTGTGTCCAACAGCACCTTAAATAGACCATTTCTCATAGATACATGGAAGAAACCCAACAATATTCCTGGAATCACTTTACATATCCTTAGCTCCAAGTATAATTTCAAATCACTTAAACCACTTTTCCTATTTTGGACTGAGTGCACTCGATGACTGGTAAATCTCAAACAGCCAAGAATGCTTCAATTAGAGAAAGCTATTGCTGTTTACTGAATGATATTATTTCTCTTGGCAACTGGCTGTGTTTATCAGCTGTTTGTGTCCTTTTCTGAAAGGCTGTCATCAGCCATGTTTCATCCACATTGCCAATATGGCATTTAGAAGCTGTGGAGACTGCATCCTAGTGTATCATCACCCCACTTCATGAATGCTTTGGTGCTCTTTTCTCTGGTTTACTGTCCAAGACCATACTTGAAGCAACAGTCCAAATACTCTGAGAGGCATAGATAAGGTAGGTAGCCAACCCCTTTTTTCCAAGGATGGGAGTAGCAAACACCAGGGGACATCTCTACAAAGTGAAGGGAGAAAAGTTTAGGGGACACATCAGGGGTAGGTTTTTTACACAGAGAATTGTGGGTGCCTTTCCAGGGGTGAAGGTGGAGGCTGAAATGTTAGGAACATTTAAGAGACTCTTAGACAAGTCATGATATAAAAATAGAATACTACAAGGTAGGACGAGTTTAGGTTTTAAACATATAGGTCGACACAACATTGAGGGCCAAAGGGCCTGTACTGTGCTATGGCATTCTATGTTCTATGTACCCAGCAATACTGATCAAATTACGTAGAATCAAGGACAATACGCTGAGGCCCAGATCCATAATTAGGGTCCACACCATTCCCGACACACTGCCTAACTCCATTCACCCATCACTTCCCTCCTTTCTCTGTCATGTCTTATTGCCTAAGCTTTGGATAGGCTGCACTAGGTGTACTATGTGCAATTCTGGTGACCCCATGACAGGAAAGATGTGGGGGATTTTGGAAAAATTTAACAGGATTCTCCCTGGATATGACGGTATGAGCTGTGGGGACCAACTTGGGTTGCATGTTCGGGAGCCTCAGAAGCTTATCTAATTATGAGAGGCATTGATAGAAAACATGTTTTTAAGGTGAGAAGGGGGAATGGTTAAAGTTAGGCAGAGAGAGAAGAGTTTAAAGGAGATTTAGGGGGTATATTTTCACATAGTCGGGCCTGGCACAGTGGTTGATGATGGGGAGAAACATCCTCTGTTGAGTAGAAGAAGCAGAGGAGATCACCCTACAGGGTGGTAACCACGGTGGTGGACCAACAAGGGGCTCAGTGGTAGAAGGACCCACGCAAACTACAAGCAATATGGTCAAGGAACCCATACGGGCTGCCCTGGACATGTCAGAGGTTTGGATCTGAAGCTCAGGTTGTCAATGGATCGAACAGGAATCTGTACAGCTGCAGGGGCTGCAGGAGAACTGGAAGCAAATCCATGTGACTCCTTTTTGCTTACCTTTTCTCTTACAGTAAGTGATGCTGGGCAATACCAAGGGCAATACCAATGGTGATTCTTTGTCAGCCTTACTGCAGGAAGAAGGCATTTTTATGTAATATTGCTTGTTCTGTACTATTACCTGACAATAAAGGTTTATTGAATCTTAAATGATGATACAGGTACAATATTAGCGTTTCTTCTGGCCATCCATCCCATAGGATGATGATGGTTCCTTTCAGTCAGTTTGTGGGGTTTGGTATGAGGAAACCCCTCTCCTCAGAAAGGAACAGCGTGTGCATGAATGGATTTTGGTGAGTTGGGATTTTACAGGTCGAGAACCCACACTCTTGACATCCCCTCCCGGATCCAATGGCAAGATGAGGTCCAAGATGGCTGGAGGAAATTCTGTGGCAGTGAATGGCCAGACAAGGCTTTGATGCAAGGGATGCCCTTTCCATGCTTCACGACATGTGTTTAATGGATGGCCATTGACCCTACAAGAGGGCCTGTCCACCCTTTGACAGGTCTTGTTTTTCATCCTGCAGGGTGTCTAGCCACTCTCCTCATCAGACAAGCCCGGCAGGGGATTCAGTTTAGTTGACGACCACCTGACCATGCAACAGGTGGTACTGGGTTACGTGGTAGCAGTTCCACTGAGAGAAGTGACCTGACCTGAGCATTTAAGCAGCTTCTAAATAGCCACAGAAATATGTAGGGAATGGATGGGTATGGATCATGAGCTGGCAGAAGAGGTTTAATTTAATTTGGCATCATGTTTGGCCCAGACATTATGGGCTGCAGGCCTGTTCCTGTGCCGCACTGTTCTATGCTGTATAATATACCCCCACTTTATCCAATCCTGTGGGAGCAAGTACTGCAGGGTGTCTAGTGGCAGAGGGAATGAATGTCTGGGGGGGGGCGGGCAAGATGCTGATCGAGAGGACGGTTTGGTCCTGAGTGGTGTTGGGATCCAGGGATAAGTTAAAATTATTCAAAACTATATCATGAATATATTAAAGTTGTGTATGTAAATATGCATGAATATGTACACACACACACACACACACACACACACACACACACACACACACACACACACACACACACACACACACACACACACTCATGCACACACATGCACACACACACGCACGCGCACACACGCTGAGCGGAAGGACTTTTATATGGTTTTAAGGGTCTATTTTCCACAGAATCAGAATCAAGTTTATTGTCATGAACACGTGTCATGAAATGTGTTACTTTGTGGCATCAGCATTTTGCAGAACAAGGTGCAAAAATTAATATATTTTATAATTTTGTAAATTCAAGATTTTTTTTTAAATAATGCAAAAAGTTCATTGTCCATTCAGAAATCTGATGGCAGAAGGGAAGAAGTGGTCAGGGGTAAGATTTTTACACAGAGAGTTGTGGTACCTGGAATGCCTTGCCAGGGAATGTAGCATAGGCTGAAACATTAAGGCCATTTAAGAGACTCTTAGACAGACACATGAATAGAGGGTTATAAGGTAGTGAGAGTCAGTACTTTTTTTAAAGGAGGAATATATGGATCGGCACAGCATCAAGGGCCGAAGGGCCTGTGCTGTGCTGTTGTGTTCTATGTTCTATGTTTTCATTCACTCTGTGCTTTTCTTGCCATGTTTGCTTCAGTTGTGCTGTCATCAGCTTTGCTGTATCTATATTAAAAGTGATTTCTGTGGTATTTTTGGAGCTGCAGGTGCCCGAGGGAATACCAGAGGACATTTGTATAAGATGAAGAGAGAAAAGTTCAGGGGAGACTTCAGGGGTAAATTGTTTACACAGAGAGTAGTGGTGCCTGGAGTGCATTGACAGGGGTGGCATTGGAGTCTGGCACTTTAGGGGCATTTAAAAGACTCTTAGACAGGCACATGGATGCAAGAACAGTGGAGGGTTATGGGTTTGAGGTAGGGAAGATTTAGATTGATGAGTAGGTTTGTATAGGCCAGCACAACATGGTGTACCAAAGTGTCTATACTGTGTTGTAATGTTTTATGTTCAATGTTCTATAATCTCTTCATCATTGCTCCAATAAAACATGAAGCAACTGTATATAATGTTCTATGTTTCTAGGTAAGTGAGGAGCATTCAACACTCTCCTGGTAGATGAGGGAAAGGTGTAGAGAGTTAATAGGAGTGTCAGTCATGCCAAGCTCTTCGGTCTCTTTCTCCTGCTTCAATGTCTTTGTGGTGTTTCTCAGTAGGTTTCGGGATAATGGCGAACTCTGGGATGCTGATGGTAAGAGATTCATCAATGGCAGTGCTATCAAACATGAAGGTTTTATGCTCAAAGTCTATTTAATTGGGGTGGCTGCGGTTATCCGGCATGAATGCAGTGCAAATATTACACCAGGCCAGATCCATGAGCGGTAACCATGAGAAGCCGGGCTGTTGGCAACTCAAGGCAAAAACCAATGCAGTTAAAGGACTCACACCCGGCTGCAGATAGCTAGAGTTGGGCTCGAAACTGGCTGAAGGGATACTAAGTATCGGAACTGAGAGTGAGCGGTGGGGGCTGAGGGTTTCCTGATCATGTCGGAGGTTTGGATCTGGAGCTCGGGTTGTTGATGGCTTGGACTGAAGTCTGAGTTGCTGCAGATGATGTGTGAGTGCTGGAGACGGATCCATGGACACTCCATGACTCTGGGGAAGAATCTCTTTTGCTTTTCTTTCTCTGACTGCAAGAGGAGCCTGGCCATTTCCACTGATGGCAAATCCGTCTGCCACAAGGCAAAATACAGCAAATTTCATGTAATATTAAATCTATTTTATTGCATGACAATGAAGGAATTTTGGATCTTTTCAGCTGTATGTTGGCATGAGTCACTTTATTCATGAAAGATTGAACAGAGTATAATCCCTGATAAATGTTCCCACTTCCAGCCTTGTCATGGAAGGAAGATCACTGTTGAAGCATTGGACATACCTGGCAGAACAAGCACTCCAGCCCTACTAACCCAGTTGGCCTTTTGGACTGAGTTAAGCAGAAAAGTCTGCAAGCCCTGTGATTGTAGTCCATGCACAGAAGTGCTGGAAAAGCACAGCATCAATAAGGTGAGGTCTGTACTGGTCCAGAACCACTGAGGCTAGGACCCCGGAGAATCCATCCTCCTCACTCGAGTGGCCCCCACCATCCTGGGTTGCCCTAAGTGCGTAAGATGGCGTCGACCTCATGACATGCCAAGATGGCCGCCCTCCTTCCACCTCTGACAGTTTGAATTTGAGTCGTGGCAAGAAGGCCACCGACCTTTTTGCGCCATTTTCTCTCTCCCACCCTCTGTCGGCATGCAGCGCAGCAATTGGGTTTGGGTGAATTCGGGGCAGACGGCTTGGGGCTGGAATCGGATCCAGGAGCTCTGCAGACCATGGACTTCCCCAGGCTTCACCTCACACAGCAAATCCTCGCTCGATGTCCTTTCTTGCCACAGCTGGAACACTGAGTATTTAGCCGGGCCAAGGGATGCTGGATCTTGCCGCAGAAAAAGCACTCCCTAGCACAGGAAGCGGCAATGGTTAGGGCAGGGGTATCAGAAGCAGATGGTCCTTGGAAGGGGTCACCTGGGTGAGCGAGCTCACTGCCTTCAAGGTCGTCATTCTTGAACTTGGCCTGTTCCAACGATTTGGCCAGTTCAACGAGACTAGCCAGATCCTTCTTACCCAAATCAAGCAGTTGCTGCCTCGTGTACCTCAAGCAGACCCCGGCGACTAGAGTGTCCCAGATCTGTTCTTCTTCACGAACGCGGCCCATAGCCACTTCGTACCTGCACTTCTTGGCAAGCGTCCTAAAATCCATCAGGTAGTTATCGATAGTCTCTCCTGGCCATCGGTGACATAGAGCGAGTTGGTGCCTCGCTAGGACCTTGTTTTGCAGCTTCAGGTACCTATCCTTCAACGCCTTGATGGCAGCATCATGTGTAGTGCAGTCCCTGATGACTGTATACCCTCTCATTCCTACCCTCAAAATGAGTACGGACCTCCTGAGTTCATTGGTGTGGAATATTTTCCAGACCATTGGATGTTATTCCTGTCAATAATCCATCATACTTTTAATTCCCTTTTTTAGCTGTTAACCTGTGTACAATATGTGTTCCAGTAAAGGCAGGTGCTGGATGTGGGGCTCCAGTGAGAGTTTGAAAAGATCACTGGCAGGTGAGCTTAAGAATCATGAGTAGCAGGTGAAACTATCACAATTTGCAAACAATGGGATAGCAGATTATTGGGAGCTTACTGAACCCAGAGATGGGGATGGATAGGACAGAGATGAGGAGAACTTGCTTCATGCACAGCTGTAGTGCACTGTTAGACAGAATCAGCCACACGCAAGGTAAAGACTGAACAACAGGCTTTAATCCACAAAGACCTCCACAGAGCCAGGCTGGCTGTGGCTGCAGCAACTCAGTGTGAGGCCTCGGGAGGCCGACGCAGACTTATATCCCGGAGGGTGATTGACACCCGACTCAGGCGAACTGATTGGCAGCCGGCCAGGTGTTGTCCTGTCCCCTTACTCTCCTGCAGGTACAGAGGTTGCCGCCCGCAGTAGGCCGGTGGTGTACCACCACAACAGCACAATCAACCCTTGGAACTTATGGAAGCTCAGCCACTGCGGTCAGTTAAGAAAGAACAACCGATTTCTGGATACTGAGGGATACGGACCAACGAAATGAACTGCTGGAAAAAGGAAATGGGTCAGGCAGCATCCGTGGAAACAGAGGGATGGTCGGCATCTTGGGCCAAGACCCTGCATCAGGCCTTTAGTGCCTGTCATTTCTTGCCCTCTGCCATCAGCTTCCTGTATGAATCATGAACCACAGCGATTGACTGACTTTTCCTTGCACTATTTTATTTATTTTGTTAGGAGGTTTATATAAATGTTTGTACTGTCATGCTGCCGCAAAACAACAAATTCCATGACGTGTTCATGACAATAACTTCTGATTCTTGTGTTCACAAAGGGCACGGAGATATAGGGCAGCAAAATGGCACTGTGATAAAAGATCGGTATGTTCTAAATGAAAGATAGAGCGGTCTCGTGGACCAGTCACCCTCCTCCAAATTCTTATGCTCTTAACATTAAAAAAAGTCATTCCTTGTGGCAGAATGTGCAGTTTATAAATAATCACTGTACTTCCATTATCAACGATTGAATTTAACTCCTTCCACTGAATTCAATGTACCAATCATTTACTTCACAAAATCTGTACTAGCAACTTTCAGCACTGAGTACTTATTAGCAGTTGTTATCAGAAAGTAAAGTCTCCCTCTGCTCATTAAGATTTCCCAGGAGAGGGTTAGATGTAAGGTATGACTCTCTGCAGTTCAGAGACTTCTGTACATTCACCTGATATTTTAAACAGGACAGCTTTGATGAGCAGAAATTATTTCAGGGCACAATCGGAGGCCTGACCAATATCTATCTGTTGATGTATGGGCAATGAGGATTAATTGGACAATGGGTAGCTTGGATTCAACCTTTCATCTCATGTTCCTTTCAGTGGTCTGCGGTTTAAGGTGAGTGTCTGTCACTTGCAGAGAAAGGGTGTTACAGAACAAACTTCAGCTTAGTATCAAGCTCCTAAATGAACCCTACAATACTGCCCTTGCATAATACTTTTTGATCTTTCTTTTCATTGTAGCCCTATACTCTGTTAAATGTGCTCTTTGCATGACTATATGAATGCTAGTGTAAGCTGTTAGACTTGCCATACTGGGCATAATGTGATTGATAGCACTACCAGTAACCACAGAGACTAGGCTGAGGGAACAACAGGCTTTAATGTACAGAAGAACCTTGCTGGCCTGGATCCAGGTATAGGAATGAAGGGAAGGGAGAGGTGGCTCGACCTTTATTGCCCAGGACCATGGGGGCAGAGTCATAGGGTATGAGTCATCAGTGGGCGGGCCAACTCCATATATACAGTAGCCAACAGTAACTATATACAATGGAGGAAACATCTCACCACATTGATAAATAGACTAAACTATTGCTTTAAAACAGAAATCTGTCGGGGTCCAACTAGAAACTTGCAGATATGGTTTGTCTTGAACAATTGAACCAATGTCATTTTAATTATCACTGGGATTTAGCGAATTCAGTTGAGTTCTATCTGCATTCAAATAATAAACTAGTCTGACCCCAATCCAAGCCAGCAGGCACACTGCCTGCTGACTGTAGCTTCCTCAAACATCACACAAAGCAGAGCAGCCCATGTGCAATTTTGGTCACACAACTATCGGAAAGATTTCATTGAGCTGAAAGGGAAGCAGAAAAGAATTTCAAGAATTATATGGAGAGTCAGGATAGGTTGAGACCTTTCTCCCTGGAGCGTAGGAGATTAAGAGGGGGGGATCTAATAGAAGTTTATGAAATTATGAGGGATATCAGTCACAGCCTTTTTCCTCAGAGCAGGAGAATCTAAAATGAGGGGGCACAGATCAAAGGAGAGAAGGGGAGTGGAGCTATCAGAGGAAGTCACAGAAATGGGAAGATTTGTAACATCCAAAATGCACTTTGAAACATACTGTCCACGGATATGAATGGCTTTGAGGGATATTTGTGCAGGCAAGATATTTGGTCAACATGGGCAAGATAGGCCGAAGGTCCTGTTTCCATGCTAAAATAAAAACTCTGTGATTCTAATCCCCAAGTAGGCACTAGAACTCAGGTCACGAATCCTGGGGACATTCACCCAGATCATCTTGATGGTTTCTTGATGGTTTCTTGATGGTTTCTTGGTGGTTTCTTGATGGTTTCTTGATGGTTTCTTGATGGCTTCCAGCAGTAAAAATGTCTCTGATTATATATTTTAGAACATCTTTTTTTAATGAAGATGATGTAACACTAACTCCTAAACCTATCTTTTTAACTAATGTCACTGCTTTTACGGTAAATGAATGGCATCTCTAAACTTCCCTCAGCTATCAGTTCCATAAAACTGAACCACATTCCTCAGCTCAAGATGTTGGATCTCCACCCTTGGACTTCATAGCCAGTCTAAAGCTAAAATAGTAGAGCTGGCATCTGACATTCAGGTGCTTCAGTGGTGCAGACAGTCCTTTTGTGGTGTCGGAACAGTCCCTGATTAGTTAACAGGGGAGGTTCAAGAACCTGATAGCTGTTGGAAAAGAAATTGTTCTTGAACCTAGAGGTAACAGCTCTTCAGGCTTCCATACCTTCCACATGAAGATATCACGGAGACTAAGTTGTGACAAGGGTGATGGGGGTCCTTTTATGATGTTCGCTGTAAGGTGAATAAACCCAGTGATAAAAGATGCCGGAGAAAGTCTTCCAACCATTTTAGAACAGTTGGATCCCAATGGAGGATCCAGATGGGACATTCTGGCTTGATGCAGAAATAAGAATTTATATCTTACCCTCTAGTAATGAACATGTATCACAAAGTATAGTCCCGAAGAACTACAGGGGCGACGACGACTCCAACACTGAAAAAGCTCAGTCAGGAAATAGTGCAAATTTTAAGCATAATTCCTCAGTCCATTAATGTTTCATTCAATGCCAATTTATATTTTGTTTTACAGTGTATGGAGAGTTATTGGTGAAATAAAAAAGGAAATTTGACAGGTAAAAGGGGAATTTCATGGTATTTTTAAGCTTTGTATTGTTCGCAGGAAGCTACATGCTGAAAAAATTCAAATTAAAAATTCAAGTTGATTCATGATATTTTTAACTGTTTAAGTTAATGTAGAGAAACTATGTGACACACAATCCTTGAGATTTCAATGGGAAAATGCCCAAATAAATATTATTTTTATAGAGGGGATATTATGATACTGAATCATAAATAATAATGTCATGTATGAAAAATATTACTTTACACTCAAGGGTCCCCTAAAGTTTAACACTCACGATCATTGCTTTTCTCCATATATACTGCATATTAATAATTTGTAACTGGGTTTTCCAAGTACAATGTCTAAATGTGTTGACAACATAAAATGAGGAAAGATGCTTGGTGGTATCTGGAGAGAGGGCAGCATGGTTAGTATAGCGGTTAGCGCTTCGCTTTAACACCACCAGTGACAAGGATTCGAACCCAGAACCATCCGTAAGGAGTTTGTATGTTCTCCCCATGACCTGCATGGTACCGTCTGGGTTTCCTCCCACCCTCCAAAAATGTACCGGGGTTGTAGATTAATTGGGAGGCACGGGCTCTTGGGCAGGAGGGGCTTATTTCCGGGCTGTTTGTCTAAATTTAAACTTACATGTCTATCAGGTTCTTGAACCTCCCCCGTTACATGTCTAAATTTCATGGTAAATTGTGAGGGAAAACAGTGGTAGATTTTCAGAAGGTGGTCTAGGTGGCAGATGAAATTTCATGATACATCATATTTTTGTTTATAAGAATGAGAAGGGCCAATGTAAACTGGAGACCACAATTCCAGAAGGGTATAAGAAACGTGAGATCTGGGGTGGGGGGAAAAGAAACAAACTAAATATATATGTTGGAAACCTGAAATAAAAACAGAAAATGCTTTTAAAAAAAATCTTGCAGCACCTGTGGAAACAAAGAATTAAGGCTTCAGCAGACACACAAGAGATGGAAGATGCTTGAACCTAGAGAAATCTGCTGGAGAAATTCAGCGGGTCAAGGAGAATCAGTGGGAGAAAAAGAATTGATGTTTTGGATTGGAACCTCTCATCAGCACCCTTGGCTAAGGATTTAGATCTAGGACACTGAAGAGACTCAATTCTGACAAATGGTATTGGAGGTGAAGCATTAACTGTTTCTCTTTCCATAGATGCTGACTGACCCTGCTGTGTGTTTCTCCAGCATGGAGTGAAGAGGTTTAAAAAGCATATGGGATGCTGGATTTGACAGACTCATCAACTGCATAAATCATTGAGGACCACTTCCACCCTGCACACTGCACCTCCCAGCAGCTCCCAACAGGAAAGAGACACGGGAGCATTAGAGCCAGCCCCACCAGGCTGAGAAACAGCTTCCCATGGGCAGTGAGACTGCTGAATGACCAAAGGAACTGCTCACACTAACCATCTGAGACTCTCAACATTTACAGAACAATCTTTATTTATTTATTTGGATGTCTGAATATTTGTCCTGCATGTGTATTTTTTTGTGTGTATGTGTGTTATGTCTGGTTATATGTCTGCGTGTTTTACACCGAGGACCGTAGAACGCTGTTTTGTCAGGTTGTACTTGTTCATTCAGATGATAATAAACATAACTTGGCTTGACTTGATAAAGAAAGGAATGGTGAACCATTATGAAATACTGGTTCTGCCACAACTGGGTCCATTTCAGGGATACCTTCAAGAACCCATAGATTTGAAAATGCCAAGATCATTCTGGTTTTCTCTCTCTGAACTCTTTTTATTGAGTTTTATAGAAGAAGCACGCATTGAATCAAGAACACAAGGTTGCCAAATATGAAGAGTGTAAGTACATTGCCAAAATTTAAAAAAACAGTGATATACCCTTTCCCCATACAATGCTGTCAAAAGGGCAAAAACAAAATAAAGAAATTTAACCCCATACGAACAAAAACCTGGTGTGTTTTGACATAAACAACGATAGCATCGTTCTGCTGAATCTATAAGACATTACAAACTGAAGGGAAAACCATGTACATAAATAAATACATTCAATGATCAAGACAAACAGATTTAATGAGCATGAAAACAGTCCATAAAAGGACTCCAAATTTTATGAAAATTAGCGTTAGCATGCAATGCGGAACACATGATCTTGTCTAAATTAAGGCAAGCATTCTGGTTTTCTGAACACGTCAATGTCTTACCTTTTATATTCCCTCACCTTGAATTGAATTGAAGATCAATTAATTATTTGTCACATACATCAAGATGCAGTGACAAGCATTGTTTACCCTCCCAAATGCACTTGCCATTGTCCTAGACACCTGACAGTCCAATCTTACTGTCCTGCACATTATACTTGCCTCACTTAGCAACTTCACTTTTAATATCATCTGAAAACTCTCTGAGCAGAGTTCACAGACCCATCAGAGATCTTGCATCTAACATGCAAGGATTTACTTATATAAATAAATATGACTAAAAATTAGCTTTGCAATAATCTACCAAGAGCATCATTCGATGTAAAACACAAACTCAAATCTCTGTGAATATCTCACTGATCTTTTCGACGGATTCGATATTCACTCTCTAAACCGGCATCTCTTTTTGGACAAGTATGATATATTACAATGTTTTTAATTTTTTTTATTTCAAAATGCAGCACAGTAACACCTACTGATCCATGAGCCCACGCCACCCAAATACAGCCAATTAATCTACTCACCCTGAATGTCTTCGGAACGTGGGAGGAAACCGGAGCACCTGGAGGAAACCCACACAGGCAAGGGGAGAATTGTACAAATTCCTTACAGACTGCGCTGGGTCCAAACCCGCCTCGCTGGCGCTATGGTAGCGTTGTGCAAACCACTGCACTGACCGTATATTTTGGATTAACTCCAATGTTTATAACACATCATCTTTTCTTTGGCAGGACTTTTTGATATCGGCCAGCTGTGTTGATTCGAATCTATTAGCTCTCTGCCCAGTTTCTCTTTGGATTGCTACGCATCCCCAAGGTGAGCTGCCAAATTTTCCGGGATTGCAAATTATTGCAACATTATTCAGGAGGAGATATTGTTGCAGCCTCAAGCATCCAACACCAGAGTCCCTTTAACTTCGCTATCATCACTCCCACCATAGCTACAACATCTCCCACCTCGATTCCTCCCTTTCATGGAATGTCTCATTTCTTCCCAAAAAATGTTATCCAATCGATACTTTACTGGTTTACCTAAAATAAAGGTAAACTGATTTACCTAGATGAAGGGCTCAGGTCAAAAACGTTGGTTAAGTATCTTAATCTTTGCTACATAAAGTACACTGTTTGACCAGCTGAATTTCTCCAGCATTGTGTTTTTACTTTAGCCATGACATCTGTAGACTTCAGTGTTTTACTTACTGGCTTACCTGTTAGTCTTTGTTTCATACTAATCTATTTCAGATCCTTTACAAAAGCATTTACATTACTCCTCTCCTAATTGCCTATTTTCAGGTTTATTATTCCCTATCCTTTTCCAATCATATTGAGATTGCTCTTTCTAAAATGCTCTGTCCCAAATCTTGCTCAACTCCATTCAACAGAAGCAGCTCCAGCATTTCTTCCTCCTTTCCTGATGCGCTCTCATTTGCAAAGGATATTCCATCGAAAGGAGTTTCTATGTTCGCCCATGTCTGCGTGGGTTTTCTCCTAGAGCTCCAGCCCTTCAGAAATGGACGGGAGCTGTAGCTCATGGGCCAGAAAGGTTTGTTACCCCATGCTGTATGTCTAAATTTGAATCCATGAATTATAGATTGAGACCTCTGCACAGCAAGTCCTCAAGTAATGCTGCATCCATACAAACCTGAAGGTCTCCTATCTCTAATAAGAGTGCCACCTCTTCCATAAAGCATTGACACCTTTTCTCAACTCAATCGGCAAGAAAAGGACACAAGCATTGAGGATTTTTTTCTCCATGAATGCTGCCTGACCCATTAAGTCACTCCAGCTTCTCACTGCAGTGATTTTTTGTAAACATTTGAATTGTAGAATTAAACTGTTTAGCGGAAAACTATTTACCCAGTGAGCCAAAGCAAGCCCACCGGAAGAGTTGACAACATAATTCACCACAACTGTTCTTTCAGAACAATATTTTTTGAATTATCTTTATAAAATTTTCATAAAATTTGTTTATAGGCATGGTGTTTCCAGCATTACATCCACTTCTCGAACAGTCTGCTCTATACAAACCAATCTCCTAACGTTTCGGAAGTAAAACACAAAAATCTGTAGGCACCATGGTTGAAGTTAAGAACACAATGCTGTTGAAACTCAACAGGTCAAACAGTGTCCTTTATAAAGTAAAGGTAAAAATACTTAACTGACCTTTTGTGCTTGAGCCCTTCAACAAGGTATCGGATTCCTTGATAAAGGGCTCAAGGCCGAAATGTTGGTTATGTATTTTTACCTTTGCTCTATAAAGGACACTGCTTGACCTGCTGAGCTTTGTGTTTTTACTCCTCATGTTTCTGCGCAGCTTGTGTTCCATGGGTTTCAAATGACATCATCGTTAAGGTAGCGAGGCCAGCAGCTGCATATTCCAATGCTGCAGATCCCACAAAGGGAAGTGAGGAATTTAAGTGGGAAGTAAATTTAAAATAAAAAGCCTGGAATCTGGAGGAATAAACAATCTGCTGGAGAAACTCAACGGGACAAGCAATATCAGTGGGAGAAAAAGAATGGTCGATGCCGTGGGATGGAACCCTTCATCAAGTCTTTTGAGTTCCACTAGCAGATTGTTTGTTGTTCCAGATTCCAGTTTCTGCAGTCTCTTGTGTGAGTCTGATATCAGTAGTGGTGTTTGTTCCATCATTGGGTCCGTGTTTAAAATGAAACAGGACTACTAGCCTTCAGCATATGAAATCTAAAGTTCAGACTGTGACTCCAGAGGGTCCAATATGATATCCTTTAACTGTCCTCGAACATGATTGTGAGGAGGATAAATGATGGCCTTTCCCGGGATATCCACCATCTCACCTCAAATCCAGATGGACTCAGCTCTTAGTCCAAACAAGTAGTAGATACCACTGGACAACAATTTTTTTCAAAAGGTTTTCTTCCTGAAAAAAAAAACCGGGGAGCGACACAGTTGGTGTAACGGGCGCCAGCAATGGGGACCGGTCATAGGTTCAAATCCCGCACAGCATGTAAGGAGCTTGTATGTTCTCCCTGTGTCTGTGTGGGTTTTCTCATGCTCAGCAGCAAAAAAAAAGCTATAAAATACACCCAGAAAGAAAAATCTTGGTTGTCTGGTGTAATTACATCTTTCTATTCCATCCAGCTGAGCTACATGAGAACGTTGTGTGGGAGGCAAAGCCTCCGAGTTTAAGGAGGTGGTGGATCTTTTTTATTGTAATTTGAGCCAAAATCGTGTCCTAAATAGCAATGGAAATTCTTGTGTTTGTTTTATTCACATCCCCTTCGAATGACGCCAGTTAAAACATGGTCCACTCGCAGGGGAAGGGTCTCGAGCTCCACGACATTCATCATTTGGTAAGTCGAGCTACATTAAATGGCATTGGACTTCCTGCAACTTATCCATCCTCTTACTCATCACTGTTCCCTTCATTTGTTAAGTGCACTGAATAAACAGGAAATGGCCAGATACACAACACTGCAACCAGTATCCGACGCAAACAAGATCTATGATGTGACATGATAATCAACATAGAGGTCTGCTCGATGAACAAAAGACAAAGTGATCTCATCAAAACAAGCAAGTACATAAGAGAAACTACATCATCTTCCCTTTCCCCGTGCACTGAACGTTTGATTCAAACATTAAAATCCTCAAGGGCCTTTCCAGGGCGATAATGATAATGAGTTTATTATCAGAATCAGAATTTATTGTCATGAACAAGACCTGAAATTTGTGGCACCATCATGGTGCAAACATTCATATTATGAACCATCTTACAACAATAATATAAAAAATATAAATAGAATTAGTAGTGCAAGAAAAGTAAGGCAGTGTCATTTGTTCATTGATTTTTCAGGAATCTGATGGCACCGGGGAAGAAGCTGACCTTGTGACAATCAGTGCTCATTTTTAGGCTCCTGTACCTTTTCCCTGATGGTAGCAGAGTGAAGAGGGCATGGTCTGGGTGGTGGGGATCTTTGAGGATAGAGGCTGTTTTCCTTTAAGACACTGCCTCATGAATGTCCTTGATAAAGTGAAGTCTGAGGCTTGTGATGCTGTAGGGTGAGTTACAACCCTCTGGAGATTTTCCTTGTCCTGAGACTTGGCACATCCATACCAGACAGTGATACAACCGACTAGTATGCTCTCTGCGGTACATCTGTAGAAGTTTTCAAGAGTCTTCAGTGACAAAAGACAAATTACAAAGATTTGTAAGAAGGATGGAAATTTTTGTTCATGCTGAAATTAATAAAAGAGTGGCCTCTTTAATGGGTACCTCTCTTCCATTTAGTTTTTCCAAGATCAATAAGGATAAATCTAATCCAATACTCAACGAATATTGCAAATCGGGCTCCAATTTAGGAAATGTTTTCATTTAAAAACTGTGTTTTATCTAGTCCTATCCCTTATAATTATTTTTTTGGACCATCAATAATTGATCATTCCTTCTCTATATGGAAAATTAAAGGAATTATTTCCTTTGCAAATTTATTTAAGAAAGGTTGTTTAATGTCTTTTGAACAAGCTGGCAAAAAATAACTTATCAAATATTAATTTTTTTAGATATTCACAGATTAGAAATTTCTTAAATACCACCAGATCTAGTTGATAATATTTTTCAATTGAATCCTTCTCAGAAGGGATTATTTGGAATTATATGATAGATTATTGAAATTATCTTCACAATAAGATTAAAAAGGGTTAAGAATTTGAGCTTGCAACACCATTATTGGAGGATCTATGGAACAAGATTCTTAAACTGGTGAATACATATTCAATATGTGCCTGTCATTCATTAATCCAATTCAAAGTGGTGCATCATGTTCACATGTCCAAAGATAAGCTGGCTTGTATCTTTTCTAATGTTAACCCTACTTGTGACAGTTGCAAATCTGAGAGTGCTACATTGACATATACATTTTAGACTTGTCCAGCTTTATAAATGTATTGGAAAGAAATTTTCAATATCTTTTCAACTGTATTTCAGGTGGTGCTTCGACCCAATCCAATCACTGCTTACTGAACCAAACATAGGGAGTTTTTCTCTACCTATGTAACGGGTTGTGGCCTTCTCTACATTGTTGGCTAGAAGAGCGATCTTATTCAAATGGAAAGACACTAGTCCTCCAACAGTGTTTCAATGGTTCTCTCATATTATGTCCTGTTTAAGTTCATAAAAAATTAGATATCATGCATTTGATTCATTGGTGAAATTTGAAGATACATGGTGACATTATATATCTTATTTTCATTTGATGTAAATGTTTTTAATGTGATTAGATGTACTCTCTCTTCCAGATGAGATATAGTCTTACCTTTATTTTTTGATTCACGGTACAAATCAAAAGCTGTAAAGTATATGTAACCCTCAGATTTAGCTGCTCAGAATTTTTTTTTATTTTTTTTTAATAGAATATGTTAGGTGCTATTTTTTATTTTTTAATTTCTTTTCTGTCTTCATCCACTGCAGTGGAGGGGACTTTATACTTCTTTTAAGTTTTAATCTTGATAGATATATATATCTATATCTTTCTTTGGCTTGGCTTCGCGGACGAAGATTTATGGAGGGGGTAAAAAGTCCATGTCAGCTTCAGGCTCGTTTGTGGCTGACAAGTCCGATGCGGGACAGGCAGACACGATTGCAGCGGTTGCAGGGGAAAATTGGTGGGTTGGGGTTGGGTGTTGGGTTTTTCCTCCTTTGCCTTTTGTCAGTGAGGTAGGCTCTGCGGTCTTCTTCAAAGGAGGTTGCTGCCCGCCAAACTGTGAGGCGCCAAGATGCACGGTTTGAGGCGATATCAGCCCACTGGCGGTGTATATATATATAGAGATATATATATATATATATATATATATACACACACATATGTGATATTGTATTTTCAGTTTAGTTACCTTTTCTTTATTGCACTGTATTTATTATAAAAACCAATAAAAAAATTGAAAAAGAGAATCTTCAGTGACATATCGAATCTCCTCAAACACCTCATAAAATATAGCCGCTGGCGGGCCTTCTTTGTGATTGCTTCCACATGGAGGCTACAGAACAGATCCTCGAAGATGTTGACACCCAGCAATTTGAAGTTTTTGACCCTCTTCACTACTGAGCCCTCGATGAGGACTGGATTGTGTTCCCCTGACTCCCTCCTGAAGTCCACAATCATCTCCTTGGTTTTCTAATGTTGAATGAAAGGTTGTTGTTGAGACACATTGTACAATATACATGTGCACTGAAATAAGACAGACAGGATGTCTCCTAAAGTGGGAGAGTCTGGAAGTAAGAGGCACTATATTAAGATTGCCCATTGAGAGAGAGAGAGAGAGAGAGAGAGAGAGAGAGAGAGTGGGGGGGTGAACCATTTTTCCCCTCTGAGAGGGTTATTAGTCTTTATACTCCCAAAGGTTTGTAGTGGCAGAGTCTTTGATATTTTCAGCTGAGGTAGGTGGATACTTGACAATCAAAAGGGTGAAATGTCACTGGGATGCAGAGTTGGATGGAAAATGCATCAGCTATGACATTTTTAAAAGGCTTGAGGACCTTGTGGCTTCCTCCTGCTCCTGAACCATGCATTGTTGGTAGCTGCAGAGTTGAAAAGTCCTCATCTAGTGGAATAAATAGAAATCTTGTATGGACAGAGATCATGTAGAAAGGTTGTTTCCTATGGTGGGAGAGTCTACGGCAAGAGTGCACAACTTCAAGATTGAAGAACATCCGCTTAGAACAGAAATGCACAAGAATTTCTTCATGCAGAGAATCTGTAGAAGTTGCAAAGCCCAAGTCCAAGGGTGTATTTAGGCAGAAATTGGCAGGTTCTTGATTATCCAGGGCATTAAAGGCTATGGGGAGAAAGCCAGGCAGTAGGGCTGAGTAGGAAAATATATCAGCTCATGAATAAAAGGCAGAGCAGACTCAATGGGCTAAATGGCATATTTCTCCTCCCATTTCTTATGCCCTAACTAATACGTCATGGAACTTCTTGTGGTCTATGGCCTTGAGATACTTTTTTTTTTGAATATTTTATTTATAAGAAAGACAACCATCATTACAGAAAATACAATAAAACAATATATCAAAATTCAAACGTGGTTTATATATATTTTAAAAATCTAAGAAACTGCAGAAAAAACCCCAACCGCCCCCCTCCTAACCTAAAATTATGCCCTCCCTCCAATCTACCACAAAACCCCCTAAACTACCAAAAAAAGAAAAAGAATGGGGAGAATATTAAACACCATTCACTTAATATGGGTTAAGAGGACTCCATTGCTCCCAAATTCCATCTTTAAATTTTCAAATTGAAATAATCCAAATATGGGCTCCAAATCTTTTTAAATACATAATATTTATCTCTTAAATTGTGTTATATTCTCCAATGGAATACACGACCTTAATTCAAAATGCCATCTTTGTAAATTAAGGTCCATCTGATCTTTCCATGAAATAGCTATATATTTCCTGGCCTTGAGATATATTTCTACATTATAAAATATTAAACTCTGAGCTAATTATTGCTATTGTTTGTCATTTACGAATATAACTAAATTCTAATCTATCACAAAGGATATCTGTGGTGGGCACATAAGTCAGATAGCATTAAAATTGATAATGAGGAGGGGTGGGAGGGTATCAATGTCTATGAAGAGTCGACCCAATCAGCCAGATAAGACAAAGGCAAATGTAACACAGAGAAATGTGAGCCAATACAATTAAGAGTGGGAGTAAAGTAATGGTAAGATGTTATGATGTTGTTCAAGAGCCTGGAGGAATCTTAGAATTTAGCTCCAAATACCCTTGAAGATAGAGAGACAGGTAGATAAGGTGCAAACAACGAGAAGCTGGTCACATAACATCCTCAGGTAGAAATAGTCAGTCAAAGATTCAGATTGGAACCCTTTTGCCAGACTGGATAAAAAGTCCTGACCCGAAAATTTGACTGACCATAAAGAATTTGGAAGTCTACCCTATCCATGCCTCACATAATTTTGTATGCACCCATCATGATGTCACTTAAAACCATAGATCCATCGAATATTACAGCACAGAAACAGATCTTCGGCCCTTCTAGTCTGTGCCGAATGATTTTTTTTTTGCCTAGCCCCATTAACCTGCACCCAGTCCATAGCCCTCCATATCTCTCCCATCCATGTACCTGTCCAAATTTTTCTTAAATGTTAAAATTGAGCCCTCATTCACCACTTCAGCTCATTCCACACTCCCAAATGTTTCCCCTAAACTTTTCCCTTTCACTCTTAACCCATGTCCTCTGGTTTGTGTTTCACCTACCCTGCATGGAAAAAGCTTATGTACATTTACTCTGTCCGTTCCCCTCATAATTTTAGATACCTTAATCAAATCTCCCCTCGTCCTTCTATGCTCCATGGAATAAAGTCCTAACATGTTTAATTTTTCCCTATAACTCAGTTCCTGAAGTCTAGGCAACATTCTAATAAATCTTCTCTGCACTCTTTCCAAATACTTGTACAGTATATGCAATCTCTTAGAACACCTTCCAATAATATACCTGCCACTGACATCAGGTTCACCAGCCTATCATTTCCAGGGTTACTTCTCAACTCCATTTTTTTTTTCTCAAATCAACTTCTGTTACTCCAGGGGAAAAGTCCTAACCAAGATCCAGGGTGGTTGAAGCACAAAAACAAGCCCTTCAGCAACTCGTTCATGCCATCTAGGTTGCTATCATTTGCCTCCATTTTTCCCATATTCCACTAAAGGTATAGCACAACGCTATTACAATGCCAGTGACCTGGATTTGAATCCGCCACCGTCTGAAAGGAGCTTGTACGTCCTCCCCGTGACTGTGTGGGTTTCCTTCGGGTGCTCCTGTTTTCTGCCACATCCTAAAGACATACGGGGTTCATAGGTTCATTGGTCACATGGGTGTATTATTTGGGCCCATGGGCCAGAAGAGCCTGTTACCATTCTGTATCTCTAAAATATAAATGATTAAGCTTGGGAGATGGGACGTGAAAGACGATGGGGATGAAGAAGGAGGAGGAAGAAGATGGAAAAGAAATCAGGCAGGTCACATTGGTCCAGAAATGTGGGATAATAACACAAAAAAAAAATGCTGAACTCTGAATTCAGTAGAAAAAGCTGAAGATACTCATCAGAGCAGAAAGTGGCTGTGAAGCAAGTGAAAAACCATGTGAACGTTTCAGGTTGATAACCTCATGGCCAAACTAGAACGTGGTGATGAAACATCCTCATCTTGATACACTACCTCTGGTTCAAGAAAGGCAGCACGGTTAGTGTGTGTGGTGGTTAGCACAGTCCTGTCTGGCACTGTCTGTACGTTCTCTCCATGTCTGTGCAGGTCTCCTCCGGGTGCTCCTGCTTCCTCCCTCCTTTTGAACCATAATTAATTGGGTATAATTGGGTGGCAAGGGTTCATGGGCCAGAGGGGCCTGTTGCTGTGCGGTAGGCATGTCTAAACCTTTGCTTAACCATCTCCACTCTAAGGACAACACCACCAGCTTCTCCTACTCCCTCATCCTTAGCCTATTAAAATCTTCCCACCCTCTCTTATGGCTTTGTGCCTTCCTTAAAATCTGATGCCTCAGCTTTGGCCACAAATCTCTAACTATCCAGTAATGGATAGTATAACATTTTATACTCCAGTTGTAAATTCCAGGATCCCCAATGGCTTCTCAACAGCATTTGCAGCATTAAGTATTTGTGAACATACTCCCCAGGTGTTTTTTATAACTGTATCCCCTGTAAAACCGAATCAGTTGCTGCACTATTTTCCGCAAATTTTATTGCATTTTTGAGCTTTTTGTCATTCAGAAACTGTGAAATCATCGCTCTTAACACAAGTCCATAATGAGCAGAGAACCTAATATTGAGCCCTGGGATTCCAGTCTAGTTAAAAAACAAACATTTACCATTACTCTCTTATGGCCTCATTAGTTAATTTTGTATCCATGCAACCAGTACCCATTTAATCCCAATTTTTCCAACAGGTTGATCATGTGGGAATTTACAACACTTTACGAAAGTCAATAGCCTGTGTTTTTGTGTTAACGCCAGTACTATATTTGGAACCTTTCAGCCTTCTGGCGACAGTATTGTTGACAATTGTAATAAGAACAGAGAATGATGGAACTTATCAGTAGTCAGACAGTATCTGTGGAAGAGAAGCAAAGGCAACATTTCAGGCAGAAGACCTTTCATCAAAACTGGGAGGAAGACAAAGGCTGGCAGGGTGGGGATAGGGGATATCCTATAGAGTAAATGTGGACAAAATTCAGAGAAGCAAAGGGACTTGGGAGTCCTCATGTAGGATACACTGAAGGTTAACCTCCAGGCTGAGTTAGTGGTGAAGGAGGCGAATGCAATGTTGACATTAATATCTAGAGGAATATAATGTAAAATCAGGGATGTGATGTTGAGGCTTTATCAGGCACTGGTGAGACCTCACTTGCAGTACAGGGTACAGTTTTGGAACTTGTATTTAAAGAAAGGATGTGCTGGCATTGAAGAGGGGTCAGAGAAGATTTACAAGAATTATGATACCTGGAATTAAGGGATTAGCACATGAGGAACATTTGATGGCTCTTGGGCTGTACTCTCTGGCATTCAGAAGAACGAGGGGGGTCTCATAGAAATATTTTGAAGATGAGGCCCTGGACAGAATGGATGCGGAAATGTTGTTTCCCATGGTAGGGGAGCAAGGACAAGAGGGCACAACTTCAGGAATGAAGAGCAGCCATTTAAAAAAGAGATGCGGAGAAATTTCTTTAGTCAGAGAGTTGTAAACCTCTGTAATTTGCTGCCACAAGCAGCTGTGGATGGCAGGTTTGGGTGTGTTTAATGTAAAGATTGATAGGTATCTGCATAGTCATGGTATTAATGGTTATGAGGGGAGGTTAAGGGAGTGGGACTGAGTGGGAGAATGGATCAGCTCATGATGGATGATAGAGTGGACTAAATAGGACTACATCTGCTCTTATATCTTACGGTCCATTAAGTAAATAACTGCAATAAACCAACATGCGAGAGAAACTCAGCAAATTATGCAGTATCCATAAAAAGTAAAGGGTAACAAATATTACCATAGAACACATCAGCACAGAAACAGGCCCTTTTGGCCTTCTAGTCTGGGCCAATCTATTATTCTACCCTTTACTTTGTATGGATGGTGTGTGACCTGCTGAGTTTCTCCAGCACATTTGAGTATTGCTGATGAGTATTGAGAAGTTTATTTTTGATTTCTAGCATCAGCAGAAATTATTTTGATATTCATTTATCCAGTAGCAATTAATTTTGCCCTGTGTTGCCATCTTGAGTAGAAATTGATTCCACCTGTCCAGAGACTAAATATTTCCAATTGATTTTACAGCCTTTGTAAATTGCGGATCAAAGGGGTCAGGGGAGAAACACAGACTCTGTGGACTGAAGAGTCTCCAATGCAGCAAAGGGTACACCTTGCCTTGTGGTGGGAAGTTAAGTGGAAATTCCTGCACACTTGAATCAACCAGATATCGAGCTGCCATTATTTTCTACTCCGCTCAATGAGGGCGCCATCATAACACTGGGCCTTGTTCCTCTTTCTTTGCTTGGAGGCTCTTCATCTATATTGGATATTAGTCGATGTGATCCTCATTCCCGACTGCGGGAAAATAAGGCCGACATTCCTGATCTGATTAATTGAATTGACTTGCTTATTGATACTGATTCCAAGACACCCTGAAGTGCTTTGAGTGAAACTGCAGATGCTGTGATTGTAGTGAAAACACAGAGATGCTGGAGGAACCCAACAGCTCTCACAATGTCTATAGGAGGTAAAGATATATAACTGATGTTTCGGGCCTGAGCCCTTCTTCAAGATACCTTTACCTCCTGTGGATGCTGTGTGACCTGCTGATTGCATCTAGCATTTCGGTGTCCTCACAGTGCAGAGTTTTCTTTTGCGTGCTATCTAGGCATGTCAGCCCATACTGATGTACATAAGGAGGTTTAGTTATAAAAGTGCAGGGTGCAGTGTGTAATCAGTCAGTCAGACTGTCATCGATTATAGAACATTATAGCACAGTAGAGGCCCCTCTCCCCATTGTGTTGTGCCCATGTTAATCCTTGTAATAAGATATGAGAGGGATAGAATGATAATAATGAATGTGAAGTGAACATCTGAAAGAAATGGAATCTCGGCAAAATATCGTTCTGAAGCCTTCGTTACCCAAGAAGTCAAAAACAAATTAAAACCCAGAGTGAGCCATTCTGTCGCTCAGGCTTGGTCTATCTCTCAGTGTGATCATAGCTATTCTACTGTATATTGGCCCATTTGGTTAAGTGGGGGTGGGGGATGGGGGGGGGGGGGGGGAAGCCATGCCAGTTATATGCTGCAGCTAAGGAAGAGACACTTTACTCCAGGCTCTGTCACAGGCAGAGGTGATCAGGCAGATAGAGGGAAAAATCATCAGGTGCTTAATGCCTCCCTGAACAAAAATAACATCCCATCTAAGTCCTAGTAATCAAGTTCAAATTTCCCGGCCTATGACAGAGAAGACCTCAAGTCATCCTGCAGAAATAGAGTCAACTTCCTCATGAGCAACCCACCCACCTGGTTCATCGGGCACCTTCTGTGCCATCCACGGAGGACTCTACTGTTCCCACACTGGCCTCAGAACACATAAAACTGGAATGGAAGCAAGTCATCCTCAATCTCAAGGAACTGGATAATCAGAAGAATGAGGATCACACCTTCTGTTTATGACAACAAAATCATCATATCAGATCCCAATGCAATTTGTGTAGAACAGTGAGTGTGCATCTCCAACTTCAACGAAGCAGTTTTGCGCGTTAGAACAAGCCAATCACAGTTACATTTTAAGCAAGCCATGGCTAATAATTAAACCTTACAGCATAATTCCACTACATTCTGCAAAAGAAACAGTGAAACATACTTGTATCAATGGCATCCTAGTCTGCACCAAATCCAATGCCTCTTCATCAGGGTGTGTCCACTTTATTGCACAACACAAATCGGAATAGAGAAGCAGTGTGAATAAAAGGGCTTGATCACCATCCAGCGGCACTACCTACATTCCTGGTGCACAACACATAGCAATGAAGCAGAAATCTAACCGTGTACCTTACAAATTATTTCTACAGAGAACATTCCAATGTGTGTACATTTGCAGTATTACTGTGTTTCCTGCGTAAATAAACTAATTGACTAAAATGCCCATGTCTTTAACTTAGCCCTGTATTTCTGTCCTGAATGTTTCCTGACACATGAAGTCATTTGTCTGTGTTCCAACACTGACAGCTGTGAACAGACCAAGGGGGATTGAAAACATTCTTTTCCTAATGAATAATTCTACAGCAGTGAAAGATAAATCCATTACTGTTTGCTTGATAATGAAACTATAATTTCATCACGGTTTGAAACTTAAGTCAACAACTTCAATATTTCCTTATGTGTATGACAATAAACTCTCCTATCAAGTCATATCTCACCAGGATATTTATAAGACAGTGAGTACCCATCCCCAACTTCAGCAAAGCAGTTCTGCACCTCAGAAGGAGCCACAACAGAGAAAGGCTGCCTCAGAAGACACATGACCAAGGATAACACAAGCCCATGGATTGGTCTCAGTGCAACTCATAGAACTATAGAACACTAGAGCACAGAAACAGGCTCTTTGGCCCATCAAGTCTGTGCTGGCACATCATTCTACCTCGAATCACTGGCCATAGCCCTCCACAGCCCTCCCATCTGTGTACCTATACAAATTTTTCTTAAATGTCGAAGTAAAGCCTGCAATCAACTCTTCAGCAAGCAGCTGGCTCTGCACTCTCACCACTTCCTCCGTGAAAAAGTTCCTCCGAATGTTCCCTTTAAACTTTTCCCCTTCAGCTGTTAGCCTGTGATGTCTAGTTCTTGTCTCACCTCATTCTCCGACACCAGAGTATTAAGTCCTAATCTCTTAAACCTTTCCCTGTAACTCAGTTCCTCAAGTCTCAGCAACATCCTTGTAAATTTTCTCTGCACAGTATCAATCTTATTGATATCTTTCCTGTAATTAGGTGACCAAAATTGTACACACTACCCCAAATTGGCCTCACCAATGTCTTATACAACTTTACAATAGCATCCCAACTCCTGTACTCGATACTTTGATTTATGAAGGCCAATATACAACCCTTTCTTACCCTGATGCCACATTATGTATCTGTATTTCCAGATCCCTCTGTTTCACCACACTCTTCAGTATCCTACCATGCACCATGTGGTTCATCCTTCCTACACTGTCTGTAAGAAGTTTCCTGTGCTGTTTGTAAGGAAACCATGGACAGACATGTCAGCATGAGAGTGGGGAGCAGATTTGAAACAATTTGGTTACTGTCATTGATGCGACAGGGACAAGGTGCTCAGCGAAGTGATCTCCCAGTTTGCTTCATACATTTAACACTGCCATGGGGGCAATGATTTCATTTATATGTCGTCCCTCCCTTCTTTACCTCAGCTCTGTCAGAAGTAACTTCAGAAAATTATTCCAGGGGTTTTAGTAAGCAGAGCTGACGGGATGAGTCTCAGCCAAATTTTCCAAGCTTGGCTAGACGAGGTGCACTGGAAAATGTAATGCCTCCTTTGCAATTCAAACTCCATGACAGCATAAGCTCCATTTCAGAAACATCTGATTGGCGAAGGTTTCGGAAAATTGATCAATTATCGATCAAGTCCTGTACCAAATGACTTGGACAGCGACACCGGAGAGTTTACAGGACATGACTTCAGAATGTGGCGTCTGCACTGCTGAGCTCACTCTCATCCAGAAGCCATCTAAAATGAAGCGACCATATTCCACTGCCTTACCACACCTCCAGGATCACCAGCTAATCACACTAATTTGTTCAAAAGTTTGTAAATTGCCTACTCTGCAATGGTTCTATAATTACTGAGAGTATATCTTGTTTCTGAAGTAAATGCAAATTTTTTAATTATTGTGTCTCCAGTCTATCAGAATCAGAATTTATTGAAATGAATATGTAATGAAATTTGTCATTTTGTGGCAGCATCACAGGGCTAATATTGCGATAAATTACAATTAAAAATAAATTAGTGCAAAGAAGAAAAAGTGAGGTAGTGTCGGTGGCTCATTGTCCATTCAGAAATCTGATGGCAGAGGGGAAGAAGCTGTCCTTATACCACTGGGTATTTGTCTTCAGGGTCCTGTTCTTCCATCCCGATGGCAGCAGAGTGAAGAGGTCATAGCTTGGGTGGTGAGGATCTTTGAGGATAGAAGCTGTTTTGTTAGGACACTGCCTCTTGTTGATGTTTTCAAAGTTTTAAGAAAGAGGTGGAAGGATTAGCAGGGAAATGACAATTAATTGGCCACTCATCTCTAACATCACGGCTCGCATAGCAATTAGCATAACGCTATTACAGTGTCCGCGACCCGAGTTTGGATCCAGCACTCTCTATAAGGAGATTATATGTTCTCCTTGTGTCCATGTGAATTTCCTCCTGGTACTCTGGCATCCTCCCATATTCCAGTGACATATGGTTAATTGGTCACACGGTTGTATTTGGGCAAATGGCCTGTGTCTCTAAATTAAAAGCTTCTGCCAAGGTGTGCTCTCAGGCTCAATTTTACATCCATTAATAAAGTTTACTGATGATTTTCTCATATCTTTCAAACATTGGCTCCTTTGCCTGGTTTAGTTTGGTAACTCAAGTGCCAAGGAACACAAAAGGCCGAAGAAAGTGGCAAAAAAACCCTCGTTCAACACTGGCACCAACCTCCCATCCACGGAAGCCGCCTACGTGAAACACTGCCTCAAGGAGACAGCCGACATCTTGAAGGATCCCATCACCCTGGTTGCAACTTCTTCTTGATGCTACATTCAGGCAGAAGGTACAAAAGCCTGAAGTCCAGCAGCTCTAGGTTCAAGAACAGATTTTGTCCAACAGCTATCAGGCTCTTGAACCTTGCTGTACTACCACAACCCTAATACTACACTGGGACCACCAAAAGATCTGTTTGCACTATTGAAATTTAATTTCCTTTTTTTTTCTTGCCCTGTGCATGTTTATCTTTTCCTGTCCTGGCATATTGTAGTCATTTTAATGTATACTATTGTAGTTGGTGTATTTTACATACCCGTGAGGATCCAGCAGGTAAGAATTTCAGTGCATCTGTATACTGTTCTTATGTATATGACAATAAATACATTCCTCATTTCAATAGTCATATGCCTCACTGCATCAGTGACCCCAAGTTCAATCCCAGTCATGTTTTCATACAAAGGGTAGTGGGGATATAAAAGGAGTTGTCAGGAGAAGTGGTAGAGGCAAATGAACTGGCAAAATATAATAGACACTAAGGTAGACACGTGAGAGGCAAGGTTTAGAGGGGTTTGAGCCAGACATGAGCAAACAGGAATAGCTCGGGTAGACATCTTGGTTGGCATGGACAAGTTGTGCCTCTTCTACATTGGAAAGACTGGGCGCAGACTGGGAGATCACTTCGTTGAGCACTTTTGCTCTGTCCGCTGCAATTGTGTGGATCTCCCAATGGCCACACATTTCAATTCCTCATCCTATTCCCTTGCTTGCATATCTGTCTCTGGTTTCCTGCACTGCCAGACATTCAAAAATCAATTTTAAAAAATCAAATAATTACAATTTTTAAATGTTATGTTTTTCTAAATAATGTTGCCTAAAATACTTCAGAATGAATAGGCCACACAGCATCCATAGGAAAGAAAAGACAGCCAATGTTTTGGGACTGAGTCCATTGTCAAGAGTGCCAGATATCAGGCAGGTCCCCAAATAAGGGGAGGGGAGAGGGAAATGAAAAGAGGAAGAAAGCAGGCCAGCAGGTGATAGGTGGATACAAGTGGAAGGAGGTAGAAAAGTGCTGAGAAGAGATTAAGGAAGAGGGGGCAAAAGGGTGAGAAAGGTAATAAACTCCCTCCCTGTTCTCTTGCATTCCCTCATCCCTCTGACTCACTTCCACTTGCTCCTCAGCCCCTTCCTTTCCTTTCTCCTACCATTTACCAGTACATACCATCTACAAACCACACGATTGTCATTCATGCAAGATACTACCACCCAAATCCATAATCCTAAAGATGATGGACAATCTGGATGCACACGGTAACACTATTGCATGCACACCACACTGACTTGGAACCTTCTTGTTTTCAGATCTAAATGGTGGAACCCCCCCTCCGCAATAACACTGGAGGTGTTTCTTCACCAGCCAGATGGCAGTGGTTCACGAAGGCAGCTGATCAACACATTCTCAAAGGCACTACATTCTGGGCACCCACCCACATAATGCAAACAAATAAAAAAGGCTTCATCTCATTAAGCACTTCAATCTATATTATTGGATTTGTGGAATTTATTGCAGCTTCATTTTGCCAGTCATGTGCCTTCCAAGTGAAGGTCAAGGATACATCTAGTTCAGTCTTAAGACTTTCGGATGGATAGCCCCAGATAACAAAAGGAAAACAAGTGAATCATGTGTTATATATGGATTCCTCCCAAAAATAACCATTATCTTCATAGTAATAATGTTTCAACATTCCTGGACTGATTAAAGTGCAATTCATAATCACAAATCCATTCCACTATCTAATGCACTCATTATAATCCATTAATTCTGACACATTGATTTAAATCTCCATGAAACACAGTCAGTCAAAGTTCTTCCCCTGCTGTGATGCTGCACATGTGGATGGTACTTAATGAGACCACCAAGATGTTTGGAATGTTTGACTGGAGTTAGGGTATGCAAAGCCTCCCTGCACCCACCCACCACTCCCCAAGTAGATAGCTACCCACACTGGGTTGCACCATGACCATTGTTTTTGAGTGTACAAACAGCCATCGTCTGAGATGTTACCTACGAGAACAATTACATTGTGGGCAGGACCCAATCACTCCCACCAGACAAGTAAGCCTTTGTCCGACATCAGCAATGATTCATTGGTTGAAGTTAATGAAAGAGCCGAGATAGTCAACATTTTTTGCCGAAATCAATAAACCAAAGGAATTTGTGCATTTAAGCATTTGTTAATTCTAAAACACAACATGATCCCAACCAAATGCCATGCAATTTCTCTCTTGGTGCCATTGAAATGTGCTTCTTGGATGTTGCTGGCAATAGCCCAAACAAGAGAAAAGAATGTGTCTGGATGTTCATCGAGGAGGATAAATAAAAATTAAACATTTATACTAACGGTTCTCTCTCAAGCTCTTGTATGTTAGAACAATTTTCCTCACTGTTGCATTATAATAGTCTCCTTCTCTTCCCAGTACTTTCATTTTGGTAATCCCATATCCATACCAGATCTTCTTTGGAACACCTTTTTTTCCTGGGATGACAAATATCTGAGAACATCTTTTTAAGGTGAGTGGAGGAACATTTAGGAGAGACATCAGAAGTAAGATTTTTTTAACACAGAGACTGGTGGGTGCCTGGAATGCCTTGCTGGGGATAGTGGCGGAGGCTGGTAAAATAAGGGCATTTAAAAAGACTCTGAGATGGATGTCAGAAAAATAAAGGTTCATGGGTGTGAGGTAGGGAAGGGTGAAATTTACATAGGTCAGCACAACATCACAGGCCAAAGGACCTGTACTGTGGTGTAATGTTCTATTTTCTATGAATAACAGCTAGATTTTGACAAATATCTAGAAGTGGAGTGCCAATATTCTGTAGTTGTGATAGTACAGATCTATCACCAATGTATATAGGGTATATAGTTACAGTATCTAGACTGTGCTTACAGCGATTGGCTGAGAGCTTAGCCACGCCTACTGTCTGGGCCTTCAGGGTTGTGTCCCTAGCCAGGTCGGATCATTCCGGACTGGTCGGCCACCTGTGAAGAGCTCCTGTCTTTTGCTAATAAAAGCCTTGGTTTGGATCAACAAGTCTTTGATTCTTTCAACGAACTCTACAGTCGTATACTATATCTACTTGATATCATTGTATTCAGGCAAAGTCCACATAGCAGTAGATGACATATATACAGGTGAGTTGCATACAGGAATTTGTCCACCAAAACTATAATGCCAGAGGGAAATGGAAAAAGGCATGAGTAGGCTGTTCAACCCTTTTAAGCCCATTAGGTTTCAATTGCATACTGTCTCTGGAGGACATAAACCAAGTTGACTTAATCGCTAAAGTTGCAGAGAAATGGATCGGAGGTCAATCCACATAAGAGTGGCAGAGAGAATCACTGGAGCCTCCCTCCCCCCATTGACGTGATCTACCGGGATCGTTGCCTGAAGAGGGTGTGCAGGATTATTGAGGACCCTTCCACCCTGCACGCCGCGTCTTTCAGCTGCTCCTTATGCGAAAGAGATAGAGGAGGATCAGAGCCAGCACCGCCAGGCTGAGGAACAGCTTAAAGGAACCGCTCACACTAACCATCCGAGACTCTCATATTTGCATAAAAATATTTATTCATTTACTTGTATATATGGACACTTGTCCTGCAATGCATTGTGTCTGCATGTGTGTTATGTCTGGTTGTGTGTCTGCATGTTTTGCACGAAGGACTGGAGAACACTGTTTCATCAAGTTGCATGTGTGCAAACAGATAATAATAAACAATTTGACCTGATTTGACCTGACTTGACATATGTGACATCACTGACACCTTTTACTTAGAAGATCCGGTAATGCTGATTTGGAGCAAGGTTATAACATTCATCTTTTGGAGGGGAGGAATCTGCAGATGCAGTGACGGTTAAATGTTTTCAAAAAATATAACCGAAAATAAAGTAAAATGCTTTATTTAAGTTTTATATATTCATGCAAATCAAGTTTGTTCAGTATAATTACAGTACATTCTTTTCAACTGTTTATTTTTAATGTAGGTGTATTAGTTAGGCATTGTAAGCAAACTGGAAAATATACATACAGTATCCAGCATCTACCAATCCCCATAGGTGCCAGATACCAGGGATTTTACTGTATACACTCGAGATCATTTTAACTTGGAGTAGGGTGGGGGAGAAATATGATGTGAAACTATTTAATTACATCCTCGCACCCACCGCACCACTCCATCCATCCATCCCCGCGCAGATGGACACGATATTGCCATTTTGTTGAAGCTACAAGAAAAGAAATTTCCGAGTGGCGTATGGTTAATTTGAGAGGACTGATTTTACATCATAGTTGAAATTGATTTTATGTGATCTGATCTTGTACAAGCCAATGTCATGGTTAATTATTTATGGGGAGAGAATGATTGAAATTGTGCCATCATTGAAAAAGATTGTAGAAATATTCAGGGCAAATCACGTTCAAATTTACATCCTCATACACATTGTTCTGTGCTTATTTTTATGTTTCATTTAACTATGTATTTATCTTTTAGAATAGAGGAACATAAATATGATGAAGTAGGAAATTAATGTGTGTGATAACCATATAAAATGGGTGCTCGCTAGGCCAAAGGCCCTATTTCTGTCTGCACGCTTCATTCTCAATGACGTTACAGTGCTTTGATATTGCCAATAGCTTGTTCCATTATTCGGGAGTTCTGGAGACCTTTTGAGCTCAATGAGGCTGTTCTGATACAAGTAATAGAACACAGCAGATTGACATGCAATGTCTTGTCAGATGTTCCGCAATTGTGTTTTAAGTGGATTATCAACTCTATTAAAGGATCAATCATCCCAAGAAAATCAGCTTGCACAATTAATGTGTCAACTCCATGAGCCAATCTTCAAAGCACTGATAGTTAATTTGCCATTTAGAGAATTCCAAATTGCCCATTCAGAGTCAACTCAGGAAGCCTCTCTTCTTTTCTGGGTTTGGAGTTTCACTGGGCATGCCAAGGGCATTCATCTTTCATCGAGCAGTTTCCAGGAGGTTTGTGATCAATATGCAGTGTTACATTTACACAGCAAAAATGATAAGTCATCACATTAATGAGGTTCGCCTGTGGGAAGCCAAGACGCTCTATTTATAGCCATGATCTTCAGTTAAAGATACCAGGCATGCAGATGTAAGTGGAAACCTCTGTTCACTGCATTCCAAGAAGAATGTCTGAGACACTCTGTGCGTGATATTAAATCTGTATTATTCTGCCATATGATTCAGGGAGTGCAAAAATTTTCAACCTCGTAGTTCATCGGACGAAAGCCAGGCCTTGGGGATGCAATCATATAAACATGTAAATCGTGTTCTCTTTTACACTCTAATATTTCTCTCTTTTGCAACCTGATTTATGGCATGTGCTGTGGTCAGCATTCCCCAGGATTTTTCCTATCAATATATTAAATATCACAGCGGAAGCACATTTATTGAACAATGTTTGGAAAGGTTTAGAGGGATCTGGGTCAAATGCTGGCAAATAGGACTAGCTTGGCCGACAGGAACAAGGTGGGCCAAAGGACTTCTTTCTGTGCTGCAGAACCCCATGATTCATAGAACATGGAACATTACAGCACAGTACAGGCCCTTCAGCCCTCGATGTTGTTCTGACCTATATATATTCCTGCCAAAAAAATTCTAAACCCTTCCTTCCTCATAACCTTCTATTTTTCTTTCATCCATGTGCCTGTCAAAGAGTCTCTTAAATGCCCCTCATACTTCAGGTTCCACCATCTCCCCTGGAAAGGCATTCCAAGCACCCATAACTCTCTGTATTAAAAAAAAGCATCCCTGATATATCCCCTAAACTTTTCTCCTTTCACTTTATACGGATTCGACAAATCTATGCTCCTTCTTCTTTTTCCAAATGTGTCAACTAGACTTGTTCCATGATATTGTCCAGCTTATAAAGAGCTCTTAAAAGAGACAAATTGTGAAATTCAAACCTATTTTAACCCATTATTTCCAGAGTATATTGATCAGTGTGAAATTGAAGGCAAGGTAATAAAGACATCAGCAGTTAAAGAGATTGGACAAGCAAACATTGAGATGAAGATATTAATGAGTGAAATATTAAAGGGAGATAAACCACTGTGATCTTTAGTGCATTAAAGACAAAATATGCTATTGTTCGTGGTAAACTATTTACAGGAAGCCTGCTGATCATCAAGGAATTGCCGAGCGGTTAGTTATTGGAAATTGTTGGTCCTCAGGGACAACCAGGAACTTCCTTAGTATCATTACACAAGAGTATTAGGAAGTTGTTTTTGTTTTTGTTTTGCCATTGCTTGTCACAATGGATCATTAGGCTACGCACTGAACTATTTATCTCATTCATGAAAAGGTGGTGTCCTACAACTGCACAATCTATATGATGGGGAAGAAGCCCCATGTCATTGTTCAGTGGAGATTTCAGGATTTAGCCCGGTAACACTGAAATAATAGTGTGTGACAGATTATGTTATATTTTATATTGTATATAGATGTGTTTTAAAGGAAATATATTGTGGCAGGTTTTTTTTTAGTGTAGGTCACATAAAAACACTTCAAAACAGATCTCATTTAAAATGCCAGAGCTCTGCTCAAGCCAGACAGTCCAGGCTCCGGGTGCCTTTGCAAAAACTTTGAAGAATGCCTATAAGGACTTCACACATAGGTGTTAATTGGACATGCTGTGGAGTAAGGGATTATTGTTTTGGAAAGCAACAGATGAACAAACTCAGAAGATTAGGTTCAGTGCTGCAGTCTGTCTGAGGGCAGAGTGCTGTTCTAAGAGGGACACATGGTTTTCTCTGAGTATGAGAGAGAGAGAGTTCTACTGTTCTACAGTTCAGTAGCAGCAGCTGGGACTGGAACATGACAAGCTGGCAAGCTTGTGGAAACCCCCATCTTGAAGACAGGTTGTGAGTTCTTAGTTCAGTCTGGTAAAAGCCCTTGTGGTCCATACAGATGACTGGCTGCATAATGTTTCTCTTGAAATAAAGGAAACAAAAAGGAACTCTGTGGTGACCTGAAAGAAAGTGGTTATCATCTGGAAAACCCTGATGGGGCAAGTTTCTTCTGCAAGACACTGAAGTGGCTGATCAGAAAGAATCAGTTGTAGGTGTCCAACAAGCAACAAATCTCTCTCTGAAATCCGACAAGAACCTTCCTGAGCAGTAACCATTTATCTTTCAAGCACCGTAGCCTGGTGAAATTCATAAATGTTAAATTTTTTGCTCAGTGAAAGAATTGCCTGCAACCCGTGAACTTGGAGGAGTGAGAAGTGAGATTGGACCGTGAATCAAATAACTTTTCTGAACTTACACACATTAGAATTAGAAGGGGGTTAAGTTGGGTTAAATTAAGTTAATAGTAATAAGTTAGAGTTTAATCCTGTTTTCATATTTCAAGATCATTAAAAATAACTTTTGTTTAAGTAACCATTTGTCTTGGTGAATTTTTATTGCTGCTTGGTTTGGGGGTCCTCTGGACTCGTAACATGTGAATTATGGAGACTAAACTGGGCAATGACGATTTTGCTTCCTGAACACTTTTGGGTGTATGGATTTTGGGCTGCTAATCACGAAAATCACCTTAAAATTATCCTATCGCATAAAAGTTTTTTAGATATTTTTCTGATTTCCTGTCACGTTTTAAGTCTATTTCAACCAGACAAAACCATGAAGTGCAGCATGGCATTGAAAAGTTAATTTTCTACGTTTGCACTTGGACGTCTTCCCTGCTGGTCTTGGTACAGTCGCTAACAACATAGTGAAAGGTTTCGCCAGGACATTGTGACCATGGAAAAGCAGCATCAGGGTGACTGGAATCCATCAATGCTGACCAACTATGGTTGGACACTAACACAAGAGGCATCAGATGCTGAATACAAATAGCAGCAAAATATTTTTAGGTCATTTGAACTAACCCAATGTGTCAGCATCATTATGCAATTAAACATGCTAAATTCAGTAAAAGTCAATTTAACATTTCTCCAACTTCCTCCGTGATACAGTAAAACTCGAAAATTATCTTTGTGTTCAGCTTGAAGTTGTTTATCATAATCCTCTTTTTTTTTCAGGAAGCAAAGCTTCTGAAAAAAAATTGTTGTCTAATGTCAGAATAGCACACAACTTCAATTAGATTTTGGAGGTGTTGGCAATTCTCAGGACCTGCTGCTTTTCAATCTCTCCACCAGCCATTCCCAACTTTTTTTGGCCATGTCTCCTCGGGACTCTGCTCAACGTTTATGGGCTCCCTCCTCTGTGAATCAGTCAAGTTTAGTTCATTTCTTTCGTACTTCTCTCTTACCGATTACATAAACAATATTTCATGACTTCACTCTGTTTCCCCACCCCCCTTAAATGTGCAACAGAACATTTAAGGGGAGTAGTATGGCCCCTGTTGAGAATGGCTGCTCCAGACAATAGAATTTGTAATGAACACAGAAACTGTATTTGCTAGAATCTTAAGTGATCAAAGAGAAGGCCAGTGGAGTGTAAGATAGAGGAGCAGAAATATCAGCCCATCGAGTCGGCTCTGCCATTTAATCATCAACTGATCTGTTTTCCCCATTCAGCCCCTCTGGAGGAACTCAGTGGGTCAAGCAGCGTCCACAGATCAGTCTACTTCTATTCACATTAATTCTATCCATGGATTCTGCCCAGCGCATTGAGTCACTCGAGCTTCTTACTGTTCACCTTTGGGTGGCAGATGCTGTTAAATAAGTCTTAGTAATTTGCTGCAATGTGCTTTATAAATTGATAAAGGAGAATTTGTCAGGGTAGACTGCTCTAAGACGATTCACTTGATCCATTGGTCAACTTTTGTCACTTCCTGAATGCAAAGGGAAAATTAAGAATTGTGACCTTAAAAGCAACAAAATATTCCCCTTCTCCTCCCCTCTCTGCTTTCCGCAGGGAGTATTCCCTCCTTCACTCCCTTGTCCACTCATCCCATCCCACTAATCGCCCCCCTTGGCAGGGGAAATACCACAGTTGCGCCCACACCTTCTCTAAATCACCATTCAAGTCCCAAACAGTCCTTCAAATTGAAGCAGAACTTCACTTGTGAATCTGCAGGGGTCGTCTACTGCATCCAGTGCTCATGCTGTGGCATCGACTACATAGGAGAGACTGGACGCAGACTGGGAGATCTCTTCGTTGAACACCTTCACTCTGTCCGCTACTATAATGGCAAGGTTAGAGTAATGGTTAGCACAACGTTCTTGCAGTTCCAGTGATCAGGATTGGGGCTCAAATCCCATGCTGTCTGTAAGGAGTTTGTACCTTCTCCCTGTAACTGCATGATTTTCCCTGCCCCCAGTGGCTCCAGTTTCCTCCCATCATTCAAAATGTACCAGGGATTGTAGGTTAATTAGGTGGCATGGGATCATGGGACAAAATGGCCTGTTTCCAAGCTGTATGTTTAAATCTAAAAAATAACAGGGATCTCCCAGTGGCCAACCATTTCAATTCCACATACCACTCCCACACTGACATATCTGTCCATGGCCTCATGCACTGCCAAACCAAGGCCACCAACATATTGGAGAAACTATATCCAATGATCGATCTGGGTACTCTCTAACCAGATGGCATTAACATCGACTTCTTCAGTTTCCATTAGGCCCCTCCCTTGTCTCTTTCTCTTTCTCCACCCCTCTATCTCCTTTCCTCCAGCTCCCACCCCTTCTCTCTCCATTCAGAGAGCTAACCCCTTCCCCTATCACTTCCTAGCTTTTCTCTCAGCACAGTAGAAGCAACCCTCCCAGCCAAATCTACCTATGACCTCTTGCCTGTCGGCCTTTGCCCCTCCCCCTGCCTCTTCTTCCATCCTCCCCCCTCCTTCTTATTCAGATGCCTTGCCTGTTTTCTGCTCAGATCTTGACTTAGGGCTCAGGCTCAAAAGTTGGTTGTATACCTTTGCGTGACCTGCTGAGTTTATCCAGCACTTTTGAGTAGACTTTGCTGTTTAACGATTCGATGCTCATTGAATGACACAGTGCACTGCCTTAGAAATTAGATTATTATTACCAAGAGTTGCAATGCTGAATTGTACATTAGTAAACAAATTAAACAGCTGAATAAAGAGAGTGTTCTTTAATTTTGCTGATTCTAAATGAGTTGAGATTAGATGACATCATGTTGTGTTTTGATTCATTGTTGTAACTCCCTACACCAAATTTTGTCATGCATGCAGAATATGGAGAAAGAAAGAGTCATGCATAGACTACAAACAGTGATGGATCACACGTTTTATATATTATATCCTGTTAACTATTAAATTAACAATAAAATCTTACAGGTCACAATGTAAAAATGTTTTTCAACAATAACTGAGTCCATGAGTATTGTTTCTGTGCACTCAACGACATTCTAAAGATGAAGAGAAAATAATGAGGAATCTTTAAGAAATACATTGTGGTGCATTCCATTATAAGACTAATTTTCAGCGTTAGTTCCATGTACTTCAGAGGCTAGGAAAGCGATGGGTTTCAATGGAGTGTGGCCCTGCTGCACCTGAACTAAATTCTGCTCCTGAGTTAAGACCAAGATGAACCAACTCAGATTGAATCGGGCTTTGTCTGTAAGAGGTTTGTACATACTTCTTCTATCTGCATGAGTTTCTTCTGGGTGTTCCGGTTTCTCCCCCGTCTCGCCCCCCCCCCCCCCATTCTCCAAAAATGTACGGGATTGTAGATTAACTTGGGTGTAATTGGGCAGTATAGGTTCAAATGATCGGAATTGGATTCTACTGTGATCTAAGTAAATAAAATTTGATTTTTATCAATCTTTCCTTTGCTAATACTTTTCTTAACAACTTTGGTGGTGTTTTCCATTGTGAGTCATGAATGAATGCAAGTTGTCCTAACAGCTCAAGCCAGCATGTTAAGATGCTGGCATTCTAGCTGAATGTATCACTGTCTGGTATGGAGGGGTTAATGTATGGGGCAGGAAGAGGCTTCAGAGAGTTGTGAACTCAGCCAGCTCCATCATGGGCATCAATCTTCATTCCATTAAGGATGCCTGCAAGAGGTGGCATCTCAAGAAAGCAGTCTCTATCGTCAAGGACCCTCAATGCCCAGGTCATACCCTCTTCTCACTCCTACCATAAGGAAGGAAGTGCAGGAGCCTGAAGATGAACACCCAGTGATACAAAAACAGCATTTTCCTCTCCATCATTAGATTTCTGAATGGACAATGAAGCGCAGGCACTAACTCATTTTTCTTTTGCATTAATTTATTTATTTTTAAGATGTAATTGAAAGCAACTTTTGCACCTGTAATACTGCCGCTGAACAATGAATTTCATGACACATTCACAACAATGAACTCTGATTGGTTTCCAACCTCAAGCCTACATTCCTATATATACCCATAATTTTCATGCCTTGATTTTCAAGTATCTAGCACTGCCTTAAAAAGTATTCAAGACTCTTCCATTCAAAAAAGAGTTACGAGAACATACACTCCAGTCAAAAACTCCCCATTTCCAAGAATAAGACAAAACAATTTACTTTATCTTTGTCTTAAAAACAGGGACCCCCTCATTCTGGATTCTCCCACAGGAGAAGAAAACCTCTCCATGTCATTCCTCTGGGGACCCCTCAGCATCTTACTGATTCCAGTCAAGTCCTCTCTCCTTGTTCTCATGTCTAGCTTGTTGAACCTTTTCCCATTATCCTGTTTTTGATTTTAGTCCAGTAAACCTTCTCTGAACTGACTCCAGCACATTAACGCCATACATAATCCGGCACTGTCTGTAAGGATTTTGTACGTTCACGCCAAGTCTGCATGAGTTTCCTCTGGGTGCTCTGGTTTCCTCCCATCCTTCAAAACATATAGAGGTTGTAGGTTAATTGGGGTACTTGGGCGGCACGGGCTCGTGGGCAAGAAGAGCCTGTTACCATGCTGAATGTCTACATTTTTTAAAAATTTACAGTCCTTAAATGAGGAGATCAACAATCAACATTTCAAATGTGGTCTCATTAATATTCCATAGACCTAAAGCAGATTGTATTCAAACCACCCAACAATGAAGGGAAAATATCATGTTCAATTTCCTGATTTCTCGCATTACCTGCGAACTAACCTTTTGCAGATCATGCATTTGGTCACCAGACACCTTTGCATCTTAGATCTCTGCAGTATGTTAACAACAGAGGCACCTTCAATCTTATGGCCCCTCTTGGATTAGCCATAATAAATGTAGTTTACCTACTGATCACAGCCGGATGTGGAAACAGACACTAAATAGGCATTTTCACTGTAAGTGTGGAGTAAGATGCAGGTAACAGGATATTTTTTTTATTAAAAAAATACTACTGCTACGGCTCGGTAGAAGGTTCTTCTGGCGCATGAAACCCATGCTAGCTATTTACACCCAATTAACCTCATACGAGGAAACTGGAGTAAACCCATGCAAGGCACAGGGAGAAAATACAAACTCCTTACAGATGGCACTAAGTTTGAACCTTGGATGTAATTGTATTGCATAAATCACTACGCAAAATGTGCTGCCCTAATATGGAAAAGGTGGCACAATAGAGTGATGCACCAGAGACAGGTGATAGTACCTGCAAAATTTGATCTTCAAAACATAGAACATTTTCAGAGAAGTTGATGATGAATTGGCTTCTGAAACCATTACAGTTCTTCTGGAGGAGACTTTCCAATGATAAAGATATTTGGAAGACATGAATAGTTGAGGTTCCATGCTCCTATTCGTCCTGGAGTTGAGAGATGTTATCAGAGAAACCTATGCAAGGATAGAATGCTGAAAAAAGCATGCTGCAACTGGGAATTTACCTTTCTCACCAGCGCAGGTACAAAATACCCTGAAAACTCTGTCCCACCATTTAATTAAAGCCTCATTTCACTGATCCCATTGAAAAATCATTCATTATCAAGCAGCGCTCATGCAGTTCTTACATCGGAGGAATCCTTCACCCAACTACACAGAGAGTATGAAAAGTGATAAGATGAGGACAGTGGGAAATGGGTCCAAATCTGACTAACTCTGATCTACTGTTAATAAACCCGAGTTGTGACCAAATTACTCTCATAGAAAGAAGGATGATTAATACATTCATTACAATAAAATCTGTCTTCTTTTTATTGATTTTCCGGGATCTGGAGTTCCATGGCAAGGCTAGTATTTATTTCCCCATCTCTAATTGCTCTTAAGAATGCAATGGTGAGGCACTTTTTTTTTAAATTTAGCTACAGTATGGTAACAGGCTCTTCTGGCCCCAGCCCAAATATGACAATTAGCCTACAAGACTGGTACGTTTTTGGAGGGAGTGAGGCAACCAGAACACACAGAACTTCTTACTGACTGTGCTAGATTCAAACCTGGGTCGCTGGCGCTTGCACTAACTACTGTGTTAACTTATAAACCAGAAGCAGACCTTTCACCCCTCTTCATCCATGCTGACTGCCAAGTGCTCTGCTTCCCCAAATACTTACAGAGGCAGCACTTAAACTTGGCAGTGACTAAGGAACATATGCAGAACATAGTCAATAGTATAGCATTGGAACAAGCCCTTTGGTCCATGAGCTAGTTTAATCCAACCCATTTTCATCCACATGGCAGATATCCTTCTATTCCCTACCTATTCAAATCGCTGCTTAAATGCCTCCTAAACACTGTAATCAAACCTAATTTTACCAGTGCATTCCAGGCACCATCCACAAACTTGTCTTGTAAATCTCCTTTAAATTTTCCCGCTCTCACCTTAAACATATGTTCTCTAGTGTTTGACATTTCCGCCCAAGGAAAAAGACTCTTATCTGTCAATGCCTCTCACAATTTTATGAACTTCCATCAGGGCTCCCCTCAGCCTCCAACATTTCCAGAGAAAACAATCCGTGTTTGTCCTTATAACTAAGACACAGTTAGAAGGGCAGTTAGTGCAGCTCTAGCCCCCACCCCCCCCAACCACGGTTCGATGTAAGGAGTTAGTATGTTTTTCCCGTGACCATGTAAGTTATCTCTGTTGTGCCAGTTTCCTCCCACCCTCCAAGAACGCAAGGGGCTGGTAGGTTAATTGGGTGTAATGAGGCGGCATGGGTTTCATGGCTAGGAAGGTTCTTCTACCATGCTGTACCATTAAAAAAAAAACATTCATTCTCTCTACATCCAGTTGAACCTCTTCTGCATCCTCTCCAAAACATCCACGACCTGCAATATGAACTATACTATATCACTGGAGTCTCCCACCCCACCATTGACATGATCTACAGGGATCGTTATCTGAAGAGGGCACGCAAAATCACATGTTGACTCTTTCCTTTTTTCTCATATTTTTAAAAATAAATAAATAAATTGATATCCAGAGTGCAAGAAAATGTTGGAAGTAGTGAGGTGGAGAGTGTGGTAATGGGTACATGAAAGAAAATAGGTCTCGAGAAAATAAGTAGAGCAATGGGTATGATGGAATGGTTGCGAATTCAGGCATCAAATTGACAGACCAAATGGCCTTCTTCAATGAAAGAAAATGAAATTCCAATTCATTTGATGATGCGCCCAAGCCAATAATCCACTCTCAACCAACATCACCAGAGATCGTGCCAACATCATCTTGGTAATACCAGCCAGTGATCAACTAAGCTTTAATTCTCCACATAGAAGTTCATCCAAACCTCTCAGCCATTTCCTCATCTGCTCCATCCCATTCAGTCATCATGCTCCCGTCCCCTCGCCATCTGCTAAGTGAAACAACATTTAATGTTGCAGCTCTATAAAACTCTAGTTTGACCACACTTGGTATATTGCCAGTACTGGTCACCTCATTACAGGATGGATATGGAAACTTTGGAGAGGGTGCAATGGAGATGTAACAATTGTTGCCCAGATTAGAGAATGCGTCTTCTGAGGCAAGGTTAACAGACACAGGTGTGTTCCCCCCAGCACTGTTTTCCCGGGGCATCAGTAGCAAATATCAGAGGACATCTGTTTAAGGCAAGAGGAAGAAAGTTCAGGAGAGACATCACAGGTAAGTTTTATTTTCACACAGAGGGTAGTGGGTGCCTGGAATTCATTGCCAGGGTTTGTAATGAGGCTGGTACAATAAGGGCAATTAAAAGATTCTTAGACAGGCACATGGATGCATGAAAATAAAGGGTTGTGGGTGTGAGGTAGGGAAGGTTTAGATTGTTGAGTACATGGATGTGAGGGGGTTGGAGGGTTATGGGCGAAGAGCGGGAGGGGTGAGCTAGTGGAGTTGTTCAAGTGAACCAGCGGGGACTCGAAGAGCCGAAGGGCTGTACTGTGCTGAAATGTTTTGTACTCTCAATCCCTTCCAATGGTCCCAACTTCCTCTGGGAAACAAGTGGGTGATTGCTAGGTTTCTGACAGAGATTTTTACATTCTCATGATGTGAGGTTCCAGAAGAAGGAAGGAAAGCAAACGTTGATCCAAGGGCACTCAGGGCAAGCTAAGAAATTACAGGCTACTTAACATTTCATCTTACATAAGTAAGAGGTAAAAATTAAAGCAGTAAAATTACATGGAAAGATTTCAAAGGTGTAGAGTATTTATGATCAGTTGGGAAGGCAGGGAATGATTCAAAGTCAGAGTGGTTTAATGCAGGGAATAATGCTACCTCGCAGATCCGATTGAGTATTTTGAGGAAGTAACTGGAATCTGATGAGGGCTGGTAAGTAGACATGATAGGTACGGACTTCAGCATGACTATTGACAAAATTCCACATGAGAAGCTGCAGGCCAAGGCTGCTTGGTGATAGAAGGCAGAGGGTGATGGTGGAAGGATGTTTTCTCCAACTGAATCTCAGTAATCAATGATCCAATGATCTACAGCAGTGATCAACGTTGGGGCATTTCTCACAATCCGCCGCACGGACTCGTCCCATGAAACCCTCTGGGATCAGCTGAAGACTACCATACTGCAATCCACTGAAGAGGTACTGGGCTTCTCCTCCAGGAAAAACAAGGACTGGTTCGATGATAACAGCCAGGAAATCCAGGAGCCGCTGGCAAAGAAGCGAGCTGCCCACCAGGCTCACCATACAAAGCCGTCCTGTCCAGAGAAGAAACAAGCCTTCCGTTGCGCATGCTGCCATCTTCAGCGCAAACTCCGGGAGATCCAAAATGAGTGGTGGACTAGCCTCGCCAAGCGAACCCAGCTCAGCGCGGACATTGGCGACTTCAGGGGTTTCTACGAGGCTCTAAAGGCTGTGTACGGCCCCTCACACCAAGTCCAAAGCCCGCTGCGCAGCTCAGACGGCAAAGTCCTCCTCAGCGACAAGATCTCCATCCTCAACCGATGGTCAGAACACTTCCAATCTCTTTTCAGTGCCAACCGCTCAGTCCAAGATTCCGCCCTGCTCCAGCTCCCTCACAAGGCTAGAGCTGGATGAGGTCCTCACCCAGGATGAGACATATAAGGCAACTGAACAACTGAAAAGTGGCAAAGCAGCAGGTATGGATGGAATCCTCCCAGAGGTCTGGAAGGCTGGCGGCAAAACTCTGCATGTCAAACTGCATGAGTTTTTCAAGCTCCTAAATAGACTAATACCTAGTGTCGCCAAGAATATTCTCCCAGAATCACAGTGTGGCTTTCGCGCAAACAGAGGAGCTACTGACATGGCTTTGCCCTCAGACAGCTCCAAGAAAAGTGCAGAGAACAAAACAAAGGACTCTACATCACCTTTGTTGACCTCACCAAAGCCTTCGACACCGTGAGCAGGAAAGGGCTTTGGCAAATACTAGAGCGCATCGGATGCCCCCCAAAGTTCCTCAACATGGTTATCCAACTGCACGAAAACCAACAAGGTCGGGTCAGATACAGCAATGAGCTCTCTGAACCCTTCTCCATTAACAATGGCATGAAGCAAGGCTGTGTTCTCGCACCAACCCTCTTTTCAATCTTCTTCAGCATGATGCTGAACCAAGCCATGAAAGGCCTCAACAATGAAGACGCTGTTTACATCCGGTACCGCACGGATGGCAGTCTCTTCAATCTGAGGCGCCTGCAAGCTCACATCAAGACACAAGAGAAACTTGTCCGTGAACTACTCTTTGCAGATGATGCCGCTTTAGTTGCCCATTCAGAGCCAGCTCTTCAGCGCTTGACGTCCTGTTTTGCGGAAACTGCCAAAATGTTTGGCCTGGAAGTCAGCCTGAAGAAAACGGAGGTCTCCATCAGCTAGCTCCCCACCATGACTACCAGACCCCCCATATCTCCATCGGGCACACAAAACTCAAAGCGGTCAACCAGTTTACCTATCTCGGCTGCACCATTTCATCAGATGCAAGGATCGACAACGAGATAGACAACAGACTCGCCAAGGCAAATAGCGCCTTTGGAAGACTACACAAAAGAGTCTGGAAAAACAACCAACTGAAAAACCTCACAAAGATTAGCGTATACAGAGCCGTTGTCATACACACACTCCTGTTCGGCTCCGAATCATGGGTCCTCTACCGGCATCACCTATGGCTCCTAGAACGCTTCCACCAGCGTTGTCTCCGCTCCATCCTCAAAATTCATTGGAGCGACTTCATCCCTAACATCGAAGTACTCGAGATGGCAGAGGCTAACAACATCGAGTCCACGCTGCTGAAGATCCAGCTGCGCTGGGTGGGTCACGTCTCCAGAATGGAGGACCATCGCCTTCCCAAGATCGTGTTATATGGCGAGCTCTCCACTGGCCACCGTGACAGAGGTGCACCAAAGAAGAGGTACAAGGACTGCCTAAAGAAATCTCTTGGTGCCTGCCACATTGACCACCGCCAATGGGCTGATATCGCCTCAAACCGTGCATCTTGGCACCTCACAGTTCGGCGGGCAGCAACCTCCTTTGAAGAAGACCGCAGAGTCCACCTCACTGACAAAAGACAAAGGAGGAAAAACTTAACACCCAACCCCAACCAACCAATTTTCCCCTGCAACCGCTGCAACCATGTCTGCCTGTCCCGCATCGGACTTGTCAGCCACAAACGAGCCTGCAGCTGACGTGGACTTTTACCCCCTCCATAAATCTTCGTCCGCGAAGCCAAGCCAAAGAAAAAGAAAGTATATTATACTCTTTAAAATAGTATACTATGTTATATATAACATAGATCTATAAATAGGTGTGTGTGTGTGTGTGTGTGTGTGTGTGTGTGTGTGTGTGTGTGTTTGTGTGCGCGCGCGCACGCTCACATATACATACATATATATATATTATATATATATATATATATATATATATATAAATGTCTTGGTTGAAAATTCTGTGGTCTGATCTGTTGATGACAGTGAAAGGTGGAACTGTGGACGGTAGAGATAATTGCTGAGGGATACTGAGACACATCAATGAAATGGAAAGTGGGACAGAAAAGCAGCAAATTAAATTCCATCCAGGCAAGTGCATGGTGATCTATTTTTGGAAATCAAATAGGTTTTTTTAAAAAATCTGAACTCACTCACCTCCCACAAAACCACATTTCTATTTGATTTCAGGGAACTGACATGCTTGCTGCATCCACATGTGGTGCAGGACTTGAGAAAAATTTCCCCAGAAAAATCAATCACTGGACTCCATTCGGATCCACGCTAGCCCTCAACTTACATGTATGATTGGCTGAATGTAGGCCAATTAGACCACTTCCCTTCAGACATTCCAGGCATGTCCAGCTTGAACGGGCTCATCAAGGAATTGATTGATTGTGAAACATTTTCGGATGTATACAGGACTTCAAACAAATGAAATCCTGTTAATTACCAAAGTCCTGCTTCAACCCTTGAAAATTTGTTTTAATATTGACAATGGGTCATGTGCAATGACTATTCTTTTTTCTTTCTGACAATACCGGCACTAAATAGAACCATAAAACATTGCAGCACAGAAACAACCCCTTCTAGCCCATACCAAACTATTAGACTAGCTAACCCCACTGCTCCAGATCCCTCTGCAAGCTTTGAAACCCTTCTTCATTGTCTACAACACCTCTAATCTTATTCATCAGCAAATTTGGTGATCTGATTTAGGACATTATCATCCAAATCATTGATATAGATGACAAACAACAATGGTACCAGCACGGAATCCTAAGGCATGCCACTAGTCACAGGCCTCCAGTCTGACAAGCAATCATCCAGCACCACTCTCTGACTTCTCCCATCTAGCCAGCGTTGAATCCAGTCGATTACCTCACTCATTCAATAAAACAGTTGTCACAGAATAATTGAAAGGCAATTAGCAACTATGCTGCAAATCCAGCCTTCGGCAAATATCGTGCAACAGCTTCATCACAAATTCAGGGAGGAACGCTGAGAGTTTTTCAGCTCAATTGATTTTGGACTGGGGTAAGAGGGAGAGAGATCAGCCAAGGTCGTCAAATCGAAAACACCTTTGAAAATGGATCAGATATCAATTCCACACCTTTTAAGGGAGTTGGTGGAGTGAAAATCCAAGCAATGATTATTTTTTTCCAGTCTGCTTTTCAAGATCACGGAGCATGAAGTAAAAGGACGGCCCTGCACTAAATTCAGAGCATGTACTTGGAGAGTAATTTGTTTCAGATGTGGTTTCTTTTATTTTCACTGTAACTTGTAAGTGAGAGTCATCCAGCTTTCTGAGGTGCATCAACAAATCTACTTTTATTATCTTCATACACACATCAATCATGCTCAGGGTAGGAAGCAACAGAATGTATCTCCACACAAAATGTTGGCTGTTCATGTCCCAGTGCCCTGGGGATCTTGTTGTTGCTTCCCAAATGCCTCACCCTAATGGTCCCTTTTCAAGCCAGAGTGTGGATAATTTTGCTGTTGGTGTAGATTCTCAAACTATACACGTATCCACTTCCCTGCAGCATTCACTGGATAGCATAAGGAATAGGAAACCTTCATGTTAACCCGAATTTGAGTGTGTTCAAGGGAGCAGGGTGAAAGTGGACTGAAGGTTAGTGGACATCTTTTAGGGGGGGGGGGGTGCAATAGTTCAAGTTTATTGTTCAAAATATAAATGTATTTATTGTCAGAGTCCACACATGACATCACATACAACCCTGAGATTCTTCTTCCTGCGGGCCAGGCAGAACTCAAGGTAAAAAAAGATACATACACAAAAGAGGAAAATGTAAACAAACTGATTGTGCAAATACAGTGGAAAAAAATACATTTTCAATAATAAATAATGCGCAAAGTAAGAGACCTTAAATGAGTCTTTGATTGAGTTTGTTGCTCAGGAGTTTGATAGTGGAAGGGTAGCAGCTGTTCCTGAACCTGGTGGTATGACTTCTGTGGCAGCTAGACCTCTTTCCTGATGGCAGCAGCAAGAACAGAGCATGTCCTGAGTGGTGTGGTGTGGATCCTTGAGGAACCCTTCATATTAACTCTAACATGAAGGAACATGCTGTAAGTGTATTGAGGATTAGTGGGCATATTTTAGGGGATACAGTTTAGCAGGTCAACAACATTAATACGGTTGTACAAAGTGGAAGAGCAAGAGCACAATTACTATATCTGTACTCTGTGTTACAATGCAAAGGTCAATTCACACATAGCAAGGAGAGCATGAGAGCACTGTGGTGAGGATCATTCAGAAGCGTGGTGGCTGTGAGAAAGAAACTGACTTTAAGCCCATTGGTACATGATTTCACACTCTTGACCCTTCTCCCCAATGAGAGGAGCAAGAAGAGAGTGTGAGGAGGGTGGGATGCCTTCCTGAAGCAAGAGAACATGTTGAGGAAGAGGGAGGTTTGTTTGATGTTCAGAACTACAGTCACCATTTTTTGCAGCTTCTTCCGATCTTGGGTGAAAGATCTCCTGTACCTTGGTGCTATGCATCCATCTAAAATGCTCTCTATGGTGAATCTGTGGAAGTTGTTGAGGACTACGAGGTCATGCCTAATTTACTCAGCCTTCCAAAGAAGTAGAGGCAGTGGTGTGCTTTATTGACAATTGCGTCTACGAGTTTGTCCAGAGTTTTTAACTCGGCCAGCAACATCACAGGCAGCAGTCTTCATTCCGAGGAGGACATCTAAAAGAGGCATTGCCTTAAGAAAGCAGCCTCAATCCTCAAGGACCCTCACCTCCCAGGCCATGCCCTCTTCACACTGCTACCATCAGGAAGGAACCTGAAGAGGAGCACCCAGCTGAAGAAGGACAGCTTCTTCCCCTTGGACATCAGATTTCTGAACGGATAATGAACCACAGATACTACCTCACTTTCTCTTCTTTTGTTCTAATTTATAGCAATATTTGAACTGTAATGCTGCCGCAAAGTAAAGAATTTTGTGACATGTTCAAGACAATAAATTCTAATTCTGATTCTGAGGTCACTGAATTTAAGACTGGAATGAATAGGAAGAGGAATTACCATACAGCCTGTTGAGTTGTTCAATCACTGAAGAAATTGTTCAATCATTGTGGATTGATTCACTTTTCTTTCTTTCTCCAAATTTAATTTCCCTACTCAAAAATTTAAGAATGTAATCCTTGAATGAACACATTGCCTCAGCATATGAGGTAGAGAATTTCAATAATTTACATCAGTTTTCTTTGCGAAATTTCTTCTTACCCCAATTGAAAATGGCCAGCCCTTGCCCTGGGTCAGTGTCTCTAAATTCCAGAATCTTAACGCAACCCGATCAGAGTCTCGAATGCTCAATCTAAATCTCCTCTTCTTCAATCTCTCCTCATGAGACAACCCCATTCTCCTTGGAATTTGGGTAATGGTATTTCCCAAGAAGAACTGGAAACTGAAAGATAACCAAGAAGAATTGAGAGGTAGGGTTTTCAGAGGGTTGTCATTTAAAGCTGATGTACAAAGGAATATCTTCTTACAGAGGGTGGTGAACCCTTGGGAGTCTCTACCCCAGGAAGTTGTGGAGGATAGATCATTTAGGATATTTCAAGGAAATTGGACACATCTTTTGAAATATCACAGAACTGAGGGTGACTAATAATGATGAGTCTATTGAGCCAGAAGGTGATAAATGTGAGGAATTTGTTGCCACAGAAGGTTGTGGAGGCCAGGTTATTGGGTGTATTTAAGGCAGAGATTGAGAGGTTCTTGGTTAGCCAGGGAATCAAAGGTTATAGGGAGAAGGCCAGGAGAAGTGGGCTGAGTTGGAAAATGGATCAGATCATGATTAAATGTTAGTCCAGACTTAATGTCCAGAATACCCAATTTCTGTTCCTATGTCTAATGGTTTTATTGTCATTTATATATTTTGAACAATGTGCACATACTCCAAAATTCTTGGTTGTAGCAGTAAACAGGGGTTGTAAAGAAAAACTATAATAGAAGGGAAAATACATTAAATTGGAGGAGACAATAAATGTGTGGGTTGGCGAGGTCACAATCTCAGTGCAAAAAAAAAGATGGCTTCCAATAGTCCTTTTGTGCTGTTGGTGAAGTTTATGATTAATGTAACAGAAGGTTCAAGAGCCTGATCGTTGTTGGAAAGAGGTAAAATACAAAAGTTTGCAGACATCGTGGTTGTGCATAAAAAGCTCAACGCTGGAGAAACTCAGCGGGTCAAACCGTGTACTGAATGCAGCAAAGATAAAGATACAGAACCAACATTTCGGGCTTGCAACCTTTAGCAAGGTAACCTCGTTAAAGGTCTTTATCTTTGTGACATAAAGTGCACCTTTTGACCTGCTGTTGGAAAGAATCTGTTCTTGAGCCTTAAGGTGCTTGTTTTAAGGCTTCTGACCGAAGGTAGCAATGAGAAGAGGTAGTGGCCAAGGTGGTGGTGGTCCTCGATGTTGGCTGCCTTCATCAACCCAATGCCTTTGTCAACCCAATGCCTCACATAGCTGTCTGCAATGGATTGGAGGTCAGAGCCTGTGATGGACCTGGCTATGTTTGCTAACTTCTGTAGCCTTCTGCATTCCTGGGCACTCAAATTACCAAACCAGAATATGATAAACCAGCCAGTAAACTTTCCACAGTGCCCTTGTAGACGTTTGATAGTGTATAACAGGTATAGGAAACATGGAGCAAATGAGGTATTTGAAGAGTATTTAAAAAAATGCAAGTAAAACCTCAAGAAAGGGATCAGGATGACTAAAAGAAGACATAAGGTTGCTTTGGCAGACAACGTAAAGGTAAAATTAGGAGACAAAATTAGTCCCTTGAAGATCAAAGTGGTTAGCTTTGTATGGAGCCAAAAGAGATGGGAGAGGTCTTAAATGTTTTTTTTTAATCAGTTTTCACTCAGGAAAAGGAAACAAAGTTGTGGGAAGTAAGTGAGGTCATGGAACCTATACAGATTAAAGAGGAGGAAGTTCTTGCTGCTTTAAAGCAAATAAGGGTGGATAAATCCGCAAGAACTGACAAGATATTCCGTTGGACCTTGAAGGAGGCTAGTGTACAAATTGCAGGGGCTCTGGCAGAAATATTTAAAATGTCGTTAGCCATGGGTGAGGTGCCAGAGGATTGGAGGGTAGCTCACGTTGCTCCGTTGCTTAAAAAAAGGCTCCTGGAAATTATAGACTGGTGAGCCTGATGCCTGATGTCAGTGGTAGGTTCATTATTGGAAGGTGTTCTAAGAGATCAGATATACAATTATTTGGATAGCCATGGACTGATTAGGGATAATCTACGTGGCTTTGTGCATGGAAGGTCATGTTTAATCAATATTGTATAGCTTTCGAGGAGATTACCAGGAAAGTTGATGAAGGAAAGGCTGTAGATTTTGTCTTCATGGACTTTAGTAAGGCCTTTGACAAGGTCCCGCATAGGAGGTTAGTCAGGAAGGTTCAGAGGCTAGGTATTCATGGTGAAATTGTGAAATGGTTTTGGCAATGACTGGACCCAGGAGTAGCCAGACAGTAGTGATGGATGCTTGCTTCTCAGCCTGGAGGCCTGTGACGAATGGTGTGCCTCAGGAATCAGGGCTGGGACCAGTGATGTTTGTCATCTACATCAATGATCTGGATCATAATGTGGTAAATTGGATCAGCAACTTTGCAGATGACACTAAGATTTGAGGTGCTGTAGACCATGAATAAGTTTTTCAAAGCTTGCAGAGGGAATGGACTATCTGGGAAAATGGGCTGAAAAATGGTAGATGGAATTTAATGCAGACATTTGTGAGGTGTTGTATTTTGGAAAGACAAACCAAAAAGGACATACATGTAAATGGTAGAGGACTAAGGAGTGCAGTAGAACAGAGGGATCCGAGAATACAGATATATAATTCCCTGAAAGTGGCATCACAGGTGGATAGGGTTATAAAGAGAGCTTTTAGCAGATTGGCCTTCATAAATCAAAGTATTCAGTTCAGGAGTTGGGATGTTATGGTTAAGTTGTATAAGATATTGGTGAGGCCAAATTTGGAGAATTGTGTGCAGTAAGATAGAAAGAGCGCAAAGAAGATTTACTAGGATGTTACCTGGACTTCAAGAACTGAGTCACAGGGAAAGGTTAAACATGTTAGGTCTTTATTCCCTAGAGTGTAGAAGAATGAAGGGAGATTTGATAGCAGTATTTAAAATTATGAGGGGGATAGACAGAGTAAATGAAGATAGGCTTTTTTTTCCACTGAGGGTAAGTGGGATACAAACCAGAGGTCATGGGTTGAGAGTGAAGGGGAAAAGTTTAGGGGGAACATAAGGGGAACTTCTTCACACAGAGAGTGGTGGAGATGTGGAATGAGCTTCCAACTGAAGTGTTGAATGTGGGCTCAATTTTAACATTTAAGAGGAATTTGGACAGGTACATGGATGGCAGAGATATAGAGGGCAATGGACTAGGTGCAAGCCAGTGGGACTAGGCAAAAGAAATGTTTTCACACAGACTAAAAGATCCAAGGAGGCCTGTTTCTGTGCTGTAATGTTCTATGGTTTGATCCAATGACATGACTGGAACAGGTGAGGAAACCTAGGGCAGATCAGCCCAGTTGAATGGTGATCCTGTTATTTTATGTTAACTGTTACATTTTACAGCAAAGCTGCTTACAAGGAGGAATTATGAATTTGACAAAGTAACAGGCTCTTGATGCAATAAGATACTGTTTAAAAAAAACAAGGGCAGGCAATAAATAATAAATCAAAATCCCAAAATAAAATTTAGGAAGAAATACAAAAATAAATTCAAAATACATTGTGGAAAGTAAATTCCCAATGGAGGAGAGTGGAAAAGGAAATGGAGTGCAAAATTTCCGGACTAATTGGAACTTTTTTTCCATGGATATGTGTTGAAGGTGGGAACTCTGTACAACCATCCCACTGGAGAAATCATCAAATTGTAACAATGTAAAAGGTGTCTTTAGGTATTTGTGATGTGGGTCTTTTCCTCAAATTAAAGCTTTTTTTTTAAATTTGATGTCTTTAATCTGCGAAAGAACTTCAAGATGGTTCATAATGGAACTCCATAAACAAACTTAGGGCTCATGAATTTGACCAAAGAATTTTAAGGAGCGCCTTAAAGGGAAAAGTGGAGCTGAAGAGATTTGTGGAAGGAATTCCAGAAGATAAAGGCTTAGGCACCTCTAGAGTGGATCAATTAAATTCGGGGGTTATTGAATCAGGAAAATGCAGATAACTCTGAATGCTTTAGAGCATTGAAAATCTCATCAGAATTGGCTAAAGTTGAATAAAATAGGTGTTAACTTGCGGAAGAGATGTGGCAGAGAGCAGTGAGATGCTTTTGCGATAGTGGAAGGGTGGTGAAGATAGTTTCCGTATGAGATATAAGTGGAATAAAATCTGAAATTGACATCACATTTTGGCACATAATTTCGTTTAGGTTTGGGCGTGAGTTTCAAGTCAAATTTTGGTTGAAATTCCAATCAGTCTTCAGCACAAAAAGTCAAATTAAGTTTTGTCATGAAACTCTAAATTGCTTTTGACAAGTCAATCCAATCAGGTTTTGGTTTGAGATTCCAATTATATTTTAGTGCTTGATTAAAGTCAGTGTTTGGCATTCAGTTCATATCAGTGTTTGACATGAAATACAACATTACATTTTTATGAAATTAAAATAAGAGTGGGAAATGTACATAAATTGAGCTATCTAGAAATTAGTTTATTGTTCCTTTCCAGCTGGGCTCATCCCCTGCTCAATTGGAAGCAGTCATTTCACTGGCTCACTGTTATTACTTGACTGAGAACAAGAGGTCATTGAGGGACTCAGCAAAGTAGACGGTCAAGAACATCAAATTCCTGGGGGTCAGCGCCTCTAAGGATCTATCCTGGAGCCTCCATGTTGATGCAATCATAAAGGAGGCTCGTCAGAGGCTATACTTGGTGAAGAGCTTGAGGGGATTTGGTACGTCACCAAAGGCTCTCAAAAACGTCTACAGGTGTACAGTGGAGAGCATCACTCTCTGGTATGGAGGTGCCAGCGCTCAGGACAAGAAAATACACCAGTGGGTTGTTAACTCAGCCTGTGACCTCACGGGCACCAGACTTCACTCCATCAAGGACATCTACATGAGGCAGTGTCTTAAGGAAGCAGCCTCTCTCCTCAAGGACCCCCACCAGCCAGGCCATGCCCTCTTCACTCTGCTACCATCAGGAAAAAAGTACAGGAGCCTGAAGACTCCTAAAAGTACAGGAGCTCAGCAGCACCAGATCCTTGAATGAACAATAAACCACAGACACTGCCTCACTTTGACTTTTTCTTTCTTTCTTCCACTATTTTTTATTTATTTTGTCAGGTGGTTTATATAAATATGAAGCTGCTGCAAAGCAACGAACTTTGTGACATGTTTATGACCACAAATTCTGATTCTGAGGATTACAGGGCACTTACCTTTGTAAGTTCTGAAAATTTTATTGCAGCTCTTTGTACTTGCATGTTTGTTCGCCTTTGAACATCCGTGATTACTGTAATGGTTCAGGCAGTCCTGGCCACACACAGATTTGGCCTTTTTTTTATATCTTCCTCTCTGAATGCATTATTTTTGCCACAGTGCCAGAAAAGGGTTATCTTTCAATGCACATCACTAAAGAAAAAACAAAAATTAAAAATTATGTGGTGTTTCTTGAGTACAATAATGAATAAAAAAAATATTTACATTGTCAACTGAGTACCTCATTTAGCATTGTGTCGCCAACACAAATTTGATTCCATGTCATTATGGAAGCTTCTATGTCAGTAAAATCCTCTTTGATGTTTTAGGGAAAGCATTTTTCAACTGACTAACATTTATTTAATGAATACCATCTGAGTGCATTTAAATATAGACTAACCTTTTTTTTAATATAAAGGGAGGTGATTTATAATGTGGTTTATAATTTGTTGGTTCAGATGATATTACATCCAGAGGTCCCTTATATGGAAACATAGAGTCATAGAAATATAGTCGCAGCATGAAATAGGCCCTTCAGCCCAACTCCTCCATGCTGATCAAGTTGGCATTCTGGGCTATATGATCCCTATCCTTCCAAACCACTTCCATCCATATATCTGTCCAAATATCCTTTGCCCCTCATATTTGTGCCCACTTCCTCTGGAAAATTTGCTTTCTTTATATCTGCTGATATTCTTTGCTCTGCAGCTAAAGGGGATGTAATGACTATTCATTGCCTCATCCCGGACCCAGTCCAAACCTCTCCATTGCTTTTGTATGACACCTACTACACTCTGTGTGAAAGCATTGACCCCTTGAGTTCCTCTCTAGCCTTAAACCTATGCCCTCTCACTTTACATTTCTCTACCCTGGGAAAAAAGATTGTGTCCATTCGCCTTATCTCTGCCCTCCTGATTTTACACACCTCAGTATTGGTCAAAATGCAATCAGCTGCTTTGATGCTAATAAACTGACAATCCAGGTGTGGCCAAATTATGGCCCCCCCAGGCCAACTGTGGCCTATTGTAAAGCGGCCCGTTAGAGAGAAAAATTGGCAACACTGCCACTGGTGCAAAACCACGGAGAGTGGGGAGTGAAGTCTCAGCACCCCACCCCACCCCCCACCCTCCACCAGTCTGACTACTGTCCGCTCAGTACAGGCTTTAAACAGCCTGTTAGAGGAGCCTACAGTGGTTGAAAACTGCCAGGCCAATGACTCTTATATGTTTCTGTATATGGCCCACAACCAAAAAGGTTTGATCATACCTGACTTAATCTTGTAAAGTTTGTCACATGTAGAGTGAGATGGGCTCTTCCGCAGTCTTAAAGGTTACCTCTAACATTGATTTAGAGGTGTAAATAACACAATTTACAGAGTAGAGAGATACAATGAAAAGAAAAATCAATTAGTACCAAGCAAAGGCAGCATGAAGGCACTGCTGAGGAGTTCATTCAGGAGCCTGATAGCTGTAGAGAAGAAACTGTTGATCCATATTTTCACACCCTTGAGCCTTCCTCAATGAGAAGAGGGAGGAGAGTGTGTCCATGGTGCAATGGACCCTTCAGTATATTGACTGCCTTTCCCAGGCAGCGGGAGATGTAGATGGAACCCATGGAGGGAAGGGAAGTTCGCTTTGTGCTCTGAGCTGCATTCACTACCTTCTGTTGCTTCTTCCGATCTTAAGCAAAGCACCTCCCGCACCAGTAAGTATGCTTTTGATGAATATTAAGCAGGCCGAGAACGCAATGGGCCAAAATGAACTCTTCCAGCATTGTGGAATTCTGTGATACCAACCTCAGCCCTCATTATTGGGTGTGACCCTGATCTGCCTGCAGTTTATTGCTAACTCCTCCAAAAAAATTCCACCGCATTTCAATTTTTCTCCCAGCCTTTTCCATTGTTGGAATCTTTGGAATTCATTACCTCAGCGAGCTGTGGATGCCAAGTCATTTAATTTGTTCAAGGCTGGGGTGGATTTTTGGACGACAGGGGAATCAAAGGTTCTGGAGCTCAGGCACAAAGATGTCAGATCAGCCATGCATGGGGTCAAGGGAAGATATAACCTCTTCTGTTGCTCTGTCTGACATGTTTATGTCTGCCTGTTGTTGGGACAACCTGAGATGCGGAAGGTGCTGTTAAAATGTATGTTATTGTTTCTTTGAATTGTTCTGCCTGTGACTGGCTGCCTTTTGTTTCCAGAAGCTGTGGTGAAGCAGTTTTACCTTGGCTATAATGTGAGAAACTAATATCCGTTCAAGTTTCAGCTCTGAACTGTCAACAGGATCTCACACCATGTCAAGTGTGACCAATTTTGGTCAGGTGAATTGAATAATATTTAGAAATTATCCAGCCACTGTTAAGTTTAATACAACCATAAGAGAGCAGAGTAAGTCTCAGAATCCCAAGAACACCTGCAGACACATTGTTCTGAATTAAGAGCCAAACCTAAACCAGTATTTCAGAATGAGTACTGTATTGGGAATATTTACAACCCAACAATTCCATTCTTCTTAACTCATTGTATTTGTAAACAATCACTCCAGAAACACAAATACATGACCCCATTCCAACAACGAGAACAAGGAGTTACAGTTAAATAAGAAAGTCTACAGATGCTGTGGGTCAACTGCAAAACACGAATGTGCTGTTTCACAGACAAAGAGGCCATCCTGAAGCATTGATTACCCTTTACTTCCTGTAGATGCTGCATGACCTGCAGAGTTTCTCCGGCACGTTTGTGCATTGCACCAAGGAATTGCAATCTTCTCGGAAACGCTATCGGTCTCTCAGTTGTGAAACTGAACAAATCCGTCATCTCAAGTGGATATAAACAATCTCGAGGTTTTATTTTGAAGAATAGATTCTTCATCGGCCATACTGTCTCAGTCAATGAACTTGATCTTTGGTGAGGTTATTGACTTGTAGGAACAATGTATGTTATTGTTTCTTTGAATTGTTCTGCCTGTGACTGGCTGCCTTTTGTTTCCAGAAGCTGTGGTGAAGCAGTTTTACCTTGGCTGTAATGTGAGAAACTAATATCTGTTCAAGTTTCAGCTCTGAACTGTCAACAGGATCTCACACCATGTCAAGTGTGACCAATTTTGGTCAGGTGAATTGAATAATATTTAGAAATTCTAATCACAGAAAACAGTCAACTTAAAGAGGAAACAAATCTTCCATTTAAAATTTCCTGAGAAAATTCAGTGAGTAGAAGATACCTACTATGTGTATATAAATATATTGATCTATCGATAGATAGATAGATATTCTAAGTGGATGCCCTTCGATATATCTTGATATACATTTACTTATTTGTTTATTTATTTGGGGGGTCACCACTGGATCCACATGTTCATTAATTATCTTTATGGACAGGGAGCAGGTAGGTGGGACTAGTGGAGTTCACTTGAATTGGTATAGACCAGAGGGGCCAAAATGGCCTGTTCCCGTACTGTTATTGTTATATGGTTATATAAGGTAACCTTGATTAGAAGGAGGGGGTAGATTAGATGTAATTTTTGTATTGTTTTCCTTTTTTTTAATTTGGCTTAACTCAGCAAATATGCTTAACATGGTTTTGCAGATTAATTCAAAGTATTCTTATGTTTATTAAGGAATTCTCGACAGTTTCTTTTTTTTTTCTTTTTTGTGTGCTTTCTTTTCTAAAACTGTATGTAAGCTTATATGATAAACTCAATAAAATATTTTTAAAGAATATATATATATATATATATATATACTATGTATGTGTGTGTGCATGTGCATGTGTGTGCGCGTGTGCATGTGTGTGTGTGTGTGTGCGTGCGTGCGTGCGTGTGTGTGTGCGCGCGCGCGCATGCATGCACATAAACTACATGCAGAAATGGCACTTAAGTGGTTGTTGTGATGTTTCTTTTATTGCAATAAATAAATTTGGGTTCTTTTTAAACAACTGTAAATAACTAGATTTATTAACTAAAGCAACAGCACTAAGAAAGAACACACACAGTCAGGACCTCATGTGGAGGCCTCTATCTTAAATCTCCCCAAGATGCAACATTCCCCAGATGCCACACATTCCATCTCCAACTCCTCCTGGTGGTAGCACTCTATCACTACATCCCCTTTCCTTGCGATGTTTAATCTAACATGACACATTAATACAGTATTCTTTCAATGTAAAGTTCAGCAACACAAACTTTCAAGTGTGCAGTTCTACAAACAGGTCTCATAGCTGGAAGCCATCCTGTCAATGTCAGCATTTATTCTTGCCCAATAAGCAGCAGTTCTGGCCCTCCTCTTGCATTTTTCCATTCGGGGTAACCCTCATGCACCCTTTTCAGCATCTCTTGTCACAATGATTGATGAATAACAATTCTGCTCTGTCTGAGTAGAAGCTCATTGGCAACACTCAGCTCAGGTCTGAGGTTGTAGAATGACTGACATTCATCTCTAGGCCATCCTTCATTCAAATTCTTTTTTTTTCACACTATGAACCATACTGACCAAAATATACACAGACATTTCCATCTTGAATATACACAGTGTCATTTTCTCCCCCTTTCCCCCCTCCCTTCCAATTCTTGATGACTTTCTGTAGAACTATGTCCTTTTCTGTTTCAGCTACGATCTGCTTGGATTTCATGTCAGATACAGGAACAGTGATCAGATTCACATGGAGATTCACATCTGTCTCTGTGGAACTCTCATTGTGTGCTTCATTCTGCATAATTGCCCTTTATAAAGCATCAGCTCACATAATAAGTTTCCCTGGTGTGTACACCAATTCAAAGTCATAACGTTGTAGCTTCATCATCAGTCTTTGGATTCTCGGCAACATTTCGCTGAGATTTTTCTTGATTATCGCTATTAATGACTTGAGGTCTGTCTCTGCCACGAATGTTTGTTGATCATACACATAACTGTGGAATTTCATGAGTCCATAGACCTAGACACTCTTTCTCAATCTGTGCATATCGACATTCAGATGTTGTTATGTCCTTGATGCATATGCGACTGGCCTCCAATTTTCTCCCATAGCCTGAAGTAGTATGGCACCTATTCCATCTCTTGATGCATCAGTAGGTATTTTTGAATTTCTGGATGTGTCAAAGAACATCAAAATCACTAGTTCTGTAGTTAGAATGGTCTTCAGTCTACCCCATTCTTCCTCGTGGTTGTCTGCCCACTTGAATTCACATTTGTCCTGTAACAACCTCCTTCGTTCTATTGTTTTGGAAGACAGGTTTGTTATGAATTTACTGATGAAATTGATCATTCCCATCCCTCTCAATATTCCTTTTTTGTCAGTGGGTCTGGGAATCTCTAAAATTGCTTTCAGCTTGCTCTGGTCTGATTCCACACCTGCCTCTGACAGTTTATCTCCCTGAAAGTTCAACCAAACTGACATTTTCTCTGTTTAACTTTAATCCATACTTCTGGATGCATTCGAGCACTTTGGTGACCCTCTTGTTGTGTGGATCCCAATAGGATCATGTCATCCATGTACACATGGAACATTTTTGGAACTGAGGAAATTCCAAAAGGCATCCTCAGACAGGAGTATTGGCTAAATGGTGTATTAAATGTGCAGTATTTTGCGCTGTCATCATGAAGTTTTATTTGCCAGAAGCACTGGGATGTATCCAATTTAGTGAAAAATTTTGCACCAGCCATCTCATTTGTCATTTCATCCCTGGTTGGAATTTGATAATATTCAGGTCTTTTGGGTCCATATATACACACACACACATACACACACACACACACACACACACACACATACACACACACACACACACACACACACACACACACACACACACACACACACACACACACACACACACACACCGTTCTTCTTTTTGACACACACCATTGAATTCACCCATTCTGTGGGCTCCTCCATTTTCTTTATGTCCCCTAGTGCCGTCACTTGGTTGAGTTGCTGCCTGAAGTTTTTTTCAGGGGCACTGGAACCTACCTCAGGGCATGCACTACTAGCTGTCCATCCTCTTTTAATTGTATCTTATAGGTGAATGGTAGAACATAAAACCCATTGAGGATGTCTGGAAATTTATCCAGTGTTTCCTCTACACTGTTCTGTGTATGGTCACTGTTAATGAGATACACCCTCTTGACTAGGTTTAAGTTTTTCCATGTTTTGTCAGCAAGCAGTGAATAATGTCCATCTGGGACTACTGCAAACCTGAGGTTGTACTCTTTATCTTTAACTTTCACCTTGAGTCCACATGTACCTTTTGTTTCAATGCTCTGTCCACTGTAGGCTTTGAGCTGTGCAGGATTTGCATGAATGTATGGCTTTATTTTCATTACCCTGATGTCGTGCTCACAGATCAAACTGACCTTTGCCCCTGGTACAGCTTGAAAGGATTATTTGTTCCATTTGAAGCAATGACACAGTCCACTTATCTTGTTTGACTCTGTTCACTTCGGGCACTACCATGCCCACAAAAAAGTGTATTACTGAGAGCAGTTTCTTCTAGAGTGTATGCAGCTATACTTCTGTCTTCTTTCCCTTTGGAAAAAAAGCATTGCTCTTCAAACTGATTCCTTCCTTTGCACTTATTACAGACTTTCCCATAAGCTGGGCATTGGTTTGGCACATGTTTAGTGCCACATCATTTAAAATTGAATGTCTCTTCATCGTTTTGTTGCTTCCTGTATCTCGTTTTTTGTTTATGTGTGTGTCCAGATACTGTGGCTATGACTATGCCTTCATTTTCACTGCCTTTTACACTATCACCAAACTTTTTTTTGTATGCTGCAGAGCTAATTTACTGGCTTGGCATATCTTCACAACTCCAGCTAATGTAAGCTCTGCCTCTCTCACGTCCTCTGTCTAATTTTCTTATCATTAATTGCGAACACAATTTGATCATGGATCATTGAATCTTGCAGCGATCCAAAATTGCAAGGTCTTGCTTTCAGTTTTAAATCCGTTAAAAAAAAGTATCAAAACTCTCTCATTACAGCTGCGTATCCGAGCAAAACAATTTTTTCCTTTGGTGAACAGTGTTCATCAAACATCTCAATAACTTTGTAGAATTTGCTCTTGTCTTCTGCTTTGGCAAAAACAAATGTGTTGAAAACCTCTAGAACTTTAGGTCCCACCACGGTAAGTAGCATTGCAATCTTCCATATATCTGGTTTGCTATCAATTCCAATGTCTTGCAAGTACAGCATAAATCTTTGTTTAAACAGCCTCCACTCGTGTCAACATTTCCAGTCAATTTTACAGCGTTAGGAGTTTTTAAACTCACCATATTTTCTCTCCTGATATCGACTGTTACTCACTATGTACACTGTGGTGTTTCTTTCACTCCTATCCATAGCAGCACACTCCTTGTGTTTCTTCCATTCCTGGCTGTTTCTTCCACTTCTGACACCATGTGATATTTCTTTATTGCAATAAAGAAACTTGGTTTCCTTTTAAACAACTAGATTTACTAACTAAAGCAATAGCACTAAGAACAGAAACACACACAGTCGGGGTCTCATGTAGAATCCTCCATCTGGAATCGCCCCAAGATGCAACAGCATTCCCAAGATGCAATATTCCCCAGATGTTCCATCTCTGACTCCTCCTGGTGGTAGCACTCGATCACTACAGTTGTGTGCTCACCAAACAATTTCAGACGACTGGTCAATTGCATGTCTCAAGGTGGCATTGTAACTAAATGGACCCTTTTGCCCTCTCTACCACTTCTTCTGGCTGCTTTTCCCACACAACTAACACCTTCTCTGTCATAAAGGTGCCCCTCAGGTCCCTTTTAAATTTTTGCTCTCCCACGTTAGTGAGAGTTTTAGATTCTAGTTTTAGATTTCCCTACCCTGGGGAAAGGACAATTACTATTTGCCTAATCTACAGCATGTCACTCATGACTTGATATAAATTGATTTATATTAAAGTGTCCAGGACAATTTTCAATTATAAGAACTATTGTGCAGGTAGGTCCCAAATGTATAATGGACATGGATCTGCAATGTGGAGGTTTAGGAAATTAAATGTAAATTATTTTATTTTGTTTACTTTATCGTTTTAATTAGTTATTGGTGTTTCAATGTGTTTAACTTCTATTTATTATTTTTCATTTAGCAATACACCACAGTAACAGGCCCTTCCGACTCACAAGCCCACACTGTCCAAATACATCCATGTCCCCAATTAACCTATTAGCCCCATAGGTCTTTGGAATGTAGAAGGAAACCAGAGTTCCCAGAGGAAACTCACGAGGACATGGGGAGAACATACAAACTCCTAACCCTCGAACCCAGGTTACTGGCACTGTAAAAGCATTATGTTAACCGTTGCTTATTTAATACAAAATAATTTTTATATATTTAAAGGACTAACTAATATTTGTTACCCTTTACATGTTTTGACGCAAGGCATGACTCCATCCACCAATCTTACCTTCTGTGAAGGTACCTTGGCCCTCCAGGGTTGGAGCCTTGCCTTCACCAGCTAAATAAAGTTCGATTGAGGCTTTGCTCCATCTCACTGCCCAGGTCTGGAAGCTGAAAGCTTATTGCTACTATAGAAAAACACGCAAGGCTGCAAGTGTTAGAATCTGGAGCAACAAACGATCTGCTGGATGAATTTAGCAGGTCGAGCAGCGCTCTTAGTGAGGCAATTAGCGCCAGACTATTAGAGCGCCAGTGACCCAGGTTTGAATCCAGTGCTCTCAGTAAGGAGTTTGTATTTTCTCTTTGCGTGTGTGCTTTTCTCTGGGTATTCTGATTTCTTCCCATCCTCCAATAGCATATGGGATTAGTAGGTTAATTGGGTGTAATTGGGTGACACGGGTTTCAAGGGTGGTACAGCCTTCTACCATGCTCCAATGGTATATCATCAAAATTAAAATCAGTGGGAGAAAAACAATTATCAATACTTCAGGTGGCTGTTATACTCAGAATATTTACATTTCAATTTATATTGATTAGATTTTAAATGTATATTTAACTTTATTTTAATATTCTTTCTTTTTTCTTTTTTTATGGCTCTCCTTCGGAGAGTTGGCTGAAGGGGGGGTCTTTATTTTTCTTTTTTTATATATATTAAAAAAATATTCATGTTCATATTTAATTGCTGTATATGTCATATATTATTTGTTTTTTGAACGAATAAATAAAGTTTAAAAAAATACTTCAGACCAAAACCCTCCATCAAGGCAGAGAGTGCAGAGAGGAGCTAGCCAATATAAAGTGGTCATTACACTATCTTCTCAGCGCACTCTCAGTCTTGATGAAGGACTCCAGCCCAAACAAGTCAACCATTCTTTCTCTCTCACTCATGCTATTTGACCCATTGAGTTCATTAAGCAGATTTGGTTACAAATTTGGAATGTGGAGGAAAGATCATGGGGAATGAAGTAGTAAATCCACAGGCTAGGCGGTATTCCAATGTAAGTACATTTCAGCTCATTGCTGTTTATGGGATCCTGCCATATGAAAATTGGTTGCTTTGTTTCCAATATCAAAAGAGGGATCAAACCTCAGAAACTATTTTGCTCACTGCTGACAAAAGGATTTAGGACATCCTGAGGCAGATCTAAGCTCTGAATAAAAGCAGTAAAACATGAAAGTCGGCAAACACCATGATTGAAGTACAAATACAATGCTGGAGAAACTCAGCAGGTCAAACAGTGTACTTCTTTAGCAAAGATAGAGATGTATAACCAATGTTTCAGCCCTGAGCCCTTCATCAAGGTATGAGCAAAAGGCAGGCAGGCACCTGAATAAAATCGGGGGTGGGGGGGAGTGGGGGGAAGAGCAAGGGGAGGAGCACAATGCCACAGACAGGAGGTTACAGGTGATAAGGGAGGGAGGGCACACCAGAAAACAGGGGATGGGGGGTGACACTGTGAGTGGAGAAGGAAGGGGGTGAAGAGCTAGAGGAAAAGAGACAAAGGAATAGGGAAGAGAGGGAGAACGGGGATTAGGCTAGCAGAAACCAGAGAAGTTGATGTTAATGCCATCCGGTTGGAGAGTGCCCAGATGCAATATTAGGTGTTGCTCCTCCAATTTATAAATGGCCTAGGTTTGACAGTGCATGAGGCCATGAAGAGACATGTCAGCCCAGTGGTGGGGTGCAGACTTGAAGTGAACTCCCATCTTCGTCCAGTCTCTCCGATGTAGAGAAGGCCACAATGGGTGTAGTGGATGACACCCGCAGGTTCACAAGTGAAGTGTTGCTTCACCTTGGAAGGACTGAGGCCCCGAATGGTGACTTCCTGCAGTCACAGGGGATGATGCCAAGGGGGTGATTAGTGAGAATGCATAAAGGGAGAGGCTGTATAAACGCAAGTCTTTCTATTCATTAAAAAAATCAAGTCAATTCAACAGCAGTCTTAAGTCAAAGGTATCTGAACTTAAATTTTGAACTTATGAGTGGCCTTTTTAATCACTTAAAGGGACATTTAGGGAGGAAAACTTTTGTTAAAAATACTGTCCAAGCCCTTTAAGTGCAATTAAAATAGTTTCAAACCAAATGAGACTCGAGAAACATGTGTCCTATATTTTTAGGGAAACAATGTTAGTCCTAATTAGGAGGGGGTTATTATTGGTGCTCAGTGATAGGCCAATAGGTCTGACTAGGCTCCGCAGGTTCCTGTAATAGTAATTAATCTAGCAGAAGGAGTCTGAGAAATTCCCACCAGATCACAGAAACATCACAGCACTAAAAAAGCACCACAGTAGCCAAGGGCGCAACAGCTCCAAACACCCACAGTATCAAGCAGGCTTTTAAATAGACAGTGCTGGAATCCTCTACTTGACCAGGCTTCACCACAAGTTTGATCCAAATGTTGATCAGAGAGATGACTTGGGAAGATGAGGTGAGAACAACTATTGTTGATGATAAGTAGAGGCATCATGCTCAACGAAAGTGGTGGAAAGTGTGCTGACCTGCTGTATGGGGATGCCAATACTCTTGAGCATAAAGCCCAGCAAAAGGTAGTGGACACAGCCCAGGACATCACAGGCAAAACCCTCCATGCATTCAAAAGCATCTGCAGGGATCTCTGCCGTCGGAGACCAGCAGCAACCATCAAGGATGCACACCATCCAGCACATGTTCTGTTCTCACTGCTGCCATTAGGAAAGAGATATAGGTGCCACAAGACTCACACCACCAGGTTCAGGATCAGCTGCTACCCCTCCACCATCAGACTCCACAATGACAAACTCAATCAGGGACTCATTTAAGGACTCTTACTTTGCATTTTATTGATTTTTTTTCTCTCTGTATTGCAGAGTCAATCTGTTTATTTTTCTTTATTTGTTTACATGGATATGTTGAGAACGGGGTTTATTTTGCACTACCAATAAGAGGTAATTCTGCCTCGTCCATGGAAAAAGAATCTCAGGATTGTATCATATATGTGCTCTGACAATAAATCTGAAATCAAAGAACACAACTAAAACTAGTCAATCAGAGTTCAATGTTTGGATATGGGCCAAATGTAGACAAGTGAGGTGAGCTCCGGTGAACAATGGACAAGTGACTGTCTCCATGACTCTCTGACTCAAAAGGAGATCATTGTTCTTGATGAAGGGCCATCTTCCCTGCCCAGCGATATTACTCCAGGAATTCCACAGGGGAGTATCTTGGGGTCAACAAAGGCCTTCCTTCCATCATAAATGGAGATGTTCCTCAATGACTGTACAGGGTTCAATTCTGTTTGGAACATCATAAAATGAAGCAGTCTGTGCCTGCTTCCACCAAGTCCGAGGCAACATACAGGTGTGTAACATTCACGCCCTGAAGGCGCCAGGCAATGATAAACATCAACAAGGGAGAGTACAACAACCTACACTTAATATTCAGTCGCACTGCCATTAGCATCACACTCCTAAGTGACATAATTGTCCATATATTCAGCTGGTCCAGTCACATCAATATTGTGACAACAGCTGCAAGTAAATCCAAGCAGGCTTTTCCCTCTGAGGTTAGGTCAGGTGAGATAAAAACTCGAGGACATGGGTTAAGGGTGAAAAGGGAAATGTTTGAAGGGAACATTAGGGAGAACTTCTTCACACAGAGAGTAGTGGGAGTGTGGAACATGCTACCACTGAATTGGCTCAATTTTTATTAAGAAAATTTTAAGGAGAGCTACGTGGACTTGAAGGTTATGGAAGGAAATGGTCCAGGTGCAGATCAGTGGGACTTGGCAGAATAATAGTCTGCCACAGACCTGAAGAGATAAAAAGCCTATTTCTGTGCTGCAATGGCTGAGATTACTGTAGCTAGTGACATATTTCCTGACACCCCAAAATCTTTACACCATCCACAAACAAACATTAGAAGAATGGGGAACATCCTCCGCTTGTCCAGATGTACAGCTCCAGCAGCTCTCAAGAACCACAATAACAGTGATGTCCAACCAACCTATGAGTCTTCCACCATACAGAATACTCATTCCCTCCTCGCTGTCCTCCGTAGGCAACATCTACAAAATACACCTCAGTTGCTCACCCGGTCCACTTTGACACCTTCCCAACTCGCCATGTCTTTCTCCAAGGACAAGGCCACAGATGTATGGGATCGCATATAGATCCCCTTCCAAATCCTGCTTTGGAGTTCTCCCCCCGTATCCTACATGGTTACCAGACTATATCATGGAACTCCCTTCAAGTTTGTTATCATCTGTCTGTATACAACCAACATCTCTCCAGACCATGATACACATGCACACATAATACATTTCTCATGCAGCCATAAAAATCACATACATACATCAAAATATAGCATAGGAGAACTTTCAACAGAATCAAGAAGGTAGCTCACCATCCCTTTCTCAAGGGCAGTAGAAGATGTGTAATAAATGCTGATCTTGTCAATGATGCCCATAAACCATAAAATGAATATAAGAAAAAGTCCTGATCAGTTCACTTCTAATTTTCTTCAGCCTTTTTTTACCTTTCTCCTCAGAGGACTCTTCAAATTATTGTCCTTGCACTGTAATTTCCTTTAGTGATCTTCCTCTGTTCCTTTCCCAGACATTGACGTCACAGCTGCCAAATGGATCAAAGAAGTCATAAAGGAAATATTCCAAACAACAACGTCCAAGTTTCACCACTGATACATTTTATTGTTTGTAGATTGTCTCTGTGTTTACTCCCAAACATAGGAACACACATCCACACGACAAATGGATTGAGAGACAGGTATGGGCTGATAGGGATAGATAGATAGATAGATAGATAGATAGATAGATAGATAGATAGATAGACAGACAGACAGACAGACAGACAGACAGACAGACAGACAGACAGACAGACAGACAGATAGATAGATAGATAGATAGATAGATAGATAGATAGATAGACAGACAGACAGACAGACAGACAGACAGACAGACAGACAGACAGACAGACAGATAGATAGATAGATAGATAGATAGATAGATAGATAGCAGGCAGACAAGCAGATAGTCACAGACAGACAGACAGATAGATAGATAGATTTCAGTTCACCTATTGTCGTAACAGGTCTATGGTGGATTCCATCTCACTGGCTCTACACAAAGCAGCCCTGAATACCTGGACAGCCAAGATGCATACATCAGGATGCTCTTTATTGACTACAGTTCAGTTTTAACACCATCATCCCCTCAAAACTGATCAACAACTTCAAAATCTGGGAGCTAACACCACACTGTGCAAATGAATCATGGATTTTCTCACCTCCAAACAACAATCAGTAAAGATTGGTAAGATCTTCTCCTCCACAATCTCCATCAATCCCGGAGACTGTGTTCTTATCCCCCTGCTCTACTCACTTTACACCTACGACTGTGCGGCTTGGTACAACAACAACACAATCTACAAATTTGTTGATGATACCATGGTAGTTAGTTGTATAAAAGAATAGAATTAGTCAACATACAGGATGGAGATTGAAAGCTTGGCTGAATGGTGCACTCAATGTCATCAAACTAAGGAACTGATTGTTGATTTCAGGAAAAGAAAGGCAGAGGGCTATAATCCAGTAATCATTTGGGAATCAGAGATTGAGCAGGTGAGCAAATTTAAGTTCTTGGGAGTTACTATCTCGAGGATCTTTCCTGGACCCAGCTCACCAAAGGCATCATGAAGAAAGCACGTCAGTGCTTTTACTTCCTCAGGAGTTTGTGAGGGTTTGATATGACATCAGAAGCCCTGGCAAACTTCTAATGAAGTGTGGTGGAAAATGTGCTGACCGGCTGCATCACAGTCTGGTATGGGAGCACCAATACCCCTGAGCATAAAGCCCTCCAAAAGGTAGTGGACACAGCCCAGGACATCACAGGCAAAACTCTCCACACTATTGAGGTCATCTACAGGGAATGCTACTGTCAGAGAGCAGCAGCAATCATCAAGGGTCTACACCACTCACCACATGCTCTGTTCTCACTGCTGCCATCAGGAAAGAGGTCTAGGTGCCACAAGACTTGCACCATCAGGTTCAGGAACAGCTGCTACTCCTCCACCATCAGACTCCTCAATAACAAACTCAATCAGAGACTCATTTAAGGACTCTTACGTGCACTTTATTGATTTTCTTTTTGTTCTCTCTGTATTGTTTACATTCATTACCTATTTACAGTTCTTTATTTGTTTACATGTTTATGTTGTGTGCAGTTTATATTTGCACTACCAATTAGCGGTAATTCGGCTGCACCCGCAGGACAAAGGGATCTCAGGGCTGTATGTGATGTGATGTATGTATTCTGTCCAAATAAAAATCTGAAATAGCTAGAGATCGATATGTTGAATAAATATGTTAAATATATGTGATTTAGTGCATGGAGTTTTACAGCAAGTAAACAGGCCCTTCCGCCCCCATGCTGACGGTTGCCTACCCAAGCCACTCTCACATCCCTTCAAACCGTTCCTATCCCTGCACCTGTCTAAAATGGCTTTTGAAATTTTGTCATTGTACCCCCGCCCTGCAACATCCTCTGGCCCTTCCCTCCATAGATCCACCGCCCTCTGTGTGAAGATGGGCCCCTCAGGTTCCTTTTGAACCCTTCTCCAACACCTTAACTTTATACCCCCTAGTTTTAGATGGCCATCTTGGGAGAACCTTAACGGTGCTCCATGAGTGTAGGTGGAGTGACCCTATATGTATAGCACTGGGATTGTTAGCAGATAGACTGAACCTGCGGTCTATAAACACTGCCCCCTACTGCGGACATGGAACATGGTTTCACACTAAACTTTATACCGGAGCATTGCTCGAATTTATGTGCTTCGGCTATAAACATTTCCTTAATCTAAGTGAGTTTATGCAAAGTAAATTCCAATCTAAATGATTCCGTGCGGCTATTCTGGAATCATGAACAGTCTGCCACCTGAAGTCATCACAGACAGGTGGATCAGGTTAGACGCGGGCTCTTCACATTGTGTTGGTACAAAAGACAAACTCCCGGGCGTCTAATGAATCCAACGCTTTGGGAATGGTTAGATGTTTAAACCTTCTCCGTTCAAGTGACGGAATGTTTGCACATTCCCCGAATTCTCCCTCAGAAATTATATACCACTTTAGGCTATGAATGAAAGATGTCCCGTGGCAGATGGTCTTCAAAGGCACTCGGTGGGAGCAGTAAGGGATTCCGGAGAGGGAAAGGGGAGATTTGGGTGAGTGTACATGATGCCCATGCAAGGGGTTATTTCCACTCTCCCCCCACACCCCCCCCCCCACCACCACCACCACCACCACCACCACCACCACCTTTCCATGGAAGCGCCCGCTCTTGTTCCCACACTACACGGGAGCGACTCCTACAAGAGATGTCCTTGGATTCACCTGTCCGCTGAGGGAGAGAGCCCCCCGCCCCCTCCCCAGATACCTGACATTCTACCGCAACCTGGACATCATATCCAGGAGCTTACTCAACGTTCTGCCCAATCCCCGTATCAGCGAGTTCCATCCTGGGGTCGAGTGCAAGGCTGGAGAAACTCAGCAGGTCACGCAGCACCCATAAGTAAAAGGCAGCCCACGTTTCGGTTACCCTTCCTATTGGGGTGCTGCGTGACCTGCTGAGTTTCTCCAGCCTTGTACTCGACCCCAGGACTTTTTTTTGTGTTGTCTCTCGAATTTGGCCCATTCGCCGCGCGAGTATGTGTGTGAGAGAGAGAGTTCTCTTCGTGTATGTGTGTGTATGTTGTGTTTGTGTATGTGTGTGTATGTGTGTGTGCATTTGTGTGTGTGTATGTGTATATGTATGTGTGTGCGTGTATTTGTGTATGTGTGTATTTGTGTGTGTGTGTATGTATGTGTGTGTATTTGTGTGTGTGTGTATTTGTGTGTGTGTGTGTGTATATGTATGGGTGTGTGTGTATTTGTGTATTTGTGTGTGTGTGTGTGTATTTGTGTGTGTGTGTGTTTGTGTGTGTGTGTGAGAGAGAGAGAGAGTTCCACGTCCTGTCAGAATTTGAATTGCACTCTGATTGAACCTTCTTGTAAACATAGAAGCTGCCCCTTTCGGCCACCTGGGATGTTGGTCACCATTCGGCGTGGTCGTGATCTTGGCTTCCCAACACCCGCTCCACCTTTCCCACCTCCGCCCGGTCGACTTGCAGTGGGATGCGGCGCAGGTGCATACCCTTTGCCCCAAATCATTTCTCCGTCCGGGAGGTAAATAAGTCGCATTTGAACTGGATCCCAATGACCATCAATGACGTCCGAAGCTTTTTGCGGGGACAAGCTCGGGAAACGGGGTCGATGAGTGGGTCGATGAGTGGGTCCCCCCACCCCCGCCCCAGCGCTTTCACAAGAAGGTCCTAACGAAGTGAACGAGTGACGCTGGTTGGATGGTGGTGATTGGGTTGCAGCCAAGATCTTGCCATCGGAAGGGGGAGGGCGCGATGGGAACCTCGCCTTTAACACGCAGCGGTGACGATCTCTCTGCAGCCGGTGTCGGTTGAGAATACGCTATAAATTCAATGCTACACAGCCTGCCCTCTTAGACCTGACTCCCTTCTCGCAGTGAGGAGGGTAGGGGAGGAGTACAGCAGCTTTGCTAAGAACTTAACTTGCAAAATAAACATTCACTATCGCCAAGGCAATACATTTGGGAAGTTGGAAAGTTGACGGTGTCTTTGCTTAATTTGGGATTGAGATAACCTGTGCATTTTTTTTTTGCATATATCCTTGCGGGACAATGTTGTTGTTGGTCGCCTTGTGGAGTCTGCCGGTGTTGTGCCTTTCGGAAGAGCAACCTGCTCCCGGTCAGAGGTACCCTGGCGGTGATCTGCTCCCTCTCAAGCCGGGATGGAGGAGGAGGAGCGGACTGGTGCAGACCGTGGATCGGATATACGCGGGCGACGGCAAGCTCGGTTACATTCTGTACGCGGACGGCAAGAGATTTCTCCTCGATCTTCAACGGGACGAAGCTGTCAGGTCGCCCCGCTTCGGCGCCTCGGTGCTGGGAGGCTTGGAGCTGGGCGAAGGGGCGAGTGGCCGCTGCTTCTACCGGGGAACGGTGGACAATAACCCGGAGTCCCTGGCCGTCTTCAACGTGTGCGGGGCGCTGGATGGTTTCTTCGCCTTGGGGGATTCGCGGTACACCATCAACCCGCTGGTCGCCTCGGCTTCCCGGGGCCACCGGGCGTTTGGAGATGCCTCCGAGCCTGTGCTGCACATCTTCTCCAGGGACGGCTTCAAGTTCCAGACCTTGGGCCATCCCAGCCGCTGCCAGATCCGTGACTCCGGGCGCCGCGCCAAGCCCAAGCACCTCAAGCCCTCCGGCACCCCGGCACCCGCCAAGGTTCCCGGGCGCTCCAAGCGCTCGGTGTCCCGACCCCGCCATGTGAAGATGCTTCTGGTGGCAGACGCATCCATGGCCAGAAAGTACGGCCGCAACATCCAACACTACCTGCTGACGCTAGCTTCCATCGCCTCCAAGCTGTTCGGCCACGCCAGCATCGAGAATCCGGTGCGCCTGGCTGTGGTCAACATCACGGTTATCAGTCAAGGGGCCGAAGGGCCTCAGGTCAACAAGAACGCGGCGATGACACTGAAGAACTTCTGCAAGTGGCAACACGCGAGGTTTGGCGTGGCGAACCGGGAGACCGAGCGGCATGATGCTGCCCTCCTATTCACTCGGGAGGTAAGAAGCCAGCTTCCAACCTTGCTCAGTGCCAACAAGCATGCACCTATGTTTGCATTGAGTGCCCCTTCCAGTCTCCAAGTAGGTGGGGTCCGGTGGGAGGGTCCCAGGTAGTACCAGTGAGGTTTGCACATTGATATCAGCCAATCCCATAGAATCCGGTTCAGTTCAGAAAAGTCAACAGAGCCTGGGGTCCAGTGCAGTGCTGGAGAGAAAAAAAAATCTCAGCAGGTCACGCAGCATTCATTGGAAGTAAAGGGCAATCAACGACCGCCTTCCTATAGACGCTGGGTGACCTGCTGAGTTTCACCAGCGCGTTTGAGTATTGCCCCTAGAATCTGGCCCATTTGCCCGTTGGCAACAGGGGTGTATGTGTGTGTGTGTTGAGCGTAATGTCAGAATTTGACTCCCGCTCCACATCCTAAAACTGGCTTGTCAACCCCAGCCTCTTCTCATCCCTCTATCCATAGCTTCGCCTCCTCTATCTCCAATGACACCGAACACTATCGACCCTTGTCTGCCATCACCTCCCTGTCTGTCTGCTTCCTATCACGTTTATTAATCCGCCGGAGAATAAACTGATTGCTTTTGCTCCAACCGATTTGTTAAAAGAAATATTAAATGTGTGTTTATGAAGAAGGCACTTAAAACATGCATGGCTGAGCTGCCGAGTTTGTTTGGGGGACATGTGGTCTTGTGTTGCTTTGGTCCTGTACTGCTGGACCTGTCTATCCCTTCGTCTTGGGACGACTGAGTGCGTTCTGTTCGAAGAGCGACTGCACACGCAGTCGAACCAGACCAGCAGCTTCCTCCCAGATGTTGATAAACAGAGCTCTGTGGTGAGCAACACGTGCTTGCGAAATTAAAGGGGAGCCAGGTTGATGAACCCTCCCTGGCAAACATTGCATTGTGTCCTCTGCGAAATAATCAGACTGTCTTGGCCAAACGTTTAGTTTTTCTTTGAGCCGTCCTGATGGTAATTCTGGTCCCGATTCAGTCAACTGCAGGAAGTCTCAGCAGGCCACACTCTGTGCTTGGAGGGGCCAACACAAAGTTCCACCGGCCCCGGTTACTTCTGCAGACAGACATCTGAAAAGGGCTTGTAAAATTCCGCGATAGATTACACCCTTAAAAACTCAGGCATTGGAGCAGAATCAGGAGGGGAAAGAATCCAACCTTCAATTATTATGCAGTGCATTGTTAGGGGGGGGGGGGGGAGTCCTTCATTTTTTGCTCCATATCCCAGATTCGGGTTCATGATGTTGCATGCAACCCTGAGATTCCTTTTTTTTTTGGTGGGCAAGATCATTAGTTGTTCAAGTTATTCCCACCCCCACCCAGCCCCACTACATCAACCCCTTTGTTTTGCCCAATCTTCTCTCAATCCAATTTAATTGGAGTACAGTGACGCACCGCATTACGGGCAATGTCCAATCGCGTATATGTCCGTGGTCCCATAAGGTTAGAATAGAGTTCAGAAAACCAGATCGGAGAACAGGATGTACCAGCTTCCTGAATGCAACATGTGTACTGTATCTCATGTCTCTAGTATACAAAGCTAGATTACTGACAGGCGTGTACAATATTGGTCCAGTACATATATAATCTATCATACATGTGTCTTATTAGTCATAATATACACCTGTTACTATAACGTGGTGTTTGCACAATGTCCAAATCGCATAACGTCCTATTTCACAGAACGTATTGTGGACATTAAGCAATGCATGACTTCATTGTGTGCAGTTCTGGTTGCCACATCATGGATCTCCAGACGAGATTCACCAGGATGTTGCCTGGATTGGAGGACTTCAGTTATGGGAGAGGTTGAGTTTGTTCTCCCAGGAGCAAAGGAGGCTGACTTGATGGAAGTCTGATTATGAGTGGCATAGATAAAGGTGGATAATCAAAATCTTTTTCTCCTGTGGTTTAGGTACCAAATAGGAGGGTTAAATTTAGAAAGAGGAGATTTGAATGGAATTCTAGGGTTATAGGTAGGATATTAGGCCCTTCCAGCCTATGAGTCCACACCATCCAAATACACCCATACAACCAATTAACCCACTAACCTGAAGGGCAATGGCATGTCAGAGGGAACTGGAGCACCCAGAGGAAACACACCCAGATAAGGGGAGAGCATTAAAAAAAAATCCTGACAGATTTGGTACTGTAATAGCATTGTGCTAACCACGGCTCTAACTGTGCCACCCCACCTTTTACATAGTCATTTGTATCTGCAACATGCTGCCAGAGTGGGCACAATTAGTGCATTTAAGAGCACTTGGACGGACACTTTAAAAAGCCAGAACAAAGAAGGAATCACTGCAGAGCAGAGCAGATGGCTATGCTGGGCTAAAGGCCCTGTTTCTATGTTATGTCATTTATATTAAACAGTGACATTTTTAAGTGAATAGAAGTGTTGCCTGCTGTACAAGTATACAGCAGTATACTTGCAGTACAGGTACTTCAATTGTCAAGTTCAGATTTATTGTCAGACTACATACATGACATCACATACAACCCTGAGATTCTTTTCCCTGTGGACCAATCAGAATTTCTAGTTATCAGTGAAGTTGCATATAGGAGGTATATTGTTATCTTTCCCACACTAGTTGTCATTCCTCCCACTAAGATGATTGCATTTGTAAAGCCACTATATGTCAGCTTTGATTTGTTTCTTCATGTGGAAACCAGATTTCACAATAAGGTGAAACACAAAATTTTTAAATTTTTTTTGGTGGGGGGGGGGGAAGGAGATCTGAGTATCACTGACAAGACCAGTGTCACAAGACCTTCCTTCAGAAGGTGGTGGTAAGCCATCTTCACGAGCAACAATTCTTCTGGTGAAGGTACATTCACAGGGCTGTCAGACACAGAGTTCTAGAACAGGCCCAGTGATAATGAAGCACCAGTACCTCTACTATTGCCCTGGAGAGCAGCGTGCCTTCAAAATCCTCTAGGCAGTCTTTTTTTTTGACAACTCCCCTCCTTCCTTCAAAGTTTAAACTGGTTGTGGAGTCATAGACCAATACAACAGGGAAACAGGCCAATTCATTCATGCCAGCCGAACTACCTACGCGAGCAAGTCCCATTTGCCTGTGTTTGACCCTCTAAATCTTTCCTACCTCAATGTCTTTAAAGTGATAATTGTACTCACCTCTACGCTTACTCTGGCAGCTCCTTCCACGTTCTCACCACCCTCTGTACTGTGGAGATGTGATGTTGCTGTCACATTGCCCCAGTGTACTGATAATTATCTGCCATCCTCCCATCTGAAATGTAACGATTTACCACAACTCTTCCATTCTATCAAGTCAGTATCTGATCTATGCTTCCAGAGACCCTGTTAATTCAAGGGGCTCCCTCTTGTTAACCAGCCTGATATTATATCTAATTCACTTTTTTAATGAGAAACATAAAACTTGTCTTTTATCTGTGAGTTTGAGGCTATTGGATCGATCTTTCAAAATGTGAAAGTAGCAATTGCTCTCAATGCCCCTGAAGAAGGGATATTGAAACACAAAATTTCCTTCTCGATCACCAATTTCAATTGGTTTTCACTCATTCATAACACCACCACCCCCTACCAAACCACTACCAGATGAATCAGTGCAGAGCTTGGTGGAAGATAGGATCGATTTTGCCCGTTGATCCTCCAATATTACCATGTGCTGTGAAACTGTGACTACTTGGAATGTAAAACCAGATAACCAGGCCTTACTTTATGGATCTGTCCATCCAAACTAGACCCAGGGGATATAGGGAGCGAACTGTAAAAAAGATAAATAGAAGCTTTTCAACAGAACTTGGTCATGTAACCAGGCAAACATCATCTTGGGGAATGGGAAGAAACAGATTTGTGGAAGTCTACACTCCGGAGGCTGCCAAAATATCATTGGGTTTTAGGTCAAGTAAAGCATAAGCATTTTATGTGTACAAGGCTTGTTTCAACCTTGGCTTTTGGTTATCAAGATACTGAAAATACCAGAAAGGGTTTGCATCACTGGCATGCAAACCAAGGAAGTAATCTTTCACACCCTGCCTTACCCACGTGCTCTTGTTGTCCAAACTGACAAGGAGCTGTTTATCCTTTAAAAGCAGAAGTCAGTTCTCTTTATAGCATCACTGGAATACAATTGATATCGGTCAAAAATAGCATCAGTTATGCCATTTTCAGCAAATGCATCTCCATTTCCACACACTACATAATGTAGTGACCTCTGAGCCACTGATTGAAAGATCAATGGATCATGCCTTCTGTGCAGTGTTAGCGGATTTTCCTCAATGCGGTCTCGTCCACTGTGCATGGACGGCAAAATCTATTCAAAACATTGATTCTAATCAGTGCCCGCAAACTTGCCAGGAGCAAGCCCAGTACACCAAAATATCAATATAGTGCTTCGGCGACTTTTTCTCCCACTGTCGCTGCCCGACCTGCTGAGTTCTTCCAGCAGATTGTGCTTATCGCCAAAGAACCCATTTGCTTTCTTCCCACCCCTCCAGAAGTGGCGGATGATGCAGTCGTGCTGTAGATAATTGAGCTGCAGTCGCCAAGGTTCGATTCTGTTCGATGCCTACTGTGGGGACCTTCAACATTCTTTTTATGACTGCGTGGGTTTCCCTTGAGTGCTCCAGTTCCCTCCCACCTCCCAAAGGCATGCTGGCTGATAAGTAAATTAGCTATTGTCGATCACCCCTTGTGAATGCATTGGATGGGCTCATATTTGCATGAAGATTAATTCCTCCTGGTTTCTTACTGAATAAATGCATTGATCCTGTCAGCCAATGACAATCCTGGGTTTGATCACTGAGCTGGTTTAAACCCATTGTTCTCAGCCCCAAGGAGGGTAAGGGTCTGGGTTGCAGTATCAACTGGGTAAAGATTCTTACACTTGATCACTGTCCCTCCAGTGGATAGGTATAGATGTTGATTTTGGCAGGGCAAAATGGCCTGCCACTTATCCAAGGCCTTCTTGGCTATTATCACCAAGGGACATACCCTGGGCAAATAAACACCATCAGAAAAAGAGGCATGTAAAAGTGAAAATAAAGTTGTGTCTTAGCTCCATTGAATCAGGGCAAAATCTACTTCAAGGTCTTGTTAAAAAGACAAGTGGTTTTCAGGTTTGTGATGTGGTGCAACCGCAATGGAAACACAGTTGGTCCCTGCCTTACAGTACATTTAACCCCAGTGCCAGGACTGCAAACACATTAACCCCAATGTCAGGACTGGAACCCAAGTACCAACTGAATGATCCAAATGGCCATCCAATAGCCCTAGTGCCAGGACCATAGCCTCTGTATCAGGACCGTAATGCCAATGCCACAGCAGCAGTGAAAACATTTTGACTCAGACAATGTGCCTGTACAATAATCCAGTGATAATATACTACTAGAACCCCATACATAACATAGTAACCCCAGATACAATACATGTCAGACCAGTGTCAACCCCTGACCAACTCATCGACAATGCAGCAATCCTGCATGCAATGCAGTCATCCAGTTAGCGATACAACGACCACGGTGGCTGTAAGGTTCACAAATTCTATTCCTATTACACAGTTGGAGTTTTTTTTTAATGCATTTGGCAGAATTCCCTTGAGGTCCATTCCTTGCTTTATAACTGAGAAGAACCTTGTGTGACCCTTCATCAGAAGTTAGTGTGCCTTTCATTGAACCAACCTATCCATGTAATTTAATATATTGCAGGAGGAATTGGCCTTTACTCTGTCTCCCCACTGTGTGATATCTTATTGAACATCCAACATAAGAACATGACAGTACAGACCCTTCAGATCACGATGTTGTGCCAACCTATATAAATTTACTTAACAATATAATCCTTCCCTACTTCACACCCAAAACACTCTGTTTTTTCCTGTCTTAAGAGTCTTTTAAATGTCCCTATGTTCCAGCCTCCACCACACCCTTTGGCAATGCACTCCAGGCACCCACTAGCCCCTGTGTAAAAAGAAACTTGCCCTGAGGTCGCCCCCAAACTTTCCTCCCCTCCCCTTGTGCAGACGTCCTCTGGTGTTTGCTGATGTCGCCCTGAGAGAAAGGTGTTGGCTGTCCACCCTATCCATCTCTCTCATCATCTTGTAGACCTCTATTAAATCATCTATTTCCACAATATTTTGGGGAAAAATCATTTAAAATCCCTGTGCCATTTCAGAGGAGGTGTGTGGATTCAAAGACTGAATCAGAAGAGCAAGTAAACGCCAGGTTAGATGTGTCTCGATGGGGAGTGGCCGGTACCTCATGTCTATCAACAACTGCGCTCTGAATAAATGACTTACCCAGGAAGAGCCGAGTGCTGGCATGGTAACCTTTAAATCCCACACCGGAACATGAATGTGTCAGAAACACACAAGGGGTTTTGGCCCTAATATTATGTAAATAATAAACACTAAAGTCTGCTTGTTTCCATATACTGGTCCACATTAATTTGTGCACGTGCATATATTTGTTGTTGCACACGTTCACACACATCTATTTATTTTCCTAAAGATATCGTGTCAGCTAAAAGGAAAATAAACTCTGCTGTAGCACCCTGATCCTTTAATTGGATGCAACAGTACAGTGTGTTGACCAGCAGAGACACTTGATTCAACGGCGGTACTGTCGGAGCTGCTGGAATGACAGCGCTGTCACTGGTATGGACCTGGGGGAGTGGAGAGCAGAGAGACAGCACTGCTCCGAAGGGTTCAATCATTTGGTCCTCATGCTGATGGTTCCATACAGGCCTTAAATGCCCTGTTAAAGGAGCTGACCGTGTATTTTTAAGTGAAATCCTGCGACCACGGAGGTCCGTGCCCAAGCTGGCGGCGTCTGTGCTTGGCAGTGGCCACGAAGGTTTGCAGTCTCCAGGACAGCAGCGGACTGGTGCAGGGCACCAGAAACGGGGCGAGTACCCTCTGTTGAGAAGGAGAAGCAGAGGACGGTGACCATGGCGGCGGACCAGCGAGGGGCTCAGCAGCTGAGGGACTCACACGGGCCGCAGGAGACTTACGGTTGGGGGGGGAGGGGATCAGCACAGGCTGCAGGCTGCTAAAGACTGGCTCATGGGAACCAGGTATCAGAGCCAGGATTCAAGAGCATTCTGAGGGCAAGAAGGACTCCCAAAAAGCCTCGGACACCGAAGGTTTTTCTGATAATGTTGGAAGTTTGGATCGGGAGCTCGGGTTGCCGATGAATCGAACAGGAGTCGGTGACACTGCAGAGGTTGCGGGAGTGCTAAAGGTGAATCCACAGACACTCAGTGTCTCTGAAGGGACTCTCTTTTGCTTCTCTTTCTTGTACTGTAAGAGGTTCCGGGCGGCACTAATGGCGACTCTGCCTTAGAGCAAACAGAAGTGAATTTTGGGTAATATCACATGTTCTGTGCTATTACATGACAATCAAGGAATCTTCAATCTACTGCAAGGCATGAAAACACTGCCCATTGCATCCTCCCTCCACTCTTAGTCTTTATCATGTTTTTGTTCCTTTGCAATCTGTTAAACTCTTTTCCTCTCATTTTCCTTCATAAATGTTAGGAGTGTGTCTGTCTCCACCATCCCCTCAGGCAAATATTGAATGGTTAACTCCAACTGTACGGGAGCAATGTGTTTGATGGTGAGGTTGGGATTAGTGCAGAGAGTGGAGGGCAAGACGTTTTGAGGGGTTAAGGGCTCAGGCCCGAAACGTAGTCTGTATATCTTTACCTCCTAAGGATGCTGCGAGACCTGCCGAGTTCCTCCAGCATTTCTAAGTTTTAACTCCGTCTGTATTCTGGTTTTGTACCTTGGCAGTCAGCCAGTTATTCAGCCACTAGATAATTTAGAAGTACCGAGGAGAGAATAGAAGACCTCGTCTAAGAGATAGTTGATGACTTCTAATTTTCTGACTCAAAAGTGCAAACGCTGAACCACTTTGCAGGAGAGAAGGGCACAAGAGATAACTCGGAGTAAAATGAATGAATGCATCATTAGATGTGTTCATTTGATTTTATCAGCGAGAAAAACAACCTACTTTTGGACATAATTTTTGTACCCACAGCGTGAAATACAGGTCTCAGAGTTTTGTACCCACAGCGTGAAATACAGGTCTCAGAGTTTTTTTAAATGTATCAATTATGATACAACTTATAAATCCAAACAATTTTAAAGATAAAATGAGAAAGGAAGCCAATTATCTGTTGCAGATTTCTTCTGAGATGTAATCTGACCATTTCAAGCAGCCACAATTACCCAAATGTATTTATTTAGAACACTGCCCCAAGGAGTGCTGACTGGAGCACCAGACAGACAAACAAATCCGCTGAAAGAGCCAGACACTACAATGTTGTTGCAGAGATCCTTGAATTTGAACTTGGATGTTATCATTTAATCTCTCCAACATAATATGCTCTGCCCGAAAGAGAAAAGGAAGGACAATCCAATGAATTTAGATGTAAATTTTGATGCAAACATAGAAATTCATTTGTGGCATGAACAGCCAATGAGCATTATAATGAGAAAAGGCATTGCACATTCAGCTGCAATGTGTTCCCGAAGGTACACACTTAAATCATCTCCTATGGAAGCTGCGTTACCTGTTGAGTTTCTTCATCATGATTGTCTATTTCACTTAAGTCATCAGTTTGCCTTTCAGACACTTACTCTCCTACTGTTCATCCCTTGATCATTTAGAAGGTAAACAAGGCGCCTGCGGATGCTGGAGAACCAGAGCAATACACAAGAATGCTGGAGGAACTCAGCAAGTCAGGCAGCGTCCATGGAAAGCAGTAGGCAGGGTAATGCAAGGTAATGGCCACTCTCCATTGGAGAGCCCACTTAGAGCTGCCCATTGCTTTCCAAAGGAGAGTGCCTATTTCTTTGCGGAGCGACAGCCTGTTGCATTCCATAATACCGTAAGACATAGGAGCAGAAATCGGATGTTCAGCCCATCGAGTCTGTCCCACCATCCCACCATTCAATCATGAGCTGATCCATTTTCCAACTCAGACCCACTGTCCGGCCTTCTCCCCATAATCTCTGATGCCCTGGCTAAACAATCGCTGCCTTCAATACAGCCAAGGACCTAACGCCTAGGGCATCAAATTCCACAGATATACTACCCTCTGGCCGAAGAAATTCTGTTCTAAGAGGACCTCCCAATGGAGAGTGCCGATTACTTTGCACAGAGGCTGCCTACTGCTTTCCATGGACGCTGCCTGATCTGCTGAGTTCCTCCAGCATTCTTGTGTATTGCTCTGGTTCTCCAGCACCTGCAGGCTCCTTGTTTTCCTTCCAAATAATCAAGGGATGAACAGCAGGAGCGTAAGTGTCTGAAAGACTTAAGTGAAATAGACAATCATAATGAAGAAACTCAATTGGTATCGCAGCTTCCATAGGAGATGATTTAAGTGAGTACCTTCTTTGGAAAGCATTAGGCACTCTCCACTGGAAAGCATTATGCAGTCTTTGCTTCCCATAGATGCTGAGTCCTCTGGGCTCTTTGGTGTTTTGATCATTTGGAGTCAATTTGTGCATGTTCTTTAAACCTTGCTCTTGCCCAGACACTCAGATGGGAAAAGAACCTTCTCATCTAGTCAGTTCAACAAGACGTTGGGGTCATAGTAGTTGAATAACGTATGCATAGCAAGAAACATCTAGTTGCTAGTATCTAAATGATTAAAGCATTTTGCTCATCTTATCTAACCTTTATTGTTGATTGGCCTGCTGTGTGTATCTGGTTATATCTGAATTTCTTACTGCCAGATATTTTTAAAAATAAACTCCAGTTTGAAATTAATACTTTTATTTCTCTTTCTGCACAGAATCTGTGCGGGCACCATTCCTGCGATACCTTGGGAATGGCAGACGTGGGAACCATCTGCTCCCCTCACCGTAGCTGCGCGATCATTGAAGATGACGGCCTCCATGCTGCATTTACAGTCGCTCATGAAGTTGGTGAGTTGGACAACGCTAATCCATATTCACTCACCGGTGAGACCACTCGCTGTCTCCTTGAAGGTTTCAAGGGACAATTAATCTGTCTCAGTTGATATCTTGACCATTCCTTTATGTGTTTAGAGCCCAGTTAATGAATAGAGTGAGGGTTTAATATGTGAGTGGTCGGGCAAGGAATGTGGTGCAGTTCTTCTCATCCAGCCCTGGCTGCTTTGGACGTTGTAGTGAAAAGGACCAATCCCATTAACATAGCATGCTTTACAGAGGCCACTCATCCCATTGCAAAGATACTAGCTTATTCACCTCCTATGTCTTGAACCTCTTTACAAATTGTTCTTTTAATAATATCTCTTTTGCTTGCATTTTAAACGATGTTATGGATTATTCAACATTATCCCTGTACCTGGTTGGATAATTAACACCCCAACAAGCTACCTCATAGAAAATAATCTTTCCTCCCCAATTTTTATTCTGCTGATGGTAATCATTTGTTTTAGACTTCAGTTTACTACATTCGAATAAACAAACTTTGATGTATTTAGTACAAAGCAAAGATCAGCTACAACAGATTAAAAACTGGGGTTGCAAGGAATGTTATCCCCACCTAGACTCTCAGACAGTCTGTGGTCACAGTGTAAAGGTTTCCAGGATCATTATGTGGCCACAGAGTGAGAGGATGAATAACATAAATCAGAATGTTAAACAAAAAAATCTGTAGACACTGTGATTGTAGTTTACACAAAAATTGTTGGAAAAACTCTGCATATCCCACAGAGACCATGGGAGGTAAAGATATAGTACATAGAACAATACCGCACAGTACAGGCCCTTCAGCCTTCAATGTTGAGCCGACCCATCTATTCTTTCCTAAAAAAAAGTACTAAACCCTCCCTACACTGTAACCCTCTATTTTTCTTTCATCCTTGTGACTGTCTAAGAGTCTCTTAACTACTCCCAACGTTTCAGATTCCATCACAAGGCATTCCAAGCTCCGACAACTCCCTGTGTAAAAAAACTTACCTCTAATGTCTCTATTAAATTTCCCTCCCTTCAATTTGTATGCCAGTCCTCTGGTGTTTGCTGAACCTGCCTTAGGAAACACGTGCTGACCGTCTGCCCTATCTATGCCTCTTAGAATCTTGTAGACCTCTATCAAGTCTCCTCACAAACTTCTACGCTCCAAAGTGAAAAGTCCCAGCTCTACTAACCTTGCCTCATAAGACTTGTTTCCCAATCCAGGCAACATCCTGGTAAATCTCCTCCGCACCCCCTCTGTAGTTTCCACATCCTTCCTATAATGAGGTAACCAGAACTGAACACAATACTCTCTGTGGTTTTAACAGAGATTTGTAGAGTTGTAACATGACCTCTCTATTTCTGAATTCAATCCTCCTATAAATGAATCCCAGCATCCCACAGACCTTCTTAACTATCCTATCAAGGGATGTATGGATTTGCACACTAAGGTCCCTCTGTTCATCCACACTCTTAAGTAACCGGCTATTTACCCTGCACTCATCCTTATGTTTAGTCCTTTCAAAATGCATCACCTCACACTTATCTGGATTGAAATCCATCTGCTACTTTTCTGCCCAACTCTGCATCCTCTCTATATCCTCTCGTAACGTTCAACGGCTTTCATCTCCACATTAATAACCAATATTTCAGGCTTGAGCCCTTCATCAAGGTATGAGCAAAAGGCAGACAGACACCTGAATAAAATGGTAGGGGGATTGACTGGGGGAGAAGCACAGGTCCGCAGGCAAGAGGTCATGGGTCGACATGAGTGGCAGGACACAAGAAAAAAAAGCTTTAAAATGATAAAGGGAGGGGATAGCTTCTGAGTGGAAGGGAATGGAGAGTTGGAGGAAAGGAGATCGAGGGATGGGGAAGAGAGGGAGACAGGGGAAGGGCCTAATGGAAACTGGAGAAATCAATGTTAATGCCATGGCTGGTGAGTGCCCAGACGGAAGATGAGGTGTGGTTCCTCCAATTTGCGGGTGGCCTCGGTTTGACAATGCACGAGGCCATGGACAGACAGGAGTGGGGCGCCTGTTTGAGTGAAGCCTCCTTCAGCTTTGAAGGAAAATTTGACACTCAAAGTAGTGAAACTAAGTTTAAACTGAGAACTATTTACATCCCCACATCAGACAATCTTGTGCCTGAACATAATTACTTCTTGTTGACCACAGGACATCTGCTGGGGCTATCGCATGACGATTCCAAATTCTGTGAAGAGTCTTATGGCTTGACAGAAGATAAGCGACTCATGTCATCCATCCTGACCAGCATTGACTCCTCAAAGCCCTGGTCCAAATGCACTTCAGCCACAATAACTGAGTTCTTTGATGACGGACATGGTATGTAGATTGGCAGACAACTTACTGATGCTCTATGATTGCTACCTTCCTTTTACATGATGTTGATGCACCAAATCTAAGCCCGACCAACAGAATGGCACCCAAGTCAAGGTTCAAGATTATTTTATTGTCATGTAATAAAACAAGAAGTGTGATATTACACAAAATTTCCTTTAGTCCAAACCATCAGCAACCTGAGCTCCAGATGCACACCCCTGAATGATGGGGGGAGGAGGATTCTGACCTGCTAATGTCTCAACCAAAGAAAATTGTGTGGGCCTTAATACAAACAGCATCAGACTCAGCACTAGTAAGCCCAGTAAAAAAATAACCTAGTAAAACCACAGAAATGCTGGAACAGGCAGTCTCACAGCATCTATAGGAGGTCAATATATATTCGACGATTTGGGCCTGAGCTCGTACCTTGAAGAAACATTGGTAGTACACCTTTACCTCCTATGGACGTTGTGAGACCGGCTGATTTCCTCCAGCGTTTCAGTGTTACAGTTGCAGTGTCTTCAGGACCTCCATGTTTCACCACAAAACCATATGCCTCTGCTTAGGGGGAGCACCGGGGGAACTTCTTCACTCAGAGTGTGGAATGAGGTGCCAGTGAAGGTGTTGGGGCCGGGTTCGATTTTGAGATTTAAGAGAAGATTGGCTGGGTACACGGAAGGGAGGGGAAAGGAGGGTTATGGATTGGGTGCAGGTCAATGGCACTTGGTGGAATAGATAGTTCAGCACGAACTTGATGGGCCGAAAGGCCCATCTGTGGTTCTACCGCAATCCCGCTTCATACGTGGATAATGACTGTGATTTAACATGGAGTAATAGGAAAAAGCACAAGAAACTGAAAGGAGAATCCAAAGAAAACACAGTGTAAACGGAATTAAAATGAAGCATCTCATTTGCTTATTTACTGCAAAGTTCCAAGTGGAAAGTATGAATGACCAAACCTGTATTGACATGGAGACTTGCTACGTCTCTCAGACTGCACCAAAATAATCCACAACCAGTGACTTACCTTTTGCAGGGGAGTTGCTGTCACAGAGGCATAGAGGTTTCTGGAACGGACACAGGCCCTTAGGCCCAATCTGTCCATGTTGACCGAGGCACCTATCTACGCTAATCCCCTATCCACGTACCTCTCCAAATGTCTTTTAAACACTGTTCCATGTGTCTAACACTGACTGTGAGAACATTGCGCCTCTGGCCCCTTTGAAATGTTTCCCCTCTCCCCTTAACCCTTTGCCCTTCAGTTTTAAACTCTGCTGCCCTGTGAAAAAGTCATACCTCTGTGCAGTCATCCCTTAGTCTCCTCTATTGCGTGTCGTGCATGACAGGATTCGCAGAGGATTCCGAATGTAAAGTGAATGAACAATCAAACTGCTTTGTCCTTTGAAGGAGAAACATCAGGCTCATTCCTTGCCCTCCTTCACATAGTACTGTGGAAATTGCCCCATCCGTGCAGTAGACAGGTGAAATCTTAACTCACTGTTGGTTAAACTTTGAGCTTGGAGATGAAATCCAAAACCTATTCTCCTATTTGCCTATAATCTGTAATTCTACAAGCACTTGGCTGAAATGGGGAAAGCAGGAATGTTATTTTTGTCTTGTGTTTCCAAGTGGAAAGAGTTACCTGAAGTGGGGACCTGTTGGTGACTGTGGAATTAAAGGAGCTATGCCTTTGGACAGCACAGTTAGCAAGTGGTTAGCATGACACTATTACAGCACCAGAGGCCAAGATTCAATTTCTGGTGCTGTCTGTGTGGAGTTCACACCTTCCCCGCGTGCTCCAGTTCCCTCCCACCCTCCAAATCGTACAGAATGGTAGGTAAATTTGGGTGTAATTGGGCAACAAGGGTTTAAATAGCCGGAATTGCTATCTACCATGTTTAAATAAAATTTAAATTTAACTGTTGGGCCCTAGTTGTGCCTGATATACAAAGGATGGGAGTATGGGCTCCACCACTTAAACATTGGAGAGGGGATGATGATGTTAGTTCTTGCCTTGCTAAAGTCTAGGGTGTTATTGCACTGTAGCTGACTCCATAAGACCATAACAAATAGGAGCAGATATTGGCTATTCAGCCCTTTGAATCTGCCCCACCATTTAATCATGAGCTGATCTATTTTCCCACCGAGCCCCACGGCCTGGCCTTCTCCCCATGACCTTTAATGCCCCGGCTCATCAGGAATCTATCAAAATCTGCCTTAAATACACTCTGCCACATTGCAGCATTTTTGATAATGTTAATCACTGAAATTGAATGGAACAATTTTTATTCCAGCTTCATCTTTGTATTGTCAACCTCAGGGCTACAGTTGAGTAATGAGAGTTTATTGTCATATACATAAATTCAATGTACAAATGCACCAAAATTCTTATTTGCTGCCGCACAGGTATCCATCTACAATAGTATACATTAATTGAAATAAAATAAAACTTAATAGTATAATTAAATCACCGAACTCAACCATCTCTGTTTCCTTATCCATGTTGCACTTTTCAGCGTAAGTGAGCTTCAATATGGGGTTAAAAATACCTGACTTAGGATGCTCCATACATACAAATGCCATCCTCTCCCCTGCATACTGCTTTTCTTGTCATAAGCCAGGGATTGGTGAGAATTCACAGTTGATCTTGATCTACCATCTCTTGCACCAATGTTCATATCACAGTTACACACCAGTACGTGTTTTTTTTTCAAATAGAAGGACACATGCACACATTTCAACATGGAAGTACACACACGCACGCACACACACGTACACACACACCTACATACACACACATGACCACCATCCCTTCCAAACATACACACACATATGCACACACACACACACACACACACACACACACACACACACACACACACACACACACACACACACACACACACACATGCACTAAGAAAGATACACCTACACACAGAAACTTACACAATGTACTTACAAGGACACTCACATACAGACATAAGCAGAAATGTATCCACAGGCTAACACACGTATAAACACAGACTAACATGCACATACGGACTGACAAACTCAAATATACTCAAGGGCACACAAAAGACAATGGGTCACCAGTGATTAAGAGAAGAAACACAAGCTAAATGTTCCCCACTCCATCCTCTCCAATGAGAAGGGGCTTCAGGTCAAACCTGGGAACTGGTCTCAGGAAGCTGTTGGTGAAGTTTATTTCCACAGAGTGTTGATGATGTTGTGGTCCTGTGGCCTATTTCGAGGAGTAAGGCTACGTAATTTACGGTGTGCTGTTTCCTTCCCTCTCCAGGGGACTGTCTCCTCAATGCTCCAAGGAAGCCCCTGCGGGTACCCGAGGAGCTGCCAGGACAGAGCTACGATGCCGTGCGTCAGTGCAAGCTGGCATTCGGACCGGAGTACACGATCTGCCCGGGAATGGATGTGTGCGCTCGCTTGTGGTGCGCTGTCATTCGTCAGGGCCAGATGGTGTGCATGACCAAGAAGCTTCCGGCTGTGGAGGGGACCCCTTGCGGCAAGGGGAGGATTTGCCTGCACGGGAAATGCGTGGACAAAACCAAGAGGAGATACTATTCAGTGAGTAAGAGTGGCTGTGCTGATTGGAGAGGATAAAATCTGCCTCAGTGTGGGGAGGGAATGGGAATGGGTTTGCACTCACCACTCTGGCCCCACGAAGGGTCTACATTGAGACAAAGGCAATCAGCAGGACGAACAGGAACTGTAGATGTTTCAGATTGGAACCCTTTATTGAGAGGGGATTCGGTCAGCATAATGAGCAGAGGATGGGAGACACGGACCAGTAGGGGATTGGTGGACCATGGAAGGGTGACAGATGACAGACGGATGGAGACGGATGGAGACAAATGGAGGAGAGGAGAGGCAATGTTGGGAGAATGAGGCAGGTGTAAATAGAGGGGCTAAATGACTTTGATGTGCTTGAGTACCTCATCATCCCCCACCCCAATGGATATGTGGTGAAAATGGGAGCAGGAGGGTCTTGGCATTGCTCTCTAAGTCCTACATTGTCACACGTACCAAGATGGAGTAATAGAGGTTGTTTTGTGAGGAGACCAGTAGATATCTCATGCATAGTCCAACTCAACGATAGAGGTGAAAACAAGCAACGAAATGGGTGTGGAAGAGACTGTTGCGCTGGAGGCAGGTGGTGTTATCTCTGAGTTCCAATTCCAGGAGCAAGACCTTCAATGTAATTATAGTCAATTTGTTTTAACAGCCCAGACCATAAAACCATAAGACGTAGGAAGAGACCCTCAAGCCTGCTCCACCATTCAAATCATTGCTGATATTGTCTTCCTTTCAACTCCACTCTCCTGCCTTCACCTCATAACTTTTGACAGACTCACTAATCAAGAACCGATCAACCTCTTCTTTAAATCTACCCAAAGACATCACCTCCACAGCTGTCTATGGCAACAAATTCCACAGATTCACCACTAGAAACAGGCCCTTTGGCCCAAGGTGTCCATGTTGACCAAGTTATCTGCCCAAGCAACTCCCTTTGCTTTGTGTTCAGCCCACATCCATCTTTTATCCCACTTCTTGCAAACACCCCCACCACCACGGCTTCCTCCAGCCACTCATTCCACATCACTCTCTGCGTGGGAAAAGTTGTCTCTCAGATCCCTCTTCAATCTTTCTGCTTGCACCTTAAACCTATGTCCTCTAATTTTAGACTCCCTGACTCTGGAGAAAAGATTCTGACCAGAAACTTTATCTTCGCCCTTTGTAATTTTAAGGAAGTATCTATGGCATTCCAAGCATAGGATTAGAAGTAATAATCCAGCTGACAAATTGGCTGGGAATAATTCCAACTTGCTTGAGAATGAGAGACCAGTAAGATGAAAGCTGTTTCCCCACAGACCCCTCTTGATGTCAGCTGCCAAGCAGTAAGTAGCTAGTTCGTGCCACTTCCCAAAAATTGTAGCATGCCATCTGAGTGTTCCAATAAAACACAACCAGACAAATCCCTTGGTTACGGCACTCTGCATGCTGAGCCTGGCTTCTGTATTGGGATCTTTGCGTAACGTGGACCCTTGCCAATTTAAATGTTTGGCTGGGCAATTCTTCCCATGAGGGGTGGAGGAGAGAGCAGTGCCTTCCCACACATGTGATCCACATGGTACCAGCTCAGGAGTGGGGATATATTCACACCATCGAACTTGCTGTAGTTCACCTGCATTGACATTTCAGATGAAGTTTTACACCTGGATAAGACGTACACCAAACCGCATGGTTAGAGGCCCTTTCAGCCCAATGATACCCAATTGACCTATATTCCCAGTACATTTTGAACGGTGAGAGGAAACAGAAGCACCTGGAGGAAGCCCATGCAGACACGGGGAGAACATACAAACTCCTTACTGACAGTACTGAATTAGAACCCAAGTCACTGGCGCTGTAACAGTGTTTCATTAACCGCTATGCTAACCATACTGCCCTAAAGTGGGAGAAGGTTCTTTTTGGCCTTCAACCCCACTGTGGCAAATGAAGGGCCGAGGCCCGAAATCTTAAGTATTCTTTTGCTCCCACTGATGCTGCTTGACCAGCTGAGTTCCTGCAGTAGGCTGTTGTGGGTCACTCCAGATTCCAGCGCCTGCCTTCTCTCATGTGTCTCCTGCGGGCAAAGTTGTCACTTTACGTTGCCGAGAGCAGGATCAGAGTGATTATGGACAGGGGTGTGTCTAGTATGGATCAGTGCGGGCATGAAGGGCATATCTTTTGGGACAGGGAAGCAGCAGATTAGAATGAACAGAGAGAACCTGGGGGTGGGGTAAAGCGAGAACTCTGTGGGCAGGCAGTGCCAAGGAAGTGAGATGGACAATCAGCGATGCAGGTTGGGATCCCTTGTCTAAAAAGAATCAGAATTTATTGTCATGAACATGTCATGAAAATCATTGTTTTGCCACAGCATTACAGAGCATATATTGCCATAAATTACATTTTTTTAAATAAATGAGTTCAAAACTAAGAGAAAGTGAGGTGGCGTCTGTCGTTCATTGTCCATTCAGAAATCTGATAGCAGAGCTGTCCTTGCGCCACTGAGTGCTCATCTTCATGCTTCTGTACCTCCTTACTGATGGTAGCAGTGAGAAGAGGACATGGCCTGGGGTGGTGGGTGACCTTGAGGTTAAGGATAGAGGTTGCCTCTTGTAGATGTCCTTGATGGAGTGGGTTCAGATGTTCCGACTTCCCATCTCTCTCCAAGACCCGTTCTTATTGCACAAGCTATTTGACTATGAAAGGCATTCAAGTGTATTATCATCTGATTCGATCGACCTGCTGAGTCACCGCAGCTTCTCCCTGTTCACACACGATTCCAGCATCCACAGATTGAGACGCTGAGAGTGTCCAGAATCACTCAAAGAAGAACGATCCTTTGGGATTCATGTTTCCTCTGAAAGAAAACCTCCAGTAACATCTCAGCTCCAGTTCCGACTGTCTCAGTCCCACTGACACCTTTGCTTTGCTTCTTGTGTTACAGGCTTCGGCAAATGGCAACTGGGGCTCCTGGGGCTCCTGGGGTCCATGCTCCAGGACGTGTGGAGGGGGTGTTCAGTATGCTCGCCGGCACTGCAACAATCCTGCTCCCCGAAACAATGGCAAATACTGCGTGGGCAAGCGTGCCATCCACCGGTCCTGTAATGTGACTTCGTGCCTGCAAACCGGTACGTGGTTCCAGCAATCTCTCAGGGGGAGGGCAGCAAACACAGTGTGTTCTCTTTCCTTGCCTTTCAAGGAAGCATTTGGCTGTGACATGGGGTCATTCAGGAGTTGGGATATCGTGTTATAGATGCACAAGACAACGGTAAATGCCAGTACTGTGCAAAGAAATAAATGGGGGATCTCAGCAGATCAGGCAGCATCTATGAGTAGAAAAGGTCATTCATTACCCCTGTGAACCCCTTATCTAGACTAGTTAATGTCTAGTTTACACCAGTTAGTGTGCAGTTCTGGTTGGGGTTCCATAAGAACGATGTCATCAAACTGGAAGGATAACAAGATTCCGGAGGGTGTTAACAGGACTGGGGAACTTGAGTGAAAAGGGACTGGATAGGCTAGGACATTTCTCCTGGAGCTCAGGAGGTTTAGAGGTGAACTTAGAGAGGTTTATAAAATATCTATGGCATGGACACAGTCCTTTCCCAGGCTCAGGGAGTCTAAACTAGAGGACATAGATTTATTCTGAGAGGAAAAATATTTAAAAAGGATTTTTAAAAGGGGCAGCTTTATTCACTCTGAGGTTGATGGATATTTGGAATGTGCAGTGGTAGAGGCAGGGACAATTACAGGATATTTGGACAGGGATAGGAAAGGCAAATGGAGCTGGCTCAGATAAAGTAACTTGGTCAGCATGGGTGAGTTGGGCTGAATGGCCTGTTTCTGTGTTGTATCTAACTATCAAGGACAGAGCAGGCCACCTGTACATGAATACTATTTATCCAGATTACATCCATAGCCTCTATGCCTTCAAGTACTTGTCTGGATGCTTGACCATCTCTTCTTGCAATGAATTCCAGTCTCCAATCCTCTGTGTGAAAATTCCTTCAGATCCCCTCCAACCTCCTAACTCCCACCTTACACCTTCACCCCTCTTGTCTTAGACACCCCCCACTCACTAAGGGAAAAATATCTTTCCATCTAACCTGTGCCCATTTCCCTCTCTCCAGTCACTCCTCAGCCTCCTCCTCTGCAGGGAATTCTAATGCTCATACCCCAGCAACGTCCTGGTGAATCTCCTCTGCCCTCTCTCCAACACAAGCGGATCTTCCCAACAGAGTGACTGTGTGTAAACATCATCAGCATATAAATCAAAGAAACATTAATGTGGAAACAGACCATTTGGCCCATCAAGTTCATACTGACTGTGCAGAAACCATAAAACTGGGACCACTCCCCCATTCTCCACTCAAAGCAATTCAAATCCATTCAGACATTTTTTTCAGCTCTCTTGTGAAAACTGCAAATGAATCTGTCTCCACCATTACTCTCTGCATTCCAACTCTTAAACCACCTGCTGTATAAAACTATTTGTTTTTGTTCATTTGGCCAGTCAAACTGCATCATCTGCCCATGGGAACAGTTACGCTGCATCTTAACATGTGCACATCAGATGTCCTTGCAAACTCCCCTGTTCCCAACCACCCCAGTCTATCCACATGACTGAAGCCTTCAAACCTGGAAGCATGTGTGTGAATCTCTTCAGCTCCCTTTCTGAGGCCGAAACATTCCTGTTGCTACTGATTTCACGGATTGTACCTTCTTTTTTGGTGCCGTGCCCAGGTCTCACATATTATTGCTGAATTACACTGAACCATTACCCAATATCCTTACATACAATTTTCAGCAAATCACTCAATTATAGTTGGATTCAAGAAATTTGGGCGGTGATTAGCGCAACACCTTTATAGCGCCAGCAATTTGGACCTGGGTTCAAATCTTGCACTGTCTGTAAGGAGTTGTACGTTCTCCTCGTGTCTGTGTGGGTTTTCCCTGGGGGCTCCGGTTTCCTCCCACCATTTGAAACATACCGAGGGTATAGGTCAATTGGGGTATAAATTGGGCAGCATGGACTTGTATGTCAAAATGGCCTGTTATGGTGCTGTATAGATTTTTTTTTTAATTGATGTCTTTCCAATCTCCTCAAACCTTTTCTCAGGCTCAGGGCTCTGAGGTCTATTGTTAGTAACTTAGCTGTTAGTCTAATTAACATTATTTCTGAGAAGGGACTAAAACATGGGTGGTGCCTTACACACTGGGCTGGCACACAAGAATTTTAATCATAAAATGATTATAGAAACATTGAACCTATTGTCCAATAAATAGAAGTACTTGATTGGAAACAGGGTTCTATTGTTGCAGTAATTAGAAGCCCAACCTCAGCTAATATAAGGAACTATTCATAAATAAACAACAGTTCATTGACACTTCTCATCTCAACAGCTCTACCAGGATACCTGTGGTGCCTCCCTCTATAGAAATAAAACAATTCATATTAAGATCTCACTTTTAACTATCTCAATATTCCTCCATCTCGAGCACCTCAAACTCCATCAACAATTACACTTCTCATTAACTCTGCCCTTGGCCTTGACATTATCCTTTGTTAAATTCCTTCCTCTGGCTTCTGAAATAGTTTTTTATCATTGGAAATCTCAATGCACAAAGTTACCTTTTCTTCCCTGTTGCTCAATCTCAAAATTAACTCCTGACCTGAAAAATAAACAGGCATGAAAGATGGATTCATCATCGCGTTAGAGCAGTGGTTCTCAAACTTTTTTCAATCCACTCGCGTGCCACTTCAAGTAATCCCTAACCAACCACAGAGCACCTATGGCATAGGGGTATCACATACCATTGATACTCTGTGGTTAGTAAGGGATTACTTAAGGTGGTATGTGAGTGGAATTAAAAAAAGGTTGAGAACCATTGTGTACACTTCACTTACTCCTGTTATAATGACTAACAGTTGATTTTTTTTCAGGTGTGCTATCTGGTGAGGGGGAAAATGCCTCTGGTTCAAAGAGGCTTCCTTTGAATCAGGGCATAGTTTCCTTGTTTTGCAGTACAAACTTACAGGATCTCGCCTTACTTTTACATTCAAGGAGCAGACCTTCAGCAATGTAATATTTAAATAGATATTGCTGTGGGTCTGAACTTTAAGATCGTTGAAAAATTGTACTTATTGGACAAGAATTTTTCCAAGAGCTATTTCAAAAACTTCGCCAGAAGCTTTAACGAAAACATATTTGTGCACAATGGATTTCGGCGCTGGTCTCTGGAATTCTCAGCAAGGCCAAGGAACTGCTGCACAAGTATCTGGCGGGGTGGGGGACATGAAAAGAAATTAAACCAAAATAAGTTCAATTGATCTATCCAATAAGTTTTATTGTCCACATGTTTGAAACATACCCAACCTACCCAAGAAATATTTCAAAAGGACGGTATGTCTCCAGGTGGAATTTACAGACAATTGCCAAGAATATCTCTTGAATTATCTTAATTTGACTTGAGCAGCTAAATGGTTCACATCAAACGGCTGTGTAAGTAAGGCTGATGAGATAACCTTGTAAGCTAAATGCCATGATTAAGATGGAATTGGTAAAAGGAAGGTCTGTTCAATTTCTGGAGCAGAAATGTAGTAAGAAAACACACAGAAATACTGGAGAAACTCAGCTGGACTCACAGTAAAGATATATAAACTGACGTCAGACACCTACCTGCTTTTTGTTTATATCCTGAAGAAGGGCTCAGGCCCTGAAACCTCAGTAATATAACTTTAGCCCCATGGATGCTGCAAGACCAAATGAGTTCCTCCAACATTTCTGTGTGTGTTTTACTACAATCACACCTAAAATGATGACTGCTCTCACTTCCCACAGATAGAACATAGAACAATAGACCTGGAACAGGCCCTTTTCCTCACATGACTGGGCTAAACATATTAACAAATTAAACTAAAACTGCTGCTTGCACATGATCCATATCTCTCCCCACCCTGCATATATCTTGCAGCCTTTTAGATACCACTAATGTAACTGCTTTCTTCTTTATCCTGTTCCAGGCACCCACTACTCTATGTAAAAATAATTGTCCCGCCGGACTCATTTGACTACTTCTCCCACCTCAACTTTCCTCCCCCATCTTCTTAAACGCCTGTCCTGTAATATGTGACCTTTTTATCCTGGGAAAAAGACTGCCTGTCTTGCCTCTCATTACTTTATAAATTTCTGTCAGGCTGCCTGGTCTACTGAGTTTTCCCAGAATTTTCTGATTTTGATATTGGAGCAGACTTTCCCAAATGCAATCATGACTGATCATTCAATTTTAATACCCTCTTCCAGATTTCTCCCCCTGTCCCATGATCCCTTGACAACTTGGATAAATATCAAATTCAAGTGCATTTAATGGCTTGGTTTTTGCTTCTGTGGCAGAGAATTTCATAGGCTCGCCGTGCGGATAAATTGGGATACCATTGGAATAGTAAATTAACGCTCCAGATTCTGAATAATATTCCAATGAAGGTTAAAGTCTTGGGAGTCCACATCAAAACGAGGACATATTGCAATGAATTTTTTCAATCCTGGAAGATTGGGCTGTATTTTTAGTTCATAATGTAATGGAAAATATTTTTAAATCAATCCTTATATTCCAGGGTTATGCCAGTGTCTTTAAATTATTAATTTTGAACCTGCCAACCTCGTCTCTGCAAAAGAAATCTGACGATTGGACCACGTAAAATAAAAACAAGGCCACACCAAATGTTTTCAAAGCACTGCCACAAAATATGAATTAAGTGGTAATAAAAACTGACTTTCGAAGGAAACTTAAACTTGTAAGGAAGTGCATGTGCAAGGGAGAGGAAGAACTTGGTAGGATCGGTCATTTGAAAGAGTCAGGGCTTATTTGCACATTCAAGCATTCGAGGTGGTTAATGTTTTGAGTCGGCTGTCAGATCCTGTTGTTTTTGGCTTCTGATGGCTCAATGTCTTACTGAGAGATGCCAGAAAAGGGATTTTTTTTTCCCAGCATGCAGTTTACTTGACTTTATACTCTGATCATTTAAATTTTAAAAAATGGCTAGATTTCCAAAACAGTGGAAAGAATTAAAAAGATGTGCTGTGTGCAGGGAGCAGTAGCCTAAAGAAATTCTGCACACAAAATGTATGAGACGCAGTAGAAATTATTTATCAGTGGCGCTGCAGAATGCGTGAAGGAAGATGGGTCAGGAGAGGAAGTGCATCTAATAAATTTAGAAGCAAACACAAGCATTTGCATTGGTTTGGAGATGTAATATTTTAGATTTGGAAAATAAGTTAGTGGTGAATAAAATGAAGTATTAAAAAGTGCACAAGAAACTTCTAGGAACATCATATGAGAAGAAAACTGGGGAAAAGCATAAGGTGCATTGAGTCTTGGTGTTTGAACGTAGCAAAACCCACAAAACTGAAGAGGGAAGAAGGAATTATGATATCGCTATGGGAGGAATGTTTTCAGTTGGCAGATATGAGCAGAGCCGAATACTGGAGGTAGTTTGCAGGAGCTGTGGTTAAGGTTGGGTGAAGAACTCGTTACTAACAAAGATGAGATGGATTGGAGGATTTCCTCATGTTTCAGGTGAACGGTGTAAATTTAAATTTAGACATACAGCCATGGTGGTGAGTGTGATGTTGGGAAAGAGGAATGAGCCATTGAGGGAAGCGAGACAAAGTATCAACAAGGCAGCCACAGGAACTATATGGACAACTTCTCTTTATTCCTACTCAATGATGCCTGTGGTCACTTCTCCCAACCTGATAATATACAAAATGAGCCTGCGGAAAACACTGCACAGATTTGAGAAGTCAGAAGCCAGCTAACTTTGAGTCCTGTTGAGATAATAGAGCAGAAACATTGATTCTACTTCCCTCCCCACAGATGCTGCCTGACCAACTGAGGTATTTCCACCATTCTCTACTTCAGAGTTGCCCCTTTTGTAGTCATTTCACCTAACTCCACAACAATGGCCTCCTTTGGCCTGGTGTGTGCACATGCCATCTCTCTAAGACCATAAGATATAGGAGCATAAGTAGGCCATTCGGCCTATTGAGCCCACCCCGCCATTCCAGCATGAGCTGGCCATTCTCCCCATTACCTTTGATACCCAGCCAATTCAGATAACAATCAATTTCTGCCTTAAATACACCCAATGACCTGCCCTCCACAGCTGCATGTGGCAGCAGGTTACGGAGGTTCACTCCTCACTGGCTAAAGAAATTCCTCCACATCTCTGTTTTAAATGGGTGCCCTTCAATCCTGAAGATGTTCCCCCTTGTACCATGTGAAACAATTATACTCTTGAACAGGTCGTTGTCTGGCTTCTCCTCATCAGATAATAGCTTTTACCACCCCAATGGCTAGGAGAGCAATTCTTCTCAAATGGAAGGACCCCATTTTCTCAAACCATGGCCTGTTTGAATTTAGAGAAAATTAGAAGTGCTACATTTGATTCCCCTGTTAAATATGAAGAAACTTTATGCCCATTCAGACAATATTTTTGTATGATATAATTTGTAACATTTTTTTCCGATTTATTGTCCCTTCCTGATACCATTCAGTTTCTCTTTTGAGTGACGACCAGGCTTCCTATGTTTGATGAACGCTGATGCAAAGTGTTCCAGTTTTTGTTTTAAGATTAGCATAGAGGGTTTCACTATTTAGTGAATTATTTTTTCTTCTTGTGGGGAGATGAAGATACTATTATAATTTACTGATTGTTGTACATTGTAATCTTTTCAATTATGTATTCTTATTTTCTCCATGCATTTATAATTTTTTTAATTAAATTTTTTACAATTTTTAAAATCAATAAAAAGATTGAAAAAGAAAGAAAGAAACAACTGTACTCATGCTTTGCCCCATTAAGTCCAATGCAGGGTTCTTAATGGAATCTCTTTTGTCCAAATAGGGAAATCTTTCCGAGATGAACAATGTGAGGCAAGGAACGGGTATCAGACCGATGCCAAAGGGGTCAAAACCTACATGGAGTGGGTTCCGAAGTACGCTGGAGTAATCCCTGCAGATGTGTGTAAATTAACCTGCCGAGCGAAAGGAACAGGATACTACGTTGTGTTTTCCCAGAAGGTAATGAAATGTACACACCCACTCTGTTCACTAGTTAAGAGTCCAAGATGAACTCTATTATCAGCTGATTGTACGTACACCACCAGATGAAACACCATTTCTGTGGACCACAGTGCACACACATCGTACACGCATCGTAATCATGTCAACAATTTGACCGTGCTGAAAAGACTCAGCAGATTTGTGAAGATGGAAGCAGTTAATTTTGAGTCCTGCTGAGAGGACAAAGACCAGAAACATTCGTTCTACTTCCCTCTCCACAGACGCTCCCTGACCTCCGAGGTATTTCTATTCTCTATATATGAGATAAATGTGCATAAACATTCAATAGTAATTTAATCCATTTCATTAATAAGAGACTCAAGGAAATTGTTCATCAATCTCACGCCCTGCAGGAAGAAACTATTCCCCAGCCTGGCAGGGCTGATTTTGATGTTCCTGTACCTCCATCCTGATGGTAGTGGGTCAACGATACTGTGTTCTGGATGGTGGGGATCCTCTTTGAGCCTTATTAACCAATAGAAGTGAATGAAACTGATATCCTGAGAGTGTTAGACTTGTGGCAACCATGACACAAAGCTGAAAATGCATGCAGATTATTTGGGAAAATAATAACTCTCAAGGTGTAGACTGCTCATCCTGGCTCTGCCTGTATCCAGGTATGTGGCTTTCCATTCCACTCTCGATTGCTCTTTCCTCCTGGTTATCCTCTTTGCTTGTAGGTTGCCTGGAGAAGGGAAACAGGCATTCACTAGCCCAGTGGTCCCATGTAACACTTGCCCAGTAACACGCGTGTCTCAGCATATGCATTCAAACAAGTCAGCCTGGCTTGAAGCAAGTTCTACCAGTGGTTCTCAACCAGTGGCCCATGGCCCACTGGTGGGCCATATTTCTTTAAAAGTGTTAAATAAGATAACTTTAAATTAGATAAGGATGTGCAGAGTTGCCTTTGAGTTGAAAATATTGCTCAGTCATTGCCACTCGTGGGCCATGGCATGTTAGGCTGGAAACCAGGTGGGCCTTAGACCGAAAAACGTTGAGAACCACTGCGAGTCTTGACCAGTCTGTCCAACAGTTGACTCATTTTAAGTGGAGTGACGTACGGGATTGGGTGGTGCACTCTACTGAAGGGTAAAAGATGTACTGGGACACTCTTTTTGCCAATGTCTGGAATCCCAAGCAAAAACAGGTCTGTAATGACGAGCGCAGCCCAACCTTGAGTGGTAGTATAGCCTGAGGTTTGGCCATCGGCGACGTCCTCACACAAACATTCTGTGAAAAAAGAGGGTGTATTGTATTGTCTCTGAGTTAAAACACATGGGCAGAATATTTTCTCAGTTTGTGACAGAAATTGTAAATCTGTTTGTATAAAGGATGCATTTTAATACACTTTTGGAGTGGAAAGGGATTAGTGTGTACATCTAGTCAGTGATGGCACACAATCCAGCTGTTAGGTTCCACAACAGCCATCTTGTGGCATTGACCTATCTTGAGCTCAGTTCTTCATTAAAACAAATCTCCCATAAATTCAACCCTTGGATTAAGTTATTTTCGTAAGAACTCTGAAAGTTTGGATTATTGCAGATACACTAGAAGTATGTCTCAATGGCGAGTGTTGAGAAATTAAATCGTGTGACTTCGAGCCCCAGTACTTCAGTTAGGCAGTTAAATTCCATTCACTAATTAAAATCATGCAATGTTGACTGTGAAATTGCTTGCCTCTCTAGATTAGGGAGGGAAATATGTTGCCTTTATCTTGGCCTGCCTATCTGCAGCTTGCAGCTATGGTCAGTCTTGAAGTGGCCTGAAAATTACCTTGAAGAACTGGCAGGAAAGAACATTAAACATCAGGACGCCATTCCATGAATGAATTTAAAAAAGGATCTTAATGAACGATAATGCAAAGTTAAAAATGAATTGGTGCCGAGTTGAAAGCATATTTTTACAGCAAAAACTTCGTGCTAAATAGTGACCAAAATGTCTTAGTATTTTGGCTCTTTTCATCTATAATTGAAGAAAGATTGTGTTACCTAATATCCCTGCCAACAATAATCTAACGTTTCATCAAGAGAGCCAGCCTGTGCTTTGTTAACATTGGGTTTGACACATTTCTTCTCCACCCACTGTTACCTTGTGATCTATAACCGCATCCCAATTGAGAAATGTACTTAGTGGCTGCGCCTTTGCAAAGACTGTGGCTTCCATGATGACATTCATTTTGCATCAAGGCCAAGGGTTGGGGGAGGGGAGAGGGAATAGCTCTGTAAGGGTGTAGCTCAGAAGCAAGACATGGTTGGGTTAAGTGCTCATTAAAGAGTTAGAAAGCAGCTAAATAAGGAAGAATACATTCTTGGAGAGTTACTGCTCGCACTGCTCCTGTCCTAGAAAGCAACTAACTTCTTTGCAGCACTCAATGAACCATGGCTGGACTCAAGAGATATCATGTCTGATTGGTGACCTCTCAGTCTAAAACAATCTTTACTACAGGTTATCTGAACTTGCACTATTTATGCCAGTAACTGGTCCTTTTGAGACTGTTCATGATTTATAAACTGGAAAAACAAATTCAGCCTCAATATTCCTCAATATTAACCCAGCCTCCCAGAGTTCCAGGGTGGGGGGTGTGGAGGGGTGCAAGATGGCATCTATTGCTATGTCACCTCAGCCTCTCCAATGGTACCCGTTACGTCTGTTTGGACTCACTATCCCACAACTTAACCTGGTCGGAATTAAGATCGCCTGCATCCCTCGATCATTCTGCTACGCTCAAAATTTTCCGACCTAAGCTAGCCATCTCCCAGTTTGTGATTTATCTCCTCTCCGAACTTGTCGATTCGAGTGATGTTCTACTTAAGGTATCCTGACCTTTCGGAAAAAGCATCTGGAAGCGTTTACAGCCTGGAGGTCCCTACAATCTTCCGAGAAAACAAAAATAATTCTGGCAATTGATTCCTCCACTACAGAGGCGTTCTTGTTTAACTGAATTACTATTTAATTGGGCTTTACACGAGAGATGATGGAAGGTCTGGATAATATTGCATGACTGACAGCCAAGGCTCTGAATGTGGAGTATCAATTGAGTTAAAACACCAACATCATTAGATTTCTAAAACAAAATATTACAAAGTCCCCGTCTAAGAAAGATCACCTGTTCTTGCTCTTAATTTCATGATGGATTTCCTGACGGCATTGCTCCATGTGTAGTTTGTCTGCTCGGCACAGAAGGAGAAAGAATAGGTGGTCCTTGTATCTTTAGGAATGGCAGTACAATACCACTGTTAGCAAAGCCATCAGGAAAGAGGTCTAGGTACTTCAGGACGTTGTACCACCAGGTTCAGGAACAGTTGCTACCCTTCCACCATCAGACTTCTAAATGACAAACTCAATCAGAGACTCATTGAAAGACATCTACTTTGCACCATTATTTATTATTGAATATTTATTTTCTGATTGCATGGTCAGTTTTTTTGCATTTCTTTCTTTATTTTTTTCTCCCTTTTGTATGCGTATCTTTCTTTGAGTAGTTTTTTTTTGCACTACCGATAAGTAGAAATTCTGCCTGGCCCACAGGAAAAAGAATCTCAGGGTTATATGTGATGTCACGTATGTCCTCTGACAATATATCTGAACTTTGAATACTGCAGGAGATCCAGGAATAATCCTGACCTCAGGTGCTGTCTGTGTGAGGTTGGGACATTGCTTCTCACTCCATGGCTTTCCACCCTAAGTCAGTAGGTTAGATGGCCAGCATAAATTGACAGAGGAGTTAAACAGGAAAGTCTGCAGATGCTGAGGTTGAGTGCAATACACAAATGTGCTGGAGAAACCCAGCGGGTCACGTAGAATCCATAATAAGTAAAGGCCTGGGCCCTTCATCAGATATAAGAAAATGCTCCTGAGTAAAAAGGTGGAGGGAGAAGGGGGCAGGAGGATGATCAAAAGGTAAGAGGCCACAGATAGTGGGGTGGAGGAGAAAAAAGCTGAGGTGATGGGGAAAGGGTTGAGAGTAGTTCTCTGATTGAAGAAAGAAGGGAAGAGGGTGGGGAGCCAAAGGAAAGGAAAAACAGAGATTGGGAAAGAGAGAGAATTGGGGGTGGGTTACTGGAAATTGGAGATAGACTGCCAAGATGGAATACAAGGTTGTTCCTCCAATTTGCGGGTAGCCTCTGTTTGACAGTGCATGTGGTCATGGACACACATGTTAGCGTGGGAGATGGGTGTGGAATGGAAGTGGTTGGGCATTGGTAGATCCGCTGTTGCAGTGGTCAGAGCAGAGGTGCTCAGCAGTACCATGCAGTTTCCTAAATTGTACTTTGTTTCAATCCCCAGGTTACAGATGGAACGAAATGCCAGCCATACAGCAATTCAGTTTGTGTACGGGGTCGCTGTGTTCGGACGGGCTGCGATGGCATCATTGGTTCCAAACTGCAGTACGACAAGTGCGGAGTTTGTGGTGGAGATAGCAACACCTGCATGAAAATATCTCGAACTTTTACCAAGAGAAGGTAACATGAACCAATACATTTGAATGTAGCAGAATTAAAACAGGAAGGGAAAGTGGATAGTTAGGGTTGCAGGGGTACTATTGTGGGAAGTGGAATTGCTGTGTAAGCTGCTATAAATTTGATGGGCTGTAAGAGCTAAATGTGGAAATCAGAGTGTGTGGTATTTATAAATATCAAACACCTCACCTCTCCGACATGATCAATCCCACCCAAAAACTTGGAAGAACAGTCAAATTCCATCCAGAATTCAAGCAACCAGCAGCCTCAAGCAACTGGCAAAAAAAAAAATCGGGGAAAGTAAATAGTTTAAAAATGCATACGTTTAAAATTGGCACACCTCGCCATTAGTTCGCCAATCCATGCAACCACACAATCTCAGGCAACCAGAAAATACACTTCTCCGGCCTCTACCAACCTCATAGGTGCTGGATACCAGGGAATTTACTGCTTTAGCATTATCCCCACTGATGGAAGATTTCATTTTACTCTCTCATTACTTTGCGAGGACAGGAATGTTAATGCAGGGAAATGGAATATTACTCCCATTTCCTTTTCCTCATTTGCAATAATTGTTCTGGCTCTCATCTCCATCTGTATCTGGGGATTTCTGGTGCCTTGTCAACCCTGTCCCTCCCCCTCTTCTGACGGTGTAAGATCCGGTGGTCAGCAGGCAATCCGGAAGTGGAAGACAGCAATCTCAAAGATGAAAACTCTCAATAACAAGAAACCTGAAATTAAAGCTCATGATGTTGGGAAGACTCAGGTAGTGTCCATGGAAAGAGACACAGGTTAACTTTTCAGGTCAAAGCCCCTTCATCACAAAAGATTCTGCCTAAGCACAATTAATTGTTAAGGTTTCAGAAACTGTTAATGTTTCAAGATTGAGCAATTTCAACAAAGATGTTAATTGGTTCTCTTTCCACAAGCTCCGCTGGACCTCTGACCTGTTTTAATCATATTGTTCTTTCACTACATACACAGACTTTCCCATCACCATATGCAAGAACACCAGCTGTATTATTTACCCCTGGCTAATTAAGTTTAATTCAAGTGCCTTCATTCCTTCTTTTGATACAAAATATACCTGAACAAAGAGTCCATCTTCAAAGGAAATGAAAGGAAGGGCCTGGTAGCAGGAAGGAACTTTCCTCCGTGGCATTGTGGATGAGATCACCACCATTTGGGACCCTAGTGTAACCTGATTGACCATCATGTTAATACATCTGAAAGTAGCCTGATTCTCGTAAAAGTCTGAAGATGCTTGGGTTGAGTGCAATGCTCAAAAGTGCTGGAGAAACTCAGCAGGTCATGCAGAATCCAGATGAAGTAAAGGGTAACCAACATTTCGGGCCTGGCCCCTTCATGATAAAGGCCCCAAGCCCGAAACATTGGTTTCCCCTCACAGTACAACCCCGATTATCCAAAATAGTCAGAACCGGGCCTATATCAGATAAACTTTTTTTTTTCGGATAACTGGTTATTTTTTAAAAACAGCCCATTAACAACAGCAAATAACTTTTATCAATGTTTAAACAACAACAAACAACAAGGGAAAGTTTTTTAAGCATTAAAATAATGTTTAATTCTCACCAAAAACATGCTGGCCTGCAAAGCCACCACTGATCACAGAGGCCTCCAAACTACAGCTGCCAATCCCCAACACGTCTCCATTGCTGCCGCTGATCTTCGGGGAGGCTCCCCGGGCCAGTGGAACACTCATTAGCGAGTCAGTGGGCTCCTGTCTCCCCAGTCACTGGAGCTTCCAACACCCAAGTCCCAACTCCGAATCCTACCCTAGGCCTACCGCACACCAGAGAGTCCGAGGGGAGGGGTCGGCGTCAGGAGCTCCAGTGTACCAAGGAAGGAGGGAGGGAAGGGGAAGGGGATAGGAGGGAAGGGGAAGGGAGGGAAGGCCACTGAGCCTGAGGACCCGCTCCTGCACAGGAGGCCACTCTCCTTGATGATACTGGGGTAAAGGTTTCTTCTGACCACTTGCAGCTGGGAGAGAGTGGCGTGCAGTTTGAGAGAAAAGTCAATGGGGCAGGTAAAGAAGAAATGGAAAGAGAGAGGGGAGGAGAGGGAATTTCTTTTCAACCTGTGAGGTCAGTTTCACTCCAAAAATATTTTCAGATAAGAGGATTACTGATTTGTTTCAGATATCTTCATTTGTCCAGATTTTTTCTTTAAATTTGGATAGATTAGGATTTCTGAGAATCCAATTTTGTTTCTTGAAATTGTACTGTACTTCCTATGTGTTCTGTGTGACCTGTTGAGTTTCTCCAGCCCATTTGTATCACATAAAATAAGGAGTAGGGATCAGACATCTGCAAAAGTGCAGGGAGGTCAGTGCTTAGCGGGCAGCAGTTAAGAAATGCACTTAAGATACGTTAATGAGCAGTAATTGTCAGGAAGAGAGGAAAGACTGTTTACAACAGTCTCCACACATTTACAACCCTGCCTCCCGTAGTTTTCCACTGACCTCCATATTTCACTCGATTATAACAGATGTTTCATTCAGTGGGTGGCAAATGTATACAGTTCAGAATGCCACTGATTCACTTCATGATCTGTGTTCAGGAGAAAGTTGAGGTACTGTAATTCTTCAAATACGGAATGTCAACCAATCTGCCCACCCCAGTTCACAGGCCAATTTAATTTTTTTTCTGACCTTGGAATTTCCTTCATTTCAACCCAAGGGAGTGATTTCATCCCCGAGTACCATTACGGAGACCTTCAATACCGTATTCCTGATGGCGATTTCTTGACCCCCTTGGAGGATTGTGGGTTCAGCCCTGCTTCTTCTTGCAGTTGGGTAGTCTGGATCTGTGCCAGGAATAGCCACAATGCTACTCCTTGGACTCCTGGGGCTGATCTATCAGTGAGGCATCTGTAGTGAACTGCCCTTACAGAACCACTGGATGGATAAGCATCCTTCTGTGCAAGAGTAAAGCATGATATTAAAGATAAAGCATGGTTGCAGGCACCATGACAGAAGTAAAAACATAATACTGGAGAAACTGAGCAGGTCTTTATCAGCAAAGATACCAGAGGACCTCAGAAAAAGTAAAGGGAGGGAAGTTTAGGGGAAATATCAGGGGTCATTTCTTTTACTCAGAGAGCTATGGGTGCCTGGAAAGCCTTGCCAGGGATGGTAGTGGAGGTTGAAACTTTAGGGGCATTTAAAAGGCTCTTAGACCGGCACATAGATGAAAGGAAAATAGAGGGTTATGGGTTAGGGTTGGTTTAATACTTTTTTTTTAAGGAATATATGGGCCGGCACAACATCAAGAGCCAAAGGGCTTGTACTGTACTGTAGTGTTCTACAATCTAAACATAACCAAAGTATGGGGCTTGAGCCCTTCTTCAATCTGTGTAGTGCTGTGGACATTGTTTTGTGTGTGCCCCGGGATACTGGAGACTTTGCAGCTGTAGTTGATGCCATGGTAAATCCCTGCATTATGGTTTTTCATGATATTTGCAACATTGCAGCCAATCCACAAAAGGGTTAAACACTTCATAGCCTGAGCAAGCCTCCTCTGATGTATATTGGCCAGTGCTAGGGTTTATACCACCTACAGCTCCTACAGGTTAAAACTTAGGAAATTCCAGCATTCCGCGGAATTTTGTGTAAAAATAAATGATATCAGTTGCAGACTGGCCTCCATTCAGTGACAGGGAAACTGGTCAAAGCAGTTTCCGCATGTCTTCTAATTTTAGGACCCAATTATTGAGGTCACAGGGACATCAAAGGATGCCATGTGGCCTGGTGCTACTCCTGTAACGTCCTTTTGAGATTCCCAAGTTCACAAATCAAGGGGCTTTCAAGACATAAACCATAGAGATGATAATCTCCTGCCCTTGAATGAAGGTCTGTGCAATGTTGTTGGAAATACTGTTCGCAAACACGCAATCCAGAAGTGCAGGCTGGCTGCAGTGTCTCACAGTCAAACACATGGACCAATGAAACTTTCAAGCATTAAGTGTTACCGGCAGCTTAATAAATAGAGCATGTGTACGTGCAGAATGTTAAGTCAACCAAGTCTTGGAGTAAGGTCTTGAGCTGTATCGGTGATTTCTGGCACACTGCTTGATTGCTCTCACAAGAACACAGGGGGAATCAAACGTACCCCCGGAAATATCCCAGCGTACAAAAAGAGATGAGTATAAATGGGCATTTGAAGGTCAGCACAGTAGCCGATGGGCCAAAGAGCCTGTTTCTCTGCTACATACCTATATGCTGATGTCATGGTCATCAGCCTTGTGCATCAACGCCCCAGGGGGCCCTGGCGAGAGACTGCAGATGCTGGAATCTGGAGCAAAACCCAATCCGCCAGAGGACCACAGCAGATTGAGCAGCATCACTGGAGGATCAAGAATGGTTGACGTTTCAGGTCAAACCCCTTCATCAAGACTTGACAAATACTTCTAGACTTGGGATCTAGCCCAAAACATCAACCATTCCCTCTGTCCCACTGAGTTCCTCCAGCAGATTGAATGATCCCTCTGAGAACCCTTCTTCCTGCCAAAGCACACTTTCTACTCTTTTCAATTTCAGGCCTCCACCCATTTCACCAGTCCACTTGTCGTCCTTCTCACACTTTCTCATTTCACGCGATATTGGAATCACAAGGACCTAATTTATGTCTATCTCAACCAGCAGTAGTCTTGGTGTTGCACCTGGGGGATGCTTCGAAAAGCAACATTTTTTTCTATCCGTTCTCCAGTTCAAATTTTTATTTATTTATATATATATATATATATAAAATTTAGACATACTGCGTGGTAAGAGGCCATTTCAGCCCATAAGCCCATGCCATCCAATCACAGCCAAATACGTTTAGAACAGTGGAAGGAAACCAGATCACCCGGAGGAAACCCAGACAAGAGGAAAACATACAGGCAGCACGGGATTCGGACCCCAGTCCCGATCGCCGGCCCTGTGACAGTGTGTGAATCACACAGTGTGATTCGATCACAGGTCCCACTCTACTGCAGCCTCTGTTGTCGCACAAACTTCAATTCTTCCAACAAGTGAATATGTTGCATTTGGCTTTTGAACATTCAGGTTCACAACAACACAGGTGATAACATTGTTTTCATCCATCTCCTCTGTCCCTTCTTCCATCAATATAATTGAGGCAATGGGACATGATTTTCCTCAAATCACTGTCAGCTCTCCTTAGGCAGTATTGTTAAATATTGCATCTCGCACTGCACCAACTGTGGCATGTTTATCCTTTTCCTGGGTTTAATATTTATCTGAGTGAAATATGGAAGTCTGCAGAAACTGTGATTGCAGTAAAAACACACAGGAATGCTGGAGGAACTCAGCAGATCTTGCAGCGTCCACAGGAGTTAAAGAAGGCAGAGGGAAAAGGGAAGACATATATGTTTTTTACACACTTGCTGTGTTCCAGGAAATGATTGCCATTTTCCCGGAATGCAGTCAATTTAAAAAGATTGGAACGGGAATAAGGAGTCATTTCCGTTCTGATATTTTTCCTCCTCAACCCCTAGTAAATTTCTCAGAATGCCTGCAGTCTAAAGTTAACTGAAGGCATTCCAGGAACCACGGGCTAATGAATAGCACGTATCAATGATGTGCGATTCCCGTCACACTCGACATCACTGCAGTGGAGCTATATGTCCCACGTACTTCAGACGTTGAGGTCGATGTCGCCGCAGTGACGTTGCAAGCCCCACTCCTTAATCACCGCATTTCTGGCATTCTGTCTAAACACGCGGTGTGATACGGACGTTCAGAGTTTTTGTGAATGCCCACTCCACTTCAGAACAGAAAAATCACATAAGTTCTATGTAAAAAAACATAAGAGAGAGATGGAGCTAGGGGAAAGGCATCAGGAGGAAGAAAAAGAAGGGAGGGTGGTTTAACGGAAACCAGATAAGTAAGGAGTCACCATCAGCAGAAATTGTCTGAAGTGCATCTTACAGTCAGAGAAAGAGAAGCAAAAGAGAGCTTCCCCCCAGAGACACCAACTGTCTGTGGATTCACCTCCAATGCACCCTCAGCACCCGCAGCTGCACAGGGCCCAATCCAAACCATCAGCAGCCTGAGCTCCAGATCCAAACCTCCAACATGTTTAGGAACCTTTCAGTGCTCTCGGCCCCCTCTTGCATCCCGGTTCCGATACCTGGTACCCCTTCAGCCAGTCTCGAGCAGTCTGCCACCGGGTGCGAGTCCCTTTATCACAGTCTCCAGCCACCTATGTTTGGCCTTTGACGTTGCGCAGACCTACATAAATCTACTCAACAAGCTAAATATTCTTTGCATCACACCCATTACCTGTTTTTTTTTCTGCATCCATGTGTCGAAGAATATTTTAAATGCCCCTATTGTCCTACCCAATTCCCACACCCCCCCCCCCCCAACCACCCATGACAATGCATTCCAGGCACCAACAACTCTGTGTAACAAAATATATACCCCTGACACCTTCGCTAATCGTTCCTCCCCCTCACCTCGTACAGATTGTCTTCTAGTGATTAGTACTCTTCCCCGTGGATGAATATGCTGGCTGTCTACCTTATCTATGTCTCTCTTAATCTTGTAGATGTCTGTTAAGTCATTTCTCATCCTTGTTTGCTCCAAAGAAAAAAGTCCTAGCTCTGCTAACCTTGCCTCATTCTCCAATCTAGGCAACATCCTGGTAAATCTCCTCTGCACCCACTCCCACGTCCTTCCTGTAATGAGGTAACCAGAACTGAACACAATATTCGAAGTGTAGTCTAACCAGAATTTTAGAGCCTGTTGTCAAACTCTTTCAAGGCTTTGGAGGTGGTGCAGAGGAGGTTTACCAGGTTGATGCTAGAGATGAGAGCATTAGCCTATGAGGAGAAATTGAATCTGGGACTGTACTTAGTGGAATTTAGAAGAATGAGTGGGGGTCTTATAAAAATGTATAAAATTATGAAAAGTCTGGATAAGACAGAGGTAAGTAAGTTGTTTCCATTGATGGGGGAGACTAGAATGAGGGAATATAGCCTCAAGATTCAGGGTAATCGATTTAGGGCAAAGATGAGGAGGAACTGCTTTTCCCAGAGGGTGGTGAACCTATGGAATTCACTGCCCATTGAAGCAGGGAGGTCACCTCAGTAAATATATCTAAGACAAGGTTGGATAGATTTTTACACAGAGAAGGGGGGGAAAAGGCAGGTAGGTGGAGATGAGCCAATCATCAGATCAGCCATGAGCTCATTAAATGGAGGAGTAGGCTTAATGGGCTGGATGGCCGACTCCTGCTCCTATTCTCATGTCATACATTCAAGTACGATGTAACAAAGCACTGAAATACTTGTTTACTGCAGCTAGTTGGCTATAAGATTATGTCATTAGCATTGCTGATGTGTTTTATTGTCTCCGCAGTATTGGGTACAGAGAAGTGACAAGAATTCCAGTTGGGGCACTCCATATCAAGTTGAGGCAGCACAAACCCAAAGGCCAGCAACGGTTTACTGCTTACCTGGCCGCTAAAAGGAAGAACGGGGACTACCTTTTCAATGGCAAGTACATGATCTCAACTTCGGAGAACATCATCGACCTGAATGGCACCGTGCTCAACTACAGTGGGTGGAGTCAGAAGGACGACGAGATGCACTCAATGGGACATGGCCCATTGAAGGAGCCATTGATCATTCAGATTCTCGCCACTGACCCTCGGAAACCAGTTGACGTACGCTATAGCTATTTTGTCCCAAAGAAGCAAGAGCCTGCCACCAATGAGAATGCCATCAAAACTCTGACTGCGCAATCCCACTTTCCTAAGTGGATGACGGGACCCTGGTTGAAATGCTCCAGATCTTGCAACACTGGCTGGCAGACGAGAACCGTCCAGTGCAAGAACAGAGAAGGGAAATTAGCCAAAGGGTGCCCCCTGATGCAAAGACCATCAGCATTTAAACAGTGCTTTCAGAGAAAATGTTAATGCACGTTAACCAGCGAGGGTCTTTTTATTTAATCAATTGTCGTCATTTCATTTTCTGTTTTAAAGTTTTTGGAGGAAGTGAAGGAAAATCTTGGCATGAAGAAGAAGTGGCTTCAACATCAAGAACGTGGGAAGAATCCGTCTCGAGTTCCAAACAAATGCACATTGGAGAGTGAGAGGAGGGGAGCATTGGACACACAGCCCCAGGGGTCTTCCGACTCTGAGAACGAGGAAGTAGAAGACGATGGCAGCTGGCATGTCACCTACCTCAGATGACTCCCTCATCCACGTGGAAATGAGAATCCTTCCCGTGACTATCGGGCAGTACATTGATCCTTCCCGTCCCTCCCAAAGAAAGCAGTCTTGGCACAACCTTCATTTTGCTTTGCTCTTGTGTGACCTCTCTATTGAGCCAGTTACTGATTCTGGGAGCTTGACTGGTAGAGTGCAGCATCAGCTGAATCCTCTCTTGCTCCCAGCAACAGTGCAAGATGCCACTGGGAGAATGTTCATGAAATGAATAACTGATATGCCGTCTCCTGGAGATCAATGCACTTTGCAAATTCCAGGTGAAACATAAGCCACAGTGACTGCAACAGTTTAGTGCTTAATGTTAATGCCTCTCACTACAATACCGGGTTGTGAACTTTCTTAATGTGTTTCCTCAATGAACAGTTGATGAAGGACTATACAATTCGACTTTATAATTGCAAATTCGCCTGGCACAAGAGTGGAGCTCTGTCTGGAATTCAATAGCTGAACGCAGTCAGGTATTGAAAATTCACCAACTAGACTGACTGGTTTCCAATGCCCACCTAGAATTGCTGAATGAGAAAATGGAAGTTTGAGGCCACACCAAAGACTTCACACCTTTCCGAGAAAGTTGTGGTTTTACAAAATATCCACATCAATTATCATCTTAACTTGATGCTTCAACCTGCTGTAAACCCTGTTTGGCATGCATTGGTGTGTCAGTGGAACACAGAGAACTGGAACAAAGAGAAAGAATCAGCTTGTGTTTCATCTGATTGAAGGATTTTTTTTCCATTTGGCATGTACTTTATCCACAGTGCAGGCAAACCGTGTTGTAAACTGATGGGAGCAAGGGATCAGTTGTCAATAAGGTGCGCTGAGATGAAGAAACATCATTTCTTTGCAAAGTTGTCTCAAAAGGGGATAGGAACAATTCAGGTCTGGTTCGGATATTTGTTATTTCATCATAGTTCATCCAAATGGACAGATGATAGCAGTTAATGATCAACATGAGTTGTCTTCTGAGATTATAACTTTCATGCACCAATTGCAGTCACTTTCCAAGGTTGACAAAGATGCTCTCAATACTCAGATGTGAGTTAGCTCAAAGTTCATCAACTTAATTGCAAGTTTTCAGTAACTGGCAATTCCACAACATGAAATCCTACAATAGACCTATTTTGAAAAGACCTGACCTTTCCACTCAAGTTGTTCAGTCGAACACAGTCTGCTGGAGGAACTCAATGGGTCGAGAAGCATCAGTGAGAGGAAAAGAAAGGTCAACTTTCGTCCAGACAATGAAGGGTCTCAGCTCCCACCAATGCTACTCGACCCGCTGTGTTCAGCTTCAGATTCCAGTATCTGCAATCTCCTGCTTGTTAGAATAACTGCCTCAAAAAAAAATCCAGACCATGTAGTACAAGATGGCACCAGGATCAGCCTTGGTCCAATGGGGTCCAAGTACACACATCTTAAAACATCTCTGGTTTACAGATGTGAGCTCACCAGACGTCAGTTGTAAGAGGACAATTAGTTAAGTCATGGCTTCACTCACTGAGTTCCACGATTTGTCAAGGGACACGGTGATTTAATTTGATGATTTTTTTTCACAATCCTGCATGGGCCTCGATGGAGTCGTTTAGGTGTTTCCGATTAGCTGGCTGTGATTTCCATAGTAACCATCAAACCACCGCCAGAAGTTGTCTAATCATAATTTATATGCAGGTGGGAAAATGTGCAATGTTTATAGTTAATGTTTTCAATTCCCTGTTCCCTCATCTTAATGAAGCTCTCAGCTGCCGTACGAGCAATTCAGATCTAGTTAAGAGTTACCTAGTTATCACTTTCTAAATAGCTCTGCTTTTACTGATTCTTACTCTTGTCCCTGCAAAGTCAAATCATTCCCATTTATCAGGAGAAACTGATGCTGACAGGAGCGCTCTGCTGTTGAATTGGGACAAGAGCACCATGCTTGCCAATGCAGTTGAGACCCAGTCACGTTGATGTGGGACTGGAGTCATGTAGAAGCTGGCAAGAGCAGCAAATTTCTTTCCCTGAAATACGTCAACTGGTCACTTCAGCACTTGTGATAACCCAAACTCTATCGTCACTTTCACTGCCGACAGCCTTTTAATTCCAGTCTCTTTTTGAACCGAAGCCACAAACTAACAAGAGGAGATTTGGTATTAGTTTTTGTTTTGTCCAGACTTCAACCTAACTAAGGTACATGTGACTTCAGTCCCTATGAGCCTAGTTACATAACCACTACGTTAAATGCACAGAATCATACTTTTCCTGGTGCTTGATTCCAGTAGATCAAGTAAAGATTAAGACCTGTTATTGCTGAGATAAGACTATTCAGCTCATTGAAGTTGTTCCCCTGATGGCTTCACCCTTACAGCCAATTTAATGACCAGTATCTATTCCTGTTCCTGCCAGACTCCCTTAAACAGTATTGTAAGTAGCCTCCTTGCAAAATCAGTGAATATATTAGCATAGGTCTCACTTGCCCCACAGAGGAGAAGAATTGCCACTCATTAATGGGATTGACTAACCACCCCGATTCAGAGTTCAAATCCCACCACAGCCACTGAGGAGCTAAAATTCATCCGGAGTCCGCCATAGTCTGGCATGAGACCCACAGATCTGTGGCTGGCATATGGAAGGACATGCCCTTGTAAGCCATCCTGTTCAAGAACAAGTAGAGATGAGGATTAAAAACTAACCTTGGTGGTGTTCCCCATATCCTAGGAATGGGTAAATAAGAATAAAACCCATTGCTATAATAACCTTGAGAAGGGAGATCTGCTGCGATTTCAATATCACCATTTTTTTTTATTTATCCGACATTGGTAGGGCAGATCCATAAGGAAATATCTTTAGCCTTACTAATACCAAACTTTCTACAATATCCCCAAACTAAAACAATGCTTTGGAAAACAAAATTGCATGGCTGCCTTTTTAATTATATCTTATCTTTAATTAACTGTAATTATTCTATCTGAAATTATATCAAATTAGATCCTGTCAGAAATTTGCTTGTTCTTTGTTGAGTTACTTAAAAACAGTTGATCATATTGTCCCGATACTGAGACATACCTCTGTTCTCAAACCGATCCAAGCTTTTTAATGTGGATCAGTGGCTACATTAGCCACAATTAAATCATCCTGCTTCTCTATTCAATGTTTATAAGGAGTTCATAACTTCCAGAATCTGTATTACAGTTCCAAGGATTTGAAGAAAGCAAGGATGCAACTAACATGGCAAGGTTCAACTTTCTACTAGACTAGACTAGTACTGAAACCATGCAATTTCCACTTATAGAATTGCAGCAGAATATGTGTCGACAAAGATCATTGTTTGATATGCTATTTAACGATTATTGAGGAAGCTGAAGTAAAATATACAAGGTGATTAGAAACCACCCTGGAATAGACGCATGTAGAAACTTAGCCATGTAGTAATTGCATCACATTTTGAGTGCTGATTCGCTGAACCCGTGCAGGCAGATATAGCAGCTGCAGTTTAATTGATGGGACCCACAGAAGATGCTTTTCCAGCATCTTGGGCTTATCAAAACCAAATTAATTTGCTCTGGTTTATCCAAAATACTCTGCTTGTATCAAAAATGGGTTTGCATTCCCTGAAGCAGAAACGCGTCCCTTGTCGGTAAATTGTTCTACTTTAAATCTGAGCACGATCACTCCAATGGCGATAATACGTAGCTGTTGAAAAGATGGCCCCTACCTTTTATTCCACAGCAATGAATCTGCTTCAGTCTTTGTAAACCATTCCTGTTTATTTCTAAAACTCATTCAGACCAATTAGGGAGGTAGTCAAGATAACTTATATAGCCAGTTGTTCAAACTAAATTCCTGGCAAGCACTGCATCTGAGTTGATATGCCATGGGGTTACTTGTCTCTTGGTAGAGAATGGTGTTGCCCTGCATTAGAGTGATCACAACCAACATGGAAAAGGATGGCAACGGATGGAGGGAGCTTTGTATTCAGATGACGGTTCATTAAATCTACAAAATCCTTTCACTTTGCTCTCCAAAGGAACCTTAATAAAGAACAACTAGAGTCCCCAAGAGGAAGGAAGGAAATAAAAAGCTCACAGCACTTGAAAGCAAATGGTGCTTGCGGTTACTATTTGAAATAGAATAGGTGAGGTATAAACTTGATTCTTCAGCCTTCATTTAAGGCTGATATCTGCTATACATTGTTACCTGTGGACACTATCTCGTGACATATTTGGCACATGTTACATAAGGGAAATTCCACATCAGGCATCCAGTGTGCTCTGGATGGAATGAGCAACTTCTCTCATTCCTGGGAAGCAGGATGAACTGCCAATTCAAAACTCAGCCCACGGGCCTTATAGGTTTAGGGGTTGATGGGGAGCAGAGAGGGGGAGGGGGGAGGGTGTGGAAATGGTTTGTGGGGAGGGTGGGATGGGTAGAGCGAAAGCACAATCATTTTCACTTGCAGCCTTAAATTCACCGATCTTTCAACAACAGATCCAAATGATTATATACATGTGAAGACAAAAGATTGGAAACATCAAGTCAGGCAGCTTGTGTGGGAGGAGAAATAGAATTAACGTCTCAAGGTCCAAGATCTGTGGTCTGATAAAGTGTCTTCAACCTGAAACATTCACCTTGTTTCTTGTTCCACAAATTCTGCCTGACCCGCTGAATGTTTTCAGCCCTCTCGGCTTTTGTTTTTGGTTCACGTGAGATTTTTTTTTTTTAGTTATCTCAGTGTGTGCTCTTGACAAGCAATGGATAGCCTCTACTGTGTCCCACCCTTAATGATTTTAATAGCTGGACTAGAGAAATCAGAATTATCCAAAATTGCTCGGCCATGTTTTATCAGCTCCCTGTTGAATTTAGCAGCATTAGAAAGACATTTCTGTTGTGAAAAGATTTCAATTGGGTCTCCACGAAGAAATGGTGGGGGGGGGGGGGGGGGGGAGGGGGTGAGAACTTCCAGTTAAATTGTGGATATAAATCACAAAGCAGAGCACTAAAAAAAATAATTTATTTGTGTTTGTACAACTCATGTGTGAATTTAATGTAACTGTTTTATTTATTGTTATTTAATTTGGATATCACCAGTCATGCAAATACTTTTGAGAAAAGAATTTGCTGTGGTGTTCCTAATTTACGATTGTATTTAATTTATGTGTCCCTCTTGTGAAATTTCACTTTTATTAAAAAAGAGTATATGTATGTTTACGTAATGTACAGCACTGGTTGCTTTGTGAACTTTTGTGATTGGCTCTTTCCCTCATGCAGTAACATTGATGTTTGTATCTCTCATGAGGTGAGCGGCACTTATCTTTTTTTTAAGTTAATTGACTGAGACAGGATGTCAAATCCGCTCGAATGCGTTTCAAAAGTGTAGCAGTTGTATAATGCATATTAATCCCGTCAAAGACATTTTTACCAATTATTTTAAGTGCAGCAGTATAGTCTGTAGTATACTGTAACATTTATTATTGATGTATGTGGAACTAATGCCAAAATTTATCTTTTTTTAATGCGTGAAAAATATATATTCCCAAATGCAACACCGCAGTCTTCACTGTTTAATACCGACATGTCATTTAATGGTTGAATGGAAGATGTTATTTCCATCTTCATTTTCAGCCCCGAGGTTTCATACGTTCCACACTCGCTCTTATCTCATAAACACAGGGATAAAAGAATGGGATTTGAGAAAAATATAGTTTAATGACTAATCTTACACGTCCCTGTGTGCAAGCAAGCATGTATTTTCACAATTCGGATTTCTGGTGCCTCCATCTCCCTCAGTTCAAGATGAAAATAACAAGATAACGAATGAATATTTATTGTCATAGACACAAGTGCGATGTTCCCGTGTAATGAAGGTTTTTCTTACAGCAGCTTCCCAGGTACATAAAACGCCCTGACAACAATTTAAATGCAATTAACACATACAACCCCATGAGGAGAAGAAAAAGATCATTGGAAAAGGAGTAGAAAATAAAATAATAATTTTTCACGGTTGCCCACTCGTGCACAAAGTGTGCTCGACCTCTCAATTGTGATCTCATGGTAGTGTTGTGATTTGGATGTTACAGATCCCCTGGATTTTGTTTTTAATGGCGGGATGCCATGTGGAACTGAAAACGAATGCAGGTCATAAGACCATAGACACAGGAGCAGAAGTAGGCCATTCAGCCCTTCATTTTAATCATGAGCTGATCTGTTTTCCCACTCAGTCCCACTGCCCGGCCTTCTCCCCATAACCTATGATGCCCCGGTTAATCTGGAACCTGTCAATCTCTGCCTTAGATACACCCAATGACCTGGCTTCCACAACCGGCTGTGACAATAAATTCCATAGATTTACCACCCTCTGCGTGAAGAAATTCATGCACAACCTCTGTTCATTTCTGCTCTTCTACCTGCACATGGTCCATATCTCTCCTTTACCTACATATCCAAGTGTCTCTCTGAAAACCTCTTAACCTCTACTATGGTATCTACTTCCATCACTACCCCCAGTAGCCTGTTCCATCCTGTTCTCTGTCTGAAAAACTTGCCTACACCTCTCCTTTAAACGTTGCCCTCTCACCTCAACTGCATCCTCTAGATGCCCAATCTATGCCTCTCAAAATTGTATGTTTCTACAGGTCTTCCCTCAGCCTCCAGTGCTCGAGAGGAAACAATCCAAGTTGGTCCAATCTCTCCCCATATCTCGTACCCTCTAATCCAGGCAGCATCCTGGTAACTCTCCTCTATACCCTTTCCAAACCTTCTATATCCTTCCTGTAATGGTATGATAAGAACTGCACACATTGAATAAATTGGTCAGCAGGGACTAGTTGGGCTGTTTACATGCTAGAAACTCTATCACACTGTAACCCCAATGCTCCTCCTCCTTGAATGGTCAACTGAAGGCTGTGACAAGGCAGAGAACTTAGTTTATTGTCACATATGTCAAGATACATGATCATGTTTGTTTTGCCTGCAGTCCCACAAGATATCACTCAAGTAAAACACAGTACAGAAATGCAGAGTTACAGAGAGAGGCCAGTTGGTATGAAGCAAAAGCATATCTACTTCACCTGTATGAGGTTCATTCAGGAGCCTGACCACAGCAGGAAAGAAACAGTCCTTGAATCTGATGGTGCGTGATCTCACACTCGTCAATCTTCTTCCCAATAGGAAGCGGGTGAAGAGAGTGCGGCCGGAGGTGGGATGAATCTTCTGTTACGTTGGCTGCTTTTCCAAAGCAGTGAGGGGGGTAGATGGGGTCAATGGAACCCACCCTCCCACTAGAATCCACCTTAGCCTGCATTTGATCCCATTCTCCTCTCCCTACCCTACCACCCACCCAACCCCCCCACCCCCACCTTTTTATTTAGGCATCTGCCTGATTTTCAGCACTCCTGAAGAAGGGCTCAGGTCCGCAAAGTTGACCGCCTCTCACTTCCTATGGATGCAGTCTGACCTGCTGAGTTCCTGCAGCACTTTTGCACACTACACTAGAGTCCTCAGATTACCTCTAACTCACCGAACACTTCTACCCACAGATGCTGCCCTGTCCTGCTGAGTTCATCTGCTCAATATTCCAGCGGCTGGGGATTTTTTGTTTCTCTTCAACACCTTTCCACGAGATTAACGTCCTGGCACCGAAATCGCTTATCTCCTGGAGGTCAGAAATTGCCCATAGACACTGCTAACATCCAGCGCCATCTTTTGGTGCTTTGAGAGTTTTGAACAAACTCTGAAAGCAGCCACATTTAATGTTTTTATCTATATTTTTAATTTTAGCCATATAGCACGGTGGAAAGTCCTTCCAGCCCAAAGAAACACATGCCACCCAGTTACACACAAACCCAGTATGTCTTTGGAACTTAGGAGGAAACCAGAACACCCATGGAAAGCCCAAGCAAATCAGAAGGAGAGCAGATTAACTCCTTACAGACAGTGCAGGAGTCAAACCTGGATCACTGGCGCTGTAATTGCGTTAACAACCCTTTCCATGCTCTCCAATTCACTTTCTCTTGTCAAGAGGAAGCACTCTTGAATGTCAACACACCACTGCAAGGGGCTCAGAGGTCAGTGTCTCCAATGGTGAGACCAGCCTATGTCCATCAATATTTCATTTCCACTTCTTCTTACCTCAACATCTTTGCCTAAATCCTGATTCAGCTCTTTTAATTCCACCCCCCCCCCCCCACACACTCCCCCCCCACACACTCCCCCCCCACCATCCCACCCCAGGTGCCTATCTTCTACATGGAAGGCAGGGAATGCAGAAGATGAATGAAAAGGTTGGGAAGTCGTAGATCGCAAGGAGGTCAGAGGGTTGAAGTTCACAGAAGGTCCGGACTGCCTTTCATACAAAACTAAAACCCATACTGAACCCAAGTCGGCCAGGGATAATCAAACCCCAGCCCTAATCAGTGGCCAATCTAAACCCACACTTTGGAATGTGTAAGCCTGCCCCTTAAATATTATCTCTTCATGGCCAAGGGGCAATTCCAGAGAATTCACAAACCCAGAACAATACTCAAGTTACCGGCAGCATCTTTGAAAGGAAATGGCCAGTCAATGTTTTGGGAATACCAAGAATCATGCAGTAGCCCAAATAAAGAAGAAAAGTTTGGACATGAATATGGTCAAGAGGGGTATGAAGGGATATATATGGTCTGGGTGCAGATCCATGAGATGGGCAGAATAATAGTTTGGTGTTCAATGCCTTTTGTAAAAGATTGCAGTTGGCACAATTTGTTAAGTTGCCCAGTGTTCAATTAATAGATATTTGGAGCATGGTACAATACAGAAGATAATAAACTCAGGATCATTATATCAATGGAACTTTTCTCTCATTTCCAAACTGTGCAAAACTTAATTTCTCATTGCTGTTGCCACAGAAACAAGATCATTGTTTTGTAGTAAAACAGGAAAGTCTGCAAACCCTGTGATTGAAGTAAAAGCACAATGCTGGAGAAGCTCGGCAGGTCACACACCCAGCATACTTTATATAGCAAAGGTAAAGATACATAACCAACACTTCAGGCTAGAGCCCTTCAACAAGGTATGAGCAAAATGTAGGCAGGCGGCCGAGGGGTGGGGGAGAGAGGCAGAGGGAGGAGCACAGTCCTACAGGCAGAGGGAGGGAGGGCACACCAGCAAACAGGGGGAGGGGGCATGGCTCTGTGAGTGAAGAAGAAAGGGGACGGAGAGCAAAGGAAAGGAGATGGAGGGATAAGAAAGAGAGGGAGAACGGGGAGTGGTCTAGCAGAAACCAGAGAATTCGATATTAATGCCATCCGGTTGGAGAGTGCCCAGATGGAATATTAGAAGTTGCAACTCCAATTTACAGGTGCCATTTTGACAATGTGAGGCACACATGTCGGCGCAGGAGTGGACATGGAATCAAAATGGTTGGCCACTGAGATCTCCCTGCCAATTGATGCGGACAAAGCGAACATTCTCAGCGAAGTGATCTCCCAGTTTGCAAGCATCCTCTCCAATGTAAAGCACCAGATGCAGTAGATGACTCCCTCAGATTCACAATTGAAGTGTTGCTTCACTTGGAAGGACAGTTTGTTTTGGAGAGTTTTTACAAGCAAGTAGAGATGCCTACTTTGATATGTACAAGATTACCTAAAGGCAGAGTGTGCAGGTAAATTCCATCTGCATTGGAAACTTAATTATTTTTATTCCTTTAGTTCCTTTCATGAAATCCTGAACTTTGACTGAAGTTTCTCTACCAACAAACTAGCACAGCAAAGACTATGGGCGTGAACACAAGGAATATCAGTCCATTGTGAAGCATTCCCATTGATACATGAACTCCCTTGAGACCATGTAAGGTCTTGCACGTGTGCTTTCTGCACGTATTCAAAGTTCACATTTCAGATGTATTGTCAGAGTACCCACATGACGTTAATACAACCCTGAGATTCATTTTCCTTCAGGCCATTTCTTATCTGTGGTGCAAAAAAAAACTGTACTCAAGTAAAGATGCATAGAATAAAGAGAGAAATGTAAACAAAGAAAGACATAGAACTCGTCCATAAATTCCTTGCAGCTTTATGGCACAGTACGAGCCCTTCAGCCAAAAATGTTGTGCCCCTTAAATATGATCTCTTCATGGCCAAGGGGCAATTCCAGAGAATTCCCAAACCCAGAACAATACATAAGTTGCCAGCAGCATCCTTGAAAGGAAATGGACAGTCAATGTTTTGGGAATACCAAGAATCATGCAGTAGCCCAAATAAAGAAGAAAAGTTTGGACACAAATATGGTCAAGAGGGGTATGGAGGGATATATATGGTCTGGGTGCAAATCAATGAGATGGGCAGAATAATAGTTTGGTGTTCAATGTCTTTTGTAGAAGATTGCAGTTGGCAAAATTTGTTAAGTTGCCCAGTGTTCAATTAATCGATCTTTGGAGCATGTGTTCATGGTACAATGCAGAAGATAATAAACTCAGGATTATTATATCAATGGAACTTTGATATAATCCAATCTAATCCAATTCTTCTCTCCCTCACACCCATAAACCTCTATTTTTCTTACATCCATGTGCCTGAAGGTCAAACCAAAAGGCTGAGTATAGGGTCAATGATTGGAGACTTATGATGAACAGGGACCTTGGATTCCATATTTATACATCGCTCAAGGTCACCGCGCAGGTTGATAGGATAGTTAAGAAGGCTTATGGGGTGCTGGGCTTCATTAGTCGGGGAACTGAGTTCAAGAGTTGAGAGGTCATGTTCCAACTCTACAAGTCTCTGGTGAGGCTACACTATTGTGTTCAGTTCTGCTCATCTCATTATAGGGACAAGGTGAAAGCTATGCAGAGGGTGCAGAGATTTACCAGGATGTTGCCTGGATTGGGAAATAAGCTTTATGAGGCAAGGTTCGCAGAGCTGGGACTTTTCTCTCTGGAGTGAAGAAGGATGAGAGATGACATTATAGAGGGCTACAAGATTCTGAGAGCTGTAGACAGGGATGACAGCCAACAACATTTTCCCAGGGCAGGAGTAGCCATCACCAGAGGACATATGTACAAAGTGAAGGTAGAAATGTTTATGGGAGACATCAGGGGTAAGTTGTTTTTTTTTTTACACAGAGAGTTGAAATGCCTTGTCAGGGATGGTGGTGGAGGCTGAAACATTGGGGGCATTCAAGAGACTCTTAGTCAGGCACATGGATGAAAGAAAAATAGGGTAGGGTAGGCAGGGTTTCATTTATTTTTGGTCGGAATATATAGGTCGGCACAACATCAAAGGCCGAAGGGCCTGTGCTGCACTGTGGTGTTCTCCGCTCTATATTCTATGCCTATTAAATGTCCCTATTGTACCAGCCTCCCAGCAACCATTCCAGGCGCCCACCACACTCTGTGTGAAAAACTTACCTCTGACAGCTCCATGAGACTCTACTCCTCACACCTTAGGTGCCCTCTGGTGTTTGCTACTGTCGTGTGGAAAAAGTTGTGGCCTGTCCACCCTTTCTCTGCCCCTCATAATCTTTATTTCTCTATGAATTCGCCTCTCATCCTCCATTGCTCCGAAGCGAAAAGCTCTAGTTCCGTTAACCTTGCTTCACAAGGTTCATTGCTTAAACAGGGCTCAACAATTAATGAGGACCCTCTCCATCCAGCACATAGCCTCTGTGAGTGGCACAGTTAGCACGATGTTATTATAGTGCCAGTGACTAGGGTTCAAATCCCACTCTGTCAGTTAGGAGTTTGCATGTTCTCCCTTTGTCTGCAATGGGTTGTTCCCAGGTGTTCAGGTGTCCTCCTGATGCATTATCAATAACTCCAAAGTTACCTGACTGAGAGGCTTTTATTACCATAAAGAGAAGGCACATCTCATGTGACTGACCTGAGGCCCGAGCTTGTTCTGGAGGAGGGGTTATGGCGTGGCTGCCTTTATTAGGGGAATCAAGGGGAAGGAGCCACAGCAAGGGGTGGGCCAGCCATACACATGCAAATAGTATTAACAGTGGTTCCACCACACCTCCCACCCTCCAAAAATGTACAGGGTTGCAGGTGAAGTGGGTGTATTTAAGTGGTACGGGTTTAAACGGAATTGGCTTTACCATGTTGTAAATAAAAGACCCACTTACCATCAGGAAGGAGAATCAAAATTGGAATGCCAGGCCGGGAAATAGTTTCTTCCCACTAGCTGTGAGATTGATGAATGGTATCCTATAACCTCGGGTCTCCTCTAAATGAAAGGAACAAATTATTCCAAAATATTTACTTTTTTTTAACAATATGCCTTGCTGTATATTTGTGATTATTACATGTACTGTGCATGTACAGTATATATGTGTGCAGCGTGACCTGGAGAAATGTTGTTATACATGTACAGTCAGATCGCAATGAACTTGAACTTGGCAAAGTGCTGGATATGGTATCAAGAGAGTGAAACAAACAACAGAACTAAAGATTCACCTGTCCTCCTAGTTTAAAAAAAACAAATGCAAACAATGCCAGAATTAAATTGTATTTTATTAAAATGACACAGAAATATAACCAGCCAGGATATTGCCAAAGTATAACCCAGTCGGAAAATACTACTCCTGGTGATCATCTTTTCTTATCGCTACAGGCTTGCGGACAATGTCACTCTATCTCTGCGTTTTCTCAACATTCAGATTGCATAGCCATCGATTGTCCCATGACTTTTTGTATCTCAAGCTTTGCTCCTTGCCTGATCTTGATCATACACTTACATAGAATAGGGAACCGTCCAGCACATGATCAGGCCCTTCAGCCCACGATGTCTGCGCAGACCGTGATGCCAATTGACACTAATCTGCCTGCTCATTAGCTCGACCCCTCAATTCCAAAAATATAAAGATACATTATATTATATATTTATGCCTTTCTGTGATTATTATGTGCGGTGCGTCGTCGGGTTGTATGTTTTCAGCCAGATGATAATGAACTTGAAGTCTGCCCTCAACCAAAGGCCAATGGGTAGTGATCACCCTGTGCCCTGAAGAAGACAACGAACCTTGGTCCTGAAACATATTGGTTGAGATCTTGGCTTTTCCCCTCCCTCCTCTTGACCATCATCATTTCCCTTTCACTTGTGCCACCTCTCTTCATCATGGCTACAGAACCAAATCAGGCCCTTTGGCCCAACCTGTCCATGTTGGCCTGTTTTGGCCCATGTCCCTCCAAAACATTTTTACCTGTGGACTTGACCTCTTCAAGCACTGCTCCCTGAACAGATTAAAAACATAGAAATGCTGGTCTCACAGTGTCCATAGGAGATTAAAAAAAATATATAACCAATGTTTCGGGCCTGAGCACTTCCCCAAGGTATGAGTGAAAAGCAGTCAAAGTACCTGATAGAAGGCCAGGGAGAAGGGAGGAATAGGCAGGGGGAGGAGTACAGATCAACAGACAAAAGGTGTTAATTGGATATGGATGGAAGAACAGGTGAGAATTGAATGGTGGGGTTGTTTTTGGCTCTGGGGAAGGAGAGTAGAGGGAAAGGAGACAGGGAAATGAGAGAGACAGAGCTAGGAGAAAGGAACTATGGGAAAAGATGGGTAAGGGGGCTAATGGAAACCGGAGAAGTCAAAGTTAATGCCATCTGGTTGGAGGGTGGATGGAATACATAGTGCTGTTCCTCCAATTTGAGGGATGCCTCATTCGGCAGTGTATGAGACCCTGGACAGACATTTCAGTAGGGGAATGGGATGAGGAATTGAAATGGGTGGCCACTAAGAGATCCACACTATTGTGGCAGACAGAGCCGAGGTGCTCAGCGAAACAATCTCCCGGTCTCTCCGATCTAGAGGAGACCACAGCGGGAGCACTGAATGCAGTAGACGACCCCTGCAGATTCACAAACGAAGTGTTGCTTCACCTAGAAGGATGGTTTGTGGCCCCGAACAGTAGTGTGGCAGGATTATTGACTCTGTTCCTCCATTAAAGGTCGGAGCCGAAACCCCAGCCTTCAGTTGAAAACAGCCATGACGAGGATATTGTTGACACGTTGCCCACCTCAGAACTGAGGTGCAGCTGAAATTCTGAATATGACAACAGCCAATTAACCTGTCCATCAACCCCTCTGTGGGATGGGGCAGGAAACCAGAGCACATGGAGGAAACCCACCTACAGACACAGTACAAACTCCGCAGAGGTCAGGACCTAATGTGGGTTGCTGGAGATGTGAGGCAATTGTTATGCTATATAGCTCGGTGACTTCTGCATACAACCTACCTCCCCCTCTTGACCCTCAAGATTCAAGGTTCATTTTATTTTCATTGTAATAAAACAGTGTTATATTACATGAAATTGCTTTTACCTGCTGTAAGGCGGACAAATTCGCCATCAGCAGAAATTGCCTGAATCACCTCTTACAGAGAAAGAGAAGAGAGTTCGCCCCAGAGTCACCATGTGTCGGAGTATTCGCCTCCAGTCCTCCCGCAGCCACACAGAGTCCAGTCCAAACCCGAGCTCCAGATCCGAACCTCCGACCCGGTCAGGAAACCTTCAGCGCCCTCAGCACCCCCCTCACATCCCGATTCCGATACCTGGTACCCCTCCAGCAGTCCGCAGCCTGGTGTGAGTCCCTTGACTGCAATCGCCAGCACTCGCTGCCTCCGTGGGTCCCTCACTTTGAGTCAGCACGGCCCGAAGCATGCGTGGGTCTTTCAGCCGCAGTGGCCCTCAATGGTCTGCCTCTCGGGTCACTGTCCCGTGGGTGGTTTCCTCTGCATCTGCCTCTCAGGCTGAGGGTGGTCCGTCCCCGTCCCCCCCATTTTCTGGTGCCCTCAGCCAGTCCTCTGCTTTCCCGGAGTCTGCAACCCCTCGTGGCCGCTACCGATCATAGGCGCCGGCATCTTGGGCGCAGACCCGAAGGTTGCAGGTTTGTAAATAAAACATCTGTCGGCTCCTTTAACGGGTTGTTCAAAGCTTGTACAGAGACTGGGCGGTTGGACCCCACGGGAGCACTGTGTCTCCTCTCCCTTCTCTGCATGGGTCCACACCAGGGTCAGCGCTGCCGTTACAGCAGCTCCGGCAGCGCCGCCATCTTCAAACAAACCCTCAGTCCTCGTGTCAGCCGTCCATTCCACACCACGGATGCTGCCTGGCCTGCTGAGTTCTTCCAGCAGCTCACTTTTATTCCAGTTACCAGGATCTGAGGTCCCCCTTCTCCAGTCATGGGTGATTCACAGCTGGAATCTGGTCATCTACTGCCACCTGCTGGAGGGTACAATCTTCTACAACTGCAGGCCATCCTGGGAATTCCAGTCTGGGCTACAATCAAATATGTCAACAATGGTAACAACACACAGAAATGCTGGAGGAGTTCAGCAGGTCTCGCAGCATCCAAAGGAGATAAAGATATATCACTGACATTTCGGGTCTGAGCCTTTCTACAGGAAGGCATCAAAATAAAAACTGAAGACTGCCAGGGGGTGGAGCCCAGACCAACAAAAGGTGTTCATGGATTATGATAAGAGGAGAGGTGAGAATTAATTTTGGCTCATTGAAAGCGGACAGAGGGAAAAGGATTGATCTGTCGAGAGTTTGTCTCCCGAGATGGGGAAAAGGGAGAGTGTTGCTCAAGATGGGCCAAGTGAATTTGGGGTCGGGGTGGGGGAAGCCAGCGAGCTCTTCATGGGTGCATGAGGCAGTACCAAAGTGCCAAAGTAGTTGTCGATGTAGCCGAGGAAGAGTTAGGGAGCCTTGTCTGTGTAGACTTGTAGCATGGCGTCAACAGTAGGTGCGATGTGTTACATTCTCCAATCTAGTTAAAGGTTTAAATGGGGTATACTTACGACTTCAATGTTGGAATTCAATAACTGCATTTTGTGTTTATTTTACACACATGCTTAATTTTGAATGGCCTATTGCGTGTGCTTGTTGGACCCCAACATTGATCTGTGGGAGCATCAATCCAATGACCAATAACCAATCAGCTCAGGGAATTTGCTGAGAAGATTGCCGAGCTGATCCACCATTCCTGAGGTCAGCATGGATAAGATGGGCTGAAGGCCCTGTTTCCATGCTCTGTTGCTCCAAAGACACCACCAGAGAATGGGTTCCTCACTGAGCCATGGGGAGTGAGTTAAGAAGGAAGACTGTAAAGAAGTCAAAAGAATTTCTCCCCTGCCCCCCACCTCTACCCCCCCAACGATTAAAAACAAAATATTCAGTTGGGTGCTATAAACTAACAAAATTTGTGCCACAAGCTTGCCTGCTCTTGAAATATCATGTGTAATGATAATCCTGGGATTAACATTTAGCCCAGAGCTATTTGTAATTGACAGCACTGAAGAACGCTGTGTGCTTAGTTCAGCTCATGAAACTACTGTTTTCAACTTGGAATGCCATTATAGTACGGGTTGAAGATATTTCCTTCTCCATGCTTGCACGCTGACTGGTAAATGTTAGCCAAGGCAAAAAGCACACGAAGGAATCCAAAATGAAGCAATGCAGCAAAAAAAACCTCTTAAATATAAAAAGTCTCGGGTGTAAGACAAGATCCTCGTTCCAATTCATTTCCCAGCCCAACCCAAATGTCTGCTGGAGTCTTGATTTTCAGGGTCCGGACCTGGAATGTTGGCTGACCACTCCTGCCTGACCCGTGGGGTTCCTCCCGCATCTCATTTGCTCGCTGACTATCCAGTGGCACGATTAGATGGTCAAAGACTTGGATTTACCCAGAAACTGGCTGGAATTCTTCAAAGGTTCGAAGAACAGCTTTTGTCTGCCGTGCACAGTAAGAAAGAGAAGCAGAACTGAGACCCTTTAGAGTGATCGAGGGCCCGTGGTTTTGCCTCCAGTGCCCCCCGCAGCCTCTGCAGCCGCACAGGCTCCAATTCGATGCATCAGCCAGCCAAGCTCTAGATCCAAACCTCCGGCATGATGAGGAATCCTTCAGCGCCCCGGGCTGTTCCATGCCCTCAGCCCTCTCTGGAATCCCAGTTCCAATGCCTGGTTCCCATGAGCCGATTTCCAGCAGCCTGTGGTCACCACGCCTATCCTTGTAAGGTATGCTCTCCAATCCAGGCAACACCCTTGAAGATTTCCTCTGCATAGCACTCACTTCTTTCCTGTAGCGAAGTCACGATAAAATTCCAAGTGGGGTCCCACCAAGGTCTTGAATAGCCGTAGCAGTACCTCTCAGCTCTTGAACTCAATGCCATGGTTAATAAAGGCCAACACACTATTGCCCTCCAATAACAATCCATGCCCTCCTAATAAATAGACCCACAGCCTCATTAGCACTGCGGATAGATGCAAGAATGAACAGGAAATGAAAATCATATTAACTGCAGATTCTGGAAGTCTGAAATAAAAACAGAGAATTCTGGTTCTGATTCTCAAAAGCATCCCAAAGTCTGTTCACACAACAGTTGTTTTAACCAAGCAGCAATGGTTTGTGAATGTAGGAAATGTGACAGATGAAGGGAAGTAAGACTTAACAGTGCCAGCGATCAGGTCCGGGCTGTCTGTAAGGAGTTTGCACATTCTCCCCGTGTCTGTGTGGGTTTTCTCTGGGAGCTCCAGTTTGCTCCCACCATTCGAAACCTACCAGGGCGAAGGTTGATGGGGTGTAAATTGGGCGGCACGGACTCGTGGGCTGAAATGGTCTGTTACTGTGCTGAATGTTTACATTTAAATTTAAAAATTTAAAGATGAACAGGGTGTGACTGCAATGGATACATCCAGAAAACAGGATCCAAACTTTGAATGGAGAGACAGTCCAAGTGTGGGAAAGCAACAAGTTCAAGTTCACTATTATCTGACTGTACCTAGAGAATCAGATGAAACAGTGCTTCTCCAGACCACGGTGAACACACATAATAGATTTCTCAGAGTTTAACAAGGAAGTCTACAGATGCTGCAATTGTAGTAAAAGCACAGAACTGCTGGAGGACTTCAGCAAGTTACACAGCGTTCTTTATCTAGCAAAGATAAAGATGCATAACCAAGGATTCTGACCTGAATTCTTCATCAAGGTATGAGCAAGATGTAGGCAGGCGTCTGAATAAAATGGTGGGGCAGGGGGAGACAGCACATAGAAGTCACATATATACATAAAGATATAACATAAAGTAACAATTTACTCCATTTCATTTCTAAGAAACACAAAGTTGCAGGATACCTCTCATCAATATCACAGCAAGTGTGTGTGTGTGTGTGTGTGTGTGTGTGTGTGTGTGTGTGTGTGTGTGTGTGTGTGTGTGTGTGTGACACACAGATTCGAGGGGGTGGGACAGTTGATGAGGGAGAGTTGATGAAAATACGTAGGATTAGTATAAATAGGAGCGTGATGGTTAACGTGGATCTGATGGGCCAAAGGGCTTGATTCCCTGCTGTCTATCTCTGATATATTTTTCTCCTTTTGGACACCAGCTACCTCTATGTAAACCCTAAGAGAAAGTAGGGGGAAAAAATCCCAGGAACCAACAGACTTTAAACTGCAAGGATCCAAAAAAAGCACTCATTGCAATTTCATGAAGATCTACCGTGAAGAGAGTTAAATGAATCACTTCAAACTTTAAGTAATGTATCCCTCAAGTAAGAACTGTGGCGATCAAACAACAGATGAAAGCAGGAGTCAGATCTAACCTGTTTGCTCGCAATGGGGCCATGAAAGCAGCTGAGTTTCTGTCTGTTGACCTCCAACTCTTCTGCAGTGTTCTGGCTGAAAGATAACAAATTGGTTCAAAGAATGCCTGAGAGGCCAGTGCCAATTATATGGTTAAGAGTCGCCATCTGCTGTCCATGTAGCAAGTTGCAGATGCCTGCTACAGAAGGGAAAGTTGTGTTCAGAGTATTGACTGCCTTCTCCACTGACATGGAACAGCTATAGGTTTTTCCATGGCCATTCTGACTTGAGTGGGTTGGGGGGGGTGGGGGGGGAATTTTAACTTGAGATCATTTCCTCTTACATTTGTCAATATTTTCAGAATGTCACTACAGTTCCACAATATGTTAAGGTTGAAAAGGGGAAAAGTTCAGGGGGAACTTCTTCATGCAGAGAGAGGTTGGAGTGTCGAACGAGCTGCCAGCTGAAGTGGTGAATGCTGGCTCAATTTTAACATTTATGAAGAATTTGGGCAGGTACATGGATGGGAGGGGTTTGGAGGGATATGGATTGGGCACAGGTCAGTGGGACTAGGCAGATTAACAGTTTGGCGCAGACTAAGGGGGGGGGGTGCATTCGCAGGCAAGGCCCTGTCAAATGAGGTATTATGATTCCCCCACCCATGCTAGGGTGGCCAGATGTCCAATTTTAGGCCAGACAGTCTGGCTGTCCTCCTTTTATGGGTGTAGGAGCAGAAAGGGGACACTTACCATGTTAAATGCGGCGTCCCAGGATCAGTAGGCTACTCGCGGCCATGTTTCTTCTGGCCGGCGCATGCACAATTGATTGGAACATTGAAGTCACTAGTGTCACTTCCGCCGGAGAGAGGGGGAAGTGACACTGGTGTCGCTAGCCCCCGGTTCTCCAGTCCGTTGTGCATGCGTCAACCTGCACCAGCGCATACGCGCAAGAAGAAACATGACCGTGCGCGGCCTACAAATCCTGAGACACCGCCATTAACATAGTAAGTGCCCCCCCACCACTGAGCAGGTTTTCGAGTGGCAAATTGTGCCCCCCATTACCCTAATGCCCCTAGCTAAGAGTTGTTCTGGCACTAACCTGCTGGAAGGGCTGGTTTCTGTGTGGTAATGTTCCATATTCAGATTTAAAATGGGGAAAAATATTTTATAGTGCAGAGACCCAGGGAAACACTCACTAACCCAAGAGTGAGGTTCATTTCACTGCACCCTAACCGTCCTTAGTGAAAGGACTCCTGGTATTAAATATTGAGGTGTGGATTACTCACCTCACAAAAGCGGGCAAGTAGAGGACGGAATGTTCAAGATAAATTTTGCAGTTTAAAGCAAAATAGGGCTGGGTGAGGAATGGACTCAACAGATCAAGGAAAGATCCAAATTGGAGAAGAATGTGGTCATCTCGAACCACAAAATCTCATTCCTTGTTAATTAAAAATTGGATTCAAATAAATAAAATCAAGCCACAACAAACCTGGTTTAAATTTCACCTACCTCATAATTAAAAAATAATTAAATTGTACATCAATAATAAAATTCTTAACTAATTGCTCCATCTAAAGAAAACATTGTGTTTTAAGTTATGAAACTTTGATCAGCTTGTTACAAAGTGATGTTTTACATCCACCCCCACCCCCCCACCCCCCCCACCAGAGTGAGTCTCTGGAAAACAAAGCAAGTTTTCGAGGTCAGGGTCGAGTTCTCTACAGATGTAGAATAACTTTTGTTTTGGATTCGGGAGTTCAGAACTGGGCTGAAGAAGGGTTTTTTTTAAGGTGGAAGAGATACTCAACTGCGAATACTGTTTCTGAGCAAGATGGGATTTTCGCACAGTTACTTGCAATAAATTATAACTAAGAACTTGTCATTAAAATGACTCATCGGGAGCTTTCCTGAAATCTATTCTCAAAAGATATGGTTTCAAACTGGGACATGCTGAGCTTTCTCTCTCTCTCTCTCCTCCCTCCCCCCCCCCCCCCCCCCCCACCACCCCCTTCCAACTTGCAGTTATTGAGTCTGCCTTAAGCAGGACAAAACTGCAGCTGGTCTTGGAACCATTTGCAGTTTTCAATGACAACCTTTTCAAATAGTTATTAGAGGCTGCAGGCAAACGCCACAGTAAATCAGACGTTTGACACAGGATCTTTGAGATAACATTTGAGATTAGTGTTTACATTCGTTTTGTTCGGAAGCTGCTTTGGATTCAGCAAAATTGTTTAGGACAAAGGAAGTTATTTTTGCTCCTGCAATGTTAACCTTTTTTTGAGAATTTCACTGTAGGGAGTGCCGCACGAAAGGCGCGCAACAGGGTCAGGTTGTTCCATACACCAGTTAAGGGCTACATCAAGGAAAAATTTAAAGGGGAAGGGTCCGAAGGAGGGAGGAGAGAGAGAGAGAGAGAGAGGTGGGGGCGAAGGAGGGAGGGAGGGAAGAAAGAGAGGAGGGGGAGATGAGGAAGAAGGGGAGGGAGGGGAAAGGAGAGAGAGTGGGAGTAAGGGAAGAGAGAGGGATGGGAAGAGAGGGAGAGGGATATTGAGGGTGAGAGAGAGTGGAGAGAGAGAATGGCAAGATAGAGGGGGAGAAGTCATGAGAGAGAGTGGGAGAGAGAAAAGGGGGAGAGAGGGAAATGAGATAGAGAGGAGAGATGGGGAAGAGAGAAGAAAGAGGGCAAAAAAGAAGGGAGAAAGACAAGAGGGGATAGAGGAGATAGGGAGTGGGGAGAGAAGGGAGTGGGGTAGAGAGCGCAGGAAAGAGAGAGCAGGGTGAGGGGCAGAGAGAAAGGGGACAGGGTGATATGGGGGGAGAGAGAAGCTAAGGAAAGGAGGGGAGGGAGAGAGGGGAAGGGAAGAAAAGGGAAGGAGAAGGGTGGAGGGAGAGAAGAAAGAAGGAGGTGGAGGAGTATATAATCAGAATCAGGTTGATTTTCATGAACGTATGTCACAAAATGTATGGCTTTGCGACAGCATATTGTGCTTTAGGTGCAAAAATTGCTATAAATTACAGTTTTGTAAATAAGATATTTTAAAATAAATAATTAGTGCAGAGTAAAAAAATGAGGTAGTTTCATTGTATGTTTAGAAATCTGATGGCAGAGGGGAAGAAGCTATTTTTGTGCCACTGAGTGCTTGTCTTCAGGCTCCTGAACCTTCTTCCTGATGGTAGCAGAGTGAAGAGGGCACGGCCTGGGTGGTGAGGTTAAGCACTGCCTCTTAAAGATGTCCTTAATGGATTGAAGACTAATGCCCGTGATGGCGCTGGCCGAGTTCACAACCCTCTGTAGCCTGTTCCTGTCCTGTGCATTGGCACCGAGATGCAGCCAGTCGGAATGCTCTCCACGGTACACCTGTAGAAATTTCCACCTCTTTGGTGACATACCTAATCTGCTCAAAGTCCTAATGCAATGAAGCCACTGGCGAGACTTCATTGTGATTGCATCAATGTGGAGGCCCCAGGACAGATCTTCAGATATGATGACACCCAGGAATTTGAAGTTCTTCAATCTCCCCATTGCTGACCCCTTGATGAGGCCTGGTTTGTGTTCCCCCTCTTGAAGTCTATAATCAGCTCTTTGCTAATCTTGAGTATAAGGATGTTGTGACACCACTCAAATAGCTGATCTATCTCACCGCTGTACGTTCCTCATTGCCGTCTGTGATTCTGTTGACAACCGTTGTGTCATCAGCAAATTCGTAAATAGAACTTGAATTGAGCCTGGCCATCCACTCGTGGGTGCAGAGAGAGTAGAACAGTCAGCTCTGCTTGAGGTGAGCCTGTGTTGGTTGTCAGTGAGGAGCTGTTGTTACCAATCCGCATTAACTGTGGTCTTCCAATGAGCAAGTCAAGGATCCAGTTGCAGAGGGAGGGACAGACACCCCAGGTTTTGATGCTTGCTGACCAGTTTTGAGGGGATGATGGGGTTGAAAGCTAAGCTGTAATAAATGAAATGTCCAGGACTGAGTGGAGAGCCAGTGAGATGGGGTCTACCAAAGCAAATTACAGTGGGTCTTGAGAAAAGGTGGGAAGAGAGGGGGGGGGGGGTGGAGAGAGAGAGAGAGAGAGAGAGAGAGAGGAGTGTGGGGGGAAGGGGAGGGAGAGAGAGAACAGGAAGGAGAGGGTGAGAACAGGGCTGGGAGCAGGGTGGAGAGAACAGGGGTGAGACCAGGGTGGAGAGAGTGGGGGAAATAGAACGGAGAGTGAGGGAAAGAGGGAAGTGAGAGAGGGAAATGGGAGAAGAGGGGGTGGGGGAGAGGAAGTGAGGAAGTCTGAGAGAGAGAGAGACTCAGTCAACGTTCCAATGCCCCGGGGAGCGCCGGGCTGACAACCAGCTGGAACGGCCCCACTTGGGCTGACGCACCGGCCTGGGATAGGTTACAAATTGTGGTGGGGATAGGAGGGCGGGGGCCCGAGCGAGGGGGATGCCCGGACGGACGGCTGTATAAAAGGGGGCGCCGGGTGCCTAGAGAGCGGCACAAAGCAAGGAGCGTTGAAACACAACGGCGCCAGGGAAGAGAACCAAGCCACAACATCAAAAAAGAGAAACAGGAATAGCGACATTAGATCCGAACTGCGATTCTTTAGTTTGAATGCAATCTGGGAGAAGTTGCATTGGAAGTTTGCTGGAAGTTGCAGTGCACTCGAGTTTGAGGAAACTTTTGTTTCTGCCCTTTGGAGGCGGCGGCTGAGTTTTTGCCGAGGATTGTGGATGATGTTGAGCCTAGTTTTACTGCCCTTGCTGTCGGCTCTCGGTCCCGTTTGGGCTGCATCCCGGGCTCCAGAAGAGTGGCTGATCTACCCGCTGCGGCTGAGCGGCGGGGCGCCGGCGGGAGGGGACGCTGGATCCCGGGGAGGAGCGGCGCCGGGGGAGAACGTGTCGTACCGGCTCCGTGCTTTCGGCCAGGCGTTCACCCTGCGGCTGAGGGCGGACTCGAGCTTCCTGGCGCCCGCTCTCACCTTCCAGACGCTGGGGGAGAAGAGGGGTCCGAAGGACGAGGAGGGGCCCGAGTTCCGCCGCTGCTTCTACACCGGCACCGTGAACTCGCAGCCGGGCTCGGTGGCGGCTCTCAGCCTGTGTCACGGACTCCTGGGCGCCTTTGTAGTCGACGGGCACCAGTATCACATTCGCCCCGCCAACCCGAGCAGCCTGATGGACTCCGGGGCTCACTTCGTCCGGAGGACAAGTCTGGCTCCCTCCGCCGGCTCCAAGTGCGGGGTGAGCTCTCTGCCCCGCTCTGCGAACGCTTTCCTTGCATTTGGTTTTTTTTTTGCATGATATCTGGATGTGATCCGAATGTAATAAATCCTAACCAGTTCACAGCGCAACCCTCCATCGGGACTGTCTATCTCCACAAAGAACGCTGATGCCTCTCACCTTCTCTCTCAAATAGCGGCTCACGGGGAGCAATTTAACTGGACGTGCGAATTCCACACCGATCGAACCCCGCCCAATAACTGGGTTGATCGTGCGAACTCCACACGGACAGCACCGATCAAACCTAATAGCAGGTCGAACGTGCGAACTGCCCCTCGCCCAATAACCGAGTTGAACGTGCGAACTGCACCGATCGAACCCCCCCCCCCCGACCAATAACCGAGTTGATCGCGCGAACTCCACACCGGCAGCAGCGTGTCTGCCGGGCGCTGGAGCAGCGCCACCGTTTTCGCTGCAAGGGTGTTCGGTGCGCGCTCCGGGAGAGGAAGGGGGGGGGGGGGGTCCGTGCCGTCCACTAATCGTTTTCTCTCCCCTTTTACTCCTGTTTCAGGTCACCGACCGGATTGAACCCCAGGAGAGCGGAGAGGGGCAGCGGTCCGATCCCCAGCGGGTCTCCTCCGCCCCGCCGGCTGCCAGCCGCAGAGCCAAGAGGTTCGTCTCGTCTCCTCGCTACGTGGAGACTTTGCTGGTGGCGGACCAGTCCATGGCGGAGTTCCACGGCAGGGGGCTGGAGCACTATCTCCTGACCCTGATGTCGGTCGCGGCCAAGCTGTACAAACACCCCAGCATCAAGAACTCCATCAACCTGGTGGTGGTGAAGATCTTGGTGGTCGACGAGAAGAAGGGTCCCGACGTGTCTTCCAACGCCGCCCTGACCCTCAGGAACTTCTGCACTTGGCAAAAGCAACACAACCCCTCCAGCGATCGCAGCCCGGACCACTACGACACCGCTATCCTCTTCACCCGCACCGTGAGTCCAGCTTTCAACCCCCTTTTGGCACAGAGTTGGTCTCGTTTCCCCTCCTGCTTGCTCACTCCCGTTTCTTCCCTCCGAAGGACCTGTGTGGAGCCCATACGTGTGACACCTTGGGGATGGCAGACGTCGGGACGATCTGTGATCCCAGCAGGAGTTGCTCGGTCATCGAAGATGATGGTGTCCAAGCCTCCTTCACTGCGGCGCACGAATTGGGTGAGTTCCTCGCCCTCCTGGGTTCACAAGCATCAGCCTCGTTTAAATTCCTGGCTGCCTGGAATTCCCTCCCCAATAAAGGGGTGATTGACACTGCCAAATCTGGAGAAATGCATGTCACATGCTGCAGTGAGAAGGGGGTTCTTGGGCGAGAAGGGTCCTCCAGAATTGTTTTTTTATAGAGGGCACTGGCCCGAAGCGTCGGTTATGCATTTGTACCTTTGTTATATAAAGGGCACTGTTTGACCTGCTGAATTTCTCGAGCACGGCCCTGCGTGCAAAGTGGGAGGGCGAGAGTGCTATTAGAGCGTGGGGTCGAGACGTGTCTTCCTGGGATATGTGCTTTCTCTGACATTAGGACAAGTGCATGCTCCGCGCTTGGCATGATCCAAGGGTAACGTCTAGCATTGACGTTTTTTTGGGGGGGGTGTCCTACCTTCTAGGTCACGTGTTCAACATGCCTCACGATAACGCACGCCAGTGTCTTCACACCATTGGCCAAACCAAGAATTCCCACATGATGGCATCCACGCTCTCCAATCTGGTTCGCAGCCAACCATGGTCTGTCTGTAGTGCCTATATGATCACATCCTTTCTGGACAACGGGCATGGTAAGAACCTCTGGGCCTAAATATCGCCTGGTGAACAGGCATGTTTGTGTATTATTACTGGCGGCTAATCAAGATTCCCATTTATTGTCATGTGCGATATTGCGCGGAATTTGTTTTCCCCGGCTTTGAGGCCGACAGATTCACCATGGGCAGAAATTGCCTGAAAGAGATGCAGAAGAGGGTCCCCTCAGAGTCACCCAGCGAGCGTGGACTCAGCTGCTGCGGCCTCCCCTGCAGCCGCACGGTGTCCGGTCCAAACCATCAAAGTGTGCATCAGTAAATGCAAACGTAAACCACCAGACTTGGTTTCTTTTTAACTAAATCAAGGTTCCTTTTATTGGTCCGTAATAATACACTTAAACATGTGACATAATGTGTGTACTTTAAGTTTTGCCTGCCTAGGTGAGACAGGAACTGCAAGATTAAGGGAGATGGGTGGTATGTTTAAGAGGAACTTCTCTCGGAGAGTGGTGTGGACCGTGCTTCCAGCTGAAGCCGAGAATGCGGAATTGATTTTGACGTTTAAGGAAATATTGGGTGGGAGGGGTATGGAGAGCTGTGGTCTGAGACCAGGTCGATGGGATTGGGTAGAGTAATAGTCTGGCACAGATTAGATGGGCCAAAGGACCAGTTTCTGTGCTGGAGTGTTGCATGGTTCCACAAACATATGCATTTTAATGAACGTAAGAAGCAGGAGTCGGCTATTTGGCCCGTCGAGTCTGCTCTGCCATTTAGTAAGATCATAGCTGATCACCTTCATATAGCAGCCTGTTCTGTGTAACTCCTTCATTTCCCTACTTTTAAGTACTTTTTTCAATTTCTAAAGTCATCTATGATTTTTTTTGTTAATTTGTTGATCTTCTCTATTTATGGCAGATTTTCCTCTTTTGTGGGCACAACTAATGGTTACATTTTCCCCTCTGCTTTCAGGAGAATGTCTTCTGGACAAGCCACAGAAACCCATACAGCTTCCCCGCGAGCTGCCAGGGACCACCTACGATGCAGATCGCCAGTGCCAGTTCACCTTTGGGGAAGATTCACGGCTCTGCCCGGATGCCGGTAACAGCTGCTCTCTGCTCTGGTGCACCGGAATGTCCCGCGGCATGCTCATCTGCCAAACCAAGCACTTCCCCTGGGCTGACGGGACAAGGTGCGGAGAAGGGAAGTGGTGCATGGAGGGAAAATGTGTCAACCAGACGAGCATCAAAGATTATAGTGTAAGTTCCTCCTTGCTTTGCTTTCCCTCTGAGCTGCTCGCTTTATTTAATTAGCACCTCTCTTCCATGAGGCTCCAGCTAAATTGGCCACACAGTTAGTGCAGTGCTTTTACAGTGCCAGCGACAGGGGTTTGAATCCAGTGCTATCTGTAAGGAGCTTGTACCTTTTTCCTGTGTCTGCGTGGGTTTCCACAAGGTGCTCTAATTTCCTTCCGCCCTTCAAAATATACAGGGGTTGTAGAACAATTGGATGTAATTGGGCAGCATGAGTTCATGGGCTGGAAGGGCCTGTTACTGTGCTATAGGTTTAAATGTAATAAATTACTCCAAAGTGCAGCAGAAGGGGTTGGGCCTGCGAGGTTGAGAAACGTGGCTTCACTAATTATGAACCAGATGATATTTAGGGCCCTCTTGCAAAAGCCATTTGGTATTTGAGCCATTAACATGCTTGTGTTAAGAGAAGTAGTTGTCTCTGATGGCCCTATTTTGTGACATGAAGTCCCTTTGGCCCTTCTTGTCTATATCAGCCCTTGGAGCCGTTTTCCCCCATTTTGTCCTCCAGCTTGCTCATCAACTTCACCCAGCATTCACAGACCCCCACCCCCACCCCTTCCCCGCCTGCCGCCATCCACTGCATGCTCCTACTTTGGAAGGCAAGATGAAACCAGAGCAACTGGAGGTGGGGAGGAGAAGGAATGGAACCCACAAGTGCATGCTCTGCCCAGAGCATTGGAGGTCATGATTGAACCGAGGTCACTGGAACTGTGGGGCAGTATGCTCCTCTTGAGAGAACCTGTGCCTTCATAGGGCTTCTCGGGGAAAGAAGAAATACAAAATCCTACCCTTGGCCACACATCCTTCTTTATCTCCTCATTTTCACTGGGCAGAAGCTACATTAGGTTGAAAAAGTGAACTTCCAGATTCATGAACAGTTATTTTTTTCCCTTGCTACTATTAGTGGTACAAAGATGATGCCCCTACACTGTTTTAGCTACTTTTCTCTACACCCTTCTTTTTGTTACATTTTGCAATTACACTATCAGCTGTAATTGACTATAAGCTGGATAGCACGCTAAACAAAGCTTATCACGGTACACGTGTCATTAAATGAGCCAAAATGTTTGTTTAAAGGGGGGAAAATAATGGGGTGGATGAGCGCAATTGTACATTTTGCCCTTTTACGACTTTGACCTGATTGGCTTCTTATTATTTTTCAGACACCCGTGCATGGTGGCTGGGGTGTGTGGGGTTCCTGGGGAGAGTGCTCGCGCACTTGTGGAGGAGGTGTGCAGTACTCGTTCAGACACTGTGACCATCCCATCCCAAAGAATGGTGGGAAGTATTGCGAAGGGAAGAGGGTACAATACAGATCCTGCAACACCATGGACTGTCCTTACAGGAACGGTAAGGCGCGAGAGTTGTCTTCCTCCTTCTCTGCCTTGCATTTAGTGGGGGGGGGGGTTAGAGAATGTATCGGATTCCTACTGTGACCTTGAGCTAACTGAATTATTTTGACCTAATTGACTCTGCATTTGTCTCCACAAAAACACAGGCAAAACATTCCGGGAAGAGCAGTGCGAGGCTCACAATGACTTCTCAAAGGCATCTGCCTTTGGGGGAATGCCTGCAGTCGAATGGATCCCCAAGTATGCTGGAGTCTCTCCCAAGGACCGATGCAAGCTCATTTGCCGAGCTAAAGGAACAGGATACTACTTTGTTCTTCAACCCAAGGTATATACTCCAGTTAGACAACCATAGGACATTACAGCACAGAAACAGGCCCTTCAGCCTTTCTAGTCTGTGACAAACTATTATTCTCCATAGTCTCACTGACCTGCACCCAGTCCATACCCCTCCTATCCATGTATCTGTCTAAATTCTCTAAAATGTTAAAATTGAGCCCATATTCACCACTCCAGCTGGCAGCCTGTTCCACATTCCCACCACTCTCTGCATGAAGAAGTTCCCTAAACTTTTCCCATTTCACCCTTAACCCATGTCCTCTGGTTCATGTCCAATCTACCCTCAGAGGAAAAAGCCCACCCACAATTACTCTATCGCCCTCATAATTTTAAAAGCCTCTATCAAAACTCCCCTCATTCTTCTACTTGTCCATTTGGCTTCTGTCCAGCTAATTAAACCAGGTTTGTGAGGAGTCGAGGGCTGCAGGGTTCATGCTTTACACTAGCAAGTCGGGGTGATGGGACAAACGGTCGCCATCACCCAAGTCCATAGCTTGTCACATTTTAGAGAATGGCAAGTATGAAAGTTTTTTTTCCCACCTGCACCCCACTCAATGGGTAGACAATCTGAGTGGACTGTCCATGCATAGGCTTTTTAAATTGGAAAATGTCCACTAAAATTACTCTTCATTATTTTGATACCCAATTCTACTGTCAACTAAGCAGCCATGGGAGGGCAGATGCAAAGTAAATAGTTGTAATCTGGCAAGCACCTGGGGAATTTAAATTTCTGTGCGAGTCGTGGCTTTGAGTATGGGCTTCAATTGTTCGCTAGAAAGCCAACCTGCTCATGGAACTCAGTGGGTCAGGCAGCAAATGTAGAGGCAAAGCTTTCAGTGTTAGCCAGTGTACAGAGGTGAGGCAGGTGATTGGGGAGCTGAGGTGGGGGGGGGGGGGGGAGGATGGAGTCAGGGACAGGCTGGGAGACAATGAGTGCAAACAAAAGGGCTACAGGTTTCGGATTTTGCTCCGTATTCCAATAGCTGCAGTCTGTAGTGCCTCCAAGCTTCACTTAATTACCTCCAAGCTTCACTTAATTACCTCCAAGCTTCACTTAATTACCTCCAAGCTTCACTTAATTACCTCCAAGCTTCACTTAATTACCTCCAAGCTTCATTTAATTACCTCCAAGCTTCACTTAATTACCTCCAAGCTTCACTTAATTACCTCCAAGCTTCACTTAATTACCTCCAAGATGGGTGGGGGGAATTCTGTCCTTGGTATGGGCTATTTATGTTTTAAATGAGCTAGCAACCCAGAGGGCAATTGGGGATGGATAATAAATGCTGGCAGCACCCACTTCCTGAAAATACCAGGGGGGAGGCCAAGCCCAAGAATCTGTCACTTGGTCTGCAGTTGAAATGTTGACTTGTTGCTTTTATTTGTGGTGCTGATGCTTTCTCCACAGTTGTACAGATTTATTCCTTTTGCTCCACAGGTCGCTGATGGCACTCCGTGTAGCCCAGACACCACTTCCGTCTGTGTCCAAGGGCAGTGTGTGAAGGCTGGCTGTGACAGAGTCATTGGTTCCAGCAAGAAGTTCGACAAGTGCGGCGTGTGCAAGGGAAAAGGTTTAACTTGCAAGAAGATCACTGGTTCACTCGACCGTGCCAAGTAAGGGCTCCTATGTGTTGCTAAACCTGGCTGCGTTAAATATTCAATCGCAACAAGTCCCAAGTTTGATCTTGGAAGATAATTTGACTGCCTCTCAAGTTTTAAGCTTTTTGTTTTAGAAGTTTATCCCGGGCAACAAAGGACCTCTGCATTTTATAATGTTCAGTACTTCTCCTTGGGATAGTGGGTCCCCTGTTAAAACTGCTATGGTGGGTCTACATTAAGAAGACTATTGCATTGAACGAGCTTTAAGATTTAAGCTTTGTTTCATGTTCAGCTGCACCAGTTGGGGCGACTGCTAGGATCTGATGGATCATGAATACTTATCTGATCCATCAGACCCGAGCTCGGTCTAGGACCTCCCAATGTGTCCCACTCCCATACACATATGTCTGTCCAAGGCCTCGTGTACTATTCCACCAAGATCAACACTCTCCAGCCGTATGTCATTAGCGTAAACTTCTCTGGTTTCTGCGAACCTACTCTCCTTGCTCCCCTTCTTCCCTTCCCCTGCCTTCTTTCCCTAAGCTCTCTACCTCCTTCCATCTCATTTTACTTCTTCCTCCTGCTTGCTGCTGTGCCCTCCCTCCCTTCTCTATTCCTGCCTTTGGGACTGGGCTCCTCTTTCCACCCTTACCTTTTTGTCGATTGCCGGCTGACATTTTTCCACACCTTGATGAAGGGCTCAAGCCCAAAATGTCGGTTATGAATCTTTACTTTTGCTATCTAAAGTACACTGTTTGACCTGCTGAGTTTCTCCTGCATTGCGTTTTTGGTCTTTTGGTTCCTTTAGTTGGTCTTTCAGTTGAGCCAAACAAAGTAAATTCACAGTTTGTTCCATGGCAACTGTTCGCTATTTATTGCCAATACAGTATTCTTGATGCATGTGGATTATAAATAGGGAAATGCTAGAAATACTCAGCAGATCATGCAGCATCTGTGGAGGGAGACCAGTTAATGTGAAAAGCCTCAGACATGAAGCCAGTTAATGCAGAATTTTGAACCAGCAATATTCATGGTTACTCTTTCCATGGACGCTGACTGACCTGCTGAGTATTTCCAATGTTTGCCAATTTCTGTTTGATTTCCACATACAGGTCCTAACTGAACCTGGCTGTTGGGTGCATCTGTGACCAGCTAGTGTGTGGCATGACACTTGTGAACCATTTGCCTTTTTCAGGGTTGTAGGAATGAGGTGAAGGTGGGGGTTGAACAAAATGGGCAATAGTGAAGAGAGCGGAACATTGGTTCAAATTTACATTGCAGGTGAAGGTCATTTCATTCAGTTGATCCTTTTGATTTTTCTTTCCGCAGACCTGGATACCAAGAAGTTGTCACTATCCCTGCAGGGGCAACCAACATCGATATCAAACAACGTAGTCTTCGAGGTGCAAGGCACGATGGGAACTATCTGGCCCTGAAGAAACTGGATGGCACATACATTCTGAACGGAGACTATACCTTGTCGACACTAGAACAGGACATATCGTATCACGGTACGAACCTGAGGTACACCGGCTCCTCTGTGTCGCTGGAGAGAATTCGTACCTTTGGTGCCCTCAAGGAGCCCTTGGTTGTTGAGGTACTTTCGGTTGGGGATTCGATGCGCCCAAGGATCAAATTTACATTCTTTGTGAAGAAGAGCGTACAACAGCTCCCAAGTAAATCCAACCCCAGGAAGTTGCCCTTCAATGCCATAAAAGAGACAGTGACATCAGAGTGGGTGATCGGAGAGTGGGGGGAATGCACCAAGACCTGCGGCCTGGGATTTCAGCGCCGCCTGGTGGAGTGTACGGACAACTACAGGAAGCCGGCGAACGACTGTGCCAAAGAACTGAAGCCCGACGACCTGCGCCTGTGCGCGGACGTGCCCTGCCCGAGATGGCTGCTGGGGGAATGGTCGGCCTGCTCCAAGACTTGCGGCAAGAGCTTCAGGAAAAGGTCCCTGAAGTGTGTCACGCGCGATGGCCAGGTTCTACCATCAGAAAGCTGCAACGTTTTGAAGAAGCCCAAACACTTGATTGGCCTTTGCACCATTCGGGTTTGTACCTGAGGAACCCAAAGAAAGGACAATTCCAATTAGATTTGTGTTCAACCTTAATGCACTGAAAGGGTGTCCCAATCCATCGTCATGTGACATTGAAGCATATGATAGTCAACTAACCCACATTTCCCTTTTGACAATGAATGTTTGACTTAGTTGTAAAAGTCTGGGAGGTAGGTAATGTTCTAGAGAGGTGGGGTGTTGGGGTAATTGAGGAACACAATGCTAGCATTGTGTATCTCATCACGTAGTCTTCTTAGTATTCAGATACATTTCACTGTTGACAGTGGAATCAGAAGTTTGTAATCGCTTTTAGTTAGTACATAATTCCCTAATTCATAAGTATCACCTTTTTTTTAATAAGAATACCAAGCTATTTTCCTCTGTTACTCTGGGAGGAAACAGGCCCTCAATCACAAATGATCTTGTTAGATTTATAGAATATTCCATTTCCCACAGTGTTACTGTGGATTGAATCCTTGCACCTCTGTTAAACTTGGTGCTCATTCACGTCCTAGAGAATAATATCGTAAAACCCCTGTTAGCTGGAAGTTGAGCAGCCTCGGGCAACCAACAAAAAATATTTGGAAATTTAAAATTGGCATGCCTCGTTTGCCAATCACGCACCATGCAATCTCAAGCAACCGGAAAATTAATTTATCTGGCTTTTACCAATCCCCATAGGTGCTGGATACTAGGGGTTTTACTATATCTAATGTGGGCATTGGTACTAAATAATAAAGTGGGCATCAGTTATTTGATCTGCCATCGATTGGCAGCTGGAGAGGCTGGGGCTGTTGCAGATTATTTGTGCCCTTCATTCTGTGCCAACTCCATTCAAACTAGGTGATTCTGCTGTTCCGGGCCGGGTAGTTCTTGTGACCCAAAACGAGCTACCCACTGTGCCTGTGGACTGGCTTGGTATTGTAGGATTAAGGAATCTAGGTTCCCAGATTTGATTGATTTTGCATGTGCCATCTTAGCTCTAATGTGGGTTTAATGGAGACACACTGGAGCATGCAGAAGCTTGAACAACAATCAATCTGCTGGAGGAACTCAGCAACTAGAGTGGTGCCAGAAAGAGAAACCGAATGATTGAAGTTCTGGGTTTGATCCCAAAATTCGTTCTTCCCCTCCCAACTCCTGCTCCACCTGCTGTGTTCGCCATCAGATTTATCTTCTCCTGGTGGTGTTCCTTGTGGGAATGAGGGTATTAGGAGATTGTTGATTGACATATTGATCCAGAGACAAGAATCCCGGGACCGATCGGGCCCATCCAAATCCCAGCAATAAGGTGGTGTGATGATTTCAAAAGAAGTCGGCATGGATGGTGGGATCATCTCTTGTGGCCAAATTACTCTCTGAAGTGGAGTTCAAGTTTATTATCATCCAGCACCACTTCAAGGGCCTGGACTGCTGTAGTGTCCTTGAAAGACAAAGGGTTGGGTCCAAAACCTGGGAAAGAAAGTTTCTCATGAGGAAATTAAGATTAGTTTTAATCGTGTCCTGAATTGTCCCATCACACCAGTTATAGTTCAGTATCTGCTCTGGGCTAAAGTTACAGGAAAGGGTAAATCGATGCAACTCTAGTGAAAAATTGTGGAAGGACAGAGACGCAAGCCCCAGTCAGAATGAGGAATGAGTATGTAAGCAAGGCATGGCAAGGTCTGCCCTAATCGGGGATCACTGCTTCCAGGAAAGAATGAAGTGAGATTTGAAAAGGGGGGGGGGGGGAGGGGAGGGGGGGGTGCGGCATTTCTTATTGACAAGCACATGGCAAAGTTATTGTCCAACAATGTCCAAAGCTCCTGGCACATAACCTGGTTCTGATCATTCTCTTGACGAGTGGTCAAGTACATCCCCACTACCTCAGAAATGAAGGGTGAGATTTATGAAAATAAAACAGCTTAAACTACGGTATACACAAGCTGCTATTATTAAAACGCTAAAAATTTGAAATCCGCAGAGTTAAACAAAGAATGTAAATATTAAGCTAGCACCAAGGCCGGCAAGGTGTACTTTATAAGAGTATTTAAATTCCTTCCGTGAAGGATTTACTGTTTTGTACAGATTTCAAAAACTTATTTATTTTTTTAAAGCTTTGTATAATATAATCTAAGTTATCGCTTTTTTTTAAAAAGAAAGAACATTTAACAAGAATAGACTATTTATACAGTATAATGTGTCAGTAGGAGGTAATAAAAATGATTGACTTGTCATTTCTTTGCCTTGATTTGTTGTGCGGGAAAGGGCATTGCAGAAGACCAGTTAATTTGTGGTGAACCGTGATTTCTACAACTTGGTTATTCGACTAAAAACCCAAGTGTATAATTTGTGGTGAACCGTGATTTCTACAACTTGGTTATTCGACTAAAAACCCAAGTGTATAATTTGTGGTGAACCGTGATTTCTACAACTTGGTTATTCGACTAAAAACCCAAGTATTATTTGAAGAGAAATCTCCCACCATAAGAATCAGAATTTATTGTCGTGAAGAAGTCACAAAACCCATTGTTTTGTGATGGTATCACAGTGCAAACATTCAAACAAGCCACATTTCAAAATAAATAGAAATTCTGTAAGAAGAAAGACAAAGTAAGGCAGTATCTGTCAGGAATCTGATGGCAGAGAGGAAGAAGCTGTCCTTGTGCCGCTGAGTGCTCGACCTCAGGCTCCTGTACATTTTTCCCCTGTTGATAGTAGAGTGAAGGGCATGGCCAGGGTGGTGGGGGTCCTTGAGGATGGAGCCTGGTTTCGTAAGACGTCGCCTCTTGTATATATCCTCGATGGAGTGAAGACTTGTGATGTCACTGGCCAAGTCAACAACCTTCTGGAATTATTTCCTTAAATATCATTGTCTCTTCTTCAGTAAGTTGCTCCTCCTGTTCTACCAATCCAGTGATGTCCTCATCCTCCTCCGTCGATACGGAGGTCGGTTCGACGTAGAATTATTTCCTATCTTGTGCATTGTCACCTCTATACCTGATAGTGGTGCAACCAGCCAGAATGCTCTCCACAGTACACCTGTGGACATTTTCAAGAGTCTTCGGTGATGTACCGAATCTCCTCAAACACCTCACAAAGTATAGCCACTAGTGAGCCGTCCTCATGATTGAATCGTCATGGAGGCTCCAGGACAGATCCTCAGAGATGACACCCTGAAATTTGAAGTTCTTGTCCATCTCCACTCCTGGCCCCTTGATGAGGACTGGTTTGGGTTGAGCGCAAGGGTAATTGATAATTTATTTCACCAACAATGTTCCATGAAAAACAAAGCCATGCTTTGTCTAGTTAGCTTTGCAACATTAGTTACAGGTATTAAGCACAATATCCAGCCCTGCAAATTAAAATGATAGCAACGAGAGCAGTGAATTGGAGTTCAGAGTGGTGCAGCTGTTCAAGCTGCTGCCTGTCCAGACTTGTGACCCAGGTTTGAACCTGACCATGTGCTGTGTAGGTGGACTTTGCATGTTCTCCCTGCACCTCTGGGTTTCTCACAGGAGCTCTGCTTTCATCCCAAATGCACGAAGTTTTTTTTGTGAATTGTCCTCTGGTTTGAAGAATGGAATCTGGGGGAAGAGTTTAACTATTAACTTGGAGCTGCAGCATGGTGACGGGCCATGCTACCCAGTTACACCCACAGTTGCTGATTGACTACCACCCAGACCTTAGGCTGAGCTTTAGTAAGGTTCCCCCCCCCCGCAAGGGCATAGCCAGGTTTTAACATTAGGGGGAGTGGGAGCACATCAAAAAGGTGCCACAACCACAGCTGAGTGTGTATGCGTGCACGCACACCAGGCAACCTTTACTTCTGCTGACCATGAAGCAGTAGACTCTCTGTGCTGTGTGTGTTTATCCTTCAAGTTGTTCATGGTATGGGGAGAGACTTTCTGACCTCTCTCACTTTTTGCTTGGTGATGCTTGTGAAGACAAGACGAGGTTCGCAGCGCAGATTGGTACAGCCTCCACACACACCACCACCCCCACCCCTTACCCGGCTCCTTTCAACTCTCTCTCTCTCTCTCTCTCTCCCACCCTTCCAGCAAACTTAGAGACCACCTGCCTTATTTGCATTTTCCAGCTCCCTCCCCATATTCCTCAGCGCCACTGCCCCAAGAGGGATGACAGAGCTTTGGGACAGAGAGGGAAGGGAAGAGAGCAAAGCATTCAGCCTTGCACACACAGGCATTTAATTGATCAAATCCCATTTGAATGGAATAAGTCGCCAATAATTTCAACTATTGAAGCGATAACTGCATTTAAAATAAGCTATTATTTAATAAAATCATACATCTTTAACATTTTAAATCATTTCATAATGAAAACACACTCCTCTCATTATTTTACCTACATCTCCAGTGTAAAAGCACTCCCTTTTGATTTGTTATTTTAATGTTTAAATGATAGGGATTGCCTATTACTGCACATGCACACCGGAGTCTGGTGTGTATGTGTGGTAGGCTGAGGGGACAGGGGAGGGTTTGGAGTCAGAACTCGGGTGTTGGTAAGCCGAGGGTAAGGTTTGGAGTCGGGCATCGGGAGCTCCTTAACCTCCAGGTCCCTAGGCTTCAGCCTACTCAGCCGCCACTGCATACCCTGTATGAGTTTGGAGGAAACCAGAGCTCCCAAAGGAAACCCAAGGGGAGAACGTACAAACTCCTTACAGACAGTGCCGGATTTTAACCCCAGTTATTGGCGCTGTAATAGTGTTGCACCAACTGGAAAGTGGCAGGGACTTTAAATGGGATTCATGCTCATGGACTGCATGACTGAGGGGAAAAATACACCCAATTTTTTTTTAAATTTATACATACAACTTAGTAACAGGCCATTTCAGCCCATGAGTCTGTGCTGCCAAATTTACACCCAATTAACCTACATCCCCAGTACATTTTGAACAGTGGGAGGAAACTAGAGCTCCCAGGGAAAACCCAAGCTGACATGAGGAGAACATACAAATTCCTTACAGACAGCGTGGGATTCGAAACCTGGTCCCGATTGCTAGCGCTGTAAAGGCTAACCACTCCAATTCTCTAGACATGAGACTGAAAACACGAACCTCCCGATTCAAGGATAGTTTCTTCTCTGCTGTTATCTAACACTTAAATGGATTTCCCATCCATAAAACATTATGCCCTTGCACTAATTTAATTGTGCTTTACACTTTTCCCTTCATGACATTATTCCCTGCCCCCTTACTGTAACACTACACCCTCCATGTTTATTATTGCACTTCTTGCTGTACTTGTGTGAGTTGACTAGCCTGGATAGCATGTAATACAAAGCATCTCAGAGCATGTAACACTGACCAATTCAATCTTGGCTTTGTCATGATAATGAATATGTATGAGATGTACCGGAAATCACGTGGTAGGAGAGAGAGAGATAAGAACACAAGCAGGAGAACAAAGGAAACTGGAAAATAAAGCCACTGAGAAGTTTACCTGATAAAACTTGTGTTTAATGTTTTATTAACTTCACATTTCGGGCCACAGATGTGACAGGCTTGAGGAAAGTTTTAAGCAATTTTTATACCTCCACTCCTTCCTATCTTGAATGATGTCCTAAAGTGATTCCCACCAAAGACTGATGATTCGGCCCATCAAGTCTGCTCCACCATTGCATCGTGTGCTATCCATTCGCCCACACAGCCCCACTCCCCTGCCTTCTCCCTATAATCTTGATACCCTGACTATTTAAATAGCTGTCAATCCACCCAATGGCCTGGCCTCCACAGCTGCCTGTGACAGCAAATTCCAGAGATTCACCACTCTCTGACTGTAGAAATTCCTCTGCATGCATCTCTGTTTTAAATGGGCACCCTTCAATCCTGATTTTGTTACAAAGGTAACATCTCTTCAAAAAGGCTATTTTGTATGCAGCCTGATGTTTTGATGGTAGTGACACTGAACCATGCCAGTTTTGTCTCTTTTCTGCACTCATGCCCACTCCCTCTCATAGAATTGTACAGCACAGAAACAGGCTCCTCAGCCTGTCTCTTTCATGCTACCCACCCCTGATGTCTATTGCTAATTGCATTTGTCTGCATTAGGCCCCGTCCCCTTTCACCAATCCTATTTGGGTACCAAAGGCCTTTTAAACCTTAGAATATAGAAGATAGAACACAGAACACTACAGCACGATACAGGCCCTTTGGCTCCCAATGTGGTGCTGACCTATATATTCCCACCAAACAAATTTTAAAAACTGAACCTTTCCTACCTCATAACCCTGTAATTTTCGTCCATCCATGTGCCTGTCAAAGAGTCTCTTAAATGGCCCTAATGTTTCAGTCTCCATCACCACCCCGGTCAAGGCATTCCAGGCACCCACAACTCTGTGTAAAAAATGTACCCCTGATGTCTCCCCTAAACTTTCCTCCCTTCATTTTGTACAGATGTCCTCTAGTGCTTGCTACTCCCGACCTGGGAAAAAGGCGGGATTTGTGTTTGTATCTGGCTGCTCATTCCACATCTTCACCATCCTTTTGTATGAAAAACTTACCTCTGAGAACTTTAAGTTTCTCCCCTCTTGCCTTAAAACTGTACCTAATTGACTCCCCTGCCCTGGGGGAGGTTAAAGATTTGATCATCTTATCTAGGGAATAATTTTATAAATCTCAATATGGTCACACCAGAGCTTCCTGTGATCCAATGAGAATAAGCCCAACTGATCCAATCTCTCCTTACAACTACAGCCCTCCCTATCAGGCAGCATCCAAATGAATGTGTGAGACTGTTCTTCTCCCTGCCCCTACCTCCCTCTTCTCCTATGCTCTCCTTCCCGCTCCCCCAAACCTTGCCAATTTTTTATTCAGACACCTGTCTGCTTTTTGCTCATACCTTAACAAAGGGCCCACCCCCAAAACATTGGTCACCCTTTTCTTCCTGTACATGCTCCTTTGGTCCTGCTGAGTTTCTCCAGAACTTCTGTGCATATTCCACTACAATCCCAGCGTCTGCAGACTTTCCTGTTGGACTCCAATCTCTTCTGCACTCTATTACAACCACAACCTCTCTAATGCAGCGAACAGAACCGTACATAATACTCCAAGTATGGTTCCACTTACATTTTGTACTGCAGCACGGTTAGCACAGGGGTTAGTGCAACACTATTATGGGGTTCAAATCCGGCGCTGTCTGTAAGGAGTTTGTTCATTCTCCCCGTGTCTGTGTGGGTTTCCTCTGGGTGCTCCGGTTTCCTCCCATTCTTCAAGTCTAACGGGGATTGTAGGTCAATTGGGCAGGACGGGCTTGTGAGCCGAAAGGGTCTGTTACCATGCTGGATATATAAATTTAAATTGCAATGTTGAAATCCAGCCCCTTTACCTTGAGTTTGCACGCCTCCTTCCGATCAGCTTAATTTGCTCCTCTTGCATGCCACGCAATCCCTGTGTACTGACCGTCACCACCCAGGGATGCTGTCTGCCCTGCTGAGTTCCTGCAGCAATTCTTTGACTGCTTCTGACCTGACTTCCACAGGAACTGTGGCCAGGTAGACCGATGCACTCCACAGTACTGGAGGCCCACAGGGGACGGCGGGCACTGGAATCTGGAGCAAATGGACAACTTGCTGGAGGAACACATCAGGTTGAGCAGACTCGGGGTGGGAAGAAAAAGAGTGGTCTGTGTTCCAGGTTGTCAAGTCTTGGTGATCTAGGATAAAAACCCAGATTATCAGCAATTCTCTATCCCCTGCTGACATTGTTTGACCCACTGAGCTCCCCCCAGATGCTGGTTGATGTGTGGTGTTGGACTCATCATTATCCTCAAGCCCAGCACAACAAGCCTTCAATAAATTTTGCCCATAATAAAACTGTAGTGCACTACCAGTAACCACCAAGACTCGGCTGAGGGAATGATAGGCTTTAATATACAGAAGAACCTTACTGGCCAGGATCCAGGTATAGGAATGGAGGAAAGGGAGAGGTGACTCAACCTTTATGGCCCGGGACCACGGGGGAGGAGTCATAGGGTATGAGTCATCAGTGGGCGGGCCAACTCCATATATACAGTAGCCAACAGTAACTATATACAATGGAGGAAACATAACACCCCAAAAACCTTTATTAATAAACTATCAGTCATAATGGGCAATTGACATTTGGGTGGTGATCTACGCAAGGTTTAGTCTTGCTGAATCACCCTCGTGTAAGTACTTTCACATATATGGTCACTGGAGTCAGATCAATCCCATTAATTTCCCGTTTTTAAATTTAAATTTAGACATAGAGCATGGTAACACTTCCTTTCGGCCCACGAGCCCGAATTGCTCAGTTACACCCAATTGACCTACACCCTGCACCTCCCCCCAGTTCGTTTTGGAGGGATGGGAGGAAACCGGAGCATCCAGAGGAAACCCACACAGACACGGGGAGAATGAGCAAACTCCTTACAGACAGCGACAGATTCGAACCTGGGTCGGTGGCTCTGTAACAGCATCACGCTAATCGCTACCCTAACCGTGCTGCCCATTGCTGGTAACTTTTTTAATATCAAGAGATTCTTCTGACTTCTCTTTAAACCAGGTTACAGGATCAAAGGAAGTGCTGGGTGGTCATGTCTCTGCCACTAATGGCCTCTACCTACTTCTCCTCATCAGGAACAGGGACTCACACCAGGATGCCATTGGCTGTTTCCAGTAAGGACCAGGGTTCGTGACAGGCAGGTTTCGCAAAAGGCCTTGGGTGCTGGTGGCTTCTTAATTGTATCTGGGAAGGTGGGGGAGGGGGAACAGGGAGTCGAGGAGGAAGGCTCGAACGCCTGGAGCTCGGGGTCATCGCTGGACCAGACAGGAGGCCGTGCGGCTATGGAGGTTACAGGGGAGAGCAGGAGGCAGTGAGTGCAGAGGAGGTGGCGGGATCCACAGGCACTCGATGTCACCAAAGGGACTCTCTTTGCTTCTCTTTCTCATCTCGAATGTGGCGTTGTACCAGTGGCACATCACAAGGCAAACAAAGGAAAACAGATGTGTATTTTGTGCACACGACAATAAAGGAATCTTGAACATTCATTCCCTACGAGAAAAAAAATAACAATCACTCGTTGGCAAGTTGGAGTTTGTGGTATTTTGTTGTGAGAGTGTCCAATGCATTTGCAGAGTTCCAAACCGACAATTTCCTTGTTTCCTTCTACAAGTGAGGTATGGATTAAGAATCCATGGCATCATACCAGAATTACCTAAGAGATTAAACACACACAACAGTGTTTTTGTTGCCATTACAAAAGATCACCAGGGATATTCACATCCTGACACACTAAGAATGCTGCCCATAAAAGGTTTTCAATGCATTTGGAAGGGTTCCAACAAGTTCAGAGTTGTGAAGGTAGCCTCTGTGGTGAAAGGCATTTGCATAAATGTATGGACTGGCCAGTCTGAACCTCCCTGTCCTTCCCTGACCTTCCCTACTCCATCCTTGGCTCCTCGCCGGGTTTCCTAATAAAGGCTGGCGTGCCAAGACTTGCCCCTTGTTGCTCCTGTACCTGGAACCTGGCCAAGTCATATATCAGTAATGCTCAGGTTTTTGGTAATTAAAGCCGTTTAATCACTCCATTGGTTCGATGTGATTACTGTGTGCTCCAAAATTTAATTTCCAAAACAAAAGTCATGGAAACTCAGCATACAGGACAAGGCAGCAGCGATCAGGAAGATGGCTTGTCATCCAGCCCACAGAAGGTGAAGTTGACCCAGCCATGTGGTGCAGTAACGGATGCACCCCTGGGGTCTGCATCAACTCTGCAGCGGGTAATAGGAGAAGTTTCCCGGCCGACTACACTCCCGAATGAACCCATGGAGCCCAACACAGATGTTCCCTTTGAGAGGGGGCTGCTCGGGATGCAGACGTTCATGCGCTGCCACAACCTAAGGGATGCTGAAGATAAGTACGATCTCCTGTTTGCATCCGTGGGCAATCCGGCATTTCAAATAATTAGAGACGGCCGAACGTACGATGAGGTGATGGTCCTGCTGCAGAAGCAGTACGGGACCCTGACAAACCCAATGTTCGCGAGGTACAAATTAATGACCCAGCATCAAACCCCTGGGAAGCTCTTCGTACAGTTTGCATGGGCAATGAGAGAGCTGGTTAGAGCCTCCGGGTGTACCACGGTGAGTGCCTCCAAGTATGCCGATGAGTTGATGCGGGACAGACTGCTGACAAACATGCTATCAACCCAGGTCCATCAAAGACCCTGGAGAAAGGTAACTACACATTGCAAGAAGTACTGGACTTGGGGGAGGTAATGGAGACTGCGGTACAAAGCTGTGAGGTTTTAACCGCCGCGGTCCGGCGTCTTCATGGAGAACAAGGGCGCCGCCATGTTGGGATATGGCACTGACCGGAATGGTAGGTGGGGCCAGGAAGTGTGGGTTCTGCGGGCTGGCTAGGCACCCCCGGAAGTCCTGCCCAGCCAGGAACACAGTGCGCTCAAATTGCAAAAAGAAAGGGCACTATGCAAAGGTGTGCTGGGGGCAGCCCACTGCCAGCAGTGCTGCGTGCGTTCTGAGGGATGGGTCGCCATCTTTGGGGGAGCGGTCACCAAGATGATGATCGTTAATGTCACTTCTGGCTTCGGATCAGCGATCGTTAACTTCATCTCCGATCCCAGCCACGTGCGAGTACTGGGGACGGCCATCTTCTGAAGCGTCGAGTCCGACATATTACCGACAGGAACGGTACAATGGTAACTCTGAATCAGACTTAAGTCTGGCTTCCGTGATGCTGGATCAGAACAGGCCTCACCAACTGGCGCAATTGAGGTAAATGGTCATGTCACGGGTTGCTTGTTTGTCACAGGGAGCACTGAATGTTTTCTCCACCTGGACTTAATAAAGCACTGAAGGTGTCTCCAGAAAAGTGCCAAATATCCCTGGCATCTAAAGCCCAATCCGCAGAGACATGTGGGTACTGTCAGGTAGACTTAGGGTGCGGGGCAGGGAGTACAGGGATTTTAAAATCATGGTAATGTCCAAACTCTGTGCGCCAGTTACCCTGGGGTCCGAATTCCAGTGTCAGCTGGAAAGTGTAATGATGCAGTTTGACGGTCCACATCCTATAGTCGCGGTGCAGAACAAAGAGTTCAGCTCAGCCAATGAGAGTAAGCTGGGCAGTATGTGTGGGTCGTCCACCTTTTGGGTCCCCCTGCCTCTACGATTTAAACAGTTATCAGAGAATTGCAGACCGATAGCCGCCAAAAGCAGGAAATATAGCCCGGAGGACAGACATTTCATTAAAACCGAATTCCAAAGGCTGTTGGCCGAAGGCATCATTGAGCCCAGCCAAAGCTCCTGGCGAGCTCAGGTGTTGATGGTAAAAGGTGGGGAGAAGAATCGGATTGTAATAGATTACAGCCAGACTGTGAATAGATGTGTTGGCCAGCTCCCAAAAGGGAGTTTCAAATCAAGTTTATTATCATCTCATTATACAAGTACAACCCAACGAAACAACATTCTCCAGTCCTCGGTGCAAGAACATGCAGACACACAACCAGATTTAACTCAAATACAGATAAATAATACAGATGCAGGACAAGAATTTCATCTATACAAATAAATATTGTTTTGTATAATGAGAGTCTTGGATGCTTAATGTGAGCTGGTCGTTCAGCGTTCTCACTGCTCGTGGGAAAAAGCTGTTCTTCAGCCTGGTGGTGCTGGCTCTGATCCTCCTATATTTCTTCCCCAATGGGAGCAGCTGAAAGATGTTGTCTGCAGGGTGGATGGGGTCCTCAATGATTTAGCACACCCTCTTCAGACAACGATCCCGATAGATCATGTTCACGGAGACTCCAGTGATCCTCTCTGCCACTCTTATGGTCCTGTGGATTGACCTCTGATCCATTTCTCTGCAGCAGCCATTCCACACTATGATGCAGTCGGCCAGAATGGTCTCGATAGAGCTCCTATAGAAGTTGACATAATGGTAATCTTGGCCACTTCAATCTTTTTAGGAAGTGGAGTCGCTGTTGCTCCTTCCTGAAAAGTGAGGAGATGTTGAGTGTCCATGATAGGTCACTAGTTAAGTGAACTCCAAGGAACTTGTACTCTCCACTTTCTCTACTACAAAGTTGTTGATGTGTCGTGGAGGGTGGTTGTTCCTGGTCCTCCTGAAGTCCACGATCATCTCCTTCGTCTTGTCCACTTTGAGACTCAGGTTGTTCCTCTCGCACCATTTCACGAGATTTTCCACCTCTTCCCTGTAGTGCGACTCATCGTTGTTGCTGATGAGGCCGAAGACTGTTGTGTCATCTGCAAACTTGATGACACTGTTGCGGCTGGATCTGGCAATGCAGTCGTGGGTCAGTAGCGTGAACAGGAGCAGGCTGAGCACACAGCCCTGAGGTGTACAAGTTTGTACCTTCTCCCTGTGTCTGTGTGGGTTTCCTCCAAGTGTTCCAGCTTCCTGCTACCCATCAAAATGTACCAGAGGTGGTAGATTAATTGGGTGTAGTTGGGCCGAAAGGACCTGCTATCATCCTATATGTCTTTTTTTATTTAAAATTTTAATCTAATGAAGAATACCATTCAATCCAATGCAAAGTGAAGTTGCCATATTTTTCATATCTACTGAACAAAGAGGAGATGTAACAAATAAAGTTTTGTTTTACTTATCCATGTTTTAGAACATTACAGCACAGAACAGGCCCTTCAGTCCATGATGTTGTGGAAACCTACTCCACAATAACCTAACTTTTCTCCATCTCACTCCCGTAACCATCTATTTTTCTTGCATCAATGTGCCTGTTTAAGATTCTTTTGAATGCCCCTTTTGTACCAGCCACCATCACCACCCCCGCCAATGCCTTCCAGGCACTCACCACTCTCTTACCTCTGATATCTCCCCTAAAGTTTCCTTCGCTCAGCTTAAACAGATGTCCTCCGGTATTTGCTATTGTCGCCCCGGGGAAAAAATGTGCAGGCTGTCTACCCTATCTACACCCCTCCTAATCTTGTATACCTCGATTAAACCCCAATATGTGAAAATGGCCATGCCTGAGACAGGGCCAAAGAGAATCATTGCAAAGGCTTCAGGATTGAAAATAACCAAGATTAACATAGCTATTCTCATTCAGGATAAGGAAAAACACTTTTAAAAAAAAACTAGGCCGGGGACAAATAAAATTAGATAAAAATGTAAATAAATGAGATAAAGATGTTCTGGGGTTATTTTATGTATGAAACTTACAAATGTCTATTCCAACCACAATCAGTGCAGGAGCTCCCTCTCCTGGACATGTCACCAATTGCAAGCAATGCATGATTCCAAGAAATTGACCTTGAAAGCTTGAGAGGACAACTCTGCATTGCCTGACTATTTAAAAGTAGAGACATTGATGAGCTATTGAGTGGGGGAGGGGGAGGGAGGGGAGCTGGGCTGAGTGGAAAAGGGAATGAGACACAATATTTATTTGCAGTGTAGCTACTGGGGAATGCTGCCGACTAGCACATTCCAGGCTGCAGGATTACATACTGAGGGACGCATTGAGGCTTGGCGCAGCCAACGCAAGGACACTGTGGGAAAGGACCATGGTCTGGAATCATTCTGTTACCAGGCATTGAGGGGCTGAGACTGAGGGGAAGCCCCTCAAACAACAAGGTTTTAATGGAGTAAAGAGAAATTAATGTGACATTGTTGTGATGGAAATGTATGGATACGAAACCTTGGTTGGGAAGGGACTCTGAAGGGTTTTCCTTTTGTGAATAATTTATTGTAAACAAAGACTATTTTTGATTTTAAAAAATTGGCATGTAAATTCTCTGTCACCAGCTGGTCACAAGCATTGTGAGAAACCTGCAAGATTTTAAATTACATTTAAATTTTAATTACAAGCATTTAAACCCGTGCTGCCAAATTTCACCCAAATTGGCCTACAACCCCATACATTTTAGACAGCGCCGATGTCAAGACCTGCAAAATGAGGAGAGATTCCTGCAGCCAGAGGGTGGTGAATCTGCAGAATCTGTCGCCACAGACGGCTGTGGAGGCCAAGTCATTGCGTAGATTTAAAGCGGAGGTTGATAGGTTCTTGATCAGTCAAGGTGTCAAAGGTTTTGGGGAGAAGGCAGGAGAATGGGGTCGAGAGAAAAAATGTATCTGCCATAATTTGAATTCTTAATTTTTTTCTCCTGCATTTTACGGTACTTTCGGCAGCCAGCAATCAAGCATGATAGGAAACTCCTCCAGATTTGGAGAAGCACTAAATGCAAATGTTAATTAATTTCACACTTAAAGAAATTAAATTGCATACAGCTATCAGTTTTAATATGTCTTCATTGTTCGCCTGCTTGTATCAAGGTAACATTAGCACCATAGTCTCTATGGCCAGAATCCGCTTCTACCATGCCCTCAGGCCTAACTACAGCAGTATAACTAAAATGGGAACAACTCCAATGCTAACATTTCTCAACACAAAAAGTCACATTTAAAAACAATCAACATAAATTTGCATAATTATCCTCTAAGACGGCCATTCTCAACCTTTTTATGGCTCTGCTCAAAGTTATGGGGTCGCTTCCCTGTGTCGCAGTCAAGTTGGTTTCTTCAGTACTACTCTCCTACTGACTGCATAAAAAATATTTTGGTGCCCCCCCCCCCACCCATCTCTCCCCCCACTCACCACCGTAAATGTGCTGTGGCTCCCAAGGGGGCCCTCGATGAGAACAGCTGCTCTATGAAAAGGCCTGAAGGCACATCTCAGTAGAGCCAAATTGAAAGAAAATCGTTGCTTTGAAAGGGCAAATGTGAGTATGTGCTGGGCCCACGCAACGTTCCGAGTGTAGATTAATTCATAGTGATTCAGAGTCTCCCGGCACAGAGACACATCATGAAGTTTGGTGCCTTTCGATTCTGTGAGCACCTCATTCCTGATTATATCTCTGAACTGTAATGGAGACACATAGTAAATGTGATGAAGCAAACATGCACAGAATCTCCTCCATCAACCACATCTAAAGAACCACAGTAATCTGTATCCACACAGAAAACAATGCTAACCACCTCCAGCTGGCTGTTCTGGCAGATGTAGTATCGATTGAATTGGTTGAGTGCCACTTAAATTTTATTGCAGTACTGTAACTGTGAATTTTATTTATTGTTCAAATTTATTTTCCCTTTGATGCCCCTCCACTCTGTTCTGACCCATCTGGCAAACGACGCCTTATATGCCAGTTTGCTTTTGATCGACTTCAGCTCGGAGTTTAATACAATCATTCCCCAGAGGCTGGTGGAGAAATTGTCTTTGCTGGGGTTCAACATTCCTCTTTGACACTGGATTCTAGACTTCCTAACGTAAAGACCATAGTCTGTCCGGGTCAGCAGCAGAATGTCAAGTATCGTCACGCTGAGCACCGGCGCACCTCAGGGCTGTGTGCTCAGTCGCTCCTGTTCACGCTAATGACCAATGACTACGTTTCCAGATCCAGGTCTGACAGGGTCATCAGGTTTGCAGATAACATGGTAGCAGTCGGCGTCATCAGTTATACATCAATGAGTCGGACTACAGAGAAAGAAGAGGTGGAAAATCTCATGGGGTACGGTTGCCGCAGAGCATCAGATTGGAGGTCAATCCACAGGTCCATAAAAGTGGCAGAGAGGATCACTGGGGACACCCTCTCCCCCATCGATGTGGTCTACTGGGATTGTCATCTAAAGAGGGCTCACAAAATCATTAAGGATCCCTACCACTCGGCACACCATATCTTTCAGCTGCTCCCGTCAGGAATGAGATACAGGAGTAACAGAGGCAGAACCACTAGGTTGAGGAACAGCTTCTTCCCACGGCCAATGTGAATACTGAACAACTAAATGAACTGCTCATGCCAACCCTCCAAGACTCATTTATTTAACAATAATATCTATTCCTTTATTATTTGTATATATGTGCAGTGCTTTTGCACCATTTGTCTGTATGCGTGTTTACAGGGTGTTGCACCGAGGAGTGGAGAATACTGTTTCATCGGGTTGCACTTGTACAATTGGATGATAATGAGCTTGAACTTGAACTCCTCCCATGTGATAAATTAATGCATACTATTGGAGTTTCTTTTTTAATCAAAGTACCTGTTTGGGTGCAGCAAGTAACAATTTTGGTACATATGCATTGAATTGATGGGACTTTGCCAAAGGCCTTACTATAGTCCACACGGACAACATCCATGGCCTTTCCTTCATGTCTAAGATTCCTTCAGTCATAATCAGTCAAACAGCATGGAAATGCGTGTCTACAAATAACATGGGGAAAGCGGAAACCCAGTCCACAGACATTGGTCAATGTTCAAGGGTGGCTGGCTGCTGTAAATTCCACTTCATTGTTTGTCAAGAATCAAAGTGAGAAATAGATGGAGTTATATTCCCTTTGGCAATGTATAATGCCGTGCACTCAAATTATATTCTACATTGTTTTTGAGATTTCAATAGTCCAAATTTGGCCTCATGAACATCCGAACTCCTATACTCAATACTTTGATTTATGAAGGCCAATATGCCAAAAGTTCTCTTTACAACCCTATCCACCTGTGACACCACTTTCAGGGGATTATGTATCTGTATTCCCAGATCCCTCTGTTCTACCGCACTCCTCAGTGCCCGACCATTCACCGTGTACGTCCTTTCTTGGTTTGTCCTTCCAAAATGCAACACCTCACACTTGTCTGCATTAAATTCCATCTGTCACTTTTCAACCCATTTTCCCAGCTGCAAGCTTTGAAAACCTTCTTTGCTGTATTCAAGTCATTGTTTTCCCGAGAGGAACTGCTTGTGGTTAAAAATGTGAACAAATTGTGTGATTATGTGGTGTAGAGCGATTGCCTGGTTATTTGACTGAGCAACATGGTGTGTTTATGTAATTTTGAATATTTCAGTTACATGACATGTATACTCAAGTATATTTGATTACACAGTAACTGAATTGTGGAGTGATTAAGTGTTCTAAGTCTGAATTATTCTCCTTTATGCTTTATGCTATTATGTAATCGACAAGCCTTTATGTGATTAAGTGGCTTGAATTTTAAATCGAATTTTATTTACAACATCGCAGAAACCAATTCTAGCTATTGAAACCCATGCTAGCCAATTACACCTAATTAACCCAGTACATTTTTGAATGGCGGGAGGAAACCAGAGCACCTGGAGGAAACCACGGAGACACATGGAGAAGTTACAGACAGCGCCGGATTCAAACCTGGGTCACTTGCGCTGTAACAGCGTTGCGTTAACCATACCACCCTAAATTGGGAACAAAAGATACATAAGGAGAGATTTGAATACAGCAATTTAGATTATCATTTAAAATACAAGGGTCTATAAAGATGTAAATAAAATTTAAAATTTAGACATTCAGCATGGTTACAGGCCATTCCAGCCTACGAGCCCATGCTGCCCAAACTTCTACAGATATGTCGTGGAAAATGTGCTGACTGGCTATATCACAGCCTCTGAGCAGAAAGCCCTCCAAAAGGTAGTAGACACAGCCCAGGACATCACAGGCAAAACCCTCCCCACCATCGAGAAAATCAACATGGAACACTGCCATCAGAGAGCAGCAACAATCAACAAGGATCCACAATACCTAGGACACGTACTGTTCTCACTGCTGCCATCAGGAAAGAGGTCTAGGTGCCACAAGATTTGTACGACCAGGTTCAGGAACAGTTGCTACCCCTCCACCAACAGACTCCTCATCAACAAACTCAAGCAGGGACTCATTTAAGGACTCTAATTATTTATTACGGAATATTTATATTTCTGAATTTGCACAGACAGTTGGTTTTCAATTCTTTCTTTTTGAGAACAATTTACAGTTATTCAGTAACTGGTCAACGAAGATTTTGCTTCCTGAACACTTTTGAGTGCATTTTTATGGATTTTGGGGGATGATCCTAAAAATCATCTTATTTGTTTTCCTATCATGTACAATTTTTAGATATAACCTATTTCTGTTATTTCCTGTCATATTTTAAGTCTACTTCAAGCATACAAAACCATAATGTGCAAAACATCATTGAAAATTCATTTCCTACATTTGCCCTTGGTCTTTTTCCTCGCTGATCTTGGTGCAGTCAGTGACAAACACGGTGAAAAGTTTCACCAGGACATTGCAGCCATGGAAAAGCGGTATCAGGACAACAGGAATCCATCAATGCTGGCTGACTATTGTTGGACATGGACATGAGAGGCATCAGGTGTTGAAAACAAATGAAAATCAGTGGCAAAACATTTTTTAGGTCAGTTGAACGAACGCCATGTGTCAGCATCAATATGCGATTAAACATGTTAAATTCAATAACAGTTAATTTAATGTTTCTCCAACTTTCTACGTGATACAGTAAATATGAAATGATCGTTGCGTTCAACTTGAAGTTGCCTATCATAGTCCCCTTTTCTTTTCAGGAAGCAAAACTTTTCAAACAATTTGTTGTCCTGAGTAATTAGAAATTCTGCCTGACCCGCAGGAAATAGAATCCCAGGGTTGTATGTGATGTCGCGTAATCCAACAATAAAATATAACCTTTGAACTTTGAACGTGTTTGTGATTCTATGCGTGTCTTTGTTTGTGAACGGTTTTGATTTTGACGATATGTAGCTGGCCATGTATGTTGTGAAGTTCTGTGCTTTTGGGTCACTTCCAATGTCCGTTTGTCAGAGTTATGGGTCCTTCTGTACATGGTTTACTGTGTGGACACGCAGCATGGAAGAAGCCATTTGGTGCCTCCGTGGCATTTTAGAACAATAGAACATTACAGCACATAAACAGACCCTTTGGCTCTTCTATGCGAAGACTAGAAGGGCTGAAGGGCCTGTTTCCATGCTGTAATGTTCTATGGTTCTATTATTATAGTCTGTGCCGAATTATTATTCTGCCTAGACCCACTGACCCACAATCAGACCATAGCCTTCCATACCCCTCCCATCCATGTACCTGTCCAAAGTTTTCTTAAATGTTACAATTGAGCCCACATTTACTACCTTAGCTGGCGCACTCTGACCACTCTGTGTGAAGTAGTTCCCCCTCATGTTCCCCCTAAACTTTTCCCCTTTCACCCTTAACCCCTGTCCTCTGGTTTGTATGTCACCGACCCTCAGTGGAAAAAGCCTACGAACATTTACTCCCTCGCTACACCTCATAATTTTAAAGACCTCTATCAAATCTCCTCTCATTCTTCTACATTTTGGGGAATAAAATCCTAACCTATTTAATCGTTCTTGGTAACTCAGTTCCTGAAGTCTAGGCAACATCCTCATAAATCTCCTCTGCACTCTTTCAATCCTTTTTGATATCTTTCTTGTAGTTAGGTGACCAAAACTGCACACAATACTTCAAATGTGATCTCACTATGTCTTGTATAACTTTACCATTACATCCCAGCTCTTAATTTGAGTGGCTTGTGTCTTTCATTGACCGCGTGTTCGACCGAACATCTGTTTGATTCGCCGTGTTTGGATGGCTGGGTATTTTAGCTGCATTTCTGAGTGGGGATGTGTTTAAATGCACATTGTTGTGATTGACCCCTGCTTTAATTGAGCATTTCAATAAATTGCGTGTGATTGTGATGTCGCAAATTTGGGCTTAATGTGATCTGGTGAATGGATCTCTGGAATACGTCAGGTTTGCAGGTTGCAGCAGTGAATGGTTATCTCTGTTTTAAAACTGTTTGTTGGAGGAGTATTTCCTGTGATAAATGTCCTTGAAGCCTTTCTAATTAAAAACAAGCAGGTCATTATCTTGTGTATCCACCCAGTGTTGCTTCCTGAAACTTTTGGCCAAAAACAATACTTGGTCATTCATCTCGTCTTTGTTTATGAGATATCGGTGTGTCTAAAATGTAGCCTGTTTACATTTTACATAAAACTCACTGCAGTTCAAAAGAATTCAATACATAAATTATCTTAACAGATCACTGAAAGATAATGACTGCAGAGAAGTACTATATGATTTTCAAAGCCACTTATAAGTAGAGATTATTGTGTATTTAATGTGGTAACCCATTTAATATTTTGTTTACAACTGATGGGGATTTTGGCCTTTTAAGTGGAATACATTATCCATTAAACTTGCAGAGCCCAGCATCAAATGGGCACTTTTTAAATCTCTGGACACATTCGAGACGCGGCAGGTTTGAAGGCCCGTGCTGATTAATTTTAGGTCCAGTTTGTATTTCACTCATGGGCAGTTTCTGAAAGAGCTACTTTTATGGTCGCAACATATCAAAAGATAAATTCAAAGGCAGATTTTGCTCCTGCACATAAATCATTCTCTGATGTGAACAAGCTCTGCTCCAGTGTCCAGACCCACACTGCTCAGCTGCCTGGATTCCGCATCAGAATGATGTCTACTGCAATAGATTACGCAACACCCTGACAGTAAATGCCATTATTTCTTCCTCTACATCATTCCTAAAGATATGATTCTGAGAGATGTTTAATAAAGTATCAGAACTATGACTGCCTAGGTTCAGTATACAAAGATGTTATTTTAAGAGAGGGAGAAAGACTTCTGTTCTCAGTAGGCTGTAGAATTTCCTACCCCTGAGATAGGGAGACTGAGCCATTGAATATATTCAGGCTTGAGATAAACAGGAGTAAGAAAAGTGCCTGTCTGGGCACTCTCCAATCAGATGGCTTTAACATAGACCTCCAGTTTCTGTTAGCCTACCTCCCTGCTCTCCCCCATCTTTCCTTCAGCCCTCCACCCCCTTCCCTCTCCTTTCACAGAGCCATCCCCCCTTCCCTCCCCCTGCTTGCTGGTCTGCCCTCCCTCCCTTATCTTCCCTATTATCTCCTGCCTATGGGCCTGTGCCCCTCCCCCCTGCCCCTTCTCCCCACCATTTTATTTAGGCACCTGCCTACATTTTGCTCAAGCCTTGATGAAGGGCTCAAATCCAAAGCGTTGATTATGGATCTTTATCTTTGCTATATAAAGTACACTGTTTGACCTGCTGAGTTCCTCATGTGGTAATGTCTTTATTCCAGGAATCATTCTTGTGAATCTTCTCTGAACACTCTCCAGTGGTAGCACATCCTTTCTTAAATAGGGAGCCCAGAACTATATCCCTACTCCAAGTGAGGTTTTATCGCATTCTTGCTCTGATATCTTAATCCTCTAGATATGAACATGAACATTGCATTTGCCCTCTTCACACCAACTCAACCTGGAGGTTAACCTTTAGGGTATCCTGCATGAGGGCTCCAAGTCCATTTGCACCTCCAAATTTTGAATTTTCTCCCCACCCAAATAACAGTCTGTCCTTTTATAAAAGTGCATGACCATGCACTTTCCAATATTGTATTTTATTTGCCACACTTCTTTGCTATTTCTCCTAATCTAAGTCTCTCTGCAGCCTCTCCTTTCCTCCTCACTAACTGCCCCTCCTGTTATCTTTGTATCATTTGCAAAATTAGCCACAAAGCCATTTATTCTGCAATCCAACTCATCAGCATACAACGTAAAAAGAAGAGGTCCCAGCAGCGACCCCTGTGGAAGACCACTAGTAACTGGTGGCCAACCAGAATAGGGTCCCTTTATTCCCATTCCCACCACTTACACTTCCTAAGGAATGACTGGCCTTTATCTTAGCAACACTTCACAGGACCACAATTAAAAGTGTCCTGTCCGGTTCCATCATGGGAGCAGAAAAGCATCAGATCGGAAATCAAATTGCAGAGGCTCATCGAAACAGCCGAGAAGATCACTGGTGTCTCCTTTTCCTCTATGGACGACATTCACTGGGACCATTGCATAAATAGGACTCAAAGAATTACAGAGCATCTTTTCTGCCCAACACACCACATCTTTGACCCGCTCTCATCAGGAAGGAGGTACCAGGGCATCAAAATCAGGACTGCCAGGCTGGGAAATATCTTCTTCCCACAGGCTGCGAGACTGATGAACAGTATCCAGTAGCTGAGTAAATCATTCCTCAATATCATATGTATTTATTTTAAATTGTTTATATCAATGTGTGATTACGTACTGTGTGTTGTGTGTGTACCGCCGTCTGAAGAACCGTTGTTTCGTCTGGTGTATATATACAGTCAGATGACAATACTCTTGAACTTGACATTCGTAAAATTCAAGCACATAGGTGTAAAAAAAATAGAGGGTAATGGGTGTGAGGAAGGGAAAAAAAATTAGATAGCTCTGGAGAAGGTTTACATAGGTCGGCAAAACATCAGGGGCTGAATGGCCTGTGCTATACTGTAATGTTCTTTGTTCAGGTGGGACTAGAACCAGGGAGTCAAACCTCAAGGTTCAGGGAAGTAGATTTAAGATGGGCATGTGGAGGAACTGCTTCCCCTAGAGAGTAGTGAATCTGTGGAATTCTCTACCCAAGGAAGCAGTGGAGGCTAGCTCCTTATACGTATTTAAAACATGGATAGATAGATTTTTGAAGACAAGGGGAATTAAGGGTTATGGGGAACAGGTGGGTAAGTGGAGCAGAGTCCACAGCCAGATCTCACTGAAGGGCAGAGCCAGCTCGACAGCCCAGATGACCAATTCTTGTTCACGTTCTTGTGTATCATGAAGGCATGCATTTTATGGAGATAAATAGGTTTGTTTTTGTTACCATGGAAGCAGTACAAAAAACACCTAATTGGCACCCACTGAAAAGGGAGCTCCAACTCGGGAGAAGAACTAATCGGGTGAATGGCTCCTGCTTTCCTGATCTACTAATTAAATGTGAACTTTATTGTCCATCTATAAAATGATGACTTGATATGGGAAACGTACTCCACACTAAGAGGGAGAGATAATTGGTATAATAAAAGTGTTACTTCGAGTTGGGTGCCTATTTTAATATACTCCCAATATGATGCCAGGCTGTGTCCCCTGCTGTCGTGATCAGCACTCAGCAAACTTAATAAGAAATATTTCTCAGCTGCCCATGTTTGACCTTAAAGATTTTTGTACCCAGGTAAAGCATCAGAAGGGAGACTGACCTGGGGGTTGAGAACAAATCTATCAGTTACCTACCACTGCAATGGAACAGGGGTGAGTATTAACCAAGTAATAGCTCTGTTCCTTTAACAAGCAGTAATTGTGTCTTCAGCTGATGCAACTCCAGAGATTCCTCCCAGATCTTCCTAAGTTCTTTCACTCTCCTACCGAATCCATTTCTTGGACGACACTTTATTCATCTGCTTTGTATTCTATATACTGTATATAAATTTTAATTTAGACGTTCAGCACGGTAACAGGCCCACGAGCCTGTGCTGTCCAATTACATTCCCCGTGCGTTTTTGGAGGCTGAGAGGAAACTGGAGCATGGGCAGGAACCTCATGCCGGGTCATGGAGAATGTACACACTCTCCATGTGCACATTTGAATGTGCATTCAAATGGGGGTCCCTAGTTCTGTAATAGCGTTGCATTAACCATGCCACCCTGAATGAGTGGTTCAATATCAAACATAATTTGTCAAAGCTCCTGTGAGCACTTCAATGTTTTTGATGCGTTAAAGGATGCACATTCAACGAAAATGGGATGGCCACTGAAACTCTGGGACATCATCGACTAAAATTTACTGAATTTCCCAGGCCGGCCTAGCAATCACCAATTAAAAAAGAACCAGAATCCTCAAAAAGTCAGGATTTGTGGAGAGGGAAATCGCACAAATGTTTCGGGTAATGATATCTTGCAGACTGTTAGTCTGGTAAACCTTATTTTGGAGTCAAACGACACAGAAATAGGCCCTTTGGCCCACCAGGTACATGCTGACCGAGTTATCTAGCTGAGCTTGTCCCTGTCCCAGGCATCTGTCTCACCAAGTTTCTTTTAATTGACTTAAAAATGTTATTTTGGTTTATTAGTTGATCTTAATAGCCTCACTTATTGGGACATTTAATTTTAATTTCAAGATACTGCACGGTAATGAGCTCTTGCGGCCCACGAGCCCACGCCACCCAAATACACTCGTACAAACCCCATACGTTTTTCGACGGTGGGAGTAACCCACCTGGAGAAAATCCACACAGGTCATGGGGAATACGTACAAACTCCTTGCAGACAGCGGCGGATTCCCACCCAGGTAGCCGGCACTGTAATAACATTGAGCTAACTGCTATGCTAAAGAGACCCAGGACAATGAAAGCCAACATATAGATGCTGTAGGCAGTTAAGAAGCCTTTGAATTGCAGAATTGTACAGTTCACCTCATGCATTCTGACAGTGTTGGCTGCCTAAAATAACTCTTTCAGTTGCATTAGACTGCTATCCCTCTAAACCAGTGATTTTTCAAACTTTTTCTTTCCACTCACACACCACCTTAAGTAATCCCTATGCCATAGGTGCTCCGTGATTAGTAAGGAGTTACTTAAGGCGAAATGTGAGTGGAAAGAAAAAGTTTGAAAACCACTATTTTAATCGTACCTATGGTAAGTGACTCGTTATGTTCACGGTTTCCTAACTCCAAAGTAAATGAGCCAATGACAATTTTTTTCAAGCAAAAGTATTCAGTAACAATTGGGTCTGGAGCAGTGATTCTCAACCTTTTTTTTTTCCCACTCACATTACCACTGAGAAAGTGGAGTGAAATTTCCCACATTGGATCCTGAGCTCTCAGATCCAACGTGAGGAGAGATTGAACAGAGGAGCCTTCATTTCTCTGAAGCAGTACCTCTCAATTTGTGGTCTGCGGGACACTGGTGGTCAGTAGTCCGTAGGAAAGACAAATATTACTGAAAAACAAGTAATGGGCAAAGCAAGGTGGTAAATTCAATGACTAATGAAGCAAAAGTTATTTAGAGATTTTCCCCACGGTAATAGAACATGAATTTCTGAGGTGGTCTGTGAAGTGGCTCGATCTTCCCAGCACCACTGCTGGTCAGGGGGGCTCGTTAGAGGTGGTAAGTGAAAGAATTAATAAGGTGATTTGTAGGTGGTTGAGAACCTTTGCTCTGAAGATTGGAAGAATGAGATACAACTCAATTGAAGCATTCAAAATTCTGATGGGGCCTGACAGGTGAGATGTGGGAAGGATACTTCCCTTGGCAGAGGAGACGAGGGGAAGGATATTTAGGATTAAAATTGGGAGAAATTATTTTAGTTAAGAGGGTGGAACTCTATTCAAAAGGAGTGTAGAGGCTCAGCTTTATTTTATAATGGAGATAGATTGATCTCTGAACACTAAACGAGTTGAGGAATATGGATCATAGGTGGAGATAAGTTCTTGGGAATCACTATCTTGGAGGATCATTCCTGGACCTAACACACTAATAGCATCATGAAGAAAGCATGTCAGCACCTGCACTTCCTCAGGAGTTTTTGGAGGTTTGGTATTACATCAGAAACGCTGGCAAATTCTACATACGTGTGGTGGGAAGTGTGCTGACTGGCTGCATCGCGGTCTGGAATGCAGACACCAATAATCCTGAGTGTAAAGACCTCCAAAAGGTGGTGGATACAGCCCCGGACATCACAGGCAGAACCCTCCCCACCATTGAGGACATCTACAGGGAACGCAGCCGTCAGAGACCAGCAGCCATCATCAAGGATCCACACCACCCAGCACAAGCTTTGTTCTCGCTGCTACCATCAGGAAAGAGGTCTAGGTGCCACAAGACTCACACCACCAGGTTCAGGAACAGTTGCTACCCCTCCACCATCAAACTCCTCAATGACAAACTCAATCAGGGACTCATTTAAAGACTCTTACTTGTGCACTTTATTGATTTTTTTTCTCTCTATATTGCCCAGTTTATTTACATTTCTTTATTTGTCTATATGCGTTCAATGCATACAGATTTTTTTTTTTGCACGGCCAATAGGTGGTAATTCTGTCTTGCCCATTGGATAAAGAAATCTCACCGTTGTATGTGGTGTCATGTATGCACTCTGATAATAAATCTGAAATAATGCAGGGAAGAGGATTGAGGGTGAATATTGGCCGTGGGTTTGTTGAATGACAAAGAAGGCTCGAGGGAATAGCCAACTCCTGCAAGATTAAGTAGCTTCTTTGAAATGTTCATCAACTGAGCGACCAGGCAGTGCACGGATGTTGCATTTGACACCAAAGAGATGGAGTTTTATGGCTTGCTAAGGAATATTTGCTCTCATGAAGGTCCTAACCACGAGCCATTGTCCAACATTTTCCCTTTATCCACAATGGCAATCCCAAGTTTCTGGTTGCTTTCCATTTCAACTCCCCTTAGGGCGGCAAAGTTAGCATGACGGTCAGGGCCACGCTTTTACAGTGCCAGTGATCCAGGTTTGAACCTGGCACAGTCTGTAAGGACAGTTTTCCCCGTGTCTGCATGGGTTTTCTCCCGGGGGTTCTGATTTCCTCCCACCCTTCAAAATGTACAGGGGTCATATTGGTGTATTGGGGGAGGGGGGGCATGGGCTCATGGACCGGAAGGGCCTGTTACCATGCTGAATGTTTACGTTTATAAATTCCCCCACCCACGTGGCCGCCCTTACCTTTCTCCACTGCCAGGGTGTGGGCCAATGCAAACCAGGGAGGCACAGTTAGCATATCAGTTAGGGCAATGCTATTGCAGCACTGGTGTCCTGGGTTCAAGTCTATCCTGGTCCGTAAGGAGTTTGTAAGTTCCATCAAACTTTTCTTAAAATATTTTATTTTGAGAATTTTCAATCAACTTTCAGTCAGAATGAAGAATAATCAAAAAGTTTTTAAAAAAACAATATCCATAATATTTAACAAAATAAATACAAATATCGATCCGCAGGTCAATATTAAAGAAAGTGAGAAAAGAGTCAACATGTGTTGGAATTATTATAAAGAATGAAAAATTACATTAATACTACAAAAATGCAAATTCAATGTCTATGTTGAACCAAAGGGAGAAAAAGATAATAGAGAGAAAGAACAAAATAAGGGGACCCCTCCCTCAACCACCCCCCCCCCCCCCCCACCACCAAGAAGCAAGAAGAAGAAGAAAAAGTAAAAAAAAGAGAAAGAATAAGAAAAAGAAAAGATTGGCTCCACCCTGGATAAATCCTATTCCCATCAAAGGGCAAATAACCTGATTTATCGAGGTTCCGCGGCGCTGCGACCACCGGGGCGGGAGGAAGAGACAGCAGGGGGGAAATCATTAAAGATTTACCCCGATGCACCTTAGGTATGAATTCCATATTCTTAAAAATACATCCTCCCTGTTCCTGAGGTTGTAGGTGATCTTCTCCGGGGAACACAATTACGCATTTCTATCTTCCAGTGGGCTAAACCTAGTTAGGAATCAGATTTCCAAGTAATTGCTACTCATTTCCTGGCCACTGCTAAAGCGAGCTTAACGAATTGTAATTGATATTTTGACAGCTTCATTTTAGGTCTTACATTTTCTAAATTCCCCAATAAAAATAATTCAGGTCCCTGAGGGTATCGAATTCCAGTAATTTGTTTTTTCCCCAGGAGATGACCCAAATCTTCCCAGAAAGGCCTCACTTTAGGGCATGACCAGGTTGAATGTGAGAAAGTACATATTTCTTGACTACATTGAAAACATGGATCTGATATTTCCGATTTGAATTTATGTAACTTTTGTGGAGTGAGGTAGAGCTGATGCAAGAAGTTATATTGTGCCAGCTGATACCTTACATTAATCGTGTTAATCCTGCTGTCCTGACATAAGATGGACCAGCAAAATGGATCGATTTCTATACCCAAATCTGATTCCCACCCTTGTCTTGATTTATCAAGCCCTTTGTTTATGGGTTCCTGCCTGAAGTAAGGGTACATTTTTGAAATTTTTTCTTTGTTCTCCCCTTTCAAACCAGAGTCTCTATTTCGCTAACTGCAGTAAGGTTAGTGCTGGACCTAATTTGTCCCTTAAATAAGATCTTAATTGAAGATAGCTGAAAAAAATATGTATTTAAAACTCCATACTTATTCCTAATTTGCTTAAAAGTCATAAATTGTCCCTGCTCATAACAATCCTTAATACACTCGACTCCTCTCTGGGACCAGGTGTCCAGGATTTTATTATCAATCGTTAATGGAATTAACATATTTTGAGCCAGGGATGTTTGAGGTGAAAGACCACCCCCCCCCACCCCCATCCCCAATTTGACCATTAATTTTATTCCATGTTGTAATTATATGCTTTCGTAGGAGGGGCTTCTTTAGGGCCAGATAATAATTTAGAATTCCATTTATATAAAGTTTTCTGCTAACCTCTCACCAACCTTATGCAACTCCAATTTCACCCATGAAGACTTGTCTTCTTCGTCAAAGAGGGAGGTGATAAACTTCAAGTGGGTTGCCCAAGAATATTTTTTGAAATTGTGTATCACCCTTCACCCCTTCCTGCTTCACCCATCCCCTATTGGCCCCTGTCTCACCTCTCCCACCCTTTCCTCCTCGTACTGTCTATCCCCACCCTACACCATCAGCCTTGAATGAAGGGTTTCCACAGCGAATAAATCGCGTACCTCCTCGCCCCACCGCTGGTGTTCGATCATGCTGAGTTCTTCCAGCAGATTGCGTTTTTTTCTTTCACAACATTTTCCCAATCTCATGCATAATTGTGGGCCAGAGGGCCAGTAACCATGCTGTATGTCTAATCTTTTTCAAAAATCTTCATACTCCACATCCCCAGTTTAATAATGAGCTATAATTGCAATTACACGATGCAGCCACCAGATGGCAGATAAGACAGTTAGTTGTGATTTCTCCCAATAGCTTAAAATGGGAGCAGAATCATTTTAAGAATATAAATGAATTAAGATCATTTTAATTTTTAAAAAATCAGTTCAAATGAATATGAGAACATGAAGGGGAATAGGGGAGGTACTGAATCTGAAGGGGAAAGGAATAGAGGGAAGGGATAGAAAAATGGAGTGTTAACGGTATTGCGGGTCAGCTTTGTGTGGCTGCCATGTCATCGTAATTTGTACATATTTCCCGCATCTGTGTTGGTTTCCTCCAGATGCTCTAGTCTCCTCCCACCCTCAAAAACGTACTGGGGTTCTAGATTAATTTGGGTGTAATTGGGCAGCATGGGTTTAAATGGCCAGAATGTTGTGCTGTTAAAATAAAATCCTAACTCTGCCTTTGATTCCATGGATGGCTTGCTATTTTCACCTCTATGTTAAACCATCCTGAATTCAAGCTTGGTCAAAGTTCTTCTGGACTGAATTTAGCGGTACAATGTGGTCTTGTGCAGTACTTATTAAAGAAGGTAGCTGAGTGATGAATTGATTTTAAGATGAACATTCTTGAAAAGCTTCTCTTTGATGCTTCCTTCTGATTGACCAGAAAAATCTCTCTTTTTTTTTTAATTTGAACATACAGCACGGTCTTTTCAGCCCGCAAGTCTGTGCCGCCCAATTTACACCCAATTAACCTGCAACCCATGGAACGTTTCAAGCGCTCGAAGGAAACCGGAGCCCCCGGGGAGAACCAACCCAGACAAGGGAGAATGTACAAACTCCTTACAGACAGCTGGGATTCAAACCCCAACCTCAATCACTGGTGCTGTGAAGGTGTTGCACTAACCGTTATGTCAATGGCGTCTTTCCTTTCTCTGGAAAATTGCAGAAAACACAGAGGGTGGTGGGCGTGTGGAACGGGCACCAGAGCAGGTGGTTGAGGCAACGTTTAAGAAACATTTGGATGGATATATGGATAGGTTTAAGGTGAAGCAGGTGGGACGAGTGTGGGTGGGACGTTTTGGTCAGTGTGGGAAAGTTGGGCCGAAGCCCCTGTTTCCACGCTGTTTGACTCTATTTTACACAGAGATTCCACTAAATTGGCATGTCAAATGTTAACAATGTACATTGATGAGAATATACAGATATGATTGACATTATGAGGGTAAACAGATTTGAACAGTTTACTTGCTTGCAAATAATTTATTGTGAATAAAGTATAATTTTGATTTTGAAAAAAATGGTCAAATTATTTTCCCCCTCCTCAAGAATACCAGACAGATCAGTTTTAAACTGTTGATGCATTTTCCCTGCTCCCTTTTCTTGTGAAGGAAATAACTTTTAACTGTGAGGATGAACAATGAGGCCAAAATTTACCTGGTGGTCAGTATTACTCTTCATATGGGATGTCACCTGACCCAATGTCCATGTACGCACTTCCATAAATCTCAGTATTTTTACCGGTATCTTTCATACTTTGTAATCCTGTTTGAACCCCAACAGAAATCAAGCATTTTGGGACAAACGGCAAACCAAACCTGAAATTCTCCAGTTCTGTGTTATTTAGTGCAACACTCTCTGGACAAATTAAGCCATGAAGAAAGTTAGTTAAATTTATCAAGCTGGTTGAATGAGGAAATCTGTGTCCAAACCAAAACACAAATCAATATGTTTATTCAAGTTGCCATTTGCACATTTAGCTTTTGTATTTATCATTTCATTGATGATCTGGATATTCTGCATGTTTGGCAGGTGGCGCAGTTAGCACAGCGGTTAGGGCTACCCTGTTACATGCCAATGATCGTGACTGGGGTTCGAATCCAGCGCTGTCTGCAAGGAGTTTGTATGTTCTCCCCAAATCTGTGGGTTTCCTCTGGGGGGGGGGCCTCTGGTTTCGTCCCACCATTCGAAACTTAGCGGGGGTTGTCGGTTAATTGGATGCATGGGCTGAAAGGGCCTGTTACCATTTTGTAGGTCCAAATTAATTGTAAAACAAAAATAATTTAAATTTTAAAATAAATTAATTTCTATGATTTGCTGGTCTGTTAATGTGTTATATTTGGTCAAGCACTTGCATGTTTTTGCAACGAGGACCAGAGAATGCTGTCTCTTGAACTTGAACTTGATCTCCAGCTTGTGGAAACTATTCTTTCTCTTACAGAGGCACAGAGATAGCAGGTGTGGTATTTGGGGCTGTCTTTCTTTGGGAGTAATTGCTGGAATTGCCCTTTGCATCTGCGTGTGTATGAACAACACTTGGAACACACTTGTGGTTGTGATGCAGGGATTTCATCAGTCGATTCAACAGTAAGGACTGTAGGAAAGATTGGCTTTAAAAGTTCTTTATTTTATCAAGGTCTCTTTCTCTATCCAATTCTCTCAAAAATCTCCTTCTCTCTAACTGTTCCTTCACAATTGTCTCAAGAAGGCAACACAACATCACAAAGGACGCCCAGCACCCTGGTCACATTCTCTTCTCGCTGCTACCTTCAGACAGAAAGTACAGACGCTTGAAATCCATGCCTCGAATCTCTTCACATTACCTCAACCACAACACTACTCTTGGACCTTCAAGATTTGCCTCGACCACTGACAGAACATGCAGTCAATCAACCATAAATATTTGATTTTCTTTTCTTTTCTCTTCCCTTTACATTAATTATATTTCTCTTTGCGGTCTCTTAATTTGTGTTGGCGTGTTTTGTGCAACGAGGAGGCCACAGAAAGTAACGGTTCCATTGCATTTCTACATTGTACATCTGCACATGATGAGAAACTCATTCATTCCCTTTATCTTTCTCTAGAATACCCTTGGAGTCACAATTAACCTACGCCAGACCGCGAGAAGACTCCATTGGTGCAGAACTTTCAGTCTTTATCCTAGGGTAGAGGAGTCCAAAGTAAGAGGGTATTGAATTTAATTTAATTTGGACGTACAGGCCATGAGCCCGTGCCACCCAATTACACCAATCAACCTATGAACCCCTGCATATTTTATGGAGGATAGGAAGAAACTGGAGCACTGGGGGAAACCCAGGCAGACACAGGGAGAAAGTACAAACTCCTTACAGGCAGCGTCGGATTCGAACCCAGGTCACTGGTGATGTAATAGCGTTGCGCTGACTGCTGCATTATCTGTGCTACTACCTACGCTAACAGGACAACTGTTTCGCACAGAGGGGTGGTTGGTCTATGGAACGAGCTTCTAAAGGAAGCTGTGGCAGGAGGTACAGTTTTGATGTTTAAAAAACATTTTGACAGGTACTTTTATGGGAAATGTTTGTTGGGATGTGGACCGAATGCAGGCAAATGCCCGCTCCCACTCATGCTACTGGCCCACAGCTGCATCAGCAGATCCAGCTCCAACACTCAAACAACAGCAGTCAGCCCCATCAGCAACACTTCAGAGAAGAGGTGGAAAATCTCGTGAAACGGTGCAAGAGCAACATTTTGCATCTCAACATCTACAAGATGAAGGGGATGATTGTGAACTTCAGAAGGACAAGGAATGACCACCCTCCACTACACATCAATAACTCTGTTGAGGAGCGAATGGAGAGCACCAAGCTACTTGGAGTTCACTTAACGAGTGACCCATCATGGACACGCGACATCTCCTCCCTTGTCAGGAAGGCGCAACAGCGACTGCACTTCCTGAGAAGATTGAAGTGGGCAAGGCTACCGGCCACCATTATGTTAACCTTCTACAGGAGCTCTATTGAGAATGTCGTGGCTGGCTGAATCACGGGGTGCTGCAGAGAAATGGATCGGAAATCAATCCACAGGACCATAAGAGTGGCAGGGAGGACCACTGGAGTCACCCTCCCCACCATCTACTGGGATCGTTGTCTGAAGAGGGTGCACAAGATCATTGAGGACCCCTTCCTTCCCGCACACAGCATCTTTCAGCTGCTCCCATCAGGGAAGAGATATAGGAATATCAGACCAGGCTGAGGAACAGCTTGTTCCCAGTGAGAATACTGAACGACCAAAGGAACTACTCACGCTAGCTAAACATCCAAGACTCTCCTATTTACAAAGCTATATTTAGTTATTTATTTGTATATATTGCTACGAGCCCAAAGGACCCAAAAACCAGCAACAATAGAAATTCATCAAGACAAATTGTTACTTAAATAAAGATGCTTTTAAATTTCTTTAAACATAAAAACAGGTTCAAACTTTAATTTATTACTATTAACTTAACCCCATTCTAATTCTAATTGTATGCAATATATATATGTTCAAGAAAGTTCTACACTTTAATAGTCCAATCATTCATTTCTCACTTCTCCAAGTATCACCAGTATCAGGGCTATTCTTATACTGAGCATAGAATCGAACATTTATTAATTTGTTAATTAAAGTTAAATGGTTACCACTCAGGAAGGTTCTTGTTGGTTTCAGAGAGAGATTTGTTGCTCTTTGGACATGCACACACACACACACACACACACACACACACACACACACATTTCCTCTTTAGTGTCTTGCTGAAAAAACTCATCCCATCATGGGTTTTCCAAATGATAACCTCTTCTTCCAGGTCACCACAGAGTTCCTCCTGTTTCCCTTATTTCAGAAGCCAGCCATTTCCACTTGTAAGAACAAGGGTTTTTCAACAGGCTGAACCCATCTTCAAAATGGGGTTTTCAACAAGCCTGCCAGCTTGCCATTTTTTCCCCCTCAAAAGCTACTGCAGAACTGATCTCTCTCTCTCTCCTTGTAAAATCCAAATCTCTTCCCAAGGCTCCAAACCCAATCCTTAAAAGATCTTTGTCAGCACTTGAGCCCAGACTTTCAGTTCCATTGTCTTTTGCAAAACCACTGATGCCTGAATGTCTGGCTTCAGCAAAGCTCTTGCATTTTAAATTAGATATGTTTTGTTACTCTGTGAAGTGACCTACACTGAATGCCCACAATCTATCTCTTTTTAAGACATATTTATATATGGTTGGGTGTCTGTGTGTTTTTCACTGAGGAACAATGGTTTGTCGGATTGTACTTACGTAATCAGATAACAAGAAATTTGACATGACGACTTGAAATGGGACTAACTTGCTTGGACAAATTGGCTGGCATGGACAGGTGGAGCTGAAAGGCTTTTTTCCATGTTGGATCGCTCTATGACTCTAAGAACCTCAGCCCAATGTTACCATTTTCTCCAAACCATGGTAAAATCACCAAATTATTCACTCACTTTATTCCAAAATATTTACTTCTGAAAGAAAACTCCACATTTTGCTCCGGAATACTCAGATCCACACCTTCCTGCTTCCCTTTCCCTTCTGCCATCTTGTGCCCTGCCTGCGGTTTCAACACTTCTTATTTATTCATGTCGACAGTAACCTTGTTAATTTTGCAAGCCCGCAGCAAAAACAACATAAATCCACTTCCAAATTGAATCATCATTGAAACAAAACAAGCAGACTGTTGAAACTGACGGGTCGTGCTGCTGCTTTTATCTTTCTATCAAGCTTTTCCTTAACCTTTCTATCTCTATCTTTTTATTCTCAGTTTCATTTCGCACTTTACAAATTATTTCACAACATATCATTTCTTTCAGTGTGAGTTTGACCCTTTGGATATTCATGTCTCTCACCGTCCTTTGAAATATTCTGTCTCCTTCATCTAGAGCAGGGACTCCCAAACCTTTTAGACCATCAACCCCTTCAAGGCATCCTTGATCTCTCATTGACCCAAAGGCATAGAATCCCCCAGCAACATCAGGAAGGGGCACTGGACGGGAGTGGGGGGGGGGGGGGGGGGGAGGGGTGGTGCTACCAGAAGCACAAAGAACACACACCTCTTTCTTCTCTGCTCTGTCCACCCTCCCTTGTCCTCCTGTTTGCTCTCAGCATTTTAAAAGACCAAAGCCAAATACAAAATGGCGGCCACCAAGGCCACCTCTCATGAGAGGTTGGCCACCACTGCCATAGGAGCTATTTTTCTTAGATACTGAAAATGGCCCCCCTAAAAACCCCCCACCTTTATTGACCCCCTCCCTGGCATTTATTGACCCTTGGGGTCGATATCGACTACTTTGGAAACCCCTGATCGAGAGCTTCCAACCCAAGTTTCCTTTCATTAATTTCTTATTTCGTTACTTTATTATTATACATCAAGGATCCACACCACCAAGCACATCCTCTGTTCTCACTGCTACCATCTGGAGGGAGGTAGAGGTGCCACAAGATGCACACCACCAGGTTCAGGAACAAATGCTCCCCCTCCACCATCAGACTCCTCAATGACAAACTCAATCAGGGACTCATTTAAGGACTCTTACTTTTGCATTTTATTGATTTTTTAAATTCACTCTGTTTTGCACAGTCTGTGTGTTTACATTTCTTTATTTGTTTACATGGTGTACGTTGAGACAGTTTTTATTTGCACTGCCAATAAGTGGTAATTCTGCCTTGCCTGCAGGGAAAAGAATCTCAGGGTTGTATGTGATGTCATGTATGTATCTGACAATAAACCTAAAATCTAAATCTATTTCTTCTGAGTCCCCATTTGTCACGGTCAGTTCACCATTTCACATTTCAAATCTTCAATGGAGAATAAATTAATAACGAGTTATTTCTAACTAAACCAACATGTAATTTACCTGGATTTTTTAAAACTCAGTTTTGTGGAATGGTGATTTTTCTTTTGCTGGCTTGAATGCAATAAATCTCCACTGATACTGGAGAAATCTGAAATAGGCGGAAGGACATTGGATGCACTCAGCAGGTCAAGCAGAATCCATGAAGAAATTGGGATAATGTAGAGGAAATGTGTTTAAAGTGAAGGAGAATTGTGGGGAAAGTTTTCTTTCTGCAGAGTTGCAGGTGTCTGGAATGGGCTTCCAGGAGTTGTGGTGGAAGCTGATTCGATAATAGCATTTAAGAGGCTTTTTGGTTGACGTATGTGTACGCAGGCAATAGAGGGACATAGATCAAGGGCAGGCAGCTGGGCATCGTGCTCAGCCCGGACATCATGGGCTGATGGGTCTGTTACCGTGCAGAACAATTCTATTATAAACACACGGAAATGCTGGAGGAACTCGGCCGGTCTCACAGCATCGACAGGAGGTAAAGATACATTACCAACGTTTCAGCCCTGACCCCTTCTTCAAGGCAAAAGCAAAAAAAACAGGAAGGCGTCTTAAGAATGGCAGGGGGGAGGAGTACAGATCATCCACCAAAAGGTGTGAGGAAAGGAGAGAATTAATTTTGGCTCTGTGAAAGGAGACGGAGGGAAAGGGGTTGGGGGGGGGAGAAGAGGGAGGGAGGGAGAGACAGAGAGAGAGCATGCGCGCTTGGTGAAAGGTAACAAGGAGAGGAAGCCATGCAGTCATTTGCCCATGAAATTAATTGCTCAGATGGCCGCTATTTTTATTTCAACCCTGATCCTTGTTTTCATTCAGTTAAGTATAGATGTCTTCTTGGATCACCCTCTGTATTATTTGCCTCAGGTGGAGGAAAGGTTGGATAAGGCAGCCAGTATAACAAGGAGATAAAGCAGCAAATTACCTCCCATTACCTATTTGTTCTTTGACACACACTGAGATTCGGTTGGCCAACTTAGACCAAACAGAGAAATGTTCTATTTCAGGATGATGATCCTTCATAAGAAATAACATCAGCTCTACTGCTCTCCCTCCATCCTGCTGAGTAATTACAATACTTTCTGCTTTTATAAAACATTTTGCAGCAGGCTTTAAAAATAAAAGAGTTTGATCAGCAATTTTTCATTTTTAATCGGTTTGAGGTTCCACAGTCAAGGTTCCTGTTATTGCCATGCAATAACACATTAAAAATGTAACTTTAACTTTTTTATTATTATTTGATTGAATTATATTTTATTTTGTTATTTCCATTATTTTATTTCAGTTAGCATAGCAGTTAGTGCAATGCTGTGACCTTGGTTCGAATCTGGCCCTATCCGTAAGGTGTCTGTACATTCTCCCCAGGTCTGCACGTGTTTCCTCTAGATGTTCTGGTTTCCTCCCACCTTCCAAAACGTACCAGGATTAGTAGGTAAATTAGGTGTGTTTAGGCAGCAAGGCTCCGTTACCTTGCTGTAGATCTAAATTTAAATTTAAAATATTTTTACTGGTGACTCTCATGGTTTCATTCACTTATTCACAACAACTCTGAAAGTTCTGTATACGGAAAAGGTTGAATGTTGTTGTTGTCGATATTTAATCAGCCAATTTCCCTTTTAGACCTTCACTCCTTCTGGAAAACAGGACACTCAGAATTCAATTGTAGTCAAGGGAATTTCAGAAAACATTTGAATAGTTTGGATTGTCCTTAGGGAGAGATGGGAGAGAAATTAAATTGGGTATGTTTCCTGTAAATTCACATTGATTTTGAAACAAATCTGACATTTGATCTCCGTTAGAACAGTACAGCACAATACAGTCCCTTTGGCCCATGATGTTATGCCAACCGATATATGCTTCAAAAAAAAACCATCCCTACTTTAAGCCTCTCATTTTCTTTCATGCTTGTGCCTGTCTAAGAATCTCTTAAATGCCCCTAATATTCCACCCCTGGCAATCCATTCCAACTTTCTGTTTAAAAAAACACCTGACCCCTAAACTTTCCTCTCTTCATTTTTTACAGATGTCCTCTGGTTTTTGCTACTCCCACCCTGGGAAAAGGTGCTGGTTGTCTATATTACTGTGCCTTTCTTAAACTCCATTAAGTCACCTCTCATTCTTCTTCACTCCAAAAAGCCTTAGCTCTGCTAAAGTTGTCACATAAGACATATTTTCCATTTCAGGCAACATCCTGCTAAACCTCCTGTGCATAGCTACTGCATCCTTCCTATAACGAGTTGAGCAGAAATGAACACAAAATTCTAAATGTGGTGTGACAGATATTATTATATTTTATATTGTGAGTAGAAGAGTCAGGTCTATGTTTTGGATTTGGAAAACAGTCCCTCTCTGAATGCTGAACGATCCTTTCCACCCACGGATGCTGCCTGACCTGCCGAATATCCCCAGCACTTACTTATTTGCTCAAGATTCCAGTGTTCATACAGAGATTGACGGATTCTTTTTGAGCCAGGGCATCAAAAGTTATGGGGAAAACCCGGGCAGTGGGGCTGAATGGGAAAATGGATCACTTCGTCAGTAAATGGTGGCACAGACACAATGGGCTGAATAACCTACTGCTGCTCTTTATCGGAGGGATTGAGAGCAGACTGGGAGATCACTGAGCACTTTTGCTCTGTCTGCATCAGTGACAGGAACCTCTCAGTGGCCAACCATTACACTTCTGCGTCCCACATGTCTGTCCATGGCCTCATGAACTATCCCAGCCAGATCACCCCTAAATTGGAGGAACAACACTTGATTTTCCAACTGGAAACTCTCCAACCAGATGGCATTAGCATCGGTTTCTTCAGTTTCTGCTGGCCTTTTCTCCATTCTCCCTCCCTTCCCTTTCCCTTTGTCTATTTTTTCTCCAGCTCCCCACCCACCTTCCCTTTCCATCCACAGAGCCATCCGTCTCCCCCTGCTTGCTGATATGCTCTCCCTCCCTTATCCACCTATTACCTGCCTGTGCGACTGTGCTCCTCCCCGCCCCTCTCCCACGCCATTTTTTTCAGGTGCCTGCTGACATTTTTTCCATGCCTTGATGAAGGGCTCAAGCCCCAAATCTTTACCTTTGCTACATTAAGTACACTGTTTGACCAGCTGAGATTCCCCACCATAGTGTTTTTGCTATTGCTGCTCCTATGTCCTATAGTCTGCCCTCTTTGTGTATCTCTCAAGATGTGGCTCTGAAACCTTTCTCCCTTTGAGCAATCTTGAACAAACAAGTGAGGGGGGGGAGGGGGGAACTCAGTGGGTCAGGCAGCATCCATGGGTAATGGCAGCAGTGTTAAATATTTCTCTCAGACCACCACAGGACAAGAAAATTCTTTGCCTTTGTCACTGAATTAAAGTCTAATACAATTCTACGGCTCATTACTGGGAACGTTATGTATAACATTAACCCCACCCCCCACCCCCACCTCCCACTGCTGTCATCTCTCCATTCCATCTCCTATGCACAGACATGATAAATTCCACCTAGTCCCTTATCACATACAATTAACACCTTTTGTTGGTCTGGATTCCTTCCCCGTTGTTTGAATTCTGAGACCTTTTCTGATACTTCCTTGAAGAAGGGCTCAGGCCCAAAACGTCGCCCGGCCAATATATCTGTGTTCTCCTATAGATGCTGAATAGACCAGCTGAGTCCTTCCAGCATTTCGGTGTTATTACATTATGCATGCTACATAGATGTTGATTAAATCCTTTTTTTTAATAATGCTGTCAGCTCTTTTGTGAATTTTGATTGTTGCCCATTCAGTTCATTTTGCTCTTATTTATTTTTTGCTTTCTTTTCAGCCTCTCTTCCTCCAGTTTACAATGGTTAGATGGATTATGCCACGGATCCACTCTGTGGATCCAACACCTCCAGCCTTTCCACAGCGTACCCCACCCCCGGAATGCTCAATAAAATTAATTTATAAATAATGTCATTGAAGGGTTGAGAATTGGCTGCTGATCGTAACAACGTTCCTTTGTAATAAATGAGAGTGCCTCAAGCAGCAATAAGGAAAGTGTCACCATCCCTCTGACTGGTTCAAGCTCGGTGTCTCGATGTTAATTACATCTTCAGCTCTTTCCTGTGATACAATCGAAGGGAAAGAATGGAATTTTTATTAACATTATTAGATTTACTACCTCAGCTATATGCCCACGGTATAACTCGGTACCTGAAGATTTCTCCAGTGTCATCAAGGAAATCAACACTTGAAAAGATAGTTGTGCAAGTTGCAAATTGGGTGGCTGCTTCACTGAGCAGAGGAGGTTCACCAGGTTGATCCCAAAGATGAGGGGGTTACTGGAATTTAAAAAAATGAGAGGGGATCTTATGGAAACCTAGATTATGAAAGATTTAAAATAGAGATAGGTAGGTTGTTTCCATTGGTGTGGGAGATGAGAACTAGGGGACATAGCCTCAGAATTCGGGGTAGTGGAGTTAGGACAGAAGTGAGAAGGGACCGCTTTTCTGAGAGGGTGGTGAATCTGGGGAATTCACTGCCCATTGAAGCAGTGGAGGTGACCTCAGTAAATATATTTACGTCAAGGTTCGATAGATTTTTATCAAGTCAGGGAATTAAAGGATATGGGGAAATGCCAGGTAGGTGTAGATGAGCCTATCATCAGATCAGCCATGAATGGCAGACCAGGCTCGATGGGCCGGATAGCCAACTCCTGCTCCTATTTCTAATGTTCTTATCTTCTAACATCCATGTTGTTTGTGGGGCTAAGTTTGAACTTCCCAGAGCCAACAATTTTTTCAATTCTCCCAACCATTCCTACACAGATATGCCTATCCTCGACTTCATCCATGGTCAGGATGAATCTAAACACAAACATCAGGAACAATGCATCATATTCCTTCTGGACAACCTTACATCTGACACCATGAGCATCAATCTTTATTTCCATTTTTAGGTAAACCCCACCTGGTTCCCCTGTTTCCATATCTTGTAAAATAACACAATGCTGGAGAAACTCAGCAGGTCAAACAGTGTCCTGTATTCTATGATTGGCTGCTGCCGGCTGGACACGCCTCCCGATACCAATCCTACCCATAGCCCTTTGCATGCTCCCCATTTCACTCTGCCTTGATCATTCAATGAGTTTTGATGGTTGTTCCAGTCTATAGTTAATAAAAGCCTTTTGTAATTATTCAAGGTGCATCAATAACAAAGGTAAAAATGCATAATCAATGTTTTGGACGAGCCCTTTGCTGTTTCCAGATCTTCTTTACCTACTATACTTCCCTTTCTCTCTCACTTTACCCCATTTTTTGAGTGGTCTCTTCTGCTTCTATCTAATGCCCTGAGACCCCTTGTCCCCTCCCCCAGCTTCCTTTGTTGTCCACGTATGTAATATCACCCCCTTTTTACTTTAGTCTCAATAAAGGTTCCAGACATGAAACACAGGTTGACCTTTTCCACCCATGGATGCTGCCTTACCCACTGAGTCCCTCCATTTCCTCATTGTTGATTGTGATTTGCAGTGGTGTAAAGGAGAAGAGGAATTTGGACTAATGTAAAACAGGCTATATTTGTTTTCTGTAAAGAATTCAGTGAGTGAGGGTTTTTATTTATATAACTATATAACCATATAACAATTACAGTACGGAAACAGGCCTTTATGGCTCCTCTTGTCCACACTGATTTAAATGAACTCCACTAGTTCCACCTATCTGCTTCCTCTCCATAACCCACCAGTCCCCTCACATCCATGTACTCATCCAAACCTTTCTTAAATGACGAAATTGACCCTGATGCAACCACATCTTCTGCAAGGTCATTCCACTCAACCACCACTCTCTTGAGTGAAGAAGGTTCCTTTTTTGTTACTTCTAAAGTTCTGCCCCCTAACCCTCAACTCATGACCCCTCATTCCAATCTCACCTACCCTCAAGGGGAAGAGCCTATGCACATCTACTTTATCTATCCCCCTCTTAATTTTATATACCTCTATCAAATCCCTCCACCTCCCCTCAACCTTATACGCTCCAATGAATAAAGACCCAGTCTTCTCAATCTTTCTTTGTACTCTAAATATTGCAATCCAGGCAACATTTTAGTAAATCTAATTTACACATCTATTGTCTTTGTCAAAGAAGTTACTGCAAAAAGAAATGAAGAAATTATTACAGAAACCACAACAAAAACTAAGCTGAACTTTCATATGACCTCACTGGACAAAAGCCATTGCACCTATTTACAATTAAATAATATTTCACTGGGAACCTAACAATGTCTGTTCTTATTAAAACATGAATATTATCCCATGATACTTTGGGAACCAGTAATAGAGTAAGAATGAACAAATGAGTAGTTTCCTTTTTTATTTCAATCAATTTAAAGACTGAAGAAAGAGCCTTCAGGCAAAATTGAAAATATTTTTTTTAACCCTGCTAATAAAATTTCATGGCAGCAAATAAATGATCAACTATGCAGAATTTATGTTTCCATCAATTTGTGCATTAAGAAAGTGGACGTAGCTTGCAGTTGCTTTACTGATGGTTGCTCAATCTCGCACATCCGTGGAATGGGTTGGTCAATGGTGGGATTGGGGGCATCAAAGGATGTAAGGGGAAAGGCGCGGGCAAGTGAACGGAAGTTTTCATTTTGATTTTTAATACCGATTTACAGGCGGCCCATCCGGCCCATGAGCCCGTGCTGTTCAAAAACATAATGAAGATGAAGTATAAATCAGTCAGCATTTGTTCCATCTTCGATCTTGATTCAGTTGTGATTGATGGATTTCAAACATTGAGCTTCAATAACCAAAAATACCTATGGTTTTTTTTTTTCTAAACTGATTTAAAAATAAAATTGATTGTGCTTCCAAACTCAAAAAATGAAAACTTTAACCCCTAGTTAAATTATAAATCAATTTATCAAGAGAAAAATACAAAGTAGGGTTCATAAATTGGCGCGATATCTGCGATTAATCCACTTGTATTTCTCTGCTAATCTATGTTCAGTGCATTTGTTGGATTTCAAAAGTGATGTTGAGGGATTGAATTCACTTACTTTTCTGTCTCTGAATTAGGTGAATGGTTTCATTTCAAAATCAAAAAAAGTAATTTGGTTCATTTAATTTGCATCACAAGTGGTGGTTTCATAGAACATAGGAATCTACAGCACAGTACAGACCCTTCAGCCTACATAACATGCCAACATAATAACAAGTGCCTAGAAGCTCCCTGCTGTATAACCCTCCATTTTGCTCCATTCCATGTACCCATCTAATTGTCTCTAATAATAGTTTATTGTCATACAAGTACCATGTTATGGATACACTGAAATTCTTCCTTGCTGCTTTTACACAGTTGTGTGAAATACACTAAATAAACAAAAAGATTAAATTACCACACGACGGAGAAAAAGGTAGTAAATATGTAAGATAGATAAATTCCACGGTTGCAGTTAGTGCAAAAACTATGATGTTACAATCGTCCAGACAGATCTTTGGTCCTGAAGTAATGCTCTCGTTCGGGAGCCTGATCGTTGCTGGAAGAATACTCTTGGTGAAACTAGAGATCTGGAGGCAGCAGCGAGAAGACAGTGTGACCAGGGAGCAAATTGATGGGACTCAGCAGTGGCTTTCAAACTTTTTCTTTCCACTCACATAGCACCTTGAGTAATCCCCTATGCCCGAGGTGCACTGTGATTAGTAAGGGATTACTTAAGGTGGCATCTGAGTGGAAAGAAAAAGTTTGAACACTGGGATACACCATCAAAATTTGTCACCAACTCTTGAGCATAGAAGTCTGGAACTTAATGCCAAGATAGTGTTCAGAAACACCAACAAGAACTAGCCTTAAACTTTACAGATTTGATTGACTTATGGATCCTAATATGATCCAAATGAAAAAAAACATGTTTTTAACTTATACTTATTGTTGTTCTTTTCTAAGCACCTGCTCAGCAGCAGCAAGTAAGAATTTGAGGGCATATAATCATTGTACAATGTGTATGACAATAAATTCATAATCAAATATTCCCTGGGCCATTAAGTTCTTGCAGCAGTTTGTTTCTCATTCCAAATTCCAGCATTTGTAATCTCTTGTGTCTCAAACTGTGGGGTGTAGCAGTTGGTGTAACACCTTTATAGCGCCAGCAATTGGGACCGGGGTTTGAATCCCTGCACTGTGTGTAAGGTGTTAGTACATTCTCCCAGAATCTATGTGGGTTTTCCCACCATTTGAAACGTACCGTGGGTTTAGGTTAAGTGGGTATAAATTGGGTGGTACAGACTCGTGGAGCAAAATGACCTGTTATCGTGCTATATGCCTAAAAAAGACTCTTGCATCAGTTTATTTTTTTCTTTTGATCATTTACTCTTTCAGTCCAGACCTAACCAGCCATTTCTAACAGTCATGATCTTGACTCAGAGACATGTAGGAGGCTGAGGATGCTGGAGTCTGAAGTAACAGATAATGTGCTGGACAAACTCAACAGGTCAAGCAGCATCAGTGGGAGAGAAGAATTATCAACGTTTTGGGCCAGAGAGTAGAGGGGAGATAGCCAGTATAACATGGTCAAGGGAGGGGTAAAGAGGGGCCTGTAGGGGATTGGTGAAGCAGGGATTGTTTGCTTGTAGGGTTTTAACTCAGTGGGCCCATCCATGCTTCTGAGCCAGATGGTTCTGTTTGCAAGCCTTATTCTGGAGATTAGAGCACAGTAAACAATGGTGACATTTCTGTCCAAGACTGCTACATTGCCAGGGATATTGTAATTTGGAATGAGATGAGCCAAAGTGTCATCTGCTTTCCCAGATAAACGTTCCATTCCAGATGGTGCTATTCAAACAGAAGCAAGTGTTCTGCTCAAACAGAAACAGAAATGACCTCGTCGTTTATTTATTGTCATACATGATCCCACCACTAGGTACATCTTCCCCTCTCCTTCCCTCTCTGCCTTCTGTAGGGACCGTTCGCTTGTCCAGTCATCCCTTCCCACTAATCGTCCCCTCGGCAACTTCCATTGTGACTGCAGGAAGTGCCACACTTGTGCCCACACCTCCTCCCTCACCCCAGATGGTCCTTTCAAGTGAATGAACACATGACTTGCAAATATGTGGGAGTCATCTGCTGCAGTGGCATCCCTGTTGTGGCCTTCCCTACATCAGTGAGACTGGATGTAGACTGGGAGATGGTTTCTCTAAGCACGTTCTCTCTGCTAGGGGTGACTCTAAGTACCCTGTAACTCCTATCTATAACTGCCTCTGCAAGTTCTGCAGTTCATCCAGCTGTAACTGCAGTTCCCCAACATAGTCTCCCAGGAGTTGCTACTGGATGCACCTTTTGCAGGTGTAGTCATCAGGAACATTTGTGCTGACTTCCCACGTCCTGCAATCGGAGCACAGGGCTACCCCAAATGCCTCCATCGCCTGCCTCTTTATTTAAAGTAATTAAAGATAAACTCAAAACAGACTTACCAAACCTTACCTCAAGGGGAGCTCTTCCTCAGCCACTGCTCGCCTTAGCCTCTCAAGCCAAAGCCTCAGTGCCCCCACTCCTTCCCTGATCCACTCACTCCCTGGCTGCTCCTTTATCATACCCTCCTTCTATTGGCCCTCGTGGTTTTGTATGCTTGAAGCATGCTGTCAATCAGCTGGATGTAGTTTGGTGCTCTGTAAACGGTACGTGATAGGAAAATTTTAAGGTGATTTTCATGATTAGCAGCTTAAAACCCATAAAATTACACCCAAAAGTGATCAGGAAGCAAAATCTTCATTGTCCAGTGTAATTTCTACTGCATCTCATAGATTCTATGTGTGGTTTTTCTGATTATCAGATGATAATAACTTGACTTGAATAAAATCTTTGCTGTTTCAAATAGATAGTTACCACCTGCAGATGTTGTTATCATTGCAACTAATAAAAAAGATGAGGTGCTATTCAAACAGCATCTTCCAAACAAACGTTCAACTTGTCTTTTGGAAAAATTGCCCTTCAACAAAATAACAAAACAACTGCTTGGTTGATGCTACCGATGAGAAGGTCAGTCAGTCAGAATGGTGGTTGCTGGATTGACATGAGGAATTAGCTACCTTGGGACCAAGCAATACCTCACTGCATTGCATGACCCAGCCTCCCTTCACTGTAAAGCTCACCGTGAAAGTCACAGGACTGGAAAATACACAGAATTATTTCTGAATCCGGCAAAAGAGTAAGGATACCCCAGAAAGCAAGCACGAGTTGCTTATTCCCTGGAGCGTAGAAGAATGAGGGGTGATTTGATAGTGGGAAAAAATTATGAGGGGTTTAGATAGAGTAAATGCAAGTAGGCATTTTTCCCCTGAGGTTAGGTGAAATACAAACCAGTGGACATGGGTTGAGGATGAAAGGAGAAAAGTTTAAGGGGAACAATGAAGGGCAGCACGATTCGAATCCGGCGCTGTCAGTAAGGACACCCTCCAAAAATGTACAGGGTTTGAAGGTTAATTAATGTACTTTTGTGGGCCAGAAGGGTCTATTATCAGGCTGTATGTCTAAAATGTATTAGAATTTTTTTTTTAATTCGGGGGAACGTCTTCATGCAGAGAATGGTGGGAGTGTGAAATGAGCTGCCAACTGAATGCAAGCTCAATTTTAACATTTAAGAAAAATTTGGACAGGTGCATGGATGGGAGGGATATCGACTGGATGCAGGTCAGTGGGACCAGGCAGAATAATATCTTGACACAGACTAGAAGGGTTGAATGGGCCGGTTTCTCTGCTGTAATGTTCTAGGATTCTAGTATTGCCAAGCACCAATACATGCAATAAAATAGCAGAAGGCAATTTCTTTCAAAACATGCTATGCAGTGATCAACTACCAGGTTTAATGTCAGCTTTGAAATGTTACTAATATAATGTTTGAAACTAGCCCATCTCGTAGTGGAGAATTAGAATTAAAACAGGCAGTGTGTTCACAAAAACAGAATTCTCTTAGACAAGATATCTCATCTGTGTTGGATTCGACATTACAGGTTGCTTCTCTGTCTGCAGATTCTTTATTGCAGCTGTCGTCACCCTTCAGAATTATAATCTAACAACTTCTGCTGCTACAGAATTTGTCAAACTCGCAAAGCTGTGCACTAACCAGAACGTGATAGATTGGGCTACTTAGAGAGAGGGATATGTTTCCTGCACTGATTTTTTTACTTGCACGACACCACATTATGTTGTGGCTAACTCTAATGGTTTAACTATTGGAGCCATACACCGCTGAAGGGACCTTGCGGCCCACAATATCCATACCAACCATTTTACCTGCTTTCACTAGCCATGTTTGTATTACACTAGCTGTTCTTATAATCCATGTTTTAATTTGATAAAGGAGTGAAACACGACGGGCTGCAGACACTGTGATTGTAGTAAACACACCGAAATGCTGGGGGAACTCAGCGGGTCTTTTCAGCATCTATAGGAGACAAAGATCTATTGCCGACGTTTTGGGCCTGAGCCCTTCCTCAAGGAAAATTCAGAAAAGGCAGAAGCGGGAGATATCGGAAAGTCTCCAAATTCAAACAAAGGTGAGGGGGGGGGTGGGGAGGAATCCAGACCAACAAAAGGTGTTAATTGGATATGATAAGGGATTAGGTAGAATTTATCATGTCTGTGCGAAAGGAGACAGAATGGAGAAACAAAGGGGGAAGAAGCATCATCATCAAGGATCCACTCCACCCAGCTTATGCTCTGTTCTTTTAGCTATCATCAGAAAAGAGATATAGGTGCCACAAAACTCATACCATCAGGTTCAGCAACATTTACTACCCTTCCAGCATCAGACAACTAAACAACAAACTCAGAGATTCTTTTAAGGACTCTTAATTTGCATGTTATTTATTATTGAATATTTATTTTCTGTATTATATTTCAGTTTGTTTGCATTTTTCTTTGTTTACATTCCTCTCTTTTGCATACAGATTTTTTCTAGACTACAGGGTTTTCCCCTACCGATAAGTAGAAATTCTGTCTGACCCACAGGAAAAAGAATCTCAGGGTTGTATGCGATGTCATGTATGTACTCTGACAATAAATTTGAACTTTTGAACTTTGAGTCCTTGTCCCTCAGTATCTGAAAGATATTTCATGCTGACTGATAGACTTGAGGTTAAAGGTAGAGTGAAACATAAATGTCTGCAGATGCTGTAATTGCAGTAAAAACAGACAGAAAGGTTGGAGGAACTCAGCAGGTCTCACAGTGTCCATAGGATAAAGATATATTACCGACATTTTGGGCCTGAGCCCTTCTTCAAGATATAAGCAAAGAATGAGAAGGTGTCAGAATACAGACTGAAGAATGGCAGGGTGTTGATACAAAAGGAAAGGTGAGAAATGATTTTGGCTCTATGAAAGGAGACAGAGGAAAAAGGAAGAGAGAGAGAGAGAGCAAGCTGGGGAAGGGCAACAGGGGGGTAAAGAAGGTGGGAGGAGGAAGTGGTTTAATGGAAACGGGAGAAGTTAATGTTGATGGCGTCCAGTGGGAGGACGCCCAGACAGAAGATGAAGTGTTGATCCTTCAATTTGCAGGTAGTCTTAATCTGGCAGTGCATGGAGAGACATGTCAGTAAGGGAATGGGTCAGGGAATTGAAATGGATGGCCACTAGGAGATTAAGGCCTTTGATATAGACAGAGCCAAGGTGCTCAACAATGTGATCTTCTAGTCAGTGTCCAGTCTCTCTGATGAAGAGGAAACCACAAAGGGAGCACTGGATGCACTAGATGGTGCCTGCATCAAAGGTGTTTGGGTCTGGAAGAACCTTCACCAGAGGTCAGCATTGAACTCAGATCACTGGAGCTATGAGGCGCCATTTCTCCCAGCTGCACCCCTGTGCTATCACAGTGACTTCAGAATAAGGGTTCTGGGTTATTAAGGAGGGGAGCTGATTGGAAAATATGGGGAAAATAAAAAGGGGTTAGAGTAGGAAGTTTAAAAATAGGTGCTTGATGGATGCGCGAAAGGACCTGTTGCTGTGCTGTATCTCTCCATTACTCTGTACTCTGCTCTGAAAACAACCCCAGCTTCTCCAACCTCTCCTCTCAGCTGAAATCACTCACTTTAAGAACCATCCTCGTAAATGTTGATGGTTAGAATTTTTGACTTTTTCAGAAATGAAAGGGTTCAAGTTCTACCTGAGAAGCAACAACAAGAATTTGTCAAAATCTATCAGGATCAAAGCTTGAATGAGCTCCAATGTGTTCACTTCTATGGGCATGAGAGATCCTACTGTGTTGTTTCAAAGGTCTGATCCAATAATTATTCAGTGATCTTTGTTACTGGTCGCTCAACTTTAGAATAGGCAAATTCAAAGATATAAAGATGAGGATTTCAGGGTTAGAAAGGCTGAGACAAGGTCAGGGTTTAGATAATATATTTCCAGACAAATTTGGATAGATTTTTTACCTGGTAGAGGAATTAAGGGATATGGGGAAAAGGCAGGTAGGTAGAGATGAGACTATCAACAGATCAGCCATGATCTCATTGAAAGGCTGAGCAGGCTTTGCGGGCCGGATGGCCGACCCTTGTTCTTATTTATTAAGTTCTTAATATTATATAGGTGAAATAGCCAATCGTGAGAATGATTATGGATGATTTAAAACTGGTTTCAGGGTGAAATAGGACCAAGGTTTTGAACAGTCAGAGAGTTGCCAAGGACCATGGTGTACAAGTCTATAAATCTAAGGAATGGACACAAATTGGCTCAATGGCCCTCAGTAATGTACAATTTTAACTGATGGAGTAATTCTATAATACAATAACATATCAAATGGTTTCAGATAATTCATCTCAGCTGTATTGGTCTCATCTACATACTGCTGTTGGAGAGCAGCAGTAATCATCAAGGATCCGCACTACCCAGCACATGCTCTGTTCTCGCTGCTACCGTGCGGAAAGAGGCATAGATGCCACAACACTCACGTCACCAGGTTGAGAAACAGTTGTTACCTCTCCACCATCAGACTCTTAAGCAGCAAACTCAATCAGGGACTCATTTAAATTTTTTTAAAAATTAATTTAGCCTTACAGCACAGTAACAAGCCATTTCAGCCCACAAGTTCGTGCTGTCCAATCTACACCCATTAACCAACACCCCTGGGTCATTTTAAATGGTGGGAAAACTCACAGGGAGAAAGTGCAAGCTCCTTACAGAAAGTGCGGGGTCCAAAGCCTGGTCCGGATTGCTGGCGCTGTAAAGGCGATGAGCAAACCACTTTGCCAACTTTGCAGCCCCACAGTTAGCGACTCTTACTTTTGCACTTTATTGATGGTTTTTTTCCTCTCTTGCAGTCAGTTTGTTAACATGTATTTATTTAATAATTTGCATGTGTACGTTGAGTCAGGTTTTTTTTTGCACTACTGATAAGTGGTAATTCTGCCTGGCCTGCAGGAAAAAGAACCTCAGGGTTGTATGTGATGTTATGTATGTACTCTGAAAATAAATCTGAAACCAGAAATAAATTTTCTCATATTTATAAATAAACTAACCAAGCATTACCTTGTCTTTACAATTTGTTGAATGCTGCTTGCTGATTTATTGGAAAGTATTCGCTCTCGTACTTGACAGAGAAGTGAATGTTTCTAGTTTCCTCAGTTAATCTTTCAGTAAAGTACAGGCATCTATAATAGCTTGACACCATGTGGTGGCACAGATTTAAACAATGAGCAACAAAGTGATAGATGGAATACAATGTGGGAAAGTGCAAGGTTATTTGCATTAGTAGGAAGGACAGGAAAACAGAACACTTTTAAAACAGGGAAACAACTAAGAAATGTTGATGTGCAGAGCGATGAGATGGAGGATGTAAGAGCAGAGGGGCATGAAGTCGAGGGGCTTTCATCAGTAGGATGAAGTACAAAGTAGGGAACTGGTTGAACATTTTGCACAACTTTGGTCAGACCATATCCGGAGCAGAGCGTGGTTCTAGTCTCCACAGCTGGGAAGGAGAGCGCTGATGGATTCAGATGTGATTGTCGCAGAAGTAATAATGTCACTGAGGCATGTAACATTCCATAAGTTGCATTCCTGGTGGGTGCTGACAGGTTGTTTTCTATATCTGTAAATTATACAAATTGTGGACAGAGACTCAAGATGATCAGAGTTCTATTACCAGAAATTGCTGATCTTTGGGATTCTCTATCCCAGAGGTCTGTTGTATTGAGGTACATTAAAGACTGAGACTGATACATTTTTTGCCATGTTAGTGCAAAACCAGAAATCACTAAGGGTATAAATGAAGGAGATGGAATCATATTGTGCCCACTGGAGGGTTCAAAAACTAAAGGGCATAGAATTAAGATTGGTAAAAGGTCCTCAAATTATATGGTTTTTTTTTACCGGTTGTTAGTGCAGATTTTCAGATTTCACTTATCGTCAGAGTACATACATGACATCACATACAACCCTGAGATTCTTTTTTTCCTGTGGATAAGGCAGAATTACCACTTACTGGCAAAGCAAAAACATTGCACACAATATACACATGTAAGCAAATAAAGAAATGTAAACAACTGAGTGCAATGCAGAGAGGGAAAAAAACAAATAATAAATTGCAAGAGCCCTTAAAAAAAAGTCCTTATTGAGTTTGTTGTTGAGGAGTCTAATATTGGAAGGGTAGCTACTGTTCCTGAACCTGGTGGTGCCAGTCTTGTAGCACCTGTGCCTCAGCCTGTGATGTCCTGAGTTGTGTCCACTACCTTCTGCATTGCAATATGCTCAACTTATTGGTGTCCCCATGCCACACTGAGATGCAACAAGTCAGCACACTTTCAACCACATATTTATAGAAATTTGCCAGCGTTTCTGATGTCATGCCAAACCTCCACAAACTCCTGAGGAAGTAGAGGCGCTGATGTGCTTTCTTTGTTGGGTCTAGGAAAGATCCTCCAAAATAGTGACTCCCAAGAACATAAATTTGCATTGATGTGAGTGTTTTGTGTGTGTGTGTGTGTGTGTGTGTGTGTGTGTGTGTGTGTGTGTGTGTGTGTGTGTGTGTGTGTGTGTGTGTGTGTGTGTGTGTGTGTGTGTGTGTGTTGTTAGGTCTGCTTTGTTCATGAATGAGTGAGTCAAACACCAGACTGAGTCGAAATCAAGGTTCTTTGTTCTTTATTGCCGGATTGTAACACTTGCAACTAACAGTGTTAGTTGGAGAAGGCGCATTCTGCCGTTATCAGCAAATGGTGCTTTTTATATACCTTAGGATACGTACTTAGTAAATTATCATATCATGACATTGTCCAATGAATAAACTGTTGCTGTCCCTCTCTGCTAGCCTCCTGCACATCAATTTGTCATCCCCACTCTTATCTTGAGAGTACAAGGTCACAACTGCATCTTGTTACGGCCCAGCACTGGGAGACTCCCTCTACATTCCCAGCTCATGATGTTTTGACCTAACAGTGTGCGCGTGCATAAAACACAGATTCTGGGGTGATGGGCCTTGTGCTCAATCTCATTGTTTCTCGGACCCTCCAGACTTGTTCTCACCATCACAGACCTCAAGGGAGTAGATTTGGTGATGTTTGTATCGATGTTGATACAATCACAAAGAAGTCTCACAATACTTTGTGAGATGTTTGAGTAGATTCGGTAGGCCACTGAAAAGTCACAAAAACCTCTCCAGGTGTACCATGGAGAGCATTCTGGCCGGTTGCACCACTCCCTGGCACAGAGGCGTCAACTCTCACGTCAAGAATAAACTCCACAGGGTTGTTGACCCGGCCTGTGACATCACAGGCACCCATCAAGGTCATCGGCATGAGGCAGTGTCTTAAAAAAGCGGCCTCTATACTCAAAGACCCCTACCACCCAGGACATGCCCTCTTCACTCTGCTCCCATCAGGGGAAAGGTGAGCACCTATCAGCACAAGGACAGTTTCTTCCCCGCTGCCATCAGATTCCTGAATGATCAATAAACCAAAGACACTGCCTTACTTTTTGTGTGCTACTAATTAATTTTATTTATAGTAAATAAAATTATTTTATTTAAGATGGCTAGAATATGAATGTTTGCACTAAGATGCTGCCACAAAACATTGAATTTCATGACTTGTTCATGAGAATTCTTATTCTGAATGTTGTTCTTGTATACCTTGATGTAATGTCAATTAGGTATCTTTATCTTTGCTATATAAAATACACTGAGTTTCTCCAGCATTGTGTTTTTACAGTGTTTGCAGAAGTTCATGTTTTACTAGAGACTGTTGTGTGAGAATGGTTGTCTACAACAATTTTGATCTTTCTTCCTTCATCTAACTTGCTCAGGGAATTCAAATGGTGGAATAAAACCAGGAATTGATGGAAAATGCAAACAGTTTATGGTATTACGTAGATGCACATAATATTTTGGAGTATTTTGGTAAAGTGATTAAACCTCTGACTCTTCTGGCTCGAATACAGACTGCTCTACACAGCCAAGCAAGAGGTGCTGTAGGTACATATTAAGAGACTGGGTGAACGCTTACCAATACGGCAAGCTGGAAGGAGCCGCAGTTCCTCCTCCAAACTGGGTGGCGCTGTCGTTGTCTTGCCAGCTGGGGACGGCAGGCTGGAAGGAGCCGCAGTTCCTCCTCCAAACTGGGTGGCGCTGTCGTTGTCTTGCCAGCTGGGGACGGCAGGCTGGAAGGAGCCGCAGTTCCTCCTCCAAACTGGGTGGCGCTGTCGTTGTCTTGCCAGCTGGGGACGGCAGGCTGGAAGGAGCCGCAGTTCCTCCTCCAAACTGGGTGGCGCTGCAGTTATCATCCCAGCCACGTACGGGCTCTCAGGAGCCGAAGCATCTCCTCCAAGACGTGGGTGGCGCTACAGACGCAGTGGCAGCCGAGGCGAAGCGGACGCTGCAGTGCTGCAGCCGCCGCTCCCAGGTCGCCGCCGTTGACGCAGCCGCCGCTGCAGACACTTCGTGACGCAAGGTCGGGGCGGGGGACGGCGCCTGTCTGCGCGGCGGCCTCGGCGCTAGGTGGCGGTGGCGGGCCGGCGTGGACCGGCGTGGAGGCGGGCCCGGAGCCAGGAGGGAGGGGCGGGTGCAGGTGCCGCACCGAACGCTGTCGCCCCGCTCCAGTCAGCGCGTCGGTAGGTTGTGGTGTGGGCACGGGCCGGGCGCTGAGAGGCCTGGACTTACCGTTGGACAAGGACCCCCGCTCCCGCACGCAGACAGCCCAGACAGGCATGATCCCGCACTTACCCGGCCGGCTCGGGATGCTGCTGCTCGCCGCCGCGGCTCTCGTCCTCGCCCCGCTCTGCCGGGCTCTGGAGGTAACAGCGCTCGTTCCTGGCCGTAGGGGCTGGGCTGGGTCGGGGGGGGGGGGGGTGGCGGTATCCCTGGGTTGGGGGGATCCCTGGGTTGGGGGGAGGGGTCCCTGGGTCGGGGGGGAGGGCTCCCTGGGTCTGGGACCTCTAGGGGGAGGGGGCGTGGGTATGGGAGATGGGGGAAGCAGATCCTGGGAATGGGGAGGAAGGGGGGGTTCTGGGGTTGGGGGTCCCTGTGGATGAGGGGACCACATGGTTGCGGAGAGGTGGAAGCAGGTTCTGGGGCGGGTTCCCGTTATTTGTGTGTGTGTGTGTGTGTGTGGTGGGGGGGGGGGGGTCTCCTGGGATGGCGTCCCATGGGTGAAGACAGTGATGGAGGAGCCAGGTCCTGGGAAGGAGGGGAAAAGGGGGAACCAGGTCCTGGGGGGGAGGGGAAAGGGGGAACCAGGTCCTGGGGGGGGAGGGGAAAGGGGGAAACCCGGTCCTGGGGGGGAGGGGAAAGAGGGAACCAGGTCCTGGGGGGGGAGGGGAAAGGGGGAACCACGTCCTGGGGAGGAGGGGAAAGGGGGAACCACGTCCTGGGGAGGAAGGGAAAGGGGGAACCACGTCCTGGGGAGGAGGGGAAAGGGGGAACCACGTCCTGGGGAGGAGGGGAAAGGGGGAACCACGTCCTGGGGAGTTTCTGGGTGGGGGAGGAGATGAATTGGATGCCTGGGAGCCCTATCCTGAGGTGGATATCCCTTGGGTGGGTAAGGGGAGGGGGAATGAGGGTGGAAGATCCTGGGGTGTGGATCTTGAGGTGAGGTCCGTGTGTGTATCCACCTTGAGGGTTCATTCACATTTCCTGGGGATTGGGAGGGGGCTTTGTGGGGAGCTCACGAAGATGGGGAGGGAATAGGGTCCATTGTCCGATGCCATGAGGGTTAGGTAGGGCGTCCCTGGGAAAGGTGAAGTGCCCTGGGCTCCCGGTGATGGAGTGAGGGGGTTTGAGGTCTGAATAAAAAATGTCCTGGCTTCCCAGTGGACGGAGAAAGAGGTGGGTTTCGTCCTGGGTCGGAACCCTCCTGGATTGTCCTGAGTTCCCTGTGCAGATTGGGCTGGGGGAGAAATGCCTGAGGGAAGAGGGTATTGTGGGTGTTGGGGAAGGTTGGGTGGGGGTTAAGAGGGGAGTGTGGACTCTTCCTATTTGGTGTTTATGGGGAGGTATCTGGTTTGGGAAGTGGGGTACCTAGCCTTGAGTACGCCGTGAAGGGGGGGGGGGGAGAATGAGATGGTCTTGGAGTGGGTTTGGGGGTTCGCTCGGGATCACCGACCTGCCTGCGGGACTCTTGCTTGCAGACCAGGTGGGGATGATAAAAGGATTGAAAGGGTAGTTGAGGGTCTCAAGGGTGGGATTAATTGTTTAGCTGTCTGAGCTGGGGATCAGTATAGGGAAGCAGCCTGTGATCGTTGAGGGTCTCTGAGAGGCTGTTGAAGAGGTGGGTGGGCGGATTGATGTTGTCTAGCACTCTGGGTCGGGGGGTTATATCGCGAGCAGCCCTGAGGGTCTCTTGTCGGCGGGGACGAGAATGATGTGTTGCACTTGGAGAGGGAGGGGTGGGGGGAGGATGATAAACAAACCTGTGGGATCAAAGCGAACCTCTCTCCCCTGAGGTTTGGAACCAGGATGCGAGTTGCCTATCAATCTTTCCCCATTCACTCGCCTTCACCTCTCCCTCCTCCCCGCCTGCTGCACTCACTCTCTCCCTGTCCCGCCCTCCTTCCCCATTGAATCGCCGTCTGCGTGTTCTTTGTTTGGATTCTTGCCCCTTCCCTCTCTGTGTGAGCGTGGGGTAGAAGCTCTGCAGCAGGAAGATTCGCCCCGTTTCTACCTCCTCTCTGTGTTTGCACCTCGCTTTGCCCGATCCCGTGCCCGCTATTTCCCTCTTCCCCACCGCCCCATCCCTATTTTAAATCAGGTGCTTACCCCTAAGAAGATGGCGCCTCTGCAGTGCGCAAACCTCCCTGTGCCATCGGGGTCGTTAGTGATAGTTCTACCATAAAAATAAACGCACATTGGTTTTCAGGTTTATCACTTTGTAACATGCAAAGGGGCTCGTTCCAGTGAAGAATGCGTGGGCTGGGTTATTGTTAGATACGCACAAATGTATCATGTACCAAAAAAAATCTGGAAAGGCAAAATGGGTATGAAAAAAATTAAATTGAGACACTTGACCTTTTAGATCTGGACTTTGGAAAGGGCTGGGGATTTCTGCATATTCTACAATTTTACTCTGCGCTCTGGCCATTTGTTCCTCCCTTCCTTGCATTTTAAATTGGAGATCTGTATGGTATCTATATTAATGCAAGAAAACTATACAGATCTCCAATTTAAAATGTAAGGAAGGGAGGAACAAATGGCCAGAGCGCAGAGTAAAATTGTAGAATATGCAGAAATTTCCAGCCCGTTCCAAAGTTGATCATGTCTGTTATTCATGCCCGAGCTCCCTGGTGTGCACTCTTGGCAGGTTTTTCTTTATTTTTCCCTCTTCTCCCTGTCTTGTTCCTTGTCCTTTTGTTTTGCCCCATTTCGTGTCCGTTGCTCATATTGCCCAGTATGTTGGCGTAATCTGAGAAGCTTCTGTTTGACAGCCAGCTAATAAAACTTGAGATGATCATGAGAAAAATTTTTTTTTATCTGCAGTATTGTTTTTGTAAATAGGTTTTATGGTTTTGGAAGCGGGCTATTACATCATTTCAATAATTAATTGAGCATATAACATTGAAGTTTTACCAGGTTTTGATGAATACTAGAAGTGAGATTGTATTTAATTGATGAGAAGTTAAATCACGTCTTTTTTTTGAGTAGTTCTGTTATTGAACATGGGTTTAATAGTGGAAACATTACTTTTTGAGAGGGCTGTTACGTTAACGTGGAATGTAAAAGCATAATAAAGCTTTATAAAATTATCTTGCCTTTTATTGCATTCTTCCAATATATTTTGCAATTTAAAAAAAAAACAAGACCTGAAGCATTTAAGTCGGATGATGCTGATCATGGCTCTGAAGAAATTAACTTGGGTGGGTCTTTCTTGCAAGATCTTTCAAATGGATGCGGTTCTTGTCGTAAATCCTGGTCATGGACTGATTCCAATGAACTTTCTGCAATTACAAGGCTTGGGTTGATTGGGATTGGATTGTAGAAAACAAAGGGGTAGCTTTGTACCCATTCTTACTTGTGGCATTTTGTCATATTTGAATTAAACATTTTGATTGCAGATGGATGAGGTTATTTGCTGATGTTCTGTTTGTATCAAGGTTGGTGAATTTCACCTGGAGGCCACTGCATGCTGTTTTTCAATATAACCTCAGACTCCAGGGAGTCAAATCCAGTGTAGTACTTTGATTTGGAAAATATTAATGTACCAAAAGCAATATGTGATGTAATTTGTACAGTTATATTCAAAGGGTCAACCTGGAGCATTGACAATTATTTTCTTCTCACAGATGCTTCTCAACCTGCTGAATTCTTCTAGCATATTATTTTGTCTGCTTGTATATGCACTTTGCGGTGTTGTTTGGTTTAAAAAATCACCAAACAGGCCAAAATGTTTCACATCTTTGACCTAATATCTGCTTAGTTACTGCTTCTCAACCAGAATAACTAATGCTCATTTGGTATTCATCTTGTCCTGCCTTACTACAAGATCCTAAGTACAGTACAAAAGTCCAGGCTGACACTTTTGTGCCATCTTGTCAGGGATACAAGATCAGATGTTAAGATGATATCCAATTTGAACACTTGAGTGAATGTAGGAAATCTCATTACTTCAAATGTTTTCTACCCAATCAATATTGGTTACAATCAATTTGATACTTGTGGAGTCACAAGTGATCTCAGGTTCTGGAATCTAGAAAAACCAAATTGTTGAAGAACTCTGGGTCAAGCAGTGTCTGTGGGTAAAAAGGAATTGTTGCTGTTTCCGGTCAAGACCACGCATCTGGATGGGGTGGAAAGGGAAATCAGCCAATATAAAGAAGAGATGGTCAAGATGGATCAGTAGCTTGTAGGTGGACTACGAGCTGCTGAAGAATGATGAACACGTGGAGTTGGGAAAGAGAAGAAGATTATGCCCGGTGGAGAAGGTAGGGTGAAGATGGACACCTGATGGAGAGTGATAAGCGGGAATACAAAGGCTGGACTCTCTAATGATCAGGAAGATGATACGGGAATCATTTGGGGTGGGTGGAAATAAAGGGCAGATAGATCTAGATGGGTGAGGTGTGGAACAAAGAGGGGTATGAAAGTAGGTGATGAGGGGTTGGAGGTATCAGAAGGGATGAAAATGGGAAAACCAGAAGTGCATTGGAAGGAGAGGAGGAAACACAGGAGGAAAGGCTTACTAGAAATTGGAATGTTCAATATTCATATCATTGGGTTTTAGACTTCTTAAACAACATAGATTATGATGGGCCTCATCAGTGTAGAAGGTTGAGAATGGACAGAGGAGTTGAAATGGTATATATCCAGGAGCTTGAAATGGCACAAAGCATGGGTGCTCTACAAGTTGATAATCTTATCTGTGCCTGGTCTTGCCATGTTGAGGAGATCACATGGGAACTACTGGATGAAGTTGAAGGAGGTGTACGTGAATCTTTGCTGTGGCTGAAAGGGCAGTTGAGATCCCTGGGTAGTGGTGAGAGAGGAGGTACAAGAGCAAATGGTTGTTGGGGCAGAGTATTATGGGTAGGTTGGGGAGGTTTGAATGAGTCAGGGAGTCACTTGTGGAAGATGGGGTGGAGAAGAGTTGGTAAGCTATGGGATATTGTTGAAGTTGGCAAAAATGTCAAAGGAAATATTTAATATTTATGGGAACTGGTTGTGTACGGATTGGTTGTTTCCTGTGCTGCAGGACTAAATATAGTATTTCACGGCTGTAATATTAGTAATTCTGAAAGGGATACAATAGACATTATGTAGCTGAAAGTCTGTCTTCAGCGGTGATTTCAGTTTCTGAATGTTGTTCAATGTTCGCAGGTCTGTTCTTGCCTGACATTTCAAAATGATATTGGAATGTTGTTTTCTTCTAACCAGAGCTAGTATTTCAGTAATACTTGGGTCTCTCTGCCTACATGCCACCCTTTGCTTCTAGTCTGTGGTGAACCATTTTATTTTACCTCGTCCCACTGACCTGCACTCAGTCCATAGCCCTCCATGCATCTCCCATCTATTTACCTGATCAAATTCTTCTTGAATGTTAAAGTTAAGTCTTCATTCACCACTTCAGATGGCAGCTCATTTCTGTACTCCCACCACTAAACTTTTCCTTTTCACTCTTAACACATGTCCTCTATTTTGTATCTCACCTACCCTCAGTGGGAAAAAAAGCCTCTCTCTATTTACTCTGCCCTCAAAATTTTAAATACCTCTACAAATCTCCCCTCATTCTTCTACACTCCAGGGAATAAAGTCCTAACCTGTGTAACCTTTCCCTGCAACTCCGGAAAACACAACTATGAAGCCGTGAAATCCAAACATATCTTTGGTTTGTTTAAATAGTCCTCTGGAATATTTCTGGGCAGATTAAACAAGTTTGGACTAAAGATCTCCGTCCAAAAATTCTTGTTTATTTCAATGTACTGTTAAAGAACAGGCCATGGGGGTGACAAGGGGTGCCCTTCTTAGTTTGGAGGTTATTTTTGTCATTAATTACAGCTGATGTATGCATGTGTCAAGTAAGATGTACAGAAAGAGCAACCAAAGTGGTGCCCTTCAACAAAGATCTCCATTAAAATGATTTTTACTCTATTTTAAAACTTTCCTTCATGTCAAATGTATTTTTCCTGTTAGGCACACTGAAAATATTTGTTAATCTGGATAATTAATGTTACAAACCTTTCCCTACTACTGCAGAGGCTCTGCTACAGGAAATTAAATTCCAGTGGTCAGTGGGGGAGAGTGTACCCTTTTCGCTCCCTTTTCTATAGCTTCATTATCAGACATGGTGCAGGCGGGGGACTTGGTACTGGGGTTAAATAAGTATTACTGTTTTATAATTTGAAATGTTTAGTAACACTTTTCTGATTTGTCATAATCTAATAGAAGCATAATACTGTTTAAGTAATTAAGAGTATTGCCCTCAGCTTTAACTCCAATATGTTGCCAGGCTGTTCTAAAGTTACTGGATTGAAAAATCGAACTTGTCTAAGAAAATAACCACCATCTATTGTAATATATTTGGAATGAGAGCATTCAAAGTCAGAAGAGTTTCCTCACCATGGTTTTGCAAGTGGAAGAACATAACCTTACTAAAAAGAATGTAATTATAAATTTAGCTCAATGTCTAGGTTAGTATTATTGGAGTATAACTGTTGTGATCTGTTCATGTTTTTGGCCTTGGAGTGTTATCCACAAGTGTTCCCTCCTGATTCATACAAACTGGAATTTTAATCCTAATCAATGTATGTAGGATAGAAAAAATAGATATTTGAAATTTTCTTTTTTGCCAATCTAATTGTTTCTCGATTCCATTTACCTTTTTGGAAATGATAATCTTTCTCTGTCAAGAATCTATTCAACATCCACAGTTATTGAGGGTGGAAAATTCCAGTTTCATGGCTCTTGAGAAATTTCTTCTTGTGCCATCTTAGTTATAGCAGAAAAGGAAGCCATTTGATACAACATGAACAACTTGCTAGTTCCATTGCAAAGTGAAACACATTAGGCTGAAGATACTAATGTGATTGTAGTAAACGCATCAAAATGCTAGGGGAACTCAGCTGGTCTTTTCAGCATCTCGAGGGGACAAAGATCTATCGCTGACCTTTTAGGCCTAAACTCTTCAAGGAAAAATCAGAAAAGGCAGGATATATCAGAAAGTCACAGAATTCAAACATTGGGAGAGGAATCTAAACCAAGAAAAGGTGTTAATTGGATATGATAAGGGACTAGGTTGAATTGATCGTGTCTCTGTGAAAGTAGACAGGGAATGGAGAGACAATGGGGGAAGAAGGGAGATGGGGGAGTTTAATGAAAGCCGGAGAAATTAATGTTAATGCCATCCAGTTGGAGAGTGCCTAGTCAGAAGATGAGATGTTGTTCCTCCAATTTGCGTGTGGTCTCAGTGTGCCAGTACATGAGACCATGGACAGACACATCAGCAAGGGAATGGAATGGAGAATTAAAATGGGTGGCCACTGGGAGATTCACGCTTTTGTGGTAGACAGAGCCAGGATGCACAACAAAGCAATTGTCCAGCCTATCTGATGTAGAGGAGACCACTGCAGGAGCACCTGATGCAGTGGATGGCTTCACTTGGAAGGACTGTTTGGGGCCCCAAATGGTGCTGAGGGAAGAGGTATTGGCACAAATGGAGCATGTCCTATGGTCACAAAGGTAGGTCCAAGTGGGCAATGGTGGGGAGGGAGGAATGGACAAGGGAGTCATGGAGGAAGTGGTCCCTGCAGAAGGCAGACAGAGGAATATGTGTCTAGTTGTGGGATCATGTGGAAATGGCAAAGAAGGATGTGGAGGCTGGTAGGGTGGTAGGTGAAGACAAGAAGAATCCTGGCTTTGTGCTTGGGGGCGGAGGAGGAGGCCAGGTCAGATGTGCGGGTAATGAAGAATACGTGGGTGAGTGCTGAATTGATAGTTGTAGAGGGAAAGCCATGTTTTTGGAAAAGGACAACGTCTCTGATGATCTAGCATAGAAGTCCTGGGTGCAGATGTGACAGAGACCGAGGATTTGAGAGAATGAAATCCTTAGAGGGGACAGGGTAGGAAGAGGTGGAGTTGAGGTTTCCATCGCAAAGCCCTTTGTACTTTTCCTTATGGGTTTATCCTTGACATGTATTTATTCATTTCCTTCTTGGGAGTCTTCTTTGGAACTTGTCTCTAGCACATTTTTAGGCAAAGCATTCCAGATTCCGTCAAACGGTGCATTTAAAATAAGTCGTCATAAATATATAATCCTTATTCTTCCACCAAGGGAACTTTCTTGCATATCTAATGTGAAAACCCACAAAATCTTGTAAATTAAGTCATCTTGCTCCTCATACTGTTATGTTCCATCTCAGAGTTCAGATTTATTGTCAGTATATATACGACATCACATACAATCCTGAAATTCCTTTTCTTGTAAGCGCGGCAGAATTACCACTATCTGGTGGTGCAAAAAATAAGCTGTACACAATGTGAAACATGTAAAGAAACAAAGATCTGTAAACAAACTGCAATACAGAGAGAACAAAAAGAAAATCAATAAAGTGCACAATTAGTCCTTAAATGAGTCCCTGATTCAGTTTGTTGTTGAGGAGTCTGATGGTGGAGGGGTAGCAGCTGTTCCTGAACCGGGTGGTGCGAGTCTTGTGGCACCTAGACCTCTTTTTCCTGATGGCAGCACCGAGAACAGAGCATGTGCTGGGTGGTGAGGGTCTTTGATAATTGCTGATGCTCTCTGACAGTAGCGCTCCCTGTAGATCTACTCAGTAGTGGAGATGGTTTTGCCTGTAATGTCCTGGCTATGTCCACTACCTTTTGGAGGGCTTTATGCTCAGGAGTATTGGTATTTCCATACCAGACTGTGATGCAGCTGGTTAGCACACTTTCTACCACACCTCTGTAGAAATTTACCAGTGTTTCTGATGTTATACCAATCCTCCACAAATTCTTGAGGAAGTAGAGCCAAAGCCATTGGTGTGTTGGTTCCAGGAAAGATCCTCTGAGATGATGACTCCCAAGAACTTAAATTTGCTCACCCAAGGATTGTATATCTCTGCCTTTCCTGAAATCAACAATCGGTTCCTTAATTTTGGTGACATTGAGTGCAAGGATGTTGTTGGTACACCATTCAGCCAAGTTTTCATTCTCCATCCTATAAGCTGACTCATCCCCTTCCTTTATACGACCCATTGGCGTGGTATCATTGACAAATTTGTGGATGGTGTTATTGTCATACAGAGCCCCACAGTCAGTAAAGTGAGTAGGGAAGGGGACTAAGAACACAGCTCTCATTATAAGGAATCATCTAGTGAACCTTTGCACTGTCTCCAAGATTAGTATATTCCCTTTTAAAGCAGACCAAAATGGTCTAAGTATCAGATGTGACCTTCCCACAATACTGTATTTTGGCAGTAAGCCTTCTCAACTGTTGTATACCTTTCTTCTTGCAATATAAAGGCCAGAATTCCATTTGTTTTCATTTGCTGTGTCTATGTGCCATGCCCTTGTATGAAGGCATTCAAGGTTGTTACACCAACAATTAAATATTCTGATTTACCTTTCCTCTCCCAAATGGACAGCTTCATATTTCCAGGATTCTTATTTGGTCATCATGCTTCTACTGCAGTAATTACTGTACCCCCTTTATCCCTATTGCAAAGTCCAGGTAAATCTGTTCTCTAGTTCTAAGCCCTTTCTACCAGTAGTCCTGTGCGCCTTCATAAAGGAAAAAAAAACTGGAGAGCAGTTGAAATGCTGGTTGACTATTAATTTTCAGATGTTTGTTCAAAATGCTAGCACCACCGCCCCCCCCCCCCCCAAAAATCAAGATGCAAGTAGTTTTTTTTAATGGTGACAAAATGGCATACTCATAGGGATAAGTAACCAGATGGATAGAGGAGATCTGAAAAGATGTTCAAAGTTTCCTTGAAGAATTGCAGTATCCTGAATGACTCTTAGGATTTCAAAGTGGAGAAAGGGCATCAAGGGTAGGTTTGAGAAGCGAGAAGCCATGCATTGACAGCATCCAAGCCCTGTTTAAGTGGTAATGCAGAAGATGAATTTCATTTTGCACTTCGTGAAATAGACTTGTGTACGACTGGAAGTCACAAAAATAAGTTGTATCTAAAAAAAACTGTACACAATAGGAAATCTCTAAGATAGTTTTCATGATCTTCAGCCCAAAATCCATCAAACTCAGGCAAAGATCCAGGAAGCAAAATCTTCATGGCCCAGTGAATATTCTATGATATTCTTTTTATCTTCTTTGGGTGATGCAAAATAGTAGAAAAGTAAAAATAAAACAATGGAAAAACTCACCAGGTCAGGCCACATCTGTGGAAAAACATGGTTAATATTTTGCATCTGTTCAATTGTCCACATTGGTAGCTTAAAAAAACCCCCCACACATTTCAATCTCTGATATGCAGAGGAATCTGAGTCTGGTTGTAAATGATTTGAAAGTTATTGTTGAACATTACAAAAATGTACAGGTGCTGGAAATCTCAAATAAAAATAAAATTCAGCAGGTTGGGTAGCATCTTGGGAAGAGAAAGGATTAATGGCTCAGGTCTGATGTCAGAACTAAGAAAGCGAGTGGGTTGAAAGGGAAAGCAAGTAGGTTTTCAGTTTTGCAGATCATGGTTTGGGGGGGAATAGACAGAATAAAAGCAATATCTTTCCAAATTAATTGATGCAATAATGAAAAAAAGCAGATTAATCTGCTTTCTCTCTCTGAGTTGCTAATACAGTAGTAGATGTGTGGGATGTACCCACTCATGGAAAGAGAAAACCTTAATGAAAATCGTAGATGAATAACTGGCAGAAATGGCCAGGTCTAATGCAGACCCAAAAAAAGACAAATGCAAATGCTGGCAAATTGAACAGTCTTGAGTTGTTTATTGCTTGGAAATTGAATACAAATGTAGGAAGGTTAGACACCACATCTGGAGTACTGTGTGTTGCATTGGTTTCCTTAATTGAGCACAGATGCTCATCCTTCAGAGGCAGTTCAGAGTATATTTATGAGGCTAACACCTGGAATGAGTGGATTATTTTATGGATATGCAGGCTTTGCATATACACTGGAGTTGACAAGTAAGAAGAGTCTTGATTGAAGTGCAAGATCCTGAGGGATTTGGTGATTAGTCTTATTGAAGAATCTAGACGATATCACTGTTAAAAATACACAATCACCCATTTAAGACGTGATTTTTTTGGATGGGTGTGAATCTTTACAGCCCACTTGCTTAAAGAGTGGTGAAAACAGACTGATTATTTTTAAGGCTAAATCTTAATGACTGGCAAAGCAAATTTGAGGGACCACCTGGTCTCATGCTGATTTGTAATCAGCAAAACTACGTAAAGTAGTTGATTTGAAAAAGCAAGGCTGCAGTGTGATGCATCCAGTACATTATCCAGATCCTGGGTGTAAATCCATGCAAGCAAGTTAGTAGCGCTCACTTCTACAGAATATTTTATGGATGCCTTTGAGCATTCTGAATTAATTTTGCTGTTTGCACCTTTAAAAGTGGGAATTGATTATCACTGTTTTTTGTGGGTAGAAATGTGCAGGTCGGCACAACATTGAGGGCCAAAGCTACGTAAAGTAGTTGATTTGAAAAAGCAAGGCTGCAGTGTGATGCATCCAGTACATTATCCAGATCCTGGGTGTAAATCCATGCAAGCAAGTTAGTAGCGCTCACTTCTACAGAATAGTTTATGGATGCCTTTGAGCATTCTGAATTAATTTTGCTGTTTGCACCTTTAAAAGTGGGAATTGATTATCACTGTTTTTTGTGGGTAGAAATGTGCAGGTCGGCACAACATTGAGGGCCAAAGCTACGTAAAGTAGTTGATTTGAAAAAGCAAGGCTGCAGTGTGATGCATCCAGTACATTATCCAGATCCTGGGTGTAAATCCATGCAAGCAAGTTAGTAGCGCTCACTTCTACAGAATATTTTATGGATGCCTTTGAGCATTCTGAATTAATTTTGCTGTTTGCACCTTTAAAAGTGGGAATTGATTATCACTGTTTTTTGTGGGTAGAAATGTGCAGGTCGGCACAACATTTATGACTTGGGAGATAACCAGATTCTTTCTTTATCAAATGTTAGGCGATAGAGATTGCACAAGTCTCAGGTCAGGAATAATGCAATTCAGTATTCAGTCGTTTGGTGCAAATACGGATTAGAGCCACACTTTTACTTGGTGTAGTTCCAAAATATACTTTGAAAAACTGATTTTCCTTGGTAGAGTTTGGCCAGTGGTAGTAACTCAAAATTAAACCTTTCCAGATAATATTGAAGCCTCTTTTCTTTTGTTCTCCTTATCCCACTGAAGGCATAAAAGAGGTATTTTCAGTTTGCACCTTTTAATGTTTGAGATAACATAGCTGGGTGTGATTGATTTTCCAATAAGATAAACTTATTCTCAAATGTTCCTCTTGGGTTCTGAGAAGTGAAATTGAGACAGACCATCTACAATCTTGAGTGATGACCAAACCAATGAGCCATGTGGCTTTATACTTGCAACTTGTTGCATGTAAGCAATTCAAGGTGGTTGGAAATGCTTCATAATTTTTTCATTAATCCCATTGCATTGTGAAGATTTAATCTAACAAGGTTCCTCTTTGATTTGGATACAATGGAACTTTGAGTACAGTATGATGAGTCACGGGAGGATTCAATCATTGCCAGAGCACCTTGAAAAGGATTTTTTTTGAGAAATTGACAGATGAGTCAAGAGCAAATCAGGGTGCCACCTGATTTTAAAATTTGCAACCTCTGAATAGCCAAACACTGATTTGGTTCTAATTGCACTTAAGATCTAATTGCAGTATAATTAGTCTGTGGACTTCCAAGTATGTTGCATGTAGTGTGTGAAATCAAGATTTCTAACACCCAGGGAGTCCATCTTCAATGCATGCAAGAAAATGCACGCTGCAACAGAAATTTTAAATAAAAGGTCTTCTTTATTCAACGGTTCCTTGATGCACTTCTGGAATTTTCTATTGGCACCAGAGCACATAATTGTATGCATTCAGAGAAGTCGAAAGACGATTATTGTTCACAAGTAATGTTACAATATGATCATGCATATGGGTTGTTTGCGCTGAATTTTTGTAGAATTTAGAGAGCCTAGCATCTGAGTGCACTTAAACATGTTTTTCAACCAGGTATTATGTGTAATAAAAACTGATGCAAAATCATACCATTTTTTTCAAAGGAAGAATTTGCTATCTTGTTTGCATCATTTTATTGGAAGAAAATAAAGTTGGATTAGCCATGCTTTGATGGAATTGCGGAATAGATTCATGCTGTCTTCTGTTACTACATTTTTTGCAGTCAGTTTCCTTGTTCGGCTTTCTTTCCAGTAAACAATCTCTGGATGTGGGCACAGTCCTGGATTAATTATCGATTAGTCATGCAAGTCAATATTCTATTTTTTTGGGATGACTCCCAGTGAAATAATGTTTTCATGTTCTGTCTGCTGTTTGTCTTTCTAATGTAATTTTGTGCAGTTTGTTGAAGAATAAACTGAATTTATCCTGGTTGCATTAGCTTATTTTTGAAAAGAATTGGCAGGTGATAGTGCAGACCAATGGATAACACAGGAACCAGACAAAATTAATGTTATCCGACCTCAATTCCAATTTGAAAAACGTAGGGGAAGGGTCAAGGCAATGCAAGATGAATACAATTGATTTGTTGATGATTTAAACAGCATTTTAATTCTGTTTCATACACTGCCTGACACTTGCTTAACTTTGGTAAATAATTTTGTACCCTTTTCTATGGGACTATGCCAACAAAAACATTTTCCAATCTATCAATGGTATAATTAGTAAGAGTTGATACTAGTACTAACCACACTAATTTACCAATAGTTTAAAACTGGGACTTGCCTCTAGCATGTAACCCCTTAAAAATAGAATTATTTTAGACCAAAATAATACACGGGTGTTTTTTTTTAAATATAGACGCACGGTATGGTAACAGCACCTTCCGACCTATGAGCCTGTGCCACCCAATTAACGTACAAATCCCGTGTGTTTTTAAGGGTGGGAGGAAACCCATGCAGATACATGGAAAAGCTGCAAACTCCTTACAGACAGCGCCGGATTCAAACCTGGGTCGATGCCACTATAACAGCGATGTACAAATCCTTGTGCCCCATACTGCCCCTTACTGTTGTTGTCCAACTATTTCCCCAACCCTCCCTCCAATATTCTCATTATTGTGGAGACTATTCAGCTACTTTGTCACCAGTAAACAAACCATTTTAGATACCAAACCACAGTAGTAATTTTTGAGCCAAGGCCAATTCTTATCAGTGAAATTGTTCAACGTACAGCACTCCATTTGATATTTTTTGGGAGTAAAGAAACTTTGGCATCCATGTTTTCTGATATTAAATATTTTATAAATTTATTTAACCTGAGATGTATTGATTGCATTTCAACTCAATACATCTTTGTATTTTTAGCCTCCTCTCCATCAGTGTTTCAGACCAATTTAGGTTCTGAATGTCCAGATCATATTCTTAATACTTTGAGCTAATTTTAAATTCTGTTTAAAATAAAATTGCACTGTACTGTTTATAAAAGTTGAGGAGTCCTTTTGAATTTTTTCCAAGTGAAGTAGGGTTTAGTTGTAATTTAGCCCCACTAAATACTTAATGCAGTGCCAGTAGAGAAACATTGTTGATTGAAAGCCATTCGTAGAAACAGTTAGGTTTCAATCAAGTACTATATATTGCTGGTTGTCCTTTGGGTATTGTATTTCAAAATGTAGCTAAGTAAATTATTGAATTGCTATATTTACTGGGGTTGCTTTCACTTTATTAGATTGTTGTTAATCATTCTGTTAAATTTGTTACCCCCTGCAACTCCTAGTTGTAAATTTAGTGTGGGGGGGGGGGGGCAAGATTTTTCTCATAGTCGTCAGTAAAAAAAAAAATTAGAAGAATTTATAGAATTGCCCATTTGAATCATATGCTAAGTTAATATACAGGATTCCACTCTTGAGCTGGGTACGATATTAGAAATGAGTATCTTCATTTCCTGGCCCATCCCTTCCTGTCCCAACTCAATTCTCCACCTTTCTGGTGATATTTTTGTGAATAATGCACTGGGCTCTCAGATTACTTGAGGATTATCGCATTGACTTGATGTTTCCATTTTGGATTCTACTATCCATAAAGTAGTTGGGCCTGTTTTCTTCCTCACAAGGTTCACATAATGTGTCATCACTAAAACTGCTTAAATTAGTTGAAAAATTTGTGAAATAGATTGTACTGTAGTACATACGCCTTTGTTTTAGTAGACAACTAATCATGCAATTGTGGCCTTAATCTAATGCTTTGTACAGAAAAGGAGTCACGGGAGAAGTGCCTAGCGATGGAGAAAGTGTCTAAATGGGAATTGGAATCTTGACCCAAAACAATAATTACTTTTTTTGCATGATAATAAATTACTGCTACATGAGTATTATGGAACTAAATATAAGTAGGCAGGAATATTGTATGAGGAGCAAAATTAAAGTTAATTACCTCTAAAACAGCCACACTCAACCTTTATTTGGCTATGGTCCCCTTAGGACTCTGCTCAAAGTTTATGGGACCCCTTCCCTATGAAGCAGTCAAGTTTAGTTGGTTTCTTCCATCCTCTCCTATTGACCACATTAAAAATTTATGATTTCAGTCTATGGCATTCCCCCCCCCCTTAAATGGCTGTGGCCCATAGGGGGCTGTATGCCCCCGTTGAGAATGGCTGCTCCAAAATATACTGTAATGCTCCTGTTGCACAATTTTGGACTGGACTCTGACTGACTGAGTTTTAGACTTTATTTGGAATTGACGTTTACAATTATCTCTTGAGGTCCGCAGCGAGAAAAGTGGGCATTTTGTCTTAAATTATGAAAATTGATGTACTTTTGTCAATGTACATTTTCATGTTCTATTTGCTCAGCAAAGTTTATTTCCAGAATCACTGCAGTGCGTTTAAATTGTTAATGCCGACAGAGTATTTTTTTTTGGTTTCTTTTTAAGCCTTGTTGTATTTCAAGGTAAGAAAAGGTCAAATATGAAACACGTGAGATTCGGGTCTAGACCCTTTATCAAGATTAAGAATAGGTGAAATTGCATAATAAAGGGGAAAGACACTAGGAGAGTAGCCCAGTGGCAATTTCTGCCAATGGATGATGTCTTGCCCGAGTTCCTCCATCCTAAGATTCTAGCATCCACAGATTTAGTGTTTCTCTAAATCTCAGAATATTGTTTGTGATTGGAGCAGAAGAAAATTTCCTCCATTATGTATAAAACACAAAAGTCTGTCGTTGAAGTAAAAACACAAGGCTGGAGAAGCTCAGTTGGTCAGACAATGTATTTTATCTTTTCTTTGGCTTGGCTTCGCGGACGAAGATTTATGGAGGGGGTAAAAAGTCCACGTCAGCTGCAGGCTCGTTTGTGGCTGACCAGTCCGATGCGGGACAGGCAGACACGATTGCAGCGGTTGCAAGGGAAAGTTGGTTGGTTGGGGTTGGGTGTTGGGTTTTTCCTCCTTTGCCTTTTGTCAGTGAGGTGGGCTCTGCAGTCTTCTTCAAAGGAGGCTGCTGCCCGCCAAACTGTGAGGCGCCAAGATGCACGGTTTGAGGCGTTATCAGCCCACTGGCGGTGGTCAATGTGGCAGGCACCAAGAGATTTCTTTAGGCAGTCCTTGTACCTTTTCTTTGGTGCACCTCTGTCACGGTGGCCAGTGGAGAGCTCGCCATATAATACGATCTTGGGAAGGCGATGGTCCTCCATTCTGGAGACGTGACCCATCCAGCGCAGCTGGATCTTCAGCAGCGTGGACTCGATGCTGTCGACCTCTGCCATCTCGAGTACCTCGACGTTAGGGGTGTGAGCGCTCCAATGGATGTTGAGGATGGAGCGGAGACAACGCTGGTGGAAGCGTTCTAGGAGCCGTAGGTGGTGCCGGTAGAGGACCCATGATTCGGAGCCGAACAGGAGTGTGGGTATGACAACGGCTCTGTATACGCTTATCTTTGTGAGGTTTTTCAGTTGGTTGTTTTTCCAGACTCTTTTGTGTAGTCTTCCAAAGGCGCTATTTGCCTTGGCGAGTCTGTTGTCTATCTCATTGTCGATCCTTGCATCTGATGAAATGGTGCAGCCGAGATAGGTAAACTGGTTGACCGTTTTGAGTTTTGTGTGCCCGATGGAGATGTGGGGGGGCTGGTAGTCATGGTGGGGAGCTGGCTGATGGAGGACCTCAGTTTTCTTCAGGCTGACTTCCAGGCCAAACATTTTGGCAGTTTCCGCAAAGCAGGACGTCAAGCGCTGAAGAGCTGGCTCTGAATGGGTATTTTATATAGCAAAGATAAAGGTACATGCATTCCTCAAGGGCTCAATCCCAAAACATTGGTTAGGTATCTATCTTTACTATACTGTACACTGACCAGCTGAGTTTTTCCAGCATTGTGTTTGCACTCCTCCATTAGGTGGCCTGTTGGATAGTTGTATGGAGCCGCAAATGGGATACCTGCATATCAGTGAAGGAACAAAACAAAGATTGTATAACATTCAGTTTGTTTGCCTGGATGAAAGTCTCTCTGAGACTGCAAGTTATTCTTGTGATGAGCAAGATTTTTTTTTAAAAGTTTGGAAGAAATGTACAATTTCTGCATTTATTTTTTCATTTCAATTGCTGCTTGAAGGTTGGTACTTACTTTGATGCACCATGTTATAAAACCTGTGTCAATATTTTACTTTAATAAACACTAACTAAATGAACTTAATTTATTTGTGCAGCTGCCCTGCCCTAGATCAACTGGATGAGGCAACAGATTCTAAAAAACCTTTGAACTGCCTGACTGTTGTGGGGGATATGTTGTGCTCTTTATAAAAAGCCGAGCTGTAGATCGAGAATTCTCCAAATGACTAGAATTTCTTAATGCTTTTCTTTTAAAAAAAAATGCCTATGTAATTGGATGGTTTGATGGGAGGGGAATTATTTTTAAAAATCAATTATTTTAATAAAAAGGAACAAAACTAATGAGTGTAAAGGGTTTGACCATCTCTTGATGGTCTTTAGGCCCTTTCGTGCCAGGCCTCCACCTGGAAGCTACAAGTGCGGAGGGAAAATATAAAACTTGCCTTTCATGGAGCAGCCCTAAAAGGCTGTTCCTGTGCAGTATTCATGTTGAGCGGCACCTCGTCGAGCCCTCTGGAGCTAATGGAAGTGGGGTGATGGGTGCCATAGTGCCATCCATCATAAATGCGTCGTCCCGAAGGCTGAAGCGGCCAGGTGAGGTGCCGGAGTGGCCAGCGGGGCTGTCACAGCCCACATTGGCCGCCCCCTGCCCCGCCGGCCGCCCCTGTCTTGAAGGGGTCATGAAGGGAGGGGGTGAGTGGGGAAATGGACCACGGGCTGACAGTGTCATTAGTCCACCCCTCACCAGTTGCTTGCAGCGGCTGTATGTTCAAGGAATCCCTCTCAGGGATGCATGAATGCAATCCCTCTCAGGGATGCATAATTGCAGTCCCTCTCAGGGATGCATGAATGCAGTCCCTCTCAGGGAATATCCTTCCCTGAGAAGCATTGCGGTCACCAGGCGCATTCAAGAAGGTAAGTCCCCCAACGTAAGGGCAGAGAACTTTTGCCTTTACAGACGGGCTTTTTCATTGCATGAAAGGACCTTTGTTTCCTATTTCAGTAGCTTTCATTACCTAGGCAGCACCATGACATAGCAGTTAGCACTTCTGGCATAGTTTGAGTAACACATGCTCATTGCTGACCCTGGGTGCTGCCTGAATGGAATTTGTATGCTCTCCCTAATGGTTTTCTCCCACATCAGAAAAGACATGGTCGTAGGTTAATTACTGTAGTTACTGCCTCCAGACTCCAGTGCAATTAAGCAGTGGGGAGAATTAGGAGGGAGTTACTGAGCACATGAAAGAAAATAAATTACAAAGGAGAAAAAACCTGATGGGATTACTCCGAAGGCCAATATATACTCAATGGCAAAAAGGCTTTTTCTTATGTTTATGAAAATATTTTATGTAGTCTATGTAACATGAAATGTGGCCTTGTCTCTGAGTAAAATAATGTTCCCAAGCAGTCTTAAATATGTCAGGAGTAACAAGGAAGAGATAAAAAATGGGAGCTTAAGTCAGTTTTCATTAATAACATATGAATTGAGTATTTTTTTTTACCTGATTTCTGTCCTGAGTCTCTTACAAAATATCTTAAATATAAGTGTAGTCTCAAATATATTCATCATTAATATACAGATATCCCATTTGCTGGCTGCATACAAGTATACAACAGCCCTAATGGAGGATATTTTCTTCTACCCCAATCACAAACAATATTTTGAGATTAGAGAAACAGAAAATCTGTAGATGCGAGAATCCTGAGGACAGATCTGCTGGAGGAAATTGGGCAAGACATCATCCATGGGTAGAAATCTTTGTTCAATATTTCAGGTTTGAACTCTTTATCAAGATTTAGATAGAGTAGGTGAAATTGCATGTATAAATGGGGGAAAAGAATGAGCATCCATAGCCCTTTGCAGCAGGGATTGCAACCTTCTGAGTATAAGAAATTTCTACTTGCAACAGACAAAAGTCGATGATTCTTTGTCCTAAGCAAATGTTTTGCAATTCTATGTTTTGCAGCTGGTGGTACCCAATCCCCTATATTAATTCCTTGACTCAATTATTAAAGAGCAACTATTTACTTTTGCCATCTTCCTATTTTACACACAGAATATGTCACAGTTTGTATATTTCTAGTTAGTTTATATTCAGTTCTGTTTTGGTTTTCTAAAACAATTCCATATCATTTCTCTCTGAGCATTCATTCTTTGAATAGCTATATTTTCCCATGGAATTAAATGATTCTTTAAATGTCGTCCACAATAGAAAATCTATATTCTTTGATTAAACATGTTGATAACCATTGTAATACAATTTCTCAATCTGCTGGCCCGCTTGCCCTTCTTACCTATTAAATTGGCTTTCTTTAAGATTCATATTAGACTTAGTCATTTTAAACCTCTTGTCACAGGCTCTGAGTCGCATGTTTGGTTTAGAAATATCCTTTTGTACAAAATTAATGAAAATGTCTGGCATCTGAATTGGATGGCATGTTATGCTGTTAAATTTCATTTAGTCAGAAATTATGTGCACCTCAAGATTCTTTCTTTGGCTTGGCTTCGCGGACGAAGATTTATGGAGGGGGTAAAAAGTCCACGTCAGCTGCAGGCTCGTTTGTGGCTGACAAGTCCGATGCGGGACAGGCAGACACGATTGCAGCGGTTGCAGGGGAAAATTGGTTGGTTGGGTGTTGGGTTTTTCCTCCTTTGCCTTTTGTGGTTCTTTAAAGCTGTAATTTGAGCATTGTTTAAAAAAACTAGGGACAATGTGAATTTTTTTTTATTATTTTCATTTGTATATTAAATGCACTGATGTTAGTCTCAATGAACTGAATAAACTGCATTTAGGAGTTGTTTCCTAAGATTTATGCTTTTTGTATATTCTTTTCCTAATTTCTACTTTCTTTTCAAAGATATTAACTAAAGCTATATTAGTAATTCTCAGCAGGAATGATTATAAGGCTATGGGTAGAAAAAGTGGGACTAACCGTCAGGCATTGAGAGAGCAATAATATGAAGCAAATGCTCTCCTAACTTGAACAATCCTGCATTAATCCCTTGCAGTACCATGGTCTTTCCCTATTGTGGTGGAACCACTTTTTTTTAGACTTCATAAATTTTAAACCACAATAATAATTACATTCTATTGTAAATTATTTCAAAGGAAGTTATACATGTGGTATATATCCTCCCATTCTCCCTCAACCCACCCTCCCAAACTCCCAGCCCTGAAAAAAGAAAGAAAAACAAGAGAATGTCAAGAAAATAAGAGAGAGTCAATCATATATGCAAGCCAAAATTTTCAAAATATGGGCTCAAAATAACATGCTATTTATTTTGGAGATTATAAGTAATTTTCTCTGATGGTGGAACCACTGTTTATATGTGTATGGCTGGCCTGCCCCTCGCTGACTGTACTTGTGAGTCCTCCCCCTTGATTCCCCTAATAAGGGCAGCAACGCCATAACCCGTTCCCCCAGAACAAGCTCGGGTCTCAGGTCAGCAACATGAGATGAGCCTTCTGTTTATGGTAATAAAAGCCTCTCAGTCAGGTAATTTCTAGTCTTTGGAGTTATTGATAGCGTGTCTCCTATGTCCATTTTTTTCTTCAAGATTTTTAAATCTGATCCTCAATTGTAAGTGATGGTTGGGCTGCAGATGGCATCCATTTCAGCACAGTGTTTTTCCCCCAAAGAAGAATGCATTGTTTTCCATTTCCCTAATGAGATATTTAGGGTTATCAAAGTGTTGTTCTGGTTGAGAATGCATGACACAGTACAGTAGATCTTGTGTTGTGGGTGTGGGGCCCTTTTTTTAATTACTGTGTTTTCAACTTTTTATTTTCTCTTTGGAGGTGAAAATACAGACTAGATGACCAAGGGGCATCCCTGAAAATAAGCATGTTTCCATTCATTTTCATCAGCTGCTTCCACTTTTAGGATTTGCCAACCAAAAGCAACTTTTTCACAAATCCTCCATGCTTCTAAATAAAACCAGATGAACCAAATGAAGGGTGTTGTGCAATCGAGGTGGGTATAATTACTTAGGCTGAGAACTAAGTATTGCATATGACCCCATTTTTGAAGAGGGATGCTTTTTGTATCAATAGATAGAAATGTCAGCTGGTAAATTTAATCTCCCCAGCTAACAATGTGAATATTGAAGTAAAAGACAAAAGTCTGCAAACTCTGTGGTTTAAGTAAATACACAATGCTGGAGAAACTCAGCAGGTCAAACTATACTTTATCTTCTTTGGCTTGGCTTCGCGGACGAAGATTTATGGAGGGGGTAAAAAGTCCACGTCAGCTGCAGGCTCGTTTGTGGCTGACAAGTCCGATGCGGGACAGGCAGACACGATTGCAGCGGTTGCAAGGGAAAATTGGTTGGTTGGGGTTGGGTGTTGGGTTTTTCCTCCTTTGCCTTTTGTCAGTGAGGTGGGCTCTGCGGTCTTCTTCAAAGGAGGTTGCTGCCCGCCAAACTGTGAGGCGCCAAGATGCACGGTTTGAGGCGTCATCAGCCCACTGGCGGTGGTCAATGTGGCAGGCACCAAGAGATTTCTTTAGGCAGTCCTTGTACCTTTTCTTTGGTGCACCTCTGTCACGGTGGCCAGTGGAGAGCTCGCCATATAACACGATCTTGGGAAGGCGATGGTCCTCCATTCTGGAGACGTGACCCATCCAGCGCAGCTGGATCTTCAGCAGCGTGGACTCGATGCTGTCGACCTCTGCCATCTCGAGTACTTCGACGTTAGGGGTGTAAGCGCTCAAATGGATGTTGAGGATGGAGCGGAGACAACGCTGGTGGAAGCGTTCTAGGAGCCGTAGGTGGTGCCGGTAGAGGACCCATGATTCGGAGCCGAACAGGAGTGTGGGTATGACAACGGCTCTGTATACGCTTATCTTTGTGAGGTTTTTCAGTTGGTTGTTTTTCCAGACTCTTTTGTGTAGTCTTCCAAAGGCGCTATTTGCCTTGGCGAGTCTGTTGTCTATCTCTTTGTCGATCCTTGCATCTGATGAAATGGTGCAGCCGAGATAGGTAAACTGGTTGACCGTTTTGAGTTTTGTGTGCCCGATGGAGATGTGGGGGGGCTGGTAGTCATGGTGGGGAGCTGGCTGATGGGGGACCTCAGTTTTCTTTATACTTTATATAGCAAAGATAAAGATACATAACCAAAGTTTTGGGCTTGAGCTATCATTTTATTGAGCTAACTTTAACTGATGCCACTAACCTGAATGAATTTAAAACAGGTGTTGAATTTTGGAGGATATAGTTCAAATGATAGCTATTTCAAAGTGAAATCACCAGGATACATTGCAGATCTTATTCACTTCTCAAACCATTCCTGATAAAGATCTGTTATAGCAGTTGAAATGCAGTTTGCACTATCAGACAAATACTCTTGATGCAGAAAATAAAGGGTGTTTTTAGAGAGGGTAAGTGATACCTGATTTATAAGTAGCCCCTTTTACACTTGCATCCCACTAAATTGGCCATTTAGTGTCCTGGTATAGGAGTGGGGGTTTAGCTTTTCACACTTAACCACTCCTAACTGGGACATTGCACTCATTCACACTTGCAAGGAGCCATCCTTGGGGGTTTGGACTGTTCTACCTTCTACTGGTGAAGTCATGACACATCGAGCGATGGTGGACCTGCCCTAAATCCTGATCAATGTATTATGATCTTGTATTTGAACAAAATGAATCATGCTTAATTTTAACATAATTAAGCTTTATGTGCAGCACACTATGAGCCCTTCAGCCCCATATTACAATCAATGGCAATAGCGGACAATTTTTAAACTGTGGGAAAGTTGGTAGTGTTAGAGCGCACAATTTATAAAAACCATGGGGGAAAAACGATGGCCGAATTCTACGTGGCAGTATTCATGGCTGCATGTACAGAACACTCATGGAGGGGTTTCTCTGCTTCAAGGCACTCTGGGAAATCCAGTCTGCCATTGTTTTTCCCACGGTCGTTATAAATTGTGCGCTATAGCGCTACCAACTTTCCCATGTTATTGCTATTTATTTTCTCTCTCCCCTGCTGTGACTTTCCCACGGCAGAATTTATACCTTCATTTTAATCTTTTCTTCCTTCACGTCCTTGCACCTTTCTGTCCTACATTTGCTTGATTGCAATGCCAGCATCTGCAGGTGCCAAGGATTGCGCTAGGGGCCGAGGCATTCTATCCCTGGCGTGAGATGATGTCATCTCACGGCGCCGTTTAGACTAATTTCATTCCCCACGAGACGTTTTTAGGCCGACTGGCCATTAATTCCTGGGACCACTTGCAAGTGTGAAAGGGGCTATTTGATTGGCATTGTAGAATATGAGATACTCCTGCACAAACCTAATGTATCGTCCACTGGATAAAATACTTTTGTATATTGCTGCATCTGCAAAAGCATAATATTTCAATAGCCCCTTTCACACTGGCACTTTAACCCAGTAATTAACTGCCAGTCTACTGACTGCTATTATGAACCCTCGCAAATAGGTACACAGGTCAAATCACTCTGGGGATGAACAGCCTAGACAGGTATTGTCCCAATTCAGTTGAATCATTGTCCTGGTTTGCCCAGTGTGAATGAAACAGGGTATGCCAGATCCAATAGGGAGGATAGCTGTTGCCCCTTTGCTCTGCGATGCCAGGTGGTGAATGTGAATGGGCGCAGAGAACCAGTTAAGATTTGTCCAGTGTGAACGGCTGTACTGGTATTTTAAAATATTTTATTGAACTGCCATTTTAGCAGTTTGCCAATGTGAAAGGGGCTATGTCTGACGAGTGTTTTGTTATAGTGCCAGCAAAATGGGTTTAGATCGGGCACTGTCCATGAGGAGTTTGTACGTTCTCGCCGTGTCTACGTGGGTTTTCTCCGGGTGCTCTGGTATCCTGCCAACCCTCCAACAATGTACAGGATTTGTGGGTTAATTGGTCTGTTTGGGTAGCATGGGCCAGAAGGGCCTGTAACCATGCTGGATCTCGAAAAAGAAAGAGAATATGGCTTGACTGTCTCATATAAGCAGAAGTGCTATTCCAATGCTCTTAACAATATGATAGACAAGCATACCCATTAGATGAAGCAGTAAGCTACTCTATTCTGTTCTAGACTATGTGGACAAAATTTTGCAATCAAATGCAAATATGATGAATAGAAATGCAATTTGCAGTCAATGGAATGGGGTAAGATGGAGGAGGAACGGCTTGTATTTATGTGGCTTAGAGCTGTATGATGGCCTTGGTGTCGACAAAAATAGTTATTTTGTATACAACAGGATCTTGCAGCAAGAACAAAATGGCTGATTTTTGTGCAAAAATTGTCGAACAGATTTTTTTCATAATTGTTCACCTGAACGATTAGGATACTATTTTAAAAGGGAGTCTTAAAAATTGTAACACTGCTTTTTTTGTTTTCACCTATTGTCTCAATGTAGGGATTAACCCCAGTACATTCTATTCTAGAAGAACCTTCTATCAGGTGTGAAAAGGATATTGCTTCATATGGATATTTCTTTTCTGTGAATAACATAACAGGATCATTTTTCACACCTTGGCTAATTGGAACAGTTATTTTCATGTGTTTTTGGTTGTTCATTTGGTTTACTTTCTTAACAGCTCCTTGCATATTTGCAGTTGTGACCTGGAGGCTATAATTAAATGCTGCAAATCCATGTGTTAGCCATCTGTTTTTTTTTAATTTGAAGTCATTGGGCAAATCATATTTGGTGATGATTTTTATGTTATTGATGAAATTCTGAATTTATCCTGATTTAGTAGGATCCAAAACATTAAAATAATGTCTGGAGTATCAAATCTGCAGTTCCTGCCTTGGAGTGAGATTTTGAAATTAAAACATTGCTTCGACAAGAATTTAATAGTTGATCAGATTCTTTCACCTGAAAGAGGAACGCAATTTTCAGAATTCTACTCCAAGCATTCTCAAAAGAGGGCAGATTTTAGCATGAGGGCTTGATGCCCACGGTTAAACTTAATTTTCAGTGACAATTGTGACATTGGCGAGTTTGCCTCATTTCAATCATAAAATGTCAGATTTTTATTATCTGTTCTTCAGAAACTATCACTGACCACCTATTACATTTATAACTGTAGCACTAAAAAACTTAAGACATTGAGTTTTCACTATTGGTCAACCTCCAATTATAAGAATAGCAGGTCTTCACTTGTTAAAAAAGCAGTTGCTGTTGGTTTCCCTCATAACTCGGTTGTTCGGTAAAGGAAAGTTGGTGCATTGTAGAAAACTAGCAATTCCAAGTCACCTACATGTCAAGATGTTGCTTGTTTTGGGCTCTGTGGAAAACATGTGTGGGTGACACTCTGATTATGTATTTCCCTTCTGAACATATGTATGATGGTGTATCTTTAGCCATGCATGGTTCCCCCACCACCCCCCCCCCCCCCCCCAGCTGCTGACAATCGCCAAAAATGCATAGTGTGTGAAGAATTAACCAGATTAACCACAGACTTGGTGTTTCTGCCAAGTGTTGCAGTCTCTTTCTGTTAGAGCGAAAGTGAGGCTGAAGTGTTATTGTTTATGTAGTAATAAACTGGGGATTTTAAAAAACTAGGCTCTGATGTTTGACCCACGTGAAGTCTGTGACCCTCAATGGTCTTGACTCTGGAAAGAGATTAATTCAGTGGAAGTGCATTTGTGTCAACAGTAAACTGCCATTGATTCACTTGGGTAGTTATGGAAGCATTTTTTAATTACGCGAAATTAAATGATTATTGAAGGGTGGCTTTCACTTAGCAGTTTTATCCAAGCCTTCTATTCTGGATTGAGCATCAGCCAAAAGAGGAATTAAAACTTTGAAGTAAACCTGTACCTATTTTGAGATTAATATTAATTTTTTAAGAATACTTACAAAAAGTATTTTTTAATCCCTATTAGGAGCATGAACTTGTATTACCTCTGCTGTTTTATAATTGTAAATGCAAGCAGGTCATAGTTTCTTCCCAAACTCTTTCCTTCTTCTCCCCCCCCCCCCAACCTTTCCCAAATCCCATTTGTATTGAACTTACCTTTCACTTTTATCATACATTATTATATTCTTATCCTGCTTCCATGTGACTAGTGTTAACTGTTTGGTTCAAACTGGAATTGGTATATACACACCACAGTTTGTGTCACAGTCTCGGGACCATATAGATGGTGAAAGTGCAATTTCCTTTGCTAAGCTACTTGACATTAGGAACCTAAAGCTAGTTGGAATGTCCATCAATATTAATTTATTGTGACATATTTGTCTTTGATACTTTAACAGCATACCTTCAAAGTGTACCGGGGATTGTAGATCAATTGGGTGACACAGGCTCATTAGCCAGAAAGGACTGTTACCATACTAAATGTCTTAATTTAAAAGTATACAGTTGTTCTCTGGGAGCCCTTGTGCTCATTGGTAAAACTTAAGCTCGACCATAAATGAATTGAGGTTCTGCAGAGTTACCCTGTCAGTTCTTGTATATTTCTTTTGCATGACTCACTGCTTTTCAGATGAAAGTCAACAAATCATTTTAGAAAAACAAATTAGTGACATTAATACCGATAGCTTCTTGAGTTGATAAAACTTGATGGAGTCATCTTGCACATTGATTGTGTTTTTTCAAGGGGGCTCTTGATTCTTTCAGGCTGGGTAAAGGTTACAGAACTAAGCCATTTATTCACATTGTGACATTGAAGAGTTCAGGAAAGGCCTGGAAAGGTTGTCATCATTTGGGGGGGCATTTGTGGGCCATGTTGCATTGTATTCTTCTGGGTAGTGAAATAACAAAATTATGTGGCTATACATGATGTTTTTGGTTACAAGTATAGCCACATAATTTTGTTATTTCACTACCCAGAAGAATACAATGCAAGGTGGAAGTTCACATCAAGTAACAGAATACCAGAAGCATAGGATTAATGTAAGAAATATCCAAATAAAAATAAGTCACTGATTACACAAAGAGATTTATGGAGTTTACTGAATTAAGTCAATTCATTTACTATATTGCAAAAAAAATGGCATTACAATAATGAAGGGATGCCATAGGAGTGGGTGTTGGCATCTGATCATTTTACAACACAAATATTCACGGGTGAGATAAAGTTACTAGAAACTTTAGAGACTTGCTCCCATTTCATTTTATGTTGCTAAAAAAAAGTTCACCTCCAACATATTGTAGCATGGTCTAAAGCAACCATTCTGAACAGGGGCCATTTGCTGCATTACATTTCAGAGACTACGGTTGAAATTGTTACATTTTTTAATACTAGTTGGTAAGAGAGAGGTATGGAAGAAACCAGCAAAGCTCTATTGCTTCACAGGGAAGGGGGCCCATAAACTTTGAGCAGTCCTAAGGGGGCCATAGACAATAAATGGTTCAAAATGGCTGGTCAAAATGAAATCTCTTTAACAGTTTTGTCATGTTGTTTTTATTAGCAAAAAAAAATTGTATCCAAAAAGGGAGAAAAAGAGTAAATTTTTTGCTAACTGGCAGTAGACTTCAAAACTTAGAACACTATTACATGCACCCAGCAGATCCTGACTGCAGCATATTTAAACAGAATGCAAATGAATGGAGCACTGGTATTGAACTGGTTTGGAATGGAGTGTCACACAGCTGAAAGCAATTGCCCAAAGGCACCCAGTTTACTCATATATCACGCCACTTTTTTTTAATAAAAAGGGCTGCACATTGCCAGCAGAATTCACCTCATTTGATCCATGGTATTTGTGCACAAAGCTGCTTGCAGTGTTTGTATTAAAACCTAATCCTATGAGAAAGAAATGACTGTGGATCACGGATTTTATTTAATAAAGTCCAAAGAAAGCTCACACCCCTTCATAACCTTATCTTCAGAGGAGATAATACTAAAAGAATTTGATGAATTAAACTTTAAAAATTAACATTTTAAGAGATGCAGATTAGTATTTGAAGGCAGCCTCAACTGAAAAAGTGGTTTTGGCAATTAAAAGGCAATAGAAATATGCATTATAAAATAAATATAATGAATACCCGTTCTTCTTGGACACTGCTTCAGGATTGCTAGTGACAGAATTACAGCTTGTCCACTTTGAATTGCTAGGCAAGTCCTATTCAGAAGGTGAAGACAGAGGATTAAAACTTTAAAAAACACAATGTTCGAGAAACTCGGCTGGTCAAGAAAGTGTACTACATGTAGCAAAGATAAAGATGCATATCGTAAATATTCGTGTATAATGCAATTTCTTTCCCCCCCCCCCCAATTTTTGGAGAAAAATTTTACCCCCATGTATAATATGACCCCCCCCCTCCCCTCGCCCAGCAGATTTTCACTGACGTTTCTCTTCCCCCTTGCCCGCCCGAGTTGCGCTGCTGTCTTTCTCCCCTTGCCTGCTCGATTTGCGCTGCTGTCTCTTCCCCCCCCACCCCCGCCCAACCCAGTCACGCTTCCATCAATGTAGACGGATGCTGATAATCTTACTTATTGTTATACCCGGCAGAAAAAAATTGTTAAAATAATAACCTCATGTTTAATGTGGGACACCCCCCCCCCCCCCCCCACTTTGAGCTCGAATTTCAGTACAAAATTTTTTGCATTATACATGAATATTTACAGTAATCAATGTTTCGGGCTTTAGCCCTTCATCAAGGTATCATGTTTTTACTTCAACCATGGTGTCTGCAGACTCTCGTGTTTTCCTATGGACATAGGGTAGTGGAACTTAACAGCCCAGGCTGTCAAGTTGTCTGGGTCCCTTCATGCTTCTTGCCAGTGGGGTTTGGGTGCTCCCAGAGGTTGTTGCCTTCCTGGATGCTTCTCAGCCACTTTGAGCAATTTTGGGTCAGGGTTTTCCCCATGAGTTAGAGAGAATGTTATCCTTTTTCCAGGCTGGTTTTTGAGTGCACACTTGAAAGGGAATCATACAGCTACTTTCTACTTTTCAAGTTCACTAATCTCTAACTTGAGGATAAAGATTCATGTTTTAAGAGCATGCCTATCTGACCCAGAATGGAATGAGGTTAATTTATAGTGTCACAGAAAGATTACATTAGGTTCTTTGGAGTTGAAGCACCAACTTAACAACAATAACAAAACATTTGCTGGGGCATCAGATGAGTTAATGACAAGTATATCCTCAGGGTGAGGAAATGTGTTTGAATCATTCAGGGCAGTTTTTGTCTACAATGGTGGATTAAAGTTCAGTGAATAAGCTTAGCTGGTCATCTCAACAAACTGGACAAAAACTGAGGTCAAGGCTGCAGTTTCATAGACACAGAAAATCCCAGTGGGTTATTTGAAGAGTTCACCTGTTGTCCTGGCCTTTAGTTATTCCTCTTTTGTCCCAATCCCCACTCCATGCACTCACCAATAACCTTTCACCAAATTTATCTGACCACACCTTATTCTTGTGGAACTCTTCTTATTGAATGATGCGCTGTCCTTTGGAACTTCAAGGTTGTAGAGGTGTTCGGCATTTCTCATTAATCTATATTCCATTTGGATGAAGAAGGCATTGGCAATGCTGCCTTCGGAAAGTGGCATTCACAGCATGATCTACCTGGCTATGAAATGGATCTTTGAAGCTCCCTAGCAAGAATAAGAATTCAATGAGGAATAAACAAAGAAAGACACCAAGCATTACATGATGGTGAACTAGTCTGTACTGGTTTTTATTTCTTGGTGAACTGGGAAGCGAGCACAGGCTCTCACCCAATTCCATTAACCATCTGCAAGAAATGTTGATAACAATGATATACATAGATCATGAAGTGCTGACATTCTTTGCTCGTGCAGTAACTTGAATAAGAAGTGCAGGGTCTTTAGCCCAACCCTGCTATTAGGATCATATTAGCTGTCTTATCAGACGCAGCTCCATTCTCCCTGTTCCTCATAACTCCCCCCTGTAAATCAAATGTCTGCATAGCGTCACCTTCAATATGTTCAGTAATTAGCCTACGTATCTGCTTGTGGTAAATTCAAGAGATTAAGAAATTCTTCCTCACATTAAATGGGTGACTTCTTATTCATGAACAATAGCTACTTCAATCAGGAACAAAGGGGCCTATAACCCACCAACCTACACTGGTGAAGACTGTTTAGAATGAAATTGTGTCTCAGTTTCTGAGCTTAAAAAAAGGTCTATAATACTTCCTATTGTGTTTTGATGGAGGGATTGTTTCAGGTGATAACCTTTACCAATTGTGCTTGATACATGCTCTCGATATGACAAAGTTACTAATTGCAAAAGTAGTAAAGGTGGAATTATTTCTGCCCCGCAAAAAAATAAGCCAAGAGCCTAGTTTAACTGCTGTGAATTCCTATAATTTTGAGTCACGTCACTGAATGTGGTTAAAACTTCCCGGAACATCCCTTGGGGAGTATGGCAGCAGTGGGGGAGATTATATGTCTTGCAGGAAGGAAAAATATCATTGTGTTTGATTTGGGAAAAAAATCAACTAGGATAATCAACATTTAAGAAAGGTTTCAAATTTCTTTTTACTTAAACTCTTTGTAGAAAGGTATCATCTTGCAAATTAATACATCCATAATATACCTGTTTAAGGAAAGAGAACAATAAGAATTCTGATATTTAATGACTTTTTTCTTGCAGATTATTAAACAGAGTTCTGTACAGGGATGTGCCGTTTAAGATCTGTTTGGGCAAAGCCCGACCGCATATATGTCCGTGGCCCCATAATTATTCAGTTACCATGAGTAAGTTCACAGCAATTTAGAAAAAAGTGATTGTTAGCTGTAGGAAAATGTACACTAATCCCAAGGCCCCGCTCTTTTACTACAGCCCCATGTCGGTCCCCACACTGATCCCACTGCCGTGCTCTCTCCCCACAGCCCTGTGTCAGTCCCCACACTGATTCCACTAACCCGCTCTCTCCCCACAGCCTCGTGTCGGTCCCCACACTGATCCCTACTTTAAAATATTTACAGGTACACTACAGTATCCCATATAGCTTTGCTAAGTATATAATATGATGTTCGCACAATGTCCACCACATAACGTCCAATTTCACAATTTATTGTGGATGTTAATCGGAGCATACCTGATAAAATAAAGTATTGAACTGAGCAGAACAATACTTTGGAGAGCAGCAAACAAATTTGGCAAAGGAGCTTGGTGAGTCGAGTGGTGTGTGTGGGTAGTTTTGGGAGATCCATTTTCATGTAATTATTTAAGATTACAATGATGTAACTTTTCATCAGACCTCATTGTGCTGTTTCTTGAAGCCTGCTGTTAGAGGTTCAACCTCCTTGTATGATTAGGTTTGTGAGTAAAGATGGAGGAGGACCTGACCTTTCCACCAGGATTAAAGACCTCAACAATGAAGACGCTGTTTACATCCGGTACTGCACGGATGGCAGTCTCTTCAATCTGAGGCGCCTGCAAGCTCACACCAAGACACAAGAGCAACTTGTCCGTGAACTACTCTTTGCAGACGATGCCGCTTTAGTTGCCCATTCAGAGCCAGCTCTTCAGCGCTTGACCTCCTGTTTTGCGGAAACTGCCAAAATGTTTGGCCTGGAAGTCAGCCTGAAGAAAACTGAGGTCCTCCATCAGCCAGCTCCCCACCATGACTACCAGCCCCCCCCCACATCTCCATCGGGCACACAAAACTCAAAACGGTCAACCAGTTTACTTATCTCGGCTGCACCATTTCATCAGATGCAAGGATCGACAACGAGATAGACAACAGACTCGCCAAGGCAAATAGCGACTACACAAAAGATTCTGGAAAAACAACCAACTGAAAAACCTCACAAAGGTAAGCGTATACAGAGCCGTTGTCATACCCACACTCCTGTTCGGCTCTGAATCATGGGTCACCTACGGCTCCTAGAAGGCTTCCACCAGCTTTGTCTCCGCTCCATCCTCAACATTCATTGGAGCGACTTCATCCCTAACATCAAAGTACTCGAGATGGCAGAGGCCGACAGCATCGAGTCCATGCTGCTGAAGATCCAGCTGCGCTGGGTGGGTCACGTCTCCAGAATGGAGGACCATCGCCTTCCCAAGATCGTGTTATATGGCGAGCTCTCCACTGGCCACCGTGACAGAGGTGCACCAAAGAAGAGGTACAAGGACTGCCTAAAGAAATCTCTTGGTGCCTGCCACATTGACCACCGCCAGTGGGCTGATATCGCCTCAAACCGTGCATCTTGGCTCCTCACAGTTCGGCGGGCAGCAACCTCCTTTGAAGAAAACCGCAGAGCCCACCTCACTGACAAAAGACAAAGGAGGAAAAACCCAACACCCAACCCCAACCAACCAATTTTCCACTGCAATCGCTGCAACCGTGTCTGCCTATCCCGCATCGGACTTGTCAGCCACAACCGAGCCTGCAGCTGACGTGGACTTTTACCCCCTCCATAAATCTTCGTCCGCAAAGCCAAGCCAAAGAAGAAGAAGAAAGGTCCTAAAAGTTAAGTGTAAAATACTGATCTAGAAACTATATTAAATAAATCCCGCTGAAGGTTATACAATGGCCAGGTACTGTAAGTCTTTAGCAGAAATACTGGAGGAACAATAGGTCTCGCAAGGGCTCAGGCCTGAAACATCAGTTATACATACATTTTTACCTCCTGTGGATGCTTCAAGATCTGCTGATTTCCTCCAACAGTTTGATGTTTTTGCTACAATCACAGTCTGCAGACTTTGTATTTCTCAGCTAGTCTTTAATCCTTGATCAGCTCTTTTGTACTTGGGAATATTCTTGAGTAATTTTACTTAAAATGGCAAATTAGAAAAGATAAGACATTTCACCCAATGTGTTTAGGTTATCTGGAATGATCTTGACAGGGATGTATCTGAATTCAGTACTTTTCAAATGGGAGATTTAGGAAATTGTTTGAAAGGGAAAACCTTGCACTATTGTGGATGAAAGAATGCAAGGAATAGGAGCTGAATTATGTCATCTGACCATTCAAACCTACTCTACCAATCATTAATATGATACGAGTTTATTGTTGCATAGCACAATGTACAGATGCACCAATATTTTTGTTTGATGTCGCCACACAGGTAGATGAGTGTACCAACAACAATGGTTGCTATCTCCCCTTTCCACTTTAATCTCCTGACCGAAACATTAACTGACCATTCATAACCATGGATGTGCCCTGATCTCCTGAGTTCCTCCAGCCGTTCGTTGTTTGCTCAGGATTCCAGCATACGGAGTTTATATTTCTCAATAGTTTAAATTTCTGTTATCCACACTGACACAGAAATGAATGTAAAAGGATAAATATTCAGTTGCAGTTAGTGTAAAAATTAAAGGGGAATAGGAAAGAACTGTCTGGGACCTAGAGGTGCTGGACTTCAGGCTTCTGTACCCTCTGCCTGAAGGGAGCATCAGCAGCAAGACCTGATCATGACCAGGGTGATGGGGATCCTTTATGATATTGGCAGAGCCTCAGTAGATGTCTTCAGTAGACGGGAAGTCAGTGGCCATCACGTACTTGGCTAGGTTTGCCATTTTCTGCAGTCTTTTTCTTTCTTTCTTTCTTTTTCAATCTTTTTATTATTATTATAATTTATAAACACATGCAGTTCAAAGAGATATTTAAAAAATACATAGTAAGTAATGAATTAATACAGAGATATTAAACAATAATATTACAGAATAAAAATATATCATAAAAAAAATTTTTGATCAGTTTAGGGTGTGAACTATCTCTAAAAAAAAAAGATATAATTAATAGCAATATATGAAAAAAGAGAAAAAAAACCCAAAAAAGAAGAAAAAACAAATCTGAATTAAAAAAAACTTTAAAAAAAAAACCTACAGATATAGCTAAACCACGCCGATCACTCCGTTCGTTGTTTGCTCAGGATTCCAGCATACGGAGTTTATATTTCTCAATAGTTTAAATTTCTGTTATCCACACTGACACAGAAATGAATGTAAAAGGATAAATATTCAGTTGCAGTTAGTGTAAAAATTAAAGGGGAAGAGGAAAGAACTGTCTGGGACCTAGAGGTGCTGGACTTCAGGCTTCTGTACCCTCTGCCTGAAGGGAGCATCAGCAGCAAGACTTGATCATGACCAGGGTGATGGGGATCCTTTATGATATTGGCAGAGCCTCAGTAGATGTCTTCAGTAGACGGGAAGTCAGTGGCCATCACGTACTTGGCTAGGTTTGCCATTTTCTGCAGTCTTTTTCTTTCTTTCTTTCTTTTTCAATCTTTTTATTATTATTATTATAATTTATAAACACATGCAGTTCAAAGAGATATTAAAAAAATACATAGTAAGTAATGAATTAATACAGAGATATTAAACAATAATATTACAGAATAAAAATATATCATAAAAAAAAATTTTTGATCAGTTTAGGGTGTGAACTATCTCTAAAAAAAAAGATATAATTTAATAACAATATATGAAAAAAGAGAAAAAAAAACCCAAAAACGAAGAAAAAACAAATCTGAATTTAAAAAAACTTTTAAAAAAAACCTACAGATATAGCTAAACCACGCCGATCACTCCGATCTCATCTTACAGCCCAATTATCATACATAATCATAGAAAGAAAAAATGTTTCTGCAGTCTTGTGTTCCAAAACAGCTGAGGTTATCAACCAGACATTTGTAGCTGACTTTGCTACCTCAGGCTTGTATTTTCCAGCTGTCCACGTATTTCTCGATTCTCTTGACCAAAAATCTATCAGTCTGTTTTTGAATAGCACAATGATTGAACCTTCGCAAGTGCTTGCTAATAAACAATTCTAAACATTCAACATCCTTGGGGTGCAGAAATTTCATAAGTCAGTTTATTCTGAAATTTTGAATGTTTCATTAAGACCTTGCAAACTCAAGAATCTGATCCAATCTCTCTGTGTAGGAAATCACCATCCATGGAGCCATCTGCTTGATTCTTTTCTGCAATCCGTATATTCAAGTACATAATTTTGTTTAGATATCGTGACCAACACTTTCATCTTGTTTACATCTAGGCCCTTTACAATTGTAGTAAGACTTCCTTACTCTTGTAGCCAAATCTTCTCTCAATAAAGCGGCACAGTTGTAGCAGTTGGCGCAACGCCTTTAGAATTCCATATCAATTCAGTTCTACAGTTTCCATTTGTCCTTTACTTGTTCCCAACAATGTTATTTTTTGTTCAATTTCAGAAAGCGAGTGGCACGGTTGGTATAGTGGTTAGTGCAACGCCTTTATGGTGCCTCAGGACAGGGGTTCAAATCCCATGTTGTCTGTAAAGAGTTTGTATGTTCTCCCCTTGTCTGTGTGGGTTTTCCCTGGGGGCTTGGTTTCCCCTCACCATTCAAAATGTACTGGGGGTGTCAGTTAATTAAGAGTAAATTGGGCACCACAGACTCTTGGGCTGAAATGGTTGTTACTGTGCAGTATATCCAAATTTAATTTAAAAGGCTAACATGCCCTCTAACTCACCTGCTCTAATTGGTTTTCATTTTATGGTATGTATGAGCACTCGTGGCTTCCTGTGAACATCAGAAATACTCTGCTTTTCTCATGCACCAACATGGATAACTTCACATTTCATCATGTTTGTATTCTATCTGTCATGTTTCTTCCCTCTCATTCAGCTTTCCCATATCCTCTTTAAAACCTCTGCATCCTCTTCCATGCTTAGTTCATACTTTATCTCTTCACCATACTGGTGATGAGGTTGTTAAAGTTGGAGTCCAATCCCACACCTTGGAGTCTGCCAATATGTTAATGATCTGTTTGTCTGCCCTTTCTCGATCTATCCTCTGTATTGCCCACTCATTCACTGTGCCATAATCGTGATGATTAATCTCTTGTGAGGGACCTTCTGAAAATCCAAACACAGCTCACTCACAGTTCCCTCAATTATTCAACTGCTAGCATCCTTAAAGGACCCCAGATTAATCAACAACAAAAAAAAATCATCATTTTGTATTGGTTTTGCTCAATCCTAATATTCTTTCCAAGGTGTACTATTAATACTTTAAAGATTTCAGCTCTAGGTGCTGTTGACCAGGTTTGGTATTTCCAGTTTTCTCTCCATTTACAATCCCATAGAATCTTTAGAACTTCAGTAGATGATAACCAGCCCATCCACTGTTTCAAAAATTATTTTCTTTAAAGATTAAATTCAAACTCTGCTGTCCTTGGGATTTGCCAGATTCCAAGTTCACCAGTTTCTTTAGTGGTTTTTAAACTGTCAGTTCCCCAACCTCACCAAATCTTCAATATTCAACATTCCAATATATTTGACATATTTTGATGGTCTTCTATAAGGATGGATGCAAACTGCTGTTATTACATCTGTAGTTTCCTTGTTCCCAGTTGTACATCGTCTCTCTGTAAGGGGCCCATAATTGCCCTGACAAGTATCTTCCATTTTTTGTACCTTAGCTCCTGGCAACTTAATAAGCATCTTCCTTGAATTTAATAGTTTAATTTTTCTTGTCAGCCATGGATGAATCATTTCTTCTATTGGATTTCTTGTGCCTTAAAGGATATTTTCCCCAACATTCATCATTTTTTGTCCACCATATCCTTCCTTCAATATTTTCTCCCAATCAGTTTCAACCACCTATCTTCTCATGCCTTTGTGGTTTCCTTCGTTTAATGTGAAACTTGTTGTTTTGCATTGAATTTGCAAATAAATATGATAACATTTGACATAGTTCAAATTCTATCATATTGTATTCAGTCTTTCTCAAAGTGCACTTTTTAAAAAAAAAAACACACAAAATAACCTTTACTCTCAGTACTTCAGCATGTAGATTCACAAAATCACCAGACATGAATTTCATGAATTCATCCTTGCGGACTGGATTAAACACATTAATTACAAATACTAAAAATGGCAGAAAAAAATTGTCAGTGAAATTGCATAGACTGACGTGTGCATCATGGGCTGTTTATAACACTATCTGAATATTGATTCACATAAAGCTGGGTGATGAAGTGTTATATTTTCAACCAGAATTTTATTTTTCAATCTGGCTTGCTGTCATCCAATGCCACCACATAGCCAAATTAAAATCTGGTGAAGTCATTGAATTTATTATTTTGATATCAGAGCACACAGGAGGGTAGGAATCACTGGTTGACCACAAATTTGTGATGGATCTAAGTTGGTCCTCTTTCTCAATCAGAGCCAGTGCTGGCCTTTTGAAGGCATGAAATTTTAATACGGCTGCCACTTTCACAGAAGAAACCTCCTGAGATATGGTCACCGTTTCCTGGGTCTTGCTCTGAACCTTTATTGTTGGAGGGAAGTGTGATGCATCAGTGGCATGTTGATGGAGGATCATTGTCTTGCAGATATTAAGTACAAGCCCCATCCTTGTACGCTTCCATGTAAGTGTCAGTGATGGCTTACACCTCAGACTGTAGAAATGGAAAAAGCCTGCATTCTTCCACTTGACCACTGAGATTTGGATAATCTCAGTTCTGTAATATAGATGCCTTTGGTGAACAGCTTCATTTTGGTTTTGAAAATTAGTTCTATTCCCTCTGGGAAGATTATTGGAGGTGAGATGCAACATGGCTGCAAGAACAATTAAGGAAAAAATTTAAGGCAAGTTCTTCACTGAGCTCAATTCTGTTGTAGGCACATTACCACTGGCAGGCCATTGTATGGGAATGAATTTCTCTGGGCAGCTGTGGTGTTTCACTCTCCCTCCTGATATCAATGTTAGATGATGGTATACTGCATGATGGTTAATCAAACTCACTCCAGCCTACAAATCTAGATCCAGATTAAACTGAACAATTTCATTATGGCCATCCATGTTTACAAATTTAGTGGAAGGATCTTTAAGATAAACCCCCTCTGAAAACAGCCCCCATGGCCCACAAACTTTGAAACAGTCTCCTAAATGTTACTCCAACCTTGTGCAAGGCAACACCCAGATGTGTTGCTGTCTCGAATGCTTCCTGATAGACAATGGGTTCCTGAGTCATATAGTGCAAAAGCTGAGCTGATTTATTGAAGTAAGAATTTCAATTAAGCTGTCTTTTAATATCCCTGGGTTAGGGAGTGGTGACATGGAAAACAGCCAGTGCCTATCCAGTACAATGATTATTTCAAATGAATTCTAGAAGGACTTGATGTAAAGCTATACAGGCTCAAATAGCCTACCAATACCTTTTGAGTAGGTCATTTATCAAGCATGCCTTTTCATAATGATCCTGGAGATGCTTTGACGTTTTGGGGAATAAAACTTCAAACTTAACATGAGATATCAAGCAGCAACTTCAAAGCAAGGCAGTGTGATGTTCTGTTAGGTGCAAGTATTTGTGGAACCTGCCAAATTTAGAAGTTATGAAACTATGTTTAGTGATAATGTGCTCTGCAGAGTCGTATATCAGATATTTTAATAGCTTCTTTTAATGCATTATCCAGCTGACAGTGCCAGGCCAAAGACTGGTTTCACGTTGTGATTAAATAGTTTGTCAGTGGATTTGCTCCCCTTTTCCAGGTGACTGCCTCAAAACAATAAAGCATTGAAACCTGTAGTGATGTAATATGCTTCCGGTTTAGATAGGAAATGATAAAAGTTGTTTTGATTTAAATGACTTTGCAATTTGGAAATAAAGTTATACATCTTGGAAACAAGTCCTTTGGCCCAACTTGTCTATACCGACCATGCTTGGTCCTATTTACCTGTGTTTGGCCCAGATCCCTCCAAATCTTTCCTGTCACTGTTCCTGTCCAGATGCCTTTTGAACATTACAATTATACCTGCTACAATGGCTTGCTCATTTCATACACCCACCACTATTTGTGTGAAGGTGCTCCTCGGGCCCCTTTTCAATCTCCCCACCCACCCCCAATCTTAAATCTGCCTCCTAGTTTTAGATTTCCTCTACCCAGGAGAAAAATGCTATGACTATTACCTTACATATGCCCCTCATGACTCTCTAAACCATACCACCCCCCCCCCCCCAACCACTCTCATCCCTTCGCCTTTTGTGCTCTACAGAGAAAGGTCCCTGTCTCCTTGTAATTCAAGACTACCAATCCTAGTAAGATTTTTGTGAATCTTTTCTGCACTCTTTCCAGATGAATATTATCTTTCCTATTGCTGGGTGCAAGTGTGATCTCCCCAACATCTTGTACAGTTGTAACATGAAGTCCCTGCTTCTTTACTCAGTGACCAGACTAGTGAATATAAGCATGCTAGATGTCTTGCATCACCTGGACTATCTGCATTGCTACTTTATATATTTATGTATATCTGTCTCAAGTCTTTGTTCTATTGCAATCTACAGGGGTTGGAAAAGAGAAACAAGCAGAGAAGTTATGGAAGAAAGGATCAAGGGTAGCTTTCTGATAGAAGAAAGGAAAGATATGGGGATCAGGAGGAAAGGAGTCGGAGGGATAGGGAAAGAGCCATTTTCACACTGCAGGGGAACGGTGACCCTACTTTGTCTTGGTGAAATTCCCGGGAATTCAGGGCCTCCTGGGCCTTTCACACCACGGTCCAAATTCCTGGGAATTTGCCCTCCCCGGCAATTTAGGGGGATCCCGCCCCCAACCAAAGGCATGTTACCACTCCCACCCCGTGCTTCAGCACGTCACGATGGCGGCACAATGTGGGATGAATGGCCGACTTTGTTTCCCATAATCCCTCACACAGCTGGAACCATTCTGGGAAATGCAGCTGTGTGAGGGATTATGGTTAACGAGGACGGCCATTGTGCTGCCATCGTGACATGCCAAAGCAGCTTGCTGTTGTCAGGCTGCATCTTTTAAACTTAATTTCAATCACCTATATGACGCAGCACTGACATCCAAGGCTTCTCTGCTTGGCCATTTGGCTCTTCACACCGCAAGGAGAGGGTGGTCCAGGAAAATTTCCTGGGACCGTGACCCTATCTACGAGGTAAGGCCCATTTAAAATTTCCGGGCCAACCTTTTCACACCGCAGGTTAACGGAAGGGTTCCCAGGAAAATTTCCGGGGAACCTCCATTTTACAATGCGGTGTGAAGAAGCCTAATCGAGAGGTGGTTAACAGAAATTGGAGCTTGATGTTAATATAGTGTGTGCTCCCTTTTTGTATTTCACTTTGAAAGACACTTTGGATCAGTTTTTATTTACATGTATGGTTAGTAATTAATGTCGTTTTGTTTGCCAGGTTCCAACTGATGGAGGTACTGGATTGTTGGCGGCAGAACCACAAATTGCCATGTTCTGCGGCAAGCTGAATATGCACGTGAATGTGCAGACCGGCAAATGGGTCTCTGATCCTTCTGGAACGAACACTTGCTTTGCCACAAAAGAGGGAATATTACGATATTGTCAAGAGGTAGGTGCACTGAGTTTTTGCCTATTGCTTATGCAACTTTCATATCTTGTGGCTATTGTGCAGAGAATGTGTTGTGGAGGGAGTGAAATTATGCATTGGGCAAGTAATGATATGGTAAATGAACAGAGAACACAAACCTATATATTCCTATCAAAAAAAAACCCTTCCTACCTCATAACCCTCAAATTTTCTTTCATCCATGTGCCTGTTTATGAGTCTTAAATGCTCCGAGTGAGCCAGCCTCCACCACCACCCTCCCAGCAAGATATTCAGACACCCACATCTCTTTTTTTAAAAACTTGCCCTTAATGTCTCTCCTAAACTTTTCTCCCTTCACTTTGTACAGATATTATTTGGTATTTGCTACTTCCACCCTGGAAAAAGGCACTGACTGTCTACCTTATCTATGCTTCGCAGAATCTTGTAGGCCTCCCAAGTCGTGTGTCATCATTCTATGCTCCAAAGAGAAAAGCCCTAGCTCTGCCAATCTGGTCTCATAAGACTTATTTTCCAACCCAGAAAACATCCCGGTAAATCTTTTCTGCATTCCCCTCCATAGCTTCCATATCTTTCCTACAGTGAGTTGACCAGAACTGAACACAATATTCTAAGTGTGGTCTCACCAGAGATTTGTAGAATTGCAACGTGACCCTTTGACTTTTGAATTCAGTCCCTTGACTAATGAAGCCTGAAACGTCAGTTATGTATTTTTAACTTTGCTACATAAAGGACACTTTGACTTGCTGAGTTTTTCCAGCATTTTATGTTATTACTTGGCCTTCTTCCTATCCTATCAACCAGTGCAGCCACTGTGAGATATGTATGGATTTGGACTCCAAGGTCCCTCTGTATTTCTACATTGTTAAGTATCTGACTATTAATCCTGCACTCAGCCTTCAGGTTTAACGTTCCAAAATGCAGCACCTCAGACTTATTCAGATTGAACTCCAACTGCCACTTTCCTGCCCAACTTTGCATCGTGCCTATATACTTTGGTAACCTATAACAACCTTCAACACTATCCACAACTCCTCCAATCTTTGTATCATCCACAAACTTACTGACCCATCCTTCCATTTCTTCAGCTAGGTCAATTATAAAAATTACAAAGAGCAGGGGTCCTAGAACAGATAGATCCCTGCGGAACTCCACTAGTCATGACCTCGAGTCAGAATACTTTCCGTCCTCTGGTTTCCACAGGCAAGGCAATTCTGAATCCACACGGTCAACGTTCCATGCTGAGTGCATATGAACAAATCAGTATTGTCATAGATGTGTAGAAATTAAAAAGAATCATGCATCTGTCATTTTATATCTTCTCATTCTTTTGCGGGCAAGGGTGTGATAGGTTAATCCAGGCCATCCTGCCATGGTGGACTGCCACCTTGAACTGTTGCATGGTGATTAGACTCAGTGAAGAAGAAAGGACAGATTTCCAAATTAGGGTGGTGTTTGGCTTAGAGGGTAAATTGGAGGCACCATTGTTTGCATTTATCTGCTTTTAAATTCTGGGGGCCCTGGATTTGAGAAGTGCTGTTGAAAAATCTTTGGAATGTGACGCTGTCTCAGTGTGTTGCTGGAGTGTGATGCTGACTGAGCTCTGCTGTTATCGCTACCACCTTCTAATAGGTGAGGAAACAACCCCAGACTGCCTCAGTGTATTTTGTTTCTTACTTCCCCCAGAAGGTTTGCTCTTTACATGTTCTACCTGTAGGATGTTTGAGTCCCCCATGACAAGCGCATTATCATTTTCCACAACCATCCTTGCATAACTGAGCAACTCATTGTCTGTCTACATCATGTTGTGTTGGTGATTCAGAGCAGATACTAATTAACAACCTGCTACCTTGAATTAGCTAGTTCTTTCCATATTGTTTCACTGGAGTGCCATTTGGATTATATATAGCCATTTGTGTTCTATCTTTTCTCTTCAATCCATCATTTCCCTCGAGCCTACTTTTGCGCACACATTTGTATCCTCTTCCTTTTCACATAACCATGTGCTGAGGCCACAGTTGTATCAGTATCTCAGTATCTGCATGTTTCTCAAATTACCGTTCATTTTTCTTTGTGCTTTATGCAAGTGTCAATGGTATTCAAAAAAATATCTTTTGAAATCTGCCTTGCCTGCTGTCTTATCAACTTGGGATTAGTCCACATCTCCAATTGTTCTCCTGAAGAACATTGTTGCCAGTGTGATTTTGCTGAAATTTAATCTATTGCATATTGTGTGCTTCAGTCCGCTACAAGGATTCTGTAACATCTAGATATTGCTGTAGAGCATCAGGATTAAATTACTTAGCCAAACAAAGCATTTAATAGCTGTTTTAAAACCATCTGTTTTATTTCTTCCCTCCTCCAACCAGATTAAATTTTCTGGGATGTTTGCACTCAGGGTTTCCCATCCCAACTATTCCTTTGCTCAATTACACACAAAGAACCTGCCTTTTTGACTCAACCCAGGCTACTGATGGATGCACCAGCCTATTGCTCTCTATTGGTAAGATGGCATTAAGACTCTGGAATGAAGTCAGTGTACAGAGCTGGGAACTGTGAAAGAAAATGGAGAGGAATTAAAAAAAATGTAACATGGAATGTTGGTCTTTATATCTGGGCGGAGTGGGGGAGGGGGTGGTGGATATGCAATGATGGCTATATAAAGCTCCAGTTAGATACTATTTAGAATGCAGTATGATAGTACTGACAGGTTTGTAATCCTTTTGACCAGAAAAGATTTAGCAGTGAACAAATTGAAGTATCTAGAATGATTAAAGGGGTTGGTAGGATAGAAAGAACCAATTTTAAGGTTAGTGAGGATGTCTTGGACAAGGCCCAAACCTTAAAATTAGAGCCAAGCTGTTCAAGGGCATTATTAATAAAACCTTACTCAAGGGAAATGTGCAACTATTCTCCTGAAAGTTGAGGCTGGAGTTTAAAGTTTGAAAGCCCTGGTAATCCACAGTATTTGGCAAATAAAAGTCCAAGAGCTCAAGATTAAAAATATGAGGAGAAATCTGAAATAAAAACTGAAAATATCAGAAACTCCCTGGAAAGAGAAACTGTCAACATTTTACTTTTTGGTCCCGGGTCTGAAATATTAATTGTTTCTCTTTCCACAGATGAATCTGGTCCTGGATCAGTTTGTGACATTGAAAAATAAATATTGACTTAGAATAATATAGTGTGAAAATAGACCCTTCACCTCCAACTTGCCCATGCTGAACAAAATGACCCACTCACCTGAGCCCTGCCTGCATTTGGCCCTTTATCCCTCTGAACCTGTCCATCAAAATGTTTCTTAAACATTGAAATAGTACCAACCACAGCTACCTCTTCCAGCAACTTGTTCCATACACTTGCCATCCTCTGTGTGTGTATTTTTTTAAAAAAAGAAAAGGAAAAAATAAATTGGCCCTCAGGTTTCTATTAAATCTCTCCCCCTCAACTTAAAGCTATGTCCCGTGGTTCTTGATTTCCCCTATTCTGGCTGTTCACCCAATCTATTCCCACAGTGCTCTGTCAGTTCTCGAATCTGGCCATCTGATCATTCTATGCATTGGGTTCAGAATAGGTATCATGTTGGGATTTAATTTTTATGGTTAATTGTTTTTACTCGGTGCTGCACTGGATTTCTGAGTGACTGGAATGGAAATTGAGGCCACAGGTTTCTGATTTGGATGTAAAAAATGCCACTGCCACTGAGTTGTACCACTGAAATTCTTCATAAAGAAGTTAACTGAAAGGCAGAGTAAACATAATCTGAGCTACTGATTTTTTTTTTAAATAATAGGATGGTAGCATTGTTGGTAAGGCCATCATATAATTGCCCATCCTAATTGCTATAGAGAAGGTGGTGGTGAGACATCCACACAACGATGAATGCAAGGGAGTTCTCGGATTTCGACCCAGAAATGGAAAAAGACTGGTCTATTTGCTTTGTTGTGTGACTTTCTGGGAACCTGCATAATATTCTGTGCAAGATCACTACCATGGTTTAGTAAACTATCTTATGAGTTTTGGGTTTGTATTTAGAAATGTGCAGTAGAGTGCTGTAACCTTGATGTACTCAAATTCTTTTTTTTTTTCACACCATAAACCACATTGACCATGATACATACATTTTCCTTTTCAAATATATACAGTGTCATTTTCTCTCCCTCCTCCCATCCCACCCTCCCTACCTCCCCCCCATCCATTTAAAGTACAAAATCTAAGATACATTAAACCAGTCAAACAATGTTGTCATTCAATAAAAATAAACAAGAAATTCCACTGAGTCAATTCTTTTCATTTCCTTCTCCTTTCTGCAACTACACCGTATGTAAATAATTACTAAAAATTGCCATGAAAGAAAGATAATTAATATATCTAGTTGCACAAAGTGCAACAAGAGGTGCTGCAATATTCAGATAGATCTTTAGTTCAGGAGTAATAATTTGGTGAGGATAATGTACGAAGGATCAAGAACCTGAAAGTTGCTCTTGAACCAAGAGATGCCAGACTTCAAGCTTCTGAACCTTCTGCGTGAAGGTAGCAGTGAGAGAGCATGGCCAGAGTGATGAGGTTCCTTTATCATGTTTACTGCTCTTTTGAGATATCGCTACATGTAGATGTCTCAATGAACAGGATGTCATTGTTTATGATGGATCTGGCTACGTTTGTCACTTTGTCTCTTAAGTTTCCAAACCAAGCTGCAACCAATCAGAACACATTATCCTTTTGCCATCTCTGAACCAACTCTGATTTGTGGTAATCAAAAGCTAGCAGAAGAAAAGTTTTTAAATATGTGCAATTATCTCAAAGTTAATGATTTCTGAAAGCTCTTTAATGTTGAGGTACTGATTTATAAGTTTGGGCAGCCTTCTAACTAAAAAAAGGAAATGGGAATCATTATATGGGCACAGAAGGCATCAATACACTGCTCATTCTGTTTTCACGATCCATCAACATTTGTTCTTTCCAGGTTGGGTTACTCAATGTAACTGAGAGCATAACTATGCTGTTTGTTTTCCCCTCTTTTCGTTCTCCAACTCCTCCCACCTCATTCCCCTGCCCAAACTGTAGGTCTGGCCTACACCAGATTGTATAAAGTTGATAGTTCATGTTGATGTATGACTTTCATTGTACCACAGTCATTTTGTGGGGTTCATTTAATTCACCATGCCACTGCTTTGTGGTGAGTAATTTACTCGCTATTTTGCTAGAAATCTGAATCTTGATCAAATTTAAACTTTTAATTTGGTTAGTTTGGTATTTGCTATGCATAGCAGATTTGAATTTTTTAACTTAAATTGATGAGAAACAAAATAGCCTCAAAGCCTTGCGTGGGGAAAAATAAAATCACATTTCACTGAGTAAACTTCATTGTGACAATGGTAACCATGCAGAATTTATGCTTTGCCTTTGGAGTAATGCACATGACTTACAAAACATATTTAGACAATGAATCAGAACTATTTGGGATGCTGAGGTGTGGTGGGGGAAAGAGTAAAAATCTGGACAGAGTACTAAAACTGAGCCTTATTATACTCCTGTGGTGAATGTCTGCCAAGCTGCCTGTCTCCCCTCTGGCGAGCCTTGCTGTACTAACATTGGCTGTGCATTATCTCTACTGTTAGGACACTACCCTTGGATATAGCTGTAGATGCACCTATTTCATTATTGTACCATGAGTTTCTGCTAATAAAAGCCATGATTATTGTTTGACCACATCGTCATTGTCTACTTCATCAACTGGCACTTCAACTCCAAAGGCTGTGTCACCTGCAGAAGTCTTGTGAATGGTTTCCAGATTCTGCCAAGCAGCTAACAGCATTGATTTTTGTTCATTAAGCCTCAAGTCACTGACCAGGATCATTTTTAGTGCTTACCTTTTTTCCAGGAAATAGCAGTGTTGGCTCTTGTTAACTCAAGAGCACATTGAATAAAGCACCAACAGGAATGATGAAATCCACTCCCACCTTTCAAAGAAGCAAATTGAAGACCATCCTTTATCTAGATGGAAAGATTCCTCTAAGATCAGGCTGAGTGAATTTCAAATGGGCAAACCACTTGGATTTTCTGGACAAGAGAGTGTTATTTTGCTGACTTAGATATACTTGTCAAGATCAAAAGCTGATGAATCTTAATAACTAAAGATTTTTAATAGTGGGAATCTGATTTTTGCCAGTATTAATCAGAAAAATTATGAAGAAAAATGTCCAATTCAACCATTTAATTGTTTAAGTGTAAGCTTCTGTAGGCAATTGTATGACTTAAAAGTTAAATTGTATGATAGGACATTTTATCAGAATAAACTCGAGAAAAATTCCAGTCATGGCACAAGTCACTGCCACAAAACCATTGCTTGATATTTCTGATTGAACAATGATTGTAAACAATTTTTTGTCTGGTAAGGTCTCAATATTCGCATATTTTATAGTAATTGTTTTGTATCAACCAATAGTATACAAGTATTTAGTAACCCTGTGCATTTAGAGATATGATTATTCTGGATCTGAGAATTCAAGGTCTTGCCCATTCTTAACTGGTGAAATTCCAACCATTTCTTTTAATGTTTACTTAACTCTCCAGTAATGAAAATGCCTGCAAGGCAAATGTATCAACAGGAAGTTATAAATTGACTCTAGGAGTGACCTAAATTAAGATGTGGCCTTGCATTTCAGATTAAATCAATGATTTTAACCAGTTGATTAACTTGTGACTGTGCAAAATCTTATTAACATTAAAAACAAGTCATGTACTTGTGATCTGATTGAGGGAATTATGCAAATAATGACCATTTGGCAAATTTACTAATGTTGCTTAGATGTAATATTAAAAATGCAGAGTTTATGAATGCTTCTGTATTTGGTTCACAGTAGCCCAAATTCACCAGCATGCTGAATCAGTGAACAGCACATAATTGATGTGCTCTGTGGGAGCTCCAATCTGTGACAGTCACTGGCAGTGTTACAACAGAACGTTGGCATTGAAATGTCAAGTATAGTACTTGACTCCAGGCAAGCTAGTGCAATACATTATTTTGCATAGGTATAAAGACTTCGGAAGGTCATCTCTGATCAAAACATGTCAACTTAAACATAGTTTTTTTAAAAACAAGAAATCAAAGGGGTTAATGCAGGATTAATTGCTTGGTGACCCAACTTAATCTGAAATATATAATACTGCAGATTTTTAATATTGTATTGTGCATTGGAATTGCTAACATGTTGTCAACTAGAGAGAATGCAGAACTGGATCTCCTGTTGGGGAACTAGACAGGACAGGTGACATAGATATGTCTTGGGGAATACTTTGGGTCCAATGATCATAATGGTATTAGTTTCAAGATAATTATGAATAGGATAGGTCTGCTTTTCAGATTGAAATTCTAAATTAGAGAAAGTCCAATTTTGAGGGATCTGGAAAGCGTGGATTTAGTTGGGATGTTTTCTGGCAAGGATGTGTCATGTCAGTAGGTGGAAGGTCTTCAGAGGTGAAGTTTTAAGAGTACAGAGATTGTATGTTCCTGTCAGGGTTAAATGCAAAATTAACAAGCATAAGAACCCTTGGTTTATGAGGGATATTGGAGATCAAGTGAAGAAGAAGCGAGAGAGGTGTATAGCAGGTGTAGACAATAAGGCAGCAAATGAGGTACATGGAGCATTAAAAATGTAAGAAAATAATTGAGGAAATCATGAAGTTGAAAAATGAGGTTGTGTTAGCAGACAAAATGACGGAAAAAGTCAAGGGTTTCTACAGGTATGTTAAGGGCAAAATGATAGTAAGGGACAAAAATGGTCCCCTTGAAGATCAGAGTAGTTAGCTATATATCGCGCCTGAAGAGATTGGGAGATCTTAAATTTTTTTTTGCATCTGTGTTTACTCAGGGAACTGGCACAGAGCCAAGTGAAGTAAGGCAAACAATCAATGAGATAATGGAACCTATACAGATTAAAATGGAGGTGGTGCTTGCTGTCTTAAAGCAAATAAAAGTGGATAAATCCCCAGGGCCTGATTTTGAGGGAGGCGTATATAGAAATTGCAGAGACCTTGGCAGATCATTTAAAATCGGGTGGTCAATCTTTTAATTTTTAATTTAGAACGAGAGCACAGTAACAGCATTTCAGCCCATGAGTCCATGTCACCCAATTAAGGTACACTCCCGGGTACATCCACATGGGCCAAAATGGCCTGCTACCATGCTGTATGTCTAAATTAACAATTAAAAGGTTGGCGATCCCTCATTTAAAATGGTGCTAGCTACAGGTGAGGTGCTGGAGGATTGGAAGGTAGCTCGTGTTGTTCCAGTGCTTAAAACAGGCTCTATAAATAACCCAGGATATTATAGGCTGGTGAGTCTGATGTCAGTTGTAGGCATGTTATTGGAAGGTGTTCTAAGAGGTAGGATTTCTGTTCAAGTAAGCATCACCTGCTGGAATTGTGAATGAAACAATCATGGGTTGTCATGTGCCAGCATAGCCAAAGCATTGCTAATTGAAATGTAATCGATGTAACTTAAATATTTATTCTGTCACTATTGGGGAGTACTGCCTCTTTGCCTTCATGATATGATCAAAGCTGGCAAGACCCACTTTTCTCCCTATTTGTAGTTGCCGATGAACAATAGTGGGCCTCCTTGATGCATTTTAATTAATGATAACAGTTGTCATCATGTAGTTGTGTTCAAATGTGCCTGTATTCAAGGTATGACATTTGAAAGAATGGCTAAGCCCAGCTCAGCCTTGGAGGTAAGTTTGCCGACGATTGAAAATGGTCAACCATCTTGGTACAAGAACAGCTCTGCCCAAAGCTATAAGAAACTGCACCAAGTTGTAAAAGCAAATGCAGTCATGGTGCAAACATATTAAAAGTCTCATGTGATTCCAATCTCACTTTTTTTTTCCACCACCCCCGCCCTTTCCTCGGGCAGAAGATCCATGAACTTAAAAATGTAAATGCCTAAATTCAAAAATTGTTACTTCTGGCTGTTATCTGACTCTAAAATGGACCTCAAAGGCAAAAGATGATGCCTCTTCAGTGTTTTAACTGTACTTTTCTCAATACCCGTTATTGGTTTATTTTCCCCACAGTTCTCTATTCTTTCCACTAACTCTAAAAAAAATTTAAATTTAGACACACAGCATGGTAACAAACCCTTTTGACCAATGAGCCCTTGCTGCCCAATTATACCCAATTGATCTACAACCGTCAGTGCATTTTTTAAATGGTGGGAGGAAACCGAAACACCCAGAGGAAACCCATGTAGACACAGAGGATGTTCAAACTCCTTACACAGTGCCGGATTTAAATCCTGGCCACTGGCACTGTAACAACATTGCACTAACTGAAGGCAATATATTTTCTAACTTTTAATCCTCACAGGGACATACTGATCTGTACTCTCAAAATTTCCCCATTGAATATCCTCCATTTATCTATTACATCCTTCCCTGAAAATAAATTATCCCAATCCACATCCTCTAAATTATTTGCAGCTCCTTGAAATTTGCCTTATTCCAATCAAGAATCTCAACTTTAGGCCCAGCCCTATTCTTCATTATTAACCTAAAACTAATAGTATTATGATCACTTGATCCTTAGTGTTCCCCAACAGATGTCATCTGATCTATCTCATTCCCTAATCGGAGTTCCAATACTCCCCCACCCCCCTCCCCCCATAATTTCTCCTATGTATAGAATTAAAGAATTTTCCTGAACACGTTTGACAAATTCCAACCCATCCAGCCCATGAAGAAAGCACATTAGCACCTCTACTTCTTCAGGAGTTTCCAGAGGTGTGGTATGACATCGGAAACCCTGGCAAATTTTTACTGATATGTTGTGGAAAGTGTGCTGACCAGTTGCATCACAGTCTGGTTTGGGAGACACCAATGCCCCCGAGTACAAAGCCCTGCAAAAATTAGAGGACACAACCCAGGACATCACAGGCAGAATCTTTCCCATTAATGAGAACAAAAAAACAGGGAATGCTGCCGTCGGAGAGCAGTAACCATCATCAAGGATTTATATTACATCCTCTGTCCTGGCTCCTACCATCAGGAAAGAGGTCTAGGTGCCACAAGACTCTCACCACCAGGTTCAAGAGCAGCTGCTACCCCTCCACCATCAAACTCCTTAACAAATTCTTTTATCAGGGACTCATTTAAGGACTTACCTCTGCATTTTAATGATGTTCTCTCTTTATTGCACAGTTTATTTACATGTCTTTCTTTATTTATATGTGTACACTGAGTACAGTTTTTTTTCAGTATCAGTAAGTGATAATTCTGCCTTGCCCACAGAAAATAAAAGTCTGTTGTATGTGATGTCATGTATGTACTCTTGACAATAAATCTGAAATTTCCTGTTATGTTAAATGAAGTTGTCAAGTGCCATGGGACCATTTTACGATGATAGAGTTACAAGCTCAAGATGTTTCTGGTATATTGTTAATTGAATGTACATTTACATTGGATATGAGCCAATAGACGATGAAATAAAAGATGAGCCACATTCTGGAATAGCTGATGTTTGAGCATTGTCAAAGGATTTTGAAAATTATATTAGAGGAATAGAAAGACATTTCATAGTGTAGTGGATAATTTGCAGAGAAAGCTATAGCTATAGAAAACGCTTTGTTAATGAATGTTGAAGCTTCTCAACCAGAGTGCAGTTTTGTACCCTTGCTCTTATAATTGTTCTTCCAACTCTTGGGCCACATGGATTAGCATTAAATAGATTAGCATCATCTATTTAAGTACAAAGACCAACTTTGTTTGCTAAATAGTAGTTTTCTCACTTGGGGAGATGGGGGGAGGGAACAAATCCCCAAAGGTGGTGATAATTTTGGTTGCTTGCATTTCAACCAGGGCACTGCTTTGAAAGAATAATTGGCCTCAACAGCTTTGCAACTATTCAGTGAAAGAACATTTCATTGTGTTCTGTATTTGTGAACAAAACGTTGGAAGCAAACCCCTCATTGAACCAAATTGGAACATGCATCCCCTGTATTTTTTTTCTCAATGCTATCCTGAAGTATTTGCTGCTATAAGCGTTGACTAGAAAGGTGCCAGCAATATGACTCATTTCCCTTAATTCTCATAACCATCCACGGCCATTTAATAAGATTTGTGCTAGAATTCAAAGCAATTTGCTGTTGCGTAATTAAAATTTGTTGAGACTGGATGCCAATTGCTTAGATTTCTGTGAAATGATTGTGTAGATGAAGTTGCATGTGCTTTTCTGTACACTGGTTGCCACTCAAAGGGAATTTGATGTAGAAATGGTTATTTTAAAAGTTGGTAACTAATGCGTTTGTATTAGCTGTGATCATATTTTTTCTTCACTATTATGGTGTGACATTGGGGGGAAACTTCTGTCACTTAATTATTCAAGTCCTGTTGAGGATGCATACTATTCACAAGGGCAGTCTATCCACAATTATCCCAACATCAACCTCCTGTCGTAAAGGATCGGAGGAACATCCGTTGTCCTGTTATGAAAATTAGTCCGTAGATAAACTTTTGGAAGGCATAGGATATTCATGCAGGGAAGGAATATTGAAGCAAAATGCCTCTTTGATCATACCAGAATTGTTATTTATATTTATGACCACCACATTTTAGGCAAGGTTTTTTTTAGCACCTAGAGATGGCCTAGAGGTTAATTTACTGGAATGGTTCCTTGGAAAAAGGATTTCGGCAGAAGGGTCAAACTGGAGAAGATTGAAATAAGGGGTTTTTCCTTGGACAAAGAAGGCTACTGGATAGAGTAGGACTTTGGTAGAAAAGTGCGAGGAGACACCTTTTATTAAGAATGTGGGTAATGCAAGCTGAGGGCAGTTTCTGGAAAATAAATATCTGAAGACCGATCAAATGAGGGAGGTTAGAGTAGAAATAGTAGGGGCTTTGATGGAGATATTTAAAATGTCATTAGTTACAGGAATGGTGCAGAGGATTGGAGGGTAGCTCATGTAGTTCCATTGTTTAAAAAAAGTTGCTAGGAGTAAATCTAGTAATTACAGGCCTGTACATTTGATGTTAGTGGAGGGTAAATTAATGCAAAGTATTCTTAAAATTGGTATATATAAATATTTGGATAGGCAGGGTTTGATTAGGAAAAGTCAACATAGATTTGTGAGGGGAAGATCATGTTTGACAAAGATTACTAGGAAAGTTGATGAAGGGAAGGCGGTGGATGTATATATGGACTTCAAAAAAGCTTTTGATAAGGTTTCTCAGGGAAGGTTAGTTAGGAAGGTTCAATCATTAGATATTAACATTGAAGTAGTGAAATGGATTCAACAATGGTTGAATGGGAGATGCCAGAGAGTAGTGGTAGATAACTTTTGTCAGATTGGAAGCCGATGACAAGTGGTGTGCTTTAGGGTTCAGCTTTGGGTCCATTACTTTTTGTCATATATATTAATGATCTGGATGATGGGGTGGTAAATTGGATTAGTAAGTATGTGGATGATACTAAGATAGGTGGAGTTGTGGGTATTGAAGAAGGGTTTCAAAGCTTGCAGAGGGATTTATGTCAGTTAGAAGAGTGGGCTGAAAGATGGCAGATGGAGTTTAGTACAGATAAGTGTGAGGTGTTATATTTTGGTAGAGCTAATCAAAATAGGACATATGTGGTGAATGGTAGGGCATTGAAATGTGCAGTAGAACAGAATAATGGTACATAGTTCCCTGAAGGTGAAGTCACATGTGGATATGGTGGTGAAGAAAGCTTATGGTATGTTGGCCTTTATAAATCAGAGCATTGGGAATAGGAGCTGGGATGTTATGTTAAAATTGTGCAAGGCATTGGTGAGGCCAAATTTGGAGTATTGTGTACAGTTCTGGTCACCAAAGTATAGGAAAGATATCAATAAATTGGAGAGAGGGCAAAGATTTACTAGAATGTTGCAGGAGTTACAGGATCTAAGTTATAGGGAAAGGTTAAATAAGTTAGGTTTTTATTCTTTGGAGCGTAGAAGGTTGAGAGGGGATTTGATTGAGGTATTTAAAATTATTAGGGGTATAGATAGAGTTGACGAGGAGAGGCTTTCCCCTTTAAGAAAGGGGTAGATACAAACAAGAGGACATGAGCTGAGAGTTGGGGGCAAGTTTAGAGGAAACATGAAAGGGGATATCTACTCAGAGTGGTGGGTGTGTGGAACGAGCTTCCAGACGAAGTGGCGGAGGCAGGCTTGTTATTGGCATTTAAGAAGTTGGGTCTGTATCTGGACGGGAAAGGAATGGAGGTTTATGAGTTGAGTAGTTCATAGGGGTTGGGTGGGAGAAAGTGTTTGACAAGTTGGCCTGTTTTCTATGCTGTAATTGTTATATGCTTTATATAAAAGCAATTAAACTTGATCCTGAGAGGAAAAGAGTTTTCTAAAAAGCTAGAAGATATGGTAGAGCTACTGTATATAGAACACTGGTTTTCCCTAGTTGGGACTATTTTTGGGCACTGCAATTTAGGAAGAATATGTAGGTTTTATTGGAAAGATTCCAAGGATGATAGATTTGTTACTTTGACTGGAGAATCTTGGAGTGGAGGCTAAGAAAGTCTTAACCAAGTTTTTGAAATCATGAAGGGTTTATATTAAAGAAAAAGATAAACCCTTTGCGCAGTGGCTCTTGGGTTAATAACCAGCAGACACAAATGTGCGGTGCCTGGCAAAAGAGGCAAGAGTGCATAATCACATTTTACTTCCAACAATTGGTTACAGCATGGAAAACATTAGACTGCAGAATGCTTCCTTATTTCTTGTATCTGGATCCTCTTTCACTCCAAATATTTCAAGTCTCCATGGATCAACATTTGTAGTCGTTCGGTTGCCTCATCACCAAACTTTGGAATCTCCTATTTTAATGTTTACTATTCTCTTCCATAATCTCATGAATTGCTCCTTTAAACAGGCTCTGCCTAATCAAATGCCACTGATGTCAGTGATGGACATTGTTGCCTTGTGTTTGGAATTCACTTCTTTGATACAAGTTAGATTTAATGAAGACCTGATTCTGACGGGGGCAAGTTTTTTGGGGCAGGCTAATTTGTTGTATTATTTTGCAGGATGTACGTATTGGTAACAAGTCATGATCTAGTGGCCATCAGTGATTTCTCATACAGATGGTGAGAAAATGGCTACAGTCTAAGAAAGGATCTCCCATTGTAGTGGCATTTGGAACTTCACAGTTTGGATCAAGTAATGTATGATCAAGTTGGAGGTATACGTGACTCGAATGAGAATGTGAAAGCTTGTGGAAATTAAAATCTCCTTCCTCCCCTTAGTTTTTAATTATCCACTCCTCTCAATTGGTAAGATTATGAAGCTTTGATCCATTCTGTTTCTTGCGGGATCATTATCTAGATTCCAAATTGAATGAGGTTTTATAACTTGGCCCAATTATAATGGTAGGTAGTATGTGATTACTGTAGTTCACCTTGAAGATGCCCACTTCTGAGCTACTAGAATTCCCTGTACAAATAATTTAGATCATGATACACAACGTATTTGTGTCCAGGGAAGAAGGCCTCGTGTCAAGAGTGCGAACCTGCTGTCAGCAGTTTGCTGGGTTGATAAATCTACCACATTCAGGATGAAAACAGTAGGTTTTCCATAATATTTTCCTCACTGCCTGCCACAGACTGTTTGCCACAGCGACCTTTAAGATTCTGCCAGTTCTGTGGTGCTGCTGAGTCACTCTAGATGACTGACTTGAAGTCCTCTACTTCCCCAAGGCGGTGCACCATGAAGTTTGCACTGTCATTTGGTTCTTTTGTTAAACATGGCGGAGTACCAACTTCAACGGGAGGGCCAGGTGATCAGAGCTCTCCTTGTTCTAATGTGATTGCTTTTTGGTGAACTAGCCTCAGATGAAATATCACCGGAATCTGCGCAAAAACCTACTTTGACCGAGTGAAACACAAAAGTCTACACGTGGTGTGACTGTAGTAAAATTACACAGAAATACTGGAAGAATTCTGCCGATCTCGCAGCATCCTATGGATGCTGAAAGACAGGCTGAGTTCATCCAGCATTTCTGTGCATTTCAACTTTGACAGATGTTGATAGGCTATTGTGTATCCCCAGAGGATTTGCATGATTTACAGGCAGATTGAAAAACCCACCCTGAACATTTTTAAACTGGATGTGTGATCTTAAATTGTAGCCAAGATGCTAGATCGTTTTAACTTAATTTATTTGAAATTCATCATTTTACCTTTTGTGTGCATTTGAATTCGGCTTACTCACGCTGCTCTCCATTGCAGGCAAAATCTTCGCTAGGATTCTACTAAATAGAATAATACCTAGTGTCGCCGAGAATATTCTCCCAGAATCACAGTGCGGCTTTCGCGCAAACAGAGGAACTACTGACATGGTCTTTGCCCTCAGACAGCTCCAAGAAAAGTGCAGAGAACAAAACAAAGGACTCTACATCACCTTTGTTGACCTCACCAAAGCCTTCGACACCGTGAGCAGGAAAGGGCTTTGGCAAATACTAGAGCGCATCGGATGTCCCCCAAAGTTCCTCAACATGATTATCCAACTGCACGAAAACCAACAAGGTCGGGTCAGATACAGCAATGAGCTCTCTGAACCCTTCTCCATTAACAATGGCGTGAAGCAAGGCTGTGTTCTCGCACCAACCCTCTTTTCAATCTTCTTCAGCATGATGCTGAACCAAGCCATGAAAGACCTCAACAGTGAAGACGCTGTTTACATCCGGTACCGCACGGATGGCAGTATCTTCAATCTGAGGCGCCTGCAAGCTCACACCAAGACACAAGAGAAACTTGTCCGTGAACTACTCTTTGCAGACGATGCCGCTTTAGTTGCCCATTCAGAGCCAGCTCTTCAGCGCTTGATAGCCTGCTTTGCGGAAACTGCCAAAATGTTTGGCCTGGAAGTCAGCCTGAAGAAAACTGAGGTCCTACATCAGCCAGCTCCCCACCAAGACTACCAGCCCCCCCACATCTCCATCGGGCACACAAAACTCAAAACGGTCAACCAGTTTACCTATCTTGGCTGCACCATTTCATCAGATGCAAGGATCGACAATGAGATAGACAACAGACTCGCCAAGGCAAATAGCGCCTTTGGAAGACTACACAAAAGAGTCTGGAAAAACAACCAACTGAAAAACCTCACAAAGATAAGCGTATACAGAGCCGTTGTCATACCCACACTCCTGTTCGGCTCCTAGAACGCTTCCACCAGCGTTGTCTCCGCTCCATCCTCAACATCCATTGGAGCGCTTTCATCCCTAACGTCGAAGTACTCGAGATGGCAGAGGTCGACAGCATCGAGTCCACGCTGCTGAAGATCCAGCTGCGCTGGGTGGGTCACGTCTCCAGAATGGAGGACCATCGCCTTCCCAAGATCGTGTTATATGGCGAGCTCTCCACTGGCCACCGTGACAGAGGTGCACCAAAGAAGAGGTACAAGGACTGCCTAAAGAAATCTCTTGGTGCCTGCCACATTGACTACCGCCAGTGGGCTGATATTGCCTCAAACCTTGCATCTTGGCGCCTCACAGTTTGGCGGGCAGCAACCTCCTTTGAAGAAGACCGCAGAGCCCACCTCACTGACAAAAGGCAAAGGAGGAAAAACCCAACACCCAACCCCAACCAACCAATTTTCCCCTGCAGCCGCTGCAACCGTGTCTGCCTGTCCCGCATCGGACTTGTCAGCCACAAACGAGCCTGCAGCTGACGTGGACCTTTACCCCCTCCATAAATCTTCGTCCGCGAAGCCAAGCCAAAGAAAGACTCACAGGGTTTTGTAGATCAGCATCTGGAATTTCTGGCAAGACCAGGAGTTATTAACTGTCTGCAATTGCTCTCGCAGATTCTGGTTTGCAGTTTTAAATCACTGCAGTCTGGTGGAGCACCTCCCACAGGCTGATGGGGAGGGGATTCCAGAATTTAGAGCCAAGGCAATAGGCACTGTTATCTCCAAATTCAGATGATGTGACCAGGAGGGCAATCTACAGTGGTGGCATTCATAAATGTCTGCTGCCCTTTGTGACATTGACCATAATTTTGGGAGGTGATGTCAAACTGTAAACACACTGCAAGCTGTGTTAAAAGTGGGAGGAAATGAATGTTTAGAGTGCCATTCAAGCAGCCTCCTACAGCCCAAGTGATGTTGCATTTGAGTTGTTAGAGCTCAGTTTGTTCAGGCAAGCAGAAAGTATTCATTTACACTTCTGATGTAGGTTTTGCTGAGTTATTTGCCACTGTACACAGCCGCTGACTTCTAGTAAAGTCACAGTTTTCTTGTGGATGAGGTAGTCAGGTTTCTGGTCATTGGTGATATTCGACACCCGCACGCCCCCAGGATCCCAGCAATTGTAATGGAAGTGGTAAAGATGTTAGACCATCTCTTGTTGAAAACTGATTTCCATCAATTCTGTGGCATGGCCAGTGTGGTCATTAGCGCGACGCTATTACAGCGCCAGTGACCTGGATTCAAATCCAGTCCTGTCTGTAAGGAGTTTTACATTCTCCCTGTGTCCATGTGGTTTTTCCCCAGGCATTCTGGTTTCCTCTTGTCCTCCAAAACATACAGGATTATAGGTTAATTTGGGTGTAATTGGGCGGAAAGGGTATAAATCGCCAGTATCGACTTCTGCTGTGCTGTAAATAATCTTTTTCTAAACTTTTTTTTAATAAAATTAAAAATTAAATAGTATTTGCCACTTACTAGGTCTTACTGCATGATGACATGGAATACTTCATTTGCTGAGGAGTTGTGAAGGCAATTGAACATTGTGCAATAATCAATACATCTCCACTTGAGGTTCTTTAAACTTTTATCTTTGAAAGGTGAGCTCAGCTAGAATTGTGGTTGTTGTTTGCTTAGTTCTTTGTTTTGCTTGAGTTGAACCTATTTAAACCTTGCATCAACAAACATTTACTTGCCAAGTTATTCCTCCACATTCAGTTTAAGCAAGCAGTGCGAACTGACTTAAAGGACATGGTATCACTTCACCTGCAATGTTACGTTTTAATATTTTATGTTAATGTTGGGGGGCAAAGGCAATATTTGGCAGTTAGAAGAATTCTTGATTTCCTCTAAGCAAGGACTTCTGCTGCGTCATAGTGACCCTCACCACCCCACCCCACACCCCAGGATGTTGGAAGAAAATTGGCCATAGTAACATAATTGAATGGTAAGGATGTTAGACAGTCTCTTGTTGAAGACTGTCATTTCCTTCATTTCTGTGGCATGGTTAGCACGACGCTATTGCTTTTATAGGCAATTATTTGAGAAACTGTGGTTGGTTGAAAATTCTGATCCTATTATATAAACTTTGAAACAAGTCAACCAATCAAAGAACTACAGAGTTAAATTCCATGCACATTTAAATAGTATCTTGCATTTATTGATACCCTTTCATAACCTTAAAAATGTGAAGTCTTCATGATTTTATTTTCAAAAGTAGTCTCTGCTGGGGATTTCAACAATCTTGCAAAGGATGCTAACTTGGCTGTGCCGTGAATCCCGGTAGAGTTCTATTTTTTAAATGGAATGCCCAGTTTAGATCTGGAGGCTGCAGCTGGACTCCAAGAAAAGGCCTGACTCTCACTTTTTTTTTCCCAATTCACCAACAAATCTCTTGCAGGTTCAAAAACCTCTTCAAACAATGTAGTGATGCGGATTGTGAAGCTACTGCCTCACAGTTCCAGTGACCCTAGTTCAGTCTTGACCTCTAAAACTGTCTGTGTAGAGTTTGTACATTTGCCCAGTGACTGTGTAAATTTTCTCCAGGTGCATCGATTTCCTTCCAGATATGTGTGAGTTCATGGGTTAAATTGTCTTTTGTAAATTGTGTGTGTAGGTGAATGTTAGTATGGCAAGGCTGATGGAAAAATGAGTGAAATAAATTACAGGGAAAATGAGTGAGAGACTGAGATTGCTCTGCAAGCCACATGGACTCGACAAGCTAAATGACCATCGCCAATGGAGAACTGTTGATATGATATAATATTCTTTGAACTACCACTCCTGCCATGGACTCCTTTCCCAGATTAACACTCATTATGATGTTCAGAAACAAACCTGACATTGTAATCTGGAAAGTACAATAAATGGCAGGATCCTTGGGAGCATTGAAGTGGAAGAATCTTGGGGTGTAAGTGCACAGATTCCTGAAAGTGGCAGGACAAAGCTAGGGTGGTAAAGAAAGCATGTGGTCTACTTACATTCATTCATTCAGGTATCAAGTATAAAATTGGGCAAACATGTTGCAGCTGTCTGAAACTTTAAGCTCTGCTTGGGGAAATGTGTGATGTTTCCCATACTAGAAAAGTTGTGAAGGCTTTGGGTTGCATCCCACCCCCTTTGCTTTACACCAGACACGCTCTGTTTGGCTTTCCTTCTTCCAGGTCCAGAGCAACAGGTCCACTCTTTCCACCTTCTACCTCCACCCAACTCTTTCTGAGCTTTTGATACTCTCATATTGATGGCAGTAATATGTTCCATTTCCTCTGTTTCTCGCATGCTCTCTCCCAAATTTGTATTTTCCACGTTCTCTGATCATGATTCAAATTAGGTTTAATAAACTTCACTTTCTGGAGTCTCAAACTGATCTCAGCAGGTAACCAGAATTCACCACATGGTAATTGTGAGCTGATAGCAAAGGACACTGCCTCGGAAGCAAAAAGAATAAGCATATTTGTAGCGGTACAGAGCTTTTATTTTCTTTTAAAATATTTTTATTGATATTTTACTGTATAACCAATTAAACAGAACAATTATAAAATAATTCTCATGATGAGGAAATCCAGAGTACAATCACTGGCAATAAAGTAAAATTTAACCAAAAAGAAACGCCAAAACCCATCCTCTAAGCAAGGTTGAAAGTTGACGTGTATGAATCAAATGGCACGAACTTGGAGAAGGACAACACAGCACCAAAATTCCAGAACAAAACTAATTCTTGAGATTATGATAATAGTCCATAATTGGGCCCCATTTCTTTTGGAACTTAACATTTGAATCCTTGATAGCATATCTAATTTTTTCTAGCGTTAAACAAGACGTGATTTCCCTTAGCCATTGTGTGTGTGTGTGTGTGTGTGTAGGTGGGGTGCTATCTTTCTATTTAATCGAATATGCACGTCTGGCTATCAATGACGTAAAAGATAAAATTTAGCTTTGAACTGAAGTCAGCAATACATCAACATCTTGAGGTGATTCATAAAGAGAAATTAAAGGGCAAGGTTCCAATTTTAATTTAAGAATTACCAATAATATTTGAAAAACATCTTTCCAAAATTTTTGTCAGCTAAGCCAGGTCCAGAACATGAACTAAAGCCTTTTTTTTTAAATGAATCGTACCCATCCCTGTGAAGCAGTCAAGTTTTGTTTGTTTCCATACTTCTCTACAACTGACTACATTAAAAAAAAATATTTAAAATATTTGTTACATGAAGTGAAAAGAAAAGGAGGCTTTTACATAAATGTGCTTTGGTCCCAAGGGCCCACATTGAGAATGGCTGCCTTTGAATGTATTTAATAATTTACTTTTACATTTTTAACATTTTATTTATCACGGAATAGAAGCAAATTCCAGCCATTTAAACCCATGCTGCCCAAATTAACCTATAAACTCGTACATTTTGGAGAATGGGAGGAAACTAGAGCACCCGGAGAAAATCCATTCAGACACAGGGAGAACCTGGATCGCTGGTGCACTAATTGCTTTCCATTAACTGTATGACATGGGATGTGAATAAGGATTATGATTATATCAGTATATAATAGACAACTGCTCAGTTCTATATTTTCATTTATAGTTGGCTTTGTTTCACAATTGCAGATGCTGGAATCTGGGGCATAAAAGAAATGCTGAAGGAACTTGGTTGGCAGCATCTGTGGGGAGAAATGAAGAGTCAACATTTTGGGTCAAGGCTCTTCTGGACTAAAAGGGTGGAGGGTGATGGTCAGAGCAAAGGGGCAGGACAATAAGCTGATAAGCAATAGGTGGATCAAGGTGTGGAGGGATTGATTGGCAGATAGGTGCTGCAGAGAAAGGGAAGAGACTGGAACCTGATACGTGGAAACTACTCTGAAGGTGAAGCCTAGATAAAAGGTCTCAACTCAATGTCGACTGTCCATTTCCATCCACTGCTGCCTGATCTGTGTTCTTCCAGCAGTTTGTTTTCCTTTGGCACTAATACGGTAGTTTGATTTTCAAATCCTGCATACAAAGTTTAGGTTGGAAACTTATTACCTTTTTCTTTTCAACTTGAATCTAAGCCTATAATGTGATCTGAAATCCTATTATAATTGATTTCACTGAGCATTGCATTTTATTTTTCATGGATTAACTGGCATGCATAACTTTCCACAAAATATATATAGTGTTTAATTCTATCAGTCTTCAGATGTACCTAGTCAACCAAAGCAATTTTGCCAAAAGTACTCATCACTGACAATTTGAGCTGAAGATCAAAATTGCTTCCGAGCGTGTCTAAAACCAAAACGATGTAAAGGATCCAATGACAATGAAAACTGCACATCCAACAGTTCAGAAAGACAAATGTTGAGACTGAAACATCAGCTGAATCAGCCCTGCGGTTTTTATTTGCACATGTTGTTTCAGTTTGTTTTCTTTTGTCTTCTAGGTTTATCCAGACTTGCAGATCACCAATGTTGTTGAGGCTAATCAGCCTATCACAATCCAGAATTGGTGCAAGAAGGGCCGTAAACAATGTAAAGGCCACCCTCATATTGTGGTTCCTTACAGATGTTTGGGTATGTGTTCCCATCTTTTACTTCAATTACTTTTATAAAGTTGTATTTTTTTTTAAGAGAAATCTTTCGATCAAAATGTGTATCTAAAATTCAACCTCAATAAAACACATAACCTAGTTCGGTCTTGCAGTTTTCAGCTGCAATCAGGAAAGTAATATGGTGCACTGCTGGGTAGAAGAATGGAGTTGTACGAGTATTTCATTTAAGGTTTTCCTTTATCTTTTGGGGATAAATTTAACTTCCATTATACTCAGTTCTTCATTACTTTTTTGGTGACGTGATCACAGCCATTTCCTGTTCTTATTCTCGCTTAGTCCCTTTTGTAAACTGTGGTGATCAGTTCTTTTTCTCTTCCCTTCCCTGTATCCCATTGTTGGTCTTCAACTTGGGAGTTCTTTCCTAACTCACTAGAGTATCAATCCATTCCATGAAATTCCACACTGGCTGTCTTGGCTTTCCTGAAACTTGAATTTCCTGTGACTCAACTAGTTACTCGAAAGCAGGAAAGGCAAATTGTAAGACTAATTGTCGTGGGAAGAACTAAATAAGGCTGTCTCTCGTCAGTATCCTTTTTAGGTTGCCTGCCCACACAACACCTACTAGTCTGAGTGCAGCACCTACTAGCCTGAATAGGCCTCAGATTGTCTGATCTTACAGCTAAGCAGGCTCAGGACTTGTCAGTATCTGGAGGGGAGGCCAACTAGGAACACCAGGTGCTGTAGGTTTCTGTGATGGCTACTGGACAAAGTGGTGACTCTCTGTCTGCCTTACGATAGACAAAAGTTAAAGAATTTAATGTATGTTACATTCTAAATGTAGTATTGCATGACATTTATGGAACCTTTACATCCAACAACTTGAGCTTCATTGCGATGTGGGCTTGCCCCTTTACACTCTAATAGCTACAAATTCCCAAGAGAATCTGTAATAAGACTTGCATAGATTTTTGAGGAGTAGGATTACTGCCTGGTAGCTGTGAAGTCTATATTACTTGTCATAAGGCATATCACCACTCCCACAGTCATAATGTCCAAATGTTAGATATCAAGAGTTCAAGATGGGAGCACTGGTAATTGTAATATGGAATAAGGAGAAACACGCTGGTAAAGGTCAAAGATTAATTTTTGATGGCATTCCGCCTACAAATGTTTTTCCTATGTCATAATTGAGTGTTGCAGCTCCTTGTGTTAATTTTTAACATTAAGTTGCACATAAAAGCATTTGTTAATTTCCTTTACCCTGGCAGCAGATGATTTTGAGGCAATAATAAAATCCATCTTATATAAAAATAGTGAAAAAAATGAAGCAAAATTGATCATCTATAAGCATGGATATCCTAAAGAATTCAAATTTAGAAAGTGAACAACACAGAAAGATTTTATTTTAATCAAGTATAATTCAGGAGGCACTTCCGTTTGTGCAAATCTTGTCTAGAGCACAGATTTTTTAATGTCTAGACCCACGCTTTGCTTCTGCTTTCGAGCCCCCTTTCCACTACCCTGCTTATAATTCTCACCTAATCCAGATTTCAGCGAGGTCACCACCAGCCTGTTCATTCTGATCTGCATTATTGTGCACCTGATGATGTTGTCATTGCAAATGTTGTTCTGCATCCTCACTGAAGCTTTCTGTCAGCTTGCCTCAAATGTTGTTGCTCCAGAATAATTCATCCAGACCACTGGGAGACATTCAAATATGTTTTCCATCCCCTGTAAATTGTGCTTTCATGCTCTTCTATGCTGGTTTACAAAGAGCAGCCTAGAATGTCCTAGAAGTTAACAAGAGAGGAGCGATGTGTTTCAGCATTGTGAAGTTCCTTTTGATCCCATATTTAAGCTAGTTTTTTTGAATGCAGCATCTAATATTTTTAAAGGTTATGTAGCTCAGTTATTGAATGTAGTAGTGTTTTAAGATTTTTAGATAAAATTCTAATGAGCCTGTTTTAATTGTTTTAATCAAACTACACCATTACTGTCAATGTCCCTGTATTATTTTTAAATCTAGACGTACAGCACAATAACAGGCCCTTTCACCCCACAAGTCTGTCCTGTCCAATTGACCTACAACCCACAGTATGTTTTGAAAGGTGGGAGGAAACCAGAACAATTGGAGGAAGCCTGCAGCAAACGGGGAGAATGTACAGCGTTGTGTGCAACTGCTACACCAAACGTGCTGCCCCATTTTTAATAAATGCCGTTTGAATTTTCTGGCTTGATCGAGTTTCAACAGAAAATTGGTTGCTCCGAAGCAATTCTTGGAACTAGTGTAATTTATAACCAAATAGGCACTGCCTCTCAACATCTGTTTGCCTAATTAAGATAAATATTTCACTGAGCACAATTAATTGAACATGCTGTGCCCGCTTCATGTTGTTCTTTCTGATCACTGATTTCATAACTGTGTTTGCGTGCAATTACCTATTAAGGTGAGTTTTCGAGGTTGGTGAGAATGTGGCACATTTAATGCACACTGCCCCACCCTACCACCCCCATAGGCCACACTGCTTTCACAGCTAAGCAAAGATGGTGCTTTGGCAGTCTCCACCCTTGAAGGGATATGCCAGTCGTGGCGCCAGCTCTCCCCACAGAAACCACCGGGAGCATCAGTTGATCTGCCGTACCTTAAAATCCCTCTGATCTTTTTGAAGTGTAGTTACAGAAGGTAAAATGTTTTACAGGTACCTCCTTCACAACCAGCACAGTATTTTACTTTGTTTTTCAAAAAAGCATATTATCATATTTAAATATGCAGGAATCAGATTGACCAGTTGGTTTGCAGCTGTGTAAATACATTTATAGTATATTGTAAACCCTCAAATATTCTCTTACAACATTAGAGGTCATCCATCCTATCAGGACATTGCAGCTCTCTCTTCATCCCATATCCTCACTTATTTCCCAGTAACTAGCTTGACTTGTTTTTTGGACTTGGATGTGAAAATCAGAGTCCCAGGCGTCTGACCATGATGTATGTCTGCTGGAGCAGTTGTATCAAATTGGGCTGCAGGCAGATTGAAATGTCAACATTAGCACTGCATTTGTAATCATCGCCTGGTGATTTCTCTCCCCTCTTTTTCAGTCACCACCTCCCACAGCAACCCACCCAGATTTATTGTCAGAGTACATACATGGCATCATACAACCCTGAGATTCTTTTTTCCTGCGGGCCAGGCAGAATCACCATTTATTGGCGGTGCAAAAAAAAGTACACAATCTACACGTAAACAAATTTTTAAAATGTAAACAAACTAGAATGCCGAGAGAGAAAGAAGTGCAAAGTCAGAGTCCCGATTGAGTTTATTGCTGAGGAGTCTGAAGGTGGACAGGACGCCACTGTTCCTGAACCTGGTGGTGTGAGTCTTGTGGCACCTGTCCCTTTTTCCTGTTGGTAGCAGTGAGAACAGAACATGTTTTGGGTGGAATGGATCCTTAATCATTGCTGCTTCTCTCTGACGTCAGTGTTCCCTGTAGATGACCTCATAATTTTGCCTGTGATGTCCTGGACTGTGTCCACGACCTTTTGCAGGGCTTTACGCTCAGGAGTATTGGTGTCCCTAGACCAGACCGTGATGCAGCTGGTCAGCACACTTTCCGGCTTCCCCCATCTGCATACTCATTTGTATGCAGTCTGACTAAAGAAGAAAACATTGCATCTTCAGGGCCATTAGTTGTATAGCATCTATTTGAAAATTAAAGCTTGTATATACTTGATTGGTTAAAGGAGCTTTTATTCCTTGCTAATTAATTTTTGCACTGGTTGGGAATAGTGTGCTAATTGGGCTATTTCAAAATATAGAACACATTCTTAGCAGAAAATTAGTATGTTGTGGCATGGCAGATCTTGAATTAACAAGCAATAGAAATGACAATTTATTTCCCTATATTATAGATGGTTTTAAATTGTGTAACTAACACACACACACACACACACACACACACACACACACACACACACACACACACACACACACACACACACACATACATACTCTCTCTCTCTCTCTCTCTCCAACTAACTTCATATCCCAATGTTCATAGTTATAGTGTAGAAACCAGCCTTCTGTCCAATAGGTCAATACTGGCTATCAAGCACCCATTTACACTCATCCCATTTTATTCTTTCCACATTCCAATAGGAATTCTTCAGATTTCTACCACACACTTGCCACAGAGCATTTTATATTTGCCTCCTATCTTGTGCATCTTCAGAATGTGAATGAAATCTGTGCCTGTGGGAACCCAAGCAATCAGAATGAGGACTTTCAAACTCTAGGACCAGAGGTCAGGAATGAACCTGGTTCGCTGGCACAGTGAGGCTCCGGCCGGCTTTACTGACTGCATCACGAAATTTGAAATTGTTCTTTTTTTAAATTATTCTGAATCTTAGAGCTGAAGAACAGGCCATTAAACTAGAAGTGTCACCTGCAACAGATGCCACATATGCCAAAACTCGTTGATCCAAATTGGTAGCCGGTCCTGCAGGCTGAAGTCCTACTGTTGCTGGCCTGATTTTGCCACATGATGTCTTGGCCTTTCTCTGTAACCCCAGAACATCCAACCCCTATAGGTTTATATTGCTCTTGCTTTATCTTTTCACTGACCACCTTATGTCATGGATCCATTTATTGTTCTTTCAATAATTCTTGCCAGATCTGCTCCCTCCTTTTCGTGCAACCTGGTCTTGTCCTTTAAGTACTGGAGAACTGCTGAAACACATCCAATTGGGACCCGTTTCTTCTCAGAGCCCATCTCTTCCTTCTATTTCCCACCCAGTTCCTTGCCACAACATTTCACCATGACCTTAATTTGATAAATTTTTGACATCCCCTTTGTAAAATTACCAACAGCTAAACACAAGTTTCAGGCCTTTGCCATCGATGGTCATTAATCCATTAAAGCAAGTCTTGTGACTAAACAGTGCAAGAATTCCTTTGTAGCTGAGATTATCAAAAGGTTTAAGGGAAGTAGAGCTACAGGGAGTTGATGGTGCTGGGCTGAGAAGACTTGTCTCAGTCTATCTGATGTTGTGCCAGATTGAAACACCATTTTGCATGTGCTGCTTTGATTTGACCTTGAGAGTTCTTTTTAAGGAACCATTTTGATGGCAGGCATTTTGTTAATCTTTCATCGCCTCTGCAATTTTTCTTAAGTCATTGAGGTCTCTTGAAAATCGACAATTTTGAAGTAATCTTTAGTAATTTTCTGTAACATTTTATAATCCAAATTAATAAAACAAGTAAAAACACATGTTGGAGAAACTCAGCAGGTCAAACAATGTACTTTATGTACAAGATAAAGATATAGGTAGGTCTCTTAATGAAGGGCTCAAGCCCAAAACGCTGGTTATGTATCTTTGCTACATTAAATACACACTTTGACCATCTGAGTTTCTTGGCATTGTGCTTTTACTTCAACCACGGTGTCTGCAGACTTTGGTGTTTTACTTCTAATAAAACAAGTTCCATCATCAAATCAGTTTAACTAGTTCATGGCAATCTGATCGTATTTCCATGGAGTGTGAGTGTGCACAGTTTCGCCTCCTTTTCTGGTTTTACTGTTCACGCTCAGTGAAGAATATTGGTGCTGGGGAGGGAGCCTTTTTACATGTTCACTGGTGGCATCAAACAAGGTTGAGTTGCAGCAACATGTTCTGGGTCCTTTATACTCAAGAAAAACTGAAGCAGGTGAGATTTCTGTATCATTATACTGGGCTTATTTTTCTATATTATAGCTGATTTGTTTCTGTCCTTCAAGGCTAGACTTTCTAAAATCACTTTTTGCCAGTTTGATTTTAGTGCTTTCCATAGCCAGGTGAACATAATTATTGCAGATTTATTTTTGCATGGTATTCAGTCACTTCCCAACTGGGTCAAAGTACTGTATTTAGAAAAAGTCCCAACGGCTGTTCAAGGTGTTGTGCTAACTTGAGAAAATTGAATTGATTTAGGAACTTCTACCATTCTCTTGGCTTCACAGCCAACCTTCCTTCAACCCAGCACCACCCAAAACAGGGCTCGTCTTACTGAAGTAATATGCCCACTGACCCAACTTACTAATTCAAAACAACCCGGTTTCAACAAAATGTTTTCATGCAGTGCTACTTCTCTGGCAACATAGAGTGGCTATTTGCTTTCTTGGCATTATACATGAATTGGACTGATGCCTGGAAATTTTGTTACCTTTTAATTCAGATTGTATGGGTTAGACTTCTATCTGCTGAAATTTAGACGTGTGAGAAAATATTTGATTGAAACATAATATCCAGAAGAATTCTCAGATTTCAGATTTATTGTCAGAGTGCATACATGACATCACATACAACCCTGAGATTCGTTTTCCTGTGGACGAACCAGAATTACCACTATTGGCAGTGCAAAATAAAAACTGACTCAACATACACACGTAAACAAACTGTGCAATATTTAAAAAAAAGTGAAACAAAAATCAATAAAGGGCAAAAGTCAGAGTCCTTAAATGAATACCTGATTATGTTTGTTGTTGAGGAGTCTTGATTTAGGGCGGCATGGTTGGCATCGCAGGTAGCACAACACCTTTACAATGCCAGCAATCATGACGGGTTCGAATTCCGCACTGCCTGTACGGATTTGTACATTCTCCCCATATCTGCGTGGGTTTTCCCTGAGGGCTCCAGTTTCCTCCAACCATTAGAAATGACTCAGCATTGTAGGTTAATTGGCTATAAGTTGGGCGGTATGGATTCGTGGGCTGAAATGGTCTGTTATCATGGTCGATGTCTAAATTTATAACAGGATGTTTTTCCTTTTGGTAAAATCAAAATGAGGGTAATAGTTTAAAATTAAGGGATTGACCAGTTAAAGACAAATATGATTCCCCCCCCCCCCCCCCCCCGCCCAATGAGTATTGTCCATAGTCCAGCAACAATGGAGTATCTGCATATTTTTAATGTAGAAGCAGAGAGGTCCTTCTTAATAGAGGAGGTGAAAGGTTATTGAAATAGGTAGGAATGTTGGGATAAGATTACATTTAGATCAACAATGGTCTTGTTGATTGGTTTATCAGGAGAGAATTGGAGTGGCCGCCTTCTTCTAATTCCTATTCTGGTCACTTTTAACATTTTCAGCTAATGTAGCTATTTAGTTTTTGTGGTTTGACACTCCAGCTTCCTTCCAAAGATGTAACTTATTTCTGCAGCTTGTGGTTAGTTAATGGAAGTTGTTAATGCATCAATTTTGTGCAGTTTATGGGTTTTGAATTTAATTGTTTGAAACATTGAGAAAAGTGATGGAGAAGGAAAAGTGAATAAAAGACATCTACATAGACTCAGTTCAGTCTTTATTACAAATCTGACAGTAGCTGTCCCAAACCATTATCATGTATTTTAGTATATAAGTCGACCCCTTTTTTCAGCCTCTTTATATGGGTTTTATAGTATATCCAGGATATAAGTTGACCCCAATTTTCTGGATGCCTGAGTTGGTCCATTGACCCTATACGTTGACCCCCAAAGATTACACGGATTGATCTGCTGGGCGTTGACTGAAACTGATTGCTATCATGACACAATGCAACTCGTGATGAAAGTATGAAGCAAGTTTTAAGTTGAAAGTGATAGAAGAGTGATAGAAATGGCCAACTGGTGCTGCAAGAAAATTTGATGTATATGAGAAGTTGGTAAGAGATTGGAGGAAGAAAGAAGAGACTTTAAGAAAAATACCAAGAAGGTAATGTTCGTTGAGAAAAGGAATCACTCGTTGGCCAGAGTTAGAAAATCACGTTGGAGAATGGGAATGTGAGATAAGATTGTTACATCGTCGCCTGAAATAAAATAAGAACATTTTCACTGCTGTGGGAAAAGTCACACCTGGACCTCAGTAAAGATCTTGAGGCTACAAATGTTTCATGAACAGGAAAAATCTGGTATTATGACAAAAATCAAAAATTGCACAGAAATTACGAAAAGGTCTTGATCATAAAGTTAAGTTTTCATCAGTTTATTATACGTAACTAGCAGAAACACAAGTTTGCATTGAAAAATATTGGAAACATGGACGAAACCCCCATGAATTTTGACATGATAGGCAATAACACTGGAATGGGAAGGTGTTAAAACTGTGCAAACTAGAAGTACAGGCTATGAAAAGACCAGGTTTACCGTGGTGTTATCATGCATGGCGGACAGAACAAAGTTAAGATGCATGTTAAGATTCAAACACAAAAATTAAACCTAAAATAAAATTCCCTGCAAGTATTTTCGTACATTCTCATGAAAAGGATGGATGGATGAAAATGGTTTAAAACTATCGATAGACAATGTATGGAACAGGCTGTTTATGCAAAGAACAGGGTTTGGTGGTCTGGAATATGCTTCGTAGCCACAACTGAGAAGACTAAAAGTAGATTAGCACTACATAATACCAGTAGTTTGATGTCTATATTGTAACCTCTCCGTGTCTGCTTGAACAAGCCATTCAAAGACCACGTGCGCAAGGAAAAGTCATTTGCAAAAGGCGGGGCAGTGTGTGCTGCATCACTTGTAACTTCATGCTCAAGGCATGGGACAGAGTTAAAGCTGAGACTGTGATGAAATCGTTTAAAAAGTGCAGCATCTCTTGTGAATTGATGGCACGGGAGATGATTTCTTGTGAGACACTGATGATGAAGCAGGAACCACCTCATCAGATACAGACTGGGACTCGTATGATGACTGTTTAAACAGTGAGTGTACAGATGTGCTTTCCACCACCTTTGCCTCAGACGACGACAGCGAGAGTAAATTTGAAGGGTATCTAAATGTATTTTTGTTTTCAGATGACGAGAATGATTTTGAAGGTTCTAATTGTGCTGTTTTCAATAAAAATCTGTCATTGTCAGGTTTTTTTTGTTTTTTCAAGGGTCGACTTATATGCCGGATCAGCATGTTTTGGTTTTTGAGCTGATTAAAGTCTCAACAGTATATCCTGCGTATAAGTTGACCCCCATTTTTTGGAGAGATTTTTTTGATTCCGCGGCTCGACTTGTATGCCAAAATATACGGTAAATGAACCTAGATCTAGGACATTTTGGTTTAATAGTAGGTAGGTATATGGAACTGAGGGAAAAAAAAGAGGGTTATGCAATCAGGAATTTTTCAACAGATGTTAGAGCTGGCACCAAACTGTGGGCTGTCGATTTCTATGTTCTGAGTTGTTTTGATACTCATCTGTTAATCGCAGCAATATAGAGCAGCTGACTTGTGTACCTCCTATGATTTAAAAGATTTTTGTTGAATGTTTTCAGTGCTGTATGTTTGGACGAGTAGAATGAAGCAATCAGTCATTGGTTTTGGGTACCAGTGTAAATAAATACTTCAAGGCCTGTAAAGGACAGGATTGTTTCAATGACTTCCTGTAGTTTTTTTTTCTTGAAGCCTTATCCAACCTTTAGGCTTCTGTGGTTTTGAGCCACATGCACATTTGAACAGATTTGTTTGTAACATACTGAGAGCTAAGATTAATTCTAATAATCATCTCCAATGCAACTGAATATGCTGGATTACTTAAGAATGCACTTTCACACACTGGCCTTGGTCACACGGTTGCTAATCATTTGTTGCCTTGACTCTGGTATGTCAGGGTCTTTGAGACATTTGCCACAAATATTTTTAAACCAAGAAATCTTTTGATAAGAATAAAAGGAAAAAATACCTGATTTCCCTCTGAGCATGCACAGCATTTCACACTTAATAGCATCATGTGAGTTAGGGCATGGACAGGATAGCTTTAAGTGACTTTGGGGTAGAGGATGGAAAATGAGGGAATTATTCCAGAAAAGTGCAATGGGGTAGCTGCAGAGATGGTAAAACTAGTTGAAGTTTTTAAGTCAACTTAACAGCTGCTGCATTTTGGCCTATTAAGACATTTGGTGTCTTTTTGTATCAGCTCTATTTTACCTTGTTGTCTTTCATTCCATTGACATCAATGGTAAGGGGGGGGGGCGCGGATTGCATGATTTGTGAAGGATAGCAGATTAAAATAACCACCATTAAGTTATAATTGGAGCAAAAGCTGGAGGGAAAGGCTGAGCAGTATTCATTTATGAGAAAAATCTGCATATTCTCTATTTCAGTACATGTATTTGGAGAACATTCTGATCACTGTAACAAAGGCTATATGAAAATTCATACTGTAGAGATTTTAACCCTTTTAATTATTTGGGTTTGTTACTTTTTTTGGATTTTTTTAAGACCTGCAGCACGGTAACAGGTCCTTTTGGCCCATGAGCCTGTGGCTTCCATTTACACCCAATTAACCTACGATCCCAGTACATTTTGAATCGTGAGAGGAAATGGGGAGAGCGTACAGACTCCTGACAGAGCCCCCAGATTCAAACTGTGCCAGATTCAAACTCCTTACAGACCGTGCCAGATTCAAACTCCTTACAGACCGTGCCAGATTCAAACTCCTTACAGACCGTGCCAGATTCAAACTCCTTACAGACCGTGCCGATTCAAACCAGGGTTGCTGGCACTATAACAGTATTGCACTAACCAGTATGTTAACTGTGCTGCCCATTTTATAATATAAATATTTGCAAAAAAAATTAATTTGACTAAGGAAAGTAAATCTATAGTTCTTAAAGTTTTATTTTAATATATCCCAGCTCCCTAAGTATTAAGTGTCGACAGTCTATTGCCTTCAATGGATGCTGCCGAGTCCCTCCAGCAATTTTGTGTATCGGTACTAATTCCTCAGAATCTGCAGACTCCTTGTTACCTGCCTGAGTATTGGGATAGCCACCTGGTTTGAGTTCTTGCATTAGTAGTACATTGAACCCTATTTGAACCGAGGTTGATCAGATGCAAAACCTTTGGAATAAAGGGCTTTGAAGTCGAGAAACATTTCATGCTGTGCTCATTGGTGCAATTATAGTTGATGTTAATTTTTTTTTCATCTATTGAATTCCACTGTCTTTTGATGCTGGTTATCAGGTGTTGCACTTTGATACTAAAACTTTTCTTTCCCCTGTTGCGCAGTTGGTGAATTTGTAAGTGATGCCCTCCTTGTTCCAGACAAGTGCAAATTTCTGCATCGAGAGAAGATGGACACCTGTGAGAGCCATCTGTATTGGCACACTGTCGCAAAAGAGGTATATTTCTAGTGACTAAGCAAACATTTGTCTACAGCTAGTGATATAAGTTCCTTATCCCTTCTCGGTCAGTTATTTTAAATATTGCTTTTTATTTCAAAAGAATGCATTTATGTTGTGAATAAAATTTTGGCAGAGTAATGGCATTTTAAGTGCAAAAAGAGTGTTGTAATTTTTGCTTCCTTAATGTGGAATAGATATTTTCCAGTCCCTTGAATTCTGTCATTGTTCTCAAACCAGTTTTGATGCCCAGAGTATTTGTGGAATTTATACAGATGTCTCTGTAAAGGGGACAAATAAAAGTTCCCTTACAGCTGTTGTTCAGTTTTTTTGCGATTGGGATTAATAAATTTCCTTATCAGTTTTGTGTATGACCTTTTAAATTCATGCTCTGGCAATAGTGGCTATTCCCATATTTTCATTTGGATATCCAGCTTGGTAATAGGCCCTTCCATCCCAATTAGCCTGCACCCATGATACGTATTAAAGGGTAGGAGGAAACTGGAGCACCTGGAGGAAACCCAAAAATGTTCTTTTTGCTTACCTTTTTTTAAAGATACAACCTATTTTGTGATTTCCTGTCATATTTCAAGTCTACTAGTATATTCCCCACAAAGCGAGCTGTTTTGGTCAGTCCAAGCATACCTGGGCATGCACTCAGTTCAGGTGCTATGCAAATGACGTCTCGTGCCTGGGAATGCTTAATCAGGCTAGATGCAGACAGGTTATAAAAGCAGCTTACATATACAGATAGCACCAGATTCAAACCCAACCTGAGTTGCTGGCACTGTAATTTTTTTTTCTTTGGCTTGGCTTCGCGGACGAAGATTTATGGAGGGGGTAAAAGTCCACGTCAGCTGCAGGCTCGTTTGTGGCTGACAAGTCCGATGCGGGACAGGCAGACACGGTTGCAGCGTAATAGTATTGCACTAACTACTATGCTACCCGTGCCACCTATATCTGTTAACATTTCTACGAAACAGCATGTTTGGTTGTTTTGTAGTCTTTGGTTTCCTATTCCAGTTTCTGTTGCCCTACTTCAATGCCTATCTGACTGAAACGTTTGGTTGTATGGGGAACAGGTGCGTGTTCCCAATGGGGACCAGTGATGATAGAAGCTGCTTTCTTGAAGCTTCACCTCTAAAAGATGTGCTTAATGGTGTGAAGACCTAATGCCCATGATGACACTAGCTGGTTTACAACCCTCTGTAACCTGATCTTGTCCTGTGCATTGGTATCGCCGTACCAGTCAGAATAATCTCCGCAGTACATGTGTAGAAATTTGCAAGTCTTTGTTGATGTTCCAAATCTCTTCAAACTCATTCATGATTGCATCGACCTGATGATTCCAGGATAGTCGTCAGAGATGCTGAAAACCAGGAATTGCAGTTTGGACAAGCTGAGTCTGACTTCTACATGTGGTGTTTATGTACCCTCCAAGTTGGTTATCATACTCTCCTCAAAAGCCAAAGCCACTGGAAATCCTGTCATGTTTGTTGGCATCTAGTTGTTGGATGATTTGGGGAAACAGGTTGGATTTCTGCTGTTCATTCTCCCACCCCCCCCCCACCCCCATCAAACAAAAGAACATTGTCTTTCTTCTCTCGTGCAAGATGAAATCAAAACTTTTGAGTGGTTTATTGATACCAAAATCTCCTTGTTCCTTCAGTTTGACCATCAATCCTTCAAATAGTTGAACTGCATCTTTCCAGACTTGGGCTTAGATCTCCAGAGATGATTTTTAATAGGCCAGTCCTCTAGCAAGTTCACAGCAGAACTATTCCACACAAGTAATATTCACTAGCTGAAGCTCTCATATCTCTCTTCACATAACCTGCATCCCTCACAGACAATTATACCAAACCACAAGAGTTTGTTACCCAAAGTATTCAGACTGTGTAAAAAAAAAAAAAAAAGAAATTCAATTTGATTAAATTCACGCAGGAGAAATGGTTTTAATTGTTAGGTTTTTAAGTTCTGCCAGTCAGTTCTTTGGTCTATCAAAGCAGCTATTATCTTAGTGTCATTTAATTACTTGTGATATTTTTTCTTGTGGGAGGACATAGAGAGGCGGATGGAGGGAATGATGTCCAGACATGTGCTTGCTACAACATTATTAACTTCATTTTGTGCTATTTCTTTGTGTCGTGATGTCCAGTAACTTTGGGATTTTCAGATTGCAAGATTCTCCTTAGAGTACTGATATCATGTTTGCACTGCCACCTCCATTAGGTAGAGCAGTGATCTTTGTAAAGGTTCAGATTTTTCTCTCCATTTTGTTCAAACCTCCTTGGGTTTGTAAATGTTCCTCTTTATTTTCATGTGGCTTTTTTTTTTCAGTATATGCACTAAAGAAATTACTTGGTGTATCCATAAAAGGTCAGTTATTTGCTGTCCACTTATGCACAGTGGATCTACAAAGAACAATTTTGTGAAACAAAAAGCTGCTACAACTTCACCTCTGAACCAAATCAAGCTGTTTAAGGAAACCTCAAACCTGGACAAGACTTGTTCAGATCCATGGAAGGCATGTGAGTTTGCACCACTTAAATTCTTTGTACTTTCACAGACCTGTGGTGACAAGATCATGAACCTCCATGACTATGGAATGCTGCTTCCATGTGGAATTGACGAATTTCGAGGAGTAGAATTTGTTTGTTGCCCCATTCCAGAAGAAAATGATAAGATTGACTCTGACCTGGATGAAGAAGATTCAGATGTCTGGTGGGGAGGCGATGATGCAGATTATGCAGATGGAAGGTATGGGTTAAGTTACATTTTACTCATTTTTGGGCTGCTTAATGCATTGAGCACTGCAAAGGTGACAAATGAGCTTTATGGATCTTAAATGCCATCAATATCATTCAATTCGCATTTACCATCATGTTCTAAATGAAGCCAGTATTGCAATCCATTCACCTTAATGTGTTGGAATGAGCATCATGCTGTTTGCAATCCTAAAGCAATATAATGTCTAAAACTAAGCACCATTATAATTTGTTAAATATAAATATAATTTCTAATCAGTTCATTTTGGGTTATAGTTCTATCAGTCATTGCTGCCTACTTGCATTTCCAAATATTTGTCAAGGATTTAAAGCATTTTAATCCAAAAGTTCCATTAACTAAAGCTTTTTACCAAACTAGCAGTATCAGTCTGTACTGCTGAAGAAAATGTTAGCCACTCCAATCATTCAGGAGATCCATCTTTGTGTCACTACCCAATTCAGAAAGTCCCAAGTAGGATTGGAAGTCTGTGCTGTTGATTGATCTCAGCTGAACCTAATGGAATGCTATTTATTTAGACATACAGTATAAGTAACAGGCCATTTCAATCCACGTCCATGCTGCCCCATTAACCTACTCCCCCTGGTACATTTCGAATGGTGGGAGGAAACTTGGAGCCCCTACTCAGACACGGGGAGAGGATACAAACTCCTTACAGACAGCGCGGCATTCAAACTCCGGTCTGGTCGTGATCGTTGGTGCTGTAAAGTTGTTGCACTATCCACTGCTCTAACTGTGCTGCCCTGTATCCATATACAACTATAACATTGGTCAACAAAGATTTTTCTTTCTGAACACTTTTGAGTGTATTTTATGGATTTTGGTCTGCTGATCGCAAAAATCTCCTTAAAATTTTCTTTTTGCTTACCTTTTTTTAAAGATACAACCTATTTTGTGATTTCCTGTCATATTTCAAGTCTACTAGTATATTCCCCACAAAGCGAGCTGTTTTGGTCAGTCCAAGCATACCTGGGCATGCACTCAATTCAGGTGCTATGCAAATGACGTCTCGTGCCTGGGAATGCTTAATCAGGCTAGATGCAGACAGGTTATAAAAGCAGCTCACATATACAGATGTGCATGGCATATGTTAATCCACATGTTCTTCAGGCAATAGCATAGTGAGTGCACTCGATAGCTTTTATTGTCTTTAGAAATATACAAAACAACTGAAATGTCTCATAAGTGTCACAACAGTTGTGACATACACTTCAGGCTCAAAGACGCAGCGTGACTGCACTTATTAAGAAAGCCTATGAGCTCTACTTCGGTTGTAAAATTAGTGACCAAGAGAAACCCTGGGCCAACCTGAGAGCAGAGCTCAGCATCATTATGTGATTTCACATGTTAAATTCAATAAAGGTTCATTTAATTTTTCTCCAACTTCCTATGTGATACAGAAAATCTGAAACTATCTTTGTGTTCAACTTGAAGCTGTCTATCATAATCCCCTTTTTTTTTCAGGAAACGAGCCCTTTGAAAAAATTTGAAGTCCAGGCTAATTAATTTCCATCCCTGTTAGGAACACAAGATTAGATAGCCAAACACTGAATATTTAGATTCAATGTTCAGGTTTGATTGTGGTGAATTCCCAAAGTTCTATATTTGTTAAATGTGCAAGTTACCATCTCAATCATGGAAAGTGGTGAAGTAGCAAGAAGAGAGCAAAACCATCTTGTTATTCTCTTGTTCATCAACTTGGAAATAAAGCTCTCATTACTCAGAAGCTGTAAAATATAATTAGTGAGTATTTCCCCTCGACTTGGTAAAACCTTTTATTTTAAAAAACACACTTAAGCGATATTGGTTACAAAATGATGCATTAAAAATTAAATTGCTTTTGAAATAAGTGATGTGACATTGTTAATTTTACATTAGTTTGAACATGCCCTTGGCAAACTTTTTCCAAATAATGGGGCCTTTGTACTATTGTAGCAGTATGAATATTTTTGAAGCTAATTGATTTTTAATTGTTCAACTTTGTCATTAATCCATATCCTTTACAGAGTAAACAATTGTCTCCTTTTGTCTGGTCATTCTTCTGTATTTAGCCATTGGCCCTGAAAGTCTTCAAAGTAATTTAGCCATGGTTAAATTTTATGGCTACACCATCAGTGGTATTTATTAAAAAAGGCATGAAACTGGGTTCTTTTTCTACCTCCTTGAGCAATCTGTGGTACCACTTCAAAGAAAAGCAAAGGTATTGTCCCTTGTGTTCCAGCTAATGGATGTCCTTTGAGCAGCACCTGAAATAGATCATTCATTTATTGCAGAGCATTCCTAGTCCAATTTGGTGCTACATGGCATTGTGACGGTTGGTAAAGTACTTGTAAAGCAAGTGGGGAAAGGACTTCTTTTGTTCAGCAACCACTCAGCAAAATGCCCACAAGCCTGAGCTGCCCAATTAATCCACAATCCCCCCCGCATACGTTTTTGAGGAGTGGGAGGAAACCGGTGCACCCAGAGGAAACACGCAGACATGGGAAGAATGTACAATCTCCTTACAGACAGTGCTGGATTTAAACCTGGGTGGCTGGCAGTGTTAGAGCCTTGTGCTAACCATACCACCCAATTGCACTTAACAAAATTTATCCATAAACAGGATCTACTTATTGCGCTCATTGTCATTCACAAATGTTGCGATCATTCCTTGAAGAGTCAGTGCTAATATTCGGACATATTTTGATAGCAAGGACCCATAACAAAGTAGATCTTACTGCAGCCAAATATAATCTATTTCAATGCATTCATACCAGTTTCCAATAGTAACTCCTTAATCCTAGGAATTTTCAGTTTGACTTTGACCAAGGGACAATTCCAAATGGTGGCTTCTAGCAGTTTGCTCGTGTAGCTGTTTTCTGCAAGAGTATTGATTGGCAAATGTAACTTTATTTTGTCCACAGCAGATATAAACCTCAAGATGATACTGCTTCTCCCTTTCCTCTCCTTACCCTTTCCTAATGCCAATTTGCTGAGGTCATTTGTGACATGTCCTTTCTTGCTCTGCCTGGATACAGTGAAGCTCCAACCTTGTGGTTATAATTTGCATAATTTATCTTTGCCACCAGTGAGAAGCTATTTGAAATGTCAGTTTGTCTGGTGTCTTATTCCTGAATAATTCATGATCTGTAGAGGTCTGCAGGACTTCACTGGTAAAGTATTCCCACTGTCTGTCTTTATATTTGAAGCATCAAAGAACATGCTGGCATTACCTTCAATGTTGTTTGTGATTTTTTTTTAATCTAGTCACATTATAGAACTTGCAATTGTAGTAGAAGCAGGCGATAGTTGGATTTCATACCCTGTCTCTATGGTTTAAACATTTAATGAGTTCAGATCTCTGGTTCTGAAATGTTGAAACCATTGTGGTACCTGTTCGCTCTGCCACACATGACAGGAAGTGCTTGACAGGAGCTGGTAGTGCGATTTTGGGGGGGGGGGGGGGGGGGGGTGGTGTGGAATGTGGTGAGGGGTGGAGGCCTGTACTTTGGGGTTAGTCTTTTCAGTCACCATCTGTCCTCCCCTAAAGAATGCATTCAGAGTTCTGAAAACTATCCAGAAAGCTGCAGCTTTAGAGCCAACAATTCCCCAAGAGTGATTGGAAGTGTTGCACTTTTTAATCAGGGGGTTTGAGAACAACCTTGAATCGTTTCTTCCTGGCCTTTTGGTAATCCCTTGCCATTGGCAGAGCTTAGAGTACAGTACTGGGAGTCTGGTATCAAGCCTGCAAACGGGGTCGGCCCATTGGATGTGACTGATAAGGTAAGTGGGCCACCTTCACGGGTGAGCTTTGCTATGAGGGATAATCTCAGCAATTTCCCCATTGGGATAAAGGAATGGTACGTGATCCTGTGGCTAGTTCGAATGTCGACTGTACAGGCTCCAGTCATCAGTGTTCACATCCCACTTCCAGCAGCTACATATTTGTCTAAGACAGAAACATGCTTTAAATTTGTACCAAAGAAAAGAAAGGCACTGGCTCATTTTCCAGAAAGGCAAGCTGATCCTCTTGCATGACATTTGTGGCAGAATTGGATAAGAGATTTCTCTGACAGGGTGTGATTGGCAAGGAGGGAGAGGGGAACGAGAACTCCCAAGAAACCTTTTGACAATATTTGGAACATGATTTTTTTTGTGTAACCATCAGCCTGTTGTATCAGAAGATTATCACCTTTTTATGCCAGCATCTCTGATCTAAACATTGACATCTGTTTTACTATACAGTTTAAAAAAAAAACCTAGCATCCAGCACCTATGGGGATCGGCAGATGTCAGTTAAGTGTATTTTCCCTTTGTTTGAGACTGACTCCTCCAATGGTTAACTAAAACACCTGGATTAAGAATAAACAGTTTAAAAGATAAAATAATGCTATACTTTCACTGTACAAAATTCACTTCACGAATACTGTATATCAACCTTAAAGCGTTTTACTTTATTTTCAGTCTCATTCTTTGAAAACATTTAACTGTTGCTACATCTGCAGGTTCCTCCCCCTCCAAAGACTAACCATAACATTATAGATAATTAAACACCACCACCCCCCCCCCCCCCTCCCCAAGTTTACAGATAAAGCCTCTGACCAGGGTGACTCTTGCTAAGCAGAGATAAGGAGACACCTTAAAAGAGTCATCCCAACACCGAGCGGCTTCATCTTGGGCAAGCCATTGCTGTTTCACACAACTTTATTTAAACAGCTGCTATGAGCAAAGCACAACTAAGGCACTCGCTCACCGAATATATGCTCCCATCTTCAAAGGTTTATGTGTTACTTCAGAGAACATATACTTTTGCTATTATAAACTTGCATAATTTTACCTATTATTTTATTCTTAGTTGGTTTTTTTATTTATATTTTTTTTGCTGGTTGCTTAAATTTCAGATACAGGGCTTTTACTGAATTATTATCCTAGCAAGACCCCTGGGATGTGACAGGCACCGATGCCTTTTGAACTGACCCACCATCTTATCTTTTCTGTTCTTTGTTTGTTGAGTTTAAAAATCACAGAAACAAAAGAAACACGGCTATGACAATATCAATGTACATAGTCTCAAGCATGTCACAAAGGTGTCTCTCCTTGGACAACACCTAGAGAAAACCCGTTGAACCTCAACCAATCGAACCTGCAGTGTATCTACAGTGTTTAAGTTTACCTGAATTCTACCATAATTTGTATTTGTGAAGCTACTCTTGATTTCTCTGTCAGAAAATACCCAGAACTTGTTTGATCAGAATGACCAGGAGAACCAGGAACTAGCTAAATGCAACTGAAGGGTCTGTGTGGATTGGAAATTCCACCAGGCCTCAATGGAAAAGCAGCAATTTCGCAAGTGCCTAAAGACTGATGTCCAGCAGAAAACCCAAATTATAAAGATTGGGTGAAAGTGTGTTATGTGTCCACCTATGGCCTAATGACCAGGACATGCAGTTTCTTCATGCCAACTATTGCCAAAGCACTCAGATGGCCCACTCTTTTGAGATCCAGTAACATAGGTTAACTTGTTGAGGGAAGTAATCAGTGCTCACCAAAAATCTGCAAATACTGGGGTCTCGTCGAGTACACAATGTGGAGTAAGTGGAGCAACTCAGCAGGTCACTCAGCATCCATAGGAAGTAACGGGTCACCAACATTTCGGGCCTGGGCCCTTTGCCAGGAAAGGGTTTGCTTTGTCAGGAACCAAAAGACAATCAACTTTTCAGGACTGAGCCCTGATTCCCTCTACCCACCAATCACCCCTATGACTCTAAGAAGCACTACATCCTCTTGTACCTCCTCCCTTGCCATCATTTGGGGCCCAAAACTATCCTTCCAAGTGAAGCAATACTTCTGAATCTGAGAAACCAGACGCAGGCAGGGAGATCACTTAATTGCAGCTGACAGAGAGAAGCAAGGACCTCCTAGTGGCCAACCACTTTATTTCCATGCCCAATTGCCACACTGGCATGTCTGTCAATGCCTGTACGTACAGTCAAATTAGGCCAACTGCAAATTGGAGGGATAGTCTCCAACCAGATGATAAGAATATCAACTTATCCAATTTCTGTTAACTCTCTCCCCTGTTCCTCACTCATTCCCTCATCAATGTTTCCCTTCTTCCAGCTTCCCACCTCTTCCCTTCTCCTGTCAATTACCCTCTGCCCTCTTCCCCATCACCTCCCAATTTCTTTCTCATCTATCCACTCACCTGTGTCCACCTATGACCTCTTGTGTTCCACCCTCCCACACCTCCCCCCTCCCTGCCACCAGAAGTTTTTTATTCAAATGTCTACTTTTTGTCGCACTCCTGAGGAAGGGCTTGGACCTGAAACATCAATGGTCTTTTCCTTCCTATTGATGCTGCATGGCCTGCAGAGTTTATCCATCACTTTTGTATATTGTTATAAACCTCCCACACAGATCCAGGCAGAGTCCAAAAAAGTTAATGAATGGAAATCTTTGATTGTTGTTCCACTGTTAGTGTGCTAATCATGACACGTTATGCATTTATATTGCATATTTTTGACATCACTGTTCCAAAATGCACTGCAGTTTGTGAAATGCTTGAGAATTCACAGTAGTTGTGTACACAGCACAGCTCCTAACAATTGCTATATAATAGATTCATAGAGCAATACAATACAGGTGGCTACCTGTAATGGCTCTTAGGAGTTATCTGTAAGTCCATTTACTCCTCCTTCCTCAAAGCCCTGTGAAATTATTTTTGCAGGGTTACAATTATTTTTGCAAAGTTGCCTTTGCATTTCTTTGCACAAACCTGCAAGTCACAGGCTTGTTTTCAATTTCTTTAAATGTGTTTAATGACCAGATGATGGTTTTTAAGGAGGTAAATTGAAATAAGAATACTCTAGCTCTGCAAAATAACACCTTGAGATTTTTTTGCGCCCACCTAAGAAGGTGTGGGGCAGAATCATTTCAAGGGCCAGTTTTTTTTTCTTTTTTTCTATCCATGCTGCTGGCAAGGCCCAACAACTCCACTATATCAATTACTACATTGGTGCTGTCTCTTGCCCCCATGATGAACTCGTTAACTTTATTCACCTGGCTGCCAGCTCCCACTCTGACTTCAAATTCATTTTGGTCCATCTTATCTCTTGCTCCATCTCGGAAGGCAAACTATCAACAGACATCTTTTACAAACCCAGTAATACCCACATTTACCTTCCCCCATCCTGAGAGGATTCTATTCCTTACATTCCTCCATCACATCTGCTCCCAGAATGAGTCCTTCAATTTCAAGACATCCAAGGTGTCCTTCAAAAAATATGGCTTTCCTGCTGCTGTTAATCAGACCTCACTAACATTTCTATTTCCCTATATCGGCTCTGGTCCGTAAGCCCACCTTCCCAGACACATACCAACCCACCAGCCTCTGCATCCAACATACTTTGTACAATTTCCACCATCTACAATGCAATCACACTACAAGATGCACCTTTTCTCCCCTATCTCTCAACTCTCCGTCCACTCATCCCTTCCCACTAATCGCTCCCTTGGTACTTACCCATCTGACTGCAAGAAGAGATATATTTGCACTTAAAACCTCCTTCCTCATCTCTATTTGGGATTCCAAACTGTCCTTCCAAGTGAAGCAAAACTTGTGAATCTCCATGGGTCATTTACTGCATTAGGTGCTCCCGATGTGGCTTCCTCTACATCAAGGAGACTGGGCATAGACTGGGAGATTGTTTCATTGAAAACCTTCACCCAATCCACTGCAACTGCAAGGACCTCCTAGTGACCAACCACTTCAATTCCACGCTGACATGTCTGTCCATGGACTCGTGTACTGCCATATGTAGGCCATCCACAAATTGGAGGGACAACACTACCTTGTATTGCATCTTGGCAGTCTCCAATCAAATGGCATCAATATCAACCTCCAATTTCTGCTAACCCACCCCCCCTCACCAGTTTCTCTTTCCCACATCCCTCAGTCTCCTTCCCTTCCAGCTCTCCACCCTCTTCCCTTCTATCAGAGAGCTATCTTTCTTAGCCCTCTGCCTTCTTTCCTCCAATCAGTTCTCACACCTCTCTCTTTTACCCTCACACCTGTATCCACCTGTGCACTCCCTTGCCCGCAGCCCCCACTATTTTAATCAGGTTTTTGCCTGGTTTTTGGCACTCCTGATGCAGGGCTCAGGCCCCATATTCAGCTGCCCTTTTACATCCTCTGGATGCTGGGTAACCTGCTGTGTTTTCCAACACTTTTGTGTACTGCACGAGACTCCAGCATCTGCTGATATTCATGTTAACCTTGATTTTTTTAATAGAAATTATTGCACCAGTCCAAAATTGTTTTCCAGAATATATATATATATATATATATATGATGAATATACTTACAATGGAGAGCAATAAAGCTATTCACTTTTCATGCTGTATAATTTATATTCCCTATGGAAAGAATAGCATTTGCATTTACAGAAATCTAAAGTGATTTAGTTCATTTAACAACCTTCGTTAAAATAATGCAATTTCAAAAATGGTGTCTAAAGCAATTAATTGCATGCTCATTTGAAGCAGTCTCACATTGGTGCCACCTTCTCCTGGTGTGTCACTGTTGGGTAATTTAGATCGTGCCATCCAAGACTGAATATTTTGAACTAATCAATGTGCATTGGCTTTTAGATGGATTAATAATTCACTTAAATTATTTTGAGGTAGTAGCTCTTTTCATGTCTGTATAACGCAATGAATTTTTTTTGGAAATAAATAATCTTATTTAAAAATAATTAGGGCAGGAATAGTTGGGAGTATGTTGAGATTGGTGTCTTTTTTTGTAAAGATTTGTGGGGAACTATTTTGACAGATGATTCAACTGATAGGAATTATAAGTTGGGATGATAAATTCTTTCTGACCATTTCTAGCCTTTTAATTTTCAAAATTGTAAGTTATTATTGCAGACATAGGCTAGAGATGCTATAAATTTTTATGACTGGGTGTCTGAGCTTTGATTATCTGAAAGGGTAATTTGTACCTGAACCTGTTGAATATTGGAAAATAATCCTGGAAGTCCTCGAGTCCAGCAGCATCTGCGGAAAGGGAAACAGTTAACGCTGCTGGTTTGAGGTTCTTTGTCAGCCTTGCAAAAGGAAAAATGGGATGAAACATGAAGGTTTACAGATGCTGTGATTGTAAAAACACAGAAATACTACTGGAACCGCCTGAATCGTGGGGTCTATAAGAGGTAAAGAAGGGCTCAGACCCAATACTTGGCTAATATCTTTACCTCCTATGGGTATTACAAGACAGGTGAGTTCCTTTAGCATTTCTGTGTTTTTATTGCGAAAGGAGCGAAGTTGGTTTTCAATAGATGAAAACTAGGTTAAATGGATGGAATAATTGGAGTATTTCCTGTAGAATGAAGGCAAATTGGTTAAAGGGGGTAATTACAAGCACTTTATTTAATTTTATAAATAATCTACCACAAAAATTCATGGATTTTCAATTTTTGTTTCAGATTTCTTGCATCTGCAGTTTGATTTCTTTTAAATCTGATTAACGTGTGGGTGGGATGTTATATTTGAGAATTCATTTACCAATCCACATTTGGACACTAAATTTCACAGCTAATGGGCAAATGAGAATGAACAACGGTATCGGCAATTAACAGTCCTTCATCTTGTGTCAAGAATGTGATAATTGAAAACACCCATTCCCTTCCCTAACTCACAACATATCTCATCTAGGCAATGAAGCAGGTGATTGAGACATACAATTGCAACACTTAAAGGACATTTAGACAGGTACATGGATAGGAAGGGTTTAGACATATTGGCCAAGCACAGGGAAATGGAACAGCTTGCTCAACATGGACAAGTTGTGCTGAAGGAGGTGTTTCAATGAAATATGAGGTCGTAGGAAATAGAAACACGTGTAAGCCATAAAGCCCATTGAGCCAGTTCCGTCATTCAGTAAGATTATCAAGGCTCATCTCCAGCTACTTGCCTTTCCCCATATCCCTTAATTCTCCTACTTTTGCAAAAAAAAATCTAACCTTATCTTAAATATATTTACTGAGGTAGCCTCCATTGCTTCAATGGGCAGTGAATTTCATAGATTCACCACCTTTTGGGAAAAGCAGTTCCTCCTCATCTCCATTCTAAATCTTCTACCTTAAATCCTGAGGCCATGTCCCCTAGTTCTAGTCTCCCCCAACAATGGAAACAACTTGTCTACCTCTACCTTATCTATACCTTTTATACATTTCTATAATACCCCCGTCATTCTTCTAAATTCCAGCGAGGACACTCCGAGACGTCTCAATCTCTCCTCATAGGCTAACCCCTTCATCTCTGGAATCAATCTGGTGAAGCTCCTCTACATAGCCTCCTTCATGTTAGGAGACCAGAACTTGCATGCAGTACTCCAGATGTGTCCTCACCAATACCTTGTACAGTTATAACATAACCTCCCTGCCTCTAAATTCAATCCCTCTAGTAATGAAGGCCAACATTCCATTTGCCTTCTAGATAGTCTGCTACACCTGCAAACCAATCTTTTGTGATTCATGCACAAGCACTCCCAAGTTCTTCTGCACCAAGAAGACTAGCTTGATTTTCTCTTTTCTAATTCTGACAAAGGCTGCTGCACCTGAAGTATAAAGTTTTGATAGACCTACCTGTCCTGAGCGGTTTCACCATTTGATTTTATTTCAAATTTTGAACATCTGCAGTTTCTTGTTTTTCATTATTGAAGGGGGATGAAGAGGTACTGTTCTAGTATTGCTTGAATTCAGGGTTGAATTACCAAGTGCCTAAAGCAGCAACTCAAAGTTTTAAAAAATTGTGATGGAGGGAGATAAATTGCAGATAATATGGCACCCATGTCTCCCTGCATTTTAATCTCACCCCTTTCATTGCCCATTCAATGTCCGTATCCTCTGCAAGCATATCTGCACTCTTCTCACGGCCAGTTAACATTGTTATCAACAAATGTGGATGCATTGCACACTTCAGAAATAAAGGGAAGTCCTGGTCTTGTATCTATTTTGCAGTGCACATATCAGATGTTTGTCCATATTATTCGTGAAGTAGTTTTTAAAAATAGAATTTAATGGCTTTAAACTTCTCTCTTCCTTGGTGTGGTACAAAAACTTCAATAGTCCCCTTCAATTACTTGCATTGTGGATTTGTGACATTCATAAATTTTAGTGTTGTATCCATTAGGGCAGTCGTTCTCAACAGGAATGAACTCTCTCATTCAAGAAAGCCTTATTTCTTTTCACCTCGCGTAACATAAATATTTTGTAGTCCGTTGGAGAGAAGTACAGAAGAAATTAGTTTTGGCTACTTCTCAGGAAAGGGGGGCTCATAAACTTGAGCAGAATCCTAAGAGGATCATAACCTAAAAAAAAAGTTTTGAGGATGGCTGCATTAGAGGGCATGAAGTACATCAACAGGGCAGTGAGTGAGGAGTCACGTGATGGAGTAGTGGCCGGACGGTGAACTCCAGCCCTCTCCAGAAAAGTCGGGAAAAACAAGAGAAAATACAAAGGCACAGAAATACAAGTTAAAGAAAAGTGAGTATAAAGGTGGAAAGAAGATGGAGACAAAAGGAGAAAAATCAAAATCAACGGAAAGAAGAGAGGAAGAGAAGACAACGGAGGAAAAAGGTGAAGGCCTTACCTGTCCGAAGAGGCCCGCTGTGGAGAGAGGGCCCCACTACCTCAGGTCGGTAGAAAAAGAACTACAACAATGGCTCACAGAGCCGAGTAAAAGTGCGCAACCGCGCATGCAAAAAAACACACCGACGGGAGGGGGGACCAGCTGGGGAGTCGATCTCCACAGCCGGCAACGACAGCTGCAGAACACCTGCAGCAAGAAGAGACCACAGAAGACAATGGAAACAAGAAAGAAGAGGAGGAAAGGGCAGCAAAGAAACAACAGATGGTCAACCCAGAGGAAGAAGAAGAGGAAGAGTACAGTGAAATAGATAAAGGGAAAGGCAAGGTAAAGGATATACTTGCTCTTGTTAGAGGATACATGGAGTCATTTAAAGAATGGCAAACACAGGAATTCAATGATTTAAGAAGAAGAATAAACAACACAGAAGAGAAAATAAATAAAATGGATATGACCTTAACAGAAATGGGGAAAAAAATGGACAAGATGGAAGAACGGGCAATAGCAGCAGAAATGGAGGTAGAAGACTTAAAAAAGAAATTGGAGGAATCTAATAAAAAAACTAAAGAGACACAAGAATTACTAGCCCAAAAAATAGATATAATGGAAAATTATAACAGAAGAAATAACATAAAGATAGTGGGCCTTAAGGAAGATGAAGAAGGCAAGAATATGAGGGAGTTTATAAAAGAATGGATCCCTAAGGCCCTAGGATGTCCAGAACTACAGCAAGAAATGGAAATAGAAAGGGCACATAGAGCATTGGCCCCTAAACCACAACCACAACAAAAACCAAGATCTATTGTAGTAAAATTCCTAAGATATACTACAAGAGAAAAGGTACTGGAGAAGACAATGGAAAATGTAAGAGAGGGCAACAAACCACTGGAGTATAAAGGGCAAAAAATCTTCATTTATCCAGATATAAGCTTTGAACTCCTAAAGAAGAGAAAAGAGTTCAATACAGCAAAAGCGATTTTATGGAAGAAAGGATATAAATTTACACTGAAGCATCCTGCGGTATTGAAAATATTTATTCCAGGACAACAAAACAGACTATTCTCGGATCCAGAAGAAGCACGAAAATTTGCAGAACAATTACAAAAATAGACTGAGGGATGAAGACGGGTAATGAGAGCAAAAATTATCACGATTGATATGTATGTGGGTAAAGACAAAAATAGACTGAGGGATGAAGAAGGGTAAGGAGGGTAAAAATGACCACGATTGATATGTATGCGGGTAAAGAGGTATAAGAGTGAATAGAGACAATGGGCATATGTGAAAGTATCTGTAATTAGATGAAAACATAGAGAGTATAGACAAGAATTAATAAGAGAAGGTAATGGAATAGAGAGAATAAGGAGGGAATTAAAAGAGTGACCTTTGTGACATATAAAAAGCGAAATCTTTTCTGGGGGGGGCTGGGTGGGGGAAAAGAGCGGTCACTGCAAAATCAGTTGACGCTTGCGAGTGGATTCGCAAATCCAAATGGAGAGGGGAGATGTGGTTGTCCGACAAGGGATAAAGGGCAACTCAGGAGGGGAAGGGGAGATTGGGGATAAAGAAGATAGAAATAGGAGAATAAGGAAAATGTTGGATGTTGTAGGAATGTTGTCTGGTAAAGAGTTGAAAATAAGAAAACAGAAATGGAAAAGGAGGAAAGGTAATGATGGAAAAACGGAAAGAGAAGATAAACAAAATATAAAATGGCTACGCTGAACTATATGACTCTAAATATTAATGGAATACATAACCAAATTAAAAGGAAGAAACTACTAAATTTACTGAAAAAGGAAAAAATAGATATAGCATTTGTCCAAGAAACACACTTAACTGAATTGGAGCACAAGAAATTAAAGAGATATTGGGTAGGACATGTAACAGCAGCATCGTATAATTCAAAAGCAAGAGGAGTGGCTATATTAATTAGCAAAAATGTGCCATTTAAAATAGAAGAGGAAATAATAGATCCAGCAGGGAGATATGTTATGATAAAATGTCAGATATATTCAGAGCTTTGGAATCTACTTAATATATATTCACCTAACGAAGAAGATCAAAAGTTTATGCAAGATATCTTTTTGAAGGTAGCTAATACGCAAGGGAACATACTAATAGGAGGGGATTTCAATCTGAATTTGGATCCAAATATGGATAAAACGGGGAAAAAAATTAACAGGAAGAACAAAGTAACCAAATTTATAATTAAATCAATGCAAGAAATGAAACTTGTGGACATATGGAGGAAACAAAACCCAAAAGAAAAGGAATACTCATACTACTCGACTAGACATAAAACATACTCAAGGATAGACCTATTCCTGTTATCAGCCCACATTCAAGGGAGAGTTAGGAAAACGGAATATAAAGCTAGACTATTATCGGACCACTCACCCCTGTTATTGGCAATAGAGCTAGAGGACATCCCTCCAAGAATGTATAGATGGAGATTAAACCCCATGCTACTTAAAAGACAGGATTTTAGAGAATTTATTGAAAAACAATTAAAAATGTACTTTGAAGTAAATACGGAATCAGTGGAAGATAAGTTTATACTATGGGACGCAATGAAAGCATTCATTAGAGGGCAAATAATAAGTTATGCAACCAAGATGAAGAAGGACTATAACCAGGAAACAGAGCAGTTGGAAAGGGAAATAATAAACATAGAAAAAAAATTAGCAATAAAGGAAGATACAACCAAAAGAAGAGAATTGGCGGATAAAAAAATAAAATATGAAACATTACAAACATATAAGGTGGAGAAGAATATAATGAAGACAAAACAGAAATATTATGAACTAGGTGAAAAAACACACAAAATCTTAGCATGGCAGCTTAAGACAGAGCAAACTAAGAAAATGGTATTGGCAACAAGGAAAAAAGACAAACAAATTACATATAATCCAAAAGAAATTAAGGAAAACTTCAGAGAATTCTATGAACAATTATACCGAACCGAAAACGAAGGGAAAGAAGGGAAAATAGATGAATTTTTGACTAAAATTGAACTACCAAAACTACAAATAGAGGAACAAAATAAATTAACAGAACCATTTGGAACAGTAGAAATACAAGAGATAATAAAAAATTTACCAAATAATAAGACACCAGGAGAGGATGGACTCCCAATAGAATTCTACAAAACATTTAAAGACCTAATAATACCGCCCCTCCTGGATGTAATCAACCAGATTGATGAGACACAAAACTTACCAGATTCATGTAAAACAGCAATAATTACAGTGATACTAAAACAAGGGAAAGATCCACTCTCACCAGCGTCATATAGACCAATATCTCTGCTAAACACAGATTATAAGATAATAGCTAAACTATTAGCGAACAGATTAGCAGAACAGGTACCGAAAATGGTAAATTTAGACCAAACTGGATTTATCAAAAAAAGACGCACAACAGACAATATTTGTAAATTTATTAACTTAATTCATGCAGTAGAAGGAAATAAAGCACCGGCAGTAGCAGTTGCTTTAGACGCAGAGAAGGCCTTCGACAGAGTAGAATGGAATTACTTGTTCAAAGTATTGCAAAAATTCAGTTTACCGGAGAAGTATATTAATTGGATTAAAGCATTATATAAGGGACCGTTAGCGAAAGTGACAGTAAATGGACATGTATCAAAGCAATTTAACTTAAGCAGGTCAACGCGGCAGGGATGCCCACTATCACCATTATTGTTTGCGCTAGCTATAGAACCACTAGCAGAATCGATAAGAAGAGATAATAATATAAAAGGAATAAAAATAAAAGACAGGGAATATAAAATCAGTCTGTTTGCGGATGATGTGATAGTGTACTTAACAGAACCAGAACTATCAATAAAAGAACTATATAAGAAATTGAAGGAATATGGAGAAGTGTCGGGATACAAGATAAACGTAAATAAAAGTGAAGCAATGCCTATGAATAACGCGGATTTCTCAAAATTTAAGGAGGAATCCCCATTCAGATGGCAAACGCAGGCAATAAGATACCTAGGTGTGCAAATAAACAAAAATCTAGGCCAATTATATAAACTCAATTACAATCCACTAATGAAAAAATTACAGGACGATTTAGAGCATTGGAAAGAGCTACCACTAACACTGATAGGAAGGATAAACTGTATTAAAATGAACATTTTTCCAAGGATACTATACTTATTTCAGGCATTGCCAATACAACTGACAGAAAAATTCTTCAAAGAGTTAAAGAAAATAATAAGGAGATTTTTATGGAGAGGGGGGAAACCGAGGATAGCACTAGATAAATTAACAGAATGGTATAAACAAGGAGGCTTACAATTGCCAAACTTCAAAAATTATTATAGAGCCGCACAATTAAGGTACCTATCAGATTTTTATCAAACAAGGGAAAAACCAGACTGGACGAGACTAGAATTAGATAAAATAGGGGAAAAGATACCTGAACACATATTATATAAATGGGACGAAAAATTGGTACAACATAGAACTTCTCCAGTATTACACCATCTCCTCAATATATGGAAGAAGATTCATGTAGAAAGAAATAAAATAAATTACCAAATACCAAAACTAATATTGACGCAAAATAAGCTACTCCCTTTTACAATAGACAACCTTGCCTTTAGAAAATGGGGAAAAAAAGGGATTAAAAGAATAGAAAATTGTTTTTCAGGAAGTAGATTCTTATCCTTTGAACAAATGAGAGATAAGTACAATATAACTGGAGATACAGCGCTGGCATATTACCAACTGAGATCCTACTTGAAAGATAAATTAGGAAACAACTTGAGTTTACCAGAGGGAAGTAACCTTGAATATGTGATTACAGATACAATGTTAATCAAAAGATTTATAAAAAATATGTATATTAAACTGCAAGAAAAGGAGAATGAGGAAACAAATGGTAAAACTAAACAAAAATGGGAACAAGATTTAAATATAAAGATAAAAAAGGAAACATGGGAGAAGTTATGCTCTGGAACGATGAGAAATACAATAAATACGAGGCTGCGTATGATACAATATAATTGGTTACACAGACTAAACATTACACCGCAAAAGTTAAATAAATGGGACCCAACAGTATCTGATAGATGTTTTCGATGTAAAAAAAGAAAGGGGAACAACAATTCATGCAATCTGGACATGTGAGAGAGTAGAAAAATTTTGGGATGATCTCAATCAGATATTAAATAAAATAACAGAAAACAATATACCAAAGAATCCAGAGATCTTTCTCCTAAGTAACATAAAAAATAAAGAATTTGGAATTGACTTGGAAGATGCACAAAAAAGATTTGTCAAGATAGCCCTAGCCGTAGCAAAAAAATGTATTATGTCAACCTGGAAATTGGAAGATAATTTGAAAATACAACAATGGTATATAGAAATGAATAAATGTATTCCATTAGAAAAAATAACATATAGTTTAAGAAATAATATTGAAATATTCGAACAAATATGGGAGCCTTACATTAAATACAATAGCGAAAACCTACCGGGAACAAACATTACCTAAGTTGATGGAAGGAGAAGAAAAGAAAAGAATGGACTCAGTAGAATTTCTGGTGTATTTCTGTTGAATGACAACATTGTCTAACTGAATTAATGCAACCTAGATTGTATACCTAAAATGGATGAGAGGGGGGGGGGGTGGGGGGGTGGCTTGGGAGGAGGGAGGGGGGAGGGAGAAAAAGTCACTGTAAATGTGTGGAAAAGAAAAAGTGTATATCATGGCTATTGTGATTTATGGTGTGAAAAATAAAAAATTAAAAAAAAAAAAAAAATCAGGGCAGTGAGTGACCCGACAGTGCAAAATTAGCCAAGAATAGTTTATCCACCCAAAAAAAAGTTGCATCCCCTGTGGCCAATTACGAAGTCTACTCTCAATCATCAACTAAGTAGTAAACACTGTCAGTTGTGTTAAGTGACCTGATGTTCAGGTATAGTTGTCATTGCTGCCTTGATCTACGGTGTCTGCACAAAGTTTATGGGCCCCTTCTCTGTGAAGCAGTCAAGTTTAGTTGGTTTCTTCCACACTTCCCTCCCATCAACTATATAAAAAATATTATATAATTTCAGTCTATTACCCCCACCCCTTAAATGTGCTGTGGCCCCTGGGGAGGTGGAGAAGCGAGGAGGGGGGGGGGGTTGGGGTGGAGTGTATAACACCTGTGAGAATGGCTGACAGAGCAAAGCTGTTGGGTCACAGCTAAGAATTATCTCAGTGAGTAGAGGAACAGACTTGAGGCTAAGTGACTTACTTGTGTTATTCATAGACGTTTATAGCCCAGCAAATGGGCAAGGTGTAGTTGTGAATCATGTCAGCCATGTTCCCTGGAGCTTCTCAGATTAACATACTAGGTCGAGCTCCTTCCCATATTTAAATCGTGTTTCGTTTATCTGGCCAGAAACTTGAAGTTTTCTAATGATTGCCGTGATCCTTTCACAATTCTTTAGAATCTTAACCCATCCTTTGAACATAATCTAAATTTGGTTAATGAGTGACAAGTTCCCTTGGTATCGCACAGAAACTAAATCACGAGCTCTTGACAATGAACAAAAGTTGCTCTCATTTCTTGCTATTTGCTAGAACAACCACTCTTGACTCCATCTCCAACAGCTTGAGAGGGACAGAGTTCATCTGCAGGCTAATGAGTTACTCATCATGTACATTGTATAATTTGCATTGCACATATTATTCTAACTGAACAGATGCGCGTGGGGAAAAAAAGAATCATTATAATAAACTTTATTGACAATAAAAGACAATAAATACATGATAGATACAGGGCTCCAAGTACAAAAGAGGGACTTGCAGTAGCGGAGGCCACCCTTTTGCTGGGTTGAAACAGTGTATAATTAGTGTAATAGGGGAAGTTCAAGAGTCTGATAGCTGTTGAAAAGAAACTTCTTGCACTTTGAGGCTCTAGCTTGGAAGAACAACTTTGGTTGGCAATGATAAATTGGACCAAAAGGCTGTTCCTATACTGTAAAACTATAAAAGAGGGAATCACGTCCCACCCCTTTTGCCCTGGGAAGCCAAATCCTGATGTAAAAGGACTCAGCAGCGTAAACGCTGAACTCACCTGTCAGATTTCCCTCTTACGTAGATCGTGAGTTGGTCAATAAGGCAGCTTCTCTATGTAAAAAGGGCGGACTCAACCTGAGCGAACATCGCTGTTAGAAAAATGTTTCCAGTTGCATAAATCTTATAGCTGCAAAAATTGGTCAGAGTTTGGTATCCTGGGGTCAATGAATCACCCACCACCTAAAAAAAACACATATTAGGAGAACAAAATAGGAATACTCTGTTTGCCTTCTCCAGCTCAGACACACACAGCCTACCCTCTCCCACTGACTCCCATCTACACTCCATACTGACATGGAAATGAAGTCAACCATTGAAAGACTCATCCTACTCTGGTCACACCCTCTTCAACCTTCTTCCCTCAGAAGGATAGTCATAATTGTGGGATCACACATGACCAGGTTCAAGGACAGTTTCTTTCCTGAATGAATTTTGTACTAGCAAAATACAATTTCCCTTGCTTCCTTCTAACTGATCTCTCTCGAACGGCGTCGATTTTTTTTTTTATTGCTGCATTACTTATTAGTCTCAATGGATTGCTACAAAATTAACTGTGACAATGAACTTGAGATGACATCAAGGGCAAATCTGCCCATATAATCAGTGCCCAATCCCTCCTTAAACAACATCCACCCATTTTGATATACCTTGATAGATTTGAGGAACTGCTCGCACTAACCATCTGAGACTTTCATTTGTACAAACAATGTTAATTTATTTATTGTTTTAGATAATACTTCTGCATATGTATTATTTGTCTGTATGTCTGGTTGTGTGTCTGCATATTTTGTACCAAGGATGTTTTGGTTAGGTTGTACTTGTACAATCAGATGACAATAAACTTGAATTGATAGTAAATTCCACCTTCAATAACTATTCTGTCCTTGATTTCAGTGATAAAACTGTTGAAGAGAAACCTATAGAGGAGGAGGAGGAGGAGGAGGAGGAGAGTGAAATTGATGATGAAGACGACGATGACCTTGATGATGAAGAAGTTGAGGATCAGTATGAGGATCCTACTGAGCACACAACTAGTAGCACCACTACCACCACTGAGGCGATAGAAGAAGTTGTGAGAGGTAATCTGGACCATAAGTTTTTAATGTAGACATTGGATATAATCCCTTAATCGTTGTCAGTTTTGTGGCTGGGGTGAATTAGTTTAAACCTCAGTTTTAAATACTGTGGTAATGCAGAATAACTGTACTGATTTGAAATTTTCCATTCCCTGAAATTTATGAACAATTGAGATTTAGCTCGGAACAAAGGATAAGAGTGGGGTAGGCATCCTGCACTCAGGAATAACCTTCTCCCTGGCACTGCACACTTTTCACTCCTCAATGTGAATGAAGCGAAAGGTTGGAGGTCGCTAGGTTTTGAAGGATACCTGCTTCCGATTTTATTTAAGCTGGTGAATTTTGAATGTCTAATATTTTGTATTTCACCTCTCTAAATAGAGTGCAATCTGTAATATGTATTGATCTGTTTGGAACAAGCTTAAAGAAGCTACACTTAATAGACAATTGGCAATTCAACTTTGCCAGCTTCAAAATGCATCCTCCCATTACAACTGAAGAAATAGAGAGATATCTTTGGTTATATTTCAATCAATGTGGCATTTAGATTATATCTATGTTTGGCCTGGAAGTCAGCCTGAAGAAAACTGAGGTCCTCCATCAGCCAGCTCCCCACCATGACTACCAGCCCCCCCACATCTCCATCGGGCACACAAAACTCAAAACGGTCAACCAGTTTACCTATCTCGGCTGCACCATTTCATCAGATGCAAGGATCGACAATGAGATAGACAACAGACTCGCCAAGGCAAATAGCGCCTTTGGAAGACTACACAAAAGAGTCTGGAAAAACAACCAACTGAAAAACCTCACAAAGATAAGCGTATACAGAGCCGTTGTCATACCCACACTCCTGTTCGGCTCCGAATAATGGGTCCTCTACCGGCACCACCTACGTCTCCTAGAACGCTTCCACCAGCGTTGTCTCCGCTCCATCCTCAACATCCATTGGAGCGCTCACACCCCTAACGTCGAGGTACTCGAGATGGCAGAGGTCGACAGCATCGAGTCCACGCTGCTGAAGATCCAGCTGCGCTGGATGGGTCACGTCTCCAGAATGGAGGACCATCGCCTTCCCAAGATCGTATTATATGGCGAGCTCTCCACTGGCCACCGTGACAGAGGTGCACCAAAGAAAAGGTACAAGGACTGCCTAAAGAAATCTCTTGGTGCCTGCCACATTGACCACCGCCAGTGGGCTGATAACGCCTCAAACCGTGCATCTTGGCGCCTCACAGTTTGGCGGGCAGCAGCCTCCTTTGAAGAAGACCGCAGAGCCCACCTCACTGACAAAAGGCAAAGGAGGAAAAACCCAACACCCAACCCCAACCAACCAATTTTCCCTTGCAACCGCTGCAATCGTGTCTGCCTGTCCCGCATCGGACTGGTCAGCCACAAACGAGCCTGCAGCTGACGTGGACTTTTTACCCCCTCCATAAATCTTCGTCCGCGAAGCCAAGCCAAAGAAAATGTATAGTTAATAGCAGATTTACCAAGTTCTCATCCTTGGGCTATTCTGAGAAACTAAATCATAATCTATTTGCTTCCTGAAGCTCTGCTTGTATTAACCAGTGAAAGTCCCCTATTGCAATTGGTGCAAAACTTACATCCAGCAGGCAGGTGGGGCAAGTTAGGGAGAAGATATTCCTTCAGGAGTCAATTGCAAATACTATTAAAAAATTAGTCCTTGCATTGACATTGGGTAGATCTTGGGTGGTACTGATGGTGGAAGATGAAGACATTCCTAACTCGGAGAGTGCAGGCCAGTTATTTTGGGTAGCACATTTGGCGTAGTGGCCAGCACCAGCAAATCCGGATTGAATCCAGCATGTCTGTATAGGCATTTGTATGTGGGTTTTATCCCATCCTCCAAAACTTGTGGGGTTTGTAGGTTAATTGGTTTATTTGGCCAGCACGGGCTTGTGGGGCAGAAGGGCCTGTTACCATGTTGAATGTCTAAATTTAGAATATTTGCACAGTGAGTCGGAAAGTGGAAAGGACATGTAACTATGTGGATTCAAAATCAGCTAGAAGCTATCCTGTACTTCCTGGCCAGAGGCTTGGTTGACTGCTTTTAAATAATTCTCTTAAAGTTGATTGTCAATCTAGTTCTCCTAACACCATCTGACTGGGCCCAGTCCAGTAAAAAAAACTTCAAATAATTGTTAATCCCTTGTACTGCAGTATTTAACTCACCAAGTATCATGTAATATTACCAACTTTTTTTCAACGGGTCATTCTGATTGCCTGTTTTAGGAATGTGCAGGGGATTATCATTTCGGGTTGGTCAAGTGTGTCTCTAGAATAGTCAAAAGCTCAGCTTGAAATTTGTTCAAAATCCACTGTTGTGAGCAAGGGAAGTACCTTAGAATAATTTCTTCATGAGTGGAAAAGGCCAAATCAAGGATTTGGTGATGGCAGGCAATGCTGGATACTAATTTGTTCTGTTCTTCATTCCAGTATCTGCTCAGTAGTAAGTTTTCTTGTCTGAAGCACTAGATAGTGGTGAGATGAATTTTATTTTGGAGAGTAGTGTGTCAATTACAATGACTTTTTTTAAAGAGGTGATGAAAAGGGTCTAGGTTAAAGATTTGGATAGTATTGTTAACCTTAGTAAATCTATGGATGATGCCAAAACTGGTGATGTAATGGACAGTGAAGAAGGATGTCTAAGTTTAAACAGGATCTATATCAGTTGGGAAGGTGGGCCAAGGAATGGAAAGTGGAAATTAACTCTGACGAGTGTTAAGTGGAACCAGGGCAGGGCTTGCATGGTGAAACCAAGAGGTACAGAGGTCTCGATCCATGAAAATGTTTGATGCACTCCCCTTGAATGGGTGGGGTATGAAGTACAGAAGTTTGGATCTTGCTCATTGATGAGCCCACAGTCAGAGTATTGGGTGCAGTTCTTGTCACCCAACTATAAAAGGACATCAATAAGTTGGAAGGGGTGCAGAGGAGTTTCACAAGGATGTTGCTGGGGCTAGAGGGCTTGAGCTGTAGGAAGATGTTAAATAAATTGGGTCTTTATTGCCTGGAGCATATGAGGGATAGTTCTACAACACAGAAACAGGACCTTCAGCCCATCGTGACCATTATAATTTAATTGCCTACATTTGATCCATATCCCCTGAAGCTTTCGTATCCCTGTAACTTTCTAAATATCTTTAAAAGTTGCAATTGTACCTGCCTCTGCCATTTCCTCCACCCTCTGTGTGAAGAAGGTGCTCTTTGGGTTCCTTTTTAAATCTTTCCCCTCTCATCTTTTGGCTTCTGAAGTTTTTCAAACTATTTGAAGGTGGCAGACCATGTGGAGAAGATGTTTTTTAAAAAAATGTATGGGTAACTTGGTTTTCAAAGACCTGAAGTCATGCCAAATAGTTAGGCTGGGTTGCAGTTGGAGGTTTGCATGCGATTCCAGGCACCTTGAGCAGAGTAGCTATTGAGGTCCTGGAGCATGTACAGTGAGTGAAAGAATTCAGGCTTCTGAGAGATTGGCAAAGCCCTTCTTATTTCTTTCATAGCAGAGAGGATTAAGGGCAAAACCTAATCGGGGCTTTCAGTATTATGTGATTTAAAACCATCTTCTTTGCTAAGTGGGTCAATTAGCAGGAGACACAGATATCAAATAATTGGCAAAAGTACCAGAGGGGAAATTAAAAATTATTTTACATGAATTATCAAAATCTGCAGTATACTCATGGAAACAAAACCTTTTTTTTTAATTGAGAGTGGAATTGTAAGGGTTATGGATGATGAATCATAACGTAATTGGATAGCTTTTAAAGAACCAGAAGAGGAACAATGTACAAAATGGTGACTGCCTCCTATTCTGCTAAGATTCTCTAAAATGGCCGAATAACAAATTCAGTATGGGATTGAAGTTGGACTAAATCATTCACAACTGCCTCTGTGGCTTTGCTCTTTTTGCCCTAAGACATGGTGCATCATGTGTTGATCATATTATTCTAAGGTTTTAACCTTTGATTCTGCTCATTTATTTTCCTTATTCAGCATTTGATCATTTAGTTACTTTCAATAAGCTTTTGTAATGGAATGAATGTCAATAAGCATAGTTGGAGCAATTTCAGTAATCAAGGCATAGTTTTCAAAGCTCACATTTAACCCCTTTAAAACACAACCAACACACATTACTCAACTAACCATGAGTGGAGGAAATGATGGATAGCAAGATGTGTTATTGCTTGGTCTGTGCAATGAATTGAACAAAACCTTGATAGCATCTCTGCTTGTTGTGTAAAATTCTCCTATGCATTTGCTTAGAGGCCCACCAAAGATCGTCAGCATTTTCATTTCGCAAGATTCACAACCAGAAAACATAAAAACAAAGACAGACAAATAACTGAGCATTCGATTCTCCCCCCCACCCCGCCTTCTGAGCAGTACTCTGGAGACCTCCACTGAATTGCCGAATCACTTAAACACCACATGTTGTAATTACAGCTACAATTAGAAGCTGCACGATAAAATGAAAGTAAATCTGGGCTCTGATTTTATTTGTCTTGTTAAAAGGACCTTGACATGCCTGCAACCTGATGAAACCTCAGATTTTTGTGCAATTTCTCATGAAGCTTCTCCTCCAAATGGAGCTACTTATCCTAAGTCCTATTGGTGGCAGACACTTGCATTAAAATTTATTGAGCCTGTACAGCCAACAACAGCCTCTCTCTGCCATGACTGATTTGGAATAAAAGGTGTTAAGAACCACCACACCACATTGCATCTCTAAATTAAGGTAATTACCAAAGCAACAGGATGGAATTCTATCCCCTGATATTTAATGTTTAAACTAGCTGCAGAGCTAGGCCTAAAAGTATTTTTAAGCAATACTGAAAAAGGAAACCGATGAAAAAGATCTATTTTTCCAGTTGTGATTTGTAATCTCTGAAGTTCCCATTAGAACTGAATGTACTGCTTGCTGTGAAAATAGCCAATTCTGATTTGGAACATTGAGGTTCCGTGTCATCAATCCGCTCATTCGAAAGGTTTTGGTCCTTATGGAGTATTGTACTGTAATCAATTGTTATACCTTGGGCTATTGGCAAGGTGAGATTTTTTTTTGCTTCTGATTTGATAATGCATTTCTTTAAGGATGTTTTCCAGCCTAGCTGGGTCAATGTAATGCAACCATATACAAGGTTTCAAAAGAATACTTACATTAATATAGTGTTTTCCATAATTGAAAGTAATGGAGTATTTTAAATGTCAGAATAGAGTCATTGAGTCGTACAACACAGTCCAACTTGTCCATATTGACCAAGCTAGTCCCATTTATCTGTATTCAGTGCATATCCCTCTAAACTTACCCTATCCGTCCTCAGATTTCAAATTTGTTGTCAGAATAAATGACATCACATTACAACCCTGAGATTCCTTTTCCTGCAGGCGAAGCAAAATTACCACCTTATTGGTAGTGCAAAAATACCCAGCATATACATGAAAACAAATAAAGAACTGTAAACAGATTACAAATGTAAACAGTGCAATAGAGAGAGAGTTTTTAAAAAATCAATGAAGTACACAAGTCAGAGTCCATGATTAAGTTGCTGTTGAGGGGTCTGATGGTGCAGGGATAGCAGCTGTTCCTGAACCTGATGGTGCGAGTCTTGTGACACCAAGATCTCTTTCCTGATGGCAGCAGTGAGAACAGAGCTTATGCTGGGTCGTGTGGATCCTTAATGATTTGCTGTTGTTCTCTGAAGGCAGCATTCCCTCTAGATGTTCTCAGTAATGGGGAAGTTTTTGCCTGTGATGTCCGGGACAAATTTGCCAAGGTTTCTTATGAAATATCAAACCTCCGCAAATTCCTGAGGAAGTAGAGGCGCCGGCGTGCTTTCCTCATGTGTTGGGTCCAGGAAAAATCCTTTGAGATAGTGACTGCCAAGAACTTAAATTTTCTCACCCTCTGTACCTCTGATTTCCCCCCAATGATCACTGGATTGTATACCCCTGGGTTTCCCTTCCTGAAGTCAACAATGAGCTCTTTAGTTTTGGTGACTTGAGTGCAAGGTTGTTGTACCATTCAGCCCAGTTTTCAGTTTCCCTCTTGCATGCTGACTCATCACCTTTCTTCATACAACCCATTAACGTGGTATCATCGGCAAATTTGTAGATGTTATTGTCATATCGAGCCACAGAGTCATAGGTGTAAAGTGAGCAGAGCAGGATGCTAAGAATGGAGCTTTTTGGTACTCCAGTACTGATGGAGATTGTGGAGGAGATGTTCTTACCAGTCAATCCTCACTGATTATGGTCTAGAGATGAGAAGTCCATGATCCAATTACACAGTGGGGTGTTGAGTCCCAGATCTTGAAGTTTCCTGATCAGTTTTGAGGGGACGATGGTGTTAAATGCCAAACTGTAGATCTAAATTATTTCAATTGTACCTGCCTTTGCCACTTGCACTGGCAGCTTGTGCCATGTACCCACCACACCCTGTGTGATCCCTTTTAAATCTTTCCCTTCCATGGAGCTTAGGCTATTTGGAGAAAATTTGAGGGTGGGAGAATATTTGTGAAAAATAGTAAATTAACATATTACATAACCTTAATCATTGTTATATGAATAGATAAAGAAATTAGTTTGGATTCTGTTTCTCCATTTGAGTATAGTGAGAGAGCTGAATGTCTGAACACACTGCTAGTCACACAAAAATACTGCTGCAGAAACTCTCCGGATCAAGCAGCATCGGTGAGGGGAGGAAATCCGATGTGTTTAAGTTGTGACTGTAATAAAGGCAGAAAGTGGAGAGGGAAGACGGGCAGTATTTTAATGAGGAGAGTGTGTGGATGAGACAGACTTGTAGATAATGGGTAAACTGGTGAAGGATGATGGATAGAATGAACCAGGAGGCAGATGGGGATGGGGTGGAGTTTGGAGATTGGCAGATGGGGAATAGATGAAAGCAGACAAGGAGGGGGACAAAAAGAGCAGATGGAACCACTTGGAGGTCAGGCGAAGGTGGAGACAACTGCTCAAGGGTAATGAGCAGTGACACAAAGATTACCAATGCTGGAATCTGATAAGTGAGGCAGGTGATAATCGGAACAGTTTGTGGAGAGATGAACGCGGATGGAACCAGATGGAGATCTGTTGGGTGGAATGTGTGGGTATTAGGTAGTTCAAACCAAGCAAGGAAGGGTGGTGAAAATGGGTGATGAGGGGCTGGTGGGGTGTATGGGGAAAGGAGACAAAAATGGGAGGACCAGAGAGCGGTGACAGGAGATCAGGGTTCATGACACCCAAGCAGAATATGAGGTGCAGTTTTTCTAGTTTACATTAAGCCTCACAACGAAAGCGGAGAACTTTGGAGCCTGTTCAATTGGCATGGAAATGGAGGTAAAGTTGAAATGGCAAGCAACTGGGAGCTCAGAAAAGCTATTCTGTCTCTTTTCTTTACTGGTGATCACAAAGCTGCTTGCATAAGCCTGTGAATGATCTAGCTTCCTGGCTGACCTTTCACTTTGCAAGAGATACAGGAGTATCAGATCCAGTACCATCAGGCTGAGGAACAGCTTCTTCCCACGGGCAGCAAGACTGCTGAATGACCAAAGGAACTGCTCTCACTAACCATCTGAGACTCTCATATTTGAAACAATTTTTATTTATTTGTATGTATGAATACTTGTCCTGCATATGTATTGTTTATCTGTATGTGTTACATCTGGTTGTGTGTCTGCGTGTTTTGCACCAAGAACTGGAGAATACTTTCAACAAGTTGTACTTGTGCATTCAGATGACAATAAACTTGACTTGACATGACTTGAACCATCCACTCACTTCTGCAACCTGGCACTTTGTTTTGCAGAAGCAGCCAATAGCAGATTGCATCAGAAGAGAAAGGAATATGGTATTCTTGCTGGATGCACTTCAGCAAAGCTCATTAAATTGGCTTGCTGACTTGAAGGCAGTGGATTTTCAGTTTATAAACAAGTACCAACAGGAAAACTGTATTGCTTTGCTAAATCAAAGTCCTTGAGGGATTTGAGAAGTCAAATAAACATCCTCAATGCCATGTTCTAACGTATGCTTTTAGATGCGGTCATTATTTAAACCATTTCGTGAATTGTATAAGAATTTTTAAAGTTGGTTCTTCCAGTTTAATTTGGAAAATTTGAGGAAATACTAAATGTATCACCAAGCTCTGTGAATATTCTACTCAAGTCTTAGTTGATCCAGCAAGTTTGATGGTAAATGAACTACTTATCTGATGTGAATATGGTTGAGCAGGCCCCAAGTTGGACTTGGCCAAGAAATGGAGATTATTATTCGGTGTACTGACATATGGTGAAAAGTTTTGCCTTGCATGCCCTTCATAGGCTGAACCAAGAAATGCTAATATTCCAGGAGTTAATTTTCCTATTCCATCAGAAAGAATGAGATTTTAGCTGAGGCCCTATGCAGCTGAATGATCTTGGGTGTTCTCTTTCTGGGGTGATGTGAAGGAAGGTCATTTTGGCAAAATATGATGGACTAGGTCGAAGACCATTGATAAGCAACCAATGGACCACTCCAAACCTTTGTTCTCTCCCCAGCCCAGCACACAATGGCAACATTGGGTTCCATTCACATAATACACTGATGGCCTTTGCCAAAATATTATGACAATATCTCTGAACTTAAGTTTATTATCAACTGACTGTACAGGTACAACCAGACGAAATAGCATTTCTCCAGACCATGATGCATACATCATCACATTTACATACAGATATAATTTTAAATAAGTATATATTAAGGCTTTGGAATTATTTACTCAAATATTGTTCATGAATCTCTAAGTCTGTATATCCAGGAAGGATTGCAGCAGTTGAAGATGGCAGCTCCCTCCGCCTTCCTAAGGGAACTTAATGAGGGTTAAGAACTACTGGTTTTCCCAGCAAGCCATAAATGAAAGAAAAAATGTCTATGTATTCAATGACTTAAGGATGTTGAAGATGGTGGATGAGAGGAGATAATTTTTAGGCTACAGATTGAGCCAATATTGGTACTAGCTGAGTAGTGCTGCTGTGGTTTATTTTCTCCATAACAAGGCAGCGCGGTTAGTAAATGTTGGTTAATGCTCGCAGTTACAGTGTCATTGACTGGGGTTCGAATCCAGAGCTGCCTGCAAGGACTTTGTACACTCTTCCTGTGTCTGCATGGTTTCCTCCCATGCTTCAAAACATACCGGGTATGAATCAATTGGGTGCATTTGGGCAGCTCGACTTGAGGTTCGAACGGATCTGTTACTGAGCTTTATGTCTAAATTTAAATTAGCAGTAAATTGCTGTCTTGGTTTTCTGGAGTGTCTTGCAATGGCCAGGCCCTACCACAAAGCAGGGAAATTATTAGTGAGCCATTGTCCAGTTTAGCAAAGCCGGTTATTTAACATCCCATGGTACCATTTCCATTTTGGATGTGAGAGCAAGTCCAAAATCTCTTTGAGTCCAACTCTTTCAAAACCCAAGGGACAGAAATCCATTGTGTTCCACCCATTGAGCCATTCAACCAGTTGTGACTTCAGAGGACTCTTTCCTTACACACCATCATCTATTTTGTGTGCCACTGAGCCACACTTCTGGTCAACTTTAAAGCAATGCACAATTAATTGCTGGAGAAACTTGGGTAGTGATGCAGCATCCATAAGAAGTAAAGGGTAACCAATGTTTCAGGAGCTTGAATAAAAAATTTGGGGGGGAGAGGGAAGAAGGGGCTGTGGAGGGGCACAGGCTAACAGGTAAGACTGAAGTGGATACAATTGGGAAGATGTAAGAGAAAGAAAAGCTGAGAAATGATAGGATCAGATATTTCATTTCTCAGCTTTTATTTCTCTTCTACCTTACATATACATATATCTCAGATATATACGTTACATCTATATCTGATATATATCTGATTGGAGAGGAAAAACAATGGGGTAAGAGGCTGGAGAAAAGGAGACAGGCTTAGGGAAAGAGGACAAATGTAAAGCACTCTATTTTACAAGATTTTCAATGAATAATTCAAAGCCAGTAATATTTCAAAGATATCGAGAATAGAATTATTATCAAGGTTTTTAATGCAAGTTTACTTGATTTGCTATGGTTTTAAGCAAAGAAGGGTGAGCTTTCTTTATGAGTGTGTGTTTTTTTTCCCTTGATTAAAATCCTCGCATCTTTTGCATTCAGAAGTTTGTTCTGAGCATGCGGAAACTGGGCCTTGTCGTGCAATGATGCCTCGATGGTACTTTGACATCAATGAAGGAGTATGTGCCCAGTTCATTTATGGAGGCTGCGGTGGAAACAGAAACAATTTTGACTCTGAAGAGTACTGTTTGTCCGTCTGTAACAGCGTCAGTAAGTGAACCCTCTAGCTGATTGCAGCCTTTCCGTGTCTCTCAGCACGAAAAGCCTCAACCGGTTTTCCTGCTGTCTAGCTGTAGGGCAAGACTTGCAACTTGCCAACTTAACTCCTGTAGTGAAACTTTACACCAGCTATTTTTCTTCTTAAACCCTTCAATTGCTGTGCACTAACTGCTTTTTGTCTGCCTTAACTTGGCTTGTGTGCCTCAAAGCCCCCTGCTTTCTTAGGCTCAGTTAATGACGAGGTTGGCAAATATTTTCTCCATTTTCTTAACATGATGTTGCACATTTGAGATTTGATATGTCTGCACACTCTTCAGAATACTTTGGGGAGCTTAAATTTACTTGGAAAGCAAAGTGCAATTGTAGCAATTCGCCTTGATTTAGACGACCAGCTGGAGATAGAATTTAGAATTGTGTAGAGACAAAAGGAAATTGTATTGCAAGACTCAGATACACATAAAAGTGATTTAGGTGAAATTGTGTTCCTTTGTAAACTACTGAAAAGTTCTGTGCTGCACTTAAGCACATTATTACAGTCTTTAGCTATAGAAAGAGATTTGGAATCAGACAACGGTCTGTCCCTTCAGCGTGAGCACTGGTATATTTCAAAAACACAGTAGAAGCAGCTATTTGTTAGATTCTTAAAAATGCATCTCAGATTTTTCGATTTCGTTAAAAATATAACCACTGAAGTGTTTTTTTTTAAACATTTCTTGGCTTCAAAATGTTGGTGAGTGGCAGTCCATGTAATGTAGGAAATGAACATCAGGCATTTTGTTTTGAAACTGTTTGGTCCCTGTAGTACAGTTGTAGCCTTCTGAATCTGATCCAGATTCGACAGTCAGCATCCTACTGCTAACCTAAAAGAGAAATCCATCAACAGAGGTCGAGCAAATTCTGTCACTTTTTTCCCCTTTTGAAGTTCGTTACTAAGTGGCACCAGATATGTGGCATCACATTGGTTGAATACCAGTCAGACCTGATGAATATAGACTCAACAATGCCAATCATGGAAACCTTTTAGTTTTAACTTTGATTGCAGAGTGAACTAAAGCTTTCAACACTGAAGCAGAAACTAAAAAATCGAGGCTTTAAAAGTAAAAATATTTTCAAATATTTATTCCAAAGAACTGCCATATCACAAGCACATACAATTAGCTGTCTAAGCTTGAGAGATTATTTTGTAATCAAGTGAGTGCTTTGTTTAAGAATCAGATTTTTACAGCAAGAATCATTTTCAAAGTTGAAAATCTTACTGATTCTATATTCTTGGCAAAGATCACAAATGTTTTCTCTGTGGAACTGGCAATCACAAACGCCGGCGAGAAGGCCGGAGAATCAGGTTAAGAGGGAAAAATCAGCCACGATGTACATCCTTTATAATGATAGCCCTGGTTACCTGACCATTAATGCAAATTCTAGTCCAATATTTGTATGTACAGTAAAACCCTTGTTATCCAGAATTCAAGCAACCGACAGCCAACTTAACTCCTGTAGTGAAACTGGCAAAAAAAAACTAACAGAAAATAAACAGTTAGAAAATATGGGTTTAAAATTGGCAAGCCTCACTGTTAGTTTGTCAATCACACAGCATGCAGTCACAAGCAACCGGAAAGTTCACTTGTCCAGCAATCCTCATAGGTACTGGATACCCCTTTTGCAGTGTTTAGCAATTGAAATTCTGTGCGTGTTCTGGGCTGGAGACTGATTTGGCTAAGAATCTCATTTACTTGAAGGCAAGTGTGGATTTATTCCAAGGGGTGGAAATTTGAAAATTGGTTTTAAAAGAGGATTCCCATTGTTTGGAAAAAAAATCACACCTTTTATACTTGAATCCAGTCTTAAATATTTTCTTTGTTTGATGGAGCCACAGGTCACAAATCAGAGTTACAATGGTCCACTTACACCCTCTATCTCCTGTTATAAAGTTAATTCCGTATCCAATTGCTAGCTCAACCTGAATCCCACTTTACCAAAATCGAAACATCCCATTGTTTATACACTGGGTGCACTTTTATTTTTGCTTCATAAGAAAAGCTCAAGGTGAAAGGGGATGTTTCTTTAGAGTCTGAAAAACATCCAGGAGCATTAAGAATCTTCAGGCAGGAAAAGCATCTTGAAAGAGGGCAGAAAGAAAAAAATGGTCGCTGCTCCCATTTACACATGTACAAGTATTGGTCATTGAAATCAGAACAGATTTCCGGTCCTTGTACTCAGATAATTGCCTCATATCCCAATTACTCAGCTAGATGACCAAGGCCAATACACTAAATTAATTGGTCACTTAATTCTCTCTCATACTCATTTGCCTTTTGTTTTAAATTCCTGATTAATAATTCATCTGACATCAAATCAAGTGCAAACCAACAATTTTTTTTTTGTAAAACCCACTCTGCTCGAGGAACTCAGCAGGTCAAGCAGAGATCAGTGGAGAGAAAAAGAGCGGTCGACGTTTCAGACCAAGGGCACTTCAGCTCGAAACATCATCCTTTTTCTCCCACTGATGCTGCGCAACCAGCCCAAGTTCCTTCATCAGAAGCAGAATTTAATGTCATGAAGAACATGTCACAAAATTTGTTCTTTGGAGCACCATCAAATCCATTGTTCAGCTTTAGATTCCAGCATCTCCGGCCAACTGTGTATCCCTCACAATATCCCTTTAAAGTTCTCCATATAAGAACAAGTACATGAACAATAATTTTTTTAAATAATGCTATTAGTGATCTAAATTAACATTTTAGACCATTGTAAAAGAGGCCTCTTAGCACCCATCTGTCTGATTTTTAAGTAGTCCCGCTGTGTTTCAGCTATGCCGTATGTTTTGATCTTTTTCTCATCTTCCTGGCGTCTCCCTGCCAAGTATTTCACCAGAAGGGTTACTACAAATATTGGCTGGAGCAGCTGATTCTTGCCTTCAGCTCCTTACCTCCTGTGCAAACAATATCTCAAAATGAAACATTCCAGTCCTATGCATCTCTGTTGGTCTCCTTGTTAATAACTCTTTCCCTATTCCTTGTATGGATTTCTATGGATAATTTGAATTATTTTAAGCTAAATTTAATCAGTAATATCAGAATCTTGTTGAGGTATTTCAAGGTGAAATTATCAAAACTTCTGAAATTTACCGAAAACTTAAACAGATTCTATGATATCAGAATTTCAGTTTCTATAAATAGCTTGTCTATCTCCTTTTGTCTTATTTTTCTAGCTTGAGATGTTTTAACTGCCAGGAATCCACTGTGGCTGTCTTGTGCCAGAATTAGGCCTAGTCAATTTTTCTTTGTTGTAATAAATCTCATTTTCAGTGCTATAAGGAAAACTGCAGGCTTGAAATAATGTTTCCTTGCAGTAGATTATACTTTTGATGCTTTTGAATTGGCAGAAATTTCAAGATCAAGATTCTTTTCTTATCATGTAATAAAACAGAAAATCACTCATCTGGCATCTACCAATCTCCATAGGTGCCAGATACTAGGGGTTTTACTGTATAACTTTAACTGCTGACGGTATTTTGCTAGTCAGATCCTTTCACAGTGGGAATTAAACCACCACAGAGTAGTAGAATGTGCAGATTTTATTTCAAATGGGGGGAAAAAATGGAAATGCCCAATGAATCTCAGTTGTATAAATGCACATTTAACAAGCCAAGCTTCAGTATCCATTTAATATAAAGATGTAAATAATACAAGAACCTTCAAAATTGCTTTTTTTTCATGTGGTAGTTCATACTGCCTGACCTGAAAAAAATAAAGTAGCTTTTTGCAGGTCACTAATTATTTAACCTCATTGAGGATTTAGTTCCTGGCTAATGTCCAATTTGATATTTGTGCTGATTTCTGAGTAACATTTTTAGCTTTAGCCCTAAATTTAGCAGCTTGAATATCTAAATTCTTCCTTCCTCTATGCCTGATCCCCAATCTCTCTCCTCCTTCCCCAACAAAAAGTTGATATTTTCTGACTAGAGTTGGCTCTGTTTCTCTTCTTCAATTCGAGACAGTTTTTAAGTTTAATAATTTCAGTACGTTTGATGGTAGACATTTTTTATTTAATCAAATTACATCTCGGCTCGTGCTTAGCTAGAATTTTTCTACAACCCTAAAAAATGGCCAATAAATGCAGTGGCATCACTAGGGTAGCTGTTTCCCAGTGCGATAACTCATAGTGTTAACCACCACCCCCCACCGCCCCCCCCCCAACATATGTAATTATAAAAATGTAGAATAATATGTGATAAATTAATTGTAAGTTGCTTAAATGTTACATGATATGAATAAAAACAAGAAAATTGTTTTGTAAAATCTTTTTACATTGAATTACTACATTATTAGTTATAACACTATGAGAAACTGAGCGGAAGCCTTTTTTTGATATTTCTCCTTTTCCTTTAATTACTACTTCATTCTCAAAAATGTCAGTGATCTAGATTCACAAATACTAATTACCACAATATTGTAGCTAAAATACCAGAAAGTTTAACAAAAGCAGTGACTATAAAAAAAACACCAGCAGGAACAAAAACAACAGCGCGTGCTTGTAGCACGTCCAGACGAAACCACATGATTTGTAGTGTGATTGTAATTGGGTAATAATGACAGCTCTGACCAGAGTGCATTAGAAGGTTCAAAAAGTAAATTAGTATCAAGTTTTAGCCTTGTAGGTATATTGATACATGTAAGCTGGGCTTGCGAAAAATGTTTTTGTTATAACTAACTGCATGAATATTTTTATGAAAAATAATAAATTTCTGCTGAAACACTGCACAAAATCTTTATAGACAGTCATTTTGGTGCCATCCCCTCAGATGGTGTCACCTGTTGCAGTCCGCACCCCACCAGTGATGCAGTGAATAGATGAGGCTTTTCGCTGGTTTTCAGGGGAGGGAAAACAGTTTTTATTTTAGGTGGGGGGGGGGTGGGAGGTTGTATATAAGTGTTAAGTGACTTTGAAAATTCAAGCCCGCATATTCCAAATTGAGTGACCTTTCCTATGTTATTGAATAAATAGTGGAATGTTATCTCTGATCCCAGTTACTTGCTTTCTAATACAAGTGCAATAAAGTGGCATGAGACAATTTTGCCTGAAGGTTCAATGCACCAAGAGGTGATTTTTGGTTTCCTGTTTCTTTTCTAGAAGGGGAAGAGATTCTGCAAACACATACTCCAAACAATTGATGTCCTTAATCTCCATCTCTCAGATTTTTGGCAGACTTTCAAATTTATAACTGACCTGAGATGGTGATTTGTCTCCATTTAGCTTCAAACACTTTGCACTTCAAAGGCTCAATGAAGTATTCAAATTAATTTAGGAATATGATGTCATTCAAAAGCAGCCCTGCTCTGCAGTAGGGTTTATGAAAACACTTGAGACCATGTGTTTACATTGGCCATTTGAGTTTCTAATATAACATTTAATTTGTAACCAGTATGCAATGCCAGCCATTGTGTCCTAGTCAAGCAGCACAGAAGCATGCCCTTCCACCCATTGTCCTCATCCATACTAGTAAGCATCCATCTAATCCAGTTTATCACCACTTGATCTGTAGTAGCCTTCTTTGCCTCAGTGATTCATGTGCTCATCTCAAGACTTAAACATGAGAGATCAATACATGGCTTCGCCACCCACTCAGGCTTTTTGTTCCAGATACTAACCACTCGCTGTGTAAAAACATTCCTCAGATCCCCTCCAAACCTTGCTCCCTATACACTAAACCTTTGCCCTATAGATTTCACAGTATCATGGAAAATGGGTGTAGAGTATTTAGCACTACCATTCAATACGATCATGGCTGATCATGTGGCTTCAATCCCTATTCCTGCTTTCTCTCCATACCCCTGGATCCCTTTAGCTATAAGGGCTACATCCAACTCTCTTTTGAATATATCTAATGAATACATCTTTAGACATCTGTGCTCTGGCAAGGCATTTCCCACTATCTGTGTCCTTCATAATCTTGTGTACCTCCACTCAAAGGAAAACAAACCTCAATTTAGCCCTTCTCTTCTCATAAATGGAACTCTCACAATATATTTTAAATACTTTGATATTTTGTGCTCTGTCTTTTGTCCTTTTAAGTACAGGTGCCTAACTTTTTATCCAGGATCTTCAGGGCTGGACACCTGCCTTTGTTCAGAATCATTTTAAAATGGTGGTCCCTTTAAGCAAATGCAATGTTTCAAAATAGCACAAAACGGGGCAAATAAATAAATAAATTTAGATAAATAAAGACTATAATATCATAGCATGTTTTTAAAGTAAAACTTCAAAATAAAACTGGTTCAGATCTCCAGTGTCGCCGTCTCCGCCCCTGCCCTCTCTTACCTTCAAGAAAGGTGACTCTTGGCCCCGAGCACCCAGTGGGAGAGAAACAGCCTGCATGGGACTCAATGCGGGAGCAATGGCCATCTTCCTGACCCATAATTCCCTACACAGCTGGAACTGCTCTGGCACTGGTAGAGTGGTTCCAGCTGCGTGGGGGATTATGTGTAATATAGATGGCCATTGCTCCCGCATTGAGCCGTCGCCAGTTGCCACCATGAGTGAACTCCAGGCTCAGCAACTCTGCATCTCTGCTGCTGCATTGGAGTTAGATTGGTGGGGGGGGGGGGGGAGGTGAAGGACAGACGGCTGGAGGGGTTGACAGAGGGCTGGGAGCGGGCAACCGATGGGCATGCAGGCGGGGGTGACACGACAGGCAGCAGTGGCTTGGAGCGAAGCGGTCGGGTGCTTTCATTATCAAAAAAAGTGCCAGTTTTTGGAGGTTGCTATTGTTTGGAATACCAGATAAAAGGTTAGGCACTTGTACCTCTTTTCATTTTCTATACTTCTGTAAGGTCTTTCCTCTTTTCATTTCTGATATCCATCCATCCTTTGGCCTTTGATCTTCCTTGGCATCCATTCTCTGTTGGATCTACTTTCTTATCTCCTTACTTTTCAAGTCTACAAGCCCTTTCTATCATTTGATCATCTAAAATGTATTTTGTCTACATTTTATCCTCGGATGATCCCAATTATTTATACTTCAAGACCTGAGCATCAGCACAACTTCTCTGTTCCTGTGCAAAATTAGTATACTTTATCCTTTTGATCTAAAAATGTTGAAAGTAATTTTATTTCTCCTGGAGCTGCCATGAATGCTAGATTTCCAGAACCTTTGTTGCGCATCACTCCCGAAATAGAATACCTCATTTCTGCTGAAAACGGCTTGTAACGTGGGAGGTACCTGCGATCATGCTCCATTTACTTTTTGTATTTTATGGGTACCTCTGCATTTGTCACGGTTCCTTGGGGATCAGTATTCCAGTGAAGTTTTCCAGACTCGTGTCTTCAGCCATTTGTAGATTGTTCTGATTTAATTCTGATCTTGTTTGGGGGGGATCTGTGTCTAATTGTTTCAGTTTTTAAACAATTCCCTAGTTATTCAACATTACCAGAGGGTGTTATTAACATCCCAATCTTCCATTTGTAGTGGATTTAAACTACTCATTCCAAATACAAGTGGTTTTGAGTATTGCAGGCAAGTTGGACGCCAAGTATTTATTTGATTGTCTGGAATAGGAAAGTATCTTGGCAAAGTTAAATACAATCTACAGGAGGAATTTGGTGGGTCAAGCAGCACCAGAGGGAAGAATGAAACCCTTCATTGTGTCTTGAAGGATTTCAGCGAGGAAAGAAACATTGACTATTCTTTTTCTTCCACTGATGTTACTGGACCTGCTGAATTCCTCGAGCAATTGTGTTTAGCTGCACATTTAACATCGGCAGTCTGTGTATCTCCAATTTAGCAATGGGGGTGTTAGATCCACTATTTCGTGAACTATATCTGCTTCCACAGTATGTGTGCAATCTGTCTTTCTCCAATCCAAAAGGGTTTTGGCTTTGTTTTGCTTCAGGGCAGCTCATCAGCCAAAACCATAAGATGACTTTTTATTTTGAGTCATTGCCAGTTGTCACTTATTTTTACCCCAAACGGTCTGTATTGATGTTGTGCTTTTAATGATGAATCTGACCTGAAGCATTGCTTTTCTGATGGCAGTCAGCCATAAATTCCAGGAGTGTAGGATGCAAATGTATCGATCAGGGAAATAAAGATACTCCGAACCTTGCATTCAAACTGTACCCCACAGTGGACAGTGTATGTCCTCGTGCTGAAAGAAGAAGAAACTGTGTTTTTAGTGAGGCAAGCCACTTACGTAGTTCCATGGAAGGACAAGGGTCTGCAGATGCTGGCACCTGACGGTCATCAGTGGGTCAGACAGGGTCTTGGGAGGCAGAGGGGCAGTTGGCATCTCGGGTCAAGACTCTGCAACTGAACGAAGTGTAGATCAAATCACGAGGGCACAAAATTATTCTAGTTCTTTGGAACAAATTCATCTGAGCAGAGTGTTTTTGGTCACAATGTCAGTGTTGCCAAGAAAAGCATCAAGAACATCATAAAAGGATTAGACAGGAAAATTGAGGGAAGTACAGAATTCCAGAGGTATTGAGTGGTGTCTCCCTTTCAATGCTGGATCAGTATATGGCAGAATTAATATGAGAATGAATTAGGAGCAAAGGAGAAATGAACATTCCAGTGGAATGCCAAGCCCTAGCCAAATAGGACAAAGAAATTCTGCAACAAAAATTTGTAAGTGAAAGAGGGGCTCAGAGACGAATCATAAAGGAAACCTGTCCCTTTTTACCTTGTGCAGAATGATGAGTGTAAGAGCCTCCCACTACATGACACTGATATGAAAAGTCAGGATTTGAGCGCAAGTTTTAAATACTTCCTTGTGGGGGGAAATAAACCTTTGTCACTTGTGCCTTTAGTTCCCACAACAGCTGCCAGCACTCCAGATGCTGTTGACAAATATCTCGAAACTCCTGGTGATGAAAACGAGCATGCTTATTTTCAGAAAGCTAAGGAGAGGTTGGAAGCCAAGCATCGAGAACGCATGTCAAAGGTATCTTGTTTTGCTTTGTAATCTCCAATTTAATACATCTTTGATTGGATTATTAGTGCTGCTTGCTAGGCATTTGTAGGATAACTTGTTTAACCAATTTTGTCACCAACTTTAGCATGTTTGTATTGAGGCAAATGAACTGCATCCATTGTGTTTGCACAAAAATTGTAATCCATCCCCCTTTAAAGTTTTGAGAAATTGAAGTTGTAAAACATTTCTTAAGTGCATGATTGCTTTTTAGATAATGAGGGAATGGGAAGAAGCTGAGCGCCAAGCTAAAAATCTACCCAAAGCTGATAAAAAAGCTGTCATTCAGGTAAATGGGGTTCTTTTGCTTATCCTTGGTGCACAGTTTGAGTTTGGGTAAGCATTGTTTTTTTATTTTAAAGCCTGGTTCTAGATTTTGAAAGAAAAATAAATGTATGGCTCATTTTAACACTTGAAATAATTGATATTTATTCTGCATTCATGCATCATAAACCAGCATGATGCGATTGCACCTTTGTATGTTAAACCTTGCAGCCTGGATTGTTGCTGTAAATCACTGCCTGTAGTTTACGACCTTTTTTGAATTGATAAATGGGAAGTCATTGACATTTTATTGAGAACGTTTTGTGATATTCAAGCGTTTCCAGGAGATGGTGGAATCACTAGAGCAGGAAGCAGCAAGTGAAAGGCAGCAGTTGGTGGAGACCCACATGGCAAGAGTGGAGGCCATGCTGAATGACAGACGTCGTATTGCACTGGAGAATTACCTTGCTGCACTCCAGGCAGACCCTCCACGGGTAAGTGAGGGTTAGGGTAAGAGGGACCTATTGCAATGCTTGCTGAAGACAGCCAAGGGCAACAAGTTTTAAAGAACAGAAACTTTTAACTTGTACTTTTTGGAAATAATTTAAACAAATTAAGTGATGAAATGTCATCCTGCTATTTAGAAGTTTGTCTTTGCCCAGTGAAATGACCTGGTGTGTCCTTTTAAGGTTGAACTTAAAGGAAGAATGCTAATCTGTAACAAAACAGTAGGATATAGTTTCTTCATGAATTCTTGGTTGAGTTTCAAGACTCCTGATAAAAGGGGGTCAGTCTTGTGGAGCAGTAAAAGGAAAGAAAAGGTCTAGTAATATTGGGGCCAAGCTTATTGATAGTCATACTACATGGAAACCGTCCCTACAGCTGCACTGACAAAAAGGTCCCACCCATACTTGTCCTGCCTGTGTTTCACCCATATTCCTCTAAACACATCCTATCCATGTATCCATCCATATGTTTCTTAAACGTTGCAATAGTGACTGCCCCAATCACCTCCTCTAGCAGTGCATTCCCCTGTTTATAAAAAAAATCCCTCAGGTTTCTGTTAAATCTCTGCTCCCTCACCTTAAACGCATGTCCTCTAGTTACCAACTCTCTAACTCTGGGGAAAAAGATTCCATGTGTTCACTTGACCTATTCCTCTCACGATTATGTACACCTTTGAAGTCACTACTCATCCTCCTGTGCTGCAAGGAATAAAGCCCTACTGTGTTCAACCCCTCCTTATAGCTCAGGCCCCTGTCTTGGTAACATCCTCATAAAACCTCTGCACAGTCTCCAGCCTGACATCTTTCTCGCAGCACAATAATGAAAACTGAGTACAGTACTCCAAATGGGGCCTCACCAATGTCTTGTACATCTGCAACATTACCTCCCAAATTCCCTACTCACGACTTAGGATGATAAAGACCAATGTGTCAAAAGCTTTTTTGACCACCTTATCTACTTATGGCACCACTGTGTCCCTGTACCCCGAGATCCCTCTGCTCTACAACAGTCTCCAGATCCCTCCCATTCTCTATGTTGGTTCAACCCGTGTCAAACCTTCCAAAATGTAACACCTCCTATTTCTCTGTATCAAGTTTCATCAACCATTCCTCTGCCCACCTGCCCAATCGATCAATACCCTGGTACAATTTTTGGCACCTGTCTTCACTATCTACACTTTATTATCATCCACAAAATTGATATAGATTTCCTTGAGAGTAGATTGGTGGTTGTTTCAGAATATGGCTTCCAGAGATGATGCTTTTGTATTGGAGGAGAAAAAAAGATGAATAAATTTTCAGATGAAAGAGAATGTCAATCCATAAAACACTTATTTTATTTTCCTTCCTGACCTAGCTAAGTTTTATTTGGTATTTCGGGAATTTGGGCTTGTCTGTTTGCATTTTCTTTCTGTGCATTCCCTCAGGGAAAGGATGGAAATTGTTGGTTTGTGTTTTAAAACGTGAAAGTCTGAAGACACTGTAATTGTAGCGCAGTGTACAAAAGTGCTGGGGAAACCAGGAAGTAAAGAATAACCGATGTTTCAGCAATGAGCCCTTCATCTCGGTATGCACAAAAACCAAGTCGGCGCCTGAATAAAAAGGGAGGAAGGGGCAGGGAGAGAAGCGCAGGCTAACAGCTTAAAGATGAGAGGATACAGGTGGGAGAGTAAAAGAGAAAAAAAATGAGAAATGATGGGGGAAGGGTGGACTTTGATCCTCTGCAGACCAAAAAGTACTGAGGGTAAATTAAAAGAGATTGATTTCAGCTGTCCCTGGGTAACAAGGTGCAGCACAGCAGTTAAATGAGTTCTCTGGAATCTAAATCAGAACTTACTTCATTAAATGTTAACAGTCTGAATAATGATTAAAAGTATTAAATGCATGCAATTGAATGCTAAAGTGTTAGTTTGTGCTAATTTGTGCAGAAAAAAAACGTTTTCTACGAGAATAATTCCTCATTTTCATTCTAGCCCCGACACGTTCTTAATGCACTGAAGAAGTATAGCCGTGCTGAGCAAAAAGACAGGCAGCATACCTTGAAACACTTCGACCACGTCCGTGCGGTTGACCCTGAAAAGGCGGCTCAGATCAAGTCACAAGTAAGAGGCTGAAAATAATAGCTGAATGAATCTCCTTTGCAGATTGAAACTTTTAAAAAAAATCTCTTGAAGAATATATAAATTTGGTCCAGGTAACTTCGAAAAAATGCAAGACTAAACAAGTTACTGTCACAGGGTATGTTATCCAAACAGAATTTTCATTGACTTGGATATGGTCCTTTTCCTATCTTTTGATCCTTCTCAATTCCCTTTTTATGAGCGGAGCTATTTAAAAGTGTATAGTAGAGGGGGAGACTGCATGTCCAACTCAGGAAAATGGGTGTGGGGAATGGAGGAGAGTGAGAGTGAGGTTGATGCGTATCAATACCCATCTCTGTGCAAGTTCATGATTTGGGTAGCTTGAAAACTGTTTTTGTCTTCCATTGCATTCATAAGCTGCATTATCCTAAATCAGTGCTGTCATATTTTCTTTGAAAATCTGTGGCAACAAGAGGATAAAGGGAAGGAATATAATGACAGCAGTGGGCTACCCAGAGTGGAATGATTGAACATTTTATGGTAGTTTAATGTTTAGATGTACCTTGGACTTCACCCAGAGACTTCTATTGTAATACAGGTTGTTGCTTTTAGACAGACATGTATATCTCCTGTCCATACCACATTGTATAAAACTGCTTTCATTTAGGGTGGGGGGGGGGGGGGGGAAGCAAGAGAACGAGTGGCTTTTATAAGCCAAATAGTTCTGAAATTTCTACTATTGCTACTCTGAGCAGGTATCCTGTAACCTTGGGTCTCCCCTACATGGAAATACATAAATACATGTCTATTTCATATATTTCTATGTATATATGTGATTATCATGTGCTGCATTTGTGAGAAATGTATTGTGTATGGCCGTGGCCCAGAGAATCACTGTTTCATCATGAATGGAAATCCCATAAAATTGGAGAACATGTATACAAGTTATGCTACAAGAAGAATGTTCTCTGATTGAGCTTATCAGTTTTAGCAAATGAGAAATGTTTTCTCTGAGGTAATATAGATATACTGTACATGCTCTTGCCATAGCCAAGCAGAAGAGTGCTCTTTCCCTACATCCAATTTGTATGAATTATGGTCATTGTCTAATTTAAACACCCTCTACAACAAAAGCTAATAATGTATATTATGTGTTTTCACACTATCTATGTTTTGCATGTTAATTTCCTCCATTTTATATAAAGCGCCATCGAGAACCTCCTGAATTCCACCAACTATCTTCAAAAAGACATCTGCTTTTCCATTCTTCCTGCCAAAGTGTATAATTTCATATTTTCCCCACTTTCTATTCTATCTCCTCTCTCATCCAATCTTAAATAATATTTGGAGCTTTTGTACATTTCCTTTCCTGCTTGCTTTCTCATCCAGCATCGTCAGCAGTACTTCAATGCAGTACATTTGGTCTTCTCATCTAAATCCTTGACTCAGAGCAACATTAAATTATGAATAGTTGAGATGTGACAGTGATTCCTTTGGCACTTCACGATTCCATCCTGCCATTTTATTCCCTATCCCTTCCTAAATAAATCTGTGCTAAATTTATTGCTAGAAACATCTTCAATGTCAAATAGATTTGTCAAATCTACTGTAACTGTTGATCATTAATTTACCAAATGACAGATTGCAATGCTACTGATAAATTCTTGCAATTAACCGGTTATGTATTGGCAAAATGGCTGATTTGTCATACTTTTTATTTCAAAAGTAGGAGTATTTTGCAATCTTATGCTTTGTAGGGACCTCTTTGTCACCTACAAAGGTCTGGAAGAGCAACACATTTTGAAATACCTGATCTGTATGCCAATAATCTTGGGGTGTCCAACATTTGGTCTCGTTAATTCCTCAATCTTCTTTGATGGGTTTAACTCTCATGCCTCCTCAATCACACACTCCTTAATCACTTACAAACTTAAATTCAAAAAGATGCTGTCCACCTTAGAGAATCTTTTTCAGTAAAATAATTCTCACTTTGTTTATTATTACAACTAGTCATGGAACTGAAGATGTTTTCTAAAATTCACAAAATAAAAATTCAAATGACTGGATACTTGTATCCTCCTGCAAGCCAGATAAAAGGACAATGCTTTTAAACCATCACTTCTACTATCTTTCCTCAAGTCTCATTATCACTCCAACTCCCTCTCTACCCTCTCCTTTCCTATTTCCAACTGCAGCATGGATTAAAAATGTCCAACTTCCATTTTTCCTTTACAGGTAATGACTCACCTGCATGTGATTGATGAGCGCATGAACCAGAGCCTCTCGCTGCTTTATAAAGTTCCGTCGGTTGCAGAAGAAATTCAGGATGAAGTTGGTATGATTTTTTTTTTAATGCTGTAAAACCAGGTAATGTGGAAAATGCTCAGCACCACCTTGAATTAGTGTTTCAGGCCAGAGATTCCTTGACAAGAAGATGAAACATTGATTGTAAGTCTCAGAGAGGGTTGTGGACAAATAGATAGGACAAAGGGTTTGGGAAGCAGACAAAGTCCTTTGGATGATAGGCTAGTAGGGGCAATTAGAGCAAAAGATGGTAAAGGGTTCTGGCCCAAAACGTTAACCTTTTTTTTTCTCCGACAGATCACAGAGTTCTTCCGGCAGATTGTTTCTCATTTACTCCTGATTCTAGAATCTGCAGTCTTTAGTGCAATATCTCTTGATATTTTAAATCAAGAAAATTTAGAAGCCTTGTGAAAACACCCAGACCACAGCACTGTATTGACTGAAGTTTAGCACCACTTTAAGTTGAAGCTAAAATACCAACTGTGGCAGATCCAATCAATAAAATCCTTTTAGAGGAACATTAAGTAAAATTAATGAGGTTCTGCCAGGTCTTTAAATCACTAAATATTTGGCTTCCATAAGAACATCGCCCCATTTCTTGGTATACAGCAAAAATTGTTTGTGTGAGCACCTTATTTATCTGTCGCCTCATCTTGAATATGCTTTAAGCCAATGACATGACAGCACTAAGTGCAGCTTGTATTTTTAATACAGGCAAATATATTCCACTTTTTTCACGAGAGAGGTGTTCTGATTATATTCATGCTCAAAATTTGTAACCATTGTGCCAATAGGTATTAGCTGTGATGGGAGAGACTATTGTTGCTTACAGCAATAATATTGGATTGTATTTCTAATGTTGAAATGTTAATTCTGTTTTGAGCTTAGTGCTGAGCTAAGAAAAATCTCAATGGGTAGATTGCTGCAATGAGGTTGTAATGTTTCCCTTTGCAATTACAATATTGTAAATGTCTGGCTTCAGTAGAATATTGATTAAAATCAAAAACTCAAAACCCTTGAGGTTTTCTTTTCAATTCAACATGGCGATCAGACTCTAGCAAGGATGCTTTTTCTAAAGATCTGCTTTTTGGAGACAAAGAATTGCAAATACGCTAATTATGTCAACTCTGGCAAGCCAGATAAAAGGACAATGCTTTTAAACCATCACCTCCACTATCTTTCCTCAAGTCCAGCAAAGATCAAATTTAAACAAAATCTTTAGGGGTCATTCAAATATTTCTCTGCTTTTAAAAAAAAATCTTTCACTTGATTATAGTAAATTCAATCTGAAAGGAGAGGAATTGCTTTACTGAATTCATTGTTATTTATTTAAATGAAGTAAAATTTTCAGAATTTTCCAAAATATCTTTCAGTTAAATAATGACAACCTCTACTTGTATACATGTACAGGGAAGGACAGGTGGTTTTCACATTGTAGTAAGAACAGGAGTTGAAAATACTTGACAAGTGAGACGGTGTTTGTGAAGAGATTTGAATTGACATTTTAATCTGTCATCGCAGCTAGTGAGAGTAAATCTAATTATAAGGAAGAATTGTACCTGGAGGAGTTAGGCAAAGAAGGAGACAAATAAAATTTGTGCCATTGTTATTGCCCAAGAAGGTGTTCATTGTGTGAACTCCCAGGTGAAGGAAGTTGTTGGTGGAAGAGCACTGATTGGACCTCTGTCCAAGGAAGAAGCAAAGTTTAAAGTTCAGATTTATTGCCAGAGTACATACACGATAACACATACAACCCTGAGATTCTTGTTTTCCTGCAGGCCAGACAGAATTTCTATCAGTAGTGCTAAATACTGTATTCAAAAGAGAGAATTTTAAATGAAGAAAGAAGTAAAAACTTACTGTGCAATACAGAAAAAAAATCAGTAAAACATAATGTGAAAAGTAAGAGTCCTTAAATGAGTCTTGATTGAGTTTTTGTTGAGACTATGGTGGAGGTGTTGCAACTGTTCCTGAACTTGGTGATACAAGTTTTGTAGCACCTATAACTCTTTCCTGATGGCAGCAGCGAGAACAAAGCTTGTCCTGGATGGTGTGGATCCTTGATCATTGTTGCTGCTCTCCGATGATAACGTTCCATGTAGATTTTCTCGATGGTGGGGAAAATTTTGCCTGTGATGTTCTGGGCTGTGCCAACTACTTTTTGCAGGACTTTTGGCTTAAAGGTATTGGTGCCTCCCCATACCTTTTCACTACATATCTGTGTCATTCTCAGACAATCCCAGAAGAGTGGAGATACGGGATGTTCAATGTGAAAGTTAGATGAAGAACAAGAGAAATGGAAATTGTTAGTGAAGGAAGTCTGAAGTGTCACCGATATAAGTAGGTACGGACAGGGATGAGGAAAGGAAGAATAGAATCAAAGAAGGAAAAATTAGATCTGTAGCACATTTATGCTGATCTTTTTAAAATCTGTCCTTAAATTCTATATTTCATTCATTTTCACCTGGATGCATCTGAAGTACCCTCTTTCAGCCAGCCCCTCACCCTTGGTGTCCTGACCTTTTTCATTCTCTCCTCTACATCATCCCTTCCACCCCTCTCACCCTGTACTTCTCTGCAACTTGTCTCATTTCTAACCTTTCCATGTTTCAGTAAAAGGCCATCGATGGAAAATATTCCAGCCAACTGGAGTAATATTTAGTTTCTCATCTGAGAAGCTGCACAGTCCAAATGCAATACTTCCTCTGTCTGTACATGTCAGCTTGTTAATATATGGGAGTCTGTGGTTTCTGACTCTCACATTGTGAGCATCCATTAATTCTTTTCACACTGACCTTGCATTTGTTTTCTGATTTATTAATCCTCTCCCTGACATTCCTGAGAGGTGAACAGTTCTACATTGCCTTTCTGCTCCCGACCAAGTATTGTCCTTATTGTGGAGCCTTCTGCTATAATATTCAGAGGACTGATTTTCCGTTAGGTTTGAATGTCATGTACAGTTTAACAATTAACTGCTGAGGCCAATTTTAATGCATTCCAGCAGGTTGCTCCTCGATAGTAGCGGCAAATAAAAGTCTGAGCAAGTCGTGTTTAGCAGCAGTGAAAGGTGCCAAGACCAGCAGCCTTTCTGCTCCTGACAAAGAAGTGTTCTTATTTTTGAATGCTGGCACAGTGGTTCACGCAACACTGGTACAGCATCAACAACTGGGGTTCCAGTAAGGAGTTTGCACTTTCTCCCCGTTTCTGCGTGGGTTTCCTCCCACTCTTCAAAATGAACCGGGGTTCTAGGTGAAGTGCCAGTTGACGAAGTAGACAAAGACAATGTAGGCAAACAATAATCATGACTTTTATTAGCAGAAACTCATGGTACAATAATGGAAGACAATGGGTGCATACACAGTGATACCCAAGGGGAGTGTCCTTAACAGTAGAGATGATGCACAGCCAATGTTAGTAAGGCAAGGCTTGCCGAAGGGAAGACTGACAGCCCAGCAGAGATTCACCACATTAGGTAAATTGGGCGGAACAGGCACTTGGGCCGAAAGGGCCTGTTACCGTGCTGGATTTCTCAAATTTTTAAAAACTGACTCAGAGGACTGATGTTCCTTTTAAAGCAGTAAACAATTGGAGAGTTCACCACATTGCACAACCCTTGTGCTTATTAACAAAGATTTCTTTCTGGAGACAAATGGTGTGCTGCAATCAGGATTGAGGCTGCATCAATTACAGCTTACATTTAGAACAATATAATATTACAGTCACAACCAAGATGCCTTTGCAGATTTCCAATATTTCCATATCACATAGAAGCAAGGCCATTCAGCCCAATGTGTCTGCTGGAACTCAGATATTCACCAATGTTCCTAGTTTACTGTGGCCAATTAGCATATCAATTTACACATCTTTAGGATGTGGGAGAAACCTGAATCACCCAGCACAAACCACACGGTCACAGGGAAAACATGTAAAATCCACACAAACATCACTGATACCTGGATTGCTGGAGTTGTGGACCAGACTGTAATAGCTGTGCTGCTGTCCTCTCAGGTGTCTACATCAGATCTTGGAAGCAGTGACCAGGAATATAATTTTTAACAAGTGGCTAAAGGGAATAAAATTGAATGGAGAAATTATGAGGGAATTTCAGTATTTGGATACTTGGTAGGTGATGGCTTGCATACCACTGACAAAACAGTTAAATACAGGGCTGATCACAAGAGGAGGTGACTTGGAAAGATCAAATCTAAGAACACTGTAGAGCAGGAGGAGATAGCAGTAAAGAAATGGAGCAACACTGTTTTTAATTGGTTTTAAGACCAAAATTTAAGGCAGTGACAAACAAGGTCCCATTCAAGTAGTACAGTGGATCTTAAGGTACAAACAGCAGTACATTGGATGACCTCCAGTCTACTGGAGGCAAAACAAGGGCGGAATGATTCGCACAGCGGTTAGTGCAACACCGTTACAGCACGAGGGACGAAGGATTTGAACTCCACACTGTAAGGAGTTTGTACGTTCTCTCCGTGTCTGTGTGGGTTTCCTCCGGGTTCTCGATTTCATCCCACTGTTCAAAACGTATGAGGGTTGTAGGTCATTTGGGTGTAATTGGGTGGCACTGGCTCGTGGGCCGACCATGCTGTATGTCTATATTTTCGAAAGAGAGGTAGGTAGCCGTGCTTTTGGTTGATCACGACCAGATGGGGCAGAAATAAGCATTAGAAAGAGTTAAAGGCAAGCAAGGTGGTATTAATGGCAGATAAAAATTGACATTCTTGTGATTGCACTGATGTTTGGTCTAAAAATCAACTCTTAAATGTATTTATTTCCAACTTATCAGAGGAGGTTGCAGAAATAATGACTGAGTTGGCAGCAAAGGAATGGAATTTGGGGTCTTCCTGATGATCTTTTTCTCTGCTGCCCTTCAGCCCAATGCAATAAATGACTCAGAAACAACTGAGGCCTTGACAAATAAAAGTGGATCATTACTATTTCTGTATTCCCTTCCCCCTTATAGTTAAAATTGTTCAAACTGGTAATATTTGAGGCAATGTTCTTTGCAGTTAAGTGGAGATGACTCTTGAGATCTGCACACAATTGCTTATGTCTGGTCATTGCTATTGCAGCATATCTCAAGCACGGTTTGTGTTCTTGTAGATGAGCTGCTGCAGAGGGAGAGGAGTTACATGGATGACATGATGGCAAACTCGGTCAGCGACACGCGAATTAGCTATGGAAACGATGCGCTGGTCCCTTCTCTATCCGAGACAAAAACAACCATAGAACTTCTACCAGATGATGGGGAGTTCAGTCTGGATGACCTTCAACCTCCACACCCATTTGTCATCGAATCCATCCCTGCCAACACAGAGAATGAAGGTAATAGATCAATAAGGGAGGTGGAACTGAACACTACGATGTAGGAGATAGACAATAGTTAAGTGCAGGAATGTAGTGTTCCAGGTATGTGCTTTCTACTTTTGCAAGAATAATACATCTGCAATTGCATTTAAAATGTTTTGCTTGTTTTACTATCCATTTTTTCGTTGGAAGAAAATAATGTTTAATATTGTAAAACCACCAACTGCTGGAGTGAAATTATTTCATTCTCATTTAAATCAAGTTGCAGTACACTGGATGAGAATTTAATTTGGTGTTGGGGAAAAAAATCCATAATTACTCATCAATCTTCATGAAAAATTGCATAAAATAAATTTTAAAATATCTAAATCTGGCACATATTTCTTCATAGTTCCATTTGCAGAAGTTGGTGCTTTGTATTTTTTAAATTTCTCCACAAACCAGCACATGAACTATGCTTTCTGTTCATAGCCCAAAGTGTTTTCTCACTCTCCTTCCTTTTCTCTGACTACAACAAACTGAACAAGTCTTGGACCACTGTGGACAAAATTCACAGCTACACATTATTTGGGGGCGAATGGTGGGCAAAGGTCACTTGATTTGGAGTCCCGAACAATTTCTTCACCCACGTTGTTCTCTTTTACTGCCTAAAAGTGCTGAGACTCATTGTAGCCTTTCAACCAAGATCAACTGGTCTATTTGGGCAGCATGGTTAGCGGAATGGTTAGTGCAACGCTATGACAGCACTAGTGACCCAGATTTGAATCTGGCACTGTTTGTAAGGAGTTTTTGGTTTCTCCCCTTGTCTCTGTAGATTTTCTCCAGATACTCTAATTTACTCCCACCTTCTGAAATCCTACAGGGTTAGTAGGTTAATTGGTGTTATTGGGTGGCATGGGCTTGTGGGCCAGAAGGGCCTGTTTCTGTGCTGTATCTCCAAATTTAAAAGAAAATCTCTGATGGAAATGTGGGTGTTCATGTTTAGTTTAGTCCTGCAATTAACCTCTCAGTCATTACTCGAATTTTATTGTGAAATGCCTGGATGATGTTGCCTCTCCCTCGAATAACCTCCAGTGCTATAAACCTCTGGCTTCTCAGTCATTCCCATATTTAGTCACTCCACTGCCATCCATTTCTTCAGTTCCCTGAAAGTGCTGAGACTCATTGTAGCTCTTCAACCAAGATCAGCTGATCTAATTGTATGGCACGGTTAGCGGAATGGTTAGATTTGAATCTGGCACTGTGTAAGGAGTTTTTGCTGTAATTCCTTTCCATAAAAGGTGAAAGGACTGATGTCTTTTTCTCACTGGAACATATTTTCATTCAATACTTGTTTCACTCTTTCTCATTTAGTATGCAGTTCTACTTTTATCTCCGTTAGCTAAATGGAAATGAAATCCTGGTTTGCAGGATATATTGAACTGAATTCAAATTGATAGATCTAATCTACCGTGCACTTATCTGCCACAAACACAGCTAAAGAAAGTTGATGCAGATGAGGCAAAAGGAACATGCAGCAAAAAAAAATGATGCTTAAAAACTTGAGCTTAACATTGACAGTAATGATGTTCAACCCATAACTTTCTACCCCAATGTTTATTTTCTGAAATTTTGATGCCAGAATTTTTCAGCGGCCCAGGCCATATCTACAGGAAGAGAAACAGAGTTAACTTTTGGACTAGATCTGCTGAGTATCTTCACCATTTTCTATTTTCATCCTACTTGGGAGTTTTAAAGCAATAGTTGAATAATTAGAGAAGATTTGGGTGAAGGTGAAGTGCCTTAAAAGATCAAATATTGGGAGATGGATGAGCAGCTTTTCAGCTGGTGTACATACATCAGGCCCAAATAGACTCATTGTGTGATGGGGTTAAACAAGAAAGTCTGCAGATGCTGGGATTGAGTGAAAAAAGGGCTCAGAAGCAAATCGTTGGTTACCCTCTATTTCCTATGGATGCTATGTGACCGGCTGAGTTTCTCCAGCATGTTTGTATATTGCATTCTGTGATGGGATTTTATACATCATTCTGACTCTAAATGACATAATTATTCAAGAGACAGGATAGCAGATTTGGAAATGAAGGCAAGGTTTTATGTCAGCCTGATAATGAGTTTGGACCTGTCCTCTATCCTCCTTCAACAATGTCTGCACTTTCAGGAGTAAAGTTCATGTTGACACCAGGCCATGAAAGCACAGCAACAGCTCTTCCTCAGAACTTTAAGGAAATTCTGCATGTCCCCAATGTCTCTGACCAGTTTTTATAGATGTGCAAAGAGAGGATCCTATCTGGATGCATCAAAGACCATAAGAGATTGCAGAAAGTAGTAAACGCGGCTCAGGTCATCAGCAAATCAAGCTCCCCTCCATGGACTCCCATCCATAACTCCCACTGTCTCAGGAAAGCTACTGACATATTAAAGGACCCATCCCACCCCAGATGTCCCACCTCACTTCCCTCAGGTAAAAGACACACAAGGTTGAGAACACGAACCTCCAGATTCCAGGAGTTTCTTTGCCACTTTTATCAGTCTCCTGGAAGGTCCTCTCATTGCTAAAACAAGTTACCACTGTGCTGTTTAATTGTACTTTTCTCAATACCCTGCATTTTTCCTAGTAACACAAGATAATGCACTTATTTGAGTTGCTGCAATGCTATACCCTGTTTTATTATTGCACTACCTACCTACCTACTGTATGGGGTGACTTGCCTGAAGAAGATGCAAGATAAAGCTTTTCACTATATTGTGTAAATGTGACAATAAACAGTACAATTCCCTCCCATCTTTTTTCACAAGATCAAAAAAAAAACAAGGACCCTATTGGCAGTGATGAATCCAAACTTTTGCCAACAACTTTTCATATCTCTCCTTTGATAAAGCCCTCAGTCTACATTATGGGTCGACTAAACTCACTGGTTCAGAATAAAAAGCTTTTCATCTAAATTATCATTTAATATATATATAATAAAACAGAATATGTTGGAAATACTCGGTTCAGGCTGTGTCTGTGAAGAGAAGTCGTTAATGTCTCAGGTTTTGATGTCTTCATCAAAATTGGAAAAGATTTTTTTTTTAAAAAGTATAAGTTACATAGAAGGCGATATTTCTGCTGTGATTTTGTTTTTAATCTGTTTCACAGTTGTGATGAGGGGAATGTACCTGAAACTTTTTACTGCAATGATCCCTACCCTGATTCTTTCTTCAGATTTCCAGCATCTGCAGTTTTCTTCCCGGACATTTCAGGGAGCATCCTTTTTGCTCATGTTGCCCATTCTAGACAAGTTTTTTTTTGTACACAAAAGACCTCGCCACAGTGGTTGCACACCTTCACTTCCTACGGTATTGGCAGCTGACTGCCTTTACAGAGCAGTTGCAGGGATGCTTGCTTTTGGCCATCGTAGCAGCAGGTAGTTTTCCTAAGAACCAAAACAGTTTAAAGCAGAAGGTACTGTTTCTGTTCAGGGTTAAGAATGCAACTGAACTGGCATATTTTCATGGCACGTGTTCACGACAATAAACCTGATTCTGATTTTCTCTCCCATCTCAGTTTCTTCCACAATACAATGGAGGCTGAAGAAAGGGCCAAAAAAAAGGCAAGGGGGTGGGGGTCAACAATTAAACAGTAAGATTGATCACAAGGATTGGACCCATAATTATCAGTGGGTTACTCACAGATAGACTCCTCCTGCAGACCAGTTCCTCTTTGTCAGTTCCTCTCCTCACCAAGACCAGAATTTTGTAGCACACCTTGCAAACGGTGACTCTTGAATTTTCCTTCGTTTTGATTTCAAAAACTTTTCCTCATTTATGTTTTTTATTTTAGCTTTACTCTCAACCAAGTTGATCCTCATTCATACTTTACTAGATTTCTGTACTCTTTTTAATTTTCCTACCACCTCACTTGCATCTCTATAGGAGCCCCTCCTCCCACACTTCCCATCATATCTCCCCATAATCAGTTTTCAAGCTTTATATATTTTCTCTACAGCCTCCAGATCACTTCCATAAAATGCCATGTTTGGAAGAATTCCTTCCTTTGAACCCCTGCAAGCTGTTTAAGGAAATAAAGAGTGGTGGTTGGATGGACCAAGGGTCAGGCAGCATCCATGGAGAGACACACACAGTCAGCGTTTTGGATCGGGATTCTTCATCGAGATAGACTCCCAAAGTTAAACGTGGACCAACGTTTCCCTCCATGGATGCTGCCTGACCTGCTGAGTCCCTCCAGCCTCTCTGTTCACTCAATATTCCAGCATCTGCAGTTTTAGAGTTTCTCAAGCTGTTAACGAACTTTGTTCTGTCACTTGATAAATGAGCCACCTTCAAGTGCATGTTCAACCTTTAGAACTTTGTGAAATTTGATTTATTTTCTACACATAACAATTCCTAAGGTTTCAGTGAAACAAGAACGTCTGCAGACACTGTGTTTGTCGTAAATACACAAAAGTGCTGGAGAAATTCAGTATATCCTGCAGCATCCACAGGAGAGAGACAAAGTAGTTAGCCTATGTTCCTTCCCCTGCCCCTTCTTCCCTCCTCCCTCCACCATTTTATTCACGCACCTACATTACAGCACAGAAACAGACCCCTTCTAGTCTGTGCTGAACTTTTTTTTTGCCTAGTCTCACTGACCTGCATCCAGTCCTTAGCCCTCCATTCCTCTCGCATCCATGTACCTGTCTTTTTTTTACTCAACTTGACGAAGGACTCAGGCCCGAAACATTGGTTATGTATCCTTGCCCGCTACAGGACCTACTGAGTTTCTCCGGCACTGTTGTGAATGCCCCAAGGTTACATGAGCTTGATTCTTGCTTGCCTTTCACTCTGTTTTAAAATATAAAATCTTGCAGACCCTATTTGTGGTGAAATTTTACATCTGCAACTACCAACTAATTTTTTTTTAAACCAAGGAGCCTCCTTATTTTCTTCCTTTTGCACTCATCATGGGTGCACGGTTAATTGAAACGTCCAGTTTGCACTGCATTGTGCTTTTGGATGAGCAAGGCATGTGCAAGACGACCACTGCGCAGGTTAATGTTCCAGTTTCCCAGCCACGTCACGATGCCAGCTGTTTGAATTGTTGGTTGTTGGAAAGGCCTCAATGCACTGCTCGTGCTTCCTTTTGTTGCTGCTAATTTGTCTCCCTCGCCAGTTTGCTGATTTTTTTACTTGCTCTTTTGTTTCTTTTTCCTCAATAACCATGCCCAGTTGAACCCGTTGACGCACGACCAGCACCAGACAGAGGACTTACCACTCGACCAGGTATCCGTAGGCTTGGCTTTTGACTAATGCTGATTTTGTGTGGTTTAATACTTTCTCCTTTGTTTCCACTTATAAACTGCACAGCCTGCTCTTAATAGCTAAGATGAAATGCCCAAATAAGTTGGAAGGAATTCTTGATGTGGTCAGCCAAGACAGGGGTCACTTTAGTGTCTTTTCAATGTGTAATTGGGATTTCTACCTCTCTTGACTTCACCACATCCCTTGCCTGTCTCTTGCACCCTCGAGTCTGAATACTTGCTTAGCTGACAAATCATTTTCTCTTCCCTAGCCTTGGAATTGAGGCCATTTGTAGCATCCATCAGTTAAGTAACTTGGCATAGAACTCAGCCGCATGATCTGTATTAGGTTTACTTCCGAGAGAAAGAAAACTCCTAAATGGCTCTGTATTGTACTCAGGATCTGGACTCACTGGCATAAAGATGGAGGAAATAGCCGAAGTAAAGATGGAAACTGAATTCCAGCAGGACTCTGGGTATGAGGTGCATCATCAAAAGCTGGTGAGTGAATTTATAACATGAGTGTTCGTGAAATATCTATAAGGTGTTAGAGTAATTTTACAGGTTTTAAGGGACTCCTCCTATCAAGCCAGCCTAATCCTGAAATTGCTTTGTCAGTGCTAAACTGCAGACGAACAAAACGTCTTTGTAAATTAAGAATCGTGCACCTTCTATTCTCATTTTCACTAGGCACTTGTAACTCTGGAGATGCAGGCATATATTTCAAGCACCCGGCCTCTGGTTTTATTTCCCCCTTGCTTTTTTTCTTTTCAGATGATATGCAGTTTTGCAAAGTACAGTTTCAACTGCTCTGTCCTTGTGATAGATGGATACTTGGTTAGAAATGAACTTGGTTACTTTGTGACATGTGCAAATGAATGAGTGAATCGTGTGACTGTTAAGCAAGGGGTGTTGACGGATTATGTACCATGATGGACATTGCAACTGGTGAAGGCTAATACCACTCGGAACAAAATGAGTTACTGTTAAACACAATGATAATTTGACCCACGTCCCAGCCACCAAACTTTGTTATCAATACCCAGAAATGCTGGAGGAACTCGGTTGGTCTCGCAGCGCCCATAGGAGATGAAGATATATTACCGACGTTTCTGGCCTGAGCCCTTCCTTCAAGGTATGCCCCAAACATCGATAATATATCTTCACCTCCTATGGATGCTGTGAGACTGGTTGAGTTCCTCCAGCATTTCTGTGTTTTGCTAGCAGCATTTTTGACTGCAATCAGAGTTGTGTTTCTCTCCAAACTTGTAATCCATGCCTCACATCCACTGCAGCAACTCAAAGTTTCTTCCCTGTCTCCTCCCAACATTGAAGCATTATCACCTCTTCCACATACTGAGGATCTTGACATTCCCCAATTAAACACTGTTGTGGAGGCCATTTGTGATTTACAGTAAAAGTGCCTACATCCTTTCAAAGCATTCCAGTTAGTGTCATGAACACACCAAGATCAATTGTGGAATGGAACAAACACCAATCATCAGTAAACCAGCAGAATGATAGAAAGCTTGGTGTGTAACATCATCTTGTTTAATAGTAACCCAGAGAGAGCCCAGATCAAATCTATTGCCTGCCTTTACACTGTCAATGCAAATGCCAAGGGAATAAATTGGGGAATTAGACACACATTTGGAGAGACAAAAGTTAATACATTCAGTTCTGCTGCAAATTGACTTGTATTCAAGGCAAATATATAATTAAGCTCAACGAATGGAAAATGAGAATTTTGGTTAGACTGCACTTGTATCGGTTGCCCCATTACAGTTAGGATGTGAAGGTCTTGGAGAGTACAGAGGAGATTTAATGGGATACTGCCTAGATTGGAGGATATGAGTTGTAAGGAGAGGTAGGACAACCTTGGTTTTTTTTTGGAGTGTCAAAGGCTGAGGAGAGATCTGTTAGAAGGTCACAAAATTGAGGCATTGATAAGGTACATAGAATCTTTTTTGCCAAGGATAACATTTTCACATACTAGAGGGCATGAAGGTGAGAGGGCCAAAGTTTAAAGGAGATGGGGTTTTTTTTTTAAATACATAGAGTGGTATGCACCTCGAACAGGCTGCCAGAAGGAATGGTGGAAGTGGATGCAGGGTTTTGGGACAGGGTGGAAAGAAGGGGGTGTTTGAAGGGACTGTGGATAAGAAAGGAGAAAGGGATTAAATGGGGAGCAGATTACTTGAAATTGAAGAGATTAATGTTCAAGTTAGATTAGCTCAAAGGAAGAAGTAGCCTTGAAATGTGCATTTTCCACTTGCATCCTTGTTGTTTTCAAGATGTGCAGCTACATAGGAGTAATGAGTTTACAATGTTGCTTCCTCTAGTCCTTAACTGTGGTGGTTCTGGTTTGCAGAGCTGGACGCTTTTCAAACTGTTTATTGGAACCAGTCACAAACCGTGGGTTGACCTTTCATTTATTAAATCCTCTCCCCACCTTTTTATTTCAGGTGCCTTTTTTAAAAATTCTTATTGGATACCCTTTCCTTCCAATAAATGCTGCATGGCCTGCTGAGCTTCCCAGCACGATTGGGTATTGCACTCAACCCCAGTATCTTCAGACTTTCTTGTTTAACTGTCAATTTTGGATTCGTTTCTTTTATTGTCACATACTAATATACAAAATTTTGTCTGAATTTTACTAAACAACATAATAATACACAAAATTAGTCACCTTTTTGCGTGCCGTAAGACACACAGAGGCGCCACTGGCATGCCCAACAATAAGAAAAACGAGAGTCCCGTTAGAGGCACCAAAGTGTCCGCGGATTCACCTTCAGTGCTCCCACAGCCGATCGGCGAACCTGAGCTCCTAGATCTGAACCTCCTTTACAATCAGTAATCTTTCAGTACTGACACTTGCTTCAGGAGCCCTTCTTGCCCTCAGCACCCTCTTGAATCCTGGTTCCCACAAGCCAGTCTCCAGCAGCCCTCAGCCTGGTGCAAGTCCAGTCTCCAGGAGCCTGTGGCTCAGAATTTGGAATTGTCCTTGGGAGCAAATGTAATCTGGCTATTGTGTTGGCTTAAAATTAATATGGAAGATTGACAAATAGGTTGACATTCAAAGGGGCAATCAATGAGAGAGGCGCGCATCTTCCGCAGCTAAATGATGATTGCCTCTCAGTGAGTGCTTCACAAATTTAAAAAAGAAACATCTGCCATCTGCATTACAGTAATTGAATTTCGAGGCAGCGTTAAGAAATGTATATGCATGCACAAGACTTATCAAATCAGTTGTAGTGATACAGTTTTGTGAAATGCCATAATTCTCAAAGGACAGGATTAAGTGTATTAATGAAACAGACAAGCTGCAATTTTACTAATGATATAAAGAGCTGCATTTTCAATATATGACTGGCACACATACAGGGAATTGTAAAATTCTGCACTCAGTATAAAGCTCGTCACTGATATTTCTCTGGGTAAAGTGGTAAGCTAAGGCACTGCTTCGTGAATGCGATGCCGGAAGTGTTGGATTTGGGTTATATTTATGTGTCTTTGTAGGTGTTTTTCCCAGAGGATGTTGGATCAAATAAAGGAGCTATCATTGGTCTCATGGTTGGAGGTGTTGTCATAGCAACGGTGATTGTCATAACTCTGGTCATGCTGAAGAAGAAGCAGTATACATCTATCCATCATGGGGTTGTTGAGGCAAGTAATTAATCAGCCACTTAAGTCCGAGTAAGCCTTGGAATCATACTCATTATATTCGCGTTTATTCTTTTTCTCCATCAGCATCCTTCTTCCCCCAACCTCTCTGGGGTTTTGATTGATTACTCAGCTGTCACTGTCTGATGTCAGGCCGGAGTGCACATTTTTCATGTGCGTCATGCAAGTGATTTGTCCTAGAAATTCTCATTGCTCATCTCAGCTCAGAAACTGTTGCTGTGTTGTGGCTTCCAGGGTGCTCTGTGCAAACCTGCAGTGCAGGGTTGGCAGTGGTGCCGTGTGCATGAAATGCAGGGATGAGATGCAGCTTGTCACACTCGCAGTGACTTTCCCTCTTTACATCCATGCTTTGCAGCAGGGGTCTTCCTATAGAGGGAAGAGAACATTTTTCAGTGGCTAACTAAACCCTGGTCTCTGAAAGTCAAGAAACAAGCAGCAAACCCAAGTCTAGTTTTCTAGGTTCGTATCCACTAGAAATCCTCTGGTGCTTTACACCATGTTTCAAGTGTCACCCAGCAAGATATCATGTTTGGGGCATTGCTATTTGGCCACCCTACATGCCTGCACTGAGCATCCAACACACAAATGGCTCACTTGACTTGCTAAATATCTGCTGTTATCTTCCATAGAGTTGCCAGATTTTTTTTAACATCGGCTATTTACAACCTTGTTTTGGCTTTAGCTTTCCCTTAGGACTCTACTCGAAATTTATGGGCCCCTTCCCTGTGATGTGGTCGTTTTTGTTTCTTCTGTACTTCTCTCCTACCGACTGCATTTAAAAAAAACACAAAAACTATTTGTTACGTGAGGTGAAAATAAAATTAGGCTTTTACTGAAATGTGCTCTTCCCCTCAGGGAGCCGTAGGGATCCCATTGAGAATGACCGCTTTACAGCACAGAAGGAAGCCAATTCAGCCCATCAAATCCATGCTTGCTCCATTTTCCCCACCTATTCCCTTGCCAACTAAATGCCAGTTATGTATCTTTACCTCCTGTGGATGCTGCGAGACCTGCTGAGTTCTTCCAGCACTACTGCATTTTTACTCATCTGCCAACCAATGCTTCTTGGGATGTAGAAGGAAACCAGAGTATCTGGGTAGAAGGAGAGAGGGTCATGTGTCCACAAGGAGAACATGCTAACCTCACCTGCACTGGTCCAAAGCTCACAGATTGGACCCAGTTCACTGGGGCTATGAGGCAGCAGATTTACCTGCTGCGCCAACAAGTCACCGAGATGTGATAGAAATGAGGGGGAAGAGCTCAGGCTTTTACCGGTCAAAGTTTTCTCATTCCTATTTATCAGCCAAACCTTCTGCCTAAAACTGGAGTCCTGTCAATTACGGTGCCTATTTTCACTCCCTTGCCCCTCCCACTTGCAGCCATTTCAGCTGAGGTCAGCCATCTGTACTTAGAGCAGGGAATCTACCGCAGCTCTTTCAACATGGCTGAGCACAGAACTGAGTAACACATTTTCATGTTATTAACAGGCGTCTCCAGGGACACTACTAGAAGCTTGAATAAGTGAATGCAGATGAGAACCATCATTTAGAATCTCTGTGCTATATCATTGTACACGGTAGCACATTGTTCACTGCTCCATCCCTGTTCACAGCAGCGGCGTGTTGGGAATGCACTCTCTCTACACACAGAAGCAGTGTGAAGTTCCGTGCTCTATCCCTGTACACAGCAGCAGCGTATTACCTTGAAGATGGGCTCAGGCCTCCTATGGATGCTGTTGGACTGGCTGAGTTACTCCAGCATTTTTGTGAACTAACTACAATTGCAGTATCTGCGGACTTGCTTGCTTCACTTATATGGCCTAACCAGTGGTTTGTAAAGTTACGACATCACATTCCGACCTTTGCCTTCTTTGCTCTGACCAACAAAGATTGTGATACTTTTGCCAAGTTGCCTGCCAGCAGTCTTTGAAACCTCTTGCCTTGTGAGGATGATTGCAAAGAGCAGGGTAATGATGGTGATTGGTAGTGAGAGACTTAAACTCAGTACTTTGTGACAAGGTGTTGGTGTTATGGGATGGGAGTACTGTTCAGTCTCTCAGATGATCAAGCTGGAGGGACCCAGAGTCAGGCAGCATCCTTGGGTAGAAATAGCCAGTAAACATTTCAGATCAGACCCTTTATCAAGATTAAAAGGAAGCGGGTGACAAGTTGTATCATGGGGGCAGGGAGAGGGGGAGAAGATTGAGGTGATAGTTATTGAACAGAAGGAGGGAGAGGTGGAGACCATTGAGAGGGAGGAAAAGTTAAAGAGAACAAAGATGGAAATCGTGAAACCAGATAGAAGTAGGGGCTGAAACACGAAAGTCCACAGATGCTGTGATTGTCGTAAAAACACAAAAATGCTGGAGGAACTCGGCTGGTCTCACAATATCTATAGTAGAGATATTATTACTGATGTTTCGGGCCTGAAAGGTGGAACAATTGATGTTCAGGCCAGTATCTCTGATGCTGAGTTTGAGAATGCATTTTGTTATCATTCCAGTATCTGTTGGAATGTGTAGGAAACATCAGGAAGCAATAAGCAAATAGCTATAACTGGCAGTCCAAGACAGGCATCAGTCTGCTTCCATTATTTTCCGCACACTCAGCGAACGTTCTCTTTCCCCGCTGCAGGTTGACGCTGCTGTAACCCCAGAGGAACGCCACCTCTCCAAGATGCAGCAAAACGGTTACGAGAACCCCACTTACAAGTTCTTTGAACAAATGCAAAACTAAAGGGTGCTTGTCCTGAACGGTAGTCTAATCTCCCAAGCTGGACAGCATACGATAACCCGTACCGTGTGGTGTGCAGTTTGCCCGAGACACTCGGTGTACCATTGTTCTGCTCATTCTCGCCTTTTTTGAACAGCTGTGCTGTAACACAAGTAGATGCCTGAACTGGAAGAAGCGAAAATTCAGAATCAAAATAATGTATTCTCGATGAGCATTTTAACTGTTTCACTACATGATTATTAATGAATGTTTTTTGTGAATTGTTAGGAATTCCCTGTCCCTTCTGCATGATCTTGGTCTCCTACCCAGTTGCTATTTATCATGTAGGTTGTTAGCCAGTTGTATTGTAATCTTGTGATTTTGTGCAGATTATGAAGTCCTTTTTAAATTGCAACACGCTATTAACATTTGTGCTGAATGATTGCAAGGGGTAGGGGTCGTGTAGGTGCTTTTGTCTTGGTCGATGGAAGCTGCTTCGCAGCTCAGCAGATACCATGCTGGTTTGGTATTTTCTTTATTTTTGTTTTATTTCGGGAGGGTGGGGCTGGGGTTGGATGGAAATGACGGCAAAGTGAGGAGAAAAAAATTGCAGGCTTACTATGCAGGTAATTGTAGTGTTTATTGGTTATTCCAGGTAATACATCGGAACAATTTTTTTTTCCCTTTGCAAGAGAACTGCTGTTGAACTGAATCTTCTTTGATGCTGTACAGTGTCTGTGAGCTACAGAATAAAAAAAAATATGGCTGGATCCTGTGCCTGTGGTTTGTGTGCCATTTTCAGAGTCGTTCACTTAAGGATCTTTTGCCCATATTAACCTTGGATTCTTTTTTCAGAATGTAACTGTGCTAGTAAGACCCTGTAACTTGCATACTCCTGTGGCAGAGTACGCACCTTCATGGGGTCATGCTCGAAACCGATGTATATACTGAGATGCACTCTCAGTGGTAATATGGGTTGTACAGATGTAGCTTTAAGAATGGCTTTCTACAATGTATTACATAAATAAATTTAACACGATTCTTAATGAACCTTCACATGATTTGGTGTTTTTTGTGTGTGTGAACAACTTTGGCATCCTTGCTGACAGTCATGAAGTTTTGGACCAATGAGAAACCTTGGGTTTCAAATTTTAAAAAGAGCAGCACGACACTGTTACAGCGACCAAGTTTTGAATCCTGCATGGTCAGTAAGTAGTTTGTATGTTCTCCTCCTGTCTGCGTGGGTTTCCTCAAGGTGCTCCGTTTACCGGGATTTGAAGGTCAATTGGGTGCGTTTGGGCAGCATGGGGCACATGGGCCGACAGGGCCTGTGACCACGCTATATGTCTTTTTAAAAATTTAAATGACAGGCAGCATCCAGGGGTACAAGTGGTCAATCAGCATTTGGGTCAAGTGGTAATACCAAGGGGGTAATAATCTGGAGAGGGACTAAGAGGTGGTACAATAGGCAGAGAGACCACTGGGAGGGGATTTAGAATTGATGCAGGCCTTTCAAATAAACTCCTTTAACTAAAAGCCCTGGCTGAAGCAATTCGCACTGCCTAAGAGCATTGGTAGTTGTGAACATGACCAGGGCCTTTATGGGCAGTAGTTTCCATTGAGAACATCCAGAAGAGGCGGTGTCTCAAGAAAGCAGCCTCTTTCCTCAAGGACCCTCACCACCCAGACCATGCCCTCTTCTCACTGCTACCGTCAAGAAGGAGGTACAGGAGCCCGAAGACAAACAGTACAGAAACAGCTTATGAATGGACAATGAACCTCAGACACCTCATTTTCTCTTTTTTGCACAAATTTATGTATTTTTAAATATCACAGTAATATTTACTCCTTGGTGCTTCTGCACAACTATAAATTTTGTGATATGTTCATAACAATAAACTGTGATTCTGAAACCGCCGTGCGGTGATTATGGAACCTACCCCCTGTCAGAATGATGGAAACGGCATCAAACAGGACTTATGAATGGGAATTGGATTGGCATTTGTGATAAAATATTTGAGTGATTGAGGGTAACAGCATGGAAACAGGCTCTTTAGCCCGACTCAAACCTGCTGACCAAGTAACCCACTTGTCTCAGTTTAGCCCACGTTCCTCTAATTCAAAATAAAACCTTTCCTGTCCATGTACCTCTCTTAATTTGTTGGGCTGTGGTGAAATAGCGGGAGGATGTTACTCAATAAATGAGTGAATTACATGCCCCACACCCCTATACCTGGTGATGTCATGGGCTGTAGCTTTTCAGAAATCAGGACAATTGAAGGCAGCCTTTAGCAACCTCTTTTCATCTATACCCGCGCCCCCTCCCCCAAGACTCTGCTCAACGTCTATGAGCCCACTGTGAAGTCTGTGAAGCAGTCAAGCTTTTACAGGCTACATAAAAAAATTATATTACGTGAGGTGAAAAGAAAATGAGGTTTTTACTTTAAGTGTGTCTCCAATGAGCATAGCTAATGCAAAGGATTCTTGAAGACTGTTAACTCCATGGACATGACAGCTAGTGGGATATGGAACCTACAAAGAATTTTTGGAGGAACTCGGCAGGTCACACACCATCCATGAGAAGAAAAGGTCAGGCACTGTTTCATGTGCGAGTCCTTTATCAAGAGTTCCTCCTCCTGCAACAACTCATTGTTTGCCCAGAATTCCAGCATTTGCATTTCTCCATGGCAGCTAGTGTCCTAGGTATATTTCAATTTTTACTCTAGTCTTTGGTGAACTTTCTAATCAGCTCAATCTGGCCAGAGAACGGCAAATCTGAAACAATGGCAGCACAGTTAGCATGGTGCTATTAATTACAGAGCCAGTGGCCCGATGCTGTCTGTCAGGGGTTTGAACCCCCCCTCCCTGTGTCTGTGTGGTTTTTCCCTGGGTGCTTTGGTTTCCTCCCACCCTCCAAAATGTATGGGGTTCGAAGTTAATTTGGGTGTAATTGGGCACCTTGGGTTTAAATAGCCAGAATCATTTTTTTAAATTTAAATTCTGAAGTCTGTTTAAATGTATACAAGACAGAGAGACTGTTGAATAGATGGGGAGAAGGCAGGTAGGTGGAGCTGAGTTCACCGCCAGATCAGCCGCTATCTCATTGAATGGGCCGGATGGCCTGCTCCTGTTCCTAATGTGCTTTTGAGGATGTCCTTACCCCTTGCAATATTAAGCACCCATGGAAGGGCATTTGTGGCTCTAGATTGGGGACCCTTGGCTTCAGATACAAAGACTGCCCCTGCACTCACTGAAGGGCAACTGAAGTGTTTGTTGGGGGAGCACTGATGGTGGCTAACATGAAATTGATCAGACAACGACCCCCGATGGATTGTTTGAATTCAGAAAACAATTAGAAGAGCCATGTTTGACTCTTCTATTAGATTTGGAGAAAGTTGGTGCCCATTCATACAATATTTTTGCATCTTACAAATTCTAATGTTTTTTGGAATTGTCCCTTCCTGATACCATCAAATTGATCTTGTGGGCGAGAACCAGGCTTCTTATGTTTGATGAATGTTGTTCCATTAGGTTTTTTTTTGTGTTGTTTTTCATATTTTTAAATATAATCTGAATTATTTTTCTTTGACTATATTTAAGGGGAGATGAAGACACTATTTATCTTCCATTGGTTGTTGTATACTAGGATCCTTATTCTTTCTGTGCACTGTCTACTGTATGTTTCATATTATATTAAAATTCAATATAAAGATTCAATATAAAGATTGAAAAAGAAAGAGAAATACCTCTGCAATGATGGTCCAACATTGTCTGAAGGTGCCTTCCTTCTCAGAATTAAAATATATTCAACAGTGGGCCATGGTCCTTTGAATACAGTGACCTTGGGGTGGGGTGGGGGGGGGGGGGGGGGGGGGGAATTGGAGATTTAAGAGTGCAGTTCTCCCTTTCAGACAAACCCTAAGAGCTTCCAAGTTGTGTCTGAGGCCTCGGCAGTTCAGGATTTAAGTTTCCTTTATTATCATGTAATAATACAGAACATGTAATATTACATGGAATTGCCTTCTGCCTACCGTAAAGCAGACAAAGTGTTGCCCAGTGTTCCATAATGTAAAGAAGAGAAGCAAAAGAGTCCATTCAGAGTCACTGAGTGTCCGTGGATTCACCTCCAGCGGATACTCAACCTCTGCAGCTGCCAACCCGATCTTCTGGATCCAAACCTCCGAAGCAATGAGGAAACCTGAGGCCCTTCGGGTCCCCTTTCTGCCCTCGGCACCCTCTCGAATCCTGGCTCCGATACCTGGATCCCAACCGGTCTCCAGCAGCTCGTGCCAGTCCCCCAACCGCAAGTTGCCCGTAGTCTGTGTGGCTCCCTGGCTGGTCTGCTGCTGTGATCACGTTCCCTGGAGGGTGGCCTCCTCTTCTTCTCCTTCTCAATGGGGAGTGTTCTGCCAATCTCTGGTGCCCTGTACCGGTTCTATGCAACCCCTTGTGGCCACTGCAGAGCAAAGGTGCCACCATCTTGGGCACAGACCCATGGTTGAAGGATTTTAGTTTTAACAGACCATTTAAATCCTGCATGGAGCTGCCAGCAGTGGGACTTGGAGGTTGAACTTTTCAGAACAGTGCTGTGTCACCTCTCTCCCAGATCCAGAGAAAGTGCTGCCTTATAGCAGGTCCAACAGCACAGGCATTTTTCTTCCTCTGGCACCCCTCCCCACCTGCCCCCTGTAGTATTTGTTCCTTTTCTTTCTAGGCCAGTGAATATACTGTTAGCACCCCAGCATCCCCAACACTCCAGCCTCCTGCTCTCATTTGCTTTCCATGAACTATAATCAACAAATCTAAAACTGAGAGGAGGGGGACAGAGGTGTGGGGAGGATAAAGATCTGCTGGAGAAACTTGGCGGGTCGAGGAGGAGATAATGAATGCCCACTGTTTATCTCCCCCTTTGCACAGTCAATGAGGACGGGCTTGTAGGGGATTGGTGAACCTGGAAAAAGGAAGGGCTGACGGACAGATGGGGATGGTCCTCCCCAGCATCCCACCCTCCCCATCTGCGGATCAACTCTCCCTGAGTCAGAGATTGTTTTTTATATCCCAGGTTCCAGGATTTGCAATCTCTCTTGCTTCCCGAAACTGGCAAAATGCCACAGGTCAGGCCACATCTGTGGCAAGAGCAACAGTAAATGCTTCATATCAAAGCCTCTTTTGTTAGAACAGATTGATGAAGGATCACTGACCCAAAGAATTAACTGTTTCTCTGGCAAGGCGACCATGCCTGCTGAGGCTTCCCAACATTTCCGGACTCCGGAAGCTCTGATTTAATTTAATTTAGACATACAGCACAGTAACAGGCCCTTTTGGCCCACGAGCCCGTGCCACCCAATTGACCTCGAACTCCCCCCCCCCCCCCACCCGGTACATTTTGAACGGTGGCCGGAAACCAGAGCCCCCAGAGGAAGCCCACGCAGACATGGAGAGAAGGTACAAACTCCTTACAGACAGCATGGGATTCAAACCCCAGACCCGATCGCTGTAACAGCGTTGCGCTTACTGCTACGCCAACCGCAAGTTTCTTGATTTTCAGCGACTGCAGTTGACTACCTCTTGAGAAACTTGGAGATTAATCTCAGCACCCTGGGATCAAGGAGTATTGTCTTCAACATTCTTATATTGTGAAATAAAACAGAAAAGGGGTGGTGGAGGCTGAAACATTTGGGGCATTTAAGAGACTCTTAGGCACATGAGATGCAAGAAATATAGAGCGTTACAAGGTAGTGGGGGGTTAGGAATAAACTTTTTTAAGGACTTTATAGGTTGGCACAATATTTTTGGTTTTTCTTTCTTAAGTGCCATATTCTCCACACCTTTATCTTTTACTTGTTTATCTGGGGCTTTGCTTTTTCTTCACTTTTTCTCTTCTTTTCTGGAGAGGGCTGGTATTCTCCTACCGTCCACTACTCCATCATGTGACTCCTCCTCGGGTTGGCACAATATTGAGGGGTAAAGGGCCTGTACTGTGCTGCTGTATTCTATGTTCTAAAATATATTACATTTAATTTACGTTAGTCTACCCATTAGGAGAAATTGCCCAGTGCCCCTTACCGTGAGAGAAAGAGAAGCAAAAGAGAGTCCTCTCCAGAGTCACTGAGTGTCCATGGATTCACCTCCAAGCGCTCCCACAGCCACACAGTGCAAACCATTAGCAAGCCTTCAGTGCCCTCAGCACCCTCAGCCTGCATGGGTTCCTCGCCTCGAGTCACCAACAATCCCGCCACCTGCAAGTAAAGAGAGATGGAAACAGCGGAATCTGGTGAGGGGGGGGGGGCGGTGGAGTTACCCAAAATTAGAAAAAAAAAATAATGTTGATGCTGTTAGGTTCAAGGCAATCCAGGGTAGGTCGTTGCTCAATTTATGTTTAACCTCGCACTGACAATGGACGAGGTTGAAGACAGAGACATCACTGTAGGGATGGTGAGGGGAGATAGAATGGTCGTCTACAGGAAACTGAAGCTTAGACCCACAGACAGCATAGGTATTCAGTAAAGCAGTCACCTGTCCTGTGCTTGGTCTCACTGAAGTAGAGGAGGCCACACCAACTGTACTGCCTGCCGTACATCAGGTCAGATGCTGGCCAGGTAAAGCTCTGCCTCACCTGCAAGGTCTGTGTGTGGCCCTGGATGGAGGCAAGGGAGGGGGAAGTTTCGCACGCCTGCCGATACAACAGAAACAAAAATCTTTCCTTTCCTTACCCTGCAAATTGCCAGGTAATCTGTTGCGGCTATTAAAGCAAAAAAGAGAGGCGAAGGAAGACTCCCTTCAGGGATATCGAGTGGATGTGAATCTCACCTTCTCTGATATCACTGCCTCCAGTGCCCCTGTAACCTCCTTGGCCGGATGCCCTGGTGGTCAACCTTGAGAAATCCATCTCATGCCCCTCGGCTCCTGGTTCTGAGTCCCTGAAGTGTTGAGAAGCAGCCAGTGCCAAAGGCCTCTCGGGAGATCTGCTCATTTTGATTAATTAGACCCAAGAGTTAACAGGCTAAGTCAGCATTTCCACCCAAACCTTGATCAAGCTGGAGAAGCAGCTGTCTTCTTGATCCACAATTCAACATGTGCGTCAGCCAGCCACCTTGTACGTGTCACACTTGATAGAGGTTAACAAGAAGTCTGCAGGCGCTGTGGTCTAACACACAAATGTGCCAAAGAAATTCAGCAGGTCACGCAGCATCCAGAGGAAGTACAAGTCAGTTGGCGTTTCAGGCCTCAGCCCTTCCTCAGGGGTGCCGAACATCAGGCAGATTTCTGAATTGGTGGGGGCAAAGGGAAAGGGGGAGGAACACAAGTTAACTGGCAAGTGGTAATGCAGGGAGAAATAAGGTGAGGAGTGATGGGGGCAGAGGGCTGAAGACAGATAGCTCTCTGATAAGAGAGAGAAGGGGGTAGGGAGCTGGATGAAGGGAAATAGAAGGGGAGGGAAGGAGGGATGGTTGATGGGGTGGAGGGGGGAGGTTACCAGAATACCAGAGAAGTTGATATTGATAATGACTGGATGGAGATTGCCTATACCAGTGGTTCTCAATCTTTTTCTTTCCACCCACATCCCACCTTAAGCAATCCCTTAATAATCACAGAGCACCGACGGCATAGGGAATACCTAAAGTGGGATGTGAATGGAAAAAGGTTGAGAACCACTGGCTTAGATGGAAAACAAGACCTCTAAGTTCAAATTTATTGTCAGAGTACATACATGACATCACATACAACCCTGAGATTCTTTTTTCTGCGGGCCAGGCAGAATCACTACTTATTGGTAATGGGGAAAAAAAAAGTATTCAATGTACACATGTAAACAAATAAAGAAATGTAAACAAACTGTGCAATACAGAGAGAAACAAATCAATAAAATGCAAAAGTAGGAGTCCTTAAATGAATCTGTATCCACTACCTTTTGCAGACTTTACGCTCAGGAGTATTGGTGTCCCCACAATGTCAGCGCCAAGGCGGGGGGGGGGGGGCATTCGCAGGCATTGCCCCCCCCAAACAAGGTATTATGACCCCCACCCATGCTAGGGTGGCCAGACATCTGGTTTTAGGACAGACAGACCAGACCCCATTTGGGGTATAGGGGTAGAAAGGGGACGCTTGCCATGTTAAATGTGATGTCCTGGGGTCCGCAGGCCATGCGTGGCCATGTTTCTTCTTGCGCGAATACGCTAGTGCTATTTCTTACAGCAGGAGGGGGAAGTGACATTAGGCCATTGCACCAGCCGCCACTAGCGCATGTGCACAAGAAGAAACATGGTTGTGCACAGCCGACGGACCCCAGGATGCCACATTTAACATGATAAGCGCCCCCACTGGTTACCCTAATGCCAGCCCCTATGACTTGTTCTAGCGCCAACCCTCTGACCCCATACCAAATTGTGATGCAGCCATCAACATACTTTCTACCACACATCTGTTGAAATGTGCCAGGGTTTCTGATGTCATAACAAACCTCCTCAGAGTTTTGCCTGTGATATACAGGGCTTGTCCACTTTTTCACTTAGAGGTATTGCTGCCCCTAGCGATTGGATACACACAGGTGCCCAAAATGAACTCAGAATTCTTGCTAACTCCTCTCCCTCCTCTTCCCATGATGCAAAGATACCTTAAGACATTGTGATGAACGGAGAGCCCAGTGTTTACATTACTTGACTAGAAAGGAAAGCCTGAGGCACTGATCTTATGACAAGAGTTCAAATCCCACCACAGCAGCTGATGTTTTTAAATAACTCATGAATAGAGATCTGCTCTCAGAAATAATGACCATGAAAATCTTGGTTTGTGTCCTTGAGGAAGGAAAATGGATGGAAATTGTCGTCCTCATTGTGACCTTCAACTTCTTAGTCCATTCATAGGGGTAATTGGAGATGGCCAATAAATGCTGGTTTGGCTATCCACAACCCACGGATTTTTACTACAGTATAGAGGGAGGCCATTCAGCCCATCAGGTCTGTGCCAGCTCCCGGGGAAGCAATCCAATCCGAGCCATTCCCAGTCTTTCCTCTTTCACTGAAACTCAAACGTTTTCCTCTCATGTGTCCAGTAACTCTTTTTATTTGGCTCTTACTCACATTAAGGGGTCATTTACTGTGGCCATTATAACCTACCCTGTTTCCATGTCTTGGTGATGTGGACAGAATACTGTACAGCCACAGGAAGCAGCTGCAATCTTCACACAGACCTCTAGAACTTGAACTAGCTATCACATGGCCAGCCATGATAGTATTGAATGCAGGATCAAAGGGCTGAATGTCCTTTTCCACCCCTATTTCCTACAGTGTGATGATATTTTCTCTGCATTCACTGTGCCATCACTCTCTGATACTTGAGATCTCTCTTCAAACAATATGTCCATGAAATGTCTGAGAGGCTGGTTTAAAGTCTCACTGGGGCAGGCAAGATAGGTGTGTCCAATGATAACAGTGTCCAAAGCAAACATTAGAGGACATCCGCTTAAGGTGAGGGGTGGAGGTTTATGGGAGATGTCATGGGTAAGCTTTTTCACACAGAGTGGTGGGTGCCTGGAATGCATTGCTGCCAGAGGCAGTGGTGGAGGCTGGTACAATAGGGGCATCTAAAAGACTCCGAGGCAGGCATACGGATGAAAGAAAAGTAGAGGGTTATGGATGCGGGATGGGGAAGGTTTCGATTGTTGAGTGGGTTTACATGGGTCGACACAACATTGTGGGCCAAATGGCCTGTACCGCGCTGTAACGTTCTAGGTTGAAAAGTGTGCTGGACTGTAGTACAAACTCAATGACCGGACAGGGTGGGAGAGACGGTAACTCCGACCCGAGTGAGGGTCTCGTGACTGTGGCAGGACGTGAGATCAGTCAGTAGACAGCGCCGGTTCTGCTGCGGTGAGAATTGTTCAGCAGACAGAAGTAAACACATTTTGTCTAATTATGTACATGACAATTTAATTGTGAGATCAGAATGCCATGCGTAGTTATGTTTCCTGTTTATTTGTAACAAAGGAAGCAGTGGAGTACAAATTAAACTGGTTGTAAACAATAAAATTTCCTTTAAGGATGTTGCCCCCCCCCCCTTAAAAGAAATAGTGTATATCATGGCTAATGTGATTTATGGTGTGAAAAATAAAAAAATTTAAAAAAAAAAAAAAAAAAAAAAAAAAAAAGGATGTTGCCCCTTTAAGGCTCATTGAGTTTTACAGGACAGAAGCAGATCATTCAGGCCCAACTTCTCCGTCAATCAAGTTCCCCTAACTGAGCTAGGCCCATTTGCCTGCATTGGACCCAAACCCAGGTCCCTGACTGAATGTCCTTTAAATGTTACAATCCCACTCACCTCTGTCACTTCCTCGTTCCACCATCGCCTATGACCTGCCTGTCCCCCCGAGCTGCCACTGTGCTTTGTAGTAAACTCCGGAGAATGAATGTGATAACTTTGAGCTCATTATAACTCAGGTGCACGTCCATAAACTCTACAGGAGCTGTGGTAGAGATTAAAAAGTTAAAGAACTCACTGACCACAGTGCATTTTACTCTCTGCACTGCTTCAATCTTTGTCATCCTGGAGTTGGAAGTTACCCAAGCTCTGATTAATTTTTTTTAAAGTACAAGACATAGCAGCAAAAAAATAGACTATTCAGCCCATCGATTTAATCATGAGCGGATCCATTTTCCCACCCAGCCCCACTGCCTGGCCTTCTCCCCATAACCTTTGATCCCTGGCTAATCAAGAACCTCTCAATCTCTTGCTTAAATACACCCAATGACCTGACATCCACAGCCACCTGTGGCAACAAATTCCACAGATTCACTGCCCTCTGGCCGAGGAAGTTCCTCCACGTCTCTGTTCCAAACAGATGGCCATCAAACCTGAAGTTAAGCCCTCTTGTCCAAACATCCATCACGGGAAACAACCTTTCTACACCTCTCCACACCTTTCAACATTCAAGATGTTTCATTGAGATCCCCACTCATTCTAAATTCCAACGAGTGCAGGCCAAGAACTGTCAAGTACTGCTCATACTATAAATCTTTCATTCCTGGAATCATCCTTGTGAACACTCTCCAATGTCAGCACATTTTAAATGAGGAGCCAAAACTGCTCACAATGCACATTACAGCACAGTACAGGTCCTTCGGCCCATGATGTTGTGCTGACCCATGCAATCCATCTCCTCACACCTATAACCCTCTATTTTCTTGCATCCGTGTGTGCTTCTCTAAGCCTTTTGAATGTCCCTATTGTACCAGACTCCACTTCCACCACCAGCAAGGCACCCACCACTCTCTGTACAAAAACAAAAGATGATATTGCTCGTGTCATAGAACAAGGCAGCACGCTACAGGTCCTTTGGACCTCGACTCATATATTCCTTCCTAACAATAAAAAGTACCAAGCCCTCCTTAGCCCATAACCCTCTATTTTTCTTTCATCCATGTGTCTGTCTAAGAGTTTCTTAAATGCCCCCAATATTTCAGCCTCCAGCACCACCATCCCTGGCAAGGCATTCCAGGCCCCCACAACTCTGTGTGTGAAAAAGCTTACCTCTCATAACTCTGTACACATGTCCTCTGGTGTCGATTACTTTTGTTCTGTAGAATATTCAAATAGGGAGACTGTGCAGGGTCAGTTTAATCTTCTGCTCCTTTTGTAGAGTAAATTATCAGGGACTCTGAAGATCTAGGATCAGGAGACGTAGCTGCTACCTCCTTCAGCAAATGCGCAGGGTTGTCCTAGAGTCTCTGGCTTGACTTTGCTTCTGGGTCAGTACAGTGGAAGGCCCACTCTAGAGACTAGAACTCAAGCCTCGCGCTGACCTTTCCAATAGTGGTCAGATAGAGATCCCTTCTCTTGGGGAAGACATTGAACCAACTTCTCCTGCCTACTCTCCTGTGGACTCAGAAGGGTCTTTAGCTCTATTTTGGATGGTAAAGAAGATATTAGACACGTTCGCCTTCATTGGTAAGAACATCGAGTGCAAGAATTGGCTGCCACATTCCAACTCTACAAGACAGTGGGGGGGGGGGGGGAACCACATGTGAAGTAATATACATTTAGACATACATCATGGTAACAGGCCCTTCCGGCCCACAAAACCTTGCTGCCCAATTATACCCAATTGACTAACAAACCCCATACATTTTTGAAGTGTGGGATTCAATCACAAAGAAGTCTCAGCAGCGGCTATACTTCGTGAGAAATTTATGGAGATTTGGTATGTCAGCCAAGACACTTGCAAATTTCTACAGCTGTGTTGTGGAAAGCATTCGGACCAGTTGCATCTGTGTCTGGTACAGGACAGGAAAATACCACAATGGGCACCAATCTTCACTCCATTACAAGAGGTGGTGTCTTAAGAAAGCAGTCTCTATCCTCAAGGACCCTCACCACCCAGGCCATGCCCTCTTCACCACTCCTACCATCAGGAAGGAGGCAAACATCTAATGGTACAAAAAAAAAGCTTCTTCCCCTCCGCCGTCAGATTTCTGAATGGGCAATGAACCACAGACACAAACTCAGTTAATTTAGAGCAATTTTACACCTGTAATGCTGCCAGAAAACAATGAATTTTGCAATACGTTCATGACAATAAATTCTGATTCTGAACTTGGGCACCCAGAGTAAACCCATGTAGGTCACAGGGGAGAACATACCACCACTACCAGACAGCGCCGGATAGTGTTGCAGTAACTGCTTCGCTAATGTAATCAGATTTCCCATCTATAGGAAGTGTCAGCCGTTTGGGCTTGGGGAGGAAGGAGCAGGTTGAGCAGCAGTGGTGAGGCAAAGAGGAACTGCCAGTACTTTGGGTCAAACCCCTTCATTGAGACTGATTGTGGGGAGGGGTGGGGACCGTGACAAGGAGTAGAGGGTGGAAGGGGTGAGAAAGAGGCCAGTGGGGGATTGGCAGATCAGAGGGGAGGGTGAAGGATGACAGAGTGGTGGAGCTGGGTGGGGAAGGGAGAGGTAGAGTTGGGGGTCAGGTTATTCCTAGGTGTCAGAAAAAAATTTAAAAAAAAACAGGAAGGCAGATGGACCAGGGGATGGTGAAGGTGGAGAAAGCCGGCCATGGGAACAAAGGCTGGTACTGGTGTGATGGCAACCATTTGACCAGAATGGTGAGGGGGATCCCAAGGATGAAACACAGGGATGATGGAACCAGGAGCGGAACAGTGTGGGGGAGAAGGGAGAGATAGAGTTTAAGAGAGAGAGAGGGAGAGAGATGAGAGAAAAGTAAGAGAGAAAGTGAGAGATGAATGAAAAGTGAGAATGAGAAAGAGAGAGAAGAAAGTAGAGAAATAAAAGAGAGATGAGAGAAAAGAGAGCATGAGAGAAAGAGGTGGGAGAGGGAAAATAGAGAGAAACAGGAGAAAAGTGAGAAAGTGTGAGAGAGGGAGAGAGATGAGAGAAACGTGAGAGCAAGAGAGAGAAAATGAAGAGAATGACAAGGGTTATTTGAAATTGGACAGCGGGTTCAGGACGTGGGTTAACCCACAGCTGTTATAAGCTGATGAGGGAGGGGGGGGCGAGGAACGAGGGAGAGGGTTTCTGCTTCTTCGTCGTCGTTGCAGTGATGGTCCCGGAGGGTTGGGACTGCTGGCGGTGTGTTAGTGCATTTAACCACCCCTGTCATCTATCTTCAGACTCACGTAACCCGAGAGACACAGAAAGAGCTCAGGAGGAATCAACCCTGCCCGACAGTCTGGCTGCAGATCCCTGCACTGCCCTGAGTGACAGGTGGCTGCTTATTAGTCAGACTGCCAATGAGATAGATCCACCTCTGCCACCCGTTGGCTCCTGGGGATGCAGCATGGTAATAGATTCCTTCCTGACCTCAAATTACAACAACAATCTGGTGGGGGGGGGGGGTGGGGGAGGTGGAGGTTGCTGACGGCAATAAAATCCAAGAGTGATGCTCGACAGGGGTTATTCCTTCTGGCACAGAGGTGCGGCCAGTCAGAGGGAGCTTCTGACAGTCCAACCTGCCCTTCATTGGCTCTGCTAAACAGAGGATGACTCATCTGGCCCCAGTCACCCTCTCTTCGCTCCATCAGGAAGAAAACACGGGCCACCAGATTCAAGGTCTCTTTCTTTCCTGCTGTTGTCATACTCTTGAATGGGTCTCTTATCAAGTTCAATTTTTATTGTTGCATGCATCAAGGGGCAGTGATAAAGTTTGTTTCATAAGCAGATCAGTGAACCATTACTTAATACAGTAAGCGAGACACAGTTCAGGTCCACCCGCTCCGTCTGACAGGCTTGTAATTATATGGTTTATTGTATGTACTGGCCAGTACAGACACGGGCTGGCCTGCCTTCCTGATGCCATCTTCTCCTAGACTTCTCCCCTGTGACCCAGGCCATAAAGTCCTTCCCTGCACTTCGCTAGCTTGGACCTGGACCAGCAAGTCTTGTGTGTAATAAAGCCTATCGTTCCCCTCAGTCTGTCTCTGATTATTGGGGCAACTGGTAGGTTTTAAATGGCCTCAGTGGAAGCTAGGCTTAAAATGGTGGCATCAATGTATGGCAGCGGCCACAAGGGGTTGCAGACTCCGGGGAAAGGATACCAGAAAACGGGGCGACCTCAGGCGATGGGTTGTTGGTGGCTCGAGGCGAGGAACCCATTCAGGCTGTGGCCAGCTGGCCACTGCGGTCTTGCACCAGGTGGCAAACAGCTGGAGACCGGCCGGCTCGGGACTGGCTAAAGGGGCAGCAGTATCGAAACTGGGATGCAAGAGGGTGCCTGATCGTGTCAGGGGTGTGCATCTAGAGCTTGGCTCGCCGAAGGTTTGGAATGAAGGCTGGGAGGCTGCGGAAGCGCTGGAGGTGAATCCACGGACATTCAAAGACACTCGAGAGACTCTCTTTTGGTTTTCTTTCTCTGACTGTAAGGGTACCGAGCAATTTCTGCTGATGGCGAATCTTTGTCTGCCTAATGGCAGACTAAACAAAATTTTGTGCAATGTCACATTTTCTATTTCATTATGTGACAACAAAATAATTTTGATTCTTGAAGTGCAGGGTTACAGAGGGAGATCGGTGGGTAGGGGTTCACTTCGGAGTGTAATCTCACACAGGAATCTTTTCGATCGGGGGGTGGGGGGGTTGAAGAGAATGTGGTCAAGATGGGATAAGTCTTTTAATACTGCTTTTCTAAGGCAGCGGGATTTATAGGTGGAGTCGATTGTGGGGGGGGGGGGGGTGGTGGGAGGTTGAATTTGTGTGATGGCCTGTTACACAGAGAGGAAAGAGAGACCCCAGTGATCTTCTCAGCTGTTTCAATGGTCCACTCTGTTTACTTTTGTCCACTGCTTTGCGGCTGACATACCACACAGGACACTCTCAATTGTGCTCTTGTAAAATGTTATCCAGGTAGGGGCTGGTAGGTTTGCTCCCTTTATCTTCCTCAGGAAGTATAGGCGCTACTGCACCTTCCTTACTAACGAGGGGCTGTGCGTGTCTAGGATAGGTCGTCCCTTATATGCAGAGCAAGGAACTTGGTGTTCTCCACTCTCTCCATGACAGAGCCATTGTTAGGGAGAACTCCACACAGGCAGCACCTGAGGTCAGGATTGAACCCAGGTCTCTGCCGCCAAGAGGCAGCAGGTATACCAGCTGTGCCACTCAAGGGACAGAAAAGAGAACAGCTCAGGAACAGGCTCTTCTGGGTCTGTGCTGAATATGATGTCCAAATCCAACAAACTCCGCTGTTTGCAGCTGATGGATGCCCCCCTGTCCCCTTAACATCCATGTGTCTATCTAGAAGCTCTTAAACACCATTATTGTATCTGCTTCCACCACCACTACTGTCAGCCAGCTCTGAGCACCTCTACTCTCCGTGTGAAATATTTGTCCCTCACATCCCACTTCCCTTCCCTCACCTTAAACACACATCTTCTAGAGTGTGACGCATCTTCTAGAGGGTGACGCATCATCTAGAGTGTGACGCAATTACCCTGGGGTAAAGATTTTGATTGTCCACCTAATTAATGCCCCCACCATCAGTTTTATAGACCTCTGTTAGGTCTCCCCTAAGCCTCCAGAGAAAAGGTCCCAAGTTTGTCCAACCTCTCCCCGTAACTCATTACCTTATGAATCAGGCAACTTCCTGGTGAATTCTGAGCTTCGGATGCCTTCGTTTCTGGAGGATGGTGAGAGAGAAAAAGACCAGCAATGCCTTGGAATGGTGACACTGTAAAGGCATGGATGATCCAGGGACCCATTTGCTCAAAGTGGTATGACCTTCACAGGGTGGCAAACCTGAGGGCTCTCACAAAAAAATTAAATGCAACGGTCTGCACACGCCGCGGTTGAAGTAAAAACACAATGCTGGAGAAACTCAGCAGGTCAAACAGTGTGGAAAAGATAAAGACAGCCAATGTTTCAGGCTTGAGCCCTTCAGCAAGGTACGAAAAAAATGTCGGCAGATGCCCAAACAAAATTATGGGGGAGGGGCAGAGTCCCACAGGCAGGAGGTAATAGGTGGATAAGGGAGGGAGGGGACAGCAGCAAACAGGGGGAGGGGGGATAACTCTGTGAATAGAGGGGGAAGGGGGTGGAGAGCTGGAGGAAATGAACACAGAGAGATAGGGAAGGGAGGGAGGACGGTGAGTAGGCTCGCAGAAACCAGAGAAGTTGATGTTAATGTCATCCAATTGGAGAGGGCCCAGATAGAAAATCAAGTGTTGTTCCTCCAACTTATGGTTGGTCATGGACAGATGTGCGAGCGTTAGAGCGGTCCTTGGAATTGAAGTGGTAGGCCACGGGAAATCCCTGTTACTGGCGCGGTCAGAGCGAAGGTCCTCAGCGAAGCGATCTCCCAGTCTGCGCTCAGTCTCTCCGACTTAGAGAAAGCCACAAAAGGAGTAGCAGATGGTAACTCCCACGGATTCATGAGTGAAGTGACAAGAGGACCTCACCATTAATCCAGTCCCACTGCCTTCACTAAAAATGACCTATTCATCACCAGTTCCTGGAGCTTGTTTCACTGCCCACAATCATGCTCTCCCTAATTACATTCCTGTAGTCTCTCTGTAAATGCAAACTGGACATATTTCCTCACATTCTCCACCATTGATTTATTCCCGATGAACAAAAGGCCTCTCACACAAGCTGAACGATCCTGAATTTCCTGATTTAAAGCAGGCACTGGGCCAGGTTAACGGTGGTGGCAGGTGGCATTAATTCACCCTCATTATTATTCTTGGTTGGGGCGGCAGGGGTGGGGGAGGGAAAGGCAGCCAATCATCCCTCCCAGTTTCAGGTTTAATGAAATGCTGAAGGCAAAGTCCAAGATATCTGATGAGTGTTCTCAATTGAAGGGAGCAGATTACACAGAGTGTGGGCCATCAATCAAACAGGGAGAGTGCTTAAATGAGCCTTGGTCCGATGGGGGGGGGGGGAACTGTCAGGATCTGAACCTTGGCCCATCTGCATCGAGAGCAATGAGCATCTTCTCCGTGGCAACTGGTAACACAGTGTCCTAGAAACTGGATGCATTGGTGTCTGATCTCCCAGTAGCTGGACATTTTTTTTAGACAACCTACAGCACAGTAACAAGCCCTTTTAGCCCAGTTAACCTACAATTCCCTGGTACATTTGGAAGGAAACCGGAGGACTGAGAGGAAACCCACAACATCCTTACGGACACTCCGGAATTGAACCCACTTTTAATTTTAATTCCACTTCCCACACTGACAATGGCTTTCCTGACCTACTTTACTGTCAGGTTGAGACCAACATAAACATCTTGTACTCACTCTCCAATTAAATAGCATCAACAGAAACTGCTCCAAATTCCCTTAACTTCCCCCCTTTTTACTTTACCCTCTCTTATTTGCCTTGATCATTCTGGCCCATTTCCTCCTCCTCTTTCCCTTCCGACCTGCCAGTCTTGCACACCTCCTTCCACGAAGTCTCCACCTGCTTCATTCTGTGACCATCTCTCCTCTCCTATTAGAGTCCATCTTCCTCAGCCTTCTTCCTCCCATCACCTTTGAGACTTTTTAAATCCCATTCCTTTGCCCCCCCCCACCCACCCACTTGTATTTACCTATTACCTGCTCTCCTCCCCCTTTTATCCTGACTTCTGCCCCTCTATCTTACTAGCCCTGATGAGTTCACTCTCGTACCTGGATGTCAAAATCTCTGAAGATCTAGCCTGTGGCCTTCATGTTGATTCAATCACAAAGGCTCACCAGGGACTATACTTTGTGAGGAGATTTTGTATGTCACCAAAGACTCTTGCAAATTTCTACTGGTGTACCATGGAGAGCATTCTTACTGGATGTTTCACTGTCTGGTTTGGAGGTGCCAATGCGCAGGACAGGATACCTCAGAGAGTTTGGAACTTGGCCAATGCACAGGACAGGACACCACAGAGAGTTCTGAACTTGGCCAATGCACAGGACAGGACACTACAGAGAGTTTGGAACTTGGCCGACGCACAGGTCAGGACACCACAGAGAGTTCGGAACTTGGCCGACGCCAACACTCGATTAAGGACATCTTTAAGAGGTGGTGTCTCAGTAAAGCCACCTCTACCATCAAGGACCCTCACCACTCAGATCATGCTCTCTTCTCACCATCAGGAAGGAGGTTCAGAAGCCAGAAGATGCACACCCAATGGCACAAAAACAGCTTCTTTCCCCTCCATCATCAGATATCTGAATGGACAATGAACCACAAACACTGCCTCACTTCTTCTCTTCTTTTGCACAAATTTATTTATTTTTCACTAATGCAATTTTGCACTTGCAATGCTGCCACAAAACCATGAATTTTGTGGCAATAAATTCTGATTATCTGCATGAAGAAGTTCCCCAGATGTTCCTGTTAAACATTTTACCTTTTATCCTCAACTTATCCCCCGTCCTCTTATTCTTGTCTCATCCAAACTCGGTGGGAAAAGCCTGCTTCCATTATTTACCCCTTTCTACACCCCTCATAATTTTGTACACCTCTATCAAACCTCATTCTACGACACTCCAGGAAATAAAGTCTTAACCTGTTCTCAACCTTTCCCTGTAACTCAGCTCCTCAAGTCCCGGCAACATCCTACTAAATCTTCTTTGAATCTCGTTGATATCTTTCCTGTAAGGTAGATATCAAGGAAAGATATCTTTCCTGTAACTGCACGATGCTTCAAATTTGGCCTCGTCAATGTCGTAAACGATTTCAACATAACGTTCCAACTCTTGTATTCAATACTTTGATTTATAAAGGTCAACGTGCCAAACACTCTCCTTACAAGAGTCATGGATGTTACAGATCTTCAATCCAACATATCCATGCCGGCCCAGATGTTTTCTTGACCTCATCCCATTTTTCTATGTTTGGCCCACATCCATCCAAAACTTTCGTCTACGTGCACCTATCTAAATATCTTTTAAACGTTTTAATTGTACCCACCTTTACAGCTTCCTCCAGCAGGCTCCTTCCAACTACCCACCACCCTCTGTGTGGAAAAAGTTGCCCCTGCAAGTCCCCATTCAAGTCCCCTCTCTCCTGAAACATGTGCCCCCTGGTTTTTTACAAAGAAAGCCTGCGGATACTAGGGTCGAGTGCAAGACACAGACGTGCCGGAAAAACTCAGCAGGTCACGCAGCATCCCCAGGAAGTGAAGGATAACCAACCTTTCAGGCCTGGGCCCCTTTGACAGAAAAAAAAGCAAAAAAAAAAGGAACTGGAAATCCAGGCCCAAAACATTGGTTTCCTTTAATTTCCTTCAGATGTTGTGTTGCTAGCTGAGGTTCTCCAGCACGTTTGAGTATTGAACTCTAGTTTCACCTTGGTTGGGGGCGGGGGCAAAATTGGACCTTTCACCTTATCAATGCCCCTCATGATTTTATAAACCTTAATACGGTCACATCTCAGCCTTGTCTTCTCCAGCTGGAAAAGTCCCAGCCTATCCAGACTCTTCCTTATAACTCAAACCCTCCAATGACACAAACTCCCTTTGTGAATCTTTTCTGAGCCTTTTCTAAGTTAACAACATCCTATCTGGGCGATTAGTAATCAAAGTGAGGTCTCACCCATGTCTTGTGCAGCTGTGGCATGACATTCCAGCTCCTGTACTCAATGCTCTGAATGTCTGCACCACATGGGGATGAGTTGGGTGACTACGCAAGGCAGGGCGCACGAGACCTGTTGAGTAATAGGTGAGAGGTTTTGCATCACCACTTCGTCAACATGAGATCAAACTGTGCAATGGGAAAACTGCCCCAAGTCTGCTTCAGTTACCAGAATCAAAAATTGTGCACATGCCAAAAATCTTCAATAAAAGCAGAAAATGCTGGAAACATCAGCAGGGAAAACATTACAGAGTAGAGTGGCCCTGGAATTCTCAATGGAACATAGGAATTAGGGGAATAAGCAAGCCTGTGATCCATGTTCAATATCTGGGGTTGTTGACTGAGACAATGATGGAGGTGACTAATTACAGCAGCCAATCCCTATTGATGACCAATTAGAACAACAAATCCCTATCGATGACCAATTAGAACAACCAATCCTTTTCAATGACTAATCACAGGAGCCAATCCCTATCGATAAACAATTAGAGCAATCAATCCTGATAGATGACTATTACAGCAACCAATCTCTACCAAAATGTCACTTGTCTATTGCTTTCCATGGATGCTGTGTGACCTGCTGAGTTTCTCCCGCACTTTTGTGTACTGCACTAGACCACAGCATCTGCAGACTTCTCAAGTTCAAGTTTACTATCATCTGCCTATACATATACAACCAAATGAAACAGCATTTCTCCGGACTGCAGTGCACACACAATACATGGTACATAATAATCACCTATTTATTTAATATTAAATCTTTATGTATATACTTCAGAATAATTTATTTCATTAATTTATAGCCACCCAATGTTACAGGATACCACCCATCATCCGTGGGGAGAAGCTATTTCCTAGCCTGGCAGTACTGGAATGATTTCGATGCTTCCTGATCAAAAAACCTGTGCATTGGATAGGGAATCCTCAATAATTATTTGGTCTTTATTTAAGCATGTCCCTGATAGAGGAAATCTATGACTCAGTTCAATGGCTAATCCCTCTTGATGAATCAATCTTGGTCGATAACTATTGCAGGAACCATTACCTATTGATGAGTACGTGAGTACAATACTCTTAACAGACCAATTACCATTAAGGCTGGGTTGAAGGCTGAGGAAACTCGTCAAACTTTGGAAGGCACAGGGAAATGTGTCCCAGAGTCTCCGCATTCTTCCCAGACACAGCGAGCTCGATGCCACCATACTCCCTCCCCGAGCAACATCCAAAGGTGCTGGAGGAACTCAGCAGATCACGCAGCATCCTTGGACAGCAACAGGCGGTAAACGTTTCAGGCCTGAGCCCTTCGTCAAGCATCCTGTGTTCATGTACTCAACCCCTGCTTACTGTCCTCTCCTCAGTAGAGGGGATACTTGGGGTTCACACTGACCAGAGCTTGGAATTCTGGGTGTAGACTGCTGAAAGGGAAGGTTTTCTTGACAACGTCAGTGGTGGGAGGGAGGGGGGCCTGGCGTGGCTGGCTGGTGGAGAGGAAATTGGATTTGGTCTAGGCCAGTGGATTTCAAATGTTTTCTTTCCACTCACATCCCACCTTAAGTAATTCCTATGCCATAGGTGTTCTGTGATTGGTAAGGGATTACTTAAGGTGGGATGTGAGTGGAAAGAAAAGATTTGAAAATCACTATTTTAATTGTACCTAATTGACTCGTTATGTGCATGTTTTCATAACTCTTCAGGAAATTGCCCAATGACAATTTTTCTCAAGCAAAATATTTCAGTAACAATTGGGTCTAGAGCAGTGGTTCTCAACCTTCCCTTCCCACTCACATCCCACCTTAAGCAATCCCTTACCAATCACAGAGCACCTAGGGCATAGGGATTAATTAAAGTGGTGTGTGAATGGAAAGATAAAGTTTGAAAACCACTGGTCTAGGTGAATTGGGCCTCCTTCAATGTGCCAATTCTAGTCATCGGGGGAGGTGCCGGGACCACCAGAGGCAGAAACTGCTCAGTAGCAACCGCACTCCCCCCCCCCACTCTTCAGGTGGTGCCCAGGGCATGTACCATACTTGTCATATAACCATAACCATATAACCATTTACAGAGCGGAAACAGGCCATGTTGGCCTTTCGTTTCATCCCTGTTTCAAAGGCAGCTCCTGGACCCACGACATCTCCTGATAGCAAGGACAGCAGGCCCAGGGGAACACCACCACACACAGGCTCCCCTCCAGGTCACACCATCAACCCCCCCTCCTCCCAACTTGGAGGGATATCTCTGTTCCTTCAACCCTTGGAAGACCCTTCCCAGTAGCACTCGGAGTACCTTCCCCAGACGGTAGAGCTTTGCCTATTCCTTGAGCTAACTCGTGTCACCATCGTTTACTGCCTTCCAACATCCTCAATGATGAACCCACCTCACAAATTGAGGAAGGGCTGAGGCCTGAAACGTTGGTTATATATCCTTACCTCCTATGGATGCTGCGAGATCAGCTGAGTTCCTCCAGCATTTCTGTGTGTTTAATGCAATCACAGTACCTGCAGACTTTCATGTTTCACTCTGACCCAGTTCAGATTGCCTTGCTTGTGGGGGGGGGGGGGGGCACTGTACTGGAGGGAGGTCAGTTACAATTGGGTCTAGAGCTGATTCGAGAAGAGTTTCTTCCCTCCTTTTATCAGTCTCTTAAATGGCCCTCTCATTGGTAGAAAGAGGGCTCACATAATCAGAGAGGACTCCAACGACCCCGTACGCAACATCATGCAGCTGCTCTCGTTGGGAAAGAGACCCAGGAGTATCGGAACCACCAGGCTGAGGAACAGCTTCTTCCCAAGGACAGTGAGAACCTTGAATGATCTGTTCAAACAACTCTTCCTGACTTTACTATTTACAAAGACTTCTTATTTTTATATATATTTTAATGTATGCATATGTATGGTTTGTCTGTGTGTGTGTTATGTCTGTACATGTGTTTTGCACTGTTCTACACCGAGGAGCGGAGAACGCTGCTTCGTCGGGTTGTACTGGTACAATCGGGTGACGAATAAACTCGAACATAATGTCTCTGTAACAATATACTATGCACTTTATGAATGAGTGTAACATTGCACCCGGCATTTTTTGTGTTATTGTCACACTACCTGTTGTATCCAAGCACAGATTGACTTATTTCACAGTATAATAATTTATAATTTAGACATACAGCATGATAACAGGCCCTTCTGGCCCATGAGCCCATGCTGTCCAAATACACCCATTAACTTTTTGAAGGATGGTGGTGGGGGGGAAACCAGAGCACCCAGAGGAAATCCACGCAGACAGTGGAAAAATGTACAAATTATTTACAGACAGTGGCAGATTAACTACCACCCGGTCCCCTAGGCCGAGCTTTAGTAAGGCCACCCCCCCCCCCGCCCTTTCTCCCCATCCCCCCCTTGGGTGACGACCTCTCCTCGCATATTCTAAATTTATCTGCCAGGTACATGTGCACTCTGTGCTCAGCGCTGGCAGGATAGAATTGATGGGCTGTGTGGCAATAGCCTAGTGCATAAGGAGGGGAAAGGTTGGGCTGGTGGTGGGGTGCCTTGGTACCGGCTCCTGGTGGAGACCTCATCGCAGAGCTCTGTCACTGACGACGGCCTGTGTAACCAATTCAACCGTGTTGGCATTTTATCCTCTGAGCCTTCTGGCTCAGGCTCAGAGAACTAACTGGAGAAGAAAAACAGCTGGGTGAAAAAAATCAGGCATCGGCAAATTTCTAAGATGCAATCTACTTTTCTATAATCTATTATTAATTGTATATTTCTATTTCTGCACGGATCCCTGGTCTTGTCTTTCCTCTAACTGCATTGAGATTAAAAGAGAATGCTCTGCACAGGGTCCACTTTTGCTCGTGCCTTGATAACACGATTGAAAGCTTCTCAGTCAATCGATTCAGATTTATTAAATCATAAAATACCACTGAAAATGCACAGATATATTTCTGTTCGGTTGGGAGACTTGCAAAAACAAGGTTATTTTTATGAAGCCTGCTAACTTGGGACACCACTGGGTCATGAGAGGCTCTTGGGAAGTGATGAGGTGACTGCAGTTTGCATTGAAAGGCGATGACTTTACCCGTCTTTGTGGCAAAACATAAGCTGAGACAGCGGTGAATTTCAAGGAAAGAAGATAGGTTGTCCCTCTCCTCTGGTCTCTTCCCCCCCCCTCCCCCCAACATGGCCTTAGGATACATACTCAACCCATTCACTTTGAAATATTCTCCAAGAACACTATTTTATCAGGTAGAGTGGTGTGGATCACAGTGACTCATTGAGGTAAATAAAAACCTTAACAGCCCTTTGTGATTCCGATGCCAATGACCTTAAATCAGAGCACCACCAGCCTGGGTCATGTCGTGCTCATCAAGGGGAGCTCCTAAAATCTTCTGTGGTATGATGTTATCCAGCATACTGGAGATTACGGGCAAGATTCAACCCCGTCCCCCACCTTTCCACCCAACTATTAGATTTTTAACGTCACTCTGACTGAATTGGATATTAAAAATCTAATAGTTTGATGGTGGGAAGGTGGAGGACTGGGTGGTGGGGTTGAATTAAAGCAGCACGCTCAAAGCGCCTGGAGGCAGCAGTTAGTGGCACTCTTGTGGGGCTGGTGGGTGCCGCTGGATGATTGAAGGAGAGGCCACCTTCGTCACCAAGCCGCGTCCAACAGCCCCACCAGAATGCCACTAACTGCTGCCTCCAGGCGCTCCGGGCAAGCTGCTTTAATTCAGACCCCACCCCCCAATCACCCTCCACCTTCCCATCAAATGATTAGATGTTTAATGTCTCTCTGACCAAATTGGACGTTAAACGTCTAATCATTTGGTGGAAAGGTGAAGGATGGCGTGCATGGCAAATCTTCACGCTGTCGTGGCACCACCGCCAGCTCAAAGAAACCACCGTGCGTGTCACCCTGGCAACAGCGCGACGACGACTCTGGCCACACTCCCCAGTCACCGGCTCCACCCGCACAGTAAGTGTGAAACAATAAACTGAAACCAGGCTACTCTTTACTGAGTAGGCTGAAGCCTAGGGGCTTAGGCCCCCATACCCTCCGGACCCCTAGGCTTCAGTCTACTCAGTCTAATGGTTGCTTAGAGATTGTGTCGGATTTGAACCTGGATTGTTGATGCTCTAATAACATTGTGCTACTGATACACTATCCGTGTACTGAGATACGTGTTTATCATCATGTGTGTCACGGTACAGGTGACAATAAACAATTCAATTCAGTGCCATCAACTTTTCAGTTGTTGGGGCCAGACAATGGGCCCTAAATATAATTGGGGTTGATGTTAAATGACAGAGGTTGAGAGGTAACTTAATAGGTGTAGAAGATTATGAGGGGCAGAGATAGAGTGGACAGCCAACACCTCTTTGGCTGGGGCATTTGTTTAAGGTGAGCTGTCAGTTTCGGGGAAATGTCAGAGGTAAGTCATTTTAGACAGAGAGCAGTGAGTGCCTGGAATGCATTGCCGGATATGGTGGTGGAGGCTGGTGTAACACAGCATATTCAAAGGTCTCTTAGATCAAGTGAAGTCAAATTTATCGACATCTGATTGCACAAGTACAACCCAACGAAACAGCGTTCTCCGGTCCTCATTGCAAAACGTGCAGACACACAACTAGACACAAGACGCATACAGAAAAACAATACAAATGCAATACTCGTAAATACAGATAAATAAATAAATATTGTTGCATAACTTTGAGAGTCTCGGATGGTTAGTGTGACCAGCTCCTTTGGTCGTTCATCATTTTCACTGGCTGTGAGAAAGGCACAAAGATGGAAGGAAAATAAAGGGCTATGGGTGTGAAGTAGGGAAAATTAGATTGTTGTGGAGTAGCTTTTCGCAGGTCAGCACAGCACTGTGAGCTGAAGGGCCTGTAATGTGTTCCTACATTCTAATTAGATGGTTAGTCCCAGCAAGTGAACCTTATCCCCTCCTGCCCCAGGACTTTTATTGTAAATACACAGGCCAATGCCAGGCTGTTGTGTGAAGTCCAGCCTTGCCAGTAAAGGGAGTTCAGTGAGGATGTGTGATTCTTATCTTTTCTCCCATAAGAAATATTAGAGAGGACATCACCAGGCACAGAGTGGCCACCCACACATGCCAGAATGCACATGTTCTCTCTCCAACAGATAAGGTAGACAGCCAGCACCTTTTTCCCAGGGCGGGAAAAGCAAATGCCTGAGGACATCTATCCAAAGTGAAGGGAGGAGAGTTTAGGGAGACATTAGAGGTACGTTTTTAACCCAGAGAGTTGTGGGAGCCTGGAATGCATTGCCAGGGGTGGTGATGGAGGCTGTACCAATAAGAAACTCTTAGACAGGCACATTGAATGAAAGAAATATATGAGGTTGGGAGGGTTTAGTTTCTTTTGGGTAGGTATTTTTTGGTCAGCGTAACAACGTGGGCCAAAAAGCCTTTAGTGTTCTCTTTTCTAAACGCACCCACACTACCTCACACATCCATTGCCTTGCACATCCTTGGGGCTGTCTCCCGACCTGGGTTAAGCCCCCACCTCCAGGGCAGGTCTGTGTTAAGTTAGCTCTTTCTCCTGTAACCGCATGGGTTTTCACCTGCTTCTCTGGTCTCCCTAATAGGATTGGACATTGACCCCCCAAGTCTAGCATTGTCTCCTGGCCTGTGGAAGCTTTATGAGCACAGCATATCAGCATCAAAACATGTAATAAATCCTCAGGGGCAGAAGGCAAAGTGCAGAGCAAAAGCTTCCTGTTGAGATTCGATCCTGTCACAGACAGGCATCGGAAGATTCCAAGCATTCCTGGTGCTGGCCTATCTCCCAGTCGAGTGAAAAACAGGGCAGCAAAGCAATTAATCTCTGACTAATCTGCCGGGTGTCGGAAATCACATCTCTCTCTCTCTCCCACTGGGATCTGACAACAAACATGGGATTGGGACTTGCTCCTGTTAAGAGGCTGACAATTGATAGGTCTCTGCAGTTTTGATCTTGTCCCAACTCGGTCCTCATTTGATCCCAGACAGCTGTCAGTTGGAGCTTGGGAGAGAATCGGAACCATCAGAGCAAAGAAGTCTATTTGGCCCAGTAAACTCATGCTGGCTGAGAACATAGTACAGCACAGTACAGGCCCTTCGGTCCATGATGCTGTGCTGACCTACTCAACAATCTAAATCTTCCCTACCTTACACACATATCCCTCTATTTTTCTTGCATCCACATGCCTGTCTGAATCTTTTAAATGTTGCTATTTTACCAATCTCCACCACCACCCCTAGTAATGCATTCCATGCACCTACCACTCTTGGTGTTAAAAACAAACACTCCTGTCATTCCCCTAAATGCAATATTACATGACTTTTGCCTGCCATTAGTGTCTCCCAGCAAACCCCCCTCACAGTACAAGAGAAAGAGAAGGAAAAGAGAGTCGCTTCAGAGTCGCTGAGTCCGTGGATTCACCTCCAGTGCTCCTGTAGCCCCTGCAGCTGCACAGACTCCTGTTCAATCCATCAACAACACGAGATCTAAATCCAAACCTCCGACACAATCAGTACGCAAAGTCCTTCGGGAACCCACCTTGCCTTCAGCACCCACTAGAATCCCTGCCCTATACCTGAGCGTCTTTCAAATGCCCCCCTGGCAATGCATTTCAGGCACACTCCACTCTGTGCGTGAAGATCCTACCTCTGACGTCTTCCATGAACTTCCTCGACTCGCCACAAAGAAGTCCTCTGGCAGGGGTGCAGTGGTGCCAGAGCTCACCAGTGCACCTCTCCGGTACTTCTGTTAAAAAAAAGGCAAAATAAACAAGCGGAGAATTTTAACTAGCAGGAAATTTAACAGTGGCCACATATTAAATACAGGTAGGGTCGGCATCATGGCCCACACCCCGCCGTGAGCACTATTCTGGACATACAAGGAATTTGTTTTTTCCATGTGTCCTCCTTCCTCAACCTACCGTTCACTATCAATTATACAACACCAAATACAACACGCCTCCTTACCACCGTTTACTTTGACGCATTGGTCACCCCTGCCATAGGTGCTATGTTGCGTAGATATGCCGGTTCCCCCCCACCACCACCCCATCCGTCAATACACTAATGCCCCTCTATTAGATTTGTTCTGACACCACCTCTGAATAAAGGGGATTTTACAGAAGCGGGGGTGGGGGGAGGAAGAGAAGGGAAAATACCATAAATAACATTAGGATATTTAATCACTTTTGGTGAGGTCTGGCACCTGAAAAGTTAGCACTGCTCCCTTGTCCTCTTGTATTTGCTATTGTTGTCCTGGCAAAAAAAATATGCTGCCTGTCCACCCTCTCCATGCCACTCAGAATTTTAAGCACCTCTATTAAATTGGCTTTCACCCTCCTTTGTTCCAAAGGGAAAAGCCCTTTTCCATCCTTCTCCACACACCCTTAATAAGTGTCTGCATTCTGCAAAGAGGTGGACGACTGTCTCCACTCTACTGCGGTCATCTCATGGACAACATGCATGGTGGGTAATATTCTGGTTGAACTGGAAGGCTCTTTCTGGGAAGGCTCCTCTCACCGCTAGCCAGGACCCAAGTCCTGGTTCTTGTTTGTGAGCCTTGTCATGGTTCATCTCTAGCAGCAATGTGAAAGAGGACTCTCTAATTTTCAGACTGTTCCCCAGAATGTATACAGAGCTGGACATCCAGCACAGCTGGAGGACCATCAGCTTGGTGAAAGGAGCCCAAAACCTCTTGGCCCTTCAGCACATGGAGATGCCAGTGAGGGGATGCTGCCGACTGGCACATTCCAGGCTGCAGGATTACATGTTGAGGGGCCAACATGAAGCGCCCTCCCATTACCAGACATTGAAGGGCTGAGTCCAAGGGGAAACCCCTCAAACAGCAGAAGGGGGTGTGGTTGACAAGGTGCCACACTGATGGTAATGGTGTAAATAGAATCGAATATAATAATGTACCATGATGGAAATGTATGGATATGAAAGGAAGGGTGAGAACACACACTGAACGGTTTCCCTTTAGTCAATAATTTTAAATTAAGTTTAGACATAGAGCATGGTTACAGGCCATCCGCGCCGTCCAACTTACACCCAATTAACCTACACCCCCGGAACGTTTTGAATGGTGGGAGGAAACCGGAGCCCCCAGGGAAAACCCACGCAGACGCGAGGAGAACGTACAAATTCCTTACAGACAGCACAGGTTTGGAACCCTAGTTCCGATCACTGGTCCTGTAAAGGTGTGTGGTAACCGCTACGGCAACTATGTCACCTAAAATCTATTGTGAACAAAGCGTATTTTTGCTGAAAAAATAAACAAAAAGACCTTTTGCAAGACTTGATTGACCCAGTTCCCACCCCTTGAATGGACAGTGGTCATCACCACACTCTACATTAAGAAGGCTTCCTGGGATGAGCAGGGCTCGGCAGTGTTGGATGTGGAATACTGGAGTATATCGTCCAGAGGTTGAGTGACATAGCACATTCCCCTAGCTCCTTGGAACTGTCTGCCTTCATTTCACAGGCTGAGTTACTACCAGTGCATCTAATATAGCAAAGTGCCAATTAGACAAGGAGATTCAAAAATATTCACAATCTGGGTGCTGTTCTTGAACAACATCAGCTCCCAGCTGTTTCTGTCAAGTCCCACACCAAAATAAAATTTAGGATGGGTTCAGGAGGCTGAACAGAGTAAACACAGTGAGCGAGGCACAGAGATTTGGCAGCTCTAGGGACACCGCCCAGGGTTCTTGTTTAGTTTTGGTACGGATCGGCCTGCAGGCAGCATCAGAGGGCGGAAGGGGTCAGATTAGAGTCAGACCGACTGAAGGCAGCACACACCCTTCCCTGAAGGATATTTGGGGAAGAATTATCATCCACTGTAAATTTGGGATCAGACAGACATTCTTGAGATACGTGAGAGACTGCAGCTGGAATCTGGAGCCAGACACAATCTGCTGGAAGAATGCCACGGGTTGAACAGGGGGAGAAGAAGAGTGGGTCCGCGTTTTGGGCCGGAACCCTTCGCCAAGACGGTTCATTCCAGATATTTAAACCTGAAGGCTCAGTTATCAATGATTTTGATTCCTGTGGTTCAGGATCTCGTAAAAAGTTTTGTGCATCAGAATATTTGCTGACAAGTTCTGTCACCTCTCTGGACAATTAATAAAGAAATGCATGCTGGTTTACAGGAGGGCTATCTTTCCAAATTAATGATGTCACCTACCAGAGAAATCCTTCCATTGCCTTTAAGTAGATTAATTTATGTTTCATGATTCATATTTATTATCAATGTGTTACCAGAACTGGCAGGCTTGAATTATTGGGAGAGGCTGAAGTGTCAGAAACCGCGGGGTGAATTTGTAGAGGTTTACAAAATCACGAGGGGCCTTAATAAGGTTCTAGTCTCCCCACTTCCCCCCCCCCCCCACCCCCCCCCCCAGAGTAGGGAAATCTAAAACTAAAGGTGGATAAGTGAATTTTCCTGTAGTTTCTGGTTACATGTTGCGTGATTGGTAAACTGACCACTAGGGGAGCCAATTTTAAACTTTCGTATCTTTTAACTATTTATTTTTCAAAATATTTTTTCTGGTTGCTTGAATTAGGATAATGGGGATTTTACTGTCATTTTACAAACAGAGATGAAAGGACTCAATAACATTTTCTCGATAGTGTTTCCTCTTACTTAGGCCTGCATAATTTTAGAGACATCAGTGAAAGGCCCTTTGGCCCAATTCATACCTGCTGCCTATCTGAGTGAGTTGCACTTACTTGTCCCATCTTCCTCTAAATCTTCCCTTTCCATGCACTTTCCACTTGCCTTTTCAATGAAGCAATAGCACCTGCCTTTCCCACTTCCTCTGGCAGAGGCCAGGTTCACGGTGACCTCCGCGACTGTCCACAGATTTACCCCCCATCCCTGTGTGGATTCCCCCTCTGGGAATAAAGGGGAAGAATACATATAAATTCTTGTGAGCCACTGTTCAAATGGCATCGTGAAGAAAGCACATCAGGCCCTCTACTTCCTCAGGAGTTTGGTATGACATTGGAAACCTTGACAAACTTTTATAGATGTGTCGTGGAAAATGTACTGATTGGCTACATCATGGCCTGCAATGGGGGAAAATCAATCAATAGCTCTGAGCAGAAAGCCCTGCAAAAAGTAGTGAACGCAGCTTAGTACATCACAGTCTAATCTCTTCCCATCATCGACAAAATCTACATGGAACATTGCTGTTGGAGAGCAGCAGTAATCATCAAGGATCTGCACCACATCTGCTCTCACTGCTGCCATCCAGAAGGAGGTATAGGCACCACAAGATTCTCACCACCATATCAAACAAGGGAAAAGCCAGATTGGACTAGATTAGAATTAGATAAAATAGGGGAAAAGATACCTGAACACATATTATATAAATGGGATGAAAAATTGGTACAACATAGAAGTTCTCCAGTATTACATCATCTACTCAATATTTGGAAGAAGGTTCATATAGAAAGAAATAAAACAAATTATCAATTACCAAAACTAATATTGACCCAAAATAAGTTACTCCCTTTTACAATAGATAACCTTTCCTTTAGAGAATGGGAGAAAAAAGCGATCATAAGAATAGAAAATTGTTTTTCAGGAAATAGATTATTATCCTTTGAACAAATGAAAGATAAATACAATATAACTCAAGATACAGTGCTGGCATATTACCAATTGAGATCCTACTTGAAGGACAAATTAAGAAGCAGTCTGAGGTTACCAGAGGGAAGTAACTTTGAATATGTGATTACAGATACAATGATAATCAAAAGATTTATAACAAATATGTATATTAAACTGCAAGAAAAGGAGAATAAGGAAACAAATGGTAAAACTAAACAAAAATGGGAACAAGATTCAAATATAAAGATAAAAAAGGAAACATGGGAGAAGTTATGTTCTGGAACGATGAGAAATACAATAAATACGAGGTTACGTATGATACAATATAACTGGATACACAGGCTATACATTACACCTCAAAAGTTAAATAAATGGGACCCAACAGTATCTGATAGATGTTTTCGATGTAAAAAAGAAATGGGAACAACAATTCATGCAATCTGGACATGTGAGAAAGTAGAAAAATTTTGGGAAGATCTAAACCAAATATTAAATAAAATTACAGAAAACAATATACCAAAGAATCCAGAGATCTTCCTCCTAAGTAACATAAAAAACAAAGAATTTGGAATTGATTTGGAGGATGCACAAAAAAGATTTGTTAAGATAGCTCTAGCCGTAGCAAAAAAAATGTATTATGTCAACCTGGAAATCAAAAGATAATTTGAAAATACAACAATGGTATATAGAAATGAATAAATGTATTCCATTAGAAAAAATAACATATAGTTTAAGAAATAATATTGAAATATTTGAACAAATATGGGAGCCTTACATGAAACACAATAGCAAAAACCTACCGGGGACATTCACTACCTAAATTAACGAAAGGAGAAGGAAATGAAAAGAATTGACTCAGTGGAATTTCTTGTTTATTTTTATTGTATGACAACATTGTTTGACTGGTTTAATGTATCCTAGATTTTGTACTTTAAATGGACGGGAGGGGGGAGGTAGGGAGGGTGGGATGGGAGGAGGGGGGGAGAAAATGGCACTGTATATATTTGAAAAGGAAAAAGTATGTATCATGGTTAATGTGGTTTATGGTGTGAAAAATAAAAATAAAAAAAAAAAAGATTCACACCACCAGGTTCAGAAACAGTTGCTACCCCTTCACCATCTCTCTTTTGTATATGAATCTTTTCTTGAGTACAGTTTTTTTGCACTAATGATTAGTAAAAATTCTGCCTGACCCACAGGAAAAAGAATCTCAAAGTTGTTTGTGTTGTCCTGTGTTGCCCAATTACACCCAATTGACCTACAACCACCGGTACATTTTGAATGGTGGGAGGAAACCAGAGCCCCCAGCGAAAACCCACATAGACATGGGGAGAATGTACAAACTCCATACCAACCACTCAGGGTTCAAACTCCAGTCCGAGGCGCTGTTATAGTATTGCACCAACCACTATGGTAACTGTGCCACCCTTTAACCAAGTTTAGTATAGAACTATTTAATGTGTAATAGTTGGAGAGGACAGACTGGGTCAGAGGGCCTGTTTCTGGGCTGTATGTGAGGTCGTTCAGTGAAGCAGAATATTTACTCTACCCCAGACCTTGTTCTAATTTCTCGTATGATTAAGATTACACCTTCAGTTTCCTGGACTGGGAGCGTCAGCCTGAATTTTGTCCCACTCCACTGGAGGAAATTGAACCTATGGCTTCTGACTCAGAGGAGAAAGTGCTATCCTTCAACCTCAGTCTGCCCGAGGCAATGGATTCATTCGTACTAGATGATCTATACTATTAAATTGGAAAGAGGTAAATCCTCCCACTGTTTTCCAATGGTTTACCCAAACCATACTATGTTTAAATTTAGAAAAAATTAGAAACTCTGTCTATGAATCCCCTTCTAAGTTTGAGTTAACCTGGCGACCATTTATTCAATATTTTCATTTGTGGTGAGTTGATCGGGCTGTTTTCTTTCTATGATTATGTATGATAATTGGGCTGTAAGATGAGATCGGAGTGATCAGCGTGGTTTAGCTATATCTGTAGGTTTTTTTTTTAAAGTTTTTTTTTAAAGTTTTTTTAATTCAGATTTGTTTTTTCTTCTTTTTTGGGTTTTTTTTTCTCTCTTTTTTCATATATTGTTATTAATTATATCTTTTTTTTAGAGATAGTTCACACCCTAAACTGATCAAAAATTTTTTTTTATGATATATTTTTATTCTGTAATATTATTGTTTAATATCTCTGTATTAATTCATTACTTACTATGTATTTTTTTATATCTCTTTGAACTGTATGTGTTTATAAATTTATAATAATAATAAAAAGATTGAAAAAGAAAGAAAGGATTCATTCGTCATTCCAAAGCCGGCATGTAAGAGAGCTGTTGGGGAAAATCCCATGGACACCAATGCTCCAACCTCTATTGAAATATTAATGAAGAAACAGAATTTCTATAGGTGTGCCATAGAGAGCATTCTGACTGGTTGAATCACCGCCTGGTGTGGAGGTGCCAATGGACAGGACAGGAAAACTGCAGAGGGTTGTGAACTTGGCCAGTGCCATCATGGGCATTAGTCTACACTCTGTTAAGGACATCTACAAGAGGCGGTGTCTCAAGAAAGCAGCATCTATCCTCATAAAGCCGCACCACCCAGGCCGTGCTCTCTTCTCACTGCTACTATCTGGAAGGAGGCACGGGAGCCCGAAGATGAACACCCAAAAACAGCTTCCCCTCTGCCATCAGATTTCTGAATGGACAATGAACTTAGACACCGCCTCACTTTCCCTTCTTTTGCACTTATCTATCTCTTTAACAGACTCGCCAAGGCAGTTGGGTCTTCAGCAGCGTGGATTCAATGCTTGCGGACTCTGCCAGCTTGAGTACTTCGATGTTGGTGATGAAGTCATTCCAATGAATGTGGAGGATGGAGCGGAGACACCGCTGATGGAAGCGTTCTAGGAGCCGTAGGTGATGCCGGTAGAGGACCCATGATTCGGAGCCGAACAGGAGCGTGGGTATGACAACAGCTCTGTACACGCTGATCCACTTACTTATTATTTAAAAATGTAATTTATGGCAATTTTTGCGCCTGTAATGCCTCCGCAAGACAACAAATTTCGTGACCCACTATCACGGCCATAAATTCGGATCCTGAAGCAAATCCTCATGTCATTGAATGTTGGAAGGTGTAAAGGATGCACAGTGCGATTTGGCACCGGAGACCAGGAAGAAAGTTCCAGACAAAAAATAATTCTCTCATCTGGCATGAGAGGTGTTCCAGAATTCCAGCACATCGGACCATGTGCCCAATTACATCAATTAAATCAGAATGAAAAAAACTACCAACAATCCAGTGGCTAACAAACCCATCTGCACCATTAACCTCCTTCAGGGTAGAAACCTCACTCAATCTCCGCAACTCAGACCCAATGTGGTTAAGACACATTGTTTAAAACAAAATAGAGGGTTATGGGCTTGAGGTTGGGGAGGATTAGAGCATGGTGGAGATGAAGTCTATAGGTCAGCACAACATCATGGGCAGAAGGGCCTGTACTGTGTACTGTGTCCCATGTTCCATGCCTCCTCCTCCTTCTGTGAACTGGCTCAGGAACCCACTCAAGGCTGCGAAACAAGAAAGCCTGCAGACGCTGTGATCGTAGCAATACACAAAACTGCTGGAGAAACTCAGCAGGTCCTGCAGCGTCCACAGGAGGCACAGATATATAACCAAGCTGCGTCAAGGTAGGAGAAGCGAAGGGAACAACAGTCAGTGCGCGCACAGTTACCCAAGATCCTGGTGGGGACTGAAGTGGAAGGGCCTGGAAGCCACGAGGCATCAGATGGCGGTGGAGGCAGGAAGCCAGGAAAGGCACGTGACTGTGGAAGCAAATCTGGATGAGAGCATGGGCGTAGAGCTTGAGAGCAGCAGATGGGGAACAGTGAGAAAGACACTTGTGCATCTCCCTTCAAAGAGAGGAAGCGAACTTCTTCAGGGTAGGCATCCTCAAAGAGACTTCGCAGTGGAGCAGCTGAATGGAGTGAAACACTAAAGTCTGCAGATGCTGTGATTGCAGGCAATAGGCAAAAGTGCTGGAGAAACTCAGTAGGAACCTTGGCGAAGGGCTCAGGCCTGAGACATTGGTTATATATCTTTGCGTCCTATGGGTGCCCTGAGTTGCAACAACACTTTTGTGTATTTACTCAAGTTTTCCCTGGGAACTCTGGTTTCCTCCCACTTCCCCGAAACATGCCAGTTGATAAGCTTGTGGTGAAGTATTGAACTACTGTATCCCTGATTATCCACTCCATTCTGTGTCTGTACCTGTGGCCCCTCCCTCTTTTGACCTTGTATAAAGCCACTAACACTTTGACCCTTCCCATAGAAAGCCTGGATCACGGCACAGAAGGAGGTCCTTGTCCATTGTGAATAAAAGCCTGTAAATCGGTGACTCATTCTCAGCCTCTCAAGTTATTTACTGCACGCCAATGTTAATTGTCCACAGTGAGCCGGCATGTAGGGGAGCAGTGGAGTATGAGGGAGTTGGAGGTTGATGAGAAAGTGGGGAGAATAAAATAAGTTTAGTGTAGAGATGGCCTTGCCCTTGAAATCCATATCCCGTGCAGGAATAATAAACATTTAAAGAGCACCTAAATAAAAGGCTGGAGAAAGCAGAACAAACTTGGGTTATTTTATAGAGGGAGTCAAAGGTTAAAGGGAGACCTGGTAGGTTGACAACATTATGGGAGGGTTTGACAGGATAGACAGTCAGAATGATTTTTCTCCAGGGTAAAAATGACACGTTCAAGAGGACACATTGTTAAGGCGAGGGGGTGGAAAGTTTATAGGAGACATGCAGGGCAAGTTGTTTTTTTTTAATACAGATATTGGAGCAGTAGTGTTGTTTGTGGACTTCAGGAGGACAATGGTTAATCCAATGGTTGATCAGGATCCTTATCCTGATAACATTTCACAAGAGCTCAATTAAGAGTATGCAGTCTGGTTGCGTCATTGTGTAGTAGTGTACCTGCAAAGCATCAGGCTGGTAGTCAACATAGAGGATCATCAAAATGCCACGAAGGTCACTGGGGTCTCCTCTATTGACATTTACTGGGAGCGTTGCTTAAACAGGGCTCAAATAACTATTGAGGACCTTTTCCATTCAGCACACAGTATCTTTGACCCACTACCATCAAGAAGGAGGTACAGGAGCATCAAAATCAGAACTGTCAAGTTGGGAATTAGCTTCTTCCCACAGGTTGTGAGAACAGAATCCTGTAACCAAGTAAATCATGCATAAAAATTTATTTTAAAATGATTGTGCGCGCATGTGGGCATCCTTGTGTATGTGTTGTTTTGTCTGGTTGTATATGTACAGTCAAATGGTAATAAACTTGAACGGGCTGCCAGTAGTAGAGAGAACAAACACACTGGTAGTTTTTGAGAGGCTGTTAGAAAGACACTGGAAACACAGTGAGTGGAAGAATGTGGATTATATTCACTCAAGGTTGGGCTGCACTGCTCAAGGATAGACCTATTCCTGTTATCAGCCCACATTCAAGGGAGAGTTAGGAAAACGGAATATAAAGCTAGACTATTATCGGACCACTCACCCCTGTTATTGGCAATAGAGCTAGAGGACATCCCTCCAAGAATGTATAGATGGAGATTAAACCCCATGCTACTTAAAAGACAGGATTTTAGAGAATTTATTGAAAAACAATTAAAAATGTACTTTGAAGTAAATACGGAATCAGTGGAAGATAAGTTTATACTATGGGACGCAATGAAAGCATTCATTAGAGGGCAAATAATAAGTTATGCAACCAAGATGAAGAAGGACTATAACCAGGAAACAGAGCAGTTGGAAAGGGAAATAATAAACATAGAAAAAAAATTAGCAATAAAGGAAGATACAACCAAAAGAAGAGAATTGGCGGATAAAAAAATAAAATATGAAACATTACAAACATATAAGGTGGAGAAGAATATAATGAAGACAAAACAGAAATATTATGAACTAGGTGAAAAAACACACAAAATCTTAGCATGGCAGCTTAAGACAGAGCAAACTAAGAAAATGGTATTGGCAACAAGGAAAAAAGACAAACAAATTACATATAATCCAAAAGAAATTAAGGAAAACTTCAGAGAATTCTATGAACAATTATACCGAACCGAAAACGAAGGGAAAGAAGGGAAAATAGATGAATTTTTGACTAAAATTGAACTACCAAAACTACAAATAGAGGAACAAAATAAATTAACAGAACCATTTGGAACAGTAGAAATACAAGAGATAATAAAAAATTTACCAAATAATAAGACACCAGGAGAGGATGGACTCCCAATAGAATTCTACAAAACATTTAAAGACCTAATAATACCGCCCCTCCTGGATGTAATCAACCAGATTGATGAGACACAAAACTTACCAGATTCATGTAAAACAGCAATAATTACAGTGATACTAAAACAAGGGAAAGATCCACTCTCACCAGCGTCATATAGACCAATATCTCTGCTAAACACAGATTATAAGATAATAGCTAAACTATTAGCGAACAGATTAGCAGAACAGGTACCGAAAATGGTAAATTTAGACCAAACTGGATTTATCAAAAAAAGACGCACAACAGACAATATTTGTAAATTTATTAACTTAATTCATGCAGTAGAAGGAAATAAAGCACCGGCAGTAGCAGTTGCTTTAGACGCAGAGAAGGCCTTCGACAGAGTAGAATGGAATTACTTGTTCAAAGTATTGCAAAAATTCAGTTTACCGGAGAAGTATATTAATTGGATTAAAGCATTATATAAGGGACCGTTAGCGAAAGTGACAGTAAATGGACATGTATCAAAGCAATTTAACTTAAGCAGGTCAACGCGGCAGGGATGCCCACTATCACCATTATTGTTTGCGCTAGCTATAGAACCACTAGCAGAATCGATAAGAAGAGATAATAATATAAAAGGAATAAAAATAAAAGACAGGGAATATAAAATCAGTCTGTTTGCGGATGATGTGATAGTGTACTTAACAGAACCAGAACTATCAATAAAAGAACTATATAAGAAATTGAAGGAATATGGAGAAGTGTCGGGATACAAGATAAACGTAAATAAAAGTGAAGCAATGCCTATGAATAACGCGGATTTCTCAAAATTTAAGGAGGAATCCCCATTCAGATGGCAAACGCAGGCAATAAGATACCTAGGTGTGCAAATAAACAAAAATCTAGGCCAATTATATAAACTCAATTACAATCCACTAATGAAAAAATTACAGGACGATTTAGAGCATTGGAAAGAGCTACCACTAACACTGATAGGAAGGATAAACTGTATTAAAATGAACATTTTTCCAAGGATACTATACTTATTTCAGGCATTGCCAATACAACTGACAGAAAAATTCTTCAAAGAGTTAAAGAAAATAATAAGGAGATTTTTATGGAGAGGGGGGAAACCGAGGATAGCACTAGATAAATTAACAGAATGGTATAAACAAGGAGGCTTACAATTGCCAAACTTCAAAAATTATTATAGAGCCGCACAATTAAGGTACCTATCAGATTTTTATCAAACAAGGGAAAAACCAGACTGGACGAGACTAGAATTAGATAAAATAGGGGAAAAGATACCTGAACACATATTATATAAATGGGACGAAAAATTGGTACAACATAGAACTTCTCCAGTATTACACCATCTCCTCAATATATGGAAGAAGATTCATGTAGAAAGAAATAAAATAAATTACCAAATACCAAAACTAATATTGACGCAAAATAAGCTACTCCCTTTTACAATAGACAACCTTGCCTTTAGAAAATGGGAAAAAAAAGGGATTAAAAGAATAGAAAATTGTTTTTCAGGAAGTAGATTCTTATCCTTTGAACAAATGAGAGATAAGTACAATATAACTGGAGATACAGCGCTGGCATATTACCAACTGAGATCCTACTTGAAAGATAAATTAGGAAACAACTTGAGTTTACCAGAGGGAAGTAACCTTGAATATGTGATTACAGATACAATGTTAATCAAAAGATTTATAAAAAATATGTATATTAGACTGCAAGAAAAGGAGAATGAGGAAACAAATGGTAAAACTAAACAAAAATGGGAACAAGATTTAAATATAAAGATAAAAAAGGAAACATGGGAGAAGTTATGCTCTGGAACGATGAGAAATACAATAAATACGAGGCTGCGTATGATACAATATAATTGGTTACACAGACTAAACATTACACCGCAAAAGTTAAATAAATGGGACCCAACAGTATCTGATAGATGTTTTCGATGTAAAAAAGAAAGGGGAACAACAATTCATGCAATCTGGACATGTGAGAGAGTAGAAAAATTTTGGGATGATCTCAATCAGATATTAAATAAAATAACAGAAAACAATATACCAAAGAATCCAGAGATCTTTCTCCTAAGTAACATAAAAAATAAAGAATTTGGAATTGACTTGGAAGATGCACAAAAAAGATTTGTCAAGATAGCCCTAGCAGTAGCAAAAAAATGTATTATGTCAACCTGGAAATTGGAAGATAATTTGAAAATACAACAATGGTATATAGAAATGAATAAATGTATTCCATTAGAAAAAATAACATATAGTTTAAGAAATAATATTGAAATATTCGAACAAGTATGGGAGCCTTACATTAAATACAATAGCGAAAACCTACCGGGAACAAACATTACCTAAGTTGATGGAAGGAGAAGAAAAGAAAAGAATGGACTCAGTAGAATTTCTGTTGAATGACAACATTGTCTAACTGAATTAATGCAACCTAGATTGTATACCTAAAATGGATGAGAGGGGGGGGGGGGTGGGGGGGTGGCTTGGGAGGAGGGAGGGGGGAGGGAGAAAAAGTCACTGTAAATGTGTGGAAAAGAAAAAGTGTATATCATGGCTATTGTGATTTATGGTGTGAAAAATAAAAAAATTTAAAAAAAAAAAAAAAAAAGGTTGGGCTGCACTGGTGGCAGTAGCATGTAAAATAGACGTCACATTTCAGGCAAAATGCAGTAAACATTCGTCAAATATATTCCTTCAATATAACACCTTCTATCCCACCAGGCATCGTCAGATGGGTTGAGTAACAAGGTACAAAAACACATGTGCGCACATACACTCGAATACGTACACCATCATACGTACACATGCACAGCAAACGTGAACACACATTCAAGATACACACATGCACAAGTAAACATGCACATACATATGTACACACACTTCTATAAACACACACATATATACACATATACATTTATATATATATATATATACATTTTTATATATATATATCTACACACAGACACATACATTTATACATATATATATCTTTGGCTTGGCTTCGCGGACGAAGATTTATATATATATATATACACATATGTATATATATATATATATATATACACATATATATATATACACACACACACAAATATTTATTTATATATATATATATATATATATATATATATACACATACATGCACACACCCCCCCACAACTGTTCGCACATATATGCCTTCATGCTGAAAGATGTATGAATAGTCTGCATTATTGAACACGGCCTTTTGTTCTTACATTATGGCAACTGTGAATATTATCTATCTAAATGGTTTTCCATTTAATGTATAGTTTTGAGGTTGTTGAATTTCAGAGCATCTGTACATTGTACAATGTCTGTGTCAATGAACCTCCTCATCACCTGGAACCAAAGGTTAAATCTTCCCATCAAAGCCCTTTGTCCGATCAGCCCCATCTTCAACTGCAAGGTCTGGCACCACCCTGTGGTGCAGCAAGTTCTCTGCACCACCCCACCAAGATGAAAGACAAAGGCCTTACATCATCATGAAGCAAGAGGCAGCCATTTAACCCAGGTAGGATTGACAGCTTCTGTCCTGTCTAAAACAGGATGGAGGGGGGTGGGGTGGAGAAGGACTCTGGGGAGCAGAGCAGCTAATGAAACACGCAAAGCTCAAACAGCTGCGTGTCACAAGGCTTGAGCCCTGATTAAGGATTAAGACTCCACTGTATCGACCTTCAAATGAAATGCTTAACAAAGCCCATTGCCACGCAGATAGAGAGAATGGTGTTCTGTGACTTCTATTTATATAGTGGCATCAATCTGGATAAATATTTCAAGGTGCTTCACAGAATTAACCAATGAAAGCTGTCACCAGCCACATAAGGAGAAACAGGATTTCCAAATGCAGAACTCAAAGATTCATATGACCATAGAACAACACACAAACCAGGCCCTTCACTCCATCTAGTCTGTGTCAAATTATTATTCTCTGTGGAATTATTATTCTCTGTGGAATTATTATTCTCTGTCGAATTATTATTCTCTGTCGAATTATTATTCTCTGTCGAATTATTATTCTCTGTCGAATTATTATTCTCTGTCGAATTATTATTCTCTGTCGAATTATTATTCTCTGTCGAATTATTATTCTCTGTCGAATTATTATTCTCTGTCGAATTATTATTCTGCCTGGCCCCATCGACCTACACCCAGTCCATAGCCATCCATACACCTCCCATCCATGTACTTGTCCAAATTTTTCTTAAATGTTAAAATTAACCCCACATTCAACACTTCAGCTGGCAGCTCATTTTATACTCTCATCACTCTTTGTGTGAAGTTTCCCCAATATTCCCCCTAATTGTCTTCTCTTTCACCCTTAACCCATGGCCTCTGGTTTGTATCTCACCCACCCTCAGTGGAAGAAGTCTGTCTATATTTACACTGTCTATTTTCCTCATAATTTTCTGTACCTCTTGTAAATCTCCCTTCATTCTTCTACCCCAGAGGGAATAAAATCCTAACCTGTTCAATCTTTCCCTGTAACTCAGTTCCTCAAGTCCTGGCAACATCCTAGTAAATCTTCTCTGCACTCTTTCTACTTTATCGATATCTTTCCTGTAGTTAGGTGACCAAAACTGCACATAATACTCCAAATTTGGCCTCACCAATGTCTTGTACAACTTTACCATAACATCCCAACTCCTATATTCAATTCTTTGATTTGCAAAGGTTAACATGCCAAAAGCTCTCTTTACAACCCTATCTACCTGTGACACCACAGAGTATTATGTATCTGTATTCCCAGATCCCTCTGCACTCCTCAGTACACTACCATTCACCCTACCTTGGTTTATCTTCCAACGTGCCTCTCACACTTGTCTCTATGAAACTCCATCTGCCATTTTGCAGCTGGTCTAGATCCCTCTGCAAGCTTTGAAAACCTTCTTCACTGTCCACAACGCTTCCAATCTTGCTGTTCCAATTTACCATTATCATCTGGATTCAAGATTCCATTCAGTGCAATGCATGTGAAATACACAAAAGCCTTTCTTTTGATTGCCATGCAAAGGTACACAAAGAGTCTCTAAGTCAGGCAAGAGAGGTTGGTCTGAGGGTTTTTGGGACGAGGCAAGATTAATCTCCACTGGGCGAATGATTAAGTAGGGGATGTGGGTGTACTTGTCCCTCAATAACTTCTAGAGATGCACCATCCAAAGCAGACTTGCTAGACGCATCACTGTTGAGATGGGAGCTGCTCTGCTCGAGATCGGAAACTGAATAGGGGAATGAACACAGCTCAGAACATCACGCAAGCTTCCCTCCCCTCCACAGACTCTGTCAACATTTTCCTCTGCCTGGGAAGGGCAGCCGACATACTGAAGGACTCGCCACACCCCGCACACACTCTCGCTCCTCCCATTGGAGACAAGGCTCAACAGCGCAACCAGCTTCAACAGGTTATTTCCCCACAGCCATCAGGATCCTGAATGAACCTCACAACAGTGTCCACGATATGTGCTGCCCAATTGACCTACAACCCTGGTATGTTTTGAAGGGTGGGAAGAAACCTGAGCTCCCAGAGGAAGCCTGAGCATACATGGAGAGAATGTACAAATTCCTTACAGACCGCACCAGAATCAAACCCTGGTTCCTGGTGCCGTAACGTTGTTGTGCTAACCTCTACATTAACCTTGCCGTCCCTGCATGAACTCAAGCTTTATTTAAAGTAAAATACTGAAGTTGTAAATATGAAATGAAAACAGTCCTGCTGCACATTTCCGATATATTGTGTCAGGTTTTATACATGCTGGCTATGGGGGCATCCTGAATGCATCAGGCCCTTGCATCTCAGAGAAGCTCCAAAACTCTTCAGAATCAGAATCCCTCCAGCAACTCAGTTCTAGATTCTGGTATGGGGTGACACAGTTGGTGCAGTGGTTAACTCAATGCCTTTACAGCGCCAGCGATCGGGACCAGGGTTCAAATCCTGTGCTATTTGTAAGGAGTTTGTACGTTCTCCCTGTGTCTGCATCAGATTGCCCCGGGGCATCTGGTTTCCTCCAACTGTTCAAACCAGGGGGTGTAAGTTAATTAGATGCATATTGGGCAGCACGGAGTCATGGGGCCGAAAGGGACCATTACCATGCTAGATTTTTCTTAAATTAAAAATCTGCAGACTCCGGTGTCTCTATTTTCGAGAGACTCCTCGCCCCCAAACCATTAAACATTGAAAATGATGCAGAAAAAAAAATCTTCAAGGATGTTGCCAAGACTGGTATGCTTAAATTCTAAAGAGAGACTAGATAGGCTGGGACTCCCTGCAGTGAAGGAGGCTGAGGGGGCAACCATAAAGAGGTTTGCGGAAGCACAAAGGATGCAGACAAGGTGAATGGTCAGTCTTTTCCCGAGGGTATGGGAGTCTAAAATTAGCGGGCATGGACTTGAGGTGAAAGGCGAAAGATTCAAAAGGGAGCTGAAGTAGTAGAGATAGGTACAACACTTAAAAGATATGGACAGGAAAGGATTACAGGGATATGGGCCACATGCAGACAGGTGGGACTAGCACCGGAAGACATCTTGGTCGGCATGGACAAGATGGGGTGAAAGGTTGTTTCCAGGCTGTATAACTTTATAATAACCTGACTGGTCACGGCAGAAGTTGTATTTCTTTCTGAAGAAGCCTAATGTATAAATACAACAAAATCCCTGTTATCCAGAATCAAGCAACCAACAGCCTCAAGCAACTGGAAACAAAAATTGCGTAAAATAAATAAGTAAAAAAAACAAACTTTAAAGTTGGCTCCCCTAGTGGCTAATTCTCATATCATGCAAATGAAATCTCAAGCAACCGGAAAATTTATCCGGCATCTACCAAACCCCATAGGTGCCAGTTACTGGGGGGGGGTTACTGTATTTACTTTACCCACTGTATCATCAGATACATCAACAATATTGTGCAGGGTAGGTATGAAAAGCAGACAGAGCTCAGATGGGGGGGGGATACACTGACTGACAGATGCTGGTCATCTCCAACAAACCTCTCTCTCGAATGAAAATAATCCGCAGGACCAAAGGGGAACTCTTCAACATCTCACTCTGCAGAACAAAAGGTCAGCTTCACCTCAGATGTTGGCACGGACAACGTTAGTGTCTGTACGCATTCAGATGCTGCGCTCCAGGTCACTGACAACACCTTCATGGATTAGACTCACTCCACACTATGAAGGTTGAACAACCAACATAACCCCTCCCCTGCTAGCCACACAGGTTCACAGAGAGGCTCTAGAAAACATGGACCATTTCTCATACCCAGGGAGCTGCCCCTCATTAAAGGCAGATGATTTAAATCTTAATTTATATTTAAAAAATTAGACACATAGCATGGTAACAGGCCTTTTGGCCCATGAACCCATTGCTGCCCAATTTACACTCAATTAATCTGGTAGGTTTCGAACGGTGGGACGAAACCGGAGCCCCCGGGGAAAACTCATGCAGACGCAGGGAGAACGTACTAACTCCTGACAGACAGCTCGGAATTCAAACCCTGGCCCCGATCGCTGGTGCTGTAAAGGCATTGCACTAACTGCTACACCAACTGTGGCACCTTTACATTAAAAAAAAAATCAATTTAGACACAGAGCATAGTAACAGGCCATTCCTGCCCATGAGCCTGTGCACCACCCCCACCAATACATCAATAAATCTACATACCCCGAACATTTTTGAAGGGTGGGTGGAAAACGAAGCACCTGGAGGAAACCTTCACAATCAAGGGGAGAAAGTACACACTCCTTACAGATAATGCCAGATTGGAACCCAGGTCATACTCTCCTAATGCATCATTACTTTTGGTATGCTAGCAGAGAGAAGAATGTTTGAAGACCAAGCCTCAGACCTCCAAATTTAATGGATAGAAATGGAATAAATAAATGCCTTGAGGAGAAACAGACTCCCAAAATCTTTCACCTCCATTGGAAGGACAAGTGACTTGACGCCATTGTCCTTTTAGGCCAATGTTCCCAACGTTCAGGCACTAATTACAATCACTGGCCAATCCAGGTTCCCAAGCCACTGTGCTAAGCATCATGGGAAGACATTAGATGAAAGAAGAGCAGCTTCAAGGATGTTCTCAAGGTCTCTTGAAATTTTTCTTTTAAAAGTACCAACATCCTCACCGACCCCTGAGAATCCCAAAACCCATAATCGCTCAAAGTGGGGGGTGAATTGAGACCCTTGGGGATCACTGGGAGCAAGCAGAATCCTTGGATAAATGGCTGAAGGTGCAAAGCCCCTCAAACTACCACCTCCCTTCCTCCCCCCCCCCCCCCCCCACCCTGATCAGCACCTGCTACCTTAACAGTGGAATTGTCTGCAGTTCCAACACTGTCACCTTGATACAGTGGGAATGAATCCACAGGTCTGTTCAGGGGGATGAATTACAACAAAATGGATAGATGTTCTGGTGCAGATTATCCAACTGAATGGCAAAACAGATGCGAAAATCCAAATAACCTTTACATGCCCGTGTTTCACTTATGCAAGATAATCACATCTAATGCCCTCCTGCACTTTGTGGATTGATCACTACAGTTGAGAATCAGATACTCACAAAGCAGTTCACAATTCAAGATTCATTTACTGTTATTTAATAGTACAGGACATGTAATATTACACAAAATTGCCTTCGGCCTGCTGTAAGGCAGATTTACCATTAGCATTGCCTGGCACCCATTACAGTAAGAGAGAAAGAAAAGCAAAAGAGAGTACCTTCAATGTTTCTGAGTGTCCGTGAATTAGTCTCCAGTGCTCCTACAGCCATACAAATTCTTGTGTGATCCATCGACAAGATGAGCTCCAGATCCAAATCTCCAACACCATCAGGAAGCCTTCTATGCCTGAGGCCCTTCCAGAGCTCTTCTTGCCCTCAGAACCTTCTCAAATCCTGGTTCCTAGGTGCCAGTCTCCAGCAACCTGTGCAGGACCCCTGACCATAAGTCGCCCTTAGGCTGGGTGGAGGAGGCTCCGCTCTTGACATCATTTTACAGAAACATAAACTGAGAGCGTCATATAATTGTCTGGTACAATAGGTGGAAAGCATTGGACCAGAGGTCAATGCAGAGGACCAGTAAAAATGATCGAGATGATCACTGGGGTCTCCCTTTCCTCAATTAATGACATTCACCAGGAGTGTTGCTTAAATAGGGCTCAAAGAATCAGACGATCCCAACCAGACATCATCTTTGACCTACTACTATCAGGAAGGAGGTGCAAGAGCATCAATATTATGACTGCCAGGTTAGGAAATAGCATCTTCCCCAGGCTGAGATTGATGAACAATATCCTACAACTTGGGTCTCTTTTAAATCAAACAAGTAAATTATTCTGAAATATTTGCACATTTAAAATTATATTTCCTTAATGTGAAATGTGATTATTACTTGCTGTGTTGTGTACACATGGTTATATTTGTACAGTCAGATGATTGGGGAAACCTTTCATGGGTGAACTATCATTCTGGGCTAGTCCCATTTGGTCTACATCCTTGTATCTGTCCAAGCATCTTTTGAATGTTGTAATTGGACCTACTTCTATAGCTCCTTCTGATAGCTTATTCCAGACATGGAATATCCAGAGAAAGGAAAAAAATTATCCTTCGGGTCCTTCTTAAATCTCTTCCTCTCACCCTAACCCTAACCCTTAACCCTAACCCTAACCATGTCGAATTCTCACCTTTCCTCTCCTGTCTTGCTAGCCATGTCCAATTATGGCCTTTTGCCTGCGCCTCTTCTTATTGGAGTTTCTTCCCTCCTCACCTAGCCTTTATATTCAGGCTCCTGCCTGCTTTTTGCTCCTAAACATTTAGGCCCGAAACATCGATAATATATTTTTAATCCCTATGGATTCTGTGAGACCAGCCGAGTTCCTCTAGCATCTCTGGCTACAACAATCACAGCTTCTGCAGACTTTTGTGTTTCACCCACCTGCATTTTGCAAAGGCCGTGAAGGGTTCAGGCCCAAAATGTTGGTTATACACCTTAACCTCCTATGGAGGCTGCATGACCTGCTGAGTTCCTCCAGCATTTTCACTATGGCCATGTTGTAGCCCAATCAAGTTCCACTTTGGGCTCATGAATAGCAGCCCCTACCATTACTAATTTTATTAGAAATAGATGGAAGGTCGATTATTGGTAAAGGTTCCATTATTGTCACATAATACTACATTTAGAATGTTAGATACGTGAAATCCTTCAACCTTCATCTACCATAAGGCAGACAGAGTTGTCACTTCATCCAAGAAACCTACAGCACCTGGTGTTCCTAGGCAGTCTCCCCTCCAAGTACTGACCAGGCCTAAGCTTGCTTAGCTTCAGAGATCAGACAATCTCATGCATATTCAGACTATTAGGCTTATTGAGGGCCATACATGGCAAGTTGCAATGGTACATTCCGAGGATGCAATCTTAATTTACTCCTTGCTTTTCGAGTCAAATCATCGACAGATGCAGCCACTTTGTGCTCACCCCACACTTCCTCAGATGAGAAGATTCCTTAAAGTCTGTTCTTGCAACCATCTTATCTGTCAGTTCATCCTCAGGTTCAGGCATTCAAAGTGGAAAGTGTAGTTTGGTAACCCTCTTGGGTTAAAAAAAAATGCACAACCTAAAAAAAAAAGTACTTCAGCAGAACAAATGCAGTGTGCCCGCCACTTTGCAGAGATCGATGCCTCCCAATAATCTCAATCAAGTAAATCCTCTGGCATTTAGTGCGAGCAGCAGGTCTGGGGCTATGTCAGTGGGTGAATGGACTTTTACAAAAGGTTTTTATGTTCCTTGAACCTAGTGTAGAAGCTGGGCTGGTGTCAGTTTAACACTAGTTCCACAAGCTCAGGTTCTAACCATAATACTTCTCTAAACCAAACTCCTGCTACACACCACAACACAGTATAAAGAACAAGTTTTACGAATATACTTAAAGGATTAATGCATTAAGTGAGAAAATGCAAGATGGTGGAAATAATTACCTTTCCAATATACCTTCTCTGTGCTGTATGTCGTAAGATAGTAAAAGGACACCACAAGAAACGTAAATAAACCTTGAGTGAAGGACACCCTTTCGGTTGCAGACATTACAGTTTAACGTGCTATGGCAAACACAAAATGCAGGTGTGTGTGTGAAACTTGTAAGGATCTCATGCAGACCCCTTGCCCAAATTGTGGATGTGATGAACACTCTGTGCTTTGAGTGTGGGGCTCAGTGAGAGAACGAATCACAAACTCTTTCTTGAATTCCCTCATTCCTGCTAGCATTACAAAGGGTTAATAAAGAAGCTGTTGTACGTTTGCTTGGTTCTGCTGGTTTTCTTACAGCACGGGCTGACTTTAACATGCACAACAACCGCCAAATTTAAATGTACAGCACGGTAACAGGCCATTTTGGCCGTGCCGCCTAATTTATATCTAATTAATCCACACCCAAGTGGGAGGAAACTGGAGTCCCCGAGGTAAAACCCACGCAGACACAAACTCCTTAAAGACAGCACGAGATTCAAACCCCATTCCCGATCACTGGTGCTGTAAAGGTGTTGTGTACACCACTTTCAAAGGCTTTCTAATTTTTTTTTTTAAAAACACCCTCTTCTCTCTCATGCACTCCCTAGCCCCTGTGGGAGTCCGCTGCCTCTCGCCCCTCTACATTGGTGAGATGTTAAAACAACCATCTCTCAGTTGGATGCAAAAGGTGCCACAGCAGGAGTTTAAAGAAGAATTGGTGAGCTCACTTTGGCATCCTGGCCAACAGCGGTTCTTCAATCACCATCATTAAACCAGATTATCCAACCATTACCACTCTCTTTTTAGAAGACTGTCACGTAGAAATAGGGTACCTTGTTTCTGCTGTTATAAAATTGATGAGACTTCAATGACCTGCTGAATTCCCCCAGCATTTTTACTAAGTACTAATGAACTCATTGGCTATGTTGTACCCCAGTCAATTCCAAATTGGTGTCACTAGTGTGGGTGATAACTCCTGGGCTTGTCAAAAGTAGCCATTACCATTACTAATTTTATTAGAAATAGATGGAAGGTCGATTATTGAAGGTCATACACAGCAAGTTGCAATGGTACATTCTGAGGATTGTTTTACGAGTCGAATCATCAACTGATGTAGCCACTTTGTGCTCACCACATGCCAGGGGTGGTTCACTCCTCCTCAGGAGACAAGAAGTTTCCTTTGTTCTTGCAACGCCATCTAATCTGTCATTTCCTGCACTTGGGTTCAGGCATTCAAAGTAGAAAAAATGCAGTTTTCTAACCCACTTGGATTAAAAAAAAACACAACCTCAAAAAATTTACTTCAGCAGAATAATTGCAGTGTTCCTGCCATGTTGTACAGATCGAACACCTCCCAATAATCGATCAAGTAGATCATCTGGCATTTTGTGTGAGCAGGTCTGGGGCTATGTCAGTGGGTGAACACCCTTTTTCAAAATTAATTAAAAAAAAAATAAATGTTTGGAGACTAAAGAACGTTGCAACAGGACAGCACAGAAACAGACCCTTCGGCCCATCTAATCAAACTATTTATCTGATTAGTGAAACATGAAAGCCTGCAGACACCGTGATTGTAGTAAAAATACACCAAAATGCGAGAGGAACTCAGCCACTTTTCAGCATCTATAGAGTTTCAGGCCTGAGCCCTTCTTCGAGGAATAAGCCAGAAGCAGGAAATCTCAAGAGTTCAAACAATAGGGGAAGAATCCAGACCAACAAAAGTTGTAAATTGGATATGATAAGCAACAAGGTAAGAATATATCATGTTTGTGCAGAAGTACACAGAATGGAGAGAATCTGCTTAGTCCCACTGATCATCTATCCTATCAATACCATTTGTAATCTCTCCCATCATCCTCCAACGGTCCCGACAAAAAACAACCCAAGTTTGCGCACTAATCCAAGCAGCATTCCATTTCAGAGGGTACCAGCTACAAGTAGAGGTTAGTCACATTTGGATTGAACAGGGGTGGCGCCAAATGAAAAGGGCTTGCCCCCACAAAGAAAACCAGCTCAAAGAACAAGCCAAAGGCAAGATCACGCAACATTCTTTCTTGCTGTTATCAGACTCCTGAATGAACTCCACACAAGCACATAAAGTTGCCTGCACTCTGTTTGAACTAATTGCTGTAACTCTGCACTTTGTATTACATTTTTTACTTGCTGTATTATGTATGGGTTAACTAGCTGGTCAGCTCACAAAATAAGCTTTCTCAGTATGCATGACAATAAACTTGAACTGAGAGAGGAAGAGCAGTGAAGGTTCAGGAAATCACTTTTTATAACTGCAGGGACAGGTATCACAAGAGGCAGAATGGAGTATACCTTTTTTATTCAAAATTCACACAAGGGTAAAAATATCTGCAAAAATAACTCAAAAAATTTGATAGAATAAGGTGAAGCAGGTACACTTTTTTTAAAACATACCATAAAGTCTGCTGAAGGCTGCCCCATTTTGCACTGCTGAGGCAGTGTACAATTAGACAGCGGGACACGGAGTCGCTGCCTCAGCCTTTAGCCAAGGCAAAGTGTTCACTGTACAGTCCCAGAAACAGGAAGAAGAGCCAACGGTCGACCCCAATCAGGTCATTGGAGGGTGGGTGCCACTCAAAAGAAGGGCACACACCACCCCCACCAAACCCTTCCCCCCCCACCCCCAACACCAAGTGACGGGCCTCGGGCAAGATCCTTCAACTGTCCTTGTCAGTTTGCAGCGAGGCCGCAGCCAGCGTTACCGTGGTGACCGGCTGCCCGGCCATGCTGTGGATCTGCATCTTGGCCAGTTTCTTCTGTTCACACTCTGTGACCAGGCGGTTCAGCTCTGCTGCGCTGTAGCCGATGAGCGTCTTCAAGTCGCACACAAACTTGTAGACGAATCGCTTCCCCTGGACCTTGCAGATCATGTCTCCGTCGTAGTAATATCTGAGCACAAAAGAGGGCCAGCAGTCAGACACCAATTAAAACTATGCCACTTAGTTTTCCCTCCTTTTGACCACTTACAAACTTGCCCCTCTCTACCCCTGCACTTCAAGGGTACACCTTCTTTTGATTTTCACTGTCATAGAACCGTACAGTTAAACAGGAAAATCTGAAAGAGGCTGGGGTTGAGTGCATTAAACAAATGTGCTGGAGAAACTCAGCAGGTCAAACATCATCCACACGCTGTGAAGAGTAACCAAAGTTTCAGGTTTGAGCTCTTCATTGGGAATTCCAGAGGCTCAGGCCTGAAATGCTGGTTAACGTGGGTGCTTCATGATCTGCAGAGCTTCTCCAGCACTTTTGTGTATTGCATGGAATCCTACAGCATGGAAACAGACCTTTTGGCCCATCAACCCCTTCAACTGTCCAGCAACCACTTAAACCAGTACTTCTCAACCTGTAGTCTGTGACTGCATAGAGAGGCAGCAAATACAAGGTTGAAAATTAGACAACATTAAAACATTTTCCCACCAAATGAAATTCCTGTCGTTGATCTGGGAAGGGCCTCAAACTTGCCAGCAACACTCCCCCCAACCACTACTGGTCAAGAGTCCAAGTAAAGGAATACTTAAAGGTAGCCTGTATGTGGGAAAAAAAAGAAGCACCAATTTAGACATTATTCTCCCCTGTATTTCCATCATTTCACCGGCCAGCTCTTCGCTAATTTCTACCCCTCCACAACATGCAAGGGCCAATGAACCTACAAACTATATGGAACATAGGAGGAGGAAATCACAGGGAGAACAGGAGCTCCAAATCCACACATCTCGCAAGGTTGCCACACAGATAGATAGGATAGTTGAGGCGGCCCATAAGATGCTGGGCTTCATAAATCGGGGGATTTAGTTCAGGAGTTGAGGGGTCATGTTGCAACTCTACAAATCTCTGGTGAGACCACATTTAGAATTTTGAGTTCAGTTCTGGTCACCTCATTATAGGAAGAATGGGGAAGCTATGGAGGGGGTGCAGAGATTGACCAGGATGTTGCCAGGGTTGGAAAATAAGTCATGTGAGGCAAGGCTAGCAGAGCCAGGACTTTTCTCTTTGGAGGTGAGAAGGATGAGATGTAACAGAGGACTAAAAGATTCTGAGAGGCGTAGATAAGGTAGATAGCCAGCATCTTTCCTCAGGGCGGGAGCAGCAAACACCAGAGGGGATCTGTACAAAGTGAAGGGAGGAAAGTTTAGGGGAGGCATAATGGGCAAGGTTAAAAAAAGTTGTGGATCCCAGAAGGCTTTGCCAGGGTGGTGGTGGAGGCTGAAACATTAAGGGCACTTCAGAGACTCTTAGACAGGCACACAAATTAAATAAAAACAGAGGGTTACAAGGTAGTTTTTTTGTAGGAATAACTTTGAGGATCAAAGGGCCAGGCAATGTTCTACGTTCTAACGTGCACACTCTACACAGACAGCACCGGAAGTCGGGACTGAACCCACGTCACGTGGCAATGTGTTTTACAAAGTGCACCATTCATTTCTCTTACAGGGTTACAGACCCAAAACAAAAAAGGCCTTTTTGTTGGCAGGTTACTGCAAGATTGGCAGGGCTACCAGCTGTTTACTTGAATGAAGCTAGTGTGCAATGTTACCAGACTTGACAATGATACAGAACTAGGTGAGAAAATAGAGCACAAGGAACATGCAACAAGATGCACAAATGAGGTGAGTAGCAATGAAGGAAGCAGATGGAGTGCAATGCCAGTAAATGAGATTATTTGTTCTAAGAAGTAGAAAATATTTTTGTGTGGTGAAACTTATAAATACAAGTTCACGGGGAAATCAAAGTTGACAAAACACTCAACAGCAAGACATTAGAAAGGCAAATTGAACAGTGATGCCCTCTGCAATGGGTTTAGAGCAGCCATTCTCACATTTAGGTAAAAGCCTGGTTTTCTTTTCACCTTACAAATACTTATTGCTTTTTTTAAAAATATAGTTGGTAGGGGAGAAGTATGGAGGAAACCAAAACTGGACTTCTTTACAGGGAAGGGGGTCCATAAACTTTGAGCAGTGTCCTAGGGGCAACCATAGCCAAAAAAGGTTAAGAATGGCTGGTTTAGACCACTGAGGTGAAGTGTGACTGCACTTGTAAAGAATACTGGTGAGATCACACTTGTACCTTTGAGACAGTGTAGCGTGAATTTAGCAAATTCCTGGAGCGAGGGGGGTTGTCTCATCGGGATACATCAAAATTGACCTAGTTTAGATAAACAAGAGGATCCCACTGCAACATACTTTATGCTGAGAAGCGGGGGTGGGGGTGGGGGTGGGGGGCAGGGGAGGTGGAAGTGGGGGAAGAGAGGCACACATACAGACAAGTTAGTTCTAAATTATCCAGAATAAGGAAGAAAGGGTGGTCTCAGATCAAGAATGTCTGCTGTCCAGGCAAAAGGAGATGCCCTTATATTTTTAAACTGTGAAATATTTCAATTCAAGGGACAACTGCAGACCTTCCGCCACAGAGTCAGAGCATAGAAACAGCCCCTTCAGCCCATCGAGTTTACATACTGCCAAACTGAGACCACCTGCAAATTTGAGGGAAATTTTCGACAGTCATGTTTCGACTGGGCACCCTCTATTTTTCTGGTTTCTGTTAGCCCCTGAACCCCCGCCCCCCCATCTCTTTCCTCCAGCTGTTTCTCTCTTCCTTGTCCCGGTTTCCCCAGATCTGCATTCACAGAGCAACCCCCTACCCCTTTCCCTATCAATTGTCACCTTTGCTCTCTCCTGTACTGCAATCACAGCATCTGCAGACTTTCATGTTTCACATCGCACGACCAATCCCTAATTATTTTAATTACATTAACCTTACAATAACCTATTTTCTTCTCGCCACACTCCCATCAATTCTTCCTCTTGCTTTCACAGATTCTACCTCTCACTTACATCAATGAGCTTATTAAAATGAACTGATAGAGGTTTGTGATTCAACGAATCGAGGAACACGTGGGCCCAATAGAAGAATGGACGAGGCTGTAGATCAGTCCGGCTCTCATGGAACAGACTTGACAGACCACAAACAAATTTCCTGCATTTTTAATGCTCCTCTGCTTTAATAAACCCAGCATATTATTGGCTGTAAAAAGCAATTGCCAATTTTCTACCCCACTACAATAAATGTTTTCACACCTTGGAGCTTCAAAGAAAATCGATTCCTTTGTCGCCTCTCCCCCTCCTCTCCTCAAGTGAGCTGAACACCAAAGGAGGTGGATAGTAAATGGTTACGATCTCACAGAGAAAAAAAATCACAGGCGTGAGTCACTCTTAGCGTTAAGGGAAGCTGTGGTGACTGGATGAGGTGAAAGACAGAACTTCACAGGAACAGGTGGTGTTCAATAAATGATTCACTTAAGAATTTCACCTCTTCTTCCTGAAAACACAACCTTCACATAAGCTTACCAGAAAATGAATTGTATTCCCCCCCCAAAACCTCCAATGAAATTCAGTTCAAATAATGTTAAACTAGCTCCTTACTCTCTCCCCTCAAGACCAACTGCCCTCCACGTGTTAATCCAGGGAAATCCTTGCTCATCTCTCGCCCCTGTACTGCAAGCACTTTTTTTCCCCTTGTCACTTATTTTAGTTATAAAAATATCCAGCCTTCTGAGGAGACAAATCCTATTTCTCAAGTTCAAGTGGTTTATTGTCATTTGATTGTACATATACATATGCAATCTGACAAAACAGTGCATCCCCAGACCATAGTACACACAGAGTACACCTTCCACACAAATGACATTTATATAGCAATCCAAAATGCCTTAATAACCACAGGGCACTTATGGCGTAGAGAATATGACAGGAATCAGACACGGCCCAACACAGACCTTTCTAAAATCTACAAAATGAAGGCCATTTTACCAGTGTGTAGTAAATTTAGAAGCTAGTGGGAGATCTCTCTGCTCAAAAGGATGGCTTCACATCCAGTTCATGGCTCATTCACTGACTCAACATTCAAAGAGCAACTAGGCCCAATTAAAATTATAGCTTCAATCACAGAGAACAGTTAAAGCTTCAATGGGGTGTGAAAATATTTTTGTGTGAACTACAGAGGGGGAAAATAAAAAGCACACCTAAAGGATTAACACACAAAATGCTGGAAGACCAGTCAGGCAGTATCCATGGAAGGGGATAGAGAGTTGATGCTTTGGGCCGAAACCCTTCAACAGAACTGGGAATAAAGAGAAAAGAATAAAATAATATTGGGGGGGGGGGGGGGGGGGTGAAGAGCGGCAGGAGCTGGCAGATTATAGTGAATAGGAGTGCAGAGGGAATGTAAATAATGCAAGAAGCTCGGTGATAGGATAAAAAGGCAAAGGGCTAAGGAAGAGGTGCTCTGATAGGACAGGACACTAGATCATGCAAAGAGGGGGTGGGCAGCCAGAGGAAAGAAGGTGTGGGTGAACCAGGGGAAGGAAAAGAGAAGGAAAAGGCTAGAGGGATCAGGGAAAACAAATGTGGGAGGGTGGGGGTTGGGGGTGGTTGGAAGGAAAAATAGAGGTTGATTTGACATCTGGTTTGAGACTGCCAAAATAGAAATCAAGGGCTTCTAATTTGTGTGTGGCCTCAACTTGGCAGTAAAGTAGGCCATGGACTAGAATGGGAAGTGGAATTAAAACGGCTGGCCATCAGAAGATCTTGGTGTTGAGACGGTCAGAGTAAAAGTGCTCAACGATGCCTAGTCTCACTGATGTAGAAGCCATTGCAACATGAGCAAAAATAGACCTCCATGGTATCTGCCTCTACCCTTTCATCTGGCAGTTCATCTCACATAACGCCATTTGAGTAAAAACAAAGTTGCCCCTCCGGTCCCTTTTAACTCTGTCCCTTCTCACCTTAAGTGTATTCCCTCCAGTATTAGACTCCTACCTGAGCAGGAAAGGATTCTGCGAGGAACTATAATTTAAGTACAGTGAGGGATGTCCAGGAAGGGAGGCTAGTGGGTCGAAGGGATGTGAAAGGATGTGGAGTAGGCGAGTGGTTTAATTCACTGTTTCATTAGGTCTGATTCACCAGACACAACCAGAGAAAAGCTGTACTCCAAGTGAAAGCACAATCCTGGAGAAACTCAGCAGGCCAAACAGTTTACATTATGTAGAAAAGATAAAGATAAAGATACAAAACCAATGTTTCGGGCTTGAGCAAAATGTAGGCAAGGTGCCTGAACAAAATGGTGGTGGGGGTGGGGAAAGAGTACCGTTCCAAGGCATAAAGTAATAGATAGCTAAGGGAGGGAGAATGGCTCTGTGAATGGAGAGGGAATGCAGTGGAGGGAAGAAGAGGGATAGGGAAGAGGGGGAGAACAGGGAGTAGGCAAGCAGAAACTGGGGAAGTTGATGTTAATGCCATCCAGTTGGAGAGTGCTCAGAGAGGAAATTAAGTGGGGCTCCTCCAATTTACAGATGGTCCAACCAGTTTCTGCTAGCTTATTCCCCATTCTCATTTCCTTTGTCCTCTTTCCTTCAGCTCTCCACCACCTTTCCTCTCCAACCACAGAGCCATCTGCCCCAAACCCCTGTTTGCTGGTGTACCCTTCCTCCCTTATCCACCTATCATCTCCTGCCTTTGGGACTGTGTTCCTTCCCTGCCTCTCCCCACCATTTTATTTTTTGGGTGCATGCCTATACTTTGCTCAGTTACAATAAAATGGTCAGGCAACATGGCTCAGTTTACTCACCTGAGCGCTCGGCTCAACTTCTCATAGTTCATGGTAGGCTTGTTCTTTCGCTGACCCCACTTTTGAGCCACCAACTCTGGCTGGTTCAGCTTGAACTCCCCTTCATCGCCGACCCACGAAATGCAGTCCCTTGCATCTTTATCTGTCAGAAGCTCCAGGAGGAACTGCCAGAGTTGGATCTGCCCGTTGTTGCCTAGATAGCACACATTGCTGTATCAGTCTCTGCTTCAATGCCAAGCAGTACAAATCAACTTTGTATTTTTAGATGCATTTTGAAGCTTTTAACATGAATAATTAACAAACTGAGGGTGTTAGGAACCAGCTGAGCAATGGGGACTGCTTATTCAGAGGGTGGTGTATCATTAGATTTTCTTACCAAGTTATTTAATTCCATTCAAGGCAGTTTTCTGGATAAAAAAGCGATGGGGCAAGAAAATGGTGTGTTCAGATCAAGGGATAGGGTAGGAAAATGGTATGTTCAGTTCAGTCACGGACTTGAAGGAAGAGTGGTCAAAAGTGGTTTGCAGGTGCAGCAGGCTATCAAGAAGGCAAATAGGATGTTGGCTTTCATTGCTAGAGAGATTGAATTTAGGAGCAGGGAGGTTATGCTTCAATTGCACAAGGCACTGGCGAGGCTACATCTGGAGTACTGCATGCAGTTTTGGTCTCCTTACTTGAGGAGAGATGCAATGGCCTTGTAGGTGGTGCAGAGGAGGTTCACCAGATTGATTCAAGTTTCAGTTTATTGTCATTGTAATAAAACAGTGTCATATTACATGAAATTGCTTTTGCCTGCTGCAAAGCAGATGGATTGACCATAGCAAAAATTGCCTGAAGCACCTCATGCCAACCATCACATCTATCTGTACTAATTGCACCTACCTATACCCATTTCTACCCTGCTCATTCAAGTACCTGTCCATTTTTAATGTTACTGTTCCTGCCTCCACCACCTCCTCTGGCAGATCATTCCAGGTACTATGTATTCTTTATGTGGAAGAATTTATCCATCAGGTTCACTTTCAACCTCCTTCCTCTCACCTATGCCCTCTATTTTTAGACACTCCTACCATGGGAAACGGAGTTTGGTTATCTACCCTATCTGCACACTCACGTTTAGCGCAACGTTATTACAGCGCCAGTGACTGGGTTTTGAATCTTTCTTTGTTTGTTAGGAGTTTGTACATTCGCCCAATGTCTGCATGTGTTTCCTTCCTCCTTTCAAAACGTACAGAGGTTGAAGGCTAATTAAGGTATTTGGGCAGCACGGGTTGGAAAGGCCCGTTTAATTAATTTTATACTCTTCCATCACGTCACCTCTCTTATCTAAAAAACTGACCCACCCTGTTCAGTCTCCGGTGCTGCCTTTGCAAGTTCTCCTCGTGATCTCGCTGGCCTCCTCCAGGGGCTCCACTTCCCTCCCACATTCCACGGGCCTACAACTTGGCGGGTTAGTGGTCTGCTGCAAGTGTGGACCTGGTGTGAGTGCAATTTGTCTGAAGGACAGTGTGGAGTTGATGGGTATGTTACGTAGAAAAGATTACAGTGAATAAGATGGATGGGATTGCACCTAGAGCTGATGTTGACTCAGTTGGACAAGTGGTTCGCATGGCATTAACATCAACTTATCTGGTTTATGTTAAACCCCAACCCTCCCCCATCTTCGTTCTTTTGCCTCCCTTCCCCACCCCCCCTTTTCTCTCTCTCTCTCCTTTTCCTTCCAGAGCCAAAATCAATTCTCATCATATCCAATTATCACATTATCTGTTGGTCTGGACTCCTCACCCTCCCATTCTTCCCTCTTTCTCTCTTAGTCATTATTCAGGCACTGCCTGCCTTTTGCTTGTACCTTGAAGGGCTCAGGTCTGAAACTTCCAAAATACATCTTATCCTCCTATGGATACTGCGAGACCGGCTGAGTTCCTCCAGCATTTCTGTGTGTTTTTTCTACCATCAGTGTCTATAGACGTCCGTGTTTCACTGCTTGGGTGTTATAACGTGTTTTTTTTAACTGCTTTCTTTACACTTGAAGTGCTGCTACCGTTATGGGTCGGCATGGATGTGTTGGGCTGAAGGGCCTGTTTCCATTCTGTAAAACTATTTGGACGGAGAACTAAAAGCCCGAAGGGCAAGTACTAGCTTATTTCATTTATTTAACTGTTAATGTTTTAGATTTTTAACAATTTAAAGAGTTAAAATTTTTGTAGCAAGTCTAATTAGTTGTTGAATATTTGAAAGCAAAAATCTTGGCTACATTGGCAGCTAGAGTATCTCTTGTGCCGAGTTTGCAATTTGCATTGGGGAAAATCCCACGCTCTGCTGGGCCACACTGATCAGCTGGGAGCCAACTCCCTTGCAGAGGTTCGTGACTGGGGACCCACTCCAAATACATGCAGGTTCAGGGCAGATGCAGCTAGCAAGCCCAGGCTGTGGAAAGAACATCCAGGCCTTCAAAACCTAATTTCCTCTTACCTGTTCTGTTCCCGGGAGAACTTCTGTCTTCACCAGAGATCCGTGGAGCACGTGGGACTTTGGCAGGCTTGGGTGTTCCAGTGAAGACTTTAATGGTGGTGGGAGTTGCTGGCTGGACTGTGGCAGGAATTATTTGGACAGCTGAAAATAAAAAAAAAAAGCTCAAAATAGATCAGTTAAACAGCAGGTGCAAAAAACCATGCTCATACCTTGTCTGGCAATGTTCAGTTCAGATTTTATCAATAGCATTTGTTCCTTTTAAGTATCCCAGACAATTTATGAATGGTTAAATCCCATTTGATCTCAGTCACCAACACAATCCTGAAACTATCTTTGAACGGTTGATCAAAGGATAAAACAAAGTTTCAGAGCCAAAATTTACAACCTTTCACTAAAATTAAAATCTGACCAACTTATTAAAAGTTTTTTTTATTTTTCACACTATGAACCATAATTAACCAAAATTTACAAACATTTCCTTCTTGAATATACACAGTGTAATTTTCTCCCCTTCCCACCCACCTCCTTACCCACTAAACAATCAACATATACAATGCAATAAACCCATTAAACAATGTCATCACACTATGAAAATATATATGAAAATTGTGTCATCTACTTTTACACACTTGAGTCAGTTTATTTTGTCTTCTTCTCATTCTATCATTTTAGGGGGTGGAGGTTCGCGGTAGGCCCTCTCTGTTGTGTTCCATGTACGGTTCCCAAATTTGTTCGAATAATGTGACTTTATTTTTTAAGTTATGTGTTATTTTATCCAATGGAATACATTAATTCATTTCTATGTACCATTGCTGTACTCTCAGGCTCTCTTCTGATTTCCAGGTTGACATTATATATTTTTTTGCTACAGCTAAGGCTATCATAATAAATCTTTTTTGTGCTTCATCCAATTTGAGGCCTAGTTCTTTACTTCTTATATTACTTAGAAGAAAGATCTCTGGATTTTTTGGTATTTGCTTTTTGTGATTTTATTTAATACCTGATTTAGATCTTCCCAAAACTTTTCCACTTTCTCACATGCCCAAATTGCATGTACTGTTGTTCCCGTTTCCTTCTTACAGCAAAAATATCTATCTGATACTGTTGGGTCCCATTTATTTAACTTTTGGGATGTGGTGTATAGCCTGTGTAACCAATTATATTGTATCATGCGTAACCTCGTGTTTATTGTATTTCTCATAGTTCCGGAGCATAACTTTTCCCATTCTTCATTTTTTATCTTTATGTTTAGATCTTGTTCCCACTTTTGTTTGGGTTTACAGCTTATTTTATCATTCTCTTTCTCTTGATGTACGTTTGTTATAAATCTTTTAATTATCATTGTGTCTGTAATCACAGATTCAAAGCTGCTTCCTTCTGGTAACCTCAGCCTGCTTCCCAGTTTGTCCTTTAAGTAGGTTTTCAGCTGGTGGTATGCAAACATTGTACCTTGAGTTATACCATATTTGTACTTAATTTGTTCAAAAGATAATAAATTATTTCCCAAAAAACAATTTTCTATTCTTTTGATCCCTTTTCTCTCCCATTCTCTAAAGGAAAGGTTATCTATTGTGAAAGGGATTAGTGGATTTTGCGTCAATAATAATTTTGGTCGTTGGTTATTTGTTTTTTTTCTTTCAAAATTTGACCAACTTTAGGAAATACTTACAAATTGTTTTACGTGGTGTTTATTAAATGCACAAGTATATTTGCACAAGGCAGCTTCCAACAAAGCCTCTGTCATCAACAGTAGCAGAGCCTTGAATAAGTGCTGAAGACAAGATGAAGCATTTGCAGTCAAGTTCGATCAGACGCGGACAACTCCCCACCCCCCCCCCCCCCCCCGTCAAAGAAGACAGCTGATTCACCCCACGTGGTGCCAAGGTAGAGCAAAGGAGGAGAGAGTATCCCAGTTGTCAAGCTGAAGACCTGCGCTCCATAACCAACTTCACCTCCAGTTACAATATTGGGACCTAACTACCAATATGCATGCATACGACCTCTCATCATCAAGCAAATCCAACCTAGGTAACTTCTGCCCAGTAGCTGACCCTGAAATAATCAGTAGAATGATGAAAGGAGTCACTGATTTTACTATTAAAGCAGTACTACTCACCACCAACCAGTTGGTTTTTGGAAAAACTGATTCAATATCTTCACCCAAAGTGCTGAATTCCATAGGAAAGAACAAGAACAGTCCACAACATCTGTGCTGAACACGATGCCCAAATGAAATTACAATTCTGGTATAATCGTGTCTATTTAGAAGCCTGAAATACGATAATAGCATTTGCTTCCATCAATACACCTGACACCCTGTTCCAGACATCTGTTGCTCTCCAGGTTTTAAAAAAAATCACGGCATTTCTCCTCTAAACTGCTGTCCTCACCCCATGTGAAACCTGCATTCTGCAGTTTGTAGAGGCATGGTGTTCAAGATTACCTGTCACAGCTTCGGACTGTGTGACAAGAAAATGGTTATTTTTCACTAAAAACAATTCTGGAGAAACTCAGTCATAGCTCACATGAAAAAAAAAATGAGGGTCAATTATCTCAGCTTTAGAACCCCAGAGTCTCCCAGGACACTGCGCAAAGCCCAAATATTTTCAGCTGCTTTATCAATGACCTTTCCATCATAAAGCCAGAGTGGTTTCTGATTACAGAACATTTAATTCCTTTTATAACTCCTCAGAAAGACAAACAATTCAACCTGTAATCAACATGACCCAAGTAGCTGTCAAACATGCAATAACCATGCTGTAAAATAAGCAACGATTATCTCCAAAAAGAAATCTAACCACCCACCTTGACCTTGAGTGGGCTTGGGGCTGGGGTCAGCACTGATTATAGTCTCAACTATACCACCACATACAGTGTAACCAGAGATCGGGTCAGAGACCAAGTACCCTTCAGTGAATGAGCTACATCCTGACTTCCCAAAGAATCTTCCCCAAGAACAGGGAAGGAAAGTTGGAAGCATAATGGAATATCTTCCACTTGCTTAGATGAGGACGTCCAACAAGAAGCTAAACTCCATAAAGGACAAAGAAGGACTTAGGTTGGCACCTCATTCACCATCTGAAGCTTTGTCTCCCAATTGGGCAGCACGGTTACCACAATGCTATTGCAATGCCAGTGACTCAGATTCGAATCCAATGCTGCCCATAATGAGTTTGAATGTTCTCCTAGTCTACTGTTCATCTGGCTATTCCAGTTGCCTCCCACCTTCCAAAACTTAAAGGCTGTTGTTAAGATTGGACTACTTGGTCAGCACAGGCTCATGGGCCAGACAGAGGACCTGTACCATACTGTATGTCCAAATTTAATCTTTTTAAAAAAATTTAATATGGCTGCAGTGCTCACCATCCAAGTCTAAATTTTAGATCTCAGTCACCAGCATATAACAGGTTTCAGGTTTCCAAGCGTAAAGATATTACTTCCAAAATCTTTCAGAGGGCAAAATTCTAATTATGAAACAATAAATTGTTGTTCCATGACACTCCACCCATGTCCTCACTTTGTGTCCTCACACATCTTTCCAGCTACAGGCATATTTCAATGGTCATAGGTTGGCATTTGCTAGAGCATGTGGTTCCTTTTTGGAAATGGGAAAATTAAACATCTATCTCTTGCCACTGACCAGTCTTGGGGTCCAATGGAGTCTCCCCATTTTGCCTTGATGGTTCTGAACCTGCAAGATTGGATTCAGAGTGAGTTTAGATCCTGGAAGTCTATCCCTCCAATTCCCCACAGGAAGGCACTTGGTCACCATAGTGCTTGCATTGAACTCCAGCCAGTTTTTAAAGCCATGCCTGCCTCATCTCTTTGTGAGTGCTGTTGCGAGGAAGTTTCAGCACACCTCAGGCATTCAGCTGCTGCAGTTTGTCCTTCTGTCGCTGTCTCTGCCTGAGTGACCACGGTTCTCTGGATGGTCCATGGCCAACGGTACATCAAAGGACAACCTGAGGCTGCTGCTTCTTTGATATAATATCTCACAGGACTGTGCCAACCTGTGTGGAACATTCCAGACTAGTGCACGTTCACTCAAACAGCCGGAGTCATATCCTGATCACAGCTGCACTTACAAGCTCGCAAACGATATTTTGGAAGCTGACTTTTCTCACATTGTAAATATAATACCTGGTGTGCAAACTATTGAGTTTAACTATTAACTGATGGATACTCCAAGCCAGGATTTGTGATTAAAATTGAAGAAATTTAAAGCATCTCCATAATTAAACACAAAAGAACTTGCTCTTGGTTGTAATGATCCCAACTTTGAAAAGAGTAGAAGTGCAGAAGGTAGTCCCAAAATGTAAAATTCTTGTTAAACAACAGACTTAAACAATCACCAAATTATAACATCATCTCATCAGTGATCACACTTCAGCAAAATTTGTTTCTGGATTTTCACCGGAGTTGATCTTGGCTCGACAATCTTCAGTTGAAAGACACTACAAAAATGTGGCTCATCGATGTAGTTCTAAATGGAGCAATTGTTACCAGCTGAAGCTGATTTAATGTTTTCATGGCAATATTACATGGTGATGCTCTGGTGCTTTAAGCACAATTTCTTTATTGGAGTTCTGGTCACCTAACTACAGGAAAGATATCAGTAAGATTGAAAAAGTGCAGAGATTTACTGGGAGGTTGCCGGGTCTTCAGGACTTGAGTCACAGGGAAAGATTAAACAGGTTAGGACTTTATTCCTTGGAGCAAAGAAGAATGAGGGGAGATTTGATAGAGGTTTACAAGATTAAGAGAGGTTTAGACAGATGACAGAAGGCTTTTCCACTTAGATTAGGGGAGATAAATACGAGAGGTCATAGTTTTAAGCTGAAAGGGGAAAGGCTTAGGGAGAACATTAGGACAAATTTCTTCACTCAGAGTGTGGTGGGAGTGGAATGTGCTGCCATCTGATGTGGTTAATGTGGGCTCGATTTTGAGTTTTAATAGATTGGATATATACTTGGATGGTAGAAGTTTGGAGGATTATGGAGTGGGAGTAGGTCAATGAGACTAGCAGAATAATGGTTGGCACAGACTAGAAGGGCTGAATGGCCTATTTTCTGAGCTGTGGCATTGTACGATCCTAAAATTGAAGGTTTTGGAGATTCATTGACGTATCCAGAAAAAATAATTTAAAGCCAGTGTAGAACTGGGCCATTTGGAATGGCCACAATGACAGTAAACATCAGTTAAGTATCACGACAGATCCAGAGAGGCTTTATGTTGTCTCAAGTACTTACATTGGTCAATAGTAACAGTGGCTATTTCACCCGTGTGCTCTTGGCTTGCCAATACATCTGTCGAGAAGGAACAAGCTTAATTAATTTAATTGACTGCATCCTAAATATGCAATTAAATTCTGCGATGGGAACCATATTTCATTTGTCCACAAGTGTTAGTTTCAATCATAGGTCTGTGCTGAGTTAGGCGCTCTGCATGGGTAACTGGAGGGTTGATTTCTGTGGGGCAAAGAAGAGGTGCTGGAGGTAATCCATCCGCAGTAGCGCGTTGCTAATAACATGCATACCAAACTAGTCACATCCAACACCTAGAAGTACATAAAAGGTGCTCCTGTAGGGGACTTGGTGAGTTGCTGCAGTACATCCTGTAGATCAAGGGTGGCCAAATGTTTGGGTTGTGGGCCACATACAGAAAAATACAAGGAGTCACGGGCCAAACAATATTAAGCACCCAAGTTTTCAACCTCCAACGGCTCCTTTAACAGGCTGTTTAAAACCTGTACAAAGATAACGACAGGCAGTCTGGGCAGCTGGATCCTGAGAGGAAACACCGAGACATTGCTCTCTGCGAGTCTAGACCAGCAGCAGCGCTGCTGTTACAGCAGCTCTAGTAGTGCCTCCATCCTTTTTCTAACGAGCCACATAAAAATGGGCGATGGGCACCTCTGCTGTAAATGGAACAAAGTGCAGCTACTGAGTGTGCAGGTAGTTCTAAACATATGGGATGGTTAGACTTCAACAAGCGTCTCTTGAGCACTGGATAACTTGGCAAAAAACAAATTATACAGTTCCTTCTGCAAATAGCATCAAAGTGTATTAGGGTTTGGGTTTCAGTCAGGATTAAATGCCTCAATACACTAAGAATTATCAGTTTAATATCAAAGGAGATATTGGGCTAGACAACTTTTCTTTCTTTGGCTTGGCTTCGCGGATGAAGATTTATGGAGGGGGGTAAATGTCCACGTCAGCTGCAGGCTCGTTTGTGGCTGACAAGTCCGATGCGGGACAGGCAGACACGGTTGCAGCGGAAAATTGATTGGTTGGGTGTTGGGTTTTTCCTCCTTTGTCTTTTGTCAGTGATGTGGGCTCTGCGGTCTTCTTCAAAGGAGGTTGCTGCTCGCCGAACTGTGAGGCGTCAAGATGCACGGTTTGAGGCGATATCAGCCCACTGGTGGTGGTCAATGTGGCAGGCACCAAGAGATTTCTTTAAGCAGTCCTTGTACCTCTTCTTCGGTGCACCTCTGTCACGGTGGCCAGTGGAGAGCTCGCCATATAACACGATCTTGGGAAGGCGATGGTCCTCCATTCTGGAGACGTGACCTACCCAGCGCAGTTGGATCTTCAGCAGCGTGGATTCGATGCTGTCGGCCTCTGCCATCTCGAGTACTTCGATGTTAGGGATGAAGTCGCTCCAATGAATGTTGAAGATGGAGCGGAGACAACATTGGTGGAAGCGTTCTAGGAGCCGTAGGTGATGCCGGTAGAGGACCCATGATTCGGAGTCGAACAGGAGTGTGGGTATGACAACGGCTCTGTATACGCTTATCTTTGTGAGGTTTTTCAGTTGGTTGTTTTTCCAGACTCTTTTGTGTCGTCTTCCAAAGGCGCTATTTGCCTTGGCGAGTCTGTTGTCTATCTCGTTGTCAATCCTTGCATCTGATGAAATGGTGCAGCCGAGATAGGTAAAATGGTTGACCGTTTTGAGTTTTGTGTGCCCGATGGAGATGTGGGGGGGCTGGTAGTCATGGTGGGGAGCTGGCTGATGGAGGACCTCAGTTTTCTTCAGGCTGACTTCCAGGCCCAACATTTTGGCAGTTTCCGCAAAACAGGACGTCAAGCGCTGAAGAGCTGGCTCTGAATGGGCAACTAAAACCTCGAAAAAAGAGCTACGTTTAAGCAGTTTAGAGGGAAGTGTTCTGGAGTTTAAATATGGGGAATAGATCATGGAAGATGCGAGTGCTGTTGTTCTTCAAATTAGAAAGATCAAATTTGTTGCGTGGAAGGGCTGAAGAATATTAATGAGGGAGGAAGGGGCAAAGCCATTGAATTCTTTTAAAAAAAAAGATGAACAAGGATCTAAAACTGCCAAAGCAGCAGCCAATCTAGGTCAGTTGATGTGGGGAGATGGATAAAACAAGCTCAACACTAGGTTTTGAAAGGCAGCAGAGTTGGAGGTAAAGTTCCATAAATAAAATTCCAGTCAGCCATCTGATAAGAACGCTTGAAAATACACAACAGTACATTTACTACACACCGGAAACAAAGTCAAAAGTGCTGGAAGAACTCAGCCAGTCAGGTAGCATCTGTGGGGAAAAATAAATAAGAAATTGTTTCAGGACAGTGGCAGAGCATGAGTGAGTGAGTGAAGGTGGAAGGGGGGGTGGGGGGGGGGAAGAATGGTGAGGTTAAGGGCTTTCAAAGCAGAGCTGGGGAGAAGAGTGAAGTGCAGGACAAAAGCCTAAGAGATAGGTTAAGAAAGATCAGGTGACAAGGAGCAAAGAAACAAGACAGAAAAAGGATGTTAGCATGGGAAATGATGGGAGAGCAGTTTGCCTCAAGTTGTAAAATGCAATGTTCCTTTGAGAAGGTTGTGAAATCTCGCTGGACTGAGCCCTCTGGAGTGAACATTGAATTTTCCAACTTCAGGTAACTTCTCTCTCATCATTTCTCAGTATCATGCTTAAGTCCCTTTCTTGTCTATTATACAAAATATCTATCTACTGGACAGAAGTTATGCTCTTTATTGGCTTTTGTTTTGTACCTCAGTTCTGGTGGGGGGAAGGGGAGAAAGGGGGGGGGTGGAGTCATTGATTGAAATGTTCACTGGTTTCTCTTTACACAGATGCTATTTGACATTCCAAGTTATTCCAGCATTTCTATGTTTTATTTCAACCAGTCTCAATGTGAGCACAATGAAGGAAAACCAGAAATGACCATCTCCACAACACATTAATAATTTAGTAGTGGAGAGTAGAGAGCACCAAGTTCCTCAGAGTCCACTTCACAAGTGACCTACCATGGACACACATCTCCTCACTTCTCAGGAAGACGCAACAACGACTTCACTTCCGGAGGAGACTGAAGCTGGAAAGGCGACCGGCCACCATCATGTGAACCTTCTACAGGATGTATCACAATGTGGTATTGTTACTGTAGAGAAGTGGATTGGAAGTCAATCTTAGGACCACAAGAGTGGTAGAGAGGATCACCAGGGTCTCCTGCTGCCACCCCCCACACCCCCCCCCCCAATTGTCTGAAGAGGGGATGCAAAATCGTTGAGGAGCTCTACTACACCATTCACAGAATCTTTCTGCTATCCGAAAGAGATACAGGAGTATCAGAGCCAGGACCAACAGGCTGGGAGCACAGCTTCTTCCCTTGGGCAGTGAGAAAGAATGCTGAATGACCAAAGGAAATACTCACACTAACTGCCAGTATCCAGCACATATGGGGATTGGTAGAAGCCAGTGCCAGTTGTTTGAGATTGCGTGTTGCATGAATGACAAACAAATGGCAAGGTGCACCAATTTTAAACCTATTTATTTTCCTTTTTTTGCTGGTTACTTAAATTTTGGATAACAAGTATTTTATTGTACTAAACAACATTTATCTTTATACATGTATATTTGTCCTGCATGCGTAATGTTTGTCTGTATGTGGGTTATGTCTAGTTGTGTGTTCACAATGTTTTGCACTGAGGACCAGAGAATGCTGCTTCGTCGGGCTGCATCCGTCCAATCGGATGATAAATAAACTTTAACTTGTAGCACTGGGATCATACTCACACTTCCTCAATAATTCCAAGTGGCTCCACAGAATTTCTCCTTTTGGGACTCTCTGCAAGAATTCTTCCTGACTAAGGGAACATAGGTCTTTCCCCAAAATGCTCAATTCCTTTACATCCACATCAATCATGGCAAACTCCTTCATCACCCACACAGCCCAGTGCAGCACTTGGTCCACTGACCACTGAATTGGATCTAGAGGAGGTCAATGAATAAAATGAGATGAAATTCATCCTCTAAAGAGTAAAAAAAAGTAACTGAATTAATTTTATTTAAATGCAGTCTTTGCAAGATTAAAACACAGCTAGAACACGTGGCACAGTTAGCAAAAGGCGGCAAGGATGGCACAGCAGTTAGCGAAATCCTAGTACAGTGCCAGCGACCCAAGTTTTAAACTGGCGCTGTAAGGAACTTGTACATTTTCCCTGCAACTGGACGGGATACCTCCAGATGCTCTGCTTTCCTCCCTCCCTTCAAAATATACGGGGATTATAGGTTAATTGAGGTGTTTGGGTGGCACAGGCTTGGGGGGGATGAAAGGGCCTGTCACCATGCTGTATGTCTACAATTATAATACGGCCAACACCAGTGTCAATGTCAAAAGCTTCAGAGAGGGTTGGAGAGAGGAGACGTCATGTGAGCAAAGTTGAGGGGCGTGTGGTGAGAATAAAATCGATTAGTGTAAGTGGATGCTCGATGATCAGAAAAGACTTGGTGGATGGATGGGTCATTTTCATGCTGTTTGATTGTGTCTCTCTGGACCAGGAATTAGAATCAGAATTTATTATCATGAACTAGTCACATAATTCATTATTTTGCTGCAGTATCCACAGGTGTAAATATTGCCATATATTATATTAAAAAAAATAAATTACTGCAAAATGAGAATGTGAGGCAAGTGTCTGTGGCTCATTGATCCTTCAGAAGTCTAATTGCGGAGGGGAAGCCACTGTTTTTTTACCGTCGGGATTTTGTTTTCAGGTTCTTGCACCTCCTCCCTGATGGTAGCAGTATGAAGAGGGCATGGCCAGATTTATGTTAGAAAGTCTTGCGCTAGCCAGCTAGAATTTGATGATCAAAGGAGAAGGCATGCTGATCCTACTCAAATAATTTTGATTAAAAATCAGATGCATCGATTTTTTTTCTGCTCTGTCGCCCCAAAATTTGTCTGCTACAAGACATAGGAGCAGAAATGGACTATTCAGCCCATCTAATCTGCCCCGCCATTTAATTTTATAAACTATCAGGACTTCCTTTGGCCTCCAGAGAAAATAACCCAGGTTTACCAAACTTCTCCCCATCACACAGACCCTCCGAAGCTCCCATGACCTTCCTGTAATAGGGTGACCAGAATTGCATGCAATACTCCAAGTACAGCCCCAAAGTTTTATGCAGCTACAACATGGCTTCCAAACAGTTCTACCCACTGCCACAAATAATAAAACATTGTAGTAGAAATAGGCTATTCAGCCCATCAAGCCACGAGCTGATCCATTTTCCCACTCAGCCTCACTCCCCGGCCTTCTCCCCATATCCTTTGATGCCCTGACTAATCAAGAACTGGTCAATCTGGCCTCCACAACCACCTGTGGTGACAAATTGCACAGGTTTACTGCCTTCTGCTGAAAAAATTCCTCCTCATCTTTGTTCTAGGTGGACGCTCTTCCCCAGACTTCCTCCCAACTTCATCCATGAGCATCAACACATGCTGTCTTGCTGGCAACATCCATATCCTTCATGGCAAATTAAAAATCCTGGCTTCTGCTTTCATTGCCTGGAATAAGTTAAAAGAGTAAAGAAAAAAGGATATGGGCTGTTGTAAATGTTGGAAGAAACTGGGGCCAAAACTGGGCCACTAAATTTTATTACAACCCCCCCCCCCCCCACAGAACAGATCTGAATGGGCCCAGAATTGGAGAATTAGGACTCAATTCACTTGTGGAGGGCAGGGGGGGGGGAAGCAAAAAGATCAATACAGAATCCTGGAGATAAATTCCTAAACATACAAGGCAATTGTGAAAGACAAACAGATAAAGTCTTTTCCCACTTGACATTTTGGCTTTTAGTTCCCCTCTTTCTTCGCCTGCCAAGGAGCTGATTCATTCCCACTCTACAGCTCCCCGATGCGAATGATTATTTGGTAGTGCACCCAGATGGTTATTTTCTTCTGCCTCAGCACGGAGTACTAACAGGCTATTCAATTAACTCTGAACAGTGTGACACCACTTTCAAGTTTCCACTCACATTTAGAAGAACCATTGGATACTTGGCATTGGAATGGAAAATTGTGTAACTGATATATTAATAGGGGCTTCCATTGGAGTGATACAAGGCACATTTTTGGGATGCAACAAAGGAATCTTCACTGTCCAAACAGCTGTTCTGAAAATGGTCAAATTGACAAGGGACTCTTCACATTCCCTCACTGAGAAGGATACGATATTAAAAAACCGAAATAAGGGATCAGAGTTTATCATCTTGAGCATGTCATTAAATTCTTGTTTAGCAGTAGCACATAGGTGCATCTATTGCTATAAATAACATTTAAAAAGAAATAAGTGCAAAAGAAAAGTTTTGTCTGTGGTTCATTGTCCAGTCAGAAATCTGATGGTAGAGAGGGGAAAAGGTTGTTTTTGTACCAATGGAGTTTGTCTTTAAGCTTCCTGTACCTCCTTCCTGATGGTAACAGCGAGAAGAAGGTATGGTGAAGGTCCTGGAGTACAAAGGTTTGGGTGATGAGGGTCCTTGAGGATAAGAGGCCTGGGTGATGAGGGTCCTCAAGGATGGAGCCAGTAAGAATATTGCTGCTCTGGGTCCTCCCACCATTCAAAATGTATCGAGGGTGTAGGTCAATTGAGTAATTGGACAACATGGGCCAAAAGGGCCTGTTACCGAATTGTATACGGAAAACAGCATGGATCCACTTTGGTACAAAACAAAGAACAGAAGGCTAAGCAGAAATGAAGAACGATGGGAGCAGGCTAGCGTGCGCAGTCGGTAGTATGGACTGGGGGGGCTGAATGGCGTCCTCACATACCGTACGGTATTCCAAGATGCTCCTGCTCTTTCCGATAGCCCTCGAGGGCAGCAGCCCATCGCGTTACTTGCTCTGAAGTCTCGTCTGGTATCGCTGTTAGCTGCTTAGAGCCGTCCAAGGTGATGACCTGTGTTTCTTCCACCAACTGGGCTTCGGCACCGGCCTGCTCTGTTGCATCTGGGTCAATTACCACCTCAACTGTTTCAACCGGCTTAACGATCTCTAGGATGTTAAGCTTCGGCTCCACTCCTGCTAAAAGTAATGGCACTTTAATAAAAGAACAAAGCCCACTCTTCCCTACCAACAAACTATTGGCAACCTGTAGAGAGGTGTTGTTAAATTTGTGAAGATGGCATGCAATTAGCAAAAGAAAATGAATGAACATCAATGGATGGCAGGGTTAGCGTAGCAGATAGCGCAATGTTGTTACAGCGCCAGCAATCGGGACTGGGGTTCGAATCCTGTGCTGTCTGTAAGGAGTTTGTACATTCTCCCCGTATCTGCATGGGTTTTCCCTGGGGGGAGGGGGTAGGGGGGTGCTCCGGTTTCCTCCCACCATTCGAAATGTACCAGGGGTTGCAGGTTAATTGGTGGCGTGGGCTCGTGGGTCAAAAGGGCAGGTTACTGTGCTGTCTAAATAAATACTAGGTGGTCCATTATGGGAAGGAAGAACGAGGCCAAATAATATTTGTTAAATTAAAGAACAAAAAGGGGCCAAGGAATTTAAGCACATGAATATTAGGTATATACGTGTTAAATTAGAATTTTTCAGACCATTTTTTAAATATTAAATTTATGGGGTCAACTCTTACAATGGATACTACTTTTGAGGGGCTGAAATTCAGACTTGAATCCCAGTCACCAATTAATTAAAGTAATTATACAGAGTCTACACATCAAAACACATATCCTAGCATGAGGGAGGCTGGGACCGCGGTAAAGTATCTGCATCATCAGAGGAGTCGGGAGCTTTGGTCTGTGAGCAGCCAGGATCAGGTTTGAAATCCGCATCAGGAGATCTAGCCTGCGGGCAACCGGGTCAGAGGTGAAAGTTCATAATGGGGGGGGGGGGGGGTTGGGAGCTCCAGCCTGGGCCAAGGTGAAAGTTCACAACTGAAGGGGTGGGAGGTCTGGTTTGTGGTTGGCTGGAGCCAAGGTAAAGTTCATGATCAAGGCGTCGGGAGCTTTGGCCTGTATACAGCCAGGGCTGAGGTGAGAGACTAGCTGTATAAAAATAAGATATGGAAAGTTCCAGATTTTTTAGCAAAGATGGGGTTTGACTTTTACATGAGATCAGCTAAAAGAGCTAAAAGTAATCACTAAAAAGCATTGACAAATTACAAAATTTATTGGATTTAAAAAAAGAGCATAATGGGTACAAGATAGGTACAGATTGCTGTGGATTACATGTTCATAGGCCAGTCCAACATTATGGGCTGAAGGGCCTGCACTGTGCTGTAATGTTCTATTTCTTCGCTCTCTGTGAAGTGGCTTAGAAACCCACTTTGAAACAGCGGATTCAACTATGAAAGTGTGACCAAGGGTAATGAATCACTTCAGATTATCTGCATCAAGTCTTCGTTAGAAATGTCAGTTGCTTATGTTCTAATGTCTATATTAAGAAACAGATTTATAAACCCTGGAAAAGGTGACTTGCAAGCTTCAGGCTGAAAGATTAAGCATCTACAGCCTCTTGTTTCACCAGAATTTTGGAGAGAATGGGCTAAGGGGTGGGTGATGGAGAACTTTAACATTATGAAAGTTTGAAAAGAGATGGAAAGGCATTTGTATTGAAATTAAAAAAAGCTATAGATGAAGAAAGAAAAAGTTGGAAGGACTTCACAAGCCTTTTCCTTTCCAGCTGCTGCCTGACCTGACAAAGTTATTTTCATTAGTGCAAGAGAGGATCACAAAGGAAGCATGAGACGTGGTCGATGGAGCTGCTGCCATACAGCACCTCGACCTAGTCTGTGTGGATTTTGCACATTCTCTCTATGACCATGTGGATTTCCTCCGGCTACTGCAGTTTCTTCCCCATTCCCAAGATGTGCAGGTTGGTCGGTGAACTAACCACTGATATTTACCTAGCATGGAAGCAGGTGGGAGAATCTGGGAGAGTTGAAGAGAATGTGAAGGGAATTTAAAAACAATGGGATTAATATAGAATCAGTGTAAGTGGGTGGATGATGGTCAGTGGTAACTCAACGGGCCGGTACCTCTATAACCATCCTCATAGCAGACATGGAGCTGTGTGACCTATTTTTGTGCTGGGACATGTGCAGGAGGGAAATAAGGGCATGGCTTGGTCCAATAGTTGACTAAAATAACACATTACTTGAGTTTAGATGCAGAGATTCACAAATTCCACTGGGCGGCAGGGGTGCATGCACAAAGGTGTTAAATTTACATTCCTGCGCAAATCCCCATTCCTTGCATTTCATGGTGAATGAACAATTGCAAAAACCAAGGAATGATTCAGACACTATTCCTCAAAACCAAGCTGGCTAATTTTTATTGGGCAATGGGCAAAAGAGAATAAAGATGAAAGGAAAACAAATTCATGGCGTGCAGGGAATGTTAGAAAGCTGGCACATCTGATCGTTGGCAGCTGTCTTTGATTGGAGTCCTGCCCCACCCACCTCCAGTATTCACTGCCATTACCCAAAGCTAGACAAGCAAGTTTGGATAAGGGCTGGTACAGCAGCTCCTGTGCCCCATTCAGACAGGACAAAGGCAGGTTGAGACAGGAGATAAAAATCAACAATCATTCTATGATCATGTCAATAGATTTCCAGTTTGGCACTGACGAATCAGCCTGGTTGGTTTAATGCTTTCTGCTTGGGGAACTACAGGTCTGTACTTGGGCATGAACCCAGCATGCAATCTAGAACAAGCTTACCTTGTCTGGAAATTACTTCCACACTGAGTTGGACAGTGCCATCAGTTTTAACTCCTTGATCGTATAAACTTCGATTTGGATCCAGCTATGAAAAGAGACGAGTTCTCATGATGCACATTTTACAAAGTCAGAGGTTTATAGTATAGAAATACGCCCTTCAGTCCAAATTGTCTGTGCTGGTCATTGTCTACCCAAGCTGGTCACGTACGCCTGCATTGGACCCATGTGCCTGTCCATAAATCAATTTAAATTTGTTTTATACAGTACAACTCTGAATATCCAAAAATGGTCAGATAAACTTTTTTTCCCCTCCCGGAAAACTGGTAATTAAAAGAAAAACCAGCTCAGTAGCAACAACAAGCAACAAGGGAAGGCTTTTTAAGCATTAAAGCATTGTTTTATTTCACAAAAAAGCTGGCCACCGCCGATTCCCAACACTCCCCAACTGCTGCGGATCCCCAGCGAGGCTTCCAGGGCCAGTGGAACACTCACGGGCGAGCTCCTGCCTCCCCAGTCACTGGAGCTCCTGACTAAGCCTACCACACATGGACACAGGGGAGTCTGATTTGCATGTGCGGTAATAGGCAGGTTCGGCATTGGGAGCTCCATTGTGCTGAGGAGGGAGGCAGGGAAGGATGGAAGGACAGAGAGAAGGGAAGGAGTGAGAAATGGAGGGCCGTTGAGCCATAGGTCCCACTCCTGCCTGGGAGATTGCTCGCCTTGATGATGAAGGATTCTTCCCACCACTTGCAGCTGGGAGGCAGTGGCATCCAGTTTGAGAGGGAGAGTTTCAGAAAAAAGTCAATAGGGGAAGGTAAAGAAGAAATGGAAAGAGAGGGGAGAGAGTTAACTGAAATGAGGACAATTGTCATTCTAATTTCACGTCGAGTGAATTTTTTTCCCCAACCCGTGAGATCGGATTTCCTCTGAAAAAATTCAGATAATTGAGGATTTCGGAGAATCCGATTTCAGATAATTGTAGTTGCAGAGTAATTGCACTCTGCTCCACAACTTCGTCTGGCAGCTACTTCCATATACCCAACACTCTGTGTGTGGTAAAAGGTGCCCCTCAGGTCCTTTCTAAATCTCTCCCCTCTAATTTTAGGTTCCTCTATTCTGGGGGAAAGACTGAATATTTACCTCTTGTATGCTTCTCGTGATTTTATAAATTCTACAAGGTTCTCCCTCAGCCCCCTACTCTCTGGAGTGCCAAGTCCTAGCCTATACAGCCTCTCCTTAGAATTCAAGTCCTTGAGTCCTGGTAACATTCTTGCTAGGGGGTAGAACACCTTTGCTCGATCTGCTTCAACAGCAACGCCTGCCAAAGGCCAGCCACTCAAATTCCACACTGTGTGGCCATTTGTCAGTCCATGTCATGTCAAGTTTATCGTCATCTGATTGCACAAGTACAACCCGACGAAACAGCGTTCTTCAGTCCACGTTGCAAAATAAGCAGGCACACCACCAGACATAACACACATACAAAAACAACATGCAGGACAAGGATTCAATAAATATTGTTCATAAATATGAGAGTCTTGGATTGTTAGTGTGAGCAGTCCCTTTAGTGTTCAGTGTTCTTTTATCCTTGCATTGCCAGCTTGAGAGAACATGCAAATTGGAGAAACACTTAGCATTCAGTCTTGGCAATCTCCAACCAGACAGACCCACTTTCCCCCATTCATTGACTCCGTTCCTCCAGCTCCCCAGACCCTTTTTTTTCTCCTACTAGGGAGGATCTTTCTCAGCCCTCTCCCACAATTACCTTGTAGCTCCTTTTTCTTCTTATCCCTCCCGCCTGTATCCATCAATCACCAGCTACCCTGTGCTCCACCTCGTACAACCCTCCCCACTTTCTTATTCGGGTGTCTGTCTAATTTTCTGCATACCTGAACAGGAGCTCAGGCCCAAAACAGCAACTGCCTACTGCTTTCCATGGATGCTGCGTGATGTGCCGAGTTCCTCCAGCATTTTTGTTTATTGTGATTTTTTTTTCTTCTCCAGCATGGTTTCCATCAATATTATTTTTCCTACAACTGGATGAATCGAACTATACACATTTCTCTTCGAATGGTCTCAATGACTTGCACAGTTGCAATATGATGTCCCTGTCCCTGGCACAATGCCTTGATCGATGAAGGCAAACATACTCAACGCTTCCTCCACAGTCTCTGTTCCAGCACTTTTGTGGAACCAAATTCATAAACCAAATGAAAATGCTGCGATTGTAGTAGATACACAAAAAAGCTGGAGGAACTCAGCAGGTCACGCAGCATCCATAGGAGATAAAGAAGGCTCCTTATGGGCTCAGATCTGAAACATTGGTTATATATCTTTTTTCCTATGGACACTGCGTGACCTGCAGAATTCCTCTAGCATTTGTGTGTATTTACCCATAAACCATAATGCTAATTTAGCAGAATATACAAATTGGTAATAATCCAAAAGGCAAAATAAAACTGTTAGTGCAAACAAAAAATAAATTGCTCCTGGAGTCCCTTCTGCTGGAAGGGGAATAAACTTCCATGCAGAAATAAAGCACGTCACTGTAACATGTGCTGCCAAGTTGTTCCATAATAATTAGATAAGCTTAATGAAGGTTCCCATGTGGTTTCCTTGTTTAAAGGAGGTAATAAGGAGTATCCTGGGAATAACAAACCAGTGAGTCTTAGGTCAATGGTGTGCAAACTATTGGACAGGATTAATAAACATTTAGAGAAGTATAGTTTTCTCTGGGATAGTCAGCATGCATTTATGAGGGGAAGGTCATGCCTCACAAGACTAATTGAGTTTTTTTTGAGGAGGTAACAAAAGAAATTGATGAAGGTAGGGCAGTAGATGTGGTATATATGGATTTTAGTTAAGGGATTTGACAAGGTCTTCCATGAGAAACTCATTTAGTAAGTCATGAGGCATGGGATTCATGGAACCTTGGCGATGGGATGCTGGGCTTTGTTAGTCAGGGGATTGAGTTCAAGAGTCGAGAGATCATGTGACAACTACAAATCTGTGGTGAGACCACATTAGTCACCTCATTATAGAAAGAATACGAAAGCTATGGAGAAGGTGCAGAGGAGATTTACAAGGATGTTGCCCGGATTGAAAAATAAGTCTTATGAGGCAAGGGTAGCAGAGCAAGGACTTAGAGCGAAGAAGGAGGAGAGGTAACTTAGAGGCCAAGAGGCAATAGAAAAGGTAGACAGCCGGCACCTTTTTCCCAGGGCAGGAGTACCAAACACTAGAGGACATCTGTACAAAGAGGAGGGAGGAAAATTTAGGGGAGACATCAGAGGTGTTTTTTTTTTTTAAAGTTGTGGGTGTCTGGAATGCCTTGCCAGGAGTGGTGGTGGAGGCTAAAACATTAGGGACATTTAAGAGATTCTTAGACAGGCACATTGAATGAAAGAAAAATAGTGGCGAATGAAGTAGGAGGAGTTTAGTTTTTTTTTTAAAAATGGGAATTTATAGGTCAGCACAACATTGATGGCCAAAGGGCCTGTACTATGCTGTCATGTTTTATGTTCTAAGGACATTTATTTTCAGGCTTGCAGAGAGTTAACAGCATGCAAATAGACAGCAATGAGGGAAATGATTTGGCCCAAGGCTCTAGCTCATGGTGAAAGCAAAGCAACACACATCAATCTGCCATATACTCTCACAACTACTTTTATCCCCAAGCTCAAGTCACTCATTCCAGTTTCTTTTAAAGAGATACCAGAGTTTCTGCCTCCTCATTTCCAATAGAAAAGCAATGACCCAGAGTAAGTTTTCCTCAATGTAACAATTTCAGAGAATGACCATTTATCATTTAGCCACAAAAGTGTTCACTTTGCAAAAGCCCTCAGAAATTTGAAAAAGCTCAATTGCTGCATTCTTTTCGTTGACAGGTGAATGCCATCCCAATCTGAAAGCATCCTTAATCTGAACCTTAAAAGTTTGCTATGCCAACCCATTGAGATGGTAAAACAATGCACAAATACAATATTTAACACAGCCATAATTTTCAGGAAAAACCATAAAGATGAAATTCTATTTAAAATCAGATTGTACTTGCTTGTAATTGGATGGTGTCTTATTAAAAATAGATTAATGAAATCTATAGTCACCGACATTCATATTAGATTCGCATGAACAAATAAACTCAATGATCAAAAACAAGCTGAACTTCCATGCAAAAAGTGGCGATTAGAGGACCTCTGAGAGATGTGTGTGTAAATGTGCATCTATCTGCAGATATGGAATATGTGTATACACATATGAAAAGTAACGTGCACAGTTTGAAGGAGGTTGTTGAAAATTTGATGAGACACGGAGGATGGGTTGAAGGCAGAGAATTCCAGAACAGGCAGTGCAAAGGCTGAAGCCTCAGGATCTGAAATTAGAACAGTGGAAGGTACAATGCTACCCGGAGGTTGGCCACATAGGATTAGAAGTGAGGTACCTAAACTTTGGTTTACAGCCCTAACAACATTTGGATTGATCTGAATAGCCTCAGATATTCTACTGCTCAGAGGATGAACCCATTACGTGTGGCAAAGTAGGTCTATCTTGGAGATTGTTTCGCTGAGCACTTCGCTCCATCCACTACAGTGACAGAGATCTAATAGTTGGCACTTAAGTAGCCAACTATTTCAGTTTTGTGTCATGTTCCCACACTCAAGTCTCTCCCTGGCCTTATGTACTATCCCACCAAGACCACCCACAAATTGGAGGAACACCACCTGATTTTCCATCTGGGCACTCTCCAACCAGATGGCAGTAACATTAACTTTTCTGGTTTCTACCAACCTGCTCTCCTCTTTTCTGCACCCCCCTCCCCCTCCCATCACCTAGACATCCCTCCTCCCCTTGATCACTGCTGTTCAGCAGAGTTAATTCAGCTCAGCAGCCTTTATATTGAGGCTAACGGCCCTCTAGGCTCAGAAGATTTTGAGGTGAAGGCAATTCAGAGGTCGTGCTGATGGAAGGAAAAGGAGCCAGTAAGAATTAGGAGCTCGGTATTCAGATTTCAAGGATGGAAAACAAACACTACTTTCCTAGACCAGTCCAATCTCTAACACCTGCATTTCACATTTACTTAAATCAAAATGCCTTCAAGTCAAGTGGCACTCCACCTCCAGCCATTACAACTTGAAGGGAGATATAGAAGAGTTATTCAGTGAACTTCGGCTGGCCCGCTGAGGGAAATGGAAACTCTGAGCCCCCAGAGTTGCAATTTTTTTTTTTTTTTTTTTTTTCTTCAGAGTTGCAATTTTAACCAGAAATTTTAATTCTATTCAAACAGTTCAAATTCTGGCAGTTTGTCAAATAATCCTGCATCGTTTAATTAATTACCAGAATATCTTGAAGACAAATTTCGTGTGCTTCCAAGGAGCACTGAAGACGTGGTTCTAACAGCTTCTTGAGGTTACCGACAGGTTCATTGATATCAATAGACTGGCTCACAAACTCTGCTGTCACGATAGTTGTCTGCTCTGCAATGCTGAAGAAAAAAATGAAAGAAATGAGAATAACCAATCGAGTGATATCATCAACCTGTGGCAGAGACATGTTCATGACAATCTAATTCCTCTGAAGAAGAATTTGTTCTGCAAGAGCAAACTAGAAAGTTGAAATGCTGCAGCGAATGACACACTCACCAAAAGTTCTTGCCATTGCATAACAGGCGCACCCAAGGAGTGCAATGGAATACTCGAATGCAGTTCTACAGGATGATGAGAGTTTTGTGACAAACGTGAAGTACAATGGATTAACGCAGTGAAATTCCTCATGTCACATTTGGAGTATTGTGTGCAGTTCTGGTCACCTAACTACAGGAAGGACATCAATAAGATTGAAAGAGCGCAGAGATTTACTAGGATGTTGTCGGGTCTTCAGGAGTTGAGTTGCAGAAAAGATTAAACAGGTTAGGACTTTATTCCTTGGAGTAAAGAAGAATGAGGGGAGATTTGATAGAGGTTTACAAGATTATGAGAGGTATAGACAGAATGGTGGGGGTGGGGAAGGAGATAAATATGAAAGATAATTTTAAGCAGAAAGGAGAAAGGTTCAGGGGGACACTGGGGAAAATTCTTCATTCAGAGAGTGGTGGGAGTATGGAATGGGCTGCCATTTGATGTGGTGAATTTTGGGTTTTAAGAACAGATTGGATAGATACATGGAAGGGAGAGGTCTGGAGGGTTATGGAATGGAATCAGGTCAATGGGACTAACAAAATGTCAGCACAGACTAGAAGGGCCAAATGGCCTATTTTTTGTGCTTTAGCGTTCTGTGCTGCTACACATTCCCATTTTCCCTCTTGAATCAATGGTTTTGGGTGTTGGGGGGGGGGGGGGTAAGGATTTTTTTTCCCTGTATTTTAAACAAAACAAAATCACAATGTAAAGGTAAAAAAAATATTTTTTCAAAGTACTCAACTGAAAACTAGCCAAGGTAAAGGTTCTGACCAATGTTTGCAGCCTACCTTTCCTCTGTGCAATGCCGTTTCTCCTCGCCATCTATTTCTATTTCTATTTCTGCTGATCTTTTTGTCATGGCTGTGGGATTTGCAACTCACAACCTACATGGAAAGGAGAATAGGTATTAATCAGAAAAATAAAAACACAAGAAATAGAGGCGCTGCAGTGGTACACATAAACACTAGTCATAACTGCCTACTCGACAACTCCCCCATTGCCTGCCACTTTCATTCTATTTTTCTGTAATCTTCACACTGAAGGCGTGCAAGTTTTAAGATGCTCTTGGGTAGGCATTAACTATTTGCATTAATAGCAAATGCATTAAGAGGATTCAGCCTTAGGGAGGAGCAGAGAAAAAAATAGAAATCAATGGTGATTCTGCTCGATCCTCAAGGTCCACGTGAGCACTTTCCAGTATAATCAGTGTCTTACTTTCATCTTTCCAATGAAAGGGGTGCAAAGGCCAACACTCACTGCAGCTGTTCCCCTGCAAACTTGGCTGAGACTGAACAATTCTGAATTGGCTGGGTTCAATTCTGCTTTAATCCAAGGTGAAAAATCACAAACTTAGACAGCAGTTTAATCCAGTGAGGTGGCGGGGTGGATGTGGAAAGGAGGGGTCAGGGTAAAGCTAATGTATTGTGGAGGTTACAGAAAAAGAAACAGAAGTTTAAAGCCATTTCGATACCAAGAGACGATTTTACATTTCTGTAAACTTCAACCAAGTGCTGCTTTTTCCATCACCCTGGATTTAGGAATTTGAGGCCCTTTCAGAGAGGATTAGATGAATTGTTGTTGAACTTTACATCCTGATCTATTGTAAGGAAACAAGAGGAACAGCCTGCCTTTTTTGTGTGCTGAAGTCACCATCAGACTGTTGGTGTTTCCCCTCAAAAATCTTAAAAGTCATCAGCAAATAATTTGCCACGTAGGATTCAAAAATTCTTTTGAATCTTTAGAATTCACTCGAAACATACCGGGGGGGGGGGGGGGGGTGGGGGGTGTGTAGATTAATTGGGCGGCACATATTTATGGGCCGAAATGGCCTGTTACCGAGCTATACCTAGACACTTCTCTGATTAAGTGTACAAATTACTGCGGCATCCAGTCAAAGGGACGCACCCTCATACATGACAAATTATTCATTCATATTCAAACCAGCAACCAGGGCATCAATCAGTTTCAATACTCTTGAACTCAGAACATAAAACAGAACGGTAGAAGATCAGGTTTTGAAGCCTACAATGCCAAATTACACCAAGTCTTCTCTGCTTACACGTGATCTACCACCCATCATTCCCCACACTGTCAAGTGCTTCAGAGCTTTTTAAACAACATCATATCAGTTTTCTTCCCGAGGAAAGATTTTGACTTGCATACAAATCCTGGATTTAAAAAAAAAATTCCAACAGTAGGTGAGAGAAATTCACCCGAGTCTCATCATTACAGAATTCACTTCTTGGTACTCACAGACAGCCATTTTAAGCAGCTGTAAGGATAAAAGCCAACTTCAAAATCATTCCTTGGTAGATTTCTTATTACAGATGTTACTGCTAATCAAGGTTCATCTACAGGAGCCAAAAATTTAAAAATGCCTACATACCCACTGTTAAATAGGTACCTTTTTAAAAAATAGTTTTAAAAACCTGCAGCACTGATATCATTCATTCAATTTTCCTCAGGGCATCAAAGCACTGGGGCATTGCAGTGCAGTCACACTACTGCAGACTGGTAACTGACTCGCTAATCTAGCAGCAAAATAAACCCTGCACCCAAAACCAAACTTCAAGTATCAGCTTGAAAGTGACCAGACCTACTGAATTTAGCTTCACTTTGAGGTGCAAATAGGCCACATTTAATTCAGTGTCTGGCTTGCTATCCAGGCATTGAACTTGCTGTATTACAGGAGTCATAATGACTCCTGTGTAAAGGCTTAACCACTTGGGTCAGTATTTTCAAAGAAATTGGGAGAAAGGACAAATTAAAACATGCAAATATCAACTCATCACTATACAACCGACTTTTGTTATTTAAAAAATGTGAAAAACAGATGATGAAACATCCATGTTTTGAACGTTTCCACTGCTGATCGAAAAGACTTTGATCTTTTATTGATCAGTTTCTTTGATACCAATCCAATATTAACCTTTACATGAATCACAAAATTGATCATCAATTTAATATTTTGCACTTCCAAGAAGATTAACACTAACAACACTTTTAGAGTTCAACATTCAGCACCAATTACTAAACCAGTGCTTTAAAATTGGTGACGCACAGATTTGGAAGGCCCAGCTTCAATCTTGAAGCTACGCCAAATGATCCTGGATAATACAACACTCGAGTTAGTATAATCATGCCACAACAGAGCTAGGCTGATGGAAGGAGTTGATTACATAAGGGGTCTAGTGCAGATTGTCCAGGTTTCCACTCCTGATCATCACTGAACCACAACAGAAAGTGGGAACATAGATTAAAAACAGAAATGGTCAAGTCAGCGGAGAGAGAAAAATAAAGTCAACATTTCAGGTCAATAACACTGGATAACAAAGATTTTGCTTCTTGAACACTTTTGGGTGTATTTTATGGATTTTGGGTGGCTGATCATGAATATAACCTTAAAATTTCCCTCCTTCCACGTACCTTTTGTTTGACAACCTATTTTTGTGATTTCCTGTGTATTTTAAGTCTGTGTATTTCAAGCCTACAAAACTATGAAGTGCAACATTTCAATGAAATTCATTTTGAACATGGTGAAAGGCGTCACTAGAACATTGCTACCATGGAAAAGTGGTATCAGGGCAACTGGAATTTATCAATGCTGGCTGACTATTGCTGGACACTGACACAAGAGGCATCAGATGCTGAGTACAAACAAAGATCAGTGGCAAACCATTTTTAGGTCAGTTGAACTAATGCAATGTGTCAACATCATTACCTGATTAACCATGCATAAAAGTTAATTTATCATTTTTCCAACTTCTATAGGTTAAAGAAGTCAGCTAGGTGTTCAGTTTGAAATTGTCTATCATAATACCCAATTTCTTTTCAGGAAGCAAACTTTTTGGGAATAGAAATGGTTGTCCAGTGTAATCGTTCATTGGCCCTGGGTGATGAGAAGTTAGACAATGATCAGATAGAATTTGACTGCTCTAGCTTATTACTTAAGACATTCAATGGCAGCCAGGATTTACTTCAGGAAACTGCTATTTGTCAAAACTATGGTAAGAGAACTTCTGAAGAATGTGCCAATATTTGAAAATGCCTCATATAACAAAAAAAGCCTGAAAAACAATATGATGTACTATGCATTGAACAGTGGGAATCCATTCTTCATTTAGGTTTTAGTGTAATGTGCCTCATGATTAATATTTCCCTCCCTCAATACGCTAACAGCACTAACACATAAATCTACATCTGCCAGTCACATCGTATTAAAGTGGTCATTCAACATGCACGAGGAAATATAACAATTCACTCAAGGTGATCTGGAAATGGAAAACAGGGCTACATCGTGTCTATGTATAAAAACTCTGCATTTATGCTTGCAGCAGTCACAAACTCTGACTGAAGCAAAATCAGGACAAATTTCTCCCCAGGCTAAGAAGAATAAACCAAATCAACTTTTATTTAAAAATTTTTTTTACCCACATGCAGATTCAAATTCTCTTCAATAAACTTGCCAAGACTTGAACGATACTAGCTGACAACATTTCAAAACTTGTGGACAATTTTGAGCCACAATCTTTTTTTCCCTCCCGAACATGGGAAATATTTGAAGTGCATTTGTAAACAAAGTAAAAACCATTTGTTCTGGGAGAAAGGGTGAAAAGGAAAGCAATAAAATCAAATGCTGGAAATATTCAGCTCTCAGGCTGCAAATGGAGGGAGAAACAGAAAGAATCTTTTAGGTCAGCCATTTTCAACTTATTTTTGGCTATGGCCCACAGAACTCTGCTCAGTTTATGGGCCTCTTTCCCTGTGAAACGGTCAAGTTTAGTTGGTTTCTTCCATACTTCTCTCCTACTGACTACATAAAAGAAAAATAAATGTTATGATTTCAATCCGTGCCCCCCCCCCCCCCCCCACCCACATGTGCTGCGGCTCTAAGGCATGTCTGGTGTGTTTTCATTCACAAAGCTTCAAAATCTGATAAGAATTTGGAATTGAACTGTGAACTTTCTTTTAAACTCCACACTGGCTAAAAATAATAGATGCGAGACTACAGAGAAAACAAACTACAAGACTATGCTGAGAACGACAGAAGTGAGAGAGGAGGCAAAGTTTCCATTAAACACAGACATGAACTAAATGGGGTAAAAAATCCATTTCAATCAAACAAAAAGTGCTGAAAAACCTCAACAGGCCAAGCAGACTCTGTGGAGGGAAAAAGAATCAATGCTTTGACACAAATTTGATTTCTCCTTCCCTCCAATGTTGTTTGACTTGCCGAACTCATGGAAACATTTTTGTGCTTTTGTTTTGGGTTTGCAGCATCCGAAGTTTAAAAAAAAACTGTACCCGGTTACACATTCTCTTGGGGAATAATGGTGTCATCGCTCCAGTGGATCCCACAGTTGGATGGCAGCAATTATTCCCACTATTTAAGAGATGAAAGAGAAAGAAACCAGGGAGCTCTGGACTAGTTAGCCTGACATCATTCCAAGAAAAGGGTAGAAATCAGATAGACATCATGGTGATATTGGAGAAGATGGGGTGAAGTGGCTGCTTCATCATTACCAGAGTTGTCCTTCAGTCAGGGCACCATCTGCCTGTCTGACTTCCATTATATTCACAGGGTATTTTAAAATATGGCTCTTCTGGCTCCTGGTCAACATCTTTCAACAGATGAAAAACTGGCAGCACATCTCACAACTGTTTTCTAGATGTGAACATTATCAAATAACTAACACATTCACTTCTGTAACTACCTGCATTTGTTCAATGACCACAGTAACTGCAAAAGGCACCAGTTATTTTAATACAAATAAATGAGGACCCTTCACCACTAGTTTGGGCAGTGGCAATGACAAGGTGCAATAATTACTGGAGGGAAGTGCACCTAATTCATAACCAAACAAAAGGCAGGGAATGACAAACAGTGTAAAAATAGAAGCATTAGGTCAATCTGTCTTGGAAATAAAGTAAAGTAGGTTAATTATTCAGGTGGGGATGCTTCAGCAGAACTTTTGACTCCAAGTCTGACTGTGCCTGGAGAGATCTCATGGAACGATGCAACAGCTAGACATTTGTCACAGACTATAAAGATATTATGTATTATTGGAAGTAACAAATTCAACCATCACTCAAAACATGTGACAAGGTCTTCTGCAAGAGTCACAGTCATACTGCACAGATCAAGCTCTTTGGCTCTCTGCTTCCAAACCAACTTGTTTATCCCAATTTCGTTTTCCAGCACTTGACCCTTCCATGGTATGGTGATGCACATGCTTGTCTCGCTATTTCTTAAATATCGTGCCTCTATCTTCACCCACTCCTAAATATTACGTTCCAGATTCTAAATTTCTCTGGGTGACAGATCCTAATAACAAGTGACCCACAAGATTTGTTCAACCAAAAAAGATACTTTAAATTATTATCCAATTACATTAATGGGACTCCATATCTTACTTTTATGGATGCAAAATCCTTTGCACACTAATGCAAGATTGAACTCACGTCAATACATTTTACTGACAAAAGAATTTTTGGACCTTACAGAAACAATTAAAATGAGCAGACTGATCTTGTGAGAACATTTGATGACCAGACAGGAACTGGAAAAGTTTTTGTTAAAGCTCAGGCGTGGTTAGCGTAATGGTTAGTGCCAGCGATCAGAACCTGCGTTCAAATCTTGTGCTGTCTTTATGAAGTTTGTATATTCTCCCCGTGTATACATGGGTTTTCCCTGGGGGGGCGGGCCTCGGTTTTCTCCCAGTGTTTGAAACGTACAGGGGTTTTCGGTCAGTTGGGTGTAATTGGGCAGCATGGGCTCGTAGGGCAGAAGGGCCTGTTACTGTGCTAAATGTTTAAATTTATATTAAAAATGTAAAAACATGCTCATTGTATGAAACTGTTTTAAATTAAATTTCAAATTTTATTTACAGCAGATTCTGGCCATTTAAACCCATGCTGCCCAATTACACCCAAATTAACTTACAACCCTGTATATTTTTTTTTGAAGGGCGGGAGGAAACCCATGCAGACACAGGGAAAGCATTCAGACAGCGCAGGATTTTAACCTGAGTTGCTGGCACTGTAACAGAGTTGCGTTAAACCGCTACGCTAACAATAGCACAAACTATTTTGGCCTGAATCTGATAAAGGTTAAAAGATTTCCATTGAGTGCTCTTAATAATGCAATGTTTCCTCATTCGCAGGCTAGATGAGACCACTTTCAGGACCTCAGGATACGCCAATGCACATTTTGAATGTAGCCTAGGAAAGACAGCAATGAATTTATGCACAGCATTCTCCCATAGACACCACTTTAATGCTTAAACTGACCATCTGATTATCAATACAAGAATGACTGACGGAACAAACATTGGAAAGGATTGGCAAAGATTAAAATGATTGTGTTTCAGAGAAAATTAATGCAGACAAGTGTGAGGTGTCACATTTTGGAAGGCAAATGGCAGGGCACCAAGGAGTGCAGCAGAACAGAGGGATCTGGGGAATACAGACACAGTACGTTTCCGATAATCCAAAAGCCCCTTTACCAAAATGATCAGTTATCCTTGAAAATAATTAGAGATGACATGACAAGTTGAAAAAAAGTTGCTTTTTTTTTTAAAAAAAAATACTTGCCATGCTCAAGTTCTGGCATGCTGTTAACATGCCAATGGAGCTCTCATGTACTCAAGTACACTGTTAGTGCCATTTTGAATCTAACAGAACTTTCATGTACACAAGGTAAGAATTAAACTTTATTTCCGGAAATCTGATCTGCAGCCCAGTTTAAGGTGCAGAATATTTTTTTTAATCTTTAATATATACGATGTCCTAGGTGCTCTGCTGTTAATATCAGATTACTAAAGGTGGTATGGGAGTGGGGGGGGTGGGTGGGTGGGGAAAGCTTGAGAATCACTGGTTTAAACCATAACTTGCATTGATATGGTCAGCAGAAAGGCCCGGATCCTGTGCTATGTTCAATGCAAATACAAGATGCTTTATTTTAGATTTTTTAAAAGTGTAGACCCATGAGTCCATGTTGCACAAATATCCCAATTAACCTACATCCCAAATACATTTTTGAAGGATGGGAGGAATCCAAAGCACCCAGGTGAAACCCATGCAGAAACAGGGAGAATTTACAAATTCCTTTCAGACAGCGCTGGATTTGAATCCCAGTCGCTGGCGCTGTAATAGTTTGTACTAACTGTTACACTAACCATGCCTTTTTGCAAGCAAGGTTATAATTAAGTACGATTACTTGTCTAATGACATTACAATATGAAACTTTTACAACAAATGCTGGCTTGTATTTCTTCTTCTTCTTTGGCTTGGCTTCGCGGACGAAGATTTATGGAGGGGTAAATGTCCACGTCAGCTGCAGGCTCGTTTGTGGCTGACAAGTCCGATGCGGGACAGGCAGACACAGCTGCAGCGGTTGCAAGGGAAAATTGGTTGGTTGGGGTTGGGCGTTTCCTCCTTTGTCTTTTGTCAGTGAGGTGGGCTCTGTGGTCATCTTCCAAGGAGGTTGCTGCCCGCCGAACTGTGAGGCGCCAAGATGCACGGTTTGAGGCGAGATCAGCCCACTGGCAGTAGTCAATGTGGCAGGCACCAAGAGATTTCTTTAGGCAGTCCTTGTACCTCTTCTTTGGTGCACCTCTGTCTTGGTGGCCAGTGGAGAGCTCGCCATATAACACGATCTTGGGAAGGCGATGGGCCTCCATTCGGGAGACGTGACCTACCCAGCGCAGTTGGATCTTCAGCAGTGTGGATTCGATGCTGTCGGCCTCTGCCATCTCGAGTACTTTGATGTTGGAGATGAAGTCGCTCCAATGAATGTTGAGGATGGAGCGGAGACAACGCTGGTGGAAGCGTTCTAGGAGCCGTAGGTGATGTCGGTAGAGGACCCATGATTCGGAGCCGAACAGGAGTGTGGGTATGACAACGGCTCTGTGTACGCTAATCTTTGTGAGGTTTTTCAGTTGGTTGTTTTTCCAGACTCTTTTGTGTAGTCTTCCAAAGGCGCTATTTGCCTTGGCGAGTCTGTTGTCCATCTCGTTGTTGATCCTTGCATCCGATGAAATGGTGTAGCCGAGATAGGTAAACTGGTTGACCGTTTTGAGTTTTGTGTGCCCGATGGAGATGTGGGGGGGCTGGTGGCTTGTATTTAAACCACTTTTATAAACACGTGCCGCTAATTTGACAGAGGTATCAATTCTGCAATGAAAACAAGGTGCTAGCCACTCATCCCTTGCCACACAAATGCCAGAGGCTCCTCTGGCGGCTGCAGGGTCACCGAGCTGACAACTTAATAGGCTGCATCCCCTGCCCACAGGGCAACTTCAGCATGGAATCTTTACACTTCTCTAGACACTTCATACCCAAAATCTTGCCTCTCTGAACATGAAAGGGAAAGTGTAATGAAAAACGACTCGAGTTCAGGGAACTCTGCCATACCAATGGACTAAGTTATGAAACCAGGGAAATAAAAGAACATGGATGAATGGTTTATTAGTACACTTTAAAAAAAAATGCACCTTAATTGGAATATTGTTGTTGCTTGAGATTTTGGCAACAAATGGAGTTCTACAACTTGTGAAATTTTCTTTTTTTTTATTAAAAATTTTTTTTTTTTCACATTATGAACCATATTAACCAAAATACAAACAAGCATTTCCCTCTTGAATATAAAGTGTCATTTTCTCCTCTTTTCCCCCTCCCTTCTTCCCTCCCCCTCCTTACCCACTAAACATTCAACATATACAATACAATAAACCCATTAAACAATGTCATCACACAATGAAAATAAACAAGCAAATTGTGTCATCTACTTTTATACACTGGGTCAGTTCGTCTTCTTCTCATTCTATCATTTTAGGGGGGTGGAGGTCCATGGTAGGCCCTCTCTGTTGTGTTCCAAATTTGTTTGAATACTATGACTTTATTTTTTAAATAATATGTTAATTTTTCAAATGGAATACATTTATTCATTTCTATGTACCTTTGCTGTACTCTCAGGCTCTCTTTTGATTTCCAGGTTGACATTATACATTTTTTTGCTACAGCTAAGGCTATCATAATAAATCTTTTTTGTGCTTCATCCAATGTGAGGCTTAGTTCTTTACTTCTTATATTACTTAGAAGATCTCTGGATTTTTTGGTATGTTGCTTTTTGTGATTTTATTTAATACCCGATTTAGATCTTCCCAAAACTTTTCCACTTTCTCACATGCCCAAATTACATGTACTGTTGTTCCCGTTTCCTTCTTACAACAAAAACATCTGATACTGTTGGGTCCCATTTATTTAACTTTTGGGGTGTGGTGTATAGCCTGTGTAACCAATTATATTGTATCATGCGTAACCTCGTGTTTATTGTATTTCTCATAGTTCCAGAGCATAGCTTTTCCCATTCTTCATTTTTTATCTTTATGTTTAGATCTTTTCCTACTTTTGTTTGGGTTTACAGCTTATTTCATCGTTCTCTTTCTCTTGATGTACATTTGTTATAAATCTTTTAATTATCATTGTGTCTGTAATCACAGATTCAAAGCTGCTTCCTTCTGGTAACCTCAGCCTGCTTCCCAATTTGTCCTTCAAGTAGGTTTTCAGTTGGTGGTATCCAAACATTGTACCTTGAGTTATACCATATTTGTACTTAATTTGTTCAAAAGATAATAAATTATTTACCAAAAAACAATTTTCTATTCTTTTGATCCTTTTCTCTCCCATTCTCTAAAGGAAAGGTTATCTATTGTGAAAGGGATTAGTTGATTTTGCGTCAATAATCATTTTGGTAGTTGATAATTTGTTTTTTTCCTTTCTACGTGAATCTTCTTCCAAATGTTGAGCAGATGGTGCAGTACTGGTGAACTTCTATGTTGCACCAGTTTTTCATCTCACTTATAAAGTATATGTTCTGGTACCTTCTCCCCCATTTTATCTAGCTCTAACCTGGTCCAATCTGGTTTTTCCCTTGTTTGAAAAAAATCTGATAGATATCTTAATTGTGCTGCTCTATAATAATTCTTAAAGTTTGGTAGCTGTAAGCCCCCTTGTTTGTATCATTCTGTTAATTTATCTAGCGCTATCCTTGGTTTCCCCCCTTTCCATAAGAATTTCCTTATTATTCTCTTTAGCTCATTGAAGAATTTCTCTGTTAAGGGAATTGGTAACGATTGAAATAGGTATTGTATCCTTGGGAAGATGTTCATTTTAATGCAATTTATCCTTCCTATCAGTGTTAGTGATAAATCTTTTCAATGTTCTAAGTCATCTTGTAATTTATTCATTAATGTCTGATAATTTAATTTGTATAGATGGCCTAGATTATTATCTAGTCTAATACCTAGGTATCGGATTGCTTGTGTTTGCCATTTAAATGGTGATTCTTTCTTAAACTTTGTGAAGTACGCATTATTCATTGGCATCGCTTCACTTTTATTTGCGTTGATCTTGTACCCCAATATTTCTCCATATTCCTTCAATTTCTTATGTAATTATTTTATTGATAATTCTGGTTCTGTTAAGTATACTATGATGTCATCTACAAATAGACTGATTTTATATTTCTTCTCTTTTATTTTTATCCCTTTTATTTTATTTTCTGTTCTTATCAGTTCTGCTAAGGGTTCTATAGCTAAAGCGAACAGTGAGGGAAATAGTGGACATCCCTGCCTAGTTGACCTGCTTAATTTAAATTGGTTCGATATACATGTCCATTTACTGTCACCTTCGCCAATGGTCCCTTATATAATGCTTTAATCCAATTGATACATTTCTCTGGTAGGTTGAACCTCTGTAGTACTTTGAATAAATAATTCTATTCTACCCTGTCAAAGTCTTTCTCTGCATCTAAAGCAACCGCCACTGTTGGCACCTTATTTCCTTGTACTGCATGGATTAAGTTAATGAACTTACAGATATTGTCCGTTGTTCGTCTTTTCTTAATAAATCCAGTTTGATCTAGTTTTACTATTTTTGGTACACAGTTGGCCAATATGTTTACTAACAGTTTTGCTATTATCTTATAATCTGAGTTAAGTAGAGATATTGGCCTATACGATGCTGGTGTTAGTAGATCTTTCCCCATATTTGGTATTACTGTAATTATTGCTGTTTTACATGAATCTGGCAAGTTTTGTGTTTCTTCAATCCGGTTCATTACTTCCAGGAGAGGAGGAATTAACAAGTCTTTAAATGTTTCATAGAATTCTATTGGGAGACTGTCCTCTCCAGGCGTTTTATTGCTCAGTAGCTTTTTTAATATATCCTGTATTTCCTCCATTTCAAATGGTTTTATCAATTTGTTTTGCTCCTCTTCTTGCAATTTCGGTAGTTCAATTTTAGCTAGAAACTCATCTATTTTGTCTTCTTTCCCTTCGTTCTCAGTTCGATATAATTGCTCGTAGAATTCCTTGAAGTTTTCATTGATCTCTGTTGGGTTATATGTAATTTGTTTGTCCTTTTTCCTTGATGCCAGTACCGTTCTTTTAGCTTGTTCTGTTTTAAGCAGCCAAGCTAGTATTTTATGTGTTTTTTCTCTTAGCTCATAATATTTTTGCTTTGTCTTCATTATGTTCTTCTCCACTCCACCTTGTACATTTGTAGTGTTTCGTTTTTTATTTTTTTTTGTCTGCCAATTCTCTTCTTTTTGTTGTATCTTCCCTTGTTGCTAGTTCTTTTTCTGTACTTACTATTTCCCTTTCCAGCTGTTCCATTTCCCGATTGTAGTCCTTCCTCATCTTAGTACAATAACTTATTATCTGCCCTCTGATGAAGGCTTTCATTGCATCCCATAATATAAATTTATCTTTCACTGATTCCGTATTTATTTCAAAGTAGATTTTAATTTGGCGCTCAATTAATTCTCTAAAATCCTGTCTTTTAAGTAGCATGGAGTTTAATCTCCTTCTATACGTTCTTGGTGGGATGTCTTCCAGCTCTATTGCTAATAACAGGGGCGAGTGATCCGATAACAATCTAGCTTTATATTCGGTTTTCCTAACTCCCCCTTGGATATGGGCTGACAACAGGAACAGGTCAATCTTTGAGGATGTTTTATGTCTACTCGAATAATATGAGTATTCCTTCTCCTTTGGGTGTTGTCTCCTCCATATATCCAAAAGTTGCATTTCCTGCATTGATTTAACCATAAATTTGGCTACTTTGTTCTTTCTGTTAGTCTTTTGTCCAGTTTTATCCATCTTTGAATCCAAATTAAGGTTAAAGTCCCCTCCTATCAATATATTCTCCTGCGTATCTACAATCTTCAAAAAGATATCTTGCATAAACTTTTGATCCTCTTCATTTGGTGCAAATTCCAAAATTCTGAATATCCCTCCTAGGTCTATTATTACCTCCTCTATTTTGATTGGTACATTTTTATTGATTAATATAGCTACACCTCTGGCTTTTGAGTTATATGATGCTGCCGTTACGAGCCCTACCCACTCTCTCCTTAATTTATTATGTTCCACTTCAGTTAGATGCGTTTCCTGCACGAATGCTCTATCAATTTTTTCTATTTTCAGTATATTTAATTGCCTCTTCCTTTTGATTTGGTTATGTATTCCGTTAATATTTATAGTCATATAGTTCAACATGGCCATTTCATACTTTGTTTACATCTCATTTCCACTTCCTCACCACCACCTTTCCCTTTTTCCCCCATTTCCATTTGTTTTCCCTTTTTGAACACACTGAATGACAACACTTCTAAAACATAAAATATTTCAACCATTCCCACATCTAAAATTCCCTTAACCCCAAGTGTCCCTCTCCCCCCTCTCTGAGTCACCCCTTGTCCCTTGCCAGGCAACCACAACTCTCCTCTCTATTCAGACTGCGAACCCATTCGCAAGTGTCAACTGATTTCGCAGTGACTGTTATTCTCTCCCACCCAACCCCCTCCAGAAAAGACTTTTATCTTCACATTACAACAAAGCTCCCCCTCATTTCTTCTCTTTTTCTTTTTATGTTTTATTTATTTATTATTAATTTTTTTAACCCCTTCCTCTTTTTATATCCCCCCTTCTCCTTTACTTCCCTTTTCTTCCCTCCTTTAGTTCTTACTTATACCATATTTTTACTTCTTTATATGTAGTTCGTCGTCGTTCTTTGTTCTTTTTACATCTCTTCATCTCTCTTTTTGTCTTTCAGGCGTTCTGCAAATTCTCGTGCTTTCTCTGGATCCGAGAACAGTCTGTTTTGCTGCCCTGGGATAACTATTTTAAGCACCACTGGATATCTTAACATAATTTTATAGCCTTTCTTCCACAAGATCGATTTTGCTGCGTTAAACTCCTTCCTCTTCTTCAGGAGCTCAAAACTTATGTCTGGGTAAAAAAAATTTTTTTTTTGACCTTTGTATTCCGGTGATTTTTTGTCTTCTCTTATTTTATTCATTGCCTTCTCCAATACATTTTCTCTTGTCATGTATCTCAGGAATTTTACTAAAACGGTTCTTGGTTTTTGTTGTGACTGTGGTTTTGGGGCTAATGTTCTGTGTGCCCTTTCTATTTCCATTCCTTCCTGTATTTCTGGCATTCCTAGGACCCTGGGGATCCATTCTTTTATAAATTCTTTCATATCTTTGCCTTCTTCATCTTCCTTAAGGCCCACTATCTTTATACTGTTTCTCCTATTATAGTTTTCTATTATATCCATCTTCTGAGCTAACAACTCCTGTGTGTGAAATTTTCTTGATACAATTTTCCACAAAACCACTTGCTTCAGTACAGTACACGCAGCGCAGATTAAAAACCGGGCAAGGAAATTCTGAACAGACTTACAATGTCAAAATGGAACTTTACTCTCTCCAGTTCTGTAAGAAGTTATGAAGTGGGCCTAGTAACGCTGTAGGGAAATAAAAAAAACAAATTCAAATCATGTGACAACAGCTTGTGCAAAATGTTTCAAAACCAAGACAAATGCAAATGAATCATCAACTGGCATTGTGCCTGCAATCATTTATAGCCAAACATTGTTCAAATTTTATTCGTACAGATCTTCCCTTGTTACTCCAGCCACTTTATGTGAAATAGTTACTTGTGAGAAGCCTCCAATTGCTGGGTGCCTGTTTCTTCCTCTTGTTTATTTCAAGGAGACCAAACAGTCCGGGACATGGTGCCAAAGGAAAATTCAGTAACCGACTACAGCACTGTGAAAACTGGAAGAGAAAATATGATCTGATGAGCATAACTTAAACAAGGTGAAGATGTTGGATGGGAGTCCCAGAAGAAGGAACATGCAGAAATCTGGGGTGTCTGATTGAACAAGAGTACACACCATCAGATCAATGACAAAATCTTTGGCCTCAAAGGAAAAACTTTGTTTCTTCCTCCATAGATGTTGTCTGATATGCTGAGTATTCTTAGATCTGTACCTTTTATATCTGACTTTCAACATCTGATATTTTGTTTATCTCTCTCCCTTTCCACAAGCCCCCCCTACTGCCACACCTCCCAATATCACCTATCCTTTTATTCCCTTTGAAGTTGCTGGGCTTAGTGTGGATAAGGAGAGGCAAGACCAAGAAAGAATGGCTATTCAGTGATACAGATGGCTTTTAAATCCAAAAGGAATACTGGCCTTCATTGCTAGAGGAATTGAATTTAAGAGCATGGAGGTTATGCTGCATGCAGTTCTTGGACTTTTACTTGAGGAAGGACATACTGGCTTTGGAGGCTGTGCAGAAGAGATTCACCAGGTTGATTCCAGGGATGAAGGGTTGGCCTATGAGGAAAATTTAAGTCGTCAGGGACCGTATTACTGGAATTTAGAAGAATGAGAGGGGGGATCTTATAGAACCATAAAGTTATACAAGCCATAGTTAAGAATGAGATAGCCAAGTTGTTTCCATTGGTATGGGACACCAGAACTAGGGGACATAGCCTCAAAATTATGGGTAGAACATTTAGGGCAGAAATGAGGAGGAACTGCTTTTCCCAAAGAGTAATGAATTTGTAGAATTTGCTGCCCATTGAAGCAGTGGAGGTGACCTCAGTAAATATATTTAAGACAAGTTTAGATAGATTTCTGCATAGTAGGGGAATTAAGGGATATGGGGGAACAGGAAGGTGGGTGGAGATGAGGCTACCATCAGAGCAGCCACGATCACACTGAATGGTGGAGCAGTCTCAACAGGCCGGATGGCCGACTCCTACTCCGATTTCTCATGTTCTTGCGTAAGTGACAATTGTAACAAATCTGTGAACTCTTGTTATCTTAACTCTCAGAACTTTTAAATATTGGGTCCATAAAATCCACATTTCATTCACAGGATCTTGGAAAAAGAAAACACACGTTCAACCAACAACATTTCTTGGGCAGCATTCCTCTTCTGTAATGTTGAACTAAGCTCTTCCAGCATAAACAAAAATATAAATGCTTCCTCACACGAATGCGTAAGCTAATTACTCCTTTAATTACCGCACAAGATTGAGCACTATCCACGATTACCAAGGAAGTAGGCGGTTACACAATGCCATATATCCTTTGAGCCAAAGAACCTCCCAAAATCAAAAATAGATAAATGCAACCAGTTTTCAACTGCACACAAAAACACAAATCAGATACAAATCCCTGTACCATAATTATGTAAATGAAGAGGCATAGCACATCTTGGCAATCATCGCATCAAAAACATGATCACGGAGCTATCGTTTAATAAGATTGAAGACATGAAACTTACATTAACAAGAAAGAATTAATTCACGAAAGTAAATCAGTCAGATAGTAGTGCTGAATAATACTTATTAGTTTATGGGGAGACTTCTACTTTAACAGTAAACAGCGACTGAAATGGACACATTTTAAACCACTGACTCTGAAGATAATTGATATGATTAGTCGTCTTCAGTACTGCTGACCTCACCACATGCACATTGCAGGACCACACTCAAGAAATGTGTTCAAATTGGCTCAAATATGGCTCGAATACAGCAATTTCAGCATAAACTACATTCTGCTTTCTGTGACAATGCCACAGTGACACTTGTCAACTACTCCTTGTCCAGACAATATTTCAAACCTGCTGCTCCTCCTCAATTAAGTCGAAAGCTTTGAAAATACCGGAAGGGCCTGTTACCGTGCTTTAAATTGTCCAAAATCCTTGCACAGAGCTTGACTTAGCTTCCTTGTCTAATGGGCTTTACAGGAAGATACAAGCTCATTTCCACTTCTATTTTATTTTGATGGATGAATTTGTAAAGGGCAACAATTTTTGCAAGATCATATACAGAGCAAACAGGAAAGGAACAAGATAGTGTGAAATGGAAGGATATCTAAGGCATTCCAAAGTGTGCCAACAAATCCAATGAAGAGACCAGGACATGAAACTTTAACTGCTTGACCTGTTGAGTTCTTCCGGTAATTGGTTTAAAGCAGATTTTCAGCATCTGCAGTTTTTTTTTTTGTTGTTTTTACACACCAAGACTGATTTGAAATGGAGGAGACGACTTGCACCACTGAGCTTTTCATAACCTTAAGATACGGCTGGCATAGCAGTTAGCACAACACCTTTATAGTGCCACCGCTGTCTATATGTTCTCCCCACGCCTGCGTGGGTTTCTCCGGGGGTTCCGATTTCCTTCCACTGTTCAAAACATACTGGGGGTGCAAGTTAATTGAGTGTAAATTGGGCGGCATGGACTTGTGGTCTGAAATAGCCTGAAGAGTTGTGGTGAACAAGAGTCCTTTTGATGCACAATTACGGTTACAATGTACAAAATGCTATTGGGAGCTTGGAGGGAATTTAGCAAACAATCTCCCTTTGAAAAATTCTGGAGGCCATTGTTAAGTAAGTCATAACAAGAAACATAAAACAATGTATTAGTGAACCAGGGCAAATCAAGAACTGATATGAACAACAGTGACATTAAAAGAAGCATTTAGACAGGTACCTGAACAGGCAGGGAACAGAGGGATAAAAACCCATGTGCAGGCATATGCGATTAGTTTAAAATGGCATCATGGACAGCACAGATATAATGGGCTGAAGGGCCTGTTCCCCCATTGTACAGTTTTATGCTCTAAAGAAACTGTATTTGAATGAATGAATTGTGACAAGATAGGCTAATTAATAGAACAAGGAAAGATGAATGGCTACAATTCAACAGTTATCACAGATCTATACCTGCATGGCAGGGAATGAAATACATTTACTAAGAATGAATAACAAACTGGACAAGTTTGGGGTGAATTGTCCTGTCGAGTGAGGAATGATCATGACCAAAACACAGGAAGTGGAATCAGTAACTGGTGGAGAGAACAAAGAATTAGAAGTATTGTTGAGAGCAAATTATAGGTTCCCAAAAAATGATACCATAGAAGATACATAAATGAAAAGAGTTTCAATCACATAAACAAGGACATATAGCTACAGTAAAACACTTAGAGGTGATGCTAACCTTCAAATAGGTTGAGCAAATCAAATTAGCAAGAGTTGTTTGAAAGAAAAGTTCATCTGGTAGTTTCTGGACCACAATGTTATAGAAAGGCTGCACAGTTGGCATAGCCTAGTGCAATGCCTTTATAGTGCCAGCAAGAATGGACCTGGGTTTGAATTCCATGCAGTCTGTAAGGAGTTTGTACATTCTCCTAGTGTCTGCGTAGGTTTTCTCTGGGGAATCCGGTTTCCTCCCACCCTTCAAAAAAAATAAAATGATCATTATCGTTGGTGATTTCAACCAGGTGAACCTCAAGTCAAGGCTACCTAAATTCCATCAGTATGTGGACTTTGCTATGAGAGGGATGAAAACATTGGACCTTGTATATCCGAACAATTCCAACGTGTTTCAGGCAGAGCCCCAACCATACCTCGGATGCTCAGACCACATCTCTGTAATGCTGATCCCAGCATACAGACCGCTCATCAGATGCTCCATACCAGTTCAGAAGCAGGATAAGACCTGGCCAGCGAGGGCAATTCATGCACTTCAAGATTGCTTTGAGTGTACTGACTGGAGTATGTTCAACGAAGCAGCAACCGGCAGCGACTGCATCAATCTGGAGGTGTATTCAGCATTAATGACCAGCTATATCAGAAAGACTTCTGACAACATCACCGTGGCCAGACCATCATAACTTGCTCCAAATCAGAAGCCATGAATGTGCTGCTCAGGAACTGAGACACTGCCTTCAAAGCAGACGACAAGGAAACCCTAGCTATTGCAAATGTCAAGCTGTCTCAGGCTATCAAGGAAGCAATGCATGCGTATGCCTAGCGCATTCAGTTACCACCTAGACAGCAAGGACATGCTTCCCTCCCAGATGCACTGAACAACTTCTGTGCTCTTCAAGGCAAAAAACAAGGTGAAGAAAACCACCTCTTCTCCAAATGACCAGGTGTTGGGTCTTGCAGTGGCCGATGTAAAGAGAAAACTAAGCAAGGTCAACCTGCGGAAAGATGCTGGACAGGATAACATTCCCAGTGAAGTGCTCAGGGTATGTGCAGCACAGCTAAATCTTTAACATCTCCCTGAGAAATGCCGTGGTCCCAACATTCTTCAAAGCTGCCATCTCCGTTCCCACGGTGAAGAAGTCGTCCGTGTCCTGCCTCAATGACTAATGCCCTGTTGCACTCACGCCCATTTTCATGACGTGCTTCGAGAGGCTCGTCATGAGGTACATCAAGCTCCTGCTGACCCCTTCAATGGACCCCCTGCAGTTTGCATACAGACCCAACCGTTCTACGGATGATGCCCTCACCTACCTGGAAAAAAGGACTCGTATGATCGAATGCTGTTTATTGACTTTAGCTTGGCATTCAACACAATCATATCACAGTACCTGATAAGGAAGTTAAACCTGCTGGGTCTAACCACCTTCCTCCCTAACCACCCCCCCCACCCCCCCCAGGACTGTGTGCTGAGTCCACTGCTGTTCACTCTGCTGACCCACGACTGTGCAGCTAAACACAGCTCGAATCACATGATCAAGTTCGCTGACGACATGACCGTGGGGGAATGATCAGTAAGAATGATGAGTCAGCGTACAGAGATGAGGTGCAGTCGCTAACAGACTGGTGCACAGTCAACAACCTATATCTGAGCATTAAAAAAAACCAAAAGAAATGGTTGTCGACCTCAAGAGGGCCCAGAGGGGACCACTTTTCACTGACCATTGACATCTCCACCATTGAGGTCATCAAAAGTATCAAGTTCCTTGGTGTGCACTTGGCAGAGAATCTCACCTGGTCCCTTAACACCAGCTCCATAGCCAAGAAAGCCCAGCAGCACCCCGACTTCCTGCGAAGGCTGAGGAAAGTTCATCTGCCACCCTCCATCCTCACTACATTCTGGAGGATGTATCGAGAGCATACTGCACAACTATATCGTCGCCTGGTTTGGAAGCTGTACATCCTCGGACTGCCAGACCCTGCAGAGGATAGTGATGTCAGCAGAAAAGAGCATTGGGGGCTCTCTTCCAACCATGAAGGACATATACAATACTTGATGCAGGTGAAAGGCAATAAATATTGTGAAGGACTCCACACGCTTCTCATGTAAACTGTTCCCCCTTCTGCCATCTGGTAGGAGGCACTGCAGCACTCAGGCCCTTGTGTCCAAATTGGGCAACAGCTTTCTCCCCCAAGCCATCAGACTCCTGAACTCTCAGAATATTTGTGGATAGAGTATCGAGGACTGTTATTGTAGAAGTCTTAATATTTCAATGTGTTTAACTTCTATTCTAACATGTATTTATGTAAATATTCTCCGTGGTCTTGGAGAAACACTATCTCATCTTTACCGTGTGAGCATGATATGAACGATAAATAAAAGTAACGACTTAAAGTGGTTTGTGACTGGAAGAACTACTGGCTTATTCTTTGAAGAAAGGCTCAGGCCCGAAAGATTTGTTTATAAATCTTTACCTCCTGTGCACGTTGCAAGACCGGCTTAGTTCCAACAGCATTTCTGAGTCCTCTTACTTCAATCACATACTCTGCCAACTTTCGTGTTTCATCACAATCCCAACCAAGACAATCTCGGCTTATAGCTAGTTTTCCATTCCCAACAACACCCATGTACGCATGATGCGCACCTTCTCCAAGTAATCGCAAGACATGTACACTAGTTACATTTCAGGTAGGAGAGGGTTCCCCATCAAAAGGAAGGCAATTAAAATCAAGCGGCCTACGTTTATGTGGAGGGTAGGAGAATGAAGACAAGTGAAAGAAACTGCTTCCATGGCTGGAGAGTCCAGATCTGGGAATGTCTCACAATAAAAGGATGTCTTTTAGGAATGGAAATCAAATTGTTTTATTCAATTTCTGAAGTTCTCTATCCCAGACTATCAGATTTTAATTGTTCATTCCCAAGGTGGAGATTATGTTTTGTTGACACTCGAGAAATTATGGGATTTGGTCAGGAAAGTAGCAATAACATAGAAATAAGCAATGATTCTATGAAGAAATAAATGGTGGTGCAGCCGCTGCCACGCAAGTACTGTTGCTGCTATGCACCTGGTAGAGAGGGGGATGGAGGCACAGCAGTCCTCTGCAGCATCCTACTGTGATGCTGACAGCCTCGTACAGGTTTTAAAATGCCTGTAAAAGGGGCTGGAATTTAAAGCATATGTGCAACCACTGAGGTCCATGCCCGAGATAGTAGCCCTACTGATTGACACTAGACCAAGATGGCTGCAGGTTCTGGGAGAACAACTCTCAATGAGAATCATCATCCCCTTAAAACTGATCAGCAAACTCCAGGACCTGGGACTTAACACCCGACTGCATAAATGGATCATGTATTTCATCACCTCGAGAACACAGTGAAGATTGGTAAGAATATCTCCTCCCACAATCTCCATTAAAACCAGAGAACCACAGGGCTTCATTCTTAGCCTCCTGCTCAACTCACTTTGCACCCACGACTGTGTGGCTCAGTATGGCAATAACACCATCTAAAAATTTGCTGACGATATCACAGTAATGGGTTATGTAAAGAAAGGTGATGAGTTAACCTACAGGAGGTAGATTGAAAGCATGGCTGAATGGTGCACCAAAAAGAACCTTGCACTCAATGTCACCAAAACTAACAAGCTGATTGTTGACTTCAAGAAAGGATAGCCAGAGGTCTACAATCCAATGATCATTGAGGGATCAGAGGTGGAGTGAGTGAGCTGATTTAAGTTCTTGGGAGTCACCACCTCAGAGGATCTTTTCTGGATCCAACACACCAATGGCATCGTGAAGAAAGCACATCAGCACCTCTACTTCCTCAGGAGTTTGCGGAGGTTTGGTATGATATCAGAAACCCTGGCAAATTTCTACAGAGGTGAGGTGGAAAGTGTGCTGGTAGGCTGCATCACAGTCTGGTATGGAGACATCAATACCAGAGTGTAAAGCCCTCCAAAAGGTAGGACACAGCCCAGGACATCACAGCCAAAACCCTCCTCACTACTGAGAGCACGGACAGGAACACTGCTGTCAGAGATCAGCAGCAATTATCAAAGATCCACTCCACCCAGTGGACACTCTGTCCTTGCTTCTGGCATCAGGTAAGAGGTCTAGGTACAAGAATTGCACCACCAAGTTCAGGAACAGCTGCTACCCCTCCACCAACAGGAACCCATTTAAGGTCTCTTACTTGTGCACGTTGTTGATTTTCAAAAAGTTCTCTCTGTATTGTGCAGCTCATTTACATTTGTTATCTGTATACAGTTCTTTGTTTACAGGTGTGCTTTTTTTTGAACAACCCATGAGTGGTAATTCTGCTTTGCCCTCACTAAAAAAAAAAATCTAAGAGTTGTATGTGATGAAACCTGAATGATCAGGTAGCTTTGTGGAGAGTTACTGACCCCTGGGTTCTCTCATCACTTAAAACAGAAATGATACTCAGGATGATCTGTCAAATGATGGACAGACACAGACAACCATAAGTGCACAGATAATTTCAGAATGGATATCTGGACTCTGTAAAGAAAATGTATGGTTCATAGGTCTGGGGTTAGGATTCTTCCTTCAAGTGCAAAAGGTATTGGTTTGAACCTTGGACATATGCAATCTACAATTTGCTAAGATGTTATCTGGACTGGAGGGCTTGAGCTACGGGAGCAATTGGATGGGCTGGGACTTTTTCTCTTGGAGCACAGAAGAGGTTCATTCAATCGTGAGGATAGGTGAGATGCAAACCAGAGGATATGGGTTAAGGGTGAAAGGGGAAATGTTTAGAGAGAAACAGGAGGGGGAACTTCTTCAGGCAGAGAATGGTGGGAGTGTAGAACGAGCTGCCAGGTGAAGTGGTGATTGTGGGCTCAATTTTAACAGTTAAGAAGAATTTGGATGGGAGGGGAATGGCAAGCTATGAACTAGGTGCAGGTCAGTGGGTCTAGGCACAAAAAAATGGTTCAGCACAGACTAGAAGGACTGAAGGGGCCATTTCTGTGCTGTAATGTTCTATGAAAGATAATAAGGTGAATAGTCCATCCTTTTACAAGGGGAGTGGACTACGTGAATTTAAAGGAAGTTGGGGGGGGGGAGGGGTGTGGAAGATTTAAAAGAGACAAACACAGAAAATAGTGGGTAGACGGAATGAGTTGCAAGAAGTGGATACAATTACAACATTTAAAAGATATTTGGACTGGTACGAGCCAAGCAAAGGACAATGGGACAAGTCTATTTGGGCAAATAGGATGGCATGAAGAAACTGGCTGAAAGGCCTACTTCTATTGTGTACAATTCAATGACTATATCAATGCTGACAGATCCCTGTTCACAACATAAACACATCGACCACCTGACAGCTGAAAATTCATCACCTGCTTACTGTTGGATCAAGCACAAAATCTTGGACAAGATGTGAAACACAAAAGTCTGCAGACACCGTCTTTGAACTAAAAATCACGACGCTGGAGAAACTCAGCAGGTCAAACAGTGTAATTTGTCTTCTTTGGCTTGGCTTCGCGGACGAAGATTTATGGAGGGGTAATGTCCACGTCAGCTGCAGGCTCGTTTGTGACTGACAAGTCCGATGCGGGACAGGCAGACACGGTTGCAGCGGTTGCAAGGGAAAATTGGTTGGTTGGGGTTGGGTGTTAGGTTTTTCCTCCTTTGTCTTTTGTCAGTGAGGTGGGCTCTGCGGTCTTCTTCAAAGGAGGTTGCTGCCTGCCAAACTGTGAGGCGCCAAGATGCACGGTTTGAGGCGAGATCAGCCCACTGGCGGTGGTCAATGTGGCAGGCACCAAGAAATTTCTTTAGGCAGTCCTTGTACCTCTTCTTTGGTGCACCTCTGTCTCGGTGGCCAGTGGAGAGCTCGCCATATAACACGATCTTGGGAAGGCGATGGTCCTCCATTCTGGAGACGTGACCTACCCAGTGCAGTTGAATCTTCAGCAGCATGGATTCGATGCTGTCGGCCTCTGCCATCTCGAGTACTTCAATGTTGGAGATGAATTCGCTCCAATGAATGTTGAGGATGGAGTGGAGACAACGCTGGTGGAAGCATTCTAGGAGCCGTAGGTGATGCCGGTAGAGGACCCATGATTCGGAGCCGAACAGGAGTGTGGGTATGAGCTTGAAGGCGCCTCAGATTGAAGAGACTGCCTTCGACACCGTGAGTAGGAAAGGGCTTTGGCAAATACTAGAGCGCGTCGGATACCCCCCAAAGTTCCTCAACATGGTTATCCAACTGCACGAAAACCAACAAGGTCGGGTCAGATACAGCAATGAGCTCTCTGAACCCTTCTCCATTAACAATGGCGTGAAGCAAGGCTGCGTTCTCGCACTAACCCTCTTTTCAATCTTCTTCAGCATGATGCTGAAACAAGCTACGAAAGACCTCAACAAGACGCTGTTTACATCCGGTACCGCACGGATGTAATTTGTATCACAAAGATAAATAACCACCGTTTCAGGCATGGGCCCTTCATCGAGGTAGGAAAAGATACTTTGATGAGGGGCTCAAGCCCAAAACATTGGCTACGATCTTCATCTTTGCAATATAAAGTATTGCATATAAAATATATAAAGCTTGGCTGACTGAGTTTACTTTCATTTCTTGATATGGAGCAAGCCCAAAACATTGGTTATGTTTCTTTATCTTTCAAGTACTGGTTTGACCTGCTGAGTTTCTCCACCATTGTGTTTTCAACCAAAACTTAGACAGACAGACAGGTGTCCTCACACCAGGATCCATCCTTTTGCAAATACTACTTCAAATCTTAGAAATTAAATTTAACTAAGTTTTCAATTAAAATCTCAAGATTAATTTTAAGAATCTCCAGATCAGTTGCACATATGACAGGCAACATTATGCAAAATTGCTAGTGACCACAGTTAACAGAACATAACCTTTACAGTTAAAGAAAATGAAAGCCTGGAAGGTCTCAGCAGATCACACATCATCCAAGGCCTTCCCAAGAAATCCAGATATTGACCCCCCCCCCTCCCCATGGAAAGAGATAGTATAGACTTCAATTACCCCCCCCCCCCCCCCCCCCTTTCCCATGAACGAGTGTGGGGACAGACATTGGAGCACTCCCCGCTCCATCAGAGGGTGGAGAACAGGACGGACGTTACCCCCCCGACCCCACCCCACCGCGGGGGGAGAAATGGGGAAAACGTTATTCAACCACCGCTGGTGGAGATAGGAAAGGGACCTCTCCCCGGGGAAACCAGGGGGGGGGGGGAAGGAAACAGAGACACAATCCCAGAGACACAATCCCAGGGACCCCTCCCTCCTCCTCCTCCCCCCAGCACACCCCGACCCCACTCCCCCCACTGCCAGCCCCCCCCAACCCCTCCAATCCGCGACCCGACTCCCCACAGAGTGTTGTGTTATATTTTTTTTACCGTTTTAACGCCACAATCCGCTCAGCCACTCGCCGCCGACAACCGGAAGCCCCCGCCTCCATTTCCGGAACAGTGACGTACTTACCAGAGGCCAACGATTAAACCTTTATTTCACATTTTAACCTATTGATTCACCCTCCGGTTGCCTCCCGTTGTCTGATTTCTGACCGCTCAACCGGCCCAAAATTTAAAGGACTAAAAAGCCCAGCGGCGATTTAATACCGTGCAAAACCACTTCCGGTTTTACCGCCTCGCGCAGCCAAGCCATAACTTTATTTTTTTTTAAATTAATTTAGAGACGGCACTTTTAATTTGTTTGGTCGTTACCTTGAGAGCGCGTGTAGTTTTTTCTGAACGTTTTGGAGGATTGCATGTTTTTATTCGTTGCTCCTCCTCCCATGATGCCTTGGGGCTGTGCGCGCTGTGGGACAAGGTGAGTGTGAGGGGAGATGATCCGGCCGTGTCACTTTATTATAGGGTCTTTAGTTCAGGTTTTTCTTGCTATTTGGAGACGGGGAGAAGATTCAGGAGGACGTTCCTGAGACTGGGGAGCACAAGTTCCAGGGAGAGGTGGGGTCTCTCCTCCCTGGCTTGTGAGGGGCTGAAGTTAAGGGGCGGACTTTTCCTGGGTGCAGAGGAGAGGCCTCCAGATTCAATTTGTGGCCGTGTCCTAGAAATATTGCAGTATCACACGAAATTTTCTTTTGCCTGCTGCAAGGCAGACGGATTCGTCATTGACAGACGTTGCCGGAAGCAAGAGAGAGTTCCCTCGGAGTTACGTGGATTCTGTGGTGTCCGCAGCCACCCACAGACCAGTCCAGACCATCAGCTGCCCGATCTCCAGACGTGAACCTCCGACTCGATCAGGAAGCCTTCAGGGCCCCCGTCCCAGTCCCGACACCCGGTGCCCCTTCAGCAAGTCTTGAGCCAGTCTCCAGCAGTCCGCCTTGGCTGCAGTCGCCGGCAACGCACAGCCTGCGTGGGTTCCTCGCCTCAGGTCTAAAACAGCCTGCTTGCCACCTGATGTAGGCAAACATGGTCTGCCACCATGGCCACTGTCCTGTGGGCCATCGCCTCTGCTTCTCCTCAAAACTGTGGTGGTGGTGGTGGTGGTGGGGGTGGGAGGGTGCAGTTGTTTTCCCATTTTTCTGGTGCTCTGCGCTGGTCCACTTTCCCAGAGCCTGCAAATCCCTCGTGGCGGCTGCTGCTGATCATAGGTGCCGACATGTTGGGTTCAGACCCCACAGTCAAAATATATTTTTCAATAAAACCTCCGTGGGCTCCAATTGCAGGCCATTTAAAGCCTGGATGGATGGCTCAGACTGGGTGGATGACCCCGCATGAGCGCCGTTTCCTCTCCCCACTCTGTGGGTCCACACCAGCAACAGCTCTGCTGACTGCAGCAGCTCTGGTAGCAGAGCAATCTTGACCTTGGGGGTTGTATGAAATCAAGCTGGCATAGTTAAGGTGAAAAAAACCCAATGCTGGAGAAACTCGGCACAATGCTTTCTGCAGAGAAACTTCAAGAATATTGCTTTATCTACAGTGTTCTGAGTTTCCCCAGCACTTTGTTTTTAGTTTGGAATATTAACTGTTTCCCACTCCATGCATGCAGTTTGCCTGCTGATCACTTTTAGGATATTCCATCTTCACTTTTATCAGATGGCTGGGAAGTTGTACTCTTTGTCTCCTTCACAGCAGACTAAAGGAAAATTCTTGCAATATTACACTTTCTGTTTTATTACATGACAGTCAAAGAATCATCATTCATCATGAGTCACACTCAAGGATAAAGGGTGGGTTATTTAAAATGGATGAGAAAATTCTTCTGCAGAGAGAGCTGAATCTATTGATGCAGGTAGATAGGGCGGTGAAGAAGGTATTTGGCATACTTGTCTTTGCCTGTCAGTGTATTGATTTCAGGAGAAGGGGCGTCAGGAAACAACTGTGTAAGGTGTTGGTGAGGCCACACTTTAATGACGGCACAAAAGTGCTGGAGAAACTCAGGTGGTCATACTACATTAGTAAAACACAAGAGTCTGCAGACGCAGTGACTGAAGTAAAAACACAATGCTGGAGAAACTCAGCAGGTCAAACAGTGTGATCTTTATATAGCAAAGATAAAGAATCATAACCAATATTTTGGGCTTCAGGCTTTCTTCAAGGTGTGATGATCAAGATCACGCAACCTCTTTAGGAAGCAAAGGGTAATCAATGTCTTGGGCCTGTGCCCTTTATCGAAGTATGAACAACCAGCAGGCAGATGCCTGAATAAAAAGATGAGGAAGGAGTTCTGCATCTCTCTCACTCCACCCCCTTTACAATCTATGCTGCTCTCAAACTCTATATCCTTCCTCCCCCCCCCACCTTTTTACTCCGGGGCTTGCATACTCGTACCTTTATGAAGGATTCAGACCTGAAAAGTTGGTTTTCCTTTGCTTCCCATAGTTGCTGTGTGACCTGCTGAGTTTCTCCAGCATTTCAGCATATTGCGCTCCAATTATTTTGTCTGAAAACTTTCCTGTTTATCCTGTAAAGATAAATGATCAATTGTCACGTAATACTACATTTAGCCAAGCAAAGGCAAATGGGACAAGCCTATTTGAGCAAATAGGATGGGGGTTTTCTTCACTGCAATGTTGTTTTTTTGCCTTGAGCACGGAAATTCTTTAACTTTTTGTCTACCATAAAGAAGACAGAGAGTTGCCATTTTGTCCAGTGCCCTTCGCAGAAATGAGGCCCCAGCAAGGAATGAACTCGCGAATATTGTGTGCAGTTCACACGACTATAGGAAAGATGTTGTTAAGCTGCAACTGGTACATAAAAGACCCACAGGGATGTTATTGGCTTGAGTTATAAGGAGGGGCTGCATGGACTAGGATGTTTTCTGGTGGATTGGAGGCTGAGGGGAAACGGGGTTATATAAAATCCAGGTGGCATAGTTAAAGTAAATTATTTCAGATTTGTGGGGAAAGACTTAAAAGGGGCCTGAGTTTTCCCTCATAGAGGGTGATGAGTATGTGTATGAGCTGACAGGAAAAGTGAAAAATCCTCCCCCACCACCCCCCACAAAAATGTTGTTTGACCTACAGAGTTTTGAGTTTGGAATATTGTTTCTCACTACATGCATGCAGTCTGCCCGGTTAATCATTTTTAGTATATTGTATCTTTACTCTTTTATCAGATGGCTGGGAAGTTGTACTAATGGCAACTCTTTGTCTGCTTTATGGCAGACTAAAGGAAATTTCTTATAATATTACATTTTCTGTTTTATACATGACAGTCAAAGAATCTGGAGTTCATGGCCATGGGTCACACTCCAAGGATAAAGGGCGGGTCATTTAAAATTGATGAGAAATTTCTTCTGCAGAGAGAGATTAATCAGAAATTATCTTGCACAGAAAGCAGTTGAAGGCAAATTGTTAAATAGTTTCATGAAATAATTTGGATATTTCTCTAAGGGTGAGTGGGATCAAGTGATATTCAGAGAAGATTGGGACAAATTGCCATATATGGATTCAAATAGCCTCTGCTGGAGGAACTTGGGGTCAAGCAGCATCAGTAAGAGAAAAAGAATGTTTGATACTTTGAGCTGAAGCTTTTTAATCAAGGCTTTTGACATTTGAATCAAGACTTGTATGATGAGTCATGATGTATTTAACAGTAGTGCAGTTTTGAATTGCTCAGTCCCATTGCCTATGTTCTGGTGATACCCTTGAGAATGTATTGAAATGTTTGACAGTTAAGTCTTGTATTTGAATGCAATTTTATGTTCTGGAACAGTAATCTGACTGTTGAAAATGTAAACTTTGATTGCCTTCAGTCAGCCAGACCTAGACTGAAGAAAAACCCACCCTTTAAGCTGTTAATTACAACTATAGTTTTGATCATAGAACTCTACAGCACAGTACAGACTCTTTGGCCCTTGATGTTGTACCAACCTATATATTCCTACTAAAAAAAAGTATAAAACCTTTCATACCTTGTAACCTCTATTTTTCTTTCATCCATATGCCTAAGAGTTTCATAAATGTCACTAATGTTTCAGCCTGTACCACCGTTTCTTCTGCAGAGAGGAATCTGAAATTCTCTTGCACATGAAGCAGTTGAAAGGAAAATGCTAAATATTTTCATAACAGAATTTGGATATTTCAAGGCAATCCATGCACCTACAAGTCTTGGTGTATTAAAAATAAACCCTGATGTCTCCCTTAACCTTTCCTCCCTTCACTTTGTACACATCTCCCTTGGTGTTTGCTCTTCCTGTCCTGGGAATGAGATGCTGGCTGTCCACCTTATCTATGCCTCTCAGAATCTTGTAGACCTCTTAAGTATCCTCTCATCCTTCTAAGCTTCAAAGAGAAAAGTCCTGACTCTGCTAACCTTGCCTCATAAGACTTGTTTTCCAATCCAGGCAACATCCTGGTAAATCTTCCACATTCTTCCTATAATGAGGTGACCAGAACTGAATGCAATACTCCAAGTCTGGCCTCACCAGAGATTTGTAGTGTTGCAACATGACCTCACGATCCTTGAGCTCAATCCCCCTATTATTGAAGCCCAGCATCCCAACTGCTTTGTTAATTCATCCAAAGTTGCATTTTTTTGGTGACAATTTTAAATCATATCTGGCCTTGGATGTATAATTCATTCTGCAAAGGGGGATGCACAAGCTTTGTGGCAAATGGTATTGGGAGTGGAAAGGTTTGAGGCTGAGGGTCATGATGTGTTGTCTTGGCTTGTCCCACGAGGCGTCTTTTGTTACTTGTGACAGTGTGAAGACCAAGCTGCACAACCACGCCGCCATGATTCTGCAGCGCCTTTTCCAGTTTTCCACAGCCCTGCGATCTACCCTTTCCCTTCAGTTGCAGCGCAACATCGGGTTCACGGCCGTCGTGTTCAACAAGACCAAGAATCTCGACCCGATCCAAAAGCTCTTCTTAGATAAAATTCGTGACTATGACACCAAGAGCAAGTAAGTAAAAGGCATGGAGAAAGTGAATGTTCACCGTCTTCTTCCCAAGACAGACAACTGTTGAACTAGAGGGCAGAGGCTTGTGAGAGGGATGAGATATAGAGGGATCTATTACTTGGAGGATAAATCATATCTGGATTGAGCTGCCAGAGGAATCTTTAGAACTGGGTGTGATTACAAAATTCAAGACATTTGATATATTAATAGGAAGCCTTTAAACGAGATGCATCAAATGCAGGCAAATGGGACTAGTCCAGAATGTCAACTTGGTTGGCACGGCCTGTTCCATCCTTTTGGATTTTCTGACTAAATGAGTCACTAACCCTTTTCACATTGACACTTTAACCTAGTAATTAACCGCCATTCTACCAGTGAACATGACAGTGTGAATACTTGCGAACCAACACGCAGGGATCAAATCGCCCTGGAGATGAACCGCCAAGGAAGGTAGTATCATCAGCGATTCATTTTGAATCAGTGTACTGGTTTGCCCAGTGTGAATGGGACAGGGGGTATGCAGTATGTCACTGCTGGAGGATAGGCATCCCATTGCTCTGCAGTGCTGGGTGGTGATTTGTAGAAGGGTGCAAAGAACCAGTTATCATTGGGTCCAGTGTGAACGGCTCTACTGGTTTTTTTAAAACAGTTTGTTGAACCGCTGGTTCACCAATGTGAAAGGGGCTACTGAAAATAACTCTCAAAAAATGCTCTCTGCATTTTTACACTGTCCCAAAATGGGCAATAATTCTTTTTTAAAAGCTGCTGCCTTTTAAAAATGTGGAAAGTCTTGTGCCTAATTTGCATGCAGAATAGATCCCAGAAATGGCAACAAAAGAAAACGACAGGGTAATCTGTTTTGATGAGGTTGGTTGATTGATAACTATTAGCCGGAATACCACCACTTTCAGGATCCCCTCTTGAATTTCACTGTTCTGATTTGGAAACTTATCTGTGTTCTTTCATTGTCTTTGGGCCCAAATCTTGGAACACCCAACCCAAAGGCATTGTAGGACCACCTTTATCAGAAGTGCTTCAAGAAGTTGGCTCACCAGCAATGTTCCCTCTAATTTTTAGTAGTCAGTGTGTCCAAAAATATTATGTTGTGCAAATTTTTTTTCTGTGACCAAAGTATGTGCACTGAATGCTTGTGCAAATGCAAAACTGAAAATGTCAACATAATTTTGACACAGCCAATCTTTCATGGCTAATGAAACTGTATTGGCATGTTTTAATATAAGTATGATTGCATTCTACAAAGTAACATATTTACTTAGGATTTTATTCTATACTTTGAACGAAAAAGTAACTAACCTATCGTGTGTGCATTAATTTCCTTTGTGCGCTGGTTGCGCATATAGCTCAGAGGGAACAGCGCTCACTAGCATTCTCAATTGATGAAAATGCAATAAATGCTGGCTTGCCAACAACACCTGCATCCTGAAAAGTCAATTTAAAAAACAGACTTGAATTACCCAAGTAAATCAAAATAAAATTGGAGATGCTGGAAATCGAAAATATCGGCACAGTTAGTGTAGTGGTTAGCACAACACTATTATGGCACTAACGATCTTGGTTCAAATCCGGCACTGTCTGTAAGGCGTTTGTTCTCCCCGCTGCGTGGCTTTCCTCCCACCCTTCAAAATTTGCGGGATATTTCTAGAATTTTCTGTTTTGATTTCAAATTCCATCCTGAGCAGGAGGCATTGCAAATATAGCAGCTCAGGCAATGTCTTTGGAGAAAGAGAAGCAGTTAATATGTTGAATTCATAATCGTTTATCAAAATGGGAATAGTTAATATAAATAGAAGAAAGTGAGAAAAAATGGGATAGAACCAAAGGAAAATCTGTAACGGGTTGGAATTGCTAGTACAAACCTTCCAAGAATCTACTATTTCTTTAACACCATGCCAGTTGCAGTTCCCCAGTGTTGTGGAGACTGTAGAGGCTTGGGTTTGCACAAAAAAGTACTGCATACGTATGGTTTGCATGTGTGTTATGCCTGTATGTGTGTCTGCATGTTTTTTGCACCGTGGACTGTTTCGTTGGGTTGTACATGTACAATGGGATGATCATGAACTTGAAGGCAAAAGATGTTAAATATCTTTAAGGAATGCTCGATCAGTGCAAAAGAATGCAATATAGCAGGAAAAACAATGTGCTGGAGAAATTCACACAGCATCACTGGGAGAAAAGGATCCATAGCTGTTTTATCAAGACTGGCTTGATGAAGGGTTCAGACCCCAAGTGCCGACAGTTTTTTGTCTCCTACTGATGCTGCTTTACCTGTTGACTTAAATGAAAGTAAAAATTTATTGTCATGGCATCACATACAACCCTGAGATTTTTTTTCTGTGAGCCAGGCTTGGCAATTTCTACACCAGTAACTAAACTGTACTCATCAGGAACTGTAAACAAACAGCAAATACAGATGCAAATATAATATTCAGTAATAAATAATCAATATAATGACACATATGACTCTTTAAACGAGTCTCTAAATAAGTATTGTTATCCCCTATTATTCAAGAATCTGATCATTTTAAATTAAATTTTTAATTTAGACATACAGCACGGTATGTTTTGAATGGTGGGAGGAAACTCAAGCCCCCGGGGGAAACCCACGCAGACGTGGTGAAAATGTACAAACTCCTTAGACAGCTCAGGATTCAAACCCTGGTCCAGAACTCTCACGCTGTAACATCGTTGCGCTAACAGTTACTCCAACCATGCCACCCAATTGAGCAGGTAAAGCAGCATCAGTGGGAGAAAAAGAACTGTCGACACTTGGGGTCCGAACCCCTCATTAGGCCAGTCTCGATAAAGCAGCTCTGGTTCCTTTTCTCCCAGTGATGCAGTGTGACCCACTGAATTTCTCCAGCACATTGTTTTTCCTGTTATATTGCATACTCGATCACCATCGTCTTTTACACTGGACGAATCCTGAGGCACCTGTATTTCCTTAATGACAGCAGTGAGAGCAGAGCACGTCCTGAGTGGTGTGGATCTTCGATAATTTTTTTTTTTTTTTGCAGATGATTTTTTTTCTGCTCCAGATTCCAGCATCTGTGGACTCTTGGATCTCCATGCAATATAATGTGTAACATGTTATATTTAGAAGCAGGAGAAACATTGTTAGACTGTAGATGCTAGAAATTTGAAGTAAAATCACAAAAGATTGGCAATGCTCATTGTCTGGCATTGGGTCCGGAATGCAGTCATATTCTAGTTGGAAGATGAGATGCTGTTATTCAGGCTTGTGTTGAATTTTATTGGTTTAATATAGAGCCAAAAGATGGAGAGGTCTATGTGAAAAATGATCAGAAGGTTTGAGCTGTTCCTTAAATGGACACCATGCCAGTTGCAGTTCCCCAGTGTTGTGGAGACTGTGGAGGCTTGGGTTTGCACAAAAAAGTACTGTGGAGAATGGCAGGGATGTTAACAGAGATTCTTTCTCAGGTCGAGCAAAGAAGATTTTAATGTCAGCTTCTCATTGCGAGTGTTGGAAGTGGGGAAGAATGGTCGTTAAATGTGGGATAGTAAAATGAGCATCATTCTGGTGTTGGGAGAGAGAAGGGAAGGGGTGAGAGTCAATTGCAAGTGGTACTGATGAGGTCCAGTACCCTGCCATCTAAGATAGTGGGGAATCCTCAGGTATTCTGTCTGGGAAGCACTGGTGTGGAATGTGGCAATGTCTGAATAGAAAGTGCTATCTGATGTTCCAAGAAGTCTCCTGATTTCACTGAACAGTGGGGAGATTTCCTTGCTGCTTTTGAGCCCCAGTTTATCCAATAGTCCTTAAATAGATTTGTCATATTTACTTGTGAGAGCGATGACTAAATCAGGTACCACTCTTTGTGTGTTGCACATGGCTTCAAAAATTATTCAGTTGGTCAGTAAACACTGTAGATGGCCATAAATTCTGAAAGATTCTGTTTAATTACAGTTCTGTTTTAGAGGACTTTGGATAATCAGGGATGCAAATTCAGCCTTTTTGCTCTGTCACATCCCCTACATCTATGAGAAAGATGCTAAATTGGATTACCTGGATACCACATTGGAACTTTATACCGTTACATGTGAAATTCAAGTGCTCCGAGGCTAATCATCCTGGCCATTCCAGCTGAAAACAATACTGTAATTGCACTTGAAGGTGCATTCACAAGGACCTTCAACTGACCGTGTGACCTCAAGCAGAGAGAATTAGGGTTCTAATTTAGCCTCTGTCTGAAGCACCTCACTCCAATGCTCAATTATTTAGCTTTGAAGAGAGTTGCGGACTGCACTTTTTAATCACTCCCTCATAAAATGGATCAGAGGATAATAACAGATGGGGGATGGGTGGGTGGGTTGTAGAGGAGCTTTATCAGGATGTTGTCTAGGATGGACATGCTCAGCTCTGTGGGGAAGGTGACTTTGTTTTCTTTGGAGCAGAGATAGCTGAGGAGTAACGTGCTCGAGGTTCACAAAATAATGGAGTTGATGGTGAAAATTTCAGAAATATCTATGATCATCAGTCATAGATTTAAGATGATGGGTGGAGAATATGAGCAGAATTGTTTTCCACCCAGAGGTGGTTGAAACCCTGAAGTGGCTGGGTGAGGAGGTGGTGGAGATGGACGTTAATTTATTCATGAGTTATTTATATGAGCCAAGCCATGGCATAGAAGATTGTGGGCCAAAGGTGGGAAAATAGGATTAGCATTGGGTGCTTGATGACTGGCACAGACATTGTGGGCCAAAGGGCCTGTTTCTTTGCTCCAGCTCCATGGAGCTCTGTGTTTTAAATTGAAAAATTCAGCTGTAGACCAGTTGCAACACAAGGGTTGACAAAGTACTGATGACAATCAGGTTGGTTACACTGAGGCACAATACCGAGATAATTGGAGGGCACAGTTAGCATTAGTACCAGCAACCCAGGTTTGGATCCAGTTTGTAAGGAGTTTGCATGTTCTCTCTATGACCTACATGGGTTTTCCCTGGGTGCTCTGGTTTCCTCCCATCCTCCAGAAATGTTCGAGGTTGGGTGGTTAATGGGGTGTAATTGGTTGGCACAGGCATCAACGGGCTAGAATTGGCTTCTACTGTGTTGTAAGTAAATAAAATATAATTGATGTACATCATCCCTTTATAAATACAGGAAAACGGGTGGTGTTGTTGATGCTGGTCCTGAGTACCAGAAGAACTTGGAGCAAGAGATAACCAAGTTGCAGCGACTCTATGGAGGAGGAGACCTTGAAAAATTCCCAGATTTTAAATTTGAAGGTAAGATGTTCTGGGTTGCTCAGGCTTTCTGCATTGTCGTCAGGTGTACACCAGTTTCTGTACATTCAAGTGACATCTCTGGTACTGAAAATGTAACTTGAGTGGCTTATGTTGAAGCAGTGAAAATTTCTTTATCTATAGTTCCGAGTCATACAACCAGTTACAGGCAGAGGGTCTGGTAGACTCCAGTGAGGGAGTGAGATACTCATGTAAAGTAATAAGAATGTATATAGTTTAATTTCTGACAGTTTTCAATTTATCTTTTTTCCTCCATTTAGAGCCAAAATTTGATGAAGTCAGCAAGTGATTAGCTTCCAGAAAAAGGAATTATCTGTTCGTCATTGATGCTTCCAGAGATTGTAAAGTTGTAATTTAATAAATTCTTTGGGAAAAGATCTGGCTGTAGCATGTTAATTATACAATTTATCCCTCTTAAAATGGTTATTCTGTAAGTGTGGACCATGATGAGGCTTGTGAGCATGTCACTGTTTGGCTTTTTTCCTGGGCCCAATACCCTGGCTTTGTTTGGAATAATGTCCATATACCAACTGTATAGATTATTGTGTATTTTGCTTCTGTCCCCTGGGTCAGTGGAAATAGACAAAATGATCCACTGTGAGAACAGATTCTCACTCCTGGTCAATACCTTGCTGGCTGAGTGATATTAAATGCCCTAAAGTTACACAGGATGGAAACAAGCCCTTCGTGTCTGGGCTGATATTGAAGCACGTTTCAAGTAATTTTCCCCACATTCTCATAACCTGAGATTCTACCACTCACCTGCATTAGGGGGTAATTCAGCAGTCATTTAAGCTGCCAGTTCACACTTTTAGGACGAGAGCAAAGCCCACGTTATGTGGAGTGTGTAAACTACACATAGACAGCACCCAGGTTCTTTAAATTCCTGAGCGTCAACATCTCTGAGGATCTGTCCAAGAGCCTCCATGTCGATACAATCATGAAGGCTCACTAGTGGCTATACTTTGTGAGGAGTTTGAGGAGAATCGGTACGTCACCGAAGACTCTCGAAAACATCTACAGGTGGAGTGCATTCTGGCTGGTTGCATCACTGTCTGGTGTGGAGGTGCTAATGGTCAGGATAAGTAAAAAAACTCGAGAGGGTTGTTAACTTGGCCCGCAACATCACGGACACCAGTCTTCACTCCATTGAGGACATCTATAAGATGTCGTGTCTTAAGAAAACAGTCTCTATTCTCAAGGACCCCCCACCACCCAGGCCATGCTCTCTTCATTCTGCTACCCTTGGGAAAAAGGTATGGGAAGCTTGAAGACAAGCACTCGGCGACACAAGGACTTCTTCCTCCCCACTGCCATCAGATACCTGAATAATCAATGAATCACAGACACTGCCTTATATTGACTTTTTATTTTTGCAATATTTTTATTTATTTTGTAAGGTGGTTTATATACATTTTCACTGTGATGCTGCCACAAAATGAATTTCGTGACATTTTTATAGCAAATTTTGATTCTAAGGTCAGTGGACTTATGAGGCAGAATCTCTACCAGCTGTGCTTTGAGATGCTTTCGTGTTCTTCTCAGTGCAGTGCTAGTACTTGTTAATTTTTAAAATGAGGTCAATTTTGTAGCAAAGGTGACAGGCAAGCTGCACTCCGGCAAATGATGTAATAAATTCTATGATTAAGAAGTGCAGTGATACTGTATATGTGTGAAAAAGAAAAAGTGTATATCATGGCTAATGTGATTTATGGTGTGAAAAAAAAAGAAAAAAAAAGTGCAGTGATAAAGCTCTGGATACTCAGACACTCCTGTGTGTCTGTGTGCAGTTTGCACATCTTCCTGGTGCCGTGGCAAGGGCTTCCTTTTAAGTGTTTTGGTTTCCTCCCGCAGCCTCGAAATGTGAATTGATAGGTTAACTGCCCATTATCAACTCCCTCTTGTTTGTCAGCAATTGGTTGAAATGTGAGAAGGAGGGGTGGAGATAATAATGTGGAAAGAATAAAATGGTGTTCGTGCGAATGGTGATGGGGAATAAATATTGGTTAGGTTGTTAATTCAACTGCCATTCACTTCAGAATGGTATCCTTTGAAAGCATTAAGTGTTCCTCATTTTACCAATGACTTGTAAAGTCATCCCCTGTGCGAGACCAGCATTACACAACAATGGCAGCGTCAATAGTATGGGAATCCCCTTCAAGACACAGAGCCTTTCCCTTTGGCATGAGTGCTGCTTGGAACTCCAGTTGACTCCAAAGCCCAAGTAGATGGTACTTGGGAACTATAGCATTGTTGGAGGTCCCATCATCTGGAAGCAGTGTCAATAATTTATATAAAATCCAAAGATTTAAAGGCATACAGGGAATTTATCATGACTTGCCGTTATTTATCTTGCAACCAGTAAAACTGAGCTGCTGGAGAGACTCATGAGGTCAGGCAGCCATCCATGGGTAGAAATAATCGGTCCACGTTTTGGGACGAGATCCTGGGTCGCTTTACTGGAATCTGGAGCAAAACAATCTGCTGGAGCAACTCAGCAGGTCGAGCGGGAGAAAAAAATAATTTTGCCTTGAAGGGCTCTGACCTGAGACGATTCTTTCTCTCCCACTGATGCTGCATGACCCACTGAGAACCTCCAACAGATTGCTCTTGTAACTTAAGCCTGCCATTCCTGCTAAGTAACAGGCAAAAAGTCATAGGAGAGTTGATGGGCGCACAGGAACAAAAAAACAAGTGGGGAAACAAGGGACAATTGAGTGATGGAAATTGCCCTGCTGGCAGTAGTATGAACTTGATGGGCTGAATGATCTGTGTCATGGTAGGTGCCAAGACTGAAAATGTAGCTCTATTTGGAGGCAATGTCTTCACTCAATCATCAACATCTGGAAGTTCCACACACACACACAGAGTTTAATTAGGGTTAAAAGGAAAAACAAGTGTCATCAAATGATACAGTAAGTTTGAAAGTCAATGAGTTAACTCATTAGCAAATTGGCATCGAGTTAAAATTGCAAGATGTGCTTCTAAATTATATTTGTAAACATGTTAGATATGCACAGCCACATAATTTATCTCAGCTTGGTTACATAAACCAAAACATCTAAAACATAAAAGTGCTTGCATACAAATAATTATAAAAAAAACCCCAAAATGCTCAAACTAACACACAACCTGCCTTGATTTTAAAAAAAAAGACAGGTGATTTATGAAAGGGGCAGTGTGGGAAACCTGTTGGCACAAATGTTTGAATGTGCACCTCTACAAATATTAAATCCTCCTGTACAAACTTGGATGTGTCTGAGTTAACTTGAACATGATAAACAAAATTCTCTTAATCCTGGGGACCCACATGCAAATACTGATACTTCTGCAAGATCCACTAGAAGTAGAGTTACATTCTAGGGGTTTTCCCTGCAATAAATATTTTTGAGGATCCCTGCTAATACTGATGCGGTGGAAATTTCTCTTGGGAATATTCTGTTTCTCGGCAGAATTATTGCTAATACTAATTCAGTCAGACCACCTCAAGTGCAGAAACCTCCTGTGGTCCTGCAAATAGAAATGGGGTATCTGGGGTTCCAGGGTACACTATCATTCTAAAAGACCACAAAGCAGTGACCACAATAGGTACCGTGCGTCAGACCCATACAAGAAATCCCTGGCTTTGATTTCCCTCCGAGGTTATGATCAGACTTCTCAGACTGGAGGCTTGTGACCAGTGATGTGCTTCAGGGATCGGTGCTGGGACCATGGTTTGATAATGTGGTGATTTGGATCAGCAAGTTTGCAGATGACTCAGAGATCGGAGGCATGGCCAGTGAGGAATGCTATCAAAGCTTGCAGAGGGATCTGGACCAGCTAGAAAAAAAATGGGCTGAAAAATGACAGATGGAATTTAACGCAGAAAAGTGTGAAGAGTTGCACTTTTGGAAGGATGTACCAAGGTAAGGCGAACACAGTAAATGGTAGGGCACTGAGGAGTGCAGTAGAACAGAGGGATCTGGGAATACAGATACAAATTTCCTGAAAGTGGTGTCGCAGATAGATAGGGTTGTGAAGAGATTTTGGCCTCCATAAATCAAAATATTGAATGTAGGCATTGAGATGTTATTATAAAGTTGTACAAGATATTGGTGAGGTGAAATTTGGAGTATTGTGTGCAGTTTTGGTCACCTAACTACAATAAAATTAAAAGAGGGCAGATAAGCTTCAGCAGGGTGTTGCCCGAACTTCAGGAACTGAGTTACAAAGAAAGGTTAAACAGATTAGGACTTTATCCTCTGGAGCGTAGAAGAATGATGGGAGATTTGCTAGTGGTATTTATGAGGGGTATAACAGAGTAAATGTAGGTAGGCTTTTTCCATTGAGGGTAGGTGAGATACAAACCAGAGGACATGGGTTAAGGGGAAAAGTTTAGGGGGAACTTCACAGAGAGTGGAGGGGGTGTAGAATGAGCTACTAGCTGAAGTGGTGAATGTGGGCTCAATTTTAACATTCAACAGATTTGGACAGGTACAGTACATGAATGGGAGAGGTATGGAGGGCTATGAACTGGTGCAGGTCATTGGGACTAGCCAAAAAAAATTGGCACAGATTAGAAGTGCTGAAATGGCCTATTTCTGTGCTGTAATGTTCCAATGTTCTAAGGCAGTGGACCAGTGAAGGGCTCAGCGGCTGAATGACCCACACGTGCTGTGAGCTGCTGACAACTGGATTATGGGAACCAGGTATCGAACCGGAATTTAAAGGCTTCATGATTATATTTGAAGTTAGGATCTGGAGCTTGGGTTGCCAATGGTTTGAGGTAGGGCGTACAGGTGTCGAGGCTGGGGGCAAATCAATGGACATTCAGCATCTCTGAAGGGACACTCTTTTGCTTCTCTTTCTCCTCTTTTGGGTTCCGGCAATGCTCATGGTGGCTTTTCGTTTGCCTCACAGCAGACAAAAGTTAAAGTATATCATGTATATTTTTAGGCATTAGTACGCATCAATAAATGGAACTTTGAACCTCTTGCCAGACAGACACACACAATTCTGACTCTTGAGTGGATGAGATGATAGACTGGGGATCCCAACACCCTCTGATGGATCTGGTCCAGTCTTCCCTTTCAAACTGCAGCAGAGACAATCCATCTCATCAATGTTGCACCCTGCACTCACATGGGAGCCTTTACAATAAACTGGGAGTGAAGTTGAAACATTTTGTCAGGTCGACAAACCTGATGTCCAAACCTCGCCTGTTAGTCAGTGATCAGCCACTTCTGAAAAGTAGGAGGCCACAGATTTAAAAAAAAAACCCCAAATAAGACATGTTCTCTGGGTTTCAAAGGCCAGTTTATAATGGATCAATGGGACTGATTCAAGTGCAGTGTGGCTAAAGGAAGAGACAACCGGCATTGATATAGCATCTTTCTTGTGCTCAGGACACCCCTGAAATACTTCACTGCAAATGTAGGAAATAAAGAAGCCAATGCACAAATCTCACAAACTGCAATATTATGATCTCCAGGTGATGAAGTTGGGAGATAAATGTTGGCAGGGAAATGGTAAATAGCAAATCATAGCACTTCAGAACAGATTTGCAACATATCCACTGTATAATAAAATTCCCTGTCTGTGTGCCAGGACATTAGCAGAATGTGGCTTTATGGGAGTTTCTGTTAATTAAGTGGCAGTGGTTTAGAAAGCAAGGATATGAATCAGTCGCTCACAGTGCAGTAAAACACAAACGTTTGCAGACACTGATTGAAGTAAGAACAATGCTGGTAACTCAGCAGGTCACACAGCGTTACACTATATTGCAAAGATAAAGAATCATAACCATTGTTTCGGGCTTGAGCCCTTCATCAATGGCTTACCTTGATGAAGGGCTCAAGCCTGAAATGTTGGTTGTGCATCTTTATCTTTGGCTCGATATAAATTACGCTGTTTGACCTGTGGAGTTTCTCCAGCATCGCGTTTTTACTCACAGTGTCCTGCTCAGTTGATGGAAAGCTCCTCATGAGTACATCACTGGGCCAAAGCTTACCTGTGCAAGTGGCCAACGAAGGGAAGGCCAGTTGGCTTGCCAGTGTTACATCTCTCGTATAGTTGATTCCTGCCAACGGCAGGTGTCTAAATAAGCTTCTGATTGGCTACTAATATTGTAAACAATCATACATTTTAGAGTAAAACAAGCGAGTATGATCTGGCAGGAAATGACGGAGTGAAACACGAAAGTATGCAGATGCTGTGATTGTAGTAAAAACACAAAAAATCTGTAGGAACTCAGCTGGCCTTGCAGTCCATTGAAGGTGAAGATATAGAACCAATGTTTCAGGCCTGAGGCCTTCTTCAAGATATGAATAAAAAGGACCGAGCCCTTCAAGGTAGGAGTTTAAAAAGCAGGCCTATAACCGATGTTTGGAGTGGGAGCCCTTCTTCAAGAGCTCAAGCCCTAAACGTTGCTTATGTATCTTTATATTTGCTACATAAAATACACGGTTTCACAAGCTGAGTTTCTCCAGCACCATGTTTTCACTTGAAGTAGGGCTCTGGGCCAAAATGTTGGCGATATATCTTTACCTCCTATGGATGCGGCGAGGAATTGACAATGAACCAAGAAAGTTGTTATCCAAGCTTCCATTGGTGTAGAGTGGTTTAGGGAAGTAAATCCCCACCCTCTGATTCCCGGCACAGCCACTAAAGGTGGGAAAGGAATTCAGGTAGTGGTTTGGAAACCAGAATTTAAGGAACAAAGTCAACATTTACCCCATTAACCTAAACGCAACATTCTTTACAGTTTCAAGAAGTGGTTTGGAATTGTTCTCGGACACACGATTCTCCATTCGCTGTCAGATGATGAAAGACTTGGTATGTTTGAAGTCCTGTGTCCAGAAAGAAACAAAGGAGAACCTCTTGTTTAAATCAATTATTATGTCTTAGAGGGTAGAGGCTTATAACATGTTGAGGATCATAGATAAGGTGAACAGTCATGGTCTTTCCTCAGGGTAGGGGAATCTAAAACTAGACGGCATATATTTGAGGTGCGAGGGGAAAGATTTAAAGGGGATGTGAGGGGCTTCAATTTCCACACAGAATATGGTGGGTATAAAGATCAAGTGGTAGAGGCAGGTACAATTACAATGTTTAAAAGACATTTTGACGTCCAAGGATGGGATATGGTGCGCATGTAGGCAAATGGGATGAGCTTGGGGAGACATCTTGGGCCAAAAAGTGTGTATGATTCGACAGGGAAAACTTGGGCATGAGAAGGTAGGAGCAGAAATAGGCCACTTGGCTGATTTGCCTCAGGCCTCACCTCTGTTGTATTGGGTCGCTGTAGCCATCAATCCCCCACTCTTTCGAGTACAGTAAAATCCCCATTATCCGGAATTCAAGGAACCAGAAGCCTCAAGCAACGGGCAAAAAAATTGCAGAAAATAAACAGGTAAAAAATATGAAAGTTTAAAATTGGTGTCCCCAGCATTTAGTTTGCCAATCACGCAACACACAATTTTAAACAACCGGAAAATTCACTTATCCAGCATATATCAATCCCTGTAAGTGCAGGAAATGTTTCAAGAGAAGATGAGCCAAAAGACAGGCAAGTGGGACTGGCTTAAGGAGGCAATTTGTTTAGCATGGAATAGTTGGGCTGAAGGGTCTGTTTCCAGCCTGCAACCTTGACTCTGCAACTGAGCAGGGACGGTGTCTGATCCCAAGCTCCTGTTCCTCAGACTGACCTCTCGACCGTGCTCATGTGCAGTGGTGGAGACAAAGGGACGGAGATTGTGGCTGGGATCAAGTGGTAGAGGTCTGCAGAGTGATCCTTCTCGTCCCTGAGGCTCCCCTGGTTCTGGGTCAGCTGCAGCCTCTGGAGTTTGGCAGTGGAGTGCTCGAGGGCACAACAGAATCCAGACAACATGCTGATCTGGCAAACTGCTGGACATCTTTTTCATAAAAAAGACCCTTTGGCATAGCGTGTCTATGCTGATCAGTGAGCAACAACCTTCAAGAATCCCATTGGTCACGTGTTGACAATTCAAGGGCTTGTCTCAAAGCTTCCATGCCTCAAGGGCATCCATGAAGTGCAATACCATGAAGGTAGTTTAGTTAGAAAATTCACAGTTAAAGACATGCTCAGGATGATGTCCCCAAGTCACGGGGCTACTGTTCCATCTGCAGGGCTAGTGCCCATCCCACAGGGCTACTGTTATAACCTACAGGGCTTCTGTTATAACTCTCAGGGCTTCTGTTCTAGTCCCCAGGGCTAGTGCCCCAGTCACAGGGCTACCATTCCAGCCATGGGGCTTCTAACCAAGTCACAGGAGTGCCATTTCAGCCACAAGGCTAATGTCCCAGCTATGGGACTACTGTTCCAACTGTGGGAGTGGCCCAAACATTATTTGGCATTGTCGGATAGTGATGGGCAAGAAGAGAGCGTTTTAGGGAGGATGAACCAGTGGGACCCCACGTTCAAGAACCACCATTCTGTAACTGACTGGGTCGTTAACATGTCCTTATTACAGCGCACGCTCAGAGTCAGATTCGTTCCCACTTACTTCACTAGCAGGAGGCACGTTGGTGCGGTTGGCCCCATTTGACCTGTGGAGGCAAGAGCAGGAGAGTGAGATGTGGGGGGGGGGAGGGGGGAGAAAAAAACCAGATAGTTGGGGAGGGCTAATAAACTCTGGCCTCGCTCATGACAACCACGTCCAAAAGTGAACACAGGTGTGAATGTGAAGGAAGCTAGGGCAGGGGAAGGAACTAGACTCAAGCTCCTGGCTGTGAGGGGGAAAGGGGTCAGCTCTGGAACCAGGAGGTGGCTGGGTAGATCAGAGTGTCCTTGGGCATGGACTGTGGGGGTTCTAGTCTGTCCCAGATATAGGGTGGGAGGTGGGTTGAAGCCCAAACTCTTAATCCCATTGAGCAGCCCACATCGTGACCTGCAGCCTTACAGGTCCAGGTACTTTCTCTACCTCCCACCCCCACTGAGTTCTAAAGGATCTTGAACATGAAGCTTTAACTGGATTCCTCTCACTGGGGCTACTGCTTTCCACGCTGACTGTCCCCAGTTCTCTCTGCCTTTATTTCTTTCCACCACTCTCCACTCCTCACCTCCCAAATAACCAAACTTTCTCTTTATTGGTCTATCAGCGGATTAGACTCCTTCTGCTCTCTGTTATATACTTACTTAGCTAATCGCCTCTCTGTGGAGAGAAAGAGAGAAAGAGAATTAATACTCGACACAACTTCTTCGGAAGGAAAATCACAGTTACAAAACAATGCAACAACTGAAAGAAATCTAGGAAGAAATACAAGTTGAGGAAGCTGACACTCATCATTTGATGAGAATACACTCAGGACAAAACAATCCTTGAGCGACACCTTTCAAGGCTCCTGATGGTGGGACCCAGGCTCTGGAACCAGGAGGAGTGGAGGGGAAGTAGACAAAAGAGCTCTCATAAGATGAAAAATAGGAGCAGGAGTTGGCCTTCCGGCCCGTTCAGCTTGCTCCACCATTCAATATGATCATGTCCGTACTGATGAGAGGCTCATCCCCACCTACCTGCCTTTCCCCTATATCCCTCAATTCCCCTACTATGTAAAAATCTCTCCAACCTTGTCTTCAATATATTTATTGAGGTCACCTCCCCTGCTTCAATGGGCAGTAAATTTCACAGATTTGCCACCCTCCGGGAAAAGCAGTTCCTCCTCACCTATGTCCTAAATCTACTACCTTAAATTTTGAGGCTATGTCCCCTAGTTCTGGTCTCCTCCTCCAATAGAAACAACTTACCTACCTCTATTTTATCTACACCTTTCATAATTTTATGTTTCTGTAAAATCCCCTCTTATATTTCTCCAGTGAATACTGTCCCAGTCGACTCAATCTCTCTGAGTAGGCCAACCCCTTTATCCCTGGAATCATCCTGCTGAACCTCCTCTGCTCCACCTCCAAAGCCAGTACATCCTTCCTTAAGTAAGGAGACCAGAACTGCATGCAGTACTCCAGATGTCTCACCAGTCCTTTGTACTGGTTGCATCATAACCTCCCCATTCTTAAATCCCTCTAGCAATGGTCCAACATTCTACTTGCCTTCTTGATAGCTTACTGCAACTGCAAACCACCCTTTTGCAATTCATGTACGAGCGCTCCCAAGTCCTTCTGCAATCACTTTCTATTTAAATAATATTCTGATCTTCCATTCTACCTTCCAAAGTGGATAACCTCACATTTACCATGTACTCCATCTGCTAGACTCTCGCCCACTCACTTAACCTGTTTATATAGGTCTCCGAGTCCTTCGCTCCTCCTTTCTTTGCAGCCAGGGACGGTGGATTGAAGCTCAAGCTCTTCTGCTCATAGTTTATGACAGCTCTTGGCCTGTACTCATTAGAATTTCATAGAATGAGGGGCATGGATCTCATTCAAACGTTTCAAATGTTGAAAGGCATGAATAGATTAGATATAAAAAAAACTTGTTTCCTGTGGTGGGAGGGTCAAGGACACGAGGACACAACTTCAGGATTGAAAGGCGTCCACATAGAACAGAGATGCAGAGGAATTTCTTTAGCAAGAGGGTGGTAACTCTGTGGAAGCCACGGTGGTGGGGGCGTTGTAGAGGCCAGACTATTGGGTGTATTTAAGGCAGAAATTAGTGAGGACTTGATTAGCCAGGTTATTAAAGGTTAAGGAGAGAAGGTTGTGCAGTGGGGCTGAATACGAAAATGGAAATTAATGCTGGGATAGACTCGATGGGCTGAATAGCCTACTCCTGTTCCTGTGTTTTATGGTCTTAATGTTTAAAATCTTCTTCTCTCACCCCATCTCGGACTCCCCGCTATCCCTTTTGAAGGCACAAACTCTGATTGGCTGCAAAACGCCAATAAAATCACCCTTGTTTGATATTTGCACTATCTAGCGACCTGACATCGTATGGAGTCGTAGTCCTGATTCACCAGATATGTAAACATCCCTTTCTTTTACCACTGTGGCTGCAGTGTGTGCAATGTACAGGGTGCACTACACCATACTCCTGAACTAAGTCCCAAACCTGCAAACCCTACTGCCAAGAGCAAAGGCAGCAGATGCATGGGGACATCACCACCCCTCCTGGAGTCACCATAATATTGCCTACCATCCTGACTGTGGACTATAATTGCTACTACTTCATCATCATTAGGTCTGTGTTCAGGAATGCTCTCCCTAACTAACAGCCCAGTTGAGGTAACTATCAAAGAGTGGTTGGGCCACGCAGCTTGGAACAGGCCTTTCATCCCAACTCATCCAGGTTGGAATTCTGACCTCATCCCATTTATCATTTGGTCCATATCCCTCTGAACTCTTCCCCTTCAGCCTCCTGCACTTTAGAGCAGCCATGCTCAAACTTTTTCTCATACAGGAGTGAGATAGATCAGCTAGTTGACTGGTGTCATAACAACATCCTTGCACCCAACATTAGCAAATCTAAGAAACTGATCATGCACTTCAGGAAGGGGAAAAATCAGGAAAATACAAACCAGTCCTCATTGAGGGGTCAGTGGTGCATCTGCTGGCTTTGCTCTTGGCAGCAGGCCTTGCAGGTTTGGGACTTACTTCAGGAGTATGGTCTAGTGCACCCTGTACAATGTACACACTGCAGCCACAGTGGTAGAAGCAAGGGATGTTTAGATATCTGGTGAATCAAGGCTACGACTTTATACGTTGTCAGGTCACTAGACAGTGCAAATATTTGGGGCCTGCACGTGAAGTTCTTAAAACTTCAAATTCCCAAGTGTCAACATCTCTGAAATATCTAACCCGGAGCCTCCATGTTGAAGCAATCACGAAGAAGGCTCACCAGTGACTGTACTTCATTAGGAGTTTGAGATGTGGGGTGTCACCAAAGAATCTTGCTAATTTCCATCGGTGTACCGTGGCGAGCATTCTGACTGGTTGCATCACCGTCTGCTCTGGAAGTGCCAAACCACAGGACGAGAAAAGGCTACAGAGAGTGGTGAACTCGGCCAGCACCATCACGGGCATCAGCCTTCACTCCACTGAGGACATCAACTGGAGGCGGTGGCTTAAGACAGCAGCTTCTAACCTCAAGGACCTTCACCACCCAGGCCATGCCCTCTTTTCACTGCTACCATCAGGGAGGAGGGACAGGAGCCCGAAGACGAACACCCAACGGTTCAAAAACAGCTTCTTCCCCTCCGCCACCAGATTTATGAATGGACAATGAACAACAGACACTACCTCACTTTCCTTTCTTTGCATTAATTAATTTATTTTAAAAAAATGTAATTTATACCAATATTTGCTTGTGTAACACTGGCGTAGAACAACAAATTTCATGACATGTTGATGACAATAAATTCTGATTCTTGGCCCAACTAAGACTCTGCTCAAATGTTCATGGGTCGCCTTCCCTGTGAAATAGCCAAGTTTGGGTTTCTTCCGTACTTCTCTCCCCTCATTACATAAAAACATAGGTTATGTGAAGTGAAAAGAAAACAAGGCTTTTACTTAAATGTGCTGTGGGCCCCAGGGTAGCTGTCAGACCCCATTGAGAATGCTGCCTCGCCAACCCCTCCTTATAACTCAAGCCCTCCAGTCTCGTCTGGACCCCTTCCAACTCATTGACCAAATCATCCCAAAATATTTATATTATATCCTTATGTATACATGTGATTATTATATGCTGTACTGTGTATTGTGTGCATGTCTGTGCACTGTGGTTCGGGGAAATGCTTTGGTGGAAATGTAGTCAGTTGCTGGTTAGCACAATTCTATTACAGCGCCACCAACTGGGGTTCAAATCCAATGCTGCCTGTAAGGAGTTTGTACGTTCTCCCCGTGTCTGTGTGGGTTTCCTTCGGCTGCTCAGTTTCCTTGCATCCTTCAAAGTGTACGGAGGTTGTGTTAATTTGTGTATTTGGGCGCCACAGGCTTGTAGGCTGGAAGGGTCTGTTACTGTGCTGTATTGTCTAAATTAAAACTAAATAAAAACAAATACACGAACTTGATATCCTTCATGTGGCAGTGGCTGATGAAGGCAGCTCATCACCAGCTGCTTGACGGTGATTAGGGATGGGGGATAAATGCTGGCCTTCCCAGCGATAGCCACACTGACGCGACACAGGACTCGCTCAAGGTAGTGCCTTGGCCTCAGGGATAAATGAGGCCCCAGCACCTCTCTCCCTGCACGGACAGAACAAATGAATGGTACTCACTCCCCAGGTAGCCCCTCCTGTAAGCGTAGTACAGTACGATACCACACAGAAACAGCACCAGGGTGATGATTACCACGGATATGACAATCGCGCTGACGTCCAGGTCATCTGTCAGTGAGGCAAACATCATTGTACAATCAGAGCAGACAGAACTGCTGCATCACAGACCCCATTGAGAATGGCTGCTGTAGAGAACAAAGACTTGGCCTCTCCAACCCTTCCTTATAACTCAAGCCCTCCAGTCTCGTCTGGACCCCTTCCAACTCATTGAGCAAATCATCCCAAAATATTTATATTATATCCTTATGTATACATGTGATTATTATATGCTGTACTGTGGGCAAGTCTAGACTGTCCCCCTAAAACCTGGTTTTTCAAGTGCTATGTAAAAGGGGAGAGAGGGCGGAAGAATGCGCATGTGAGCGCACACGCTGGGGAAAGAACCACCCCCCCCCCTTCCCCTTCTTCTTTCCCTTGTTGGCTGCTGGACAAACATTGGATAGCATACTGCGGATAATCTGCCTACTGCAGGAACACTGGGTCACATTTCAATGCCTTGTGCAATGCACAAAACCATTGCTGATTGGAAATCTACCCCCCTCCCCCACTTCCCTGCCACTCCTAGCACTGGAGACCCAGGACAAAGCAAGGACACTTACTAATCTGCACTCAGCCCATCGAACCCACCTGGTGGCTAGAAAAACAATGACACAAGTCGCGTTCCCAGATCTTCCCTAATAGCCCTGAACTTCATCTACTCTTGCAGAGATCCATCAGACTATGTACCAAAGAATTGTTGCTTCATTTCTATCTACCTCTACAGGCAGTCATTTTCCACCCTCACCACAACACTGCATTTCTTTCCATCCTCCAGTGTCCTTTGTCCCACACTTAATCTGACCCTTCAACCACAAATATAGGAACAGCTTATCTTTAGTTACCCTAAGTCATCTACCAAACCACCTCCCTCGCATCTTTGTTTTAAAAGGAATCTCAGCTTCTCCGCTCAAAACCTGTGCCTCCAATTGGTCCTCCTTGGAAGTCCAGTAAAATCCCCATTATTCAGCATTTAATCAACTGTAAACTCAAACAACTGGCTAAAAAATAAAAAAAATATTTGGAGGACATAAATTAAAAAAAAACTTAAAAATGAATAAAGTTTTAAATAAAAGTTTAAAATTGTAAATGTTCTCCAAAGCAACGCACAGCCCCTTGGTGAAGATGGGAGCAAACATTCAGCCAGCGGAGCTCCCTGCTCACAGCAGCTGTTTGAATAAAGCTGTGTTTGAATAAAATGGCGGTGCCCAGGATGAAGAACCGGTCGATGCCGCTTGCCTCTGGGACGACTCTCCCAAAGTGTCTCCCTATCCCTGTCTGGTAAAAGTCTTTATCTTTATTAGTATTAAGTATATTAATAATGATTTATTATAAACATGGGGGAGGGGGTTAATTAAGATGGCGGCGTGGTTAGTGCAGCAGCTAGCGCAATGCTCTTACAGCGCCAGAGCCCGGGGACTGAATTTGAGTTTTGTAAACTACAGGAATACTTGATTAAACTGAAATTTACATAATTAAAAGACTACAATACTGTTTTTATTTCCAAATTACTTTTCATTTTGCTCTGTCTTTTTGTATTTTAAATGGTGTATTCTTAATGCAGGTGTATTAGGTAGGTATTGGAAGAGTGAGTCTCAGTTAACCAAAAAATTCGCACTTCTGGCATCCGCGATCCCCGTAGGTGCTGAATAATGGAGATTTTTACTGTGTTTCAGGAGGTTTGCTGGAACCTCGGTCCCTCACAGCCAGAGCTTGATTGAGGGACACAGCTCCCTTTGCCCATTCAGAGGGCCCGCAACATTTTACTTGAATCGCGGCTTGGCGGGTTTTGGACAGCCCCTCAACATTCTGAATGTGGTCTTTTAAAAATAAACTAACTTTATTCAAAAGTACAAAGTCATTCACACAAGAAGGGAGCAACGCTTTAATTAGCTGAAGAGAGGGAGACCATTTGCGCTGGTTGAAAACCTGTCGACTAACTGAAACAGGAAAGTCTGCAGACAACGTGACTGTAGTAAAAACACACAGTAAATGCAGGAGGAACTCACCATCCATAGGAGGTAAAGATATATTAACGATGTTTCGGGCCTGAGCCCTTCCTCAAGGTATAAGCAAAAAGCAGGCAGGTGTCTCAATAAAGACTGAGAGGGAAAAGGGGAAGAATGGGAGGGGGAGGAATCCAGATTAACAAACAAATGATGTTAATTGGATATGATAAGAGGAAAGGTGAGAATCGACTTTTGGCTCTGGGAAAGGAGAGAGAGAGAGACAGAGAGAGAGAGAGAGAGAGAGAGAGAGAGAGAGAGAAGCCCTTCTTACACTGAAAAGCATTAAGGCTCCTATGTCCAGATTGGGCAACAGTATTTCCCCACCAAGCGATCAGCTCCTGAATTCCCAGAACACGTGTAGATAGTGGACTATGGACTTTTACTGTATATGTCTTAATATTTTAAATATTTCAATGTGTTTAACTTCTATTCTAACGTATATTTATGTAAATATGCTCTGTGGTCCTGGAGAAATGCTATCTAATCTTTACCGTGCAAGCATGGTATGAATGATAAATGAAGGTGACTTGACCATTCCCGATTCTGGAACCTGGCTTGCTTGTTCACACAGAAAAGATAAAAGCCAGCATGGTGAGTCAAATACTCTCCACCGCTGAGAGTACCTACCTTGGCGGATCGAAGATGGGCAGGTCTAGACTGTCCCCCTAAAACCCGGTTTTTCAAGTGCTATGTAAAAGGGGAGAGAGGGCGGAAGAATGCGCATGCGAGTGCACACGCTGGGGAAAGAACCACCACCCCCTTCCCCTTCTTCTTTCCCTTGTTGGCTGCTGGACAAACATTGGATAGCATACTGCGGATAATCTGCCTACTGCAGGAACACTGGGTCACATTTCAATGCCTTGTCCAATGCACAAAACCATTGCTGATTGGAAATCTACCCCCCTCCCCCACTTCCCTGCCACTCCTAGCACTGGAGACCCCGGACAAAGCAACGACACTTACTAATCTGCATGAACTTGACGGAGCATCCCTGCGACTGGCCGACCTTGTTATGGGCCTTGCAGAAGTACGAACCGCTGTTGGTCTTTCTGACAGGGTTAAATGTCTGACAAAATGGAAAGGAAGAAAAATAAGAGTCAAAGAGAAGGTGTTATCGATCAGCTAGCAATAGGAATTTTGGCTATTTTAAACGCAGGAGTTCACTACCTGGCTGGACCAGGTCAGATAGTTGGTGATATTTACACCTGAAACATACATGTGTGGTTAAAACAAGAAAGTCTGTAGACCCTGTGGTTGTAGTTTCAATCACAAGAGTACTGGAGGAACTTGGCAGGTCTCACAGCGTCCATAGGAGGCAAAGATGTATGACCGACATTATGGGCCAGAGCCCTTCTTTGAGGTTTGAGCAAAGAGCAGGCAAGCATCCAAATAAAAAGGTGAGGGGAGGAAAACAGGAAAGAGGTCACAAGTGGATATGGGTGGGAGGGCAGAAAAGAAAACAAGCTGGGAAGTCTCAGGGATGAGATAGATCTCTGAATGGGGAGGGGAAGGGTGGGAAGCTAGAGGAAAGGAAACAGAGGGGTAGGGAAAGAGAGAGAGAAAAAGGGACAGACAGACCGACAGGAGAGGGGCAGACCGGAATATTAGGTGTAGTAATGTGTGTTACTGACACTTAAGGTCCCATGATTAAAACCGACCCCCATTCAATCCCAGAAAACCTTAAATTTTAAATTAAATTTAGAAAGTTTAGACACACATCACAGTAACATGCCATTTCGGCCGACGAGTCAGCCACACCCAATTTACATCCTATTAGCCTACACCCCCAGTACATTTCGAACAGTGGGAAGAAACCGGAGCCCCCAGAAAAAACCCAAGCAGACACAGGAAGACGTACAAACTTCTTACAGACAATGATGGATTTGAACCACAGTCTCGATCGTTGGCACTGTCAAGGCATTGTGCTAACTGCTACGCCAACCTTCTTAATTATATTATGGAAGTATGCTTCGAGAAAGTTACGTTTAGCAAGTGATGGAACACCACAGAACCAAAACAAACCCTTTGGACCATCTCGTCTGGGCCAAACTAATATTCTGCCTGGTCCCATTGACTTGCATCCAGACCATATCCCCGCATATCTATGTACAAGATCACAAGATATAGGAGCAGGAGTTGGCCCACTGGCCCATCGAGTCTGCTCCGCCATTCTAATCATGCGTTGATCCATTCACCCACCCACCCCATTTTCTGACTTTCTCCCTGTAACCCTTGATGCCCTGACTAATCATATACCTGTCATTCTCTGCCTTGTACCTACCCAATTTCAAAAAGAATGGAGCCCATATTCACCACTTCAGCTGGCAGAAGGTTCCACACTCCCATCATTTTTTTTGCAGGCAGAAATTCCCCATCAACATTTCACCATTCACCCATGCCTTCCAGCTCTTGTCCTGCTCAACCTCAGTGGGAAGAGCCTGCTTGCAGTTACTATATCTGTTCTTTCTTTCTTTGGCTTGGCTTCGCGGATGAAGATTTATGGAGGGGGTAAATGTCCACGTTTGTATACCTCAAACAAATCTCCCCTCTACTTCTTCAATGAATCTTCTGCTGGAAGATTCGACCTTAGAGCCCCCAAATGCTACACTGGTTCCAAGCCACTGACAACAGCTATAATGTTCACAATCTCCAAAGGGGAACTAATCCAACTCAATACAACACAAGCTTCTCTCCTCTCCATGGACTCCATTCATGCCTCTCATTGCCCAGGATGGGTATCCAACACACTGAAGAGCCTCTCCCACTCTGAACACTCTCTCTTCTCCCTCCTCCCATTGGGAAGAAGGCTCGAGAGTGCGAAAATACACTCCAAGATTCAAAAGAGTTTCTTCCCTGCGGGCATCGGGTTCCTGAATGATCCCCACCACAGTGCTCTCACGCTGCCCTTGCTTGGTGCTAATTGATCTTCCTTTTCATTGTAACTCTGTAAATTGTGCGCTTTACACGGCTGTATGAATGTTAGAGATAACCTGTTGGACTGCTCGCAGAAGAATCCTTCTCACTGTAGTAAGTGTAATGTGACAAATAAACTTACAAAATATTGAACAGTATATGCCATGTTTCACACATAAATTAGTATACATCTTGATAGATCTATCTCTCCCCCATCTCTTCCTACTCACTCTGTATCTCTCTGTAAATCCCTCTCTCTTTATGTAGCTCTGTGTGTGTGTGTTTATAAATTACAGTAATGTGGGTCGGTCCCATGCAGGGAAATGACAGCCCAGAAATGCCAAATTGGCTGGCATGGGCAAGTTAAGCTGAAGGGACTGTGTGCTGCGTGCCTCCAGGACAGCAGCCTGCTCTGAAAGCATCTCCCCAAACCGTGACCACCAGGACTGAGGCAGTAAGTGCACAGCCACCCCGCCAATCAGAGGTTCCCCTGCACATGGCACGCTCTCTGACTGGGAGATTCATCACCATCGCATCAGCATTGGTTTAGATTTTCCAACTGTCCACCCGCCTGACAGCCATGTGACGATCCCTTCACTAGCAACCCTTCAAGGAGGAAGGTCACCACTAACATCTTAACAGGGCAGAGTAATTAACGCGATGCTATTACAGCCCCAGTGACCCAGTTTGGAATCCCGCACTGTCTGTAAGGAGTTTGTATGTTCTCCCAGAGTCTGCATGGGTTTCCTCCGGGTGATCTGGTTTCCTCACACCCTTCAATAGCGTATGGGGTTAGTAGGTTGGTCACATGGGTGTAATTGGGTAGCATGGGCTCATGGGCCAGAAGGGCCCGTTACTGTGCTGTGCGTCCAAATTAAATTTAAAAAAAAGCAATGGATGAACAACACATTCTGGCCTTGTCAGTTATCAATCAGAGGTCGCGAGTCTGTGGAACTTGTTACCACAGATGGCTGTGGAAGTGATGTCATTGGGTGTATTTAAGACAGAGATTTGATTAATCAGAGCATCAAGGGTAAAAGGGAGAAGGCTGGAGAGTGGGGCTGAGTGGGAGAATGAAGCAACTCTGATAGAATGGCGGAGCAGACTCAACGGGCCGATTGGCCTACTTCTGGTCCTAATATTGTGTGATCTTGTGACATGAGAATACATTGAACCTGTTACGCCCTTGGTCTCTGGGTGTCATTGTAAAGTGTGCGTGACCACCGGTTGATTCCCCACATTTTTTCAGCGTCAAGATATGCAAAGATACACTTTTTAACTCTGTGGAGAACCTGGCTGCCTGTTGATGCAGAGTTGAGAAGTTCTACCTTGCCCAGTCCCTGTGCAAGGAAGAAACTTTGTATTATAGGCTCAGAGGAAGAAAGCAAGAGGGAAGCAATGCAACTTTGAGACACTCACCAATAACCCTGTCTTTCGGTTCACAGTGTAGGATACGTTGTTGGCCGTCGGATCCCTACCCGGAGCTTCCAGGAGAGGCCTGTTGTCTTTGTACCAGGTGTACTCGGAGGGTGGGGACCCCTCAGACTCCTTGCAGACCAGCTCCACAGTGGAGCCAGACATGGCCGAGCTCGGAACGATGCAGATGGGAACCGCTGGAGGTACTGAGAGGCATGGAGAGGCAGGCCGTCAGTTCACCCAAAGAGTGGCAGGTGGGACCTTCAAACTAAACATCCAGGGGAGAGCCAGTGCCTTACAACGCTGGAGGCATGGGTTGAATCCTGACCTCCGGCGGTGTCTGCGTGGAGTTTGCACTCTCTCCCTGTAACTCCATAGGCTCCCCCACCCACCCTCCCACCCCCACCCACCCTCCCACCCCCACCACATCCCAAAGACAGGTGGATTGGTCAGTTAATTGATTGCTGTAAACTGTCCTCAGTGCACGGGTGAGCTAGAACCTGGGAAGAGATGAGGAGAAAGCAGGGAGAAGAAAGAAAGGGATTAAAGTGGGATCAATGGAAATTGATGGTTGATGGTCAGCAGGGACTTGATGGGCCAAATGATCTGTTACTGCACTGTAGCTCTCTCTGATGCTTTGCTGGAGAGCTAACAGACAAATTTCACTCTGGTGAAACAAGAGGCCCTGGTTTCTTGGCCCATGACAAGTTCTCAGCAAAGTTCAAGAGCCGTGAGGTAAAACTCTGGTTAGACCACAGTGAGTATTGGGTTCAGTTCTGGTCGCCTCATTACAGAATGGATATGGAAGGTTTGGAGAGGGTGCAGAGGAAATTTACCAAGATGTTGCCTGGAATGAAAAATATGTCTCATGAGGCAATTTTTACAGAGGCAAGGCTTATCTCTTTGGAGCAGAGAAGGATGAGCAAAGATTTAATAGAGGTCGACAAAATATTGAGAGGCATGGATAGGGTGGACAGCCGGTGGCCTTTATCCCTGGGCGACAGTAGCAAATACCAGAGGACATCTGCTTAAAGTGAGGAAAGTTTAGGGGAGATGTGGAAGGTACTACTCCAAGTGGTGGTGGAGGCTGATACAATGGAGACACTCAAGAGACTCTTCAACAGGCACACAGATGCAAGAAAAAATAGAGGCCTATGGTGTGAGGAAGGGGAAAATGCAGATCATTGAGGAGTAGGTTTACATAGGATGGCACAACATCATGGCCAAAGGGCCTGTACTGAACTGGAATGTTCAATGTTTTACGTAATGTCTTAAAGAGAGATGGAAAGTTAGGGAGCTAGAGGGGTCGGGTAGGAGAATCCCTAAGCTTGTCACCTGAGCAACTGAAGGAATGGCCAACAATAATGATGAGGGTTTTTCCAAGTTTATTTGTCAGCCAATTGTACCAGTACAACCCGACAAAACAGCGTTCTCTGGTCCACACAGTGGAAACACACAGACAGACAAATGAATCACATAAATAGTGCATATATTTAGAATAAATATTATTGATAAATAGCAGTCAGTTTATCAGTCTCACTACCCTTGGGAAGGAGGAGGAGCCCTGGAACCTGGTTGGGGCTGGAGGAGGTTTCAGTATTCAGTGACCACATCAGGATTCATGTTGGATGACACCAAATGACAGACACAAGTGATGACATGGTGGACCGGGTGGCGCAGAAAGCATTTGCACGCTTGCCTTCATTGTGCAAGTATTTGCACACTTGCTTTCATAGGCTTCCTTAGGCAACTGCACGTGCGCATTCACTTCCCTCGGGCAACGGCGTCTGGACATTCGACATCCTCGGGCAACGGCGTCTGCACACACGACATCCTCGGGCAACGGCGTCTGCACACACGACATCCTCGGGCAACGGCGTCTGCACACACGACATCCTCGGGCAACGGCGTCTGCACACACGACATCCTCGGGCAACGGCGTCTGCACACACGACATCCTCGGGCAACGGCGTCTGCACACACGACATCCTCGGGCAACGGCGTCTGCACACACGACATCCTCGGGCAACGGCGTCTGCACACACGACATCCTCGGGCAACGGCGTCTGCACACACGACATCCTCGGGCAACGGCGTCTGCACACACGACATCCTCGGGCAACGGCGTCTGCACACACGACATCCTCGGGCAACGGCGTCTGCACACACGACATCCTCGGGCAACGGCGTCTGCACACACGACATCCTCGGGCAACGGCGTCTGCACACACGACATCCTCGGGCAATGGCGTTTGCACACTCGACATCCTTGGTCAAGCGTTTGCACACTCGACATCCTTGGTCAAGCGTTTGCACACTCGACATCCTTGGTCAAGCGTTTGCACCCTCGACATCCTTGGTCAAGCGTTTGCACCCTCGACATCCTTGGTCAAGCGTTTGCACCCTCGACATCCTTGGTCAAGCGTTTGCACCCTCGACATCCTTGGTCAAGCGTTTGCACCCTCGACATCCTTGGTCAAGCGTTTGCACCCTCGACATCCTTGGTCAAGCGTTTGCACCCTCGACATCCTTGGTCAAGCGCTTGCACCCTCGACATCCTTGGTCAAGCGCTTGCACCCTCGACATCCTTGGTCAAGCGTTTGCACCCTCGACATCCTTGGTCAAGCGTTTGCACCCTCGACATCCTTGGTTAAGCGTTTGCACCCTCGACATCCTTGGTCAAGCGTTTGCACCCTCGACATCCTTGGTCAAGCGTTTGCACCCTCGACATCCTTGGTCAAGTGTTTGCACCCTCGACATCCTTGGTCAAGTGTTTGCACCCTCGACATCCTTGGACGGGACATTGAGTTCAGAAGCAGGGACATTGTGTTGCAACTTGACAAGACCCTGATGAAACTGTACTTGGAGTATTGAGCACAGTTCAGGTCACCCAGCTATAGGAAAGATATTTTAAGCTGAAGGATGCAGAAATGATTTGCAAGTTACTGGGACTGGAGGGCTTATGTTGCAAGGAGACTGGGGCTTTATCTGTGAAGTATAGGAGGCTGAGGGAAAACTTTATACAGTAAAAACTCTCTTATCTGGAATTCAAGAAACCGGCAAAAGAAAAAGAGGAAAATAAATGAGAATTAAAAAATTAAATAAAAGTTTAAAATTATAAAAGTAAATGTTCTCTGAAGTAACACATAAACCTTTGGAGAAGCTAGGAGCAAATATTCGGCCTTGGTCGGGCTTTGCTCATAGCAGCTGTTTGAATAAAGTTGTGTGAAACAGCAATGGCGTCGCCCAGGATGAAGAACTGGTTGATGCCGCTCGACTCTCTTAAAGTGTCTCCTTATCCCTGCTTAGTAAGAGGCACCCCGGTCAGAGGCTTTATCTGTAAATCTGTGGGGGGAGGGGGGGATAATTATTAATAATGTTACTGTTTGCCTTTTAGGCAGCTCTGTGGAGGGGAAGGAACCTGTAGATGCTGTGATGGTTAAATGTTTTCTAAGAATAAGACTGAAAAGAAAGGAAAATGCTTTAAGGTTTATATATTTATGCAAATGAAGTTTGTTCCGTGTAAGTACAGAATAGTACTTTTTGCCTTTTAAACTGTTTATTCTTAACACAGGTGTATTAGTTAGGCATCGTAAGAGTGAATCTCAAGCAACCGGAAAACTTGCTTATCTGGCATTTACCAATCCCCATAGGTGCCAGGTCCCAGCGGTTTTACTGTATAATTACATCGGGTGTATACAAGGTCTTACTCTCAGAGCAGGAGAGTCTAAAACTCAAGGGCAGAGGTTTAAGGTGAGTGGGGTACTTTAAAAAGAGATGCAAGGGACACATTTTCCACACTGACATTGGTGGTGAGTACGGGGAATGAGCTGTCAGAGGAAGTGGTAAAGGTGGGTACCACAATAACATTAAGATGACGTTTGGATGTGAACAAAGACACAGTGAAAAACCTAGTTTTGCACATTATCCAGTCAACTCAACCTATCCTAGAAGAGGCCACACAAAATGCTTGAGGACCCCTTCCACCCTGCACACAGAATATTTCAGCTGCTCCCACTGGGGAAGAGATCCAGGACTATCAGATCAAGCACCACCAGACTGAGGAACAGCTCCTTCCCATGGGCAGAGAAAATGCTGAACAACCAAAGGAACTGCTCGCCCCAACCATCCAAGATTCTCATACTCATGAAACAATATTTTTAAAATTCATATAGATCAAATACTTGTCCTGCATATGGTATTATTTGTCTGCATGCGTGTTATGTCTGGTTGTGTGTCTGCATGTTTTGCAGAAAACACTTTTATCGGGTTGTACTTGTACAATCAGATGACAATAAGCTTGAATTGACTTGAAGGTATCAAAAGTGCAGAGTATAATGTTGCATAGAAAAGGTTCAATTAAAACAGGGCAAGGTCAGAATCATTTTACTATGGAAGGTCAATTCAAAGGGACCTTTTTACCCATTTACACCAATCCCATTTGTCTGTATGTGTGTTATGACTGGTTGTGTGTTATGACTGCATGTTTTGCATTGAGGACTGGAGAACACTGTTTCATTGGGTGGTACTAGTACCACTGGATAATAATAAACTTGAACTTGAGAACCCGATCCTTCTGTGCCATATCTATTTAAATAGCTGTATTTGCACCATTGATTATCTACACTCTCTGGGACTCTCACAATCTGATATACATCTAGCAGGTCATCCCTTAGCCTCCTTCTCTCTCAGGAGAACAAGCTTATTCTCAAATCTCTCCCCACCAAACAAGTCTCCCTCAATTTGAGCAACAAGCTAGAACCATAGAACAGAAAACAAGCCCTTCTAGTCGGTGCCAAACTCTTATTTTGCCTTGTCTCACTGATCTGCACCCAGTCCTTATCCTTCCATGTCCCTCCCATCCCTGGACCTGTCCGAATTTCCCGCATTCACCACCTCAGCTGTCAGATGGTTCCACTTCATCTTCTTCCTAAACTTTTCCTCTTTAATCCATGGCTTCTGGTTTGTATCTCGCCAAAACTCGATGGAAAAAGCCTACTTTAAGTTTTATTTACATACGACCTGTTCTGCTCAATTACACCTCCCCAAATTAATCTACAACCCCATACATTTTGTAGGGTGGGAGGAAACCGGAGCACTAGAGGAAACCCACGCAGGGCAGGGAGAGCGTACAAGCTCCTGACATACAGCGTCAGATCTGAATACGTTTCGCTGACGCTGTAATAGTATCGCGCTAACCATTATACTAACCTTGCATTTATTATATCTCTAACCCTCATAATTTTGTACACCTCTACCAAATCCCACTCAGTCTTCTACACTCCAGGGAATAAAGTCCTAAACTGTTTAACCTTTCCCTGTAACTTGGTCCCTCAAGTCCTGGCAACATCCTAGTAAATCATCTTTGCACTTTTCCCTAAGTTGGAAGAAGTCAGTAGATCAGTGGGTAATGTGTAACTATTGACTGGTTTGTCATGAGACTGAAAATAACACCTTAATAAAACTTGACAAGCTTTATTCTGGCTTAAAATAATTTCCTGCACTACCATTCCATCACCAGCAGATGGTAGTGCAGGACCACTTCCCAGTGACATTGTTGTTGACTGCCTATACCATTTAACCCATTTATATTCTGCGATTATTTTTTGCCAGTTGTTTGAATTCTGGATAACAGAGGTTCTACTGTACCTGTCTGAATGTCTTTTAAATGTTGTAACTGTCTCAACCTCCACTAATGGAGTTCCAGTACCTCAAAGGTCAAGAACAATTTTTCTCCAACATTCAGGCTCTTGTACTACCCCAACCCTAATCTACCTGCGATCACCAAACAATCCGCCTGCACGACTGAAACATCGCTTTTTCTTGCACGAACTGCAGCTGTGAGTATTTATTTATTTGTCCTTCGATATCGATTATTTCATTTTCGATCTTGCATGCAAGGTCACGATTGGGATTGAGGTTCGAATCCAGCGCTGTCAGTAAGGAGTTTGTACTTTCTCCCCATATCTGCGTGGATTTTACCCGAGGGCTCCGGTTTCCTCCCACCCATCAAAATGTAATGAGATTTGAGGGCCGAAATGGCCTGTTACTGTGCTGTATGTCTAAATATTTTTTTTTTAAATTGTCTTTCATTCCAGTATTCCTGGAATTTTGGTGCATCTGCACATTGTATTTAGGCAGTTCATTCCTCACACCCACTACCCTCTGTGTGAAAAAGGTGTCCCTCAGGTCCCTTTTAAATATTTCCCTTCTCACTGTAAATTAATGGTTTCAAATTTCAGATACCCCCAATCAGGGGAAAAGAAACCGTGACCATCCACCTTGTCCATACCCTTCCTTCATGGTTTTATAAATGTCTATGAAGTCCCTTCTCAGCCTGCAACATTCCAGGGTGAAAGGTCCCAGACTATCCAGCCTCTGTTTGTTTCAGTTCTGGTCACCTCATTATACGAAGGATGTGGAAGCCATGGAGAGGGTGCAGAGGAGATTTACCAGGAAGTTGCCTGGATTGGAAAATAGGACTTATGAGGCGAGGATAGCAGTTAAACAGGACTTTTTTCCTCTGGAGTGAAGAAGGATGAAAGGTGACTTAACAGAGGTCTGTAAGATTCTGAGAGGCATAGGTGGGCAGCCAGTGCCTTTTACCCCAGAGCAGGAATGGCAAACCCAGAAGAGATTGCACAAAGTGAAGGGAGGAATGTTCAGGGGAGTCATCAGGGGAAAGTTTTTCCTACGCATAGAGTAGTGGGTGCCTGGAATGTATTGCCAGAAGTGGTGGTGGAGGGTGGATCATTAGGAGGCATTTAAGAGACAGGCATATGGATGAAAGAAAAATTGATGGTAACAAGATAGGAAATAGATAGGTCAAAATATATAGGTTGGTACCCGAAGGGCCTGTGCTGTAATATTCTCCTTATAGTTCAAGTTTGCAGTCCTGGTAACAATTTTGAGAAGCTTTTCTGCACCATTTCCAGATCAGTTACACTATTCCTTCAGCTAGGTGATTAAAACCATGCACAATACTCCAAATGTGGTCTCACCAACCAATGTCTTGTCGGTTGTACTCACTGCCCTGACTGATGAAGGCAAGCATGCCAAATGGCTTCTACCAGTGTCATCACTCTCAGGGGAAGATGTACCTGCAAACCCAGTTTCTCTGTTCTACAATATGCCCATGTCCCATGATCCATCGAGCGAGTCCTGCCCTGGTGCATCACCTTGCCTTTGTTCGAGTTAAACTCTGGCTGCCAGTCCTTGGCACACTTTCCCACTTGGAAAGGAATTTAAAAAAAAAATAACGCCCTCCATCGTCCGCATCAAAGGACTGACCCCTTGCCCCACCTCCATCCCACAGCGATTGCTGCAGCTAACTTTGAACTTACTCACCCAGGACGATGAGGTTGAAGGAGATCTCGGAGAAGATGACTGGGTCTTGCTTGGCCATCACTTCGCAACGGTAGGTGGCAGAATCTTCCCGGGTCACCCTGTGCAGGATGATACTTGAACCACTCATGGTGGCCCTGTCCTTGTACTTGTCTATGGGGAGGGGGTGTGGGAGGAAAGGGAGAATGGGGGGGGGGGGAAGAGAGAGAGAGAGAGAGAGAGAGGGAGAAAGGTGAACGAATGAAAGAATAGAGTAGGAGAGAGAAAGAGGATGTGTGGGAGAGGGGGGCAAGGAGAGGGGGCAGAGAGTGTGTCTCAATGATCATCGAACTTCCTTACTAATCATGCCAGTGTCTCCCTTATCCCCTACAGAACCCCCACCCACCTCCTCCTCATAACTCCTGCCAACTTTGTAAACCATCACCACCTCCATAACCCTCCACCACCATCCTGTGACCCTCCCCGCTGTGTCAGTCCCACACCTCCTCCCACCAGGGCTGTAACCCCCCACCATTCCCATTGCCTGGCTTCACCACCCCACCCCATCTCCCTTCAGCCCCCCCATCACTCTCCCTATTCCTAATCGACCCACCCCCTCAGCCAGCACCTCCCGATGGAGCCCCTCGGAGTGAGGGGGGGAGCATTGCGCCTACCCACGAGGGATCCATCAAAGTAGACAAAGGAGATGTGGTTATTTCTCTTTTTCTTCCACTCCAGGCGTGGATTCATATCCCTATCCACTCTGTACTTGCAGGGCAGAGTAGCCGCTGTGAACCAACGCAAAACACAAAGGGTTAAAAACACTGCACACAGAATATTACAGCACAGCACAGGCCCTTTGGCAAGGACAGGATTCCCCTTGTCCTCACCTATCACCCACCAGCCTCTGCATCCAACATATCATCCTCTGCAATTTCTGTCATCACCAGACACACCTTCCCTTCTCCTCCTTCTGCCGGGAACCCCCTGCCGTGACTCCTTTGTCCACTCATTCCATCCCACTAATCCTTCCCTTGGCACCTACCCCGGAGACCTCAGGAGATGATCCACTTGCACCTACACCTCCTCCCTCAGCACCATTCGGGGCCCCAAACCAAATCTTCCAAAGTGAAGCAACATTTCACTTGTGTATCTGCGTGGGTCACCTACTGCATCAGGTTCTCCCGTTGTGGTCTCCTCTATGTCGGAGAGACTGGACGCAGACTGGGAGATTGCTTTGTTGACCACCTTTGCTCTGTCCACTGCCATAACGGGGATCTCCCTGTGGCCACCCATTTCAATTCCCCACCCCATTCCCTTGCTGACATTCTATCCATGGCCTTGTGCACTTCCAGACTGAGACCACCTGCAAATTGGAGGAACAACACCAAATATTGCATCTGCTCACCCTCCAATGAGATGGCATTGATGTTGAGTTCACTGTTTTCCATTAATCCCCCCTCCCCAATTCTCCCCTTCCTCTATCTCTTTTTTCCTTTTGCTTGGTCTCTCTCCCTAGCTGTTTGCCTCCTTTCCTCTAGAACAGCATTCAGAGTGCCACCCTCTCCACCGAACAATTCTCACCTTTCCTCCCCTATCCTCCAATGCATGTGCACCATGGCTTCTTGGCTGTTGACTCATCCACCCCCCCACCCCCCCCCCCCCCCCCCCACCCTTGCCCCTTCCTCTTTCCTCTCTCAGCCTTATTTATTCAGGCATCTGCCTGATTTTTGTTTATACATTAATGAAGGCCGGAAACTTGTTTATGTATTTTTGCCTCCTATGGACGCTGTGACCTGCTGAGTTCCCCCCAGCACCTTTGTGTGTTAATAACATTCACAACATCTGTAGTCTTTCTTGTTTCACTCCAGTGGCTGGATAGGTTGTTTGGAAGGAGTATTTGGAGACAGGAGGAGGGGGGCCGGGGGGGGGGTAGGATTGTTTGAAAAAAGTATTGGGGAAGGGGATGGGGGGTGGTTGTTTGTAAGGAGTGTTGGGGACGGGGTGGGGATGGATCTGATCGGACTCCTTGGATCCAGAATGGATTATAAAAAAATTCAAATTAGCACTGCTGGACAATGAAAAGAGAATAAAGTGGAGTCCTGAAAAGAAACAGGAAATGGGGTGAAGAGGGCATGGTTGGTTCCCTGGAAGACAATGGCCTCCTCATCCATTGAAATGAGGTGTGATTGGGGCAGTTAATTGAAAAGGCCAAAGGTGAGGCAGGGAGGGGATGCCATTGTTCGAGACCCTCTTGGTGGGGGAGGAGGAGCAAATGGTGATGTCTCGCAACAAGTTAGGAAGCAGAACCAAACCCACGAGGATCAGCCAGTCACTACTCACCTTCATTTTCATTGACCTCCACATCACCATTTATAGGCTCGATATGGACTCCGCTGGTTCGGTGGACTGTGGACAATCAGAAAGAGGGATAAAGAAGGGCAACGAAGGTGCAGTAAGTAGGAATCTCATTAAAGCATATCAAATGTTGAAAGGGCACAAAATGAGTAGATGTAGAAAGTTGTTTCTCATGGTGGGAGAGTTGAGGACAAGGGGGAATTACTTCAGGATTAAAGGGTATCCACTTAAAACAGAGATGTGGAGGAATTTTTTCAGCTTGAGTGGCAAATTTGTGGACTATGTTGCCACAGGCCTTATGGCTGCCATGGCATTGGGTGTATTTAAGGCAGAGATTGACAGGTTCTTGATTATCCAGGGCATCAAAGGTTATGGGGAGAAGGCTGGGCAGTGGCGCTCAGTGGGAAAAGGGATCAGCTCATGAATGAATGGCGGGGCAGGCTCGATGGGCTGTTACAAACACCGATCCCCCCTCCCCCCTTGGTCGTTCCACTGATTATCACACCTCTGATACACTCACCGAGCCCTTTTCCCCAGCTCTTCGTTTAGAGTTGTCACAGGATTTACCTCCTTTCAGAACCATTGCATGCTCTCCGAGGAGCACTTTAAGGGAATTGCTTTTGACCATTTGGGACGCAGACCATGCAAGTAGTCACCAATAGGGGAGTCAAAAACTTGGAGATGTTGGTGGAAGATGAGAGGGGAAAGATTTAAAGTGGAAATGAGGTCCAGATTTCACCCCCCTCCCCCCACCACCACAGAATAGGTGGGTGTGTGTAACAAGAATGGCCAGAGGCAGAGACAATTGTAACATTTAAAAAAACATTTGGACAGGTACATGGATGGACATGGATGGACTTACTCAGATGGGCAAATTGTTGGCAATGGACCAAGAATTAAGGGGCACAGGACAGGATCAGGCAGAAAGTTGTGAACTCAGCCAGCGCCATCAAGGGCATCAGTCTTCACTCCATTAAGGACATTGACGAGAGGCGGAGTTTCAAGAAAGCACCTTCAAACCTGAAGGATCCCCACTAACCCAGGCCACTCTCTCTTCTCTCTGCTACCATCAGGAAGGAGGTACGGGAGCCTGAAGACAAACACCCAGTGGCACCAAAGCAGATTCTTCCCCTCTGCCATCAAATTTCTGAACCGTCAATGAACCACAGACACTAGTAAATCACAAAAATCTGTGGACTCTGGTTGATGTAAAAACTCAAAATGCTGGAGAAGGTCAGCTGGTCAAACAGTGTCCTTCATGTGGCAAAGGTTCAAAGAACAATGTCCATATCAGGGGAGCCCAGAAACCAGGGTGTGAACGTTGGTTTATTTTTAACCAATTTTGGAGAAATTGGGTTCCACTGTTTCCATCTCTCTTTTACCAGTTTCCGTTTTCCTTGCCCATTCCAGTTACGCCCCCATGCCTGGTTAATCTCCCTGCTCCATCTCTCCCACCTTCACCTGTCCAATGTTGCATTGCATCTGGAGTCCTCCCACCATAGCCCTTCCACCTGATACTTGCTAGTTCTCCCTCCCACCCTCATCCCAATCTGAAAAGCTGACTGCCCTCTTCTCTCTGCTTGACCCCATGAGTCTCTCCAGCGTGTTTGCTCAGGCTTCAAAGTGAAGGGTCTCAGAATAAATGGGACAAACATAACATGAAGGTTAATGGATGGAGAGGGTGAGCAAATTTAAGTTCTTGGGAGTCACTATCTCGGGGGAATCATTCATGAACCCTACACACTAATGGCATTGTGAAGAAAGCACATCAGCACCTGTACTTGGTGGTTGGGTATGACATTGGAAACCCTGGCAAATTTCTACAGATGTATGGTGAAAAGTGTGCTGACCAGCTGCATCACAGTCTGGGGTATGGAGACACCAATACCACTGAGTGTAAGCCCTGCAAAAGATAGTGGACACAGTCTGAGATATCGTAGGCAAAACTCTCCCCACCATCGAGTACATCTCCAGGGTATGCTGTCATGGGAGAGCTACAGCAATCATCAAGGACCCACACCACCCAGCACAAGTTCTGTTCTCGCTGTTGCCATCAGGAAAGAGGTCTAGGTGCCACAAGATCCATACCACTAGGTTCAGGAACAGCTGTTGCCCCTCCACCATCAGATTCCTCAATGACAAACTCAATCAGGGACTCATTTAAGGACTCTTACTTGTGCACTCTGTATTTCAAAGTGTTTTATTTACATTTTTTTACATGTGTATGTTGATTACAGTTTTTTTGGACTACCAATAAGTGACAATTCTGCCTTGCCTGCAGGAAAAATAATCTCAAGGTTGCATGTGAAGTCATGTGTGTATCTGTCAACAAATCTGGACTTTGAACTTTGGTCAGTATAAACCTAGAGGGCTGAATGGCCTGTTTCCCTGCTGCACCTCTCTTAGCTCAGCAGATGAAGAGGATTCCCATGGCAGTGTTAGAGACGATATAGGAGTTATGGAATTATGCTGATATACAAAGAATTCAGGCAACCTAATGTTCTAACGTGTTGAAACCAGTAATCAGTTTCAAAATTAATATGGCTGATTTGTAACAAACAGTTTTGTCTGCAAAACACACACCGTTGACCCAAAGCAGGGGAGGGAGACTCTTAATCCAAAACAATGGCACCATATCAATTGGCTGCAGTACACAAGCGTGCTGGAGAATCAAGAATCAGAACTTATTGTCGTGAAATGAACGTGTCACAAAATATGTTGTTTTGCTGCAGCGTTACAAGCGCAAAATATTGATATAAATTACAGGTTTTTTTTTAAAGTGAGGTTGTTTCTGTGGTTCATTGGCCATTTGGAAATCTGATGGCGGAGGGGAAGAAACTGTTTTTGTACCATTGGGTGTTCATCTTCAGGTTCCTGTACCTCCTTCATGGTGGTAAAACACAAATTCCCTCTGAAAATGGTGCAGAGACAGAAGTCAGCAATGATCTTCATGGAGTGCACCCAGCAATCACCCCCCATGGCACCTACTCCCGTGACCACAGGAGATCCTCCATTTGCGCCCACACCACCTCCCTCAGCACCATTCGGGGCCCCAAACAGTCCTTCCAAGTGAAGCAACATTTCACTTGTGAATCTGCAGGGGTCGTCTGCTGCATCCGGTGCTCCCATTGTGGTCTCCTCTACATTGGAGAGACTGCACGCAGACTGGGAGATCGCTTTGTTGAGCACCTCGGCTCTGTCTCCCAGTGGCCACCCATTTTAGTTCTCCATCCCATTCCCTTGCCGACATGTCTGTCCATGGTCTCATGTACTGCCAGACTGAGACCACCCATAAATTGGAGGAATAGCACCTCATCTTCTAACTGGGTGCCCTCCAACCAAAGGCATTAGGATCAACTTCTCTGGCTTTTGTTAACCACCCCCCTCACCCCCCCCATTCGCTTCTCCCATCTTCTCCCCATTCCCTGTCTCTTTTCACAAGGACATGATAACTTCTACCTAGTCCATTATCGTATCCAACCGACACCTTTTGTTGTCTAGATTCTTCTCCCATTGTTTGAATTCTGAGACTTTCTGAGATATCCTGCTTCTGCCTTTTCTTTGAGGGAGGGCTCAGGCCCAAAATGTCAGCAATGTATCTTTGTCTCCTATAGATGCTGAAAAGACCAGCTGAGTCCCTCCAGCATTTTGGTGTTTTTATTTATTATCTTTACCACCTTCACTCTTCACAACAGCAGGACTGGGTAACCAGCCTGAATTTGCAACCCTAATGGGCTGAATGTCCTGAACTAGTTTCTGCTTCTCACTTCTTACTGTGGTGAATGGTCACTAAAATAAACCAAGGATTCAGGGAAGGAAAGAAACGACTTGTTGAAGTCACAGTTAGTGTACTGGTAGCATGTTGCTATTATAACACCAGTGACTTGGTTCAAATTTGGCACAGTCTGTAAGGAGGGACACGCAGTGGGAATGGCATTCATCCAGAACAAGGCTGGCTTGTTTATACCACTCTGTTCATGAATACAAAACTGCCAGTCCTTTTGCCATGTGATCCCTATTGCAATGGTGGATAACTATGTCCCAATAATCAATTATAGGTTTAAGATGAGAGGAGAATGATTTTTTTTTTAAAAAAGGGTCCCGATGGGCATTTTTCCACATAGTATGCATATGGAACAAACTTCTAGAGGAAGCTGTGGGGAGCGTGCAATTAAAAAAAAATTATACGTACAGCATGGTTTCGGGCCTTTCTAATCCACGAGCCTGGCCGCCCAAATGTCCCAATTAACCTACAAACCCCGTAATTTTATTTTAAAGTTGGGAGGAAACCAGAGCACCTGGGGAAAGCCACTCAGACACAGTGAGAATGTACAAACTCCTTACAGACAGGGCCAAATTATAATTTTAATGTTTAAGATCATCCACCCAAAATCAATATAATGTTATGGGTAATATATTATATATAAATATGTTTTTAAAAGAGATAGATTGTGGGAAGTTTGGTGTAGGTACTTCACAAACAGATACTTACACTTCACATCTCATTTAAAACGCAAGAGCTTTGCTGAACCCAGACATTCAGGCTCCATGAGTTTGCAGAGACAATGGAACAGCTTTGGAAGGAACTTCAGAAGTAGGTGCAAATGGAACAAGGTGCAGGCAGAGGCTGATAAGATCTTTCAAGGATTGGGTATGGAGCCCTGCAAGAAGTCATATGGTTTTTACAAGCAGAGAGAGATGAAAGAACCAACAGGATTTCTCTTAAAGTTAAGGCTGCAAAATGGCAAGCTATTTGAAAAACCCAATTTTGAAGATGGGTTGTGAGTTCTGAGTTCAGCCTGTTCAAACCCCTTGTGGTCCTTACAAGAGGAACTCTGTGGTGACCTGGAAGAAGAGGTTATCATTTGGAAAACCCATGATAGGGCAAGTTTCTTCGGCAAGACACTGAAGTGACTGGAGGAAACCAGTTTGTGTGTGTCCAGTGAGCAACAAATCTCTCTCTGAAACCAACAAGGACCTTTCTGAATGGTAACCATTTAACTTTAAGCAGCAGAGCCTGGTGGAGATTCATAAATGTTGAATTCTGTGCACAGTTTAAGAATTGCCTGACACTGAGAAGTGAGAAGTGAATGATTGGACTATGAATAAAACAAAGAACTTCCCTGAACTTATGCACATTACATACACGTGTTTAGAATTAGAAGGGGGTTAAGTTAATATAACAAGTTAAAGTTTGATCCTGTTTTCATGTTTAAAGATAATTAAAAGTGACTTTTGTTAAAGTAACTAATTGTCTTGGTGAATTTCTATTGCTGGTGGGTTTTGGGGTCCTCTGAGCTCGTAATAATACATATACACTGAAATTCTTACTTACTCCAGCAGAGCAGGTTCTTTCAAAATTATTTTATTGTCACGTAATAAAACAGAAAATGTGATATTATATGACATTTCAGTTCGTCTACTGTAAGACAAAGTTTCTCCATTAGCAGAAAATGACCAGTGCCCTCTTACAGTCGGAGTAAGAAAAGTAGAAGAGAGTTCACACAGAGTATCCATGGATTCGCCTCCAGTTCTCCTGCAATCACACAGCCTTCAGTCCAAACCTGACCTCCAAATCTGATACCTGGTTCCCACCCCCACAACCAGTCTCCAGCAGTCTGGTGCAAGTCCCTTGAACCGCAGTCGCCCGCAGCCTGCATGGGTTCCTCGCCTCGAGTCACCAGCAGCCCGCTGCCCATGGGTTCATCGACCTCAGAACCCCTGTCCCGTGGGTTGTCTCTTCTACTTCTCCTTCTCAAACAAAAGGTGGTTCCCCCCCCCCCATTTTTGGGTACCCTGCATCAGTCCTCCACTTCCCCAGAGCCTGCAATCCCTCGTGGCTGCTGCCATTTTGGCCCAGGGGGCAGAATTTTAAAACAGACCACAGTCAGCTCCTTCAACAGGCCGTTTAAAGGCTGTAGATTTTCAGCGCAAGTTTCATAAGCAGACTGGATACAGTATGGGAGCGGTCTCTGAGCAGATTCTCTTGCCGACATTTCTGCCCATGGTCTCATGCACTGCCAGACTGAGGCCACCTGCAAAATTGATAGAACAACACCTCGTCTTCCATCTGGGCACCCTCAATAAGTTTATTTGTCATCTGATTGTACCTCTACAACCCCTGGAAACAATGTTCTCTGGTCCACAGTGGAAAACGGTGCAATCACACGTACAAACAAATGTTACACAAGGGACACAAGGCCACACCAGTGATAACACTTTGTCTGCCTTACGGCTGGCAGAAGGCAATTTCCTGTAATATTATGTTCTGTACTATTACATGTCAATAAAGGAACATGATATGCAGATTACATATGTAAAAATAAATATTCTTAAGAAGAGTTACGGAGAGTTGTTCAGCCTTCTCACTGCCCATGGGAAGAAGATATTCCTCAGCATGGTGCTTCTATAAATTAAAATTTAGACATACAGCATGGTAACAGGCCATTTCCGCCACGGGTCTGTGCCGCCCAATTAATCTACAGCCCCTGGTACATTTTGAAAGATGGGAGGAAACCAGAACCCCTGGGGAAAACCCACGCAGACCCTGGGAGAGCGTACAAACTCCTTAAAGACAGCGCAGGATTTGAACTCCGGTCCTGATCACTGGCGCTGTAAAGGCGTTGCGCTAACTGCTGCACCAACTGTGCCGATTTGGTCACTGATACTTTTGTATCTCTTCCCCAACATTTTAACATCAACTTCTCCAGTTTCCATTAGCTCCCCCCTCTTTCCCTCTTTCTGTCTCCTTTCCTCCATCTCTTCATTCACAGAGCCACCCTCCTCCGATCAACTCTCACCTTTCCTCTCCTGTCCTCCTCTCCTGTCCTCCTCCCCATGTCCACCCTTTGTCTGTTTGTATGTGCTCCCTCCCCCTGCCCTTTCTTCCCTTTTCCACAGCCTTTTTACTTAGCCTGATTTTTGCTCATATCTCAAAGAAGGGCTCAGGGCCAAAACGTTGGTTATATTCCCTTTACCTCATATGGACGCTGCATGACCTGCTGAGTTACTCCAGGACTTGTGTGCTTTTATTGGAATCAATGTCACTTAGAGTGGATTTGTAGGGAGCTAGTGGAGAATAAAGGGCGGTACAATTAGCTCAACGCTGTTGTAGCACCAGAGGTCGGGACCAGGGTTCGAACCTCCCGCTGTCTGTAAGGAGTTTGTATGTTCTCCCCATGTCTACGTGGATTTTCTTAGGGGGCTCTGGTTTCCTCCCACCCTTCAAAAGTGAATTGGGGGTTGTAGGTTAATTGGGTGGAAAGGCCCGGTTACTGCACTGTGTGGCTTAAGTAATAAGGAAAAAGAAAACCACATCCTCAGATCCTTCCACAGCCTGTCAATTAAAGACAACACCACCATACTCTGCAGGAGGAGATGGTCAGCTTCCTTGGCTGCTGAGCAAGCCTAATTCTGGCATGGGGCGACTCTGTCTGGGAAGTTCCATCACTATCTCCTTTCCAATCCGCTGCAATCAAAACCCTTCCGCAGATACAAGGGGACGTGTGCAGAATCACGTAGTCATGCTGCCTCAACTCCACGGTCTCTGACCAAGTCAGCAGCAGGTCCTTCAGCCCATCAAGACTGAACTGATGCTTTGTTGAGCAACCTCCACCCACCCCTGTCAGTCCTGTGGCCCACTGTTTCACAGTATAAGCCATTCCTGGTAACAAACAGGTTCCGTATTCACAGGCCTCCACAAGCCCATTTTCTCCGTGCCAGGAAACACGTGACATGATACAAACTCTCGCTCAATGCCAGCAAGGCAAAGGATCTGGTCACTGACAAGGAAATGGACGAGAGAACATGTCCCTGGTTAGGTCAATGGTCCTGAGGCAGAGAGCTTCAAATTCTCAGAAGATGGCACTGACATGTTCTGGTCCAACCACATCGGTACTACAACCTAGAGCACACACTGGTGACCCTGCTTTCTCGGATACCTAAGGAAATTCAGCACGCCTCCAACATCTCTTACTAATTTCTATTGATACACCACAGAAGGTTTCGTGTCCCAGTCCATCAATAGAAAGGAGTGCGTCTCAGTTTGGGAAGGGATCAACTCTGCCAAGACTGCAAGAAACTGGTGAGAGTTCTGAATGCAGCTCAAACCATTAGGCAAGCTGATCTCCCCTCCATGGACTCCATCTCCACCTCCCCACAGTCTTGGGAAAGCTGCCACTGTATTAAAAGGGCCATCCCATGCGAGGCCCACTCCCTTCTCACCCCTTCTGATTGGCAGTACATGCAGCTGAGAAGTACAAAACTCCAGATTCCTTTCCTGCTCTTATCAGGCTCTTCAATAAATCTTAAAGTGATGGAGGAATTCAGCAGGTTAACGCAGCATCCATAAGAAGTAAAGGGATATAACCAGGAGCAGTTAGGTGCCTGAATAAAGTGGTGGGGGACGAGCACAGAGCAACAGGCAAGGTCATACCTAGGTGGATATAGGTGGGGGGGGGGCAGGAGAAGTGATCGAGGGAGGGGGTGGCACTCTGAATGGAGAGGGGAGGGGCAGAGTGCCGGATTAAAGGAGACAGAGAGATGGGGAAGACAGGGATACAAGGGTGGGGCCTAATGGAAGCTGAAGAAATCTATGTTAATGCCATCTGGTTGGACAGAGATGGGTGTTGCTCCTCCAATTTATGGCTGGCCTTGGTTTGGTAGTGCATGTTGGTGTGGGAGTGGGGTGCGGAATGGAAATGATTGGCCACTGGGTGGTCCATGGCCTCATGCACTGCCAAACCGAGGCTACCTGCAAACAACACCTAATATTCCGTCTGGGAACTCTCCAACCAGATGGCATTAACAGTGACCTCTCCACCTTCAGTTAAACTCCTTTCTCTCCCATCCCTCTGCCTCCTTTCCTCCAGCTCCATTTGAGAGCTACCCCCTGCCATTATCACCTCAGCCTTTTTCTCTTTTGCCTTCCCATTTAAATCCACCTTTGACCTCTTGCCTTTGGACCTGTGCTCCTCCCCATGCCTCTTTTTCCTCCTCCCCCTACCTTTTTTTGAAAAAAAATTCAAATACCTGCCTGCTTTTTGCTCACATCTCGACAAAGGGGCCCAGGCCCAAAATGTCGGTTATATCCCTTTCCTTCCCACGGATGTGCTGCGTGACCTGCTGAGGTTCTCCAGCACTTTTATGTATTAACTACAATCACAGCATCTGCAGACCTTCCTGTTGAACACTTAAATGGACCACGCTGGTAAAATAAGAAGACTGTACTGTTTTAACATTACTAGTGGTGGCACAGTTAGTGCAACACTACACAGCACCAGTGATCGGGAATAGGGTTCGAATCCCACACTGTCTATAAGGAGTTTATTCTCCCCATGTCTGCGTGGGTTTCCTCCAGGTGCTCCAGATTTTTTTCCTACTCTACAAAATCATACCAGGGGTTGTAGGTTAATAGGGTGTAAATTGGGTAGCCAGGCTCATGGGTCGAAATAGCCTGTTACCTTGCTATATCTCTAAATTTTTAAAATTTAATTTCTCTATACTTATTAACACTGTACCCTGCATTTTATTTTATTACAGCATTACCTGCTGTATTTAAACACAAGGTGGTCTGCCTGGATAGCATGCAAAATAAAGTGGTTCACTCCATCTCGATGCCTGTGGCAATAAACTGTCCCTCCAGGGTATTGCAATGAACGGTGTTAGTAGTGCACAGGGTTGCTAAAAAGAATTATTTCTAAAAGTAGACAGGAGGGAAAATAATTCTGTCAGTTTGTAGAACAAATATTCGTTGGGAATTTTGAATTTAATGTTATGCAAACTTGTTTGCATTTTAGAATGCCCACAAGGCAGGTGTTGGAAACCCAGAGGGAGCACATATTCAATTCCCTGTCCCGTTCCCTTGCTGACATGTCTGTACATGGTCTCGTGCACTGCCAGACTGAGTCCACCCGCAAATTGGAGGAACAACATCTCATCTTCCTACTGGGGACCCACCAACTGCATGGTGTTAACATCAACTTCTCTGGCTTTTGTTAAAACCCTCTCTCCCGGTCACTTTACTCCAGCTCTGTCTCTCCCTTTTCCCTGTCTCCTTTCGCACAGACATAATAAATTCTCACCTCTCTCCTTATCATATCCATTTAACATCTTTTGTTGGTCTGGATTCCTACCCCAGCCAGCACTGTCTGGGTTCTCTGAGATTTCCTGCTCTTAACTCATTCTGCTTATTCCCTGAAGGAATCAGGCCCAAAACATCAGCAATATATCTTTGCTTTTTTGGACACTGAAAAGACCGTCTGAGTTCCTCCAGTGTTGAAGTGTATTTCTACTACAATCACTGCATCTGCAGACTTTCATGTTCCACACAGTCTAGAGTCCTTCCGCTACCGGAACAGCTGAGACCGAAGGGAAGTCCCTGAAACAATGGAGGGGGAGTAACTGCAGGGAGCCACATTAATGGTATTAGTACAGAACAAGTATAATTAAGAGTGTGTATAATATATAAAAAGTGTGCTGTTTTCCTTTGTATACATTTTTATTGTGAATAAAGTTTATCTTTGGAAAATAAAGACAAGCCGTGATCTTACCGAATGGCGCAGATGCCAACGTGAATCCTACTGCTTCTAGACCTCCTGTTACTTTGTTTACAGAAACCATACAAATTGTAATGTAATAATGTCCTGATAATTCAAGATAACTTAGTGATGCCTATTTGGGGAATAAACAATGCTCAGAGCCCTGGGGATGAAGCCTCTGGTTGTCTTCCAACTAACACTGATTTACATCAGAACAAAGTGGTGTAAAACACAAAAGTCTACAGACGCTGTGATTGTAATAAAAGAACCAAGGAACTCTGCCATCGACCCCTAATACATTTCCCGGAACGCTTGCAGTCTAAAGTTAACTGCGGGCATTCCGCGAACAACGGGCCAATGAATAGCACGCATCAATGACACGTGATTCACGTCACACTTGACATCACTGCAGTAGAGCTGTGCATCCCACATGCGTCAGATGTTAAGGTTGACATTGCTGCAGCGGCATTACAAGTCCTGCATCCTTAATTACCACACTTGCGCCATTCTGTCTAAATACGCGGTGTGATACGGACATTTGGAGTTTTGGTTGTTCCTGTGTGAGCAGCCACTCCCAGAGGGTAGGGAGACACTTCAGAATCTATGTAACAAAAATCTCTATTTTCCCTCTACCTCAGCCCTGTATTCACAAAGCCAAACCCACCCTCCCCCAATCAATTCTCACCTTTCCTCTCTCCTGGCCTCCTCTCTCCTTATCCATTTATCCCCATCTGTCCCTATGCTATTCCTTGAATTCTGGAACTTCCTTACTTTTTCCTCATACCCAAGGAAGGCCTCAGGCCCAAAATGACGGTTATATATTTTTACCTCTTGTGGACGCTGCGAGACCTGCTGAGTTCCTCCAGCATTTCTGTGTTTTTACTACATTGGCACAAAGTTCATACAGAGTTGGCAGAACATTCAAAAGTCACTTTTTCTCAAGTTCATTATCATTTGATTGTACAAATACAACCCAATGAAAGTATCTCTCCACTCTCTGCGGTGCACACACAATACACAGCACAAAAAGATCACATAATCAAAATAAATATATTTAAATATTTGGGATAATTTACTTGGTTACAGGATACTGTTCATCAGTCTCACAGCCTGTGGGAAGAAGATACTCCTTAGCCTGGCAGTCCTGATTTTGATGCTGCCGTCCGTTACTCTTGATGGTAGGGGACTGAAGAATCTGTGGAGTGGAAAATTCCTTGAACCCTGTATATCCAATGCTCCCAGCAAAGGGAGACCCCAGCTGTTTTATGATCCTCTGTATACAGTTACCGTCTGATGCATTGCAGCTACCGTACCACACAATGATGCAGCCACTCAGGATGCTCTCAGTTATGCTCCTGGGGGGGCGGGGAATGGTAGCCTTGCCCTCCTCAACCTGCTTGGGAAATGTAGGCACTGCTGTGTCTTCTCGACTAATGAAGAGGTGTTGTGGGTCCAAGATAGGTCATTCTTTAAAAGCATGCCAAGGTGCTCTCCACGACGGAACCATTGATGTCTAATGAAGAGTGATCAACCTTCGTCCTCCTGAAGTCCACCATCATCTCCATTGTTTTGTCCAAGACAGGTTGTTCTCACACCATTTTATGAGCCTTTCATCCCATAATGCATCTCAAGGCAGATCATGACATATAGTCCTCATACAGCACATTGAAACTGGGAACCCCGGTGGGTGTAAAGAGAGCCACGTGCACTGCGGTTCTGGAGTGTGAAAGAAGTGCGGAAACCAACATCCTCTGACCCAGATGCTGAACCATCTGTATTTCGAAACAATTGGAGAGTTGATAAATCAGAGTTAACTAACAGTTGTCTAAACAGGGTTCAAGGAATTATAGATGACTTTTTCCACACACAGGATCTATGACCCACTACCATCAGGAAGGAGGTTCAGGAACATTAGGTCTGTCAGGCTGATGAATAGCTTCTTCCCACAGGCTGATTAAGCAGCATCATGTAACCCTGGAAATCATCCTGATTATTTATATATACATTTTGATTATTTATGTGGTCTTTATGTATTGTGCATTGTGTGTCCCATGGTCCAGAGAAATGCTGTTTAGTCAAGTTATACATGTACAGTCAGTATGTTAAAAGGTTTTTTTGACAAAAACAATTGAATTATTAATCTTGCAACTAGAAGATCTGAGATCGTGTCTGGGAAAGATTAAACCCATTGTTAGAGAAAGGAAGTTCCCAGCTTGTTTCTTTTGTCAAGAGATGCAGAGATTACAGGCACCACCACGGAACTGCACATCATCGCCAGTCTTGCGTGAAATCAACCATACACCCATCAAGCATGGGCTGTGTGGGTGGGGGGGAGGGGCAGGGAGTGAACTGTAACCTTGGACAGTGTGATATCATTTAGCAAGAGCACTTGTGAATTATTGTGGAGCTTTTCTTTGGAGCCTGCAAAGAATGAAGGCCAAAGGAAATAACCAAACCCGGCAATGCATTCGGTAGCCCGGAGTCCCTGCCTCAAGCGCATGGGCTCCCTTTGTTCTGTACCTCGCTGGGCACAAAATATGAAGCCAGCTCGGTCGGTCACTGACCATCTCCAAAGCCTTCTGTCCGGACGGCTGAATGAGTGCGAACTGCACACATGGAGGAAGAAAACGACTGAACAACAAGGATGGGCACAAATTCACTTGTGCAATGGAATCCAAAACATTCCCACTGTGGGAGAACTGGGAAGGAGTGTGTGGCATTCCCAAAGACAGGTGCCTCTTGCGCCCAGCAGCTGAGTGAAATTCCACAGGAGTCCACAGGCTCCGTCTGCCCCGTGGCAGTGAAATGAGTTTTTCAGGGCTGGCTGCAAATCCACAGGTCCCTCTCCCATCGGGACAGAGATTGCAGCATTGCACAGCACAGAAACAGGCCCTTTGTCCCAACACATCCACGCTAACCAGGACATCTGTGCGGTTGCAAGGTGGGGGGGGCGAGTCCATGGGCCCACAGCATCTCTGAAGGGACCCCCTTTTGCTTCTCATCTCTTATTGTTAGGGAAAATGCTCATGAATCTTTGGTTGCCTTACAGCAGACAAAGATTGAAGAATACCATTTATATTACATCTTTAATGATACTCCAAAACTCACACCACCAGGTTGAGGAACAGCTGCTACTCCTCCACCTTCAGACTCCTCAATGACAAACTCGATTCATTTAAGGACTCCTGCTTTGCACGTTATTTATTAATGAGTATTTATTTTCTGTATTACACAGTATGTTTGTACTGCCTTTCTGTTTACATTTCTCTCTTTTCTATACGTATCTTTTCTTGAGTAGTTTTTTTTTGCAGGGCCGATAAGTAGAGATTCTGCCTGGCCCGCAGTGAAAAAACATCTCAGGGTTGTATGTGACGTCATGTATGTAAATCTGAACGTTTGAAATTTATTACCTGACAATTAAGGGAACCTTTCATGTCATTTTGACCTCGTCCTATTTGTCTGCACTTGGCCCATGTCTCTCCAAACTTTTTCCATCTGTGAAATTGTCCAAAAATCTTTTAAATGCTGTAACTGTTCCCGCCTTTAATCCTCTGGAACCTTGTTCCACACACCCACCACCACCACTCTGCGTGTAAAAGATGCCCCTCAGGTCCATTTTAAAGCTTCCCCCCCCCCCCAGAGTCTTCAATCCGCACCCTTTGGTTTTAGACTCCACTATCCTGTGACCAAATCTTTGACCCCTTGTGATTTTATCAACCCCCATAGGGTCACCTCTCAGTTTCCTACACTGCAGGGAGAAAATCCCCAGCCGATACAACTCTTGGCCTCCAGGCCAGGCAACATCCTCAGGAATCTTTTCTAGTTTAATGACTTCCTTCCTCTTGGCAGGTGACCAGAACTGCACGTGGATGTGGCATCACCGAGTTTGTGAACTCTGGTCGAGGTCAGGGGGATGGGAAGATTCACTGTGGTTGGTTTAGCATTCCTGGACCAGAAACAGGCTATATCAAAGATGGAAACCCCAGTCTCCCTCTATTCATTCCTGTGAGCAAAGCAACAGGTATCAGACAACATCGGACTAGCTGTACAAGACTTTGGTGATACTGTATCTGGATGTCCCAGTCCACTCCTGTTCACGTTACTGACCCACGGCTGCATCGCCAGATCCACCTCCAACAGCATCATAAACTTTGCAGATGACACAACAGTCGTCGGCCTCATCAGCAACAACGACGAGTCGCACTACAGGGAAGAGGTGGAAAATCTCATGATATGGTGTGAGAGTATCAACCTGAGTCTCAACGTGGACTTCAGGAGGACCAGGAATGACCACGCTCCACTACACACCAACAAATCTGTAGTGGAGAGCACCAAATTCCTTGGAGTTCACTTAACTAGTGACCTATCATGGACACTCAACATCTCCTCACTTGTCAGGAAGGAGCAACAGCGACTGCACTTCCTGAGAAGACCAAAGCAGCCAAAGCTACTGGCCACCATTAGGTCATCCTTCTAATAGGAGCTCTACTGAGAGCGTCCTGGCCAGATGCATCAGAGTGTGGAAAGGCTGCTGCAGAGAAATGGACCAGAAGTCAATCACAGGACCATAAAAGTAGCAGAGAGGTTCACTGGAGTCTCCCTCACCCCATCGATGTGATTGACCAGGATTTTTGCCTGAAGAGGACTTGCAAAAATCACTGAGGACCCCTTCCACCCTGCACACAGCATCTTTTAGCTGCTTCTGTTGGGGAAGAGATACAGGAGGATCAGAGCCAGCACCACCAGGCTGAGGAACAGTTTCTTCCCACAGATAGTGAGAATGATGAACGACTAAATGAACTGCTCAACCTAACCATCCGAGAATCTCTTATTCAATTAGCCATATTTATTTATTTGTGCACATGAAATACTTGGCATCCATATGTATTGTTTGTCTATGTATGTGTCTGTGTGTATTGCACCGAGGACCGGAGAATACTGTTTCGCTGGGTTGTACTTGTACAACAACAATAAACTTGACTTTGATGTTAATGATCCCAGGACATCAATAGGACAATTAGTAGGAAAAAAAATAAACAGGCACACTATTTTCTAAATGGGGAGAAAATTGAAAATACCCAGGTGCAAAGGGACGCAAAATAAGCTTGCAGGTTGTGTGGGTGGTGAAGAAGGCAAATGCAATGCTGTCATTCTTTTCAAGAGGAATAGAATACACAAGCAGGGATGTGATGTTGCGTCTTTATAAAGACCTGGTGAGTCCTCACGGAGTATTGTGAGCAGTTTTGGGCTCCTCATTTAAGAAGAGTTGCTGATGTTGGAGAGGATTCAAAGGAGGTTCACTAGGATGAGAGGGTTATCCTATGAGAAGCATTTGACAGCTCTTGCCCTGTATTCATTGGAATTTAGGAGAATGGGGGTGGGGGGTGGAATCTCATTGAAACTTTTCAAATATTGAAAGGAGTGGACAGAGTAGATGTGGAAAGGTTGTTTCCCATGGTGGGAGAGTCTAGGACAAGAGGGCGCAGCTTCAGGATTGAAGGGCATTTGTTTAGGACAGAAATGCGTAGGAATTTTGTCAGCCAGAGGGTGGTAAATCTTTGGAATTTATTACTACAGGTGGTTGTGGATGCCAGGTGTTTGAGTGTATTCAAGACAGATTAGCCTCCCCATCAAAGGTTTTGGAGAGAAGGCCAAACGGTGGGGCTGAGTGGGAAAATGGATCGGATCATGATTAAATGGTGAGGCAGACTCGATGGCCTGAATAGAACATTTTTGATCCTATGTCTTATGGTCTTAAAAGGAGCAAGAGAGCTCTCCAAAAGTCAGCAGGTTCATTCGCGATTTCATGTGTTGTCAAGTATTCAAATTATTTTTGTTCTTGCCCCTGTAAACTCACATCAGGAGGCAAGATGAGAAAGAGAAGCAAATGTCCCTTCGGAGCCCCTGAGTGTCTGAGGATCCCACTGCCTCCTCCAATCTCGCCGTCTCCCGTGTGCCCGTAGCTGCACGGCCACCTGTCCTTTCCAACGGTGAACCAGAGCAAACTAAGAGTCCTTAAATGATTCTCTGATTTTAGTTTGTTGTTGAGGAGTCTGATGGTGGAGGGGTAGGAACTGTTCCAGAGCTGGGGGTGCGAGTCTTGTGGCACCTACACCTCTTTCCTGATGGCAGCAGCTTCTGCTGGGTAGTGTGGATCCTTGATGATCGCTGCTGCTCTCTGATGGCAATGTTCCATGTAGATTTTCTCAATGGTGGGGAGAGTTTTGCCTGCATAGACGTCACACCAAACTTTAGCAAACTCCTGAGAAAGTAGAGTTCTGATGGGGTTTCTTCATGATGTCATTCATGTGTTGGATCCAAGGAAGATCCTCAGGGATAGTGAGTCCCAGCAATTTAAATTTGAGATTTAAATAGAGACTACCCGCAAATTGGAGGAACAACACCTCATCTTTCACCTGGAAACCCTCCATCAGGATGACATTGACTTCTCTGGTTTCTGTTAAACACCGCCCCCCCTTCTTCTGACACCTTTTCCCCAACTCAGTCTGTCTGTCTCTTTCTCTTCCCTTTTCCACCTATCTCCTTTCACAGAACCAAAAATCATATCCAATTAACAACAATTGTTGGTCTGGACTGCTCTCCCTGCCAGTCTTTATTCTTTTTCCTGTTCTTTGCTTGTACCTTGAACAAAACGTCGGTAGTGTATCTTTACCCCCAATAGGTGCTGCGAGACTGGCCGAGTTCCTCCAGCATTTCTGTATGCTTTTATTTAAATTTGCTCACTCTCTCTCCCCCGATCCCCTAACGATCACTGGATCATACACCTCTGGTTTTCCAGTCCTAAAATCCACAATCAGTTATTTGGTTTTGAGGACATCGAGTGCAAGGTTGTTGTTAATACACCATTCAGCCAAGCTTTCAGTCTCCCTCCTGTATGCTGACTCATTGCCTTCTTTTACACAACCCCCTACCATGGTATATCAACAAATTTGTAGCCACCAGGTACTGCTCAACCTTTTGCGTGCATCACAAAGAAAATTATCATGGAGGTTTGTCCCTTTTTGCTATAAGAAAGTTGCCTTCAAAATTAGGGTATTGCAGTAACGCATGCTCTGTGGAGGAAGGAAAAGGAGAAGAGGAGGAGGAAACCAGATAACTCGAACTTTTCAAACCATTGCTAATAGAGTTGAAGTTCATTGTGCAAGTGATAAAGTGGCTGTGCTTGTCTGGAGTTTATTACAAATAATCAAAAGCACCCGATGTTGCAAAACCAACTAAAGCACAAATGCTCTCATGCAACCAGGCACGAGTTGAAAATCTTAATCCCCAGTTCAGCTCACAGCACCACTGGTGTTTGTTATTCCCAAGAGCTCTGCAATGCTTGCTGAGGATGTGACAAGATAATCACAGAGAATGGCCGATCTTCCCTCTGCCAACTCTGAGAGAGTCGTCCAATTGGTCCCCCTCCCACATCCTTTCCTTTGAAGGTTGCTGTTGGAACTGTTTAGCCATCCTTTCACTGTTGAATTCCAGGTCAGCACAAGCCGTTGCTAAGCAATCCTTCTCCTTGTCTCCTGCTGGTTTCCCTGACAAAATCCCCACATTTGTAGTTTTTTTTTTAAAAAACAAAAGAAAACCTAAAACCAATGGAAACAGTTTCTCCTGTGAATCACTTTATTTTGGCATGTGCTGAAATAGAGTAAAAAAAAGTTTTGTTTCGCATGTTGTCCAGGCACAATAACACGTACAGCAGGTAGTGCCATTATAACAAATAAACAAGTAGCAGAGTAGGGAATAGAACCATAGAACAATACAGCACAGAAAACAGGCCCCTTGGGCCCTCCTAGTCCCTGCCAAACTATTATTCTTCCCAGTCTCACTGACCTGCACCCCAACCATAATCCTCCATACCCCTTCCATCTTTTTAAGATTTAAAATTGAGCCTGCATTCACCACTCCAGCAGGCAGCTTGTTCCACGTTCCTACCACTCTCTGTGTGAAGTTCCCCCTGATGATTCCTCTAAACCTTTCCCCTTTCTCTCTTAACCCACGTCCTCTGGTTTGTATCTCACCTACCCTCAATGAAAAAAGCCTACCTACATCTACTCTATCTGGCCCCCTCATAATTCTAAATAGCTCTATCAAATCTCCCCTCATTCTTCAATATTCCAAGGAATAAAGTCCTAACTGTTTAACCTTTCCCTGTAACTCAATTCCTGAAGTCCTAGTAAATCTTCTCTGCACTCTTTCAATCTTATTGATATTTTTCCTGTAGTATGCGACCAAAATTGCACACAAGTACTCGGAATTTGGCCTCATCAATGGCTTGTACAATTTTACTATAACATCCCAACTCCTATACTCAATGATTTATGAAGGCCAATATGCCAAAAGCTCTCTTTACAACCCCATCTACCTGTGACGCCACTTTCAGGGAATGAAGTATCTGTATTCCCAGATCCCTCTTTTCTACCGCACTCCTCAGTGCCTGACTATTTACCACGTATGTCCTTTCTTATTTTGTCCTTCCAAAATGCCACACCTCATGCTTGTCTGTATTAAATTCCATCTGATATTTTTCAGCCCATTTATCCAGCTGATCCAGATCCCTCTGCAAACTTTGAAAACCTTATTCACTGTCCACACTCTTTGTATCTGCAAATTTGTTTGTGATACACTAATCAAAGCACAGGTTAACGATAAAGAGTTTATTGTCATATGCAGTGTACAACATGCATATGCACTGAAATTCTTACTTGCTGCAGCCGAACAGGCATTTCCTTTTTTAAAAAAACGACCGTATGCATAAATTAGAGAGAGAGACAATAAATTCTATATATGTGGACAAGAACTATTCATAGTTATTTCAGTGCAAGAAAAAAAAGCGACTTTGCAATAGCGCAGAGTTCACAATTAAACACAAGGTGGAAGGGCATCATCTTTTGGCAGCATGGGGTCCATTAAAGATTCTGATTACAGCGGGAAAGAAACTGTCCTTCAAGCTGGAGGTTTGTTTTCAAGCTTGTGTATCCTATCTTTCCTTCGTTATCTTTGCTCCAGGCTCCCCAAACACCCCAAGCCCCTGTATCACTCTGACAATCTCGCCTGCTGAAGGCAAGATGATTTTTTTTTACATTTGAAGCTCTTCCGAGTAAAACTACTCAGATTTTAAACCTAGAAGCAACAAGTGGTCTTTTCCAGACACACGGCATAGCTCATCTGTAAATCACGTTGGGCTCCTGTTGAACTTGTACAGAAAGTTTGACATTCTTCTGGAAGTGTTGTGCTTGGAACTGTACAAAGTGCTTCCAAACAAGGCTGTTCCAGTTCAGCACAGCCTGTTTGGCTTTTCAATCTGGACAGCCTCAACTTTTCAAGTTCCCTTGAAATGTACCCCAGTAAAAGTTGTATCTTCGGTTTATATTACTGTCCAAAATCTATAAATAAATTTATAGAAATCCAAAGCATTTTTGCCTTCTATTTCTTTTTCCTCCAAAAAAAGCAAAGATCATCTAGACTGTGAGAAGAATGTGGAGAGGAACCAATGAAATGAGAATACACACTGAACACGTTACTCTCCACTCAGTGGGACTAATGTCATTATTGCTGCACTGACAGTTTGCCAAGGCCAAGATAACAAGGATATGGTTGGGTGGGGGGGGGGGGGGGGGGGTGGAGGAAAGAGAACACTGTGAACTTTACAGAAAAATAAGCATTAAGGGCATTTCTAGCATTTTAGATTTTAACTAAAGGTTACATTTTCAAGCAACAGGGCAGCAACATTTTGTCATTGACAGATCAAAATGGCACCACCAACTAGTCAGGGATAATTCACAATGGTTAATAAACACGGTCATGACCAGGGACGCAAATGTCACATGACCAAACCTGCGTGAGTAATCAACGGCTAAGGAAACAAACATTAGCGGAGAAAGAGGGGCGCCAGCGGTTAAACTTGGGCGGAAACTCTTCACATTTACAAACTCATTCACAGAATCGCTGGAAAGCATTCTTTTGTTTGATACGAATCCTTTACTGTGAGTGGACAATATTGGACTAGTATAGGATCAAGAGCAGGGATGCGATGTTGAAGCCTTTTCAGGCATGGTTCGGGCCTTACTTGGAGCACAGGGTACAGTTTTGGTCTCCTTATGTACAAGTCAAAGTTATTGTCATCTGATTGTACAAGTCTTTTCCCTTTGGCTTGGCTTCGCGGACGAAGATTTATGGAGGGGGTAAAAAGTCCACGTCAGCTGCAGGCTCGTTTGTGGCTGACAAGTCCGATGCGGGACAGGCAGACACGGTTACAGCGGCTGCAGGGGAAAATTGGTGGGTTGGGGTTGGGTGTTGGGTTTTTCCTCCTTTGCCTTTTGTCAGTGAGGTACAAGTACAACCCAACGAAAGAGCGTCCTCCGGTCCTCGGCGCAAAACATGCAGACGCATAACCAGACATAACACACAAACAAATCACATGTAGGACAAGTATTTCATCTGTACAAATAATTAAATAAATAGTGCTTCATGAATATGAGAGTCTTGGATGGTTAGTGTGAGCAGCTCCTTTGATCGTTCAGTGTTCCCACTGCCCATGGGATTGCTGGCTCTGCTATGCCTGTAGCTGAAAGATGCAGAGTGTGGGGGGGGGGGGGTATCCTCAATGATTTTGTGCACCCTCTTCAGAGAACAATCCTGGTAGATCACATGAATGGTTGGGGGGAGGATTGGGGGGGAGAATGTAGTGATCCACTCTTATAGTCCTACAGATTGACCTCCAATCCATTTAAGAAAGAATGTGCTGGCTTCGGAGAGAGTTCAGGGAATATTTACAAGAATGATTCCTGGAATGAAGGGATTAGCATACAAGGAACATTTGACAGCTCCTCGGAGTTCAGGAGAATAGGAACCTCATAGAGTCAGAGTAGATGTGGCAAAGTTGTTTTCCGTGGTAGGGAAGTCAAGGACAAGGCTTGAAGGGCACTCATTTCAAACAGAGATGAGGAGGAACTTCTTTAGCACAAGAGTGAGGAACTTGCTGCCACAGGCAGGTGTGGAGGGCAGGTTGTTGGGTGTATTTAAGGCAGAGATCGATAAGTATTTGAATAGTTAGGGTGTCAAAGGATATAGGGAGAAGGCACGGGAGTGGGGCTGGGTGGGGGTTGGGGGGGGAGTGGAATTGATGCGCTGAATGGCCTACTTCTGCTCATATAAATCTGCAGCAAAACAAAACCCAACCTATGAGGGGAAGAGCGGTTCGAAGGAATGAGATGGAGTCACAATGAAGGGTCTTGACCCAAAACGTTCACAATTCCCTCGTCTCCCACAGTTGCCACTCAACCTGCCATGATCCTCCATCAGACTGTTTCCATTGGACGTGTAGAACATGGGCTGAAGGCATTTCAACAGCCCCTTGTTTAATGCTCTGTTATTTATTACCCAAGGACAATCCGTGCTGACCACCACTGCTGCTGCCTCTTGCCTCCTCCCTCCAACAATCAGCTTCCCCTTCCCAGAAAATGGCCACAGGACGGTGAGAATGAGTTGCTGAGGGAGGGGGAAAGAGGCCAAATGGCCCTCAAATCCTACCTGACCTCTCAGGAAAACCCTTCCAGTTGACTCTGCAATTTGAGGATTGAGTAAGAGGACCCCCTGCACACGGAGGTGGTTAGACCACCATGCACCACTGCTCCAGAGACGAGTTCAAAACCCTTCACAGGCCAATTTAAATTCAAATGCAGTAAAAACCACCGTTATCTGGAATTCAAACAACCAGCAATCTCAAGTAATTGGGGGGGAAAAAGCAGAAAATAAATAGGGGAAATAAATAAATAAATAAACACGGACATTTAAAATAGACACAACTCGCCGTAGTTCACCAATCAAACATGCAGATTCAAGCAACCAGAAAATTCACTTATCCTGCATCCATCAATCCCCAGAGGTGCTGGTTGCCCGGGGTTTTACTGGAATTCAAAAGTTAGCTTCAGTACGGGTGACCTAGGTATTGCTGGATTGTTGCTAAGAACTCAAATGGTTCACTTACAAGCATCAAGGAAGGGAATCTGCCACCTTCATCCATCTGGTTTATCCATGACACCCATCCCACCAACATGGGTGACTCTTAACTAGGGGGCAATTGCGGATGGGCAGCAAATGCTGGCATGTTAAGTACAGTATAGCCTACATGTACAGAGCCGTAACGTTGAGACTCTCCACCAGCCCCCCACCATATCAGCATGATCTACTGGGATAGTGGCCTGAAGAGGGTGTGCGAAATCGTTGAGGACCCCACACACAGCATCTTTCAGCTGCTCCCATCAGGAAAATGATACAGGAGGATCAGAGCCAGCACCACAGCTTCTTCCCACGGGCAGTGAGGATGCTGAATGACCAAGGGAACTGTTCACACTAACCATCTAAGACTCTCATAGACACGAAACAATATTTATTTATTTGTATTTATGAATACTTGTCCTGAATATGTATTGTTTGATTGCAAGTGTGTTATGTCTGTTTTGCACTGAGGACCGGAGAACACTGTTGGGTTGTACTTGTACAATCAGATGATGATAATAAACTTGACTTGAGCATCAGGGGAAAATGGAATTAATGCCCTTTCGCTTCCCACAGATGCTGTTCGACCTGATGAGTGTTTTGAGCAGTTTCTGATTTTATTTTGGATTTCCTGCATCTGCAGGTTTTACTTTAGTTGACTTGTGAAAGAAATGTCGAGATGTGAAGGAGTTACACTTCCCTCTCCCCCAGGCTTCCACTAATCTGTGGTGCTGGAAAACTAACTCTTCGTCCTTGCTTGAATCCACACATCAGGTCACTTTTATTGGCACTGGGATTACAGTGAATGCTTATTATCTATTTATCTTAGCTTGTGGCGACTCGCCCACGCAACAGGCGAACCAGCTCATGGAGTCGCGGGCAAGTCCGCGGCAGATCTGACTGTGAGAGCTCCGGGTGCAGAGCAGCCCCATAGCCTGGCAGCAGACCTCATAAAGGCCCCGGGAGTCACATGTGTCACCGGGTTCCGGGGGATTGAAGCGCGTGTGAGAGTTCTATTAAAGTCAGTTGAATCAACTCACTTTCGACTTAGCGTGGTTCTTTCGCTAGTTGCATGCCTAGTGCGACCACAATCTATTTATTGTTTCTTTTAATTCAATTAAGTTTAATATTATTAATTTTTTTACAAGTACCTGCTCAGCTGCAGCAAGTAAGAATTTTATTGCATAATTACATTGTACAGAGTGTCCGACAATAAACTCATTACCTCACACCAGGCTGCGGGCTGCTGGAGACTGGCTCACGAGAACTAAGTATTGCAACCAGGATTCGAGAGGATGCCAAGGGCAAGAAGAGCTCCCGAAGGGCCCTGAGTGCTGAAGGTTTCCTCATCATATCTGAGGTTTGGATCTGGGCTCAGGTTGCTGCTGGCCATTCATGTGAGACCCCACTTGGAGTATTGCGTCCAGTTCTGGTCTCCAATTTTGAGGAAGGACATACTAGCTATAGAGGGTGTGCAGCGCAGATTTACAAGGTTAGTTCCAGGGATGGCGGGGTTGACATATGCTGAAAGGCTAGAAAAACTGGACTTGTATCCGATGAGTTTAGAAGGATGAGGGGGGACATGATTGAGGTATACAAAATCATCAGGGGGATAGACAGGGTGAAGTCGGATTACTTGTTCCCAATGATGGAGGAGACGAGGACTAGAGGGCATAGTTTAAGAATACAGGGTAGACCCTTTAGGACGGAGATGAGAAAAAATTTTTTTACCCAGAGAAGTGTGAATCTGTGGAATGTTCTGCCACAGAGGGTGGTAGAGGCAGATTCGCTGATTATGTTCAAAAGAGAGTTAGATAAGACTCTAATGGGCAAAGGAGTTAAGGGTTATGGGGATAAGGCTGGAAAGGGGTACTGATAGTAGTAATCAGCCATGATCTGTAAAATGGTGGTGCTGGCTCGACGGGCCGGAGGGCCTACTCCAGCTCCTATTGTCTATTGACCGAGGAGCAGAGGGCACCAAGGAGCTGGAGAGAGTCAGAGACCCAGTGGGGGGGGGGGGGGGAAGGAGAGTCACAGCCCATTGAGTCGCCAGGGCCAGAGGGACCTGGGTGCTAAGCTCCATGGTCTGGAGAGGAAGGAGGACAGAGGCTGAGGAGTGGAGACTGAGAAGCAGAGCCAGGAAGTCCAATGGATGCCAGAGGGGAGTGAAGATCCGGAGGGGCAGCACCAGGCAGAAGGATGATCAATGGCCCTTTTTGTTACCCATAATCTCTGACGCAGTTAAAATTGCTCAGCGTTTTCCAGAGCGGTTCCAGCTGCATGGGGGATTATGGGTAATGAAGACAGCCATTGCTCAGTGACACTGCAGCACCACTTGTCCCACCTCCATAACCTCCAGAGGATGCTATGAGGCACCACTTAACCTTTTAGGGATGCTCCATAAAAAGGCAAGTTCAAATTTTTCTCCGTGGTTGGTCAAAACAGAGGCCTGGCTTAAAAAAACACTCTCTTTTGCTTCTCTTTCCCTCATTGCAAGGGATGCCAGACAATGCTAATGGCAAATCTTTGTCTGTCTTATGACAAACTAAAGGCAATATTACATTTGTTTCATTTCATAACAATAATAATATCATTATTAATCTGGAATTCCCAAGGACGGCACATGGGTTTAAACTGTAAAGTCTACACTGTGATTGCTGCGCAGTACACAAAAAGTGGCTGGAGAAACTCAACAGGTCATGCAGTATCCATAGGAAGCAAAGGGATATAACTAATGGCCTGAATGCACCTCGGATTGTCTGATCTCGGAAACTAAGCAAGCACAGGACTGGTCAGTACTTGGAGGGGAGACCGTGTAGGAACACCATGTGCTGTAGGTTTCTGTGAGGGGCGCTGGACAAAGTTGCAACTTTCTGTTTCTCATACAATACCACCGTCAGTGGGCTGATATCGCCTCAAACCGTGCATCTTGGCGCCTCACAGTTTGGCGGGCAGCAACCTCCTTTGAAGAAGACCACAGAGCCCACCTCACTGACAAAAGGCAAAGGAGGAAAAACCCAACACCCAACCCCAACCAACCAGTTTTCCCCTGCAGCCGCTGCAACCGTGTCTGCCTGTCCCGCATCGGACTTGTCAGCCACAAACGAGCCTGCAGCTGACGTGGACTTTTACCCCCTCCATAAATCTTCGTCCGCGAAGCCAAGCCAAAGAAGACAATAACGGTAGACAAAATTCAAAGAATTTCATGTATGTTACATTCTAAATGTAGTATTAGGTGACAATAATGAAACGTTTACCTTTTTATAACTGACGTTTTGGGCTTGGGCCCTTCATCAAGATGCGAGGTTAAAGTATGTGGGCACTTTTTCTTCTTCCTCCATTCACACCCCCTCCCCCCCACCCCCATTTTAATTCAGACACCTGCCTGCTTTTTGCTCATGCGCAATCTGGAAACTCTGTTTCCTCTCGATGCTGCCTGACCCCCTGAGTTTCTCCAGCACTTTTGTGGACTGCACGTGGATGTTGGTCCATTGAACCCAAAGAATTCTGGGCTAAAGGGCCTGGAACAAATTCAGACAACACAGAACAAATCTGCTTCACATGAAGCGGGAGGGGAAAAAAAAATTAAGGAATCTCCTTTATTCAGGCAAGCTGGTTTTGAAGTGGAAACAATGGCCAAATTCATCAGCATTTTTTTTTGGAAGCAGGTTGGAACACTCTCCACCACACACCCTGCTGATGAACGGGACAAAGACCTTGGATGTGCTTGGTCAGCACCGTCACCATGTTTAGCTCCCTGCGAAAAATGCTCAGAGATCTTCCCCCTCCCCAGGGACTGAGGAGAGTCTCCATCCTAGCAAAAATAAAAGGGAGGGTCCCACCACTGGCAAGACGCACAGCAATTGGCTTCAAGAACTTTCCAGGCATTCACAATTCCCATTTTGAACCTCACCCCACACACTCCATTCCCAGCAATTTTGGAAAGTAATCTTTAAGCTTTTAAAAAAAAACTTAAGTCCTGCTGAAAACTTCTCTGCCCTCCCAAACTTGGGAGAGGCCTCTCCAGGTCTAGGGGTGATTTAAACAGACAAGCCTTGGGGGGAGGTGATTTAAACAGACAAGCCTGGTTGGGGGGGGGGGGTTGATTTAAACAGACAAGCCTGGGGGGGGAGGTGGAGGGGTGATTTAAACAGACAAGCCTGGGGGGGGGGGGGATTTAAACAGACAAGCCTGGTGGAGGGGGGGGGTGATTTAAACAGATAAGCCTGGTGGTGGGGTGATTTAAACAGATAAGCCTGGTGGTGGGGGGGGGGTGATTTAAACAGACAAGCCTGGTGGAGGGGGGGGGTGTGATTTAAACAGACAAGCCTGTTGTAGGGGGGGGTGGTGTGATTTAAACAGACAAGCCTGGTGGAGGGGGGGGTGTGATTTAAACAGACAAGCCTGGTGGTGGGGGGGGGTGATTTAAACAGACAAGCCTGGTGGGGGGGTGATTTAAACAGACAAGCCTGGTGGGGGGGGGGTGATTTAAACAGACAAGCCTGGTGGGGGGGGGGTGATTTAAACAGACAAGCCTGGTGGGGGGGGGGGTGATTTAAACAGACAAGCCTGGTGGGGGGGAGGGGTGATTTAAACAGACAAGCCTGGTGGAGGGGGGGGGATGATTTAAACAGACAAGCCTGGTGGAGGGGGGGGGATGATTTAAACAGACAAGCCTGGTGGGGGGGGGGATGATTTAAACAGACAAGCCTGGTGGGGGGGGGTGATTTAAACAGACAAGCCTGGTGGGGGGGGGTGATTTAAACAGACACGCCTGGTGGGGGGGGTGATTTAAACAGACAAGCCTGGTGGGGGGGGGGTGATTTAAACAGACAAGCCTGGTGGGGGGGGTGATTTAAACAGACAAGCCTGGTGGGGGGGGGGTGATTTAAACAGACAAGCCTGGTGGGGGGGGGGGTGATTTAAACAGACAAGCCTGGTGGGGGGGGTGATTTAAACAGACAAGCCTGGTGGGGGGGGGGGGGTGATTTAAACAGACAAGCCTGGTGGGGGGGGGTGATTTAAACAGACAAGCCTGGTGGAGGTTCTCCCCCGACTTCGCACAGATGAAGTGTCGGAAGTAACGGGCCAAGTCCGACTTTACCCACCGGGTAACGGGGCAGAATGGAGTTGGCTGGAGCCTGCAGCTCGGAACCAAAGAAGTTAACGCAGGGAGGGGGCCGCGTTACACAGACTTTGCCAACTACTCACCCGTCTCCAGGAAGCCGAAGGACAGGAGAAAGATGCCGAGACTCGCCATTCCTTCACTCCCCAAACTTCAAACCAAAGTTGCCCCACAACTTTTCTTTCTTTCCCTCTCCCCCTCCACCCCCACACAGCGCGGCGCCTTGGCTGCCTTCCCGAGCCGGCCGGCCGGCCGCTGCTGCCAAGGGGATGGAAGGGTCCCGCTGAAGGATCACCGACTCGGTGCTAGTGCCTCCCGACGACCATTCCAAGCCCTCGCGTTCCCGTGCTCCTGAAATTAACCGAGCTCTCCCCGGGTCCTAGCGCCCGCCGCCAACTCCGCTCCCAGTGTCAGGGCTGAATGAAAGTGGATGCGTGTCCCCGCTTCCACGTTCGTCCAACAGGATGGTGTTCAACTTGATTATCATCTGACTGTCCATGTGCAACCCGATGAAACAATTCTCCGCATCATGGACACACACACACAATACACGAGGATTAGATAATTAATCCAAATATAAATATTTGCGATGATTTACTTGGTTGGAGGATACAGTTCATGAATCTCACGGGTATACTCACGCTGTCAGTCCTGATTTTGATCCTCCCCTCCCTGGCTGTACCTCCTTCCTGATGGCAGAAGGTCAAAGACACTGGGCGTTGGGTGGAAAGGGTCCTCATTCATCCCTTGAGCCCCTGCTTAGATAGGGCTCAAAAGAAGGATTGAGGACCCTTTCCATCCAGCACCCAGTATCCTTGATCCCTTTTCTCTCTGTGTGTGTGTTTACTGTTTTTAATTGACTAGATGTGACCTTAGCGGGGTCGCTACCATTGTAGCTCGAGGTGTAATGGGTGAAAGAAGAAGACTGGCACCTCAAGTGAGTGGAATCGATACCAGCTTCATTGGGCTGCAGCTCTGATTTTATAGGCAGCCGGGTGTGGCTTGAGCGAGGCCTAGGCTGGCCCGGATTGATCCCCGCGTGACCCGCTGGCGGTGATTGGTCAATTCGACCGCTATTCCTGCGCCCTATGGGCGTCTCACCCCGCATGCTGTCTATCCGACCGCCATGTTCGACAGCCGTTTGCTGCGTCAGCCCGCTACATGACTCTATTTATTTCTCACTTTATGAAGTACCTCTTTGGCTGCAGCAGGCAAGAATTTCTATGCATCTGTACATTGCACAATGCATATGACAAATAGAATAAAAAGGTTAGAGAGATTTCTATAGAGAAGGGGAATTAAGGGATATGTGGAAAAGGCAGGTAGGTGGAGATGAGCCTGTCATCAGATCAGCCATGATCACCTTGATTAAAAAGGCACAACAGCATCTTTATGTTTTGAAGAGCAAGAGGACAATTGAGAGCGTGCTAATTTAGGGTATTTCGGTGTGGTGTGGGAATTGTCTTGCACAAGATCGCAAGGCACTTCAGCAGGTAGTGAAAACTGCCCAATAGATTATTGGCATCCAATTGTTTACCATCGAAAACATCCATTGGGAAAGAAGTCTGGGCGGGGCAAGAAACATTATTAAAGATGCAACATGCCTGATCCACAGACTATTCAGTCTTCTCCCATTGGGCAGACGCTACTGGAGCCTTCAATAGCACACCAGTAACTTCAAGAAGAGCTTTCTTTAATGAAGCTGCAACTATGTTGAACACTGAATCACGTTGCTGAATGGTCCTGCGCTCATAGTGTAAAGGCAGTACTTTTTAACAGGTTGTTGTAGAATGGTGCTGTTGTTGGTTTTAATTGCAGAAGTTTTATTGTAATGTATATAGCAGTATTTAACTTCCAGTCGATGTTGATTGTACTTCATTGGCTGGTTTTACTGGTACAATGACAACAAAGTGAATCATCACCAATAATAGTGGAGAAGGCTTGATGGGCCGGATGGCCTACTCCTGCTCCTATTTCCTATGCCTGCCACATTGACCACCGCCAGTGGGCTGATATCGCCTCAAACCATGCATCTTGGCGCCTCACAGTTCGGTGGGCAGCAACCTCCTTTGAAGAAGACTACAGAGCCCACCTCACTGACAAAAGACAAAGGAGGAAAAACCCAACACCCAACCCCAACCAACCAATTTTCCCCTGCAACCGCTGCAACCGTGTCTGCCTGCCCCGCATCGGACTTGTCAGCCACAAACGAGCCTGCAGCTGACGTGGACATTTTACCCCCTCCATAAATCTTCGTCCGCAAAGCCAAGCCAAAGTTAAGTTATGACTCACTACCATCGGATTCCAGATTTATTGTCAGAGTACATACAACCCTGAGATTCTTTTTGCTGTAGTCCAGGCAGAATTACCACTTATTGGTAGTGCAAAAAAAAGCTGTACTCAACGTACACATGTAAGCAAATAAACAAATGTGAAAGTCATCAGGGAGGAGGTACAGGATCATCAAAGACAGGATGGCCAGGCTGGCAAATAGCTTCTTCCCACAGGCTGTAAAATCGATGATTTACATTGGAAGCAAAGGTGTTGATGGGCCTTCTTGGCAATGGATCTGGTGTTGGGGGACCAGTTGGTGCTCTTGACTACCTCGATGGTGGAGCCATCGATGGTCAGCAGTTATACAAAAATTTGTGAACACTGTGTTTGTAGTAAAAACACAGAAAAGCTGGAGGAACTCAGCAGGTCACACAGTGTCTGTAGGAAGTAAAGACATATACTGATGTTTCGGGCCTGAGCTCTTCTTCAATACCTTTGTTGGTATTGTTGGTGTACAACATTGGTTATATACCTTTACCTGCTGTAGACGCTATTATATATAATATATATGGCCTGATAATAAATAATCATTTAGAGAGAATGGGGTTAAAAGGGAAAATACAGTAAGATCGATGAGTCAGCTTACAGAAAGGAGGTGCCCTCACTAGCGGAGAGACAACAACCTACACCTGAACGTCAACAAGTCAAACGAGATGGTGGTTAACCTCAGGAGAGCCCAGGGAACCACTCTCTGCTGACCATCGATGGCTCCATCAAGGTAGTCAAGAGCACCAAATTCCTTAGTGTGCACCTGGTCCCCCAACACCAGATCCATTGCCAAGAAGGCCCATCAACGCCTTTGCTTTTTGCGGAGGTTGAGGAAAGTCCAGCTTCCACCCTCCACCCTCACAACATTCTACAGGGGGTGCATTGAGAGCATCCTACATAACTGCATCACTGCCTGGTTCAGGAACTGTACCATCTCAGAACAGCAGTCCCTGCAGCAGAAGGTAAAGCGGCCGTTGTTTGTGGAAAGTCATAACATCCCTCCAACATTCTCCTTCCTGCCTTCCGGGAAGAGGTACCAAGGTGTTCGGATCCTCACAACCAGATTATGAGACAGCTTTTTCTCCCAAGACATGAGGCTTCTGAACTCTGGGGACCCAGGGCTAGCATATGTAATATGATATTTAATGTGATATGTTATTTATCATGTTATTTATTAAAAAGTTTCTGAGTAATTTATCCTTGTAAATAACCAGCTCCACAGTCCTGAGAAATGATATCTCATTTTCTCTGTACACTACAAGGTGTATGGTATGAACAACAAATAAATGCGACTTGACTTGAATGGTGGAGCACTCTTGATGGGCCAAATGGCCTCATTCTGCTTCTAAGTCTTATGATCTTACTATAGTGCAAAACAACAATGTGATGTGACAATACTATACAATACTTCCACCACTATTCCTGGCAGCCCATTCCCCACCCACCACTCTCTGTGTAAATACACTGTAAAACTGTAAAAAAAAATTGTGCATCTCTTTTAAATTGCCCCATCTTAAATGCTCTATTTGACATTTTTACTCTGGGGTAAAAAGATTCTTAGTGCCTACCCTATCAACACCTCTCATGATTTTATAAACATCTATCTGGTCTCCCCTCAGCCTCTAACGATCCAGAGAAAACAACCTCAAGTTTGTCCAACCTCTCAATATAGTTCATACCTTCTAATCCAGACAACCTCCTGGCAAAGGGGGTGAAAGATGAAAGTCTGCAGATTCTGTGATTGTAGTCAAAACACAGAGATGCTGGAGGAACGTAGCTGGGCTTCCAGTGTCCATAGGAAGTAATGATATATTACTGACTTATGGACCGGAGTCCTTCTTCAAGGTACGAGTGAAAAATAGATAGGCAGGCGTCTGAATTAAAGGCTGGGGAAAGAAGGGGAAGAATGGGACGGGAGAGGAGAGTAGACCAACAGGCAAAAGGTGTTAAATAGATATGTGGAAAGATGAGAATTAATTTTGGCTCTGAGAAAGGAGACAAAGGAAAAAGGGAAGAGAGAGAGAGAGAGAGAGAGAGAGAGAGCTAGAGGAAAGAAAATAGGGGGAAGAAGTTGTGGGGGGGGGGTAGGATTTTCAACAGAAACCAGAGAAGTTGATGTAAATCCAATCCCCTCTCCATCTTCCGCAGGGATTGCTCCTCCAATTGGCAGGTGGTCTCAATTTGGCAGTGCCTGAGACCATGGACAGACATATCAGCATCAGAATCAGGCAGGGAATTGAAGTGGGTGGCCACTGGGAAATCCATGCTATTGCGACAGACACAGCAGGGGATGCTTGACAAAGTGATCTCCCAGTCTGCGTCCAGATTCTACGATGTATTGGGAGAACCCAATGCAGTAGATGACCCCTGCAGATTCACATAAAGTGTTGCTTCATTTGGAAGGATTGTTTTGGGCCCTAAATGGTGGTGAGGGATGAGGTCTGGGCGCAAGTGGTCATGCAGCCACAGGGGTAGGTGCCAAGGGGATGACTGGTGGGGAGAGAGGAGTGGGCAAGGGAGTCATGGAGAGAGCGGTCCCTGCGGTGGTATTTCTCAAGCCTTTCATTCAGACACCTGTCTTTTTTCACTTACACCTTGAGGAAAGGCTCAAGCTCAAAACATCAGTAATATAACCTTATGTCCAATTGATATTACGAGACCAGCTGAGTTACTCCAGCAATTCTGTGTTTTTACCTCCTGGCAAATTTCTTCTGCATCCTTTCCAAAGCCTCCTTCTGGAAATGGGGTGACCAGAACTGAACACAATGCACCAATTTCTGTTATTTTGCCATATTCTGAGTTGGGCCATGGAGTCACACATCTTGCTGTCAATACAATCAAGTACCCATGTATTCTAATCCCATTCACTTTCTCTTCTTTGCACGAATGTATTTATTTTTAAAAATGTAATTTATTTGTCTGTGATGATGCTGCAAAACAACAATTTTCATAACATGTTCATGACAATAAATTCTGAATCTGGCTCTGCATTTGATCCCTCATTTCCTATGCCTTGGTGATTTAGGAACACCATATTAAGAACAGTTTCTTTCCTGCTGTTATCAGTCTCCTGAATGGATCCCAAAATAACAAAATTATGTTGCCTTTACTCTGCACCAACTGATCTCTATCTGTAACTCGGCATTTCTGTATTTTCATGCCGTTGTAGCGAGCCGAGCAACCACGTGGTTAGACGGGGCAAATTGCCACCCCAGTCATCCGACTCAAAATGGCGTGGGTCCCCCTTCACACCCAGGGAGAAACCCATGGGTGACATCACGTGTTTCCCAGGGGAACTCCCTGCTTCTGGGTGGTGCACCACCGGCCAGGGAGTGACGCAGTGACCTGCTGATGTCACCACTGGAAGCCGGCGCACAAATCATCAGAAGCGGGTGTTCCCTTGCATGCAGCGCGAGAAATTCAGATAATAGAGTTAATGGTTCACCCTCACACCATGTGGACATCTCTTTATTCCGTAGCACTGTCGTAGCAGACTGTGTCTTACTTGTCATGCAATGTATGAGATGTCCACTGGTGTGCTTGCAAAACAATCTCTCTTGCTGCATTTTCTTTTTTTTCAAACTTTATTTAAAAGATAGAAAAAAACATGACATACGGTATAGAAATAATCAAAAAACGAAAAAACAAAACAAAACAAATAACAAAAAAATAATTAAAAAACACCCCCCAAAAAAACACCCACCCCACCCTCCCACCCCTTCATCCAGCTCCCTTAAGGGGAGCAACAAAAAAAGATTATATATATTTATATATATATATATATATATATATATATATAAATATACATAAACAGAAAATATTATAAATGTTAATAACATTTCAAAGTATATCTAAATGCATATATTTCAAATATGGAGACCACTTACTATCAAAAGAAGAATTATCATGTAAATTATAAATAATTTTTTCCATGACAGTACATACTTTTAATTCATTTTACCAGTGTAATATATTAATCTCAGTATCATCTTTCCAAGTACTAGCAACACATTTACGCGCTACTGATAACACCAAACGTACAAAAGCAATTTGTATTTTGTCCAATCCCATTCCCCTTAACGAATACAAATTTCCCAACAAAAAAATCATTGGATCTAATGGTAATATAAAATTATATAATTTTTGCAAAACTATTTTAATTCCTTGCCAAAATGATTGAAGTTTAACACAAGTCCAAACGGCATGTAGAAAAGTTCCAATACATGAGCCACATCTAAAACAAGAATTTAAATTACTAAACCCATGCTTTTTTTTAGCTTTTCCGGGGTCAAATATAATTGATGTAAAAATTATAATTAACCATTCCATACCTTACATTAGTCAATTTAATTACATTGTCCTGACATATAGTCGCCCAATCATCTTCGGGAAAAATAAATACTAAATCACTCTCCCATTTAAGTTTAGATTTCTCCCAATCTGACTTATCTATACTATCTTGTAACAAATTATACGTAACTGAAATATAACCCTTTTTCGGTAAAGAGGAAATCAAAGATTCAAATCTCGACAAAGAAGGTAAAATCATCTCTCTACCATAATTAGGTAAAATCATCTCTCTACCATCAAAGCTCTAAAATGATAATACACAAACAAAGAATTTACAGGTATATCAAATCTTTCTCTCAATTGATTAAAAGAAAGAAATTGCCGCTCTTCAAAACAATCTTTGATTGTCTTTATACCTTTAGAGTTCCAAATCTTTAAATGATTATTAAACATTGAAAAAGGAATAAGCTCATTATTATACAATAGTTAGAATTGATAATTTATCTTTCGACCCTAACACCCTGTTTTTTTAATCCCAATCTTTGACAAATGTTTCAATATTGGCATATCATATTGCTGTAATAAAATCAAATTCCAATGAAATATAAATTCATATATCTCAATCCTAGAAATACACACCATCTCCACTTTACCCCAGCTAGGAGGCTGATCTAAATCCATCAATCTACTAACAAACTTCAACTGGGCCGCTTCATAATAATTTTAAAAATGTGGTAACTGTAGTCTGCCCAGTGCATACTTCCATGTAAGTCTATGCAATGCCACTCGAGCTAATTTACCTTTTCATAAAAACTCTCACACTGCTTTATTCAAATCTTGAAAAAAACACTTTGGAAGTAAACAAGGTATTGACTGAAATAAATATTGAATTCGAGGAAAAATATTCATTTTAATACAATTAACCCAACCAATCAAAGTTAATGGAAGATCTTTCCACTTAATCAAATCTGCTTTAATTCATCTTAATATAAGCACATAATTTAATTGATATAATGATTGATAATTAGAATCCATAAACACACTTAAATATTTAATTTTATTTGTCCACTTTAATTTTGTAATAGTTTTAAATTCAGAATAATCTCCCACTCCAACTGGTAAAATTTCACTTTTATCCCAATTAACTTTATATCCAGATAATTCTCCAAATTTCGACAAACACTCTTGCAACTGTTTCAACAATCATGCTGGTTCTGTCAAGTATACCAACACATCATCTGCAAATAAGTTAATTTTATATTCTTCATTCTTATCCCTCATCCATCTAATTTCTTCATTTTGTCTAATAGCCTAAGCTAATGGTTCAATAGCCAACACAAATAAGGCTGGTGACAATGGGCAGGCCTGTTGAGTTGAACGAGTCAATATAAATGGTAAAGAAATCTGTCCATTTGTCACCACTCTAGCAATCGGGTTCGTATATAAAGCCTTAACCCAACCAATAAAAAAGTGCTGAATTTAAAATACTCTAACACTTTAAATAAAAAATCCCACTCAACCCTATCAAAAGCTTTTACTGCATCTAATGCAACCATCATAGGTTGGTTTCGATATGCGTTGACCAAAGTAATTAATCAAAATATATTGTCTGATGTGTTTCCTTTCTTAATAAAATCTGTTTGATCAATATGTACCAATTTTGGTAAATATTTAACAAGTCTATTAGCTAATACTTTTGCTATAATTTTGTTAACCTACATTTAATAAAGAAATAGGTCTATATGAAGATACTTTTAATGGATCTCTATTTTTTTTGGAATAAGTTATTAAAGCACTTGAACATGATTCTGGTAACTTCTAATCTTCAGTAACTTGATTCAACACTTCTCCAAATACATTAAAGAAATCATCATAAAAAAAAGTTTATAAAATTCTACAGGGAATCCATCATCCCCTGGGAACTTTCCATTAGGCATTTCCTGAATAGCTTCCTTAATTTCAAAATCCATAAATGAAGATTCCAATTCCTCAACATCATTCCCATCTAATACCGGTAACTTTAATTTAGATAAGTAAGAGTCAATAGAACCATTATCCTGTTACCCCTCAGAAGTATATAATTTTAGATAAAATGAATAAAACTGGTCATTAATTTCCTGAGGTTTATAAGTAACTTTTGAATTCTTCTTAACAGCATTAATAGTCCGAGATGCCTGTTCAGCTTTCAATTGCCAAGCAAGTACCTTATGAGCTCTTTCCCCAACTCATAATAACGTTGTTTAGATCGATTAATTAAGCGCTCAAACTGATAAATTTGTAAAGTATTATAAGATAATTTCAACCTCGCTAATGCAGTTTTTAAAAAATCTTCTGTTACACCTTTCTGAAAAGTTTTCTCTAACTCAGCAATCTGATTTTCTAACTCTAAACTTTCTGCCATATATTGTTTCTTAACTTTCATAGAATAACTAATAATCTGCCCCCTCAAATAAGCTTTTAAAGCATCCCATATTACAAAATGACTATCCACAGAATTAACATTCTCGGTCAAAAATAAAGAGATATGCTCTTTAACAAAAGTAACAAACTCTGTTTTTTTTCAATAACATTGCATTAAACCTCCATCTAAACGATGGACATACTACCTCTGAACTTTCACAAGAAAAAAGTAATAATGAATGATCTGATATAACTCTATTTTTATATTCAGCTCATAATACTCTACCTTGTAAATGTGCTGATACCAAAAATAAATCAATTATAGAAAACAAATCATGTCGTGAAGAGTAAAAATAAAAATCTTTCTCTGTAGGATTAACTTTTCTCCAAATATCCACCAAATTTAATTCTTTCATTAATGCATTAATTTTTTACTATCTTTGATTTCCTTATACTTTTTGGATTTCTGTCCAATAAAGGGTCCAGAACACAATTAAAATCACCACCAACCTAAGACATTTTCATTAGCTTGAGTTAACAGTAAAAAAGCTTCTGAAATAAACCACTCACCGTCTATATTAAGGGCATAAAGATTCAGCAAAGTTCAAGATTCAGCAAAAATTTTAAAGTTCACTTTTAATACTCTGCCACCATACCCCTCTGAAGATTCCAATTCAAATGGTAAATTTTTATGATTCAAAATCGCTACTCCTCTTGAATTAAAAGAAGAAAAAGCATGACCAACCCAACCTCTTTTCAATTTCAAACCTTCTTTTTCAGTCAGATGAGTTTCTTGTAAAAAAAGCATTGTCAATTTTCATTTTTTTATATATATAAGCCAATAGTCTCTTTCTCTTAATTGGATTATTTAATCCCTGAACAAAATTCAATTTAGACATCTTTTTAACTACTAATATATTTGCACACTATAAAATAATGCTCCCCTCCATAATTCTTCAAAAAAAAGGGCAAAGAAAAAAAAAACTAATAAAAAAAACCACAAAAACAAATAAAAAAAACCACCCTAAGGTAGTAATACCCTAAAAATCTGGGTGTGATTAAACCAACGCGTGGCAGATGACTATGAAAGTTTTCAGTGTCATCCACCCCCGCCACCCAGCCAGATACATATTTATTATTTAATTAAACACAATCAAATATAGACCATATATTCAACCCAATGATTCTGCTCTGGATCTTCAACATCAGAAGCCTTTGTGTCAACTCATCTTTCTTTCCATACTTTCTGAGTTGATATTTGTTTTGACATAATGTCCATTTGACAAGCAATCCCTTCCAAAACAGTGAACACTGAATCCATTCCAGATTCCACCTCCACTTTTTGAGGTCTACCTCTACAGGCTCCTCCTCCTGGACAAATTCCAATAAGGTAAGTTCCTCTTCTTCCTCAGTCATCGTAAATCCTTTAGTTGAACGGCTGCGGGTCTGGACACCCGACACCAGTACCCGACCTCTTCGGGACATCGGCAATCGGGCTCCCCCACAGCCTATACTTTGTCCAGCAATTCTTGGACCCGGGATGCCCTACGCAAGCCAGGCAAAGCCGCTGGATGTGCAGGAGTGTCCTCCGATGCTACACTGCGCGTCCCTGGGCCGCCCAACAAGATCATGGCTTCGTGGGTCCCCTTGTCGGCCGTGGTACCCGCACACACGGCTTCTTGGAAACGCGGGTCGGCAATGGCCGAACTCACCAAAGTGTCGGCGCCATCTTGCAGAGGCAGGATCGGCGCCGAGGTCAAACTCGAATGGGCTGGAGTCCTCTGAGGCTTGGAGGCTCCCAACAATGATTCAGCTATGCAGGTAGGCCTCAGTTCTTCCACACTTTTGTATGGTAATTTTTTTTGAAGTTGAGGTTTAGATTTTTTATCATTAGTTGCCATAATAAATCGCTATTATTTAAACAACTGTAAATATTGTTTTTAACCACTTTTATGCTTTTTAAATACCGGGTATTTAGTAATCCAGCTGGGGAAAGGTGGAATACACGTCTTTCTTTTACACCATCTTGCCACGCCCCCTCTTGCTGCATTTTCAATGCATGTAACAATAAACTTGATCTTAACGTGCTCAGACTTTTGATGGACATAACTCTGCCTTGTTTGTTCACTGAATTATTAGGAAGAACCATATAAATTCTCATACAGCACTTTTGAACTATTAGGATGCCAACAGGTCATTCAGCGCACTATATCTGCACTACTTCCATTTACAGGTATTTGGTCTTCAGCGTACAATTTCCCAAGTGCTCATCCATAGTGTTAAAAGAGTTTTAAAATTAAATTTTAATAATTTTACCTACCGCAGGATAGAAGCTGATTCCAGCCATTTAAACCTAATTTAGTTTTAATTTAGACATTCAGCATGGTAACGGAACCTTCTAGCCCATGAGCCTGTGATGCCCAAATATATCAATTAACCTAGAACCCTATATGTTTTGGAGGGTGGGAGAAATCCATGCAGACACGGGGAGAACTCCTTACAGAATTCGAACCCAGGTTGCTTGTGTTGTAATAGCGTCACGCTAACCGGTAACCATTGTGAGAGTATGTGTCTCCATTGTCTTCTCAGACAGCATGCACCAGGGAAATTATCCTGCTTTTACTGGTAGAAGTTGCCATCGTTTCCATTTCTGTTCTCTGTACCATCCTTCAGTGATTTAACTTTGTACTACTTGTATGTACAGTTGCTACACCTCCCATACTCGCGATGTTGATCATTAAAGAGAAGGCCAGCATACAGGAACTAGAAGAGCTTCAGGCCCTTTACCAGATTGGATCATAACGCAATTTGGAAATGTTTCATTTTACTTCTAATGTCACGAGTTAAACATCTGGGCTTCCTGCAAAACAGCATTCATCACTCGAGCTCCAGGAGATACCTCCTCATCCGTCAGGAAGGTGCAGCTGTGTCTACACTTCCTACAGAGGCTGAGGAGGGCAAATCCCCATCTTGATAACGTTTTACAGGAGCATAATTGAGGGCATCCTGTCTGGCTGCATCATTGTGTGGTATGCCAGCTACAATGCATCAGACAGGAAGTCAATATGCACAATGATACAAACAGCTGAGATCATTGGAGGGGGGGGGTCCTCCCTTCCTTCTTTTGATGACATTCACCAGGACCGTGGCTTAAATAGGGCTTAAAGAGCTATTGAGAACCTCTAGCGTCCAACCAACAGTATCTTTGACCCACTACCATCAGGAAGAAGGTGCAGAAGCGCTAAAATCAGGATGGCCAGGTTGGGAAATGACTCCTTCGTGTGGCTGTGAGATTGATGAATGATATCCTGAAACTTTGGTTCTAATAAATGGAACAATAAATTATTCCAAAATATTTAGATGTATTATTTTATATATTTACGTGTGTATGTAACTATTATCTGCTGTGTATTGAGTGTGTCTGCGGTGAGAACATGTTCAAAGAGTTCAAGAAGCAACAAGCCCTGCACACAAGTGAACTACAGCTTTTATTTACATCTGGGGGAATGCACAACACAAAGGATTCTGCGAGGCATAGGTAAGGTAAACAGCCATTGTCTTTTTTCCAGGGCAGGAGAAGCAAGTAGCAGAGGACACCTGTACAAAGTAGAGGGAAGAAGGTTTAGGGGAGACATTAGGGGTAGGTTTTTTTTTACACAGAGAGTTGTGGGTGCCAGGAATGCCTTGGTAGGGATGGTGGTGGAGGTTGGAACAATAGAGACTCATAGACAGGCACATGGATGAAAGGAAAATAGAGGGTTACAAGTGAGGAAGGGTTTAGTTTTTTTGGTAGGAATATATAAGTCAGCACAACATCAAGGGCCGAAGTGCCTGTACTGTGCTGTAGTGTTCTCTGTTCCATCATGGCAACTCCTAATTGTGATGCAAGGGCTAAACAAATGATACCTGCCACCCCCCTCTACAACAAGTAGGGATGACACACAGAATAGCAAAGGAACAATTTACAATTGATGAGACATGACAGTCTCTCCTGGGTATATACAATAGCCCCAACCCTTTATCAGGATACACCTTAGATTTACTTCTCCAGCATTGCTCACGGCTCGTAACCTGGAGTGGAGTGGGGCTCAGGGATTACCTCAAGGGGAAATAAAATTGATTTGGTCCTCATGTTTAAATTTATATTGAAGTTGGCTGGGGGTGAAGGTGAGGGGCTCAGGTGTGCCCACGTGACCTAAGGTGTAGCGGAGAACCAATTGTGTGGCAGCCTCACCTGTGGGTGGATCTAACCTTCATTGGCAGATGAGGTGACTTCTGAACTGTCCCTGCTGGAGAGATCAGATGACCTTCCATATTAAATGTGGTTTGGAAAAATGCTTTTTGGTCCGGTTGTACATGTATAGTCAGACGATTGATAAATGTGAACCTGAAAAGATGGGTCAATTATCTCAGGATAATTGGGAATAAGTAATGAACACTGGCCTATGCTGTGTAATGCTCAGATTACAGTATATGAATAAAAACATATGCAATTCTCCACTCACGGGATTTTAATCCTAACCAAATTAGCCTGCTTTTACTGGTAGAAGTTACTGAAGTTGTCATTTCTTCTCTTGAACATGACATGATTTTCTGTGCCATGGATTTTTTTTTTGTGGGTCATGTGCCCTACTGTTTTAAAACGATTGAAAAATTTAGACATATAACCCAGTAACTGGCCCTTTCAGCTCACGAGCCAGTGCTGTCCAATTACACTCAATTAACCTACAACCACCGTACGTTTTGAAGGGTGGGAGGAAAACCAGAGGGCCCAGAGGAAACCCACGCAGACACAGGGTGAACATACAAACTCCATACAGACAGCACCAGATTTGAAGTTGTAACAGCTACGCTAACTATGACGCCCTTGACACATTGATCAAGAAGAGATGGTCAGACTACAAGGTTAGCAATATCCTGAGATTTGAAAAGGAAGGAGATTGAAGTTGAGCGACGCCAATATTTTTATCTAAACCATTGCAGGAGCTGGGACACCCCTCCATGCACAACAACTGAAGTTGATAATACCAGTAGTACCTACCCTGCCAAACAAACATGGCGCCCTTTGCTCCATCCAGTGCTTGCTTGAGGGAGTCCCATGACTCGGCATCCACAGAGCTCTTGATTTATTGTCAGAGTGCATCACTCACAATCTGGAGATTCTTTCTTCCTCCAGGTGAATTGGTAGTGCAAATAAAACTGCACTCAACCTACACATGTAAAGCAATGTGAACAAACTGATTGTGGTAAATCACAATCAAATAAAAATTGCAGAAGTAAACCCTCAAATGAGTCCCTGACTGAGTTTGCCGTTGAGGAGTCTGATGGTGGAGGGGAAGCAGCTGATCCTGAACCTGGTGGCGCGAGTCTTGTGGCACCTATGTCTCTTCCCAGATGGCAGCAGCGAGAACAGAGCTTGAGCTGGGTGATAGGGATCCTTGATGATTGCTGCTGCTCTCTGATGGCAGTGTTCCCTGGAGATGTTCTTGATGGTGGGGAGGGTGACAGAGGTCCACCATTCTCTGAGAAAAGAAACCACCTCTTGATATCCAAAGACTCCCCTGTGACCCCTGACCTGCTGCATTGGAATACACCCATCTATAAATGAGCACAGTTTAGTCTCCTTATCATTTTATGATTCTTCAGGTTTTAAATGCCAAGGGAAGCAGGATATTGGAAGGGATGTGTTGGGTTTCAGAGGAGAAATGTCAGAAGGCAGGACAATGAAAATCTAGTCTTGACTCTAACATATCGAAGAGGTCAGCAAGGAAGAATGGGGAGCACGGTGGTGGGGGGGGGGGCATCATAACATCAGAGAGAAGAACAGAAGTATTCTGTAACTCTCTCAATGTTTACCCTGATTGGGTGATACCAGTCTCTCCCATCCCCAGTATATTAAGCTATCAACACACTGTCTGTGATTAGAACAATAGAGAAATGTGTGGCTGGTTTGAAGTCAGAATATCATCAGTCCTTGCCACTGATTTTTAAAATGCAAAATGCAGCCCAAATTCTTTTATTTGATGGGACAAACTCAGAGAGAGGGATGGCTGTTTCTGTCATGCACCCTCTAACCACTGGAGGATTAGACCACAGTATTGTTCTGTACATCTCCTTCCTGTGTACACAGAGGATATTGATGAGCAATATACCTCACTTTAGTATTCTTACATTTTTCAAAGCTTTTTTCCAGTCCCCTTCCTGTCCCTTCACTGTGCGGACCTGTTAAACAGCTGGGAGGATAGATGGATGGGAAAGTTACTAACCAATGTGGATCTGCACATTCGTACTTAACCACAGGGTTCACTGCTGGAAAAGACATTTGGGTCATCCTTCCTCAATCTTCCCAACTATCAATCACTCCTCAATCTCTTCATTAGACTTCCTTAATCTCCCTGTCCATTAAACCCTACTCAATCTCCCATCCATTAAACCACTCTCCAATCTCCTCGTCTGTCGTACCTCTCTCAACCTCCCCATCCATTAAACTCTCCTCAATCACCCTATCCTCAATTGCCCTATCCTCAAGGACCCCTTCCACCCAGGCCAGGTCCTCTTCACTCTGCTACCATTGGAGAAAAAGGTACAGGAGCCTAAAGACGAGCCCTCAGCAGCACAAGGACAGCTTCTTCCCCCTCTGCCATCAGACTCCTTAATGAACAATGAACTACAGACACTGCCTTACTTTGTCTTTTACTTGCACTATTTTTATTTATTTTTGTAATTTATATAAATGCTGCTGCAAAACAACAAATTTCATGACATGTTCATGGCAATAAATTCTGGTGCTGAAATTTGCAACAGATGACATTCATAACCTCTTAAAAAAGTTTCCCCTTTCAATTTCCCAATTCTGATTAAAAAGTCATCCACCAAGAAATAGGACTCCGGGCCTTTGCACTGTTACCGCATCTTGGATCATGAAAGTTGTCTGCGGTGTGTGTGAAAAACACATACAAATATTTCAGTAACTCAGCCGGTCTTGCAACATCCATAGGAGGTAAAGATAGATTATTGACATTTTGGGCCTGAGCCCTTCTTCAAGGTATAAGCAAAAAGTTGGCATGTGTCTTAATTAAGGACAAATTAGAGAGAGGGGGGGAAAGAATGGGAGGGGGAGGAATCCAGACCAACAGACAAAAGGTGTTAATTGGATATGAAGAAAGGAAAGAATTGATTTTGGCTCTGTGAAAGGAGACAAAGAGAAAAGGAAAGAGAGTGAGAGACAGAAATAAGGGAAGGAAAGAGTAAAAACATAAAGCTTGAGAAACTCAGCAGGTCCCACACCGTGAGTAATGAGTTCTCACTATGTCATCATGGGTTACCTTTGGGTGCTCCGATTTCCTCCCACCATTCGAAATGTTCCGGGGTTGTAGGTCATTTGGGTGTAATCGGGCAGCACGGATTTATGGGGCGAAAGGGCCTATTACCATGGTGTACTTCTAAAAAAAATCTAAATCAAAGATAAAGTATCTTTGCAATATGACAAGTATCTTTGGTATAAAAAGAACACTGTTTAACCTGCTGAGTTACTCCAGCATTGTTTTAACTTCAAACACGGTGTCTGCAGACTTTTGAGTTTTACTATTAGAGAGGACATGGGGTGGGGGGGGGGGGGGGATATAAAGATCAGAATCAATTGTCATGGACAAGTCATGAAATTTGGTGTTTTATGGCAGCATCATGGGGCAAACATTCATCTTACAACATTCCTATAAATAAAATTAAAAAAAAAAAATAATAGTGCACCAAAAGTAAGGCAGGGTCCATGGTTCATTGATCATTCAGGAATCTTGATGGCAGAGGGGAAGAAGCCGTCCTTGTGCCGCTGAGTGCTCGTCTTCAGGCTCCTGTACCTTTTGGATGGGGGATCTTGTGCAAAATACAGAAGTGCTGCAGAAACCCCAGCAACAGCCATGGAGAATAAAAGACAGAGTTTAAGCCTGAGTCCTACTAAAAATGGGATCTTGCTGTGCCACCCTCCTTGACAGCAGCCCTTATCACGAATCGCCGGCAGAGGGAGCAGCCCCAGGCAGCGCCGGCCCGAGGCGCGCACGCCGCGGCTCTGACGGAATACGCACGCCCATGACGTCACGCGCTGGTGAACGCCGCCGGAGTTGCGCGGTTGAACGTGGAGAGCAGAGTGCGGAGCTGCTGGTTGGGGGGGAGGGAGTGTGAGCCATTGTTGCGGAAGGGAAGTCACCGTTCGATCACCGACTGAAAGCCCGTTTAGTTCTATCCGATTCTCCGGGAACGGGGAAAGGAAAAGCAGTGGCTGCCCGCCAACCCACTTGCCCGCATCGCTCATGGCAGCGAGCTGCGTCCCCCGGCTATCGGTCCGATGTTCCCGTGAGTATCCGATTTCCGGTTCCGCCGGACAAACGTTCCCACCCTCTGCTTCCATAGAACCCTGCAATGGGCAATTTATGTTGCCTTGTCAGTGATTCCACAGTGAAATAAATAATCTTTCCTGTGCATTATATATTAACTGCAGTAACGAAGCTCAATCTTTGGCTTTGTATTCCAGACTTGAGGACATTTTTTTTCCTGCTGCAATTCATAAATTAATATTGTCCTTGTTCCTTACTGGCGGATCTCTCTTTGGATCTTTGCCCTCTGCAATGTGATTTATTCTGCTGTACTTATGAATGGGCCCACTCGCTGACTAATAAGCAGAATGAACCATTCCAATGTTTCTTTGTACATGAATCTGAACTCAGTTTGTCTTTGTACTTGGTACAGACGACCTCTGCACTACAACCATTTAAAAATTTGCCTGTGTATTGGTGGTCCTTTGGTTCGAAGAAGACACGTTGTTATGCAGTTCATCTGTGGACACTATTAGTGAATATGCAGTCCCAGTCTGGAAGCGCAGAGTCGAGCACAGTGGGGGGCACTGGAAGCCTGTTTGTGTAATAACTCTAGCTTCTGCTTTGTGACACCGTTCACAGTTTCCCATCAGTCTTTGGCAGCGCCTGGTGTAGGCTTCATAGCACAGGGCTCGCCAGTGGGATCTGTCAGCAGCTGCAGCTTCTAGTCCTTTTGGTAGGATGTCACAGTAACGTAGGGCTTCCTTCACAGCATCTTTATAGCGCTGGCGTGGACGACCTTGAGGTCTCCTTTTGGTCTTCAATTCACTGTAGAGCAGCTGGCGAGGCAGATGGAGGTTGTCCATTCTGATGACGTGTCCCACCCACCGCATCTGGGCTCTGATGATCAGGGACTCAATGCTGGTGGACTTAACGCGACCCAAAACCTCCCGGCTGGAGACACAGTCTTCCCAACAGATGCTCAGGATGGAACAGAGAGGACAGTTGTTTGATGTGACATCGGAACAGAGTCCAGGTCTCACATCCATATAGGAGAGAATGGATGACCACAGCTTGGTTGATGTTGTGTTGATTGAGCGCTCTGGTATGCTGCCTCCCCTGCCTTGCTGATCCTGGAGTCAATTTCTTTGTCCAAAGACCCATCGCTCGAGATGATGATCCTCAAATATTTGAAGCTGTTTACATTTGTCAGCTGGGTGTTAGCATCAATGATTTTTGGCTCTGTGGTGTTGGTGTTTGGCATGGACTGATGGAGTACTTCAGTCTTGTTTAGGTTGATGGGTCAGGCCAATGAATATTGCAGTGTCTGCATGACTGAAGATCGTGTTAGTGATGCACAGGTACACTTACTTAGAAGCAGCAGGCCATTACATTTTGGTTTTCCCACTCCGTGTCTCCCAAGGATTCTGTCCCATTTGTCGCTATCTATCCCCACCCTAGTGTTGAAGCCGCCCAAGGTGGCGAGTTTGTCGCTGGCGGGGGTTGTTCAAATAGTCTGGTCCAGATCCTCATAGAAACTTTCCGGGTCTTTGTCTGAACTCATGAGAGTTGGTGCATAGACACTGACGATGGTGATACGCCGGGACTTAATGAGAGGAAAGTAGAACCTCATTGATTCCAGTGGGTAGGGTAAGAATGTTCTTCAGCAGGGCAGTTTTGATTGCAAAATTGACTCCGTGGATCCAGTTGTCAGCTTTCCTTTCCAAAAGAACAGGTATCCACTTGCTGCTTCCTGTAATGAACCCTCATCTGCAAGCTTGGTCTCACTGAGTGCAGCTTTGTCAATGTGCTAATAGCAAAGTTCAGCTGCATGAATGCTGCTCATCTTTCAGGCCTTGCCACCTTGACTCTATCCATCAAGTTCCATGCTCCAAAAATGAGTTTTCTTTGATTTATTTTTCTTGTATGTCGACCGCTAAAGAGATGATCTGTCAGCTGCAGTTAGCTAGCCAGATGCGGTTGTGGGGCAGGTAATGTTTGGGTACCTGTTCCTACCCCCTCCCTCATGTGAAGGTGGGCTGTGCTGTCCTAAAAAAAGGACTGCCCAGTCACACTGAATGCTGCTGGACATCTCTGCTGCCCTGGGTACGGAGATGAACAACCGCTGGTCCAAAGGCTGCCTATGTGCAGGTTTGTGGCTACAACTGCCAGTGGCCATCCCCACCTAATGCTTCGCCACTCCCCCATCGCCACAGGACTGAATGAGTTTGGTTAACTGGGATAGATCGAACAACAGAAACCCGTGTGTAATGGAGTTTTAAATGGAACAGCCGTTACACAGGGGCGATTCTACTCTTTCGGCCAAAGAGACCTTGATCCAACTGGTATGGCTGGAGACCTCTTTTGCTGCAGTGGATGTCTAAGTGTCTTGTCATGCTCTTTGTGCTCCACAATGCCTGCTGGGCCTACCTTCTTGACTGTTGGACCATTAATTGGTCTCCTCCGCTCAATCCACCAGGGTCAAGCTTTACAAGCTGGGGTAGAAGACCCGTCAGTACCCTCACCTGTAATCCGTCTCGGCAGACGGACTAAAATTTGTCTGTAATGAATTCACAAACCTCTACTATTATATCTGCTTCCACTTTTACTTCTGGTCACCTGTTCTAGGTATCTACCTTTCCCTATGTAAAATAAAACCCTGCATTTCTCCTTTACAAGATTCTGAGAGGCATAGATAAGGTGGACAGCCAATACCTTTTCCCGGGGGCAGGAATAAGAAGCACCAGAGGACATCTGTATAAAGTGAAGGGAGGAAAGTTTATGGGAGATGTCAGGGGTAAGAATTTTACACAGGGACTTGAGGGTGCCTGGAATGAATTGCCAGGGGTGGTGGTAGAGGCTGAAAAATTAAGGTCATCTAAGAGACTCTTAGACAGGTACTTGGATGAAAGAAAAATAGAGGTTTTGGGGGTTTATTTTTTTTTGGTAGGAATATGTAGGTCAGTACAATACTGAGGGTCTAAGGGCCTGTACTTTGCTGTAGTGTTCTATGTTTAAACTCTCCCCACCCTCATCTCACCTGAAATGCATGCTCTCTAGTTTTTGATATTTTATCCTGGGAAAAGATTCTACCTCATCAATGCCTCTTGTAACTATAAATTTCTATCAGATCTTCTTTCTGCCACCAGCGATCTGGAGAAAATGGCCGAAGTGTGCCAAACATTTTCCTCATGGCTTGTAGTTTCTAATCCAGGCGGCACCTTGATAATCTTTTCTGTACCTTTTTACAAAGCCTCCACATACTTGCAGTCATAGGGGTCATCAGAATTGCTCAAATACTCCCAAGAATTGGGCCTCCAAAAGAGAATTAGGCAAAAACGTTGAGGCAATTTGTATGGGAAAGGAGTGAGGAAATGCAGGCATCTCTTTAGGAGCATGTGATGCGTTCATGAAGCTATGCAAGCCAGCAAAACTAATTTCAGATTTCTTGTTAGAGTACATACATTTCATTCTAAATGACAATAATGGAACCTTTACTTGCAGATGAGGCAAAATGACCACTTATTGGTACTGCAAAACAAAAACCACACAGCATACACATGTAAACTATTAAATAAATGTCAACTAACTGTGAAATACAGAGAGGAAATAAAAATCAATAAAATGCACAAGTAAGTGAATGGCTCTGTGATTGAGTTTGTTGTCGAGGAGTCTAGTGGTGGAGGGGTAGCAGCTGTTCTTGAACATGATGGTGCGAATTTTGTAGCAGCTCTACCTCTTTCCTGATGGTTGCAGCAAGAACAAAGCGTGTGTTGTGTGATGTGGATCCTTGATGATCGCTGCTGCTAATGGAGCAATGACCCAAGTTCACTGTGACTTCCAATGTTGTCAGTGTAGTTTGCATATTCTCCTTGTAACTATGTGGCTTTCCCTTCCCACATTAGTGCAGGTCAATCATTTATTTGCCCCTTGTTTGTCAGCAAACAGTAGAATCTGGTGGAGAATAAACTGGGATGAGTCTAAATGAATACATGGTGGCCGGCACGGACTCAGCCGGCCGAGGCCCTGTTTCAGTGCTTCATCATACGATATTGATTGCTTCCTTTCAGGCTTTCTCTCGATGTCTGCAGCCTCCCGCCTCTCCAACGCAGAGCTGCTTCAGAAGCGCAGCAAGCTCTTTGATCAGGAGAAGGCCAGGCAGCAAGCCTTGGTGCCACGGATCGAGAAGATCGAAGTTAGACATGTGGGGGTGCCTGAACCGGGAGCGGTGTTAATCATGAACAAGGGCCTGTCAACCCCCTATAACTGTGCCATGCGTAAGTAGCTAGTTGATCTTGCATCTGTTATTGAGATAAGAAGTTGCCTTGGTCACCCTGAACATAGAACATTACAGCATAGTACAGCCCACAATGTTGTGCCAACCTATATAAACCTACTCAACAATCTAAACCTTCCCTACCTCACACCCATAATTCTTATTTTTCTTGCATCCATGTGTCAGAAGGTGTATGACCTAAAATCTTGCTGATCTCCACCTTGTGATGTTATCAGTAATTCTTAAAAGTGGTGCATAAGAACAAGGGCAGGAGTAGGCCATCTGACCTGTCGAGCTTGCTCCACCATTCAATTAGATCATGGCTGAACTGATGATCGGCTCATCTCCACATACCTGCCTATTCTCCAGATCCTGAATTCCCCAGATCCTGAATTCCCCAGATCCTGAATTCCCCAGATCCTGAATTCCCCAGATCCTGAATTCCCCAGATCCTGAATTCCCCAGATCCTGAATTCCCCAGATCCTTGAATTCCCCATATCCCTGAATTCCCCAACTATGTAAAATCTATCCACAGAAAGGGATGGTCAGATTACAGTCTTGTGGACAGATGAGACCAAGATTAACCTGTATCACAGTGATGGCAAGAGCAAAATATGGAGGTGTAAAGGAACTGCCCAAGGTCCTAAGCATACCTCCTTTGCTACGGTTTGTATCTTGCAGTGTAGCCTCTGTATTTCTGTTCATGAAGGTGGACAGTAGCCAATGACATTTCCACAACTGCCTCCTTAAGAGAGTTTCTGATATGTCGGACATATGTTTAGGGATTTTCCTTCATTATGATGAGAATTCTTCTGTCATGAGCAGTTGTGGCCTTCCTTGGAATACCGGTCCCTTTGCAATTGCTGAACTCACCAGTGTGCTCCTTCTTAACGATGTTTCAACCTGTTGATTTTGGTAATCCTAAGGTTTGGGCAATGCCTCTTGTTTCATTTTTGAATTTTTAGCATCATAAGGGGTTCTTTGACTTTCATTGGCCCCAAAATCATCCTCACGTTCAAAAAATGTCACCTACAGATTCCATAGGTGATCAACAGCTAAGCAGCAAGCCTAGCTTCCTTATACCTGCACCAATGAAGCAATTAAACATACCTGAGTACTCACAAACACCTATGAAGCCAAATGTCCCAAACATTATGGTGCCCTGAAATGGATGAACTATGTATAAAAAGTGCTGTAATTTCTACTTGGTCAAACCAAAATGTATATAAATAACCTTGAATAAAATTTGAAATGTGCACTTTAATGACATGTGAATAGTTTGATTACAAATGTAAATCTGTGGAGCACAGGGGCAAATAAAGGAAAAAGGGACCTTTGTCCCAAACATTATAGCGGCCACTGTATATACTGAGGTCGCTTCCATTGCTTTGATGAGCAGTAAATTCCATAGATTCATCACCCTCTGGAAAAACCAGTTCTTCATCTCTGTACTAAATCTATTCCCCTGAATCTTGAGGCTTTATCCCCTAGTTCTAGTCTTCCCCACCAATAGTCTATTGTATCTCTGCCTTTCTTAATTTTATGTTTCTATAAGATCCCTTCTCACTCTTCTAAATTCCTGCATGTACAGTCCCAGTTGCCTCAATCTCTCCTTATGAGCCAACCCCCTCATCTCAGGAATCAACCTGGTAGTGAGCAAACAATCTGAATTGGTAGTAAAGAGAGGGAGATAAGATGGCTGGTCCTTTGGAGCAATGGCATGGGCTCTGCTTTTGAAAAGACCGACAGAGCTTTAGTGGAAATGAAAGGCTACCTTAAGTGGGGAAAGCTTAGAGCAACGGTGAGCAGCAGTGTGTGGGTCATCTGGTGAATGGAGGGTAAGTGTACTGAGTGGTCCCACTGGAACTCCCATTGCTTTGGAATAGTGAGGCATGAAGTTGAGCTGTGATGGGAGAAAGAAGCCTGGAGTAAAAATAGGAGAATGGTTGGGGTGGGCTACCTGACCCCACAAGCTTGCCTTGCCATTCAACGTGATCTCAGCTGATCCACTCCTATCATGGCATGATAACAGGCCCTTCAGGCCAACTCATCAGTGTTGACAGAGTCGCCCACTGCATTGCCTGCTCTAGCCCATATCCTCCTAACGCTTTCCAATCCACATACCTATCCAAATGTCTTGCAAACATTGTAATGGTACCCACATCTACCACTTCCTATGACTGGTTGCTCTATATACCAAACTATCCTCAGTGTAGAAAAACCCTTCCTTTCTCACTTCTATTCCCTCTTGTTTTTGGCTCCTCTGTCTAGGGAAAAGGCTGACTATTTTCTTTTGTATGCCCACCTCATGATTTTACAAATCTTTGAAGGCTTCCTACTTTCTGAGGGTAAAAGTCCCAGCCTATCCAGTTCTCTTTATAACCAAGGCCTCCTGTCCTGGTAAAATCCTGGTGAATCTTTTCTGCCCCCCTTTCCAGGTTTGTGACATCCTTCCTATAGTTTGGCAACTAGAACTGCACACAATTCTGTGCAGTTCAACATTTCCCTCAATTCATATATCTTTAAAAAAAAACTTGTATACTAAAGTATCCTGTATAAACCTCCATTGTAAATAATCTGAGAGATTTGTTTCCCTCTGTTGAGAAGATTTCCTACTTTTCCACTGAAGAGTAGGTGAGATTAAAAAAACTAGAGGATGTGGGTTAAGGGTGAAAGGGGTAAAGTTTAAAGGAAATATTGGTGGGAACCTCTTCAAGCAGAGTGTGTGGATCAAGCTAGCAGCTGAATTGGAACTCGATTTTGACATTTAAGAAAAATTTGGACAGTACATCAATGGGAGGGGTATGGAGGGATATGGGAGGGGTATGGAGGGATATGGTCCTGGTGCAGATTAGTGGGACAAGGCAGAATAATAGTTTGGCACAGATGAGAAGGACGTATTTGTTGTAGTGTCCTATGGTTCTAAGCATATGGTGAAGAAGATTGGATTGTCTGAACGTCAGGTCGTTAAACACAGGCTACGTGCTGTCAAATTGAAAGTGAAGTGTATCAGGAGGTTTGAGGTTTCAATCAATGAGTGTGGAAGACAAAGACTTGATAATTGCCCTTTGTTATGTTCTAGCAGCTTGCCTGGAATGTGGCACAGCATTTTGTTTTTGTCATCACTCCAGTGAAGCTTCTTGTTCATAGATCTTTCTGACTTGTCATATCTAGTCACCAAGCTGGAAAAGGTGTAGAGAGGATTCACCAGCCCTTTTGGCTCTGAAAAGCCGTGCTGTTGTCATAGACACAAACGGTCTCTAGAAGCCAGCTTGCTTGTTCACACAGAACCAACAAAAAAAAGCTGGCCCAATGAGTCAAATGTGCTCCACTGCTGAGACTACCTACCTAGGTGAATTGAAGATGGATACGTCTTTCCCCCTTCCCCGCCCCCCCCCCCCCCCCCCCCCCCACACAACATCCACCTTGCGATTCTTTCACACAGTGCTGGAAAGGTGGATAAAATCCAGCTTTTGAGCTCTGTAAAAGGGGCTACCAGGATGTGGCTGGGCTAGAGGGTTTGATTTATAGGGACTTGGACAGGCTGGGTCTTTGCTCCCTGGAGGCTGAATAGGCTGTTGTAAAAACACAATGCTGGAGAAACTCACCAGGTTGAATGGTGTACTTTTTATTGCAAAGATAAAGATACAAAACCAATGTTTCAGGCTAGAGCCTTTCATCAAGGTATGAAAAAATGTCAGCAGATTCCCAAACAAAATGGTGAGCGGGAGGGGCAGGGGGAGGAGCACTGTTCCACAGGCTGTGGAGTCTGTGCTCCTTCCTTTGGGACTGTGTTCCTCCCCATCCTCCTCCCCCCCCCCACCCCACACACCATTTTGTTTGAGTACCTGCCTACATTTTTGTCATACCTTGACTGAGGGGCTCAGACCTGAATCATTGTTATTGTATCTTTATCTTCACTTTGTAGAGCACACTGTTTGACCTGCTAAGTTTCTCCAGCATTGTGTTTATACTTCAAGCACCGTGACTGCAGACTTTCATATTTTATTTCTGGAGGTGGGTGGGGGGGGGTCCCTTGTCTTTCTTTTTAAAATACTTTTATTGATTTTAATAAAAAACTTCGAGAAGTAGAGGGTGTAAGTTTAAGGTGAGAGGGATAAGATTTATGAGAGAGTTGAGGAGCACCTTAGTCACTCAGAGGGCAGTCCATATCTGGAACAAGCTGGCAGAAGAATTGGATCGATTTACAATGTTGAAAATACATTTGGACAGATAGAGAGGATTTTGAAGGAAATGGAGGCAAATGAAACTAGCCCAGGTTGCCAACTTAGATGGCAAGTTAAATTTAATTTTTGTTTTCACAGCATGAAAGAAGCTTATTCTGGCCATTTACACCTGTGTCACCCAATTACACCTATTTTTAACTTTGTAACCTCATACATTTTGGAGAGTGGGAGGAAACCGGAGCACCCAGAGGAAACCCACGCAGACAAAGGGAGAACTCCTTTAACAGAAAGTGCTAGATTTGAACTCGAGTTGCTGGCGTTACAGCATTGCGATAACTGTGTCACTGTTCCATGCTGTGTAGCTCTATGACTTCATGAGCCTGATTGTATTGTGAACATGACGTTCTGTGTTCTAATTCTGTATCTATCTGATTTTTGCTCCTGTCTGCAGATATCAGCAACTGGTGTGTCAGGCGATCCATACTTGCACTTGTTGATGGAGAGATCTGGGACATGTATAAACCCCTGGAAAAATCCTGTGACATTCAGTTCCTCACCTTCACAGATGAGAACCCAGAAGATGTGAACCAGGTAAAGGCCCTCTGATATTCCATTTAGGAGCCGAGGGTGAGAGACGTACTCTATTAGATGGCAATTAGGGGAGCAGTTGGAGGGGGTAGTGTTGGAAAGGAGTCCAAGGGAGAAATGGGGTGTGGGGGGTGGGGGGGCAGATTAGAAGGTCATTGTGTCTCCTGCAAATGTCTGATTGCTGGGATTATGGTAAAGGTAAAAGATAATTCAATTGAAATGTTACATACATGAAATTCTTTAACTTTTGTCCAGCACCCCTCACAGAAACCTACAGTACCTGGTGTTCCTAGACCAGTCCTGTGTCTGGTTACTTTCTGAGATCCCAGGTGTATTCAGGCAATTGTGTGGGAACAGGATTGAACCTGGAACCAAAGAAATAGGAGCAGGAGTCATTCAGCTCTGACCCAACTCTACTGTTCAATAATGATCTTGTACCTCTATGCCACTTTCCTGCATTATCTCTCTCTATCCCAGGGATGGCACAGCTGTGGCTCTCAAGCCACATGTGGCTCTTTGACATATAATGTGTGGCTCATGGAACTTTGTTGCCTGAGACAGGAATTGTACGAGCCGGTGCTCACTATGGTAGTTTTAATGGAAAATATTTGGTATGTATAATATGTACTGATAATAGTTGATACTGTGTGAAAGTTGACCGCCCCCCCCCACCCACCCCATTTTTGATTCTGGCCGCCATCCCATCTGAACTCCCAATGCCCCGTACGACACAAGTACTTACCACGGTCAAAAGTAGAATGCATGTAATAGTCAACCCCCTAAATTTTACCCTAAAAATTGGTCCACAAAATTTGACTATTAAAGGAATATATACGGTATATGTACTTTATCATTATTGAAACAAATATAGATTAGCAGTTTAAAAACTACATATACATAATAATATTTATTCATATATGTATAAATATATACATTTTTTAAAACAAAATGTACACGTGAGAGTAAAAACATGTATGTAATTTTTTTCACGACTCTCAAACATCTGAAGTTTATTGTATGTTGTTCTTGTGTTAAGCAAGTTTGGCCATCCCTGCCCTATCCCATAATTCCTCTAATATCTGGAAATTTATTCACCTCTGTTTTGAATGCAATCATTGACCAAGCCTCCACATCCCTCTGGGCTAGAGAATTTCAAAGATTCACCATCCTTCTATTTCATTTTTTGAATCTGTGTCCTCCATTTTTTTTTAAGGCTCCCAAGGGAGAGGATGGGGAGGAATCTCTCTCTCTCTCTCTCTCTCTCTCTCTCTCTCTCTCTCTCTCTCTCTCTCTCTCTCTCTCTCTCTCTCTCTCTCTCTCTCTCTCTCTCTCTCTCTCTCTCTCTCTCCCTCCCTCCCTCCCTCCCTCCCTCCCTCCCTCCCTCGCTCTCTCGCTTGCTCGCTCGCTCGCTCTCGGAATGTGTATTTCAATGAGGTAATCTTTCCTTCTGGAGAATACAGGCTCAGGATGCCTATCCTCATGTGTGATTGAGCTGCCATTCTATGGTTCCAGCCTGCTGAAGCTTTGATGCTTTCCCTCTGCAGCAAGTGATTTCCTAATTAGTGAAGGAGACCTGTGCCTAAAGAGGTTGTAAGCCTGGTGTGTTCAACTCCCAGAAGAGAGGGTGAGGTGCTTGCTCAGTTAAAATGATAATTTCTTCTCATTACCAAACAATTATGACTTGCAACTTCCTGAGGGACTTGACAAAACGGAATGAACATTGTGAACTGACAGTAGAGTACAGTGTGGAAACAGGCCTTTCGGCCCATGCCAATCAAATGTCCAACTCCTACTATTCCTGCCTGCGTTTGGTCTATATTCCTCCTATTCTATTCATGTATCCGTCCAGTTTTTTCTCTCAAACATTGCAATAGCATGTGCCTCAACCACCTCCAGCAGCCCACTCCTTATACTCACAACCCTCTCTGCTTTTTTTTTAAAAAAAGCTATCCCTCAGGTTTCTGTTAAATCTCTCTCCTTTCCCCCCCCCCACCTCCATCTTAAACCTGCATCCTCTGGTTACCCACTCCCTTACTCTGGGCAAGACTCTCTGGGTTCACCTGATCTATTCCTCTCATTATTTTTATATTTGATTTACAAAGAGGAGAAAGTGAATGATTTGAAATGGGTTTCTTTCACATTCCCCTCTAACTTTTTATAATTTTTCTTTAGAGATGCCGCATAATAACGGACCTTTCTAGCCCATGAGCCCTTGCCACCTAAATACACCCAATTAACCTTTTAATTCGTATGCCTTTGGAAGGTGGGAGGAAACAGGAGTACCCAGAGGAAGCCCACACAGATTGTACAAATTCCTTATAGACAGTGCCAGATTCAAACCTGGATTTCTGCCACTGAAATCGTGTGGCACCAACCCCTGTGCTAATTAAGGGATAATCTTTTACTCAACAACAAACTGCTAGAGGAACTCTGGGCTAGACAGCATCTGTGAAGGGAAAGAGACATTTCAGGTTGCAACTCTTGATGTAGGGCCTCACTCCAAATGCCAGCCCTCCACAGATGCTGCCTGACCTGTTATTTCTCCAACAACTCCCTTTGCTCTTAATTCAAGCATCTGCGCTTCTCTCGTCTCTGTTAACCTTTTGGTCACGGTGCACTGTTTTAACGCAGGCATATTGGCGATCATGTGCCATGATGATGGGATATGTCCTTGAAACAGCGTTTAAAGATGAATACACTGTCGAACTCATCCAAGCACCAGAAGTGCCAGGTCTGCTTATCTTTTCCCTTGATGGAAGTGCAACCGATGTGTAAAGGGTGTTGTTTGTGGAAGGGGCAACACACCCATAGGGAATTTAAAACAAAATGTTGGAGGAACTCAGTGGGTCAGGCACATCTGCGGAGGAAAATAAACAGTCGACGTTTTGTGCCGAGACCCTTTGTCTGATCTGGCAAAGTAGAGGGGAGTTTGCTAGCATAAAGAGATGTTGGGTGTGGGGGGGGGGGGTGGGTGCAGGGAGGGGAGGTAAGATAAAATCTGGCAAATGATAGGTGGATTCAGGCAGTGTCAGTGCTAAGAAGGGGCATTCGTGGGAATTGCTCCCCCAAACTAGGTATTATGAACTCTCCATCCACGCTAGGGTGGCCAGACATACAGTTTTAGGCGGGTCAGTTTGGCTGTTCCATTTATGGCATTTTGATGTCTATAGGCATCTTGCACGCACATAATAGTGCCAGCTGGTGCATACACAGTAGATTGGAGTTCTGGGCCTAGCGTCACTTCCATGGGTAGGAAGGAGAGCTGACATGGTAAATGCCACCCTTCTCCCCCCTCCGTCCAACTGAGTGAGTTTTTGAACCACTGTTTACCCTAATGCCCCCTGCTAAGACCTGTTCTGGTGGCGAACCTGGATCCAGGTGAGGTAGGGTTGATGGGACAGATTGTGTCAGGGGGAAATTGCTATAATGTTGAACCTCACCCCCATAACCCTCTTTTTCTTAAAGGAAGATTATAAGTGGAACAAAATGAGAGAAGGGTCATGGGCAGCTGGGAACAGAGAGGAGAGGAGATCAAAAGGGAGGAGTGTATAGGTGATGGATGGAGTAGATGGGGCCAGTGAAGGAAACTAGATTTTTGGGTACTTGGGGTGGGGCTTGGAAAGAATGGGGTGTGTGAGAAGACCTTGTTGGATCAGGAGGAGAGAGAAAAAAGGCCTGAACTGGGAGTGTGTTATCTGAAACTGGAGAAATCAATGTTCATGCCATAAATGCATAAAAGTGGTGGAGAAGCTCAGCAGGTCTTGCAGTATCCGTAGGAGGCAAAATATATATATCCACTGTTTTAGGCCTGAACCCTTCATGAAGGTATGAGCAAAAAGCAGGCAGGCAGGAAGGGTGAGGAGGGATGAAGGAGCGGGGGAGAAGTACAGGCCAACAGCCACAAAGCCATAGGGCAGGAGAGAAAATGTGAGACTTGATTAGGGGAAGGGGATAGCTGTGAATGCAGAGCTGGAAGGAGAGAGGACTGGGAAAGTGAGAGAGAAGGAGACAATAGTTGAGGAGCTGAAAGAAAGGAAACAAAGGGAAAGAGAGAGATGGGAGGAAGGGGATGGGGGAGGGGGGTGCTATCTGGAGGTCAGATTTAATGCCACCTGGTTGGAGAGTCCCCAGATGGAATATGTGGTGTTTTTCCTCCAGTTTGCAAGTAGTCTCAGTCTGGCTGTACATGAGATCATGGGCAGACGTTTTGGCATCGGAATGGGGAGGGGAATTGAAATGAGTTGTCACTGGGAGATCCCTACTTTTACAGCGGACAGAGCAAAGGTTCTGAACAGTGCGATCTCCCAGTCTGCGTCCATTCTGTCTGATGTAGAGGAGGCCACAGCATGAATTCCAGATGAAGTAGGTGACCCCTACAGATTCACAAGTGAAGTGTTGTTTCACTTGGAATAAATTCTGAGAGCTCTCGTCTGGCTTCAGCAAGGTAGAGGTTAGAGCCCAGTGCGCCAGGTGATAGCAGCACCACACTTGTCTGCTTGTTTTAGAACGAAATTGGGATTGGTGCGGAGAGAGTGGATATAAATTCTGAGAGCTGTTGGGGGTTGCTCCTCTAGACTGAATTGGGCTTTGCCCTGGCAGAGGAGGAAACTGAGGACAGCAGTGGGAAAGGGGAATGAAATCCTTTGCATCTGTGAGCTTGAGATGATCTGGCCCAAGGAGGTGGATAGGAGAGGGAAAGGCATCAGGGTCAGCGCCAAGGCGAGGGCATTCATGGGCATTGCACCCCCAAGCAAGGTGCTGTGCCCCCCATACACTCATGGCCATTACCATCAGACCCGCCCCCGCTCGCTTCATGAATGTGCGTCAAGCGTTGTCGGCATCTATTTGACGCACGCTAGTGACGCTTCACGCAATAAAAGCAGTGCTTTTGTCTGCTATGTTGGAGAGATAGAAGACGTCAACGCTCGTTTGGTAGGTAGGTACAGCACCAACCCCCAACCCCACCCCATCTGAGCGAGTTTACAAATGTTGGTCTGTGCACACCCCAGTTACCCTAATATCCCCCTCTAACTCTTGTTCTGGCAACGACCCTGAAAGGGATAGAGGTGCTGATGGGATGAAATGAGTGGAGGTTGAGGGAGGCCAGTGGGGTCCACTTGGGCTGAGTGTTCAAAAAATAGGAAGCCGTGCACCCTGATGGTGTTTGGAACTACAGGTTATAAGGTGCTTGATTTCAGAAGAGATGCCTGGGAGAGGACTGAAGGAGTCTTGTGGTCCTTGGGTTCCTGTGGTGGAAAGTCAGTTTTGATCACTGGCCCAATAGATACTGTGGAGCTGGAGCAAGGATCCCATTTCCAATGGCATCAGATGAGTAGTTGATGGGAATGAGGTGTACAGGTTGCAGGAAACAAATAGAGGGAAGAATGAGGTGAGCTCTGTGAGCTTGCAGTGATTTAATCAGCCAAATGCCTATCATTGTCAAGGAAATATGGCACACTGGAGCCTGTTGCAAGCAGAATAGAGGAAAGCACTCATCTCGTCCTCACCACTGGGAAACAGGTGGTTGAGATCTGGAACTCAGTGCAGAAGAGGTGGTGAAATCAGATCTAATCACTACGTCTAAGGGACATTTAGACAAACAGGAAAAGCAAAGTAGGACTCAGTTCTCCTGTGGGCAATTATGTATAGATGGACAGAAGTGTTGGCATGGTCGTGTTGGGCTGTAGAGCCTGTCTCTGTGATGCACAACTTTATGACTACATCTCTCTTTGTAGTGATCGGTGGAGCTTTCTGTTACGATGTGATATTGGATGGCCGATTGGATGATTGGACACCTTCAGTGGTGAGTCACACCTTCATGCTCAGAGATTCTCAAACATAACTCGTGCGGTATAAGTTCAAGCTTATGGTACTGTGAGAAAGATTCTTCCAAGAGCGGTTTAGCAAGTCACTTTGAACTTTCATACAGCCACTTAAAGCAGCAGGGCATAAGGATAATTCTAGAGCAGAGAGTGACAGTGCCAGTGAGAAAGATCAATTGGTCTGTAAGTAGGGCATGAACTGCTGTAGGGTTCATTCAGGCGTCCGAAGGCTTCACAGAAGAAACCGTCTTTAATGTTGTTGGTGCGTGATTTCCCACGTGTGAGCCTTCTCCCTGATGGGAGGAGGTAGAAGAGAGGCCAACTCGTGTGAAGAACTTTGATCAGACCAGAGAACTTCTGTCCATCTGAGCATTGATCTGGGATCTTCCCAGTCAGTATTTCATGGCAGGAATGTAGTTGAGAGTGGACCCTCTGAGCTCCCTCCGTCCAGGTCATGTTGCACTTGAGCTGATGGCTTTGCAGAAACATAGAGATGGTTGAAATGTTGCACAGCCCTGGTGCAATGGGACTATTTCCCCCCCCCCCCCTCCCCCCAATTCCATCACCCCACTCTTGGAAGGGTCTGTAGTTTCTTGGGAGAACACAGGAGAGATTTCCTGGAAATCACAAGATCACAAGACAAAGGAATAGAACCAGGCCACTAGGCCTATCGAGTCTGTTCCATAAATCTACACTGCACTAGTTTCAATTCCTGGCCTTTTTCCCATATCCCTTGATGTCCTCACTAAAGAGATTCTTTGTCTATTTCTTGTTTAAATACTTCCAATGATCTGGCTTCCACCGCTGTATGCGGCAATGAGTTCCACAGATCCACGACCCTCTGGCGAAAGAAGTTCTTCCTAAACTCTCTTTTATATGGATAACTTCTATGGAAATGCTTCTATGGACAAGGGATTCTAGCTGCAAGTTGATCTGCAGAGTCTTTGGAGTCAGACTATTTGAGACATGGTTTGTTTTGAGGAGGTTGGTTACCAATCAAGGATGGCTGTACCTGCAGTTGAATACCAGAGTTTCTCCTCTTACTTGTATGCAACAAACATTCTCTATGATGATCTAAGGATGTGACACAAATGGCCACAGAATATGGCTGAACCAAATTGGTCATAGATACAGCTGTGAAGCCTTCGGACGCCTGAATGAACCCTACAGCATGGAAACAGGCCCTTGAGCTCACTAGCTCTGCACTGAAAATCCATCACTCATTTAGACATCCCATTTTCTCATTGATGCACTCAGAATTCTTCCACCTGCCTATGCACTGGGGGAAATTTGCAACCTACTGGCCCTCAATTATAACATAACATAACAATTTACAGCACGGAAACAGGCCATTAGGCCCTTCTAGTCCGCACCGAACCAAACACCCCTCTCTAGTCCCACCTCCCTGCACAATGCCCATAACCCTCCATCTTCTTCTCATCCATATACCTGTCCAACCTTTTCTTAAATAATACAATTGACTCCGCCGCCACTATTTCTCCCGGAAGCTCATTCCACACGTCTACCACTCTCTGAGTAAAGAAGTTCCCCCTCATGTTACCAGAAGTTCCCCCTCATGTCCCCCTCAATTATTGGAGATGTCTCATGAAGTAAGGTTGACAGAGCAGGCCTTATCTCTTTGGAGTGATGAAGGAAGAGGGGTGACTCAATAGATTTATGGATAGGGTAACAAGCCAGCACCTTTTTCCTGAGTTGACAGTAGCAAATACCAGAGGACATCTGTTTAAGGTGAGTGGAGGAAAGTTTTGGGAAATGTTTAGATTTATGGAGTCTTTTAAGGAGAACTCCTTGGAAAGATTAGGAGTCAGAGATTGATCTAGGATGGCTATAGTGAAGAGCGGTTCTGCAAGATACATGCCCCCCACCCCCGAACTTGTTTTGCTGCCTGTTTGTTGGATACTGCTGGTTGCCCACCTCTCATTAACAGGTGAGTAAGGGTGGGATTTACTGACATGAAGAAACTGCATCCCTCTTCCACTGGCACCCTGTCCTAGGAATTTACAGGGATACGGTCCAGTGGAAATGGAACACTGTCTGAATGCCGGTGTCAAATGACGTCTTTTCTCGCTGGGGATTAACTGCCTCCACCCAAACTCATATCCCCGGCATGTGCTGAAGCTGGCGTGCTAATAAAACTAGTGGAAAAGGGACAGCAGAAAGTCACCTGTGTCCAGTTGAAGGTAGAACACTCTGATCCCTGGGGATGTGTTGTGTTCAGTGAAAAACCAATTAGTATCCCAGTTAAGGGTGGCCCATTAGAAATGGCACAAAGGGCTTCCTATCCTGGGACACTGCAGAGCCAATTAACTGGATACCAATAGAAAAGGGGCTTGTGTTCTGATCCCTGTGTCTCTGCTTGTGTTGCAGGAGAACTTCCAGTCACTGACTCGAGAAGCTCACCAGCTTATCCACAAAGACCTAGCCTTCGAGTCACTGGAGGTGTCACCCAGAGTGGCCGCAGAGATCTTCGAGGAGAACAAGTAAGTGAGACGAGTCCGAGCATTGGAGATGCAGTCAGTCACTGTTTTACTCAAAACTGTTGTATCTGGCTCGCATTTTCCTCCCTTCTCTACACCTCCCCCTCCACCCCCACCCTGCCACTGATGTCACTGGTGATCCTTGGATGTGGAGCAAGTCTGACCTTGCCCTGAGGTGTGTGCTTGGACCTCGTGCTGACTCCACAGTGGGTTCCGTAGAATATTAAAACACAGAAACCGGTCCTTTGGCCCTTCTAGTGTGTTGAGTTATTATTCTGCCTCGTCCCACTGACGTGTAGCCAGTCCATTTCCCTCCATACCCCTCCCATCCATGTACCTATCCAAATTGTCTTAAATGTTAAAATTGAACCCTTATTCACCATTTCAGCTGGCAGCTTGTTCCACACTCCTACCACTGTGTGAAGTTCCCACTAATATTTTACTTAAACTTTCCCCTTTCACCCTAACCCAGGTATCTCACCAAACCTCATTGGAAAAAGCCCACTTGCAATTATCTATACCCCTCCTAATTTTGTATACCTATATCAAATCTTTCCTCATTCATCTACACTCCAGGGAATAAAGTCCTAACCTGTTTAACCTTACCCTGTAACTTAGTTCCTCAAGGTTCAGAATATTTGATTAACATGGGTACTTCCCCTCCCCCCCCACTCCCCCCCCCCCCCCCCCCCCCTTCCTTGCCCCAGGAACTCAAACCCCACTGAATAATCAGTTTGGGAGTTGTACCTCACCTCATAGAGGAAGAATCAAGCTTCCATCGAGAGTTTAGTGTATTAACCAGCTATTGACCATAGTTCTAACTGTATGCACGAGGGCAGGTGGGTAAAGGTTTGGAGAAAACCCCCAATGTAGGTTCATGTAAAAACACCCTGCGTTCCCTCTATCCCCAATTCAGCCTCTTCCCACAAAAACATGTGTCCGTGTTTTCCTGTTTGCCTGCATGTGTCTCTGTATCTGTCTTAGCCTGTTTGTGTGTGTGTATGTGTCTATGTCTGCCCCTGCTATTGGATGACTGGTGAATGTATGTACAGTGATAGCCTCAATCAATATTGGTATACACATAAATACAATATACATATGCAATAGAAATCTTGCTTCCTGCGGTTACACAGGTGCATAAAAGACACAAACAACAATAAATATTGTGTGTGTGTGAAGAAATATAAAAGAATAAATCGGTAAATGTTTGCAGATGCAGTGCTGCGAAAAGAAGTGCTGTTTCAATAGTATGGACAGATATTTGGCGATCAGGGAGTAGTGCTGTGGTTAGGATGGTAGGGGCAGGTTCGAGTGGCAAACAATGTGCAGTGGATGCTGGAGATGTCTGTATGGCTGTGATGGAGTGCATTTGTCAGTGTCCACGGTTGTGACATTCGTGTGCGAGTGCCAAGCAGGTTGTCAACCGCTGCATTGTGTACTTCATCCATATGCTTCTCTCTGCAGACACAAGCTGACTGCCATTGAGGAGCAAACTTCCTGCCACCCCAGGAAACTGGTAAAGTTGTACAGGTGAGAGCTGTTACATTCAGGCAGAGTGTTCAGAGAGAGGGTCCAATGTCCTACAGGGGTATCTACCCAGTCTCAGTCAAAACCCCTAGCATGAGATGGATTTAGTAACAGCCCTCCAGAACTGAAGAGCACCCAATGTAGGTTCTTGTAAAAATTCAGGGGCAGGGAAGCAATTGGCATTCAGTGGCCACTGATCCTGAGATACCATGAATCCCACTGTAGCTGTGGAATATTTAAATTCAGACCATTTAATAAATCTGGAGTCGATTTCACAGCAACGGTCAGTCACTACAAAGCCACTGCTTATGTTTCACTTTGCTTGGCTTTCCTCACTTACTCCATCCCGTGTTTGCTCTGGATTATTGGTGGTCCCAGTATGCCCACAGAATAAGAATATGCCACTAAGCTGGAGAGGGCACAGAAAAGATTCACGAGGATGTTACTGGGGCTAGAGGGCTTAGGCCATGGGAGTCTGAATAAGGCTTGGATGTTTACCCTGGAAGATGGGAAGCAGAGGGGGGTGGGTGGGGGCAGACCACAGGGGTTTATAAAATTGTGGGGCACGGATAAGGAAAATGGTCCATGTCATTTTCCCAGGGTAAGGGAAGCTCAAAGTAGAACACAGAGATTTAGGATAAAAGAGCAGGAATGTGATGTTGAGGCTTTATAAAGCCCTGGTGAGGCCTCACTTGGAGTACGGTTTTGGGTTCCTTATTTAAGAAAGGATGTGGCATTAAAGAGGGTTCAGAGAGGATTTATAAGAATGATTCCTGGAGTGAAAGGATTAGCACAAGATGAACATTTGATGGCTCTTGGACTGTACTCCTTGGAGCTGAAAATAATGAGGAGGGGGGGGTGGTGGTGGTGGGGGAACCTCATAAAAGCATGTTGAATATTGAAAGACCTGAACAGTGTAGATGTGGCAAAGTTGTTTCCTATGGTAGGGGAGTCTTAAGTCAAGAGGGCACCCATTTAAAACAAAGATGCAGAGGAATTTCTTTGGGCTTAGGGTGGTGAACTCTGGAATTTGCTGCCACAGGTGGCTGTGGAGGTTGGTTGTTGGGTGTATTTAAGGCAGAGATTGATAGGTATCTTAATAGGGTTACGGAGAGAAGGCAGGGAAATGGGGCTAATTAGGAGAATGGAATGGTGAAGCGGACTCAATAGGCCAAATGGCGTACTCCAGCTCCTATATGGTGTTGTTTAGAATAAAAAGGGAAAGATTTCAATGGGGCAAGTTTTTCACACTGGACGGTGGGTGTATGGAAGAGGAAGATGTAGAAACAGATCCTTTTACAATGTTTAAAAGGCATTTAGACAGGTACATGGATAGGAAAGGTTCAGAGGGATATGGGCTAAATGGGTCTAGCTCAGGTAGATGACTAGATTGGCCTGGATCAGTCAGGCTGGTCCTTGTGGTAAAGGTCTATGACTCTAAATAAACAGACCTATCCTTTGGAGAATGTAGCTCGAGGACATTTGGAGCAGTGCTAGATTAAGATGAAGCAGAGGTATTGGGAGAACAGAAGATGATTAATAATTGTCTGGCTGGAACAAATCCCTAAAGTCAGGGGGGATATTTATGGGTTAAGGGTTTCTGGCTCATTGCTTCATTAAGTCAAAGTAGATCGTACCTGTACGATCATTGGGGTTTCACAGAGCTGTGCTCATCTTACCTTTACCTGAGCTAATGAATATCCTGTTGACGTTCAATATTCAACTAATGGCTGATCTGAGCTCATCACATGAGGGCGACACAGGAGGATTGACCTGAGGCAGAGGTGAACTCAAGGTCTAAATTGAAACCTCACCCATGGATAAGGAAGCAACAATTTTTCTGTAATCTCTCACCCTCAATTGGTATAGTCGAGCCAGCCTTGCTCGCTAATCTTTCCGCAGAACAGTGAGCTGAAGGCTTCCAACTGGGTGTGAGGAGCCTTGAGGTTTCCAATCCTGACCCAACCCCAGTCCTGTCCCTGACTGAGGGTAGCTAAGCTCTTACTCGAGCCACTAAATTAATAGTGTCACCCAACAATAACAGACTCCATCTTCCAAGAACATTTTGGCCATCATGATTGATGCGTATAAAGACATGGCCAAAGATAACTGTGTGTAGTTGGAAAACAGGCCTGGGGAACTTTGTCAGAGAGTCATACAGAACAAAGGTAGCTCTTCAGCCCCCTATGTCCATGCTGACCATTGCTCCCGTTGATAAGAATCCCATTCACCAGTCTATGCCCTTCTGTACTTCACTACCAGCACTTGGTCCATGTCCTTCTGTACTCTCTCTGACTGCCTTCCAAAGGATGTGTAATGCACCTACAGCAGTGTGAACCTCACACACTGTTCCCCAGCACCATGAGCTGCATCGAGGCTACTCACAGCACAAGCCTCTTGGTCACCATCTCTGTCTCTCACAGGTGTGGCGATTTTGTCGATGTCAGCCCCGGGCCACACATCCCCCGGACTGCAGTCTGCTCACAGTATGAGATCACTGCTGCACACCTCCTCGGCACCAGTCAGCCTGGCCTGCGGCGGAGATTCCAGGGGATCTCGCTACCTCTTCACCTGAAGGTGAGATGGCACCAATGTAGACATGCATGCTCAACATCAAAACCAATGTTGTGAGAGATTACGCAACATAATATTGTTCAATAATAAATTCTAAAAGAAAATTGGAGTGTTAAAAATTGTAAGGAATGGAACTTTCATGTTGCAGCAATATAAAACTGTGGTTAGGCTGCACCTGGAGTTTTTGTGCAATTCTGGTTTCTGGTCACCCCATTGCAAAAATGATGTGGAGGACTTGGAAAGAGCACAGAAGAGATTTACCAGGATGCTGCCTGGATTGGAGGGTATGAGCCAAAAGGAGAGGTCGGACAAACTTGGTTTATTTTCTCTGGAGCATCAGAGGCTGAGGGGTGACCCGGTTTATCAAATCAGACAGGGAGGACAGTCCAAATCTTTTCACCCCTCGCCCCACCCGAAGATAAAAATGCCAACTACTAAAGGACATCCATTTAAGGTGAGAGGGGGAAGGTTTAAAGATGTGCAGGGCAAGTTTTTCACACAAGAGTGGAGGATGCCCGGAATTGGCTGCCAGGAGTAGTAGAGGAAGCAGATCAATGGTAGCATTTAAGAGGCCTTAGACAGATGTGTCATTTAGATTAGACATTATGGTCAGCACATACATGATGGGTCAAAGGGCCTGTTCTCTACTGTTCTTTGTTCAGTTATGAGGGGGAAAATGGTCACTTCCTACATTGACCCTTAACTCCCCCCAATACAAACAAGAACCCTCGATTTTATTCTTTCTCTGTTGGAATGACACTGATTTAATAATCATTGTTCTGGTCTCTGCTGGTTCATGTGACCTTATCCTGGCAGCAGTTAAGCACTGTTTGAAGGTAGGAAGGGGACTAAATTGTCGGGTGGTGGTAGGTCAGTGGCTCAGGATTTTTCCCGGTGTTAGCTGCATGCCGTCACACTTGTTTAGAGCAAAGGCCATGCACTTTGTCAAGAGCTGCATGTGTGTTCTGCTCATTGGCATGCTCAAGGAGCAGGTAGCTCCCAGCAGTGAGGAGGTATGGCAAAATGTAGGCATTAAACAAGTGAGGTTACATCTGTAGTCGGGTCACCTCCAGGAAGCAACTTGCTGCTGTGGGTCCAGCCCAGAGAGACTGCATGAATTATTTAGATGCTGATTTAGTCCTTCATTGTAACCTTTGAACTTGGGCATTCTGGTCACAACGAAGAAAATCAGCTTTTAGAAAACATTATTACTAAGTATGTGTAAAGCTGATCTCTGAGACAAACATAATGGTTTAATAATGAGTTTGTAAAATTGCAAAGTGGCATCACAGGTGGATAGGGTTGTAAAGAGAGCTTTTGGCATCTTGGCCTTCATAAATCAAAGTATTGAGTATAGGAGTTGGGATGTTATGGTAAAGTTGTAGAAGACATCGGTGAGGTTAAATTTGGAACATTGTGTGCAGTTTTGGTCACTTAACTACAGGAAAGATATCAATAAGATTGAAAGACTGCAGAGATTTACTAGGATGTTGCCGGGACTTCAGGAACTGAGTTACAGGGAAAGGTTAAACAGGTTAGGATTTTATTCCCTAGAGTGCAGATGAATGAGGGGAGATTTGATAGAGGTATTTAAAATTATGAGGGGTATAGATAGAATAAATGCAAGTAGGCTTTTTCCACTGAGGTTAAGTGAGATACAAACCAGAGGACATGGGTTAAGGGTGAAAAGGGAAAGGTTTAGTGGGAACATTAGGGGGAATCGTCTTCATACAAGGGGAATCCCTTTTTTAAAAAAAAATGGACATGTACATGCATGGGAGAGGTATGGATGGCTATGGACTGGGTGCAGGTCAGTGGAAACTAGACAGAATAATAGTTCAGTGTAGACTAGAAGAGCCCAAGGACCTGTTTTATGTGCTGTAAAGTTCCATGGTGCGATTGACAGAAAACACCTGTCTGATGCATTTAACTCGGGGACCAGGGCATTGTAGCAATTGGAATGTGTGCTGTTAATTGCTTTGACTTGTCCTGTATTTGGAAGAGATACTGTAGGTGCAAGTTGACTTGTTTTTTTTTTGTTCATGACCTCAGTGCATTCTGTTTGTAATTGGAACCTTCATTTCGAGGGCCCTTTGTTCTGTTCAGATTCTTGCCCTATTTCAGACCTCTCTTTTCCCATCCAATTCCACAGACCTTGTTCTCTGTGTGGGGAAGATTAAGGCAGAGATCCCAAAAGCTGGTGAGTTGGAAAACTTCTCTTTCACTCCATTATGGGATTATTTGGGAGAAAGGGTTACTTTGCTCTTTGCTCAAAGTAAAATTTCTGAATTTGGATCTGCAGGTTATGGCGGACAGAAATCCTACAGAAAGCAAAAATCAGATTACAGAGTGCAAAGAGATTGGACAGACGGAACAAGAAAGGTCACCTGGACTGCTTTAATCAACAACCCAATCAATAAATGGACAAATTATTCACAGCAAAATATTTTCTGCATTGAATCCTCAGCAGCGTAGCCCTGTACAACCGCAGGCAGTGGGTAATCTTCTGGCCCACGTCTCCAGAAGCAATGAACAGGAATGCTCGAGCGAGAGAGACAGACAGCTGTGAACCTGGGAGAGTGACACATTCAGGCCTGACCCTTGACTTCATCTGTGTTTGGCCCTGTGCCCAGGATGAGGCAGGCGACGGCAATTGGATTTTATTCGGCATCTGCTTCAAATGTCCATCTTTCTGCAATTTTCGGGAGCTTGTCAGAAGTTGACTCCTTCCCGTGTTTTGATTAAAACATTCTTAAAATTTCTCACTGTATCCTGGGAAGCTGCCAGAAGCTTATTCTATGTGGTTGCAGGGATGGGTTATCAAGCTGGGAATTTTTCTCTGGAGCATAGGAGGCTGAGAGGTTTATAAAATCATGAGGGGCAACATAATTAGGCCCAAAAGGACCTGTTTCTGTGCCAATCAGCTGTTGAGTAATTGTGGCTGAACTCTGCTCAAAGGTCTACTCAGCATTGCCTCTCTGCCCATCAATACCCTCAGCAAAGCTTCAGCAGTGTTTGATTTAGTTCTGAAATGGCCCAACATCAATATGATTGTGGGGAGAGGAGGATGGAAGAAAGGTCCTGTGGCAAATACACTCAAGGAAATGCCAGCTGACTGATTTATGAGCTGCAGATTCCAATGCTTTCCATCAGAGACATGGTCATATAGATTGAAGAAAAAAATGTTGCCCTGATCATTGGAGCTCTTTTACAAACAGTGTTACAGTATCATTAATCACCACCTGAATCAACAGAAGTATGCAGTGCATCACGGGCTGCACCGTTCGCGTGGTGGCTAGCGCAACACTGTCGCAGCGCTGTGACTTAGGGTTCAAATCCCGTGCTCTGTAAGGAGTTTGTACATTCTCCCCATGACTCTCCCCATCCTTCAAAAATGTATGGAGGTTATAGGTGCATTGGGTGGCACGGGCTTGAGGGTCGAAAGGGCCTGTTACCATGCTGTAAGTCGAAATTTAAAAATTCAGTTCCACCCAGCCCCTTACGCCTGTCCCCTATTCAATGTGAATGTTCCCAATTGGTCCTGTGTCCTTGATTCTCAACCCCTTCCTCCGATCACCACTCAGTTCCCTTCCTCCCCTCATTTCTTCCCCCTCCTGTTTATATTCATCTATCATCTGCCAGCCCATGCTTCTTACAAAATTCCCTGTTGTAGGTATCAGTGACCGGCTCATATTTCTGACTCCTAGTTTTGAGCTCACTCCACAAATATCTTCTGTATTTTCTAACGACATAGAAGGAGGCCAGTTGGCTCATCAGGTCTATGCTGGTTCTCAGAGCACTTGTGTTGGTCGCATTGCCCACTTATTTGTTTCTCTCACAAAATACTTAAGAGTAATTTACCACAATTAATTAGCTGACCAGTGTAGCTTTTGGATGTGGAAGATAACTGGAGCAACCATGGGAAACGTGATCACTGGAAGAGCATTGAAATTCCGCGCTTGAAAGTCCGAGAAATAAGTGCTGGGTGAGACAGGCTAAGGAGAGGCCGGGGGGGGGGGATTGGCCTTTGATTATATTAAATGCCAGGGGAGGTGTGTGGGGCTGAGGGCCCTGTTTCTGCCTTTTTATCTTCTGTCTGCAGGTGCTACCTTGGGTTGGACGTGAACCTGGGCCACAGGAACTGATGATGGATTTGGATTTATTATTGCCATATGTAACAAAATACAGTGAAAAGCTTTCTTTTGTGTGCTGTTCAGAGTTGCCACAGACTAGCACCATCTTGTAAAATATAGAAATTTACAGGCACTTCATCCCAAGCTGTTGTGCAACCTGCATGAACGTACTTCACCTCACTATAACGCACCTTCCTCGCACCCATAATTCCAATATTTTTCATCTATCCATGCGCCTATCTTTTGAATGTCCCTTTTGTACCAACCTCCACCCTTACCACTCAACCAACAAAGCAAAAATGTTCCTCCATTCACCTGAAACATGACCAATGGTATTTACTATTGCCACCCCAGGAGAAAGGTACTGGTTGTCCACCCTATTGAAGCCCCTCATAATCTTGCATATCTATTATTCACCTCTCATCCTTCATTGCTCTGGAGAAAAACCCTAACTTTTGTCAATCTTGCTTCATAATGACATGTTCTCCAATCCAGTTAACATCCTGGCAAATGTTTGCACCCTTCCTAAAACGTCGCGGCCAGAACTGAGGGCAACACTCTGTGTGGTCCAACCAGAGCTTTATAGAGCTGGAACATCACCTCATGCCTCTTGAACTCAGTCCCCCAATAATGGGGGAACAACACACCATACATCTTGCTAACCACCCTATCAATTTGCACGGCGACCTTGAGGGATAGATGGACCTGGACCCCAGGATCAAGAAAAAGAAGAAAAGGGTCTCTTCAGAGACAGTGAGTGGTTGACAGGCACACCACCAACTGTGTGGAAGAAGCAGCATTAACGCCATCCTTTTTTCTGATCAATTTGGTCTTCAAATCCCATTCTTGTCTTAACTCCTTCACCCTGGAATGCACAGAGTCTTTGCTGACATTTAATGAATCAACAATCTTTATTTTTTTAATGATTTCCCCAAAGTCCCTTCCCTTTTAGGGGAGCAGAGACTTTGCCTTTAATGCAATGCAGATACAGTGTGAGACTTGACCTTATCAGACGTCCAGATGATGGAACCCCAATCATACAAGAGTCTGATATGGAGTGACAGGTTGCTGACCAAATGCCAGGCCCTTTTGTTTCAGTCCCCAAAGGAGCCATTCCAGGGCATCAATTTCAACCGTGATCATTGTTAGAACACAATCACCCAAGTTGCCATTTAGAATAAAGCATGAGCAGAAAGCCATACAAACAGGATTTAGTCGACAGTGCACATGTTTGGAATAATTCTGTAATGCCCTGATGACTGCCTGAGGCAGATATATTAAATTCAATTTTGGCAAAAGCTTGAGAGTGGTAGATCCCCTCAATGGGCAAACACGAGTGGTGATGGAAGTAGACACAATGGCAGCATTAGAGGTTTCTAGATGGACAAATTAACATACAGAGAGTAGATGGATATGTATCACACAAGTCCTCACCCGCATCCCCTCCCTTAACTGCACAATTGTCCTGGACCCTTCTGACCCCCGCACGCAGCAAGGACAGGATTCCCCTTGTCCTCACCTACTACCCCACCAGCCTCAGCATCCAACATATCATGTGCTATTTCTGCCACCTAGTACGTGATCTCCTCTCCAGATACATCTTCCCTTCTCCCCCTTCCTCAGGGACTGCATCCTCCTAACCCTCACCCACTCCTCCCCAGCAGTTGCCCCTTTGGTACGTACCCCTGTGACTGCAGGAAGTCCTCTATTTGAGCCCACACATCCTCACCGCCATTCACTTGTGAATCTGTTGGGGGCCGTCTACTGCATCCTGTGCTGCTGTCTCCTCTACGTCAGAGAGACTGGGCATAGGCTGGAAGGTCACCCCGTTAAGTTCCTTGGCTCTGTCCACTGAAATAGCGAGGATCTCCCAGGGGCTACCTATTTCTCTTTTAAATATTTTTATCAAATTTAACATATAAACTTACAAAATTTTAAGGAAAACACATGGCAAGTCACTTCATATACATACAAATATAACAAATGGATGGAATTAAATTAGACAGTTCCTTAATCCATATGAGAAACAAGTTATTGAATTAATCTGATAACCATATTGAAACCCATATTTTCCAAACTAATCCAAATAAAAATTGATTTAAAAAACTAAATCTAATCTAACCTTCTCCCTCTAGTCAAGATTAACTTTGCAAAAGAAAAGGGAAATTGTGGGTCAGTTAGCGACCTCCAGACATTGGACAGAGAATCTCTGGAACATTCAAAATTCTTCTAAACCATGATCGTTTTCCATGAATGGGCCCCAGGTCTTTACAAATTCAAACTTGCAATTTTTAAAGTCTCTAATTTTCTCCAAGCTTAAATAGGACCTAACATGGCCACCTATATAATTTCTCTGCCCCATCCCCATGCCAACGTGCCTGTCCACGGTCTCGTGCACTGCTAATCTGAGACCGCCCGCAAATTAGAGGAACACCTCATATTCCATCTGGGCGCCCTGTAACCAGATAGCATTCACATTGACTTCTCCAGTTTTCATTAGCGCCACCCCCTGGTCTACCCCGTCCCCCTATCCCAATATCTCCTTCCTCAACCTCCATTTCTCTCTCCCTTTCCCTCTATCTCATTTCCTCCAGCTCTGTATTCGGGACATCCCCTCCCTCAATCAATTCTTACCTTTCCTGTCCTATTCCTGCCCAATTATCACCTTTTTCATGTTGGTCCGTGCTCCTTCCCCTCCCCATTCCATATGATACAGGAGCAGAAGTATGCCACTTGGCTTATCAACTGGGGTGGCATGTCACCTTTACAGTGACAGTGATCGAGACTGGGGTTTGAATCCCACTCTGACTGTAAGGAGTTTGTATGTTCTTCCTGTTTTTCCCAAGGGCTCTGGTTTCCTCCCACTGTTTTAACGTAGAAGGGGTGAAGGTTAATTGGGTGCAAATGTCTAAACTGCTCTGCTATTGCATCATGATCTGATCCATTCTCCCACTCACCCCCACTTCCCTGCCTTCTCCCCATAACCTTTGATACCCTGACTATTCATATCAATTTCTCCCTTAAATACACCCAACGGCTTGGCCACCACAACCGCCTATGGCAGCAAATTACAGAGGTTCACCACTCTCAGGCTAAAGAAATTCTTCATCTCTGTTTAAGATGGGCACCTTTCAATCTTGAAGTTGTGCCCTCCTGTCCTTGACTCCCCTATCATGGGTAAAAACTTCGGCATGTCGACTCTGTCGAAATCTTTCAACATTTGAAATGCTTCTCTGAAGTCTCCCCTCATCCTCCTGAACCGAGCAGTACAGTTCAAGAGCTGTCAAACATTCCTCACGTTCTAATCCCTTCATTCCAGGAATCATTCTTGTGAATCTTCTTTAAACCCTCTCCAATTCCAGCACATTCTTTCTTAAATAAGAGGCCAGCCTTTTCATTCTGGTGCCTGCCTGCGTCTTGCTCATACCTTAAAGGAGAGCTCTGGCCCTAAACTGGTAATATATTTTTATCTCCTCTGGACCTGAGTTCCTCCAGTGTTTCTGTATTTTAACCACACTGATACTGGCTCACTACACCCTCTAGTGCTTCCAATTGGAAACAGCAGCAGCAGCTTTAATTCCAGGAGCTCCTGAGAATGAATACAGGTCCAATACAAAAATTCTCTTAGCAGGTCAAGCAACATCCAGAAATAGTAACCAAACATTTCGACCTGGAACCATCCTCAGGTTTCTTGTTTAAAGCAATGATTGCAGGTAATCAAGAAATCTTCAGACGCTGGGAAACTGGATTAACCAAGGAAGAAAGTGTTGAATGAAAAGCCTTGAGATTAAAAATTACTTTTGAAAAATTGGAGCACATGTACATGAGTACCGATGGTTGGAATGGACTGAGGCCTGTTCCCGCCCCACGTGACCCCATGACATAATGAGTCAGACGGTTTCTGTTGAAGCAGTGCTGTCAGTCCCATTTTCTGCCCTTTACTCATTGCCCAGCTCTCTCTCTCAACTGTTTATCTGCTCTGAAAGGCTTTGCTTCAGTCAGTTCCGCCTTCCCTCCAGACAGAAGGGGGACCCTCATGGGTCCCAGGTGTGCCTGCCTTTTTATTTGCATTGTGGAGAAATCCATGCGACAGGCCTGCTCAAGCAAGGTTCCTCAATTCTTCCTCCACTACATTGATGACTGCATTGGTGCTGCCCTCATGAACCCATGATGAGCTTAAGGACTTTATTTTGCTGCCAACTTTCACCCTGACCTCAAATTCAGCCCATCCCTCTGGCAATAATCTCCCCTGAGAGATTGGATACACAATTACTTAAATAGCCAGAAATTGATTAGGGCTAGTCAACATGGCTTTGTGTGTGGTAGATTGTGTTTAACCAATCTTGTAGAGTTTTTTGAGGAGGTTACCAGGAAGGTTGATGAAGGAAAGGCTGAGGATGGACTTTGACAAAGTCTACCTTGGGAGGTTAGTCAGGAAGGCTCAAAGTCTAGATATTCAAGGTGAAGTAGTGAACTGGTTTCGGCAATGACTTGATGGGAGAAGCCAGAGAATAGTGGTGGATTATTGCTTCTCAGACTGTAGGCCTGTGACTGGTGCCTCAGGGATTCGTACTGGGACCATTGTTGTTTGTTGTCTATATGAATGATCTGGATGATAATGTGGTAAATTGGATCAGCAAGTTTGCAGATGACACCAAGATTGGAGGGGTTGTGGTCAGTGAAGAAGGTTTTCAAAGCTTGCAGAGGGATCTGGACCAGCTGGAAAAATGGGCTGAAAAATGGCAGATGGAATTTAATGCAGACAAATATGAGATATTTCATTTTGGAAGGACAAACCAAGAAAGGACATACATGGTGAATTGTAGGGCATTGAGGAGTGCAGTTGAACAGAGGGACCTGGGAATACAGATACATAATTCCCTGAAAGTTATGCCACAGGTGGATAAGGTTGTAAAGAGAGCTTTTGGCATATTGGCCTTCATACATCAAAGTGTTGAGTCGAGGAGTTGGGATGTTATAGTAAAGTTTTATGAGACATTGGTGAGGTCAGATCTGGAGTATTGAGTGCAGTTTTGTTCACCAAACTACAGGAAAGATACCAATAAGATTGAAAGAATGAAGAGAAGATTAACTAGGATGTTGCCCAGACTTCAGAAACTGAGTTACAGGGAAAGGATAAACAGGTTAGGACTTTATTTCCTGGAGTGTAGAAGATTGAGGGGACATTTGATAGAGACATTTAAAATTATGAGGGGGGGGGGGGAGACAGAATAAGTATAGATAGCCTTTTTTTGCATTGAGGGTAGGTGAGGTACAAACTAGAGAACATGAGTTAAGAGTGAAAGGGGAGAAGTTTAGGGGGAAAATAAGGGGGAACTTCTTCACAGAGAGAGTGGTGGGAGTGTGGAATGAGCTGCCAGCTGAGGTGGTGAATGCCAGTTTAGTTTTAACATTTAAGAAGAATTTGGACAGGCACATGGACAGGAGAGGTATGGAGAACTATACCTCTCTACATTTTTGCAAGAGTGGGAGGAATTCGGAGCAGATGGGGAAAGCCCATGCAGACTCGGGGAGAATGTACAAACCCCTTACAGACAGCGGGGGGTTGCTGTAATAGCGTCACGCTAACTGCTACGGTAACAGTGCTTCTTAGAAATTTTTCTTCTCTTTCAGATAAACTGGCTAGACAGGAGTCCTGCTAGTATCCCAAGCTGGGGGAATGGAATTTGAAGGATTATTATTTCTAAGGGAGGTTCAGAAAGTGTTTGAATAGACAGTGAACAAGAGTCTACCGAGGACCTTTGATTGGAAGCACCAGTGGTGGTCAGGTCATGGGATTTAAGAGTAAGGACCCTTCCTCTAATCGAGGTAAACAAGAAGTCTACAGATGCTGATGAGCTCATATAATACACAAAGAGCTGGAGGAACTCAGCATCCATGGACAGAAAGGCTTGACCCCTTCGTTTGGTGGACTTCTGAATCAACGTTATTGATGTTGTTTCCAACACTGCAGTCTTCATTAAGGAAATGGGTGGCATGATTAGCGTAGCAGTTAGTGCAAGGCTCTTCCAGTGCCAGTGTTCGGGGTTCGAATCCAGTGCTGTAAGGAGTTTGCATGTTCTCCCTGTGTCTGTGTGGGTTTTCCCCGGGGGCTCCAGTTTCCTCCACCCTTCAAAATGTATGGGGGGGTTGTAGGTCAATTGGGTGTAATTGGGCGGCACGGGTTCGTGGGCTGGAAGGGGCCAGTTACTGTGCAGTGTGTCCACATTTAAAATTTGAAACCACTGGGGATTGGAGGGCAGTTTTAATCCTGATGGGATCAACCTCCATGTTTGGCTCCTATCAATGGAAAGCCATTTAATTTGCAACTATTCTTGAAGCCTTTCCCACGGACCCAACCATTCCCGCCCGGAATGACCCATCCCTGTGGACATTCCCGACGGCACCCATCAACAGAGGGTGGAGACCGGGAATCAGTGCTGCAATGAGACCAGGCGCCCCCCCACCCCACCACTCCTCTCACTGTTCCCCTGCCTCCAGGCGATTCTTTCAACAATGGGGAGAAAACTGGAACAAGGACTCTTCTCAATGTCCTCATTCTCCAGCCTTCCTGTTGCCGTCCAAATGGATGCCAGAGACACCCCTTCCCTCAGCACCCGCTCCCACTCTGGACAATGTTGATGTTTCTGAGTTTGCATTTCAGCAATTTCCTTTTGTGGTTAAAACTCCGGAAAGAATGATTTAAATACAGGGAACTCAGATCTGGACTTAAAATGCATTCAAGATAAACTTACAACATCTATCTCCGGGGCTGGTGTATTAACGCTTTAGCCTCTGTGTTCCAGTTTTCAGGGACTGCCAATAAGCATGTATACTCCATATCCTTGTTTCCATGACTGGTTTTATACCCAATCACCAGCTGGTTCATATTGAATTTTAATCTTTCATACTGTAATTTACCCATGGACCCAGTCTGGAGTATATATTATGGAAGGTTAAAAATCGCTGGAGTCCAAAGAGCTAAGGTTGCATATTATGTTGTTGCAGGATCTTTGAAGCATTGTTTTTAGCTGAGCAGTGATTGACTCCAACAAAGAACCATTGGTTGGAAAGTCAGACGCATTAATGTGCCTTTCTGACCAAGGATGGGTGGAGAGGACAGGACCACTTGCTCTGTTCCTGTCTGAGTGGATAACACTGGACAACGAAGATTTCGCTTTCTGAACACTTTTGTGTGCATTTTCTGCTGATCAGAAACATCACCTTAGAATTTTCCTATCATGTTTTTATTTTACATATAACCTATTTTTGTGATTTCCTGTCCTATTTTAAGTCGACTTTAAGCAGATAAAGCCATAAAGTGCCGCACGTCATTGAAAATTCCTTTCCTGCATTTGCCCTTGGACGTCTTCCCCGCCGATCTTGGTGCAGTCAGTGACGGACGTGGTGAAAGGTTTCACCAGGACGTTGCAACCACGGAAAAGGCGGTATCAAGACGACTGGAATCCGTTAATGCCGCCTGACTATTGTTGGACACTGACAAGATGTTGAGTACAAACAAAAATCAGCGGCAAAACATTTTCAGGCCAGTTTAACTAACTCAATGTGTCAGCATCATTTTCCAATTAAACATGTTAAATTTAATAAAAGTTAATTTAATGTTTCTCCAACTTCCTACTTAATATAGCAAATCTGAAATGATCTTTGTGTTCAGCTTGAAGTTTTCTATCATAATCCCCATGAAGCAAAACTTTTGAAAAATATTGTTGTCCAGTGTAATTGAAGAGTGATTCAAGTGGGGACTCTGGGTGGTAGACAACTGCATTTATTCAGCTCGTGAATCCATGCCATGGGGCACCATGTCTTGCGTTAGTTTACACAATTAAAAAAGGAAAGTTCAACTTTTATTTTCCCAACATGCAGGATGAGCTGTGCACATGGCATTTAATTAGAAAAGACACGGGGGGGTGAGAGGTGATACTTGCACATCTGTACACGGTGTAACATCTGCAGTCTGGCTACCTCTGACACATACACAACAGTAGCTTGGAGTACAGACACAGACAGGAAACTAATCCCATCAAAAGTACCAATTGCAAAATGTACAGCGGGTTCACAATTTCAAACATCTGTGCCGTGATGATCCCGAGCCCAAAGTCAAGAGTCTTGCTAAAGTGTCGGCAAGTGAGGGCTCTAATATATCATTCACATTTCACCGAGGGGGATCAAGGATCAGAACTTTCTATTGGTGGCTAGATTGTCCAAAAGAATGGAGTTTTAAAGGTGGGGGGGGGGGGAACAGTACCAGCTTGTGGATATCATCTCTTAAGCTTTCCTTCCTCAGTGATGTAACTCCCTTCATCCAACCCAATGAACAGATGGTCACTTTTAACAATTGGGCTCCCGGGTGGTTTCCTATCCCCCTTTCCTCTCTTCTTGACATCTCTCCATCACTTAGATCGAATGGGGAGGCCAGGAGGAGTGAGGGTGCACTTGAATGGCCAGTCCTGGCTGCCAGCCTGCCACTCGCCTCCCTGCTCTCTTCCCCGAGGTCTACCCTGGTGAGGGGAAATGGTGGGGTGGCACCTCCTTCAGAGAGCGCAGAGAGATGGGGGAAATTGTGTAGAGCTGCCAAGAGGCATTCTGGCTCCATGGAGACAAGCATGAGGTTCCAACTGAGTGGAGGAGAGAAGGCTTGCCTCCCAGGAATAGAATCAAGGACAGGAAGAGTCTCATATGTGTTGAGATTTGGGAAAGTCGATCAGGGTAAAATGCAACTTGGTGCAGCTGCATTTTGGAAGGAGAGGGTGATGCAATTTCAGCCTGGGCCAGAGAAGAGTACACCCAACTGAGATCAAATTCCAACCTCGTACCATTGTGGAAATGGCACAGAAAGAGGCCACATTGTTCCTGTATCTCTATTGGACTCATCCCACCAGGAAACTCATCCCCTGTCTTACTTTCCCTTGGATGACTCTAGAGTTTTCCCATGACCCTCAGTGAGGCAGGCAGCAACCCTTAAAATGTTCCCTTTTCCCCCTAAAAATTGTTCCCCCTGGAATTTTGTCTCATCCTTTCTGCCTCAAATGGAGATGCCCTGAGATGCATTGGCAACTGGAAGCAAACAGCCAGTCAGCATTTTAGAAGGAGATTTCCTCGAACGGTTTTTTGTGTCCCTTTTTTCAAGGTGATTCATGAAGGTGCCGGTTTCACAGGTTATGTGTGGAATTTTCCCAACGCGTTTTACTCTGGAGCCCCTCCAATCAAGGGTCACCCTGACCCCTGCCCCAAGCATGAAAATGCTGTGGCAGTTGGGATTCCTCCCCTGAAAACCCAGATTGGTCCTTCCCAACAGAAATCAAAGAACAAAATACACAAAAATCAAACAGCAAGAGTACAGACCATGGTCAAAAAGGTACACCCAGTCGAGAGGGCGACTTTGTACCTCTGTCACAAACTGATTGTTTTTTAAAAAAAAACACTTTTTATACCGCAAAAGAATTGCAAACATTTGAAGAAGTAAATCACAAAGCCTTATTGAAGTACAGTTGAAAGTCACCTGACCATGTGGAATTGATTGAGTCAGCAGGTGAAGGCCAGGGGTTAGTCACAAAATGGTGGCCAGCTGATCTTCAAGTACCAATTAGCAAGGCAGAGGATTATCTGGGCAGGGACAGAATTAACAAAGATTTGAGTGGGGAGGGGGGAGTTTATCTTTCGTGGAGTAGGGATGTTCCAGGGAAGAGGAACCACCGAACTCTTTGAATGCTGCGTTGCATGCTGGTTATGGTTCTTGTGTTCTGTCAACCCTGCCCTCCATCTCCAAACATCCAGCTTCAATTCAATTCAAAATTTAAAAAGTACCATCTTTATCCCCCTCTGTTGACATGAATGATAATACAGAGCTTTGCAAGAATGCAAAATTTTATAGCAGACACAGTGTCTCCTATCCACTGAAATTCCAGAACATTTTTGTTTTCTAATTTCTCTCATTGGTGTGTTTGGGCCAATGGATAGCTCTATTAGTTAAGTCACTGATTCTTTTCCTTTGCATATCTGGGTCAATGATTGCCTCTGTTCCTTAAGCCAATAACCCTTTCCCCCTGCATGATTGGGCCAATAGTTGTCTTTGATAGTTCAGTCTGTGTGATTGGGCCAATGGTTGCTTCTGTTGGTTAAGCCAATAACCCCTTCCCTCTGTGTGACTGGGCCAATGGTTGCCTCTGTTGGTTAAGTCAAGGACATTCCCCCCCTCTGTGTGGTTGGGACAATGGAGCAAGAGTGTGTATTTTTTACATATTGTACAGAAGTTTCATCTCATAGATGGAGCTGTAAGTCCACCGTGATCCTTATGCGTGAGAACATTGAAACCAGCTCTTTCTGTCCTGTGAAAGAGAGAGTCAGCTACACAGACAGAGATCAATCGATATGGGGGAAATTTAGCAGGGAAGGAGACAGGCCCGCAGTGGGTTGGCCAACAGGATCTCAGAATCTCCAAAGGACGGAGTGTCAAGGCGCAGGTGAGTGAAAATTGTGATCTAAGGAGAAGACCCTCTCTGCCTGGGATTGTCCAAAACCCGTTAACTATCTGATGACAACATCCTCAGACCATTGAAACAAAAAGTGTGGCACAAAGAACAGAGTGGCATTCTCCTGTGTTACAAGAATAGATAATACTCCACTGACTGGGAAACAACAGATTGAGTGTCTTGTCTGCTATATAATATATGTATATATATTTACATAGAGAGCAATATAAAGATTATTTTTAACTTTAACTCCACAATATCATTTACATGTTACACTTTTTTTATTTTCTTAACAGCAAAAGGGGAAAAATTAAGACAGAAATTTTTTTTCCAAAAATCCTTCCAGAAAAAACGAGGACAAATTTTGATTCCTTGTATTACTGATAATGCAACTTAGGAAAATTTCCAAAGCCATTCTAATTCCTTGACCTCACAAATGTGGATTCCCCTTCCTACAAATGGTGTTTGCAAGAGTGACTGTATGTTGCCTGCATCTTGGACAGAGTTCTTCCCATCATGCTTTGGTGCTGTCTTCTTTTGGCTGGATGATATCATTAGGCACTCCCTCCTCCATGTTTTCCGGACTCAAAGATTCCTTGCCGTTTCCTTCCTTCGATGGTAACTTTCTGCGAGGAGGAGAGGCCGTGAGAATAATGGCATTAATTTATCAGGCACCTCTCCATTCACGGAGCCATCCCTCCTCCCTCTACTTTCTGGTGCACCCTCCCTCCCTTATCCACGTAATACCTCCCACCTGTGAGACCGTACTCCACCATTTTGTTCTGGCGCCTGCCTACATTTCGCTTATACCTTGATGAAGGGCTCAAGCCCGAAACATTGGTTAGGTATCTTTATCTTTACTATTTACAGTAACTGTTTGACCTGCTGGGTTTCTCCAGCATTGTGATTTTACTTCAAATGCGGCACCTGCAGACTCTTTTGTTCTCGCCCTTGGTGTTGTTCTCACCTTTGCACTAACAAAAAAACCTTCATCCCATGATTAGTTCCAGACTCTCCAGACTGAGCAATGACCCCACACGCCTTGTTAAGAGTTATAAATAATTGAAGGAGATGATTTAAAGTGAAGAGTACATGCTCATCCTGTTAACTCTTCAAAGGTCATTAACCGATTCCAGAAGCCAGTGTGAGGGATTGGCATTGGCCGAGACACTGGGAGCGACGGCATTGGCCTGTTCCGCAGCCCATCTCCTCTTGCAGTTGCCTCAGAAACCAGGGACTTGATCAGACTTACTCAGGCTCTGTGAGGGGTGTGGTTTCATTGGGTTCATTTGCCGAGCTCCCATCGTGGTTGGTGATTGGTTCATCCTCTGTCCTCATCTCCACAATAGGCTCCTTTGATCCGTCCTTCCTGCGGAAGTGGAACAGAGAGCAGTCACAGAGCCGTACAGCTGTGAAAACAGGCCCTTCGGCCCAACTCTTCTATGCTGGCCAGTGAGCCAGTCCCCATGTGGCTGCATTTGGCTCATATCCCCAAAAATATTTCTTCACCCTGTACCTGTTGAAATGTCTTTTTAATTTTGACATAGAGCAGGGTAACAGGCCCTTTTGGTCCATGAGCCACCTGTGCTGCACAAATATTCCAACTAACCTACAGCCCCTGTAATTTTTGGGAGGGTGGAAGGACACCGGAGCACCTGGAGAAAACCCATGCAGATACAGGGAGGACATACAAACTCCTTACAGACAGTGCCGGATTTGAACCCAGGTCGCTGGTGCTGTAACAACATTTTGCTATCTGCTACATTAACTGTGTCATGCTACACCATAGTTTTTCGGGAATCTATTGAGCAGATTTTATTTCCCTGCTTTGGCAAACTCCCTTCCCTCAGGGTCATCACGTTGAGATTTTCTGTTCGCCTGGGGGCCTAGAGCTGAGAACCCCCTTGTCCGATGGGACCACCATCCCTCTGGAACATGGTGGATGGACTCCATCTTCACTTGGGACCCTGACAGTCTGACGCTCACTAATAGGATTCCTGATGGTGATCCTCCCTCTCTATCTGGACACCGACGATTCCTCTCCACCACACAGCCCGCCAAGTCTCACTTACAAGTAGGCTGCTTTGCCTTCTTCTGCCTCCTTGGCTTTGGTGCTGGAGCCATTCTTTTTCCCACAGATCCGTGTGGCGATGCACATCAGGACTCCGCACTGTTTTGTGAAGAAGCAGCTGATGTCTGCGATGACCAGGATCAGCAAGAGGGCCACGACAGCGAGACCAACCACAGCCCCTAGACTCAGGCTCCGGAACAGTGTGTCTAAGAGGCAAAGGGATAGCAATCTAATAATGTCCAGTGACTCACCTTCTGTCCAGAGAAGATTTACAAGGTTGTTACGGGGAATTGAGGAGCTGAGTTACATGGAAAGGTTACACACTTTATTCCCTGGAGCATAGGAGAATGAGGGTGATATTTGATAGAGGTTTAAGAGGGTTATAGGTGATGCAATCAGGCTTTTTTCCACTGAGGTTGGGTGAGACAAGAACTAGTGGTCATAGGATAAGGATGAAAGGTAAAGTGTTGAAGGAACATTAGGGGAACTTCTGCACGCAGTGAGAGGTGAGAGTGTGGAACATTCCCAGATGAAGTGGTGAACATGGGCTCAATTTTCCTGCATTTTAAATTGAAAGGCATTTTAACGATATAGGACTGTGGCATCCAAATATACCCAATTGGTAGGGGGAGGGGGGGTGGTTTGGGGAGAAGAGGGAATTGATCGTGAGGAATATCCTGTAAAGTGGTGACCAGTTACAGTGGAACTCTCTGCTTTTAGGGATGACTGGAACACCATCAGACAGGCCTTTCACCGGGAATGATAGAGAATAATTTCCAGGGCCAGAGGCAGTGTTGGGAATTGGATATTCAAACATAAATCAGGTGCAGGAGTAGGTCACTCCTTCTCTTCCTATTGATCCTAGCATGGGCCATCTGATTGGAATCTCATTTATGTAAGTCTACCTTTCACTCCCTTACCTCTTCCTTAAACATACTCAAGAACTGTGCTTTCACTGTCCCTGAAAAATATTTCCAAACATTCTCAACCCTCCAGGAGAAAATGTTTCACCTCATTCTGTTTATTTGTCACAAACTCTATACAGCTCACAGAGGAACTCTTCTTGTACAGCGAGAAGGGTTCCTCTCTAAGCAGGCTAATCTCTAACCTTTATGCAACCATATAAAGAGCACAGTTTACAGAGTATACGATTACAAATGAAAAGAAAGATCAATTAGCACCAAGCAAGAGCAGCGTAACAGCACTTTAAGCCTGATGGTTGCAGGGAAGAAACTGTCTTTAAGCCTGTTGGCGTGTGCTTTCACTGTCTTAAGCAAGTGCGGAGAGTGTGTCTGGGGTGTGATGGGTTCTTCAGTAAGTTATCTGCCTTTCCTAGAGAGGGGGAGATGTAGCTGGAGTCCACAGAGGGGAGGGAATGCACTGAGCTGCATTCACCACCTTCTGTAGCTTCAGCCGTTCTTGAGCAGCTCCCTTCCCATGCTGTGACACATCCGGTAAGTCTGCTGTAGAAGTTGTTGAGGGACAAGGGGGGACATGCCAAACTTCCTTTGTCTTCGAAGTAGAGGCGTTGGTTCGCTTTTGTGACCATCGCGTCAAAGTGCTTGGCTCAGGACAGGTCACTGGAAATATTTATTTCTGGAATCTTGAAGCTAAACAGTAATTTGGGATTCTTCAACTGGAGGAAATACCCTCTCCACATTCACCCCGTCGAGAGCCCTCAGGAGCTTGACTTGGGGATTCATAGGATTTATCTACCAGAAGCTAATATGGACTCAATGGGCAGAATGGTCACTGAAATGATTCTATAAAATGGGCTTTTGGAGGCTGAGAAGTGACTGGATAGGTCTATAATACTATGCAAGAAGTAGATAGGATGAGGAGTCAGATTGTTTTTCCCAGGGTGGAAATGCCAAATATGAGAAGGCATAGCTTTGAGGTGAGAGAGAGGAAGATGAAAGGAGATATATGAGACAAATACACAGAGGGCAGTAGATTTCTGAAAAGCATTTCCAGGGGAGGCAATAGAAGCCGATACATCAGCTACCTTTAAGAGGCCTTTAGACAGGCCGACAAAAAGGCAGAGGATGGAAGGATCTCAGTCACGTTCATGCTGATAGGATTAGTTCAATTTGGCAGTACGGTCAGCACAGACATGACAAGCCAAAAGGCCTTTTCTATGTTCCATGTATTAAATAAAGTGATGACCTTGGATTAACCTTCTAGGAATATCCTCCGTCATCACACATGCTTTGGAGCTCAGCTACATCCCCTCTGAGACTGGGTGGCCACTAACATTGACGCACTTAATGCTTGTGGTGATATGACCACTAGCCTACTGCAGGGGGTGATCCTGTACCTGCAGGAAGACCACCTAAGGGCTGACAATCAGCCAACCTGAATAGACCCCTTAGTGGGCTGACTCCACCTGGCTGGCTGTCAATCAGCCAACCTGAATATAGACCTGAGCCAGCCCCTCCTGAGCCAGTCACATGGGAGCCACCGAAGCATGAACTGGTGTTCAGACTTTTACCTGAATTAAGCCTGTTGTACAGTCTTTCGAGTTTGTGCTTGCTTGCTGGTACCTCAGTGCACCACAATGCTCAAGATGTCAAATAATAAAATAATGACACTGCTTATCATTAGTATTCAATCATTTTGTATATAGTAAAATGTCATCATAAAAGAGAAGGCAGAATTAAAAGATTTTTTATCTCCCTCTAATTTCTCCACTGAAGCCTGATTGCTGGGATATTTCCCAATTTCACTTTCATGACCTCCAGAATGGACTGATCTCTTTATGAGACAACCTCAGTGGGGATGGGGTTGGGGGCGGGTTGAGGGTGGGGGCTGGTATCGAATGCTGTACACAAACGTGCTGGTGAAATTCCACAGGAAGTAAAGGGTAACCAACATTTTGGACCTGGTCCCTTCGTCAATATATGATCAGATGTAGGCAGGCACCAGAATAAAAATGTGGGGGACGGTGGTGGGGGGGGGGGGGGAGGGTTGGAGAGAGGAGACGAGGGTGGAAGGGGCAGTAGGAGGAGCACAGGCTGACAGGTGAGAGGTCATAGGTGGATATAACTGGGAAGGTAGAAGGGAAAAAAAAACTGAGAAGTGATGGGGAAGGGGGAATCTCTGAATAGAGAGGGAAGGAGGGGTGAAGGAGACAAATGGATAGGGACAGAGAGAGACTGGGGGAGGGGTGGGTTAATGGAAATTGGAGGTCAATGTTATTGCCATCTGGTTGCAGTGTGCCAAAACGGAATATTAGGTGTTTTTCCGATAGCTGAGGATTGCCAGTGCATGATGGCATGGACATGTTGGTGTGTGCATTTGAAATGTTGGTCATAAAGAGGTTTCTTGCTGTTGCAGAAGACAGAGCTAATGTGCTCAACTAAACAATCTCCGTCCAATCTCTCTGATATGGAGGAGGCTACGTCGGGAGCACTGGATACAGTAAATGAACTCCATAGTTGCTTCACTTGGAAGGGGTGTTTGGGCTTCCATATGGTGGTGATGGAGCAAGGTGTGGTGCAAGGATGGAACTTCCCATGGCCAAAGGATTCATTTACTTGCCACAAAATCTTTGCATCTCTTGCAAGGCATGGATCAGTTTTTAGACTTCAGCCATAGTCTTTGCACGTAGTTTGCAGGATTCATGTGAAATTCCAAAACCTGGGAAAAATTAACCCTTTGGACTTTGGCCATTTTTAACCTTTCATAATATATACTTTGGACTGGATCCATGGGTAAACTACAGTACAAACACCAGTACGAACCAGCTGGTGGTTTGGGTATTAAAAAAAAAAGTCCTAGAAACCAGGAACACAGAGTATATGCATTTATTGGTACCTGAAGACAGGGACTCAGAGTCCAAAGGGTAAAAGGGGTTGAAGAAGGTTTTTTTGAGAGGCAGATGTTGGGCCAAATGGCCAGCCTACCTCCTCCTTGGTTCATGTACTTGTGTAAAAGCCGTATGGTGAATGTTTCTGTTTTCTGATTATTGTGCTGGAGGTGAATCTGCGGACACCCGTTAACTCGGGGGTTGTGGTGGGGGGGGGGAAACGGACTCTCTTTTGCTTCTCTCTTTCTCTGACTGTAAGAGGCACTTAGGCAATTCCTGCCGGTAGCGAATTTGTCTGCCTTGCAGCAGGCAAAAAGAAATTTCATGTAATATGACAACTGTTTTATTATTATGATAATAAATTTGAATCTTGATCTTGTTCCTTCTGCTTCCAAAGCAAACTGCCAAATTCTAGTCTGAGCTGATCTGCCTCATTTCTCCCATTGTCTAGTGATGACTTGCTGTCAGTGGCACACTCCATAATGCACTGACATCCAAACAATGACGTGCCAGGCAGATTTCTCAGTGCTGCTCATTTGCATCACGTAGAAAATGTAACATGTATTTCATGAATAATGACTTTTTAATCTAATGATTGAGGAGGTGATGATAAATTTGCAAGTGGTTATGTCAAAAATGACTTGTAGATTTATTAATTATCAGTTAAGGATGTTCATTCATGATCAGATATGTCACAATTGGAGATAGTAGAAATCAAGTTGAGATCCCAATGTGCTTGAAGTTCGAGGAGAAGTCTAAAGGGGCTGGGATGATGGAGAACTTGAATTGGGAGCGTCTCTGCAAGGAACGAGATCAGGAGTTGGGTGTTTGTCATTTGGAGCGGCACGGTCGGCATAGCGGTTCTGCCTTTATAGCGCTGTCTGTAAGGATCCCATGCTGTCTGGAAGGAGTTTATATGATTCTCCCCATGTCTGTGTGGATTTTCCCCAGAGGCTCCGGTTTCCACCCACCATTCATAAAATACTGGGAGGTGTAGGTTAACTGGGTGTAAATTGGGCACCATGGGCTCGTGGGTTGAAATGGCCTGATAAGGTGCTGTAAGTCTAAATTAAAAAATTTAAATGAAAATGTGTCATAAAATATATTCTTTTTCCGCAGCGGTGTTGTACAGAACAGGGTGTAAAATTACTATAAATTACAATTTTGTAAATACAATATTTAAACAAAAAAAAATAACTCGAGCAATAAAAGAGATAAATTGAGGTGATGTCTGTGGTTCATTGTCTGTTCAGAAATCTGATGGCGGTGGGAAAGAAGCTGTTTTTGTAACGTTGAGTGTGTCCCTTCAGGCTCCTGTACCTGCGCCCTGATGGCAGCAGTGAGAAAAAAGTCATAGAATTGAACAGGCCCTTTAGCCCAACTCACCCATGCTCAAATGTTGGCCTTGCCAGTGACAACATTCTGTAGTTACATTAAAAGAAATCTTTACGCCACATAATAAGTCTGGTATGATTGAATTATAAGGAACTGGTGGATAGGCTGGGACTTATCTCCCTGGAGCGCAGGAAGACTGAGATGGGACCTAATAGAGGTTGATAAAATCACAAGGGGCATGGATAATGTAAATAGTCACAGTAGGGGAGTCTCAAACTGGAGGACATAGATTTAAGGTGAGAGAGGAAGATTTGAAAGGGACCTGAGGGGTACACAGAGAGGGTGGTAGGTAAGTGGAACGAACTGCCAGAGGAAGTGGTAGAGGTGGGGACAATTTGTAACAATGAAAAGAGATTTAGATGGGTACACAGATAGGAAGGTTTAGAGCAGGGGTGGGTGACCTTTTTTTTAAAACTCACATTCCACCTTAAGTATTCCCTATGCCATAAGTGCTCTGTAAGGGATTGCTTAAGGTGGTATGTGGGTGGAAAGAAAAAAGTTTGAAAACCATCGTTTTAATGGTACCTAATTGACTCGTCATGTGCACAGTTTCAGGACTCCAAAGTAAATGGGCCAATGACAATTTGTCTCAAGTAAAATAGTTCACAACAATTGGGTCCAGAGCTGTGATTCTCACACTCATATACCACCTTAAGCAATCCTTTACTAACCATAGAGCGCTATGGCGTAGGGAATAGATAAGGTGGAATGTGTTTTTTTTTAAAAAGAGGTTTCCCACCCTTGGTTTAGAGGGATGAGGGCTGAATGCAGGCAAATGGAACTCACTTGGTCCTTTGGACTAAAGGACACATCTTTTGTGCTGCAAGAACTCCATGAATTTAAAGAAACATTTGGCTACCCTTTACTTCCTATAGATGCCTTGTGACCTGCTGAGTTTCTCCCGCACATTTGTGTATTGCCACTTCGACTCCATTGCACACGGAAATCCCATTCACTCCACGACCCCAATCAGCCACCACTCCCCACTGCCTTAGATTCACCACTCGCTTACACACCAGGCCCCATATACAGCGGCCAATTAATTTCCCAATCCTCACACCTTTGGGATGTGGAAGGACACTGGAGTATTCAGAGGGAACCCTTCACACGACAGAGAATGTGCAAACTCCTTGCAGACAGCATGGAGGTCAGGATTGAACCATGATCATTGGAGCTCTGAGATCACACAGCTCGCCATGTAACCCTTATACTGCTGAATCGAGCCCCTGCCCTCCCCCATCAGGTCTGAAGAGGGAAAGTTGGTAAATTGCCTTCTGGGAGTAGATTTTTTAACCAACAGCTCAGTAATTTCACGGCCCCATTACTTCTGCCCGATTTTTCACTTCCAGGATTAAAATTTAATTTAAATTCCCAGGGCATCAGGATGGGATTTGTTTTCATATCACCAGATGAGGTTCTGCATAATTACCCTGGGGCTAACCACAAGGTTTTCAGCAACTCCACCCCTCGGTTTGACAGATAGGGACAAAAACCCCAGTAAGTTTGAGGCATTGCCGCAATCTCTTTGGCTTGGCTTCGCGGACGAAGATTTATGGAGGGGGTAAATGTCCACGTCAGCTGCAGGCTCATTTGTGGCTGACAAGTCCGATGCGGGACAGGCAGACACGGTTGCAGCGGTTGCAGGGGAAAATTGGTTGGTTGGGGTTGGGTGTTGGGTTTTTCCTCCTTTGCCTTTTATCAGTGAGGTGGGCTCTGCGGTCTTCTTCAAAGGAGGTTGCTGCCCGCCAAACTGTGAGGCGCCAAGATGCACGGTTTGAGGCGATATCAGCCCACTGGCGGTGGTCAATGTGGCAGACACCAAGAGATTTCTTTAAGCAGTCCTTGTACCTCTTCTTTGGTGCACCTCTGTCACGGTGGCCAGTGGAGAGCTCGCCATATAACATGATCTTGGAAAGGCGGTGGTCCTCCATTCTGGAGACGTGACCCACCCAGTGCAGCTGGATCTTCAGCAGCGTGGACTCGATGCTGTCGACCTCTGCCATCTCGAGTACTTCGACGTTAGGGATGAAAGCGCTCCAATGAATGTTGAGGATGGAGCAGAGACAACGCTGGTGGAAGCGTTCTAGGAGCCGTAGGTGATGCCGGTAGAGGACCCATGATTCGGAGCCGAACAGAATCTACTCAAAATGAAAACTCACCTTCCAGGTGAAGGGCTTTTACTTTTAATGTTAAAATTACCGTAATTGTTAAAAAGAAAACCCAACACATTCTAGATGAAGTAATTGTTTTTTTTTCCCTCCAGCATTATGTTTTTACTTCAACCATGGTGTCTACAGATTTTCCTGTTTTATTTCTTTCTGTTTTTTTTTTAATTTTAAAGTTAAAATTAACGTAACTTAAAAATAAAAATATCTAACACATTCCACATAAAGGGCTTGTTATTTTTAAAAAAAATCATTTAACATTAAACTTCATGTATTCATTAAAATTAAATCACACTCATTCCAGATGAAGGGTTTGCTATTATTTAAAAAAAAATGATAATTTTAAGGTTAAAATCAATGTAATTCTTGTAATTGAAATAAAATATCCGCGGCTTGTTATTCACAAGCATTGTGAGTCTGATCACAGTTCCTTCTCACCGCATTTGTTTCTCATTTACATGCTTGATGGAGAGGGAAAAATAAAAATGAAAATGATGAAATTTGAATCCTTATTCATCAGAATAATATCTATTCAATTTATAACATCAGATCCTCTGGGTATTAAATACATTTAAAAAGCCAACTAATTATATTTTCATCACTCCAAAAGAAAACTCAATGCAGCTGAAGACAAATAGCAACGTACATGTTTATAAAATTAATTGACATTGATTTTGTCAGAAACAAAGTACTTCCAACACTTTAAACTCATAAAATATTAATTATTATTGACAAAGGGAGCTCCAGCTGTGAGACAGTGTGGTGGTGAATAACAATATGAAGCGTCTCTCTCTCTCCCTCTCTCTTCATTCTATTGAGAGATCTGGTGTGTTGGCTGCTGAGAACCTGTGCAAGGTGCAATGGCCATTCTGGGCGAGACATCCTGGGAGAAGATGTCAGCCTCTTGGAGATTGAGGCAGATGATATGTCTCAAGGATAGGGCATGAATGGACGAATGAATTGCTCCTTAATTTATTCACCCTCCACGATACATCAACAACTCTGTAGTGGAGAGAATGAAGACAGCCAATTTCCTTGCAGTTCACTTAACTAGTGACCTATCATGGACACACAACATCTCCTCACTTGTCTGGATGGTGCAACAGCGACTATACTTCCTGAGAAGACTGAAGCAGACGAGGCTAATTGTCACCATCATGTCAACCTTCAACCTATCCTGGCTGGCTGCATCACAGGGTGCGGTACAGTTGCTGCAGAGAAATGCATTGGAGGTCAATCCACAGGACCATAAGACCATCCGAGACTCTCATATTCACGAAGCAATATTTATTTATTTATTTTATATATGAATACTTGTCCCCTGCATATGTAGTGTTTGTCTGTATGTGTGTTCTATCTGGTTATGTCTCTGCATGTTTTGCATCAAGAACCGGAGAAAACTCTTTTGTCAGTTTGTTCTTGTGCAACCCGAGGACAATAAACTTGACGTATTGTCATGTGCACTGAGATTCTGTGTAAAGCTTTATTTTGTGTGCTGTCCAGGCAAGTCAGCCCATACCTAAGTGCAGCAGGTAATGAATAATGAAACAAAATGCAGGGTGTACATGGAACACAGAACAGTACAGCACAGGTACAGACTTTTCGGCCCACAATGCTTGCACCAAATATGCAGCCTAATTAAAACTATGCTGATTGCATGCAATACATTCCCTCCATCCCCTGCTTTTACATGTCTTGCTCTGTAATCCTCTTGTATGCCACTATCATAACTTGCAAGATTGTCGTGTTACAATAAGTCAAAAATTGCAGGGTCTTTTACCAGTATGAGGTTCATCCAAGGGTCTGATAACAGCAGAAAATGAACATAAAGCAAGAAAGTCTGCGGATACTGTGGTTGAAGTAAAAACACAATGTGGAGAATCTCATCAGATCAGAAAGTGCAAGTTCTCTTGCAAGGATAAAGATACATAACCAATGTTTTGGGCTTGAACTCTTCATCAAGATATAAGCAAAATGTAAGGAGGTGCCTGAACAAAATGGTGAGGGTTTGGGCAAGCAGCAGGGGGTGGAGCACAGTTCCAAAGACAGGAGGTAATAGGCGGAAACAGGAGGGAGGGCACACCAGAAAATAAGGGGAGAGGGAAGGGGAGGAGATCTGTTGGAAAGGAGACAGAGAGATGGAGAAGAGAGGGGGAACAGAGAGTAGGCTAGCAAGTCGAGGTTAATGGCATCCGGTTGGAGAGTGCCGAGACGAAAGATTAAGTGTTGCTCCTCCAATTCACGGATGGTCTTGATGGGACAGTACATGGGGCCGTGCACACGCATGCCAGCAAGAATTGAAGTGGCTGGGCACTGGGAGATCCCTGTCACTGGTGCAGAGACTCTTAGCAGAAACAAACTGTCCTTGATTAAGGAGGTTTATGTTTTCAAGCTTAACAGTAGGGGGGAGGGGGGAGAGGGGATGGGGCAGAATGGGTCTTTTGGTGTAATGACCCTGAGGTAATGCCAGGTGCAGAGGCGTGGTTCCATCCCATCGCACTCTCTTCTTTCATCGGTCCATGCAATTGTTTTTTAGCACATTGACACAACTTGGCATCACCCAGAGCTTAGGTTGGAGCAGAGTGTTCTACATCACGATGCACAAGGCCCTCCCATTTGCACATCTTTTCCAGTTTATTATTGTCACGTGATGGGAAATTGAGATTTTAATAAGACATGGGATTGCATTCCCATTAATAAAAATTCCATTGGTTTAAAAGTTGTTCATGTGAGTATCTGTCAAAGTAAAGTGATAGATCATAGATCTTTATTTTATTCAAAAATAATGAACATGGTTGTGTTAATCCTCACATGCGAGAGAAATAAATGCTTTCATATATAAATTACTGCACAGATGGCAACATTACAATAATAGTCTCAGTTTCATTGCTCTAATTACAGTTGCGATCCAGTCTTACCTAAACTTTATGCATCATCTCTTTATAAACAAGGAGGACACCTTTATGGGTAGCTGGAATTCTTTAGAAGTGGTGAAAACATCATGGTTCCAAAGCCATATTCTCTGACTCTTAGCAGACGTGGTCTTGGGAGCCACTCAATGCAGGGGTAGCTTGGGTTGGTAACAAGATTCCTCTATTGTTGTGTTATAGTACAGAATGTAATATTGCACAGATTTGCCCTTTGTCTACCATAAGGCAGACAAAGAGTCGCCACTAGTGTTGCCCAGTGCCCTTAACAGTAAGAACGAAAGAGAAGCAAAAGGAAGTTCCTTACTGCACAGAAACCACATTCCACAAAGGAATAAATGGGAAAAAGGACATTAAATTTAAATTAATTTAGATATACAGCACAGAGACAGGCCCTTCCACCCCATGAGCCCGTGCCGCCCAATTGAACACATTGACCTACAACCACCGTACGTTTTTGAAGGGTGGTTGGCAAAACCCAGCCTTTGGTTTCTGGAGCACTCAGCAGGTCGAGCAGCACCAGTGGGAGAGAAAGAAAGATCCATGTTTTGAATCAGAAGTCTTGATGAAAGGTCGACTTTTTTTAAAAAAATCTCCTGTGAGCGCGAGTCGATGGTCTTGATTGTGTTTTTGCTCCAGATTCCAGCGTCTCGAGTCTGGTTTCTCTGATTGTGAGGCGATCAAAAGTCACCCAGGGCAAATGCTCTGACAACCCTTGGGGATCAAGAGGATTTGGTCAATCATTTTTTTTTATTGACTGTATCTCCTAACCACTTCTTCTGCCATCTACAGAGTCAGAGGGGCCTTGAGAGGTACAGAAGGAAACACCCATCGTCAACCACTGTTTATATTAATTATGCACTGGTTCAACAATCCAATCAAACCCACCACCCCCCCCCCCCCCCCCCCCCACCATGCCTGATTCTACCACACACTTACTCATTGGGGTGTAGCGGCAGCTGAACGGAGTCAGGAAGAGCGAGTCCAGTAGTCGATGGGCTCATTTGCACTCCAGTTGTTTATTGAAACTTCCCATGCTACACCTTATAAGGCCACAGGTATGTCCCGTCCTCGCGCCGGAAACAACATCATGCTGTTTCCCCGCACGCATGTGGGCCCGACCCGGCCGGCGGAAAAGATGACCCTGGCGGTGCCATCTTGACATGGCTGCTCCGCTGCCAGGAAACAGGAGCACCTGGAGGAAACCCATTTGGTGCTATCTCCACCCAGAGAAGCGATGGAGATCTGGATTGAACCTCTGACACTGTGAGGGAGAAGCTCCACTGTACATGCCACTCTGACACCCATGCTTTAAGGTGAAACATTTTATTTTATACGGCCTATTGTACATGACTATGGGTGGACTTGCCTGGATAGCATGGATAAACAAAACCTTTCACTGTATCTTGCTACACATTACAATGAACAATTCAGTGTAAAACTGGCACAAGGCACAGGCAACTGGCCACTGGATTGAGTAGCAATACACAGTGGGAAATGTGATGACCTGACCTCAAAATTTAAATCGAAAATGCTGGAAATGTTCAGCAAGCCAGGCAGCATCTGCGGAGAGAGGAACAAAGTCGCTGATCTTTTGTCAGAACCAGATGGCTGAAGGGACAAATGTGTTTTCTGTTCTAAGGAGGTAAAAGAATTGGCAGAGAGTATATCTGATAGGGTGGAGCCAAGCTGGTGAAACAAGAGCTTCTGATGTCATCTAAGAGAGGGCAGTGAGTGCTTGGTGATCTGTCTGAAGGAGTTGTAAAGAGAGGGGAGAGTGTGAGGCAGTTGAACAGCTGTCATTAACAAGTTAAAGTTAAAGGAGCAGAAGGAGGCCATTAGGCCCATCGAGTATGTTCCATGACTCTACACTAAGTTGAATTATGCTTGCATCTAGTTCTAATTTCCAGCCTTTTCCCCATATCCCTTGATACATTTACTAAAGAAATACTTATCCATTTCCTGTTTAAATACTCCCAGTGATCTGGCCTCCACTGCTTTGTGCGGCAGTGAGTTCCTCCAATCCACGGCCCTCTGACTAAAGAAGTTCTTCCTCCTCTCTGTTTTAATTGGATAACTTCTAATTTTAAGACAATGACCCTCATTGATTTAGTTGCTGAGGTACATGGATATGAGTGAGTAATGGTTTTGATGTACAGAATAGGTGGTGATATTGTGATTTGTCAAATTCACCTCTACCTCCCGGAGGTGCTCAGGCACCTCCTCATACCCCAGGACCTCATGGCTAAACATCAGACATCATCCCCTGGACTTCACTTCCTCAGGAGACTGTCTTGCTACAGGCACTGGTCTTATTCCCCGATTCCACAAAGCCCTCCTCTACCCTCTCCCCTCAGTCCCCAAGCAAAAGCACCCATTGATTTAGCTTGGTCTTGCCCAACACAACTTATTTCTTCCTGTCTTGGCTCCATCCTTTATTCTCTGGTCCAGTACCTTCCCCCTTACTTCTGTTACACCTGGTATCTTTGTCCTGGCCACCTCACCTTCACAGGTCCCTCAAAAGCTCTATCCTCCAGCAGGCGAGATGTCTGAAGAGGGTGCGCAAAATTGTTCCACCCCACACTCAGCATCTTTCAGCTGCTCGCATTGGGAAAGAGATACAGGAGGATCAGAACCAGCACCACCAGGCTGAGGAACAGCTTCTTCCCACGGGCAGTGAGAATGTTGAATGACCAAAGAAACTGCTCACACTAACCATCTGATACTCTCATATACACAATTAAAAATTCATTTATTTATTTATATTATATAAATACTTATCCTGCATATGTATTGTTTGTCTGTATGCATGTTATTTCTGGTTGTGTGTCTTCTTGTTTTGCACTGAGGACCGAAGAGCGTTGATTCGTCGGGTTGTACTTGTGCAATCAGATGACAATAAACTTGTCCTGACTTTATTCTACTCAAATGTCAAATGTTTCCCTCCACCCAAAGGATAACATCAGCCACGACGGATAAATGGATCTGTAACTGAGACTAAAGTCGTTTGCCCAAACCCTCTGTCGCATTAATACAAGCAGCCAAGCAATGTTTCACAATGAGGATAATTCACTTACATCGTGCCTTCAACCCTGTAATAATTGCACTGAGAAAATTGGGTAAATCAGAGAGTCGATCTTAGTCATTGACCAGTAAATCGATTAGGCTGTACATTTATTAAGCAAGAATAATTTGTCAGATGAAGAATATTAATTTTGGGTCTGTGCATGGTGACTTTTTGCACAGTCGGCAGAGCTCATGAAAGGGTTAAATTGTTTCCTAATGAAACAGCATGTGAATGCCATTCCTCGAGTTAAGGTAAGCAAGGGCGCACTTATCTTGCCCAGTAGGAGAAAGCACGTACCTGTCCTGCGTAAGATGAATTGGACCACAGTAAGTGTGAAGAAGGAAGAAGATATTGGAAAAATTGAAGGGAAATAATACTCTGTGCTGAAGTCATCTGATCCATGGATATATGTATTTCTGTACTGATTATGAATCGTTTGTCCATATGTGTGTCATGTCTGGTTGTGGGTCTGCATGTTTTGCACTGAGGACTGGAGAATGCTGTTTCGTCGGGTTGTACTTGTACAATCGGATGATAATAAACTTGAACTCAAATGGTGGCAGGGCTTTGTATTCATCCCCAGGAAATGAGTAAAATATTCTCCAGCCAAACTTTCTTGATGCCATAGCTGAAAAGATGGCATAAAAGCGCTGGAGAAATTCAACAGGTCACAGAGCATCCAAAGAAAGTAAAAGGCATTCGATGATTTGGGCCTGAGCCATCCCACAAGTATCCACCAATTACCATTACCTTTTAGTCTGTCTTCTTCCCCCTTCTCTCCCCTTTCCTCCCCTCCTCCCCACTTCACCTTTTTTATTCAGGCATCTACCTGGATTTCCACATTCCCGACGAAGGGCTCAGGCCCAAAATCTTTGCTGCCTTTAACTTCTTTTTGATGCTGCGTGAACTGCTGAGTTTCTCCAGCAGGTTCGTGTACCGCTCTAGTACCCCAGGATCCGCAGGCCTTCTTGTTTACCTGGTACATAATTGACCTGGTTAAGGAGATGTGCTAGCATGGGATGGGGTGCAGAGTAGGTTTACAGGAATGATCTTGGGGGGGCCTGCACTTGCTGGAGTTTAGAAGAATGAGGGGGAATCTCATCGAAACTTACCGAATATTGATAGGGCTGGATAGAGTGGATATGGAGAGGTTTCTAGCAGTGGAAGAAACCAGGACCAGAGGCCACAGCCTCAGAGTAAAAGACCAACCATTGAGAACGAAGATGAGGAGAAGTTTTTTCAGCTAGAGGGTGGTGAATCTGTGGAATTGTTGGCACACACGGCTGTAGAGGCCAAGTCAATGTGATACAGCTGGCCAGGATAGAGCTCCTTTGAAGGTTGACATGAAGGCAGCCCGCTTCACTCTTCTCAGGAAGTGCAGGCATTGTTGTGCCTTCTTGACAAATGAGGAGATGTGTGTCCACAATGGTCACTAATTAACTGAACTCCAAAGAACGTCTATAGCGTTGTCTTTAAAAAAAATTAGGCATACAGCACTGTAACAGGCCAATTTGGCCCTCTGGGTCCATGCCGCCCAATTTACACCCCATTAACTTTCACCCCGGTACGCTTTGGAAGGGTGGGAGGAAACTGGAGCCCCCAGAAAAATTCCACGCAGACACGGGGAGAATGTACAAACTCCTTACAGACAGCATGGGCTATGAAGCCAGGCCCGGTCCCAATCGCTGGCATCGTAAAGGCTTTGCGCTAACTGCTATGCCAACTATGCCGCCCAACCGTCAGTGGAATAGTTTATTCTATGAGCAAATTGAATTGGAACCAACATCTCTGGGAGGCGTTCTTCAATGCGTTCCATCACCAGATGCTTGAAGCATTTCCTAATGATGGAGGTCAGTGCCACGTGGTGGTAGTCACTGAGGCCTGTTATTGACAGCCTCTTGGGTTTCAGGATTGTGATGGCTTCCTAATTCTATCAATCTTTTAATCTATGAATTAAACACTGGGGTACAGTAGCATTGTGATACAGGACAAATGATTTGGTGGCTGAACTGGTAGCTCAAAGCCATGAGTTCAGATCCTATTAAATTGTGTCATGTTTTCCATCTCCCAGATTCAACCGTCCTCTGGCTCCTTTCCTTTCCTTCTCTTTCCCTTGCGTCAGCCTCTCCTTCCTTCCTCCCTCCATCATCCCAGCCCCTTCCCTTCTGTCCTCCTATCAAAGAGCTTCTTTATATGCTCCCTCTCCCTATCATCTCCTAGCTCCTTTCTTCCCCTTTCCACTGGGATTCACTGCGACCCTGTGCTCCTCCCCCCTTCCCCCTACCTCCCCTCCCCCCCCACCATCTTCAGGCATTTGCCTGATCTTTGGCATCCCTGACAAAGGGCTCAGGCCCGAAACGTCAACCGCCTATTACATTCCACGGATGCTGCATAACCCACTGAGTTCCCACGCAGAGAGTGGTAAGAATGTGGAATGAGATGCCAGCTGAAGTGCTCAATTCCGAAATTAAAGAAGAAATTGGACAGGTATAGGGATGGGAGAGGTATGGAGGGATATGGCCTGAGTGCAGCTCAATGGGACGAGGCAGAATACTAGTTTAGCGCGGACTAGATGATTCTGTGCTGTAGAGTTCTATGGTTCTCCTCAGTTTCTTTTTCAATTATTTTCCCTATCTTTGGCATCACGGATGAAGGGCTCAGGGCTGAAACAATGACTGCCTGCCCACATCCACGGACGCTGCCTGACCTGCTGAGTTCCTCCAGCATTTTTGTATATTGTTCTAGTTCGTCAGCATCTTCTGACTCCTTGTTTACCCTCTAGCACAGCCAATTCTCAACATTTTAGGGGGGAGGGGCATGGACTGCAGTCATTCAGAAGAAGTATGGAAGGAACCAACTAAACTTGACTGCTCCACTGGGAAGGGAGAATCCTAAGGGGGGCATAACCAAAGAAAAGGTTGAGAATGGCTGATCTAGCACATGCCTTTTCACACTGCAGTAGAACCCTGATCAGTTTCACTGCTGCTCTTGTTTAATATCTACATACAGTAAAGCCCCTGGCATCTGCAATTCAAGCAACTGGCAGCCTTAAGCAACTGGCCAAAAATCAAGGAAAATAAATAAAATTATTAAAATAGGTAAAAAATATGTAAATTTAAAATGGTAAAAGTAAATGTTCTCTAAAGTAACATGTAAACCTCTGGTGAAGATGGGAGCAAATATTCAGCCAGCGGAGGGCCTTGGTCGTGCTTTGCTCGTAGCAGCTGTTTGTATAAAGTTGTGTTTAAATCAATTTGTGTTTAAATAAAATGGTTTTGCCTAGAATGAAGAACTGGTTGATGCCGCTCACCATTGGGGTATCTCTCTTAAAGTGTCTCCTTATCCCTGCTCAGTAAGAGCCACTCTGGTCAGAGGCTTTATCTGAAGATTTGGGGGCAGGGGAGTGACTTGCAGCCACAGTTAAATGTTTTCAAAGAATGCGACTGGAAATAAAGTAAAATGCTTCAGGGTTTATATATTCATTAAATTAAAAATTTAAAAATTTAGACATATTGCACGGTAACAGGCCATTTTGCCCACAAGTCTGTGCCGTCCAATTTTCATCCAATTAACCCACACCCCCCGGTACATTTTGAACAGTGGGAGGAAACTGGAGCCCCCGGAGAAAACCCACACAGGCACGGGGAGAACATACAAGTTCCTTACAGACATTGCGGGATACGAACCCCGGTCCCGATCGCTGGCGCTGTAAGTGTGTTGGACTGACTGCTATGCCAACTATGCCACCCATTCATGCAAGCGATGTTTGTACAGTGTAAATATAGTAAAATATTTTTGCCTTTTAAACTTATTTTTATTGCATGGTGTATTAGTTAGGCATTAGAGTATTTGAGTAAGTCTCAAGCAACTGGAAAATCCATTTATACGGTATCTACCAATCTCCATAGATGCTGCAAGCCAGAGGTCGGTTTTATTGTATTTAGACTTGGAGCTGTGAGTTCTTCTATCATGTGAGAATGATGCTGGGCCACAGCACTTCGAGGTGTTTATTTCTGCAGCCCCTGCTCACAAATCTGTTTTGATCTGAGAAGCGCCGACAGCAACAGTGCACAGCGATGAATGATGCAGCAGGTTGAAGTAATTATCAAGCTTACAGTCCAATAATTACACTCTCTCTGTAATCTCTACCTCAGTAATTCCTTTCAAATCACTTCTATTCTGACACAGACTGGAAAAACATATTAGACTTCTGTGTCTGTATAAGTTGGGGGACATACAAAATGAATACATGTTCTGGATGGTTAGCTAAGTAAATTTAAACACTTTATGACACGTCATCTGTACTCATCAAAAACCATAATCCCTAAATGATTGATTACAAAGTGCTGTGTTAACACACAACATATGTGTATGAATTATGAAAGCATAAACAAACGAGTTCAAATAAATATTTCATTGCTGCATTAGTTCTTCCCGAGATTGTTTAGCAAGGAATGCAAGTGTCAGTATCTTGTTCTGGCAGAACCTTAATTTCCACATTTCCTTTTCGGCATGGGATGTATTTGACCCATCAAGTCTATCCTAGCTAATGAAATTCCCCCCCCCCCCCCCCCCCACCACTGATTTTTATGTGTGAGCTTTCTCCTCACTTTCCTGGCAACTCCTTCCAGATTCAACCTCTCACCCACACACTAGGGCACTTTATAGTGGCTGAGGTGAGAGAGGAAAGATTTAAAAGGGACCCGAGGGGCACCTTTTCCACACAAGAGGGTGGTGTGCATATGGAAGGAGCTGTCAAAGGACGCGGTAGAGGTGGCGACAATTGTAATGGTCAAAGGATGGACGGATAGGTGTGTGTGTGTGTATGTGTGTGTGTGTGTGTGTGTGTGTGTGTGGGGGGGGGTGGGTGGGTGGGTGGGTATGTTTTCATGCAGTTGGATTTCACAAAATGCAGTTAAAGTCTTTTTTACTGGAAATATAAAAAACATGTAATTAAAAAAATTTAGACATACAGCATTGTAATAGGCTAATTCGGCCCCTCGAGTCCGTGCATCCCATTATACCCCATTAACCTTCACCCGTTTTTGAAGGGTGAGAGGAAACCGGAGCCCTGGAGAAAATCCTTGCAGATACGGGGAGAACGTACAAACTCTGTACAGAGAGTGCAGAATACGAACCCAAGTCCAGTCCCGATCGCTGGTGCTGTAAAGGTATTGCACTAACCGCTACGGAAAGCATTGGATGATACAGCAACACATGTGTGTGAGTGTGTGGATCCTTAGTAACTATCTGAACCAGGGAAATGTCTCAGGCTAAGTTTTTTCAGCTGCCACTGCCCTGCATTGGGGTGACAGTGGGATGGAAGACATCATGGTGAGTGCTGTGAACCTTCCACGTTGAGCCATGGCTTGCCTCAGAACTAGCTGGAACGAGCTGTCCAGGTCACCGATCGGTCATCAGGGAACTCAACCAGTGGGCAGCGAAGCAGAATACTTATGGTGAGGGAAACCGGGTGAATTACCAGTCAAACCAGACACGAGAAGATAGGGAAGGAAGAGTGTGAAAGAAAGAAAAGAGTGGGAAAGAAAGGGATGTAAAGAGTGGGTTTATGGGTTAAAATTTTTAAATATTGAGATTCAGCAATCATAACAGGCCTTCTAGCCCAAAAGCTCATGCCGCCCAAATGTACCAATTAACCAACAAATCGCATATGTCTTTGGAAAGTGGGAGGAAACCGGAGCATCCAAAGTGTACTGACAATAACCACACCAGCAGTGCGAGTATAAGACAGCTTTAATAAACTACTATGTATACTAAGAAGTCTTGGAAGACAAACCAGGAAGGCTAGACTGTAGCTCAGGACTGCTTTATGTACAAGGTAATTGGGCTGACCCCTGGTGACCTAGTGGTGTAATTACATATCACCACACAGAGGAAACACTCACAGGTGTGTACAGGGAGATCGTACACACTCGCCACAGACAGCGCCAGATTTGAACCTGGGTTGCTTGGTGCTGTACTAACCACTATGCTCACTATACTGCCCTGACCCTTTTTCTTACTGTCTCCCTCTAACTCCCCTACCCCCTATATCTGAGAGAGAGGGTGAGAGAAAGAGAGATGAGCGAAGAAGAGCTTGGACCACAGAGATGCAGGGAGATAGAGAGAGAAAGAGACAGGATAAAAAGGTTCAAGAATGAGAGGGGCACACTGAGAGGGAGGAGAGGGAGAGAGAGGGCTAGAGTGAGAAAGGGGAGGGGAAGAGAGAAAGAAAATGAAAGAGAGGGGAATAGAGAGAAGGGGACGAAAGAGGGAAGGAGAGAGAAAAACTCACCAATCTTATTTTGACTTATTCTGTGAAAATTTTGGGTTTCAATTGGACAAACATGTCTAATACATTTTCCAGAGAAAATATTACACTCAATTATAGCAGCTGACACATTATTATTCAGTATTAAGCATGGTGTTGCATGGTTAATCACAGAGCTTATTTTAGCAGATACTCTGAATTGAACAAAGCCTTTAATTGGTCGCCTAATGGGGAAATAACTACACTGATAATAAGAATTTTTTTTGTAATATCGGAGTGCAGAAGCTGGATATGTTCAATCAAAGCATGAGCCACAAGACAAAACAAAGTGTTTGTAAGGAAAGTGTGCAGTGCCTTGTAAAAACGAATAAACATGGTGTGCAGGGAATGTGCTGAAAGACCACCTTGACTGGGCCCTGCAAGGGACATGCAAAGGGGCTTCATTTTTTGACAGTCAGAAAAGTCCCCTTTGCCCTAATACATCCATGTGGACATTTCCCTCCATTTGCCCAATTAGGATTATGTTCCTTGCCTATTTGAGCATCTGTCTAAATATCTCTTCAAGGCAGTGATTTAAATCTGACTCCACTCTCTTCTTCTGGCATCGAGTTCCAGATAACAACCACTGTCTGTGGTTTTTAAAAAAAACCTTTCACCTCAGATTTCTTTTGAATCTTCTTCCTCTTACCTCACCACTGGGACAACCATTCCATCAGTATCATATATACTGGGATGGCCAATCTTTTAAATTTTAGACATGCAGCACAGTAACAGGCCATTTCAGCCCACGAGTACGTACCGGGGGGTGGGGGGTGGGGGGGTGTGTAGGTTAATTGTGTGGCATGGACTTGTGGGCTGAAATGGCCTGTTACCATGCTGTATGTTTTAATTAAAAAATAAAAGGTTGGCCACATCTGATATATACAGTAAAATTACTGGTATCCAGTACCTACAGGGATTGGTAGATGCTGGATAAGTGAGTTTTCCAGTTGCTTGAGACTTATTCTGGCAATGCCTTAACTAACATACCTGCGTTAAAAATAAAGAATTTAAAGGACAAAATAAACTCTATGGTACTTACACCGAACAAACTTCACCAGCATGAATATATAAACCTTAAAGCATTTTACTTTATTTTCAGTCACCTTCTTTGAAAACATTTAACCGTCGCTGCAACTGCAGGTTCCTCCCCCTTCATGGAGATGCCCGAAAGACAAAAAATAACATCATAATTCCCCCTCCCCAATTTACAGATAAAGCTTTACTAATATACTAAATTAAAAAAAAACTAATAAAGATAAAAACTCTTTACTAAAAAGGGATAAGGAGAACCTTTCAGAGAGTCACCCCATTTCAAACTACAGCAAAACATGTCCAAGGCACTCCACTGGCTGAATATTTTCTCCTATCTTCAACAAAGGTTTATGTGTTTCTTTTGAGAATATTCACTCTTATAATTTATAATTTTGTTTATTGCTTCTATTTATTTATTTTGCCAGTTGCTTGAATTCTGGATGACAGGGGTTTTACTGTCTTACAAATTTAATGTATTATTTCGTGACAATAAACGGAACCTTTGAAACCTCTCCTATCTATGAACATAAGAAATAGGAGGAGGAGTCGGCTATCCGGCCCGTCGAGTCTGCTCCGCCATTCAATAAGATCACGGCTGATCTGATCTGATCATTGACTCAACTCCACCGACCTGCTTTTTCCCCATATCCCTTAATTCCTTATTTATGTAAAAATCTATCTAACTGAACCTTAAATATGTTTAATGAAGTAGCTTCAACTGCTTCCCTGGGTAGAGAATTCCACCAATTCACTACTCTCTGGGAGAAACAGTGTTTCCTCATCTCCGTCTTAAATATATTCCCCTGAATCTTGAGGCTGTGTCCCCTAGTTCTGGTAAGAGAACATAAACCAACAAGACGTAGAGGCAGAATTTCGCCATTCGGCCTATCATGTCTGTTGTACTTTTCCTCTCAATCCTTTTATCCTCCCCTTCCTCCCCAAGACCGTTAAAGGAGCTGGAGTGTGGAAGAATGAGATGTTGTCTCATGGCTTTCCCCTGACTATGGGGTGGGGTGGGGGGGGGTCTACATCTTGGGGCACCATTTCAAGGTAAAGGTCAAGCACGAAGGGATGAAAAGAAGATTGTCTTCACTTAGAGTCATGTTGGATCTTTGGAATTGTCTTCCTGGGAGAATGTGCTGAGTTGGTGACTGCACTTTAAACAGATCGTCTTTCTTGCATTTACAATGGATTAGACCAGCCATTCTCAACCTTATTTTGGCTATGGCCCCCCCTTAGGACTCTGCTCAGAGTTTATGGGCCCCCAATCCCTGTGAAGCAGTCAAGTTTTGTTGGATTCTTCTGTATTTCTCTCCTACTGACTACATTAAAAATAATGTATGATTTCAGTCCATAGCCCCTCTCCCTTAAGTGTTCTGTGGTCTCCAGTCCCCATTGAGAATGGCTGGATTAGAGGAAGCAAGGGATGTGGAGACAGGGCACTGAAATGGCGGTGAAGTCATGACATTCCTTCTTGAGGGATGAAGAATGAGGAGTGACTTAATAGAGGTAAATAAGATTATGAGGGGGTATGGATAGGATGGACAGCCAGCACATTTTTCCCAGGGCAGCAACAGCAAATATCAGAGGGTATCTGTTTAAGGTGAGTGGAGGAACGTTTAGGGGAGATGTCAGAGGTAAGTTATTAAACACAGAGAGTGGTGGGTGCCTGGAACGCATTGCCGGGGGTGGAGGTAAAGGCTTTGACAATAGGACAGTTAACCGACTTCTAGATAGGTTCATGGATGTAAGATAAATAGAGGGTGTGAGGTAAGAAAAGATTAAATTGTTGTGCAGTAGGCTTCCATAATTTGGCTCAACATCGTAGGCCAAAGAATCTGTACTGTGCTGTAATGTTCCGTTATGGATTGGCTGAGCAGGTTCAAGGAACCAAATGGACTACATCACCTCCTTTTGTTCTTGTGTCCAGGCCAACAGCACATGGTTCAGGAGGTTAAACAGGAAAGTCTGCAGTTGCTGTGATTGTAGCGCAAGAACACAAAAGTTTTGGGGAAACTCAGCAGGTTGTGCAAGCATACGCAAGCAAAGGATAACTAATGTTTTGGGCCTTTATCAAGATATGAGCAAAAAGCAGGCAGGTACCTGAATAAAAATATGGTATACGGAGAGGCCCGGGGGGTAGGAAGGGACGGGGAGGTGCACAGGTGAACAGGCAAACCGTCACAGGCGGGAGGGTAGAAGAGAAGAAAAGCTGAGGTGATGGGGAGTGGTGGTAGCTCTCTGAATGGAGAGAGAAGGGTGAGAGAGAGAGAGAGAGAGGGAGAGAGAGTGAGAGTGAGAGTGAGAGAGAGAGAGAGAGAGAGAGAGAGAGAGAGAGAGAGAGAGTGCTAACGGAACAAGAATGCCTTCAGACACCGAGAATGTAATAAATAAACGAGAGTGCTGGAAAAACTCAGAAGGGTCTGTGGCATTGAGAGGAGGTGAAGATATATCACCGATGTTTCAGGAATGAGGCCTTAATCAAATAGCAGGCAGGCGCCTGAATAAAAAGCTAGGGTGGAGAAGGGAAGAAGGAGCAGGGGAGGAGCACAGACCAACAAACGAGTGTCCATGGAAGGTGGGAGAGAAAAGATGAGAATGGATCAGAGGGGGATAGCTATGAGAGGGCAGGGACTCATAGAGCAAATGGTCTGGATTTGAGGAGTGTTGTGGAGCAGAGCGATGCACGACAACAGGTACACAGTGTCACAGGTGGTCAGAAAGGCTTTATCATCCGAATGCTGACAGTAGAAGTTGGGAGGTCATGTTGGAATTGTATAAGATGCGGATGAAGTTCCATTTGGAGTTTTGTGTTCAGCTTTGCTCACCATGCTAAGGGGAAAGATGTTATCAAGCCAGCGAAGGATGCAGAGAAAATTTACGAGGATATTGCCAGGACTTGGAGGCCTGAGCTATAGGGAGAGGATGTGCAGACTGGGGGTTTATCCCTGGGAGGATGAGCGATCTCACAGAGATGTACAAAATCATAATAGATTGTGTGAACTTACCGAGTCTTTTGCCCAGACCAAGAGAACTGAGAACCAGAGGACATAGGTTCAAAGTGAGGGGGGAGGGATTTAATAGGAACCTGAGGGGTAACTTTTCACACAGAGGGTGGGTGGGATGGAACAGGCTGCTAGAAGAGGTGGTTGAGGCAGGTGCTATTGCAATGTATGAGCAACTTTTGGATGGATTATATGGACAGCATATGGGCCTAATGCAGGCAGGTAGGAGTAGTGCAGGTGGGTGAGGCTTTTTGGTCGTCATGGGAAAGGTGGGCCAAAGGGCCTGTTTCCATGCTCCAAGTTTCAGGTGATCTCAGGATTGTTCAGGTAGGACTGAGGTGTGAAGAAGTCTCGATGCCGAGGGGTGTACACCTCACAGTGCTGTGATTGCTTAGTCACAGAGTGGAATGTGGAAAAATCTGCAGTCATCCAATTTGGTGGAAAAATAAAGATTAAACTTTAAATGACAAAAGATTGAAATGTGATGATTTTGGACAGATTCAGGTGTGCTTGACCATTAATACTCAGAGACAGTAAGCAATCAGAAATGCAGAAGGCCCACCAGCCTTTATCACAAGATGATCAGTTTACATGACATAGTGGATATGTCTTATTGCAATTATATAGGGGCCGACGGAGACTACATCAGGAACATTGTGCAGGGGTCAGGTCTCCATACCTACGGAAGGACGTTGAATGCTGGGGTACCAAATCTGATTTGTGATGACAAATATCCAGAGTGTTTCTTCAATCTCATGAGTTTACAAGTGATCTTGTTTAAATATAAATTCAGACATACAGCATGGTAACAGGCCCTTGCGGCCCACAAGCCCATGCAACCCAATTACACTCAATTGACCTATAACCCTGGTATGTTTTTGAATGATGGGTGGAAACTGGAGCACCCAGAGGAAATCCACGCAGACATGGACTGAACGTACAACAGTGCTGGATTCGAAACCCGGTCGCGAGTGCTGTAACAGCATTGTGCTAACCACTAACTTAACCGCACTGTCCTCTATGTTCTTTCATGCCGCCTTATGTTTTGTTTTGCAGCAACCTCCTTTGAAGAAGACCGCAGAGCCCACCTCACTGACAAAAGACAAAGGAGGAAAAACCCAACCCCAACCCCAATCAACCAATTTTCCCTTGCAACCGCTGCAACCGTGTCTGCCTGTCCGCATCGGACTTGTCAGTCACCAACGAGCCTGCAGCAGACGTGGACATACCCCTCCATAAACCTTCGTCCGCGAAGCCAAGCCAAAGAAGAAGATGTTTTGTTGAAACATACAGAATCCTTACAGGGATCTGATGGGAGATAATATTTCCCCTGGCTGGGGTGTCTGGAACCAAGAGTCAGTCTTAACATAATTTAATTGAATTTAGAGATACAGTACAGAAAAAGGCTCTTCTGGCTTATGAGCCTGTGCCACGAAAATACACCCATCTGACCAATTAACCTACTAAATCAGTGTACATTTTCGAGCATGGGAGGGAATCGAGGCACCCAGGGGAAACCCACGCAGGTCATGGGGAGAATGTACAAACTCCTCACGGACAGCGCCAGATTCGAACTGGGTTGCCAGCGCGGTAATCGCGCTGCACGAACCTTCACTGCTGTTATGAAATGCAAATCCTTCACTGAACAAAGTGAGGCTGGAAGGACTCAAGGAGTTGGGCGGCATCCATGGGGAGAAATGGTCAGCCTCCACAAACGATCCCTGATCTAAAGCGCTGACTGGCCATTACTCTCCACGGATGCTGTCTGATGCTTTGAGCTCCCCCGCCAAGCTTCTCTTTGTTCACTCGGGACTCCAACACCTGCAGGTTTTGTGTCTCTCAAATCCTTTACTGTATGAATGGTCTCAGAAGAAAAGGAGACCGGATTTTAAAGGAAGATTAGAGAACTGAGGGAGCAGATATTGCATTAATGAAATCTGTGACACAGCGCAGTCAGAGTGTGATACCTTGGAAAGCATAGTTTGCGCCCGTTACATTGTGTATTCACTCAGCTAAATGCATTATGGATATAACCAGTCGGTGATCTTCCTCAGCAAGTGAATGTGAGATGTTAGCCAGATCGCTTGCAGAGTCATGCACTTGTGTCTATATTGAACAAGCTTAAAAGCATTAGGGAAGAAAAATACTGAAAAAAAAAAATTGCTTTCTCACATTTAACTTTAAACTGCTGCACCCCAGGGTATTTGTCATGGGTCAAGGGCTTGGAATTTGATGGTGAAGCTATATTAATCAGGGTTTTGCTTTCCTAAATCTTTTCTTTCAAAGAAGCCGTTTCAAAGCTAATTTAAAACATTGTATTTGCTGTCGTTCCATCATCTTCACAGCTGGTTTCTTTTTGAAAAGAAAAACTACGGGATAGTATTGGTAAAATAAAAGCTATTAAAACTGGAAAGTTTGCTTTTCAGTGTATGTCTCAGTAATGGTTCATCCACAGACCAGGTTCCACATTCATATGGCTGTGGTGCTAAGAAATTTGGTGCCTGAACGAGAGGTAGATTGGCAGAGGGGTGCAAGGCATGCGGATGAGAGGGAGGGTTGTGGGTACAATGTGAGGGACAACATCGGGCAGGAAGATGGGGCTGGGTGTACGAAGAGAGAAGGAAAGGTGAGAGAGACTGCGCTAGAGGATGGGACCAGGAGAGGGTGGGACAGGGAGAGAGACACATCATAGGGGGCAGGGAGAAGTCAATACAGAGGATCATCAAAATGGCTGTGAAGGTCACTGGAGTCTTCCTTTCCTCTATTGACAATATTCTTAAATACAGCTCAAATAATTGTTGAGGATCCTTTTTATCCAGCACACAATTTCTTTGACCAACTACTGTCAAGAGAAGGAGCATAAAAATCAGGACTATCAGGCTGGGAAATAGCTTCTTGTACAGGCTGTGAGATTGATAAAGAGTATCCTATAACTGAGTAAATTATCCCTATATATATATATATATATATATTTTAAATTATAACTGTATGCATACTGTATATAGTATTTTTATGTGCTGTTTATGTGTGTGCACAGTGGTCCTGGGAAACACTGTTTCATCTGGTTGTATATGTACAGTCAGATGATACTACACTTGCATTTGAGAAGGAGAGGGTGCAGGGAAAAGAGTAGGGGAGAAATAGAATGGAGACAGGTAAATATAGGACATGTTGAGGACAGGACTGAAGAAGGAGGGAGAAAGGGAGAGAGAAGGAAGTCAGGAGAAAGGGAAGGACAGAGAAGGGAAGAAGGGACAGGCAATAAGAGAGGCAGGGGAGCAGGGGAGAACAGGGAGAGGAGGCAGAGAGAGAGGGGAAGGGAGGAGGAGGAGGAAGGAGTTACAGGTTTTGGCGAAGAAATAATTAATCTCGTCACCCAAAACTCACCCAGTCTTGCTCCTACAATTGCCGACCCTGTCATAAATCCCATCTACATTGAACCCATGCATATTTGACCATGACGTGGAACTTACTGGCTATGGTGTTGGGTTTTGGCGGCATGGTGAACTCATAGAAGGTCGGCTCGGAGGATCCCAGCTTATTGACGGCGGTGATCTGGACCTGGTACTGCATGTCCCACTGGAGCTGCTCCAGGACGATGGAGTCCTGGCCTCCCTGTGTCACCATCTGCACCCATTCCTCTTCCTTGTCTTTCTGTGGGGGAGGGGGGGGGGCGACACACAACTGTAAGCAAATCACTCATACGCTCTCCTTCAGTGGAGTTCTCTGTTGGAACATTCTGGCATGAACAGACAACACATAGATGGGCATACACACAGAAACACAGACACACATACACACACACACACACACACACACACACACACACACACACACGCGCGCGCGCGCACACGCATACACAGATACAGGAACACATATAGACACAGACAGACACAAACGCAAAACACATAGAGACATAGACAAGTGAAACAGAAACAAAACACAGACATGCACACCTGGTATTGACAGCCTGTGATATTATTTTTCACAAGGTCACAGATGGAGGAGCAGAAGAAGGCCCTTTGGCCCATTGAGTCGGCTCTGCCATTCTAATCAGAATGGCAGAGCCGACTCAATGGGCCAATCCTCTCACTCATTGTGGGCAGTACAGACTCAATGATCCATCCTCCCACTCACACCCACTCCCTGACTTTTTCCCCGTAACCTTTGATACCTTGACTTATCAAATGCCTGTCAATCTCTGCCTTAAATACACCCAATCTCCTCGCTTCCACAGCCACCTGTGGCAAAAAGTTCCACAGACTCACGACTCTCTGTCTGAAGAGATTTTTCTGCATCTCCATTTTAAATTGATGCCCTTTTATCCTGAATTGACGCCCTTTTGTTCTCAGATGAGATATCGCGGAGAATGACGCTGCGTTAAGGGGAGATGAAACTGAGGAGCAGTTGCAAGCGAAAACCTGCAAAACTCAAACTGTTGACCGATGGAGCTCCAAGTTTTTATACAGAGGATGAAATGGTGTCAATGTATAAAAGGTTTTTTAAGAAAGCAGTCTCTATCATCAAGAACCCTGACCACCCAGGCCATGCCCTCTTCTCACTGCTAGCCATCAGGAAGGGGGCACAGGAGCCCGAAGACAAACATCCAACAGCTTCTTCCATCAGATCTCTGAATGGACAATGAATCACAGGCATTACCTCACTCCTTCTCTTCTTTTGCTCTCATTATTTAGATCTCATCTCCTGGTGAGCTGCTCCCATCAGGAAAGAGGTACAGGCGCCACAAGACTCGCACCACCAGGTTCAGAAACAGCTGCTACCCCTCCACCATCGGACTCCTCAACAAGAATCTCAATCAAAGACTCATTTAAGGACTCTTACTTTTGCACTTTATAGAGTTAAAAAAATCCCTGTATTGCACACAGGTTGTTTACATTTTAAAAATTTGTACATAGAGTCTGTTTTTTTTGGCACTACCATTAAGTGGAAATTCTGCTTCGGCCACAGGTAAAAGAATCTCAGGGTTGTATGTTTTGTCATGTATGCCCTCTTAACAATAAATCTGAATGCTTAAGTACAATGTACAAATTCACTTAAATTCTTACTTGCGATACTTCCAGAGGTGCGTAAAATATACTGATACACAGTAAATGACCAAACACGAGAAAAACAATAAAATAATATGGTAGATAAATATTCACGGTTGCAGTTATAACAAAAAAAACCCTCTTCTGTGCTAATTCCTCATAGCTCTTAAATGCAGAGGATGGAAAATTCCTCGATCTTTCAAATATTTATCAATCTCAGCCACATTGGCCCTCATCAGTTAGAGTAGTGAGTACAGAAGTTGGGAGTTCATGTTGGAGTTGAATGAGATGCTGTGAGGCCCCATTTGGAGGCTTGTGTTCCATTTTGGTCACCATATTCAAAGCAATATAGCGTCAAGCTGAAGCGAAGAGTGCCAAGGATGTTGCCAGGACCCGAGGGGCTCAGCTATAGGGAGAGGTGGAGCAGGCTTGGGTCTTATTCCTTGGACGCAGGAAGATGAAGGATGATCTCGTGCAGGAGCACAAAATCATGAGATGAATAGAGAACATATGGAGACTTTTGCCTAGAGTAACCAGAGGTCATAGCTTGAAAGGTGGGGGGGGGGGGGGGGGGGGAGGGGCCTGGGGGGGGCGGGGGGGGGTGGAGATTTAACAGGAACCTGAAGGGAAAATGTTTTACACAGGTGGTGGGTGTATGGAATGGGCTGCTGGAAGAGGAGGTTAAAAGAGATAGTATTGGAAGATTTATGATAAAATTGGATAGACAGCGAATTCACAAGTACAACCCCATAACAAAGCATTCTCTAGTTCTTGGTGCAAAACATAGAGATACAATCAGATATAACACAGATATAGACCAACAATACATATTTGTGTATATAGATAAATAAATATTGTTTTGAAAATATGAGAGTCTCAGATGGTTAGTGTGAGCAGTTCCTTTGGTCATTCAGCATTCTCACTTCCCGTGGGAAGAAGCTGTACCTCAGCCTGGTGGTCCTGGCTCTGATACTCCTGTATCTCTTTCCCAATGGGAGCATCTGAAAGACGCTGAGTGTGGGGTAGAAAGGGTCCTCAATGATTTTGCACGCTTTGTTCAGACAACGACCTTGGTAGATCATGTTGGGGGTGGGGGGAAAGACTCATAGATACATAGATGGGTTGGAGGGATATGAGCCAAATTCAGGCGGGTGGGACTAATGTGGGTGGAACATTTTGGGAGGCAAGTTGGGCCAAAGGCCATGTTGTTTGATGCTGAAATCCTATCTCCACCTTAAATCCATCTGATGACCTGGCATCTTCCTCCCTCGTGGGCAGACAATTCCAGAGATTCACTGCCTTGTGAGAGAAGAACCTTCGATGCAGTTTTGACAACAGGCCTTCCACCTGAAATGTTAACTCCATTTTTCTCTCTCCACAGATGCCACCTAAACTACTGCCTTTTTCTGTTTCTAGTTTGAACAAAGGCGGACTAATATGGCCTTAAGGGAGGACTAGTAATATTGCAGCAATATAATTAACTGCTGGGTGTGGAGAAGGCTGAAGAAGCCAAAAGCATCTTTGGACCCTGCAATGTGGAATGACATATCTGAGAAGATTTCCATATTATTTATGAAGATCTAATATTTAAATCCCCCGGTAGATTTGCATTAGCTACCTAGCTGTTTGTTTTGCTTGCAGACAGATTTGAAGCTTCTTTTCAAGACATTTTTTGAATGCTAAGCAGTATATTTGTGTGAAAGGTGCATAACCATGCTGGTGGCAAGATGTTCCTTGGCAACAGTTCATTCAGAAATGCCCGCTCGCTCCAATCTCAGGGGACACGAGGCATCGAGGTCAACGGGATGACTTCAGCGAGCCACAAGGTGAAGCAGGGGCTGAGGGAAGGGAAATCTCTGGCGCAAGGTCCAGGTCCAAAATATTGGTTGCCCTTTACTTCCTGTGAACGCTGCATGACCTGTTGAGTTTCTCCAGCACGTTTGTGCGTGGCACTCGATCTCAGCCCCTGCAGACTTTTCATTGGGCCAACCATTTTAATTCTGCGCCCCACTCTGTCACTTTTATGCATACATACCTGCACTTAACAGGATGTGCTATATGTCCTTGCTGCAGATGAAAATACCCCAGACACCCTTTGGAATAAGTAGTTAAGTCTGCAGATTTAAATTTAAATTTTAAATTTATGCGTTCAGCACAGTAACAGGCCCGTTTGGCCCATGAGCCCGTGCCGCCCAATTACACCCAAACGACCTACAACGCTTGCTATGTTTTTTTAACAGTGGGAGGAAACCGGATCACCCAGAGGAAACCCACAAAGACACGGGGAGAACGCAGAAACTCCTTACGGACAGCGCCGGATTGTAAACCCAGCCCTGGTCGTTGGCGTTGTAACAGCATTGTGCTAACCGCTGTGCTGACTGTGTGGATGCTGGTTTAGAGTGCAGTACACCAACATGTTGGAGAAACTGCAGGTCACACAGCATCCATAGGAAGCAAAAGGTAACCAACGTTTCAGGCCTGGGCCCCTTCGTTAGGTTTAAGCAAAAAACCATTCTGTGCTCTGAAGAAGGAGGCTCTCTGCAAACTTGTGAAATAAACTAGCCACAGAACACCATGACTGAAAGGCAGTGTAAGTAATTCCATAAGCAACAATGCCCCATTACTAAGTAGCAGTAAATTTATTTACAGCATGGTAAAAGCCAATTCTGGCCATTTAAACCCATGCTGCCCAATTGCACCCAAAATAACCTACAACCTCGTCTGTTTTGGACGGTAGGAGGAAACGGGAACACTCGGAGGAAACCCACACAGACACGGGGAGAACATATAAACTCTTTACAGACAGTGCTGGATTCAAACCCGGGGTCACTGGCGCTGTAATAGGGGCCCGTTACGCTAACCGTGTCATCGTGGCAAGAATGTATAATTATCGGAACCATATGGTGCTAGAAGCAAAATGGATTATTGGAGAGAGACTCAAGCAAGACATAAAAACAGCTCACAGTCATTCAATTCCAATGGACTGAGTCTGTGTCGTGATTTTTTTCTGTAATAACATGTAAATAACTTGTTTTGTGGGCAAATCCTTTGTGCAATAATCTTATCAGCGGGAAACAATTGCAAACAATGCCATCTGTGTTGAGTTCAGATGTGACTGAATTATGTAATTAACCTGATTTTTTTTTTGATTCATTAATGGCTGTATAGATGTCTCCCAGCTCATTACCCTCACAGTAACAAGACGAAAAACAATGGAAACTCTTCAAAGTAGTGCTGGAAGGCTGAACGTATTGAAGGGAGTTAATTGGCGTGGAGTTTGGATGAAATCCTTTTCAGTAAGCTGAGTGATTATTGACAACAATGGTTTGGAGGTGGGACTAATGGAGACGGCAATACAGTAGAATTCATTTCTTCTCTTTGCAAAAACACAGAAATGCTGGAGGAGCTCAGCCAGTCTCACAGCGTCCATAGGAGGTAAAGATATATAACCGACATTTCGGGCTTGAGCTCTTGTTCGAGATATGATTAAACAGCAGGCAGGTGCTTAAATTATTTTCACCTCCTGCGAGACCGGCTGAGATCCCCCAGCACTTCTGCGCTTTTGCTATAATTACAGTGCCTGCAGACTTTCGTGTTTCACTTTCATTTCTTCTCTTGTTAGGGCCATTCCTTGGGAACGTGCAGGACTGGGGAGTTTTTCCTGCACTGGGGTGAATCGCAATGACTTGGTTCCACTCCAGTTCTGTGCATTCTAGGGTGAATTGAATTGAATTGAGTTGCTTCGTTGTCACATGTACAGAAATACAGTCAGAAGCTTTTTCTTGTGTGCTATCCAGGTAACTCAATAATACCAAGAAACAGCAAATAAATAAGAAAACAGTACAGGCAACAATGTTACACCATCAAATAGTGCAAGATAAAGAGAAAAATGCAGTTAAAAATCTGTGCATGGGTATTATTTTTGCCAGTGAGACATCCATTGATAACAGCAGAAAATAAACTGACCTAGAAACTAAAGGCCCACGTTTTCAAGCTCATGTATCTACAGAGTTGATGTAGAAAGGTTGTTTCCCATGGTGGGAAAGTGTAGGGCAAGAGGGCACAACAGAAATGTGGAGGAATTTCTTCAGTTAGAGGGTGGTAAATCTGTCGAATTTCTGTCCACAAGCAGTTGTGGAGGCCAAGTCACTGGGTGTATTTAAGGCAGAGATTGGTAGGTTCCTGATTAACCAAGGCATTAAAGGTTATGGGGAGAAGGCCGGGCCGTGGGGCTGTGGGAAAATAGATCAGCTCATGATTGAATGGTGGGGCAGATACGATGTCTGATGTCTTGTGATATTACTTTCTGCAGCAGGGTGGGGGACCATCTGGTAGGGGTTGGATGACTCCTTTTATACGTTGCCAGCTTTCCCGAGATTGTGGGAGGAACAAGGAGTCAACGGAGGAGAGGGGGTGTGTGACAGTCTGAGCTGCGTTCACAGCTCTCTGCAGCCTCTTGCTGTCACAGATGAGGTCAACATGGGAACAGAAAATTAACTCTGCCAATCAAAATTCTCCTTGTAAATCCACGAGTGCAGGAAGGATGTGCAAGAAGGATGTGGAGGCTTTGGAAATGTCGCAGAGGAGGTCTGCCCGGACATTGCCTGGTATGGACAGATCTTTGGTGGTCCATGGTCTTCGAATAGTTTGGGGAGTTTCAAGACTCTGATAGCTGTTGGGAAACAACTGCTGAAATAAATTTAGCAATCCAAGGAGGGATAAAAAAAAATCTGCTACTACGTGATGTTTTTATCCTGAGAGTTTCCTCCCACCATCCAAAAATGTCGAGGATTTGTAGGTCAATTGGTGCATCTGGGCAGCATGGGCTTGTGGACCCGTTACCTTGCTGTAACTCTAAAATTAAATTAAAATTTAAAAGATTCTGACTGTTTACCCTATCAACTAATGCCTCTCATGGTTTTATACATCTCTATCACGCCTTCTCTCAGCCTCCTAGGCTCCAGCGAAAAACAAGCCAAGGACAAACTTGGGTTGTTTTACATGTAGAGTTGGGGAGACCTGATAGAGGTGTATAAAATCATGAGAGGGCGGACAGTCAGAATCTTTACCCCAGGGAAAAAGCATCACACACGAGCAGGTTTATTATCCCACGGGGTTGGTAAACCTCTTCAAACAGTTGTTTCCCAGCAGCTATCAGGCACTTGAACCTCTCCATGCTAACAGTCATAAGCTACCCTTGGACCACAAAAAGATCTGTCTGAACTACTGAGACCTCACTTTCATCTTTGCACAAACTACAACTGTGAATATTACATAAGAACATGAGAAATAGGAGCAGAAGTAGGCCATTCAGTCCATCAAGCCTATTCCAATATTGTATGAGATCATGATTGATCTGATGATAAACTCATTACTAACTACCTGCATTTTCCCCATATCCCTTAATTCTATCCAACCTTGTCTTAAATATATTTACTCTCGTCGCCTCCCCCCCTTCAATAGGCAGAAAATTCCATAGATTAACCACTCTCTGGGAAAAGCAGTTCCTCCTCATCTTTGCCTTAAATCTATTACCTGGGATCTTGAGGCTACATTCCCTAGTTCTGGTCTCCCCCCTCCCAATGGAAACAACTTACCTACCTCAATCTTATCTATGCCTTTTATAATTTTATATGTTCCTATAAGATCCCCTCTCATTCTTTGAAGTACAGGCAAGTACAGTCCCAGACGACTCCTTCGCTCCTCATAGGCCAACCCCTTTATCCCCAGTGAACCTCCTCTGCACCGCTCCCAAAGCCAGTGCATCCTTCTTCAAGTAAGGAGACTAGAATTGCACACAGTATTCCAGGTACAGCCTCACTAGTAGCCTGTACGGTTGCATCTGAACCTCCCTGCTCTCAAATCCAATTGCTCGAACAATGAAGGCCAACATTCCATTTGCCTTCTTGATAACCTGCTGCACCTGCAAACCAACCTTATCTGTTTTGTTTGGCTGTAATGCACAGTCAGAGGATGATGAACTTAAACTTGATCTATTATTTCCTTTTCTGTCTCATGGCACACCATGACAATTTAATTTCTACCTTGTCGTCTTCCATACCTGCGGAGGTTTGACAAGAAAGAATTGTTGTGCACCTGTACATTGTACTTATGTATATGACAAGAAACTCTCATAATCTCAAAAATTAGGAATTTAAAGTTAAAGTTAAGATTTATTGTCAGAGTACATGCATGACATAACATTAAAACCCTAAGATGCTTTTTCCTGCTGGCCAGGCAGAACCATCATTTATTGGTAGCGTAAACAAAAAAAAAACGAACGCAAGAAGATACGCACATGGCTGTGCAATTCAGAGAGAGAGAAAAAAATCAATACAGTGTAAGAGTCCTTAAATGAGTCTCTGATGGAGTTTGTTCTTGAGGGGTCTGAATATGGGATGAGAATTTCCATTCCATGTTGAGACCCTGAATGTACACAGCCGGAATTAGGAAATTGCTGAACCCCTACCCATTCCACCCACCCCACCCCCACGTACCCTGGCCCAACCGCTCCTTCTTAGAAACTAGGATGCAATGTTTATTATTGACCAAAGAAAGGTTTCAGGCGGTAAAGTTGATCTATCTGCTGTGATTAATTAATTCAAGTCATCACAATCATCTCTGGATGGCAGAATCAAATACCATTATTAGCTCTGACTATATCTCTCAGTGAACTCTCCACAAGATCATGAACACATGCAAAATGCCCTTCCAGCCTGCTTTGCCATGCACTAAGAAAGTGCTTGATCTGATCTTGATCCATTCTCCCCTCTCATCCCAATAACCCCTGATTTGTCTGCAGCTAAAATGTCTGCCTGTCAGCCTTGAATATATATATTTAATGATCCCGCTCTCTGCCGTAGAGAGTTTTGGAGATTCATAGCCCTCTGGGAGCAGAAATCCTTCCCACCTCCATCTAAAATGGGCAGAAATTATTCTTATTCTGAAACAATATTCCCTGGTTCAATATGTGCGTAAATTCTGGGAAGGCTCTGTAGAATAATGTGTTTCAACGAGATCACCTCTTGTTCCTCTCAGCTCCAGACAGAATGCTGTCCTACAACTTTGCTATTAGTGACACATAACACAGAGAGACAAAACCACCCTTGCACTGCCCCCATTAAGGCTGACATGGTCTTACCCTTCGACAGATACTTCCCTTGTCCTATTCAACCCTGTCCCTACCTGACAGAGAACTTAAATGCCCAATTTTCACCTATATTTTCCACCTCCAGTGAGGATCTCTGCCCAGAAAGATTAGCTCTCTTTCTCTCTCCATGGATGTTACTTGACCTGCTGAGTGTTGCCACCTCTTTCTGTTTTCACTTTAGATTTCTCTGCAGTTTTTTAAAATATTGAAACTGGAACAATCTGTTTAATCTTCCCAAAATAGACTACTCTTTCTTCTGAGGAATGAATTAAATTAACTCTCTCTGCACTAGTTCTTTCTCGTACTCATTCCCCCCAGTGTGAGCTCTTGAACATGTACAGTTAAGGCAAGAATTTCCTGTTTAAAGCATTCGTGCCATAGAAAGATACACCAGGGAAGTCTTTTCAGCTCATTGAATCTGTTCTGACTCCCAACCACCTTTATTTACCCATTCTGCATCTTTTCTTCTTCCCACATTCCCATCGACTCCTCCCAGATTCCACCACACCCCTGCATGCTAGGGGCGACTAACAGTGGCCATATGCCTGTCAACCTTCACTTCTTTGGGGTGTGGGAGGAAACCAGAGCATCTGGAGGATGCCCACCTGGTCACAGGGAGATCATGCAAACACCACACAGACAGCACCTGAGGTCAGGATTGAACCCTGGTCTCTGGCGCTGTGAAGCAGCGGCTCTCCCTGTTGTGCCGCGCTTTCATCCTTCAAACCACCACCCCACTATAGTGGTCCAATGTTCAGTTTGCCCTTTGATTATAGAATCATAGAGTTTTACAGCATGGAAACAGGCCATTCAGCCCAACTTCCACACTATCGAGCTGTCTACCTCAGCGAATCCTATTTGCCTGCGTTTATTCTATATTCCTCAAGTCCACAATCATACAAAACATTACCTATCTACCTCTACATATAAGACCAGTAATCTAACCTCCACATTCCTCTGGCGTAGAGAATTCCATGAGAAGAACTTCCTAACCACCTCTGTTTTAAATGACTGAGTCCAGATTCAAGTAACTGTGTTCCCGCAACCAAATCTCTCCCGCTGGTGGAAACTTTTCCCCACATCTACCATAGTGCTTTATAGCATGGAAACAGACCCTTCTGCCCGAATGATCTATGCCAACCCAGTTGTCTATCTGAGTTGCAAGGCTCAATTGTGCTGGAGGAACTCAGCTGGTCATGTGTAACTAGTGTTTTGGGCCCGAGCTCTTCGCCAGACGACTCAGGCCCAAAGTATTGGCTTCCCTTTGGCTGAGTTCTTCCAGCTCATTAGAGTATTTGCACTTGACCCCAGGATCTGCAGACTTTCTCGCCTACCCTGAGCTGGTTCCATTTGCCTGGACTTGGTGCATATCCTTCTAAACTGTTCTTAATCATATATCTGTCTAAGTGTCTCTTCAAAATACCACTTGCTCTGCTAACTTATTGAACACCGTGTGAAGCACCTACCCCTCAGCTCTCTCTTCTTCTAGCATTTCATGACAAAAGCAGTGCCTGTTGACTTTTGGGTTTCACCCATTGCAAAATCTCTTTGAGGGGTGCCTATCGTGTAGAAGTTCCACTGGTCTCTTTGAAGGCAGTTGCGTGAGAGTCTCTCTCCCTGCTCCCCTTTTGCGCTCCCTGCTGCTCTCAAGCTCTACAATCCTGTACTCGCCCAGATTCACTTCCACAACCTTGTGTCCTCCCCCAGCCTTTTCTTCCCTTCCCCCCACCCCACCCCCCACTGAACCTACATTGTGCCTGCCTACTACATTTTTCTCAAAGTTTGAAGGCTCAGGCCCAAAACATTGATTAAATGAGAGGAATAAAGGACAAGAGGACACAGCCTCAGAATGGAAGGGCGCTCATTTAAAACAGAGATGCATGCAGAGAAATTTCTTTAGCCAGAGAACGGTGAACCTTTGGAGTTTGTCATCACAGGTAGCCGTGGAGGCCAGGTCATCGGGTGTATTTAAGGCAGAAATTGATAGGTATCTGAATAATGAGGGTATCCAAGTTTCTGTGGAGAAAGCAGGGAAGTGAGCTGAGTGGGAGGATGGATCAACTCGTGATGGAATGGCGGAGAGGACTCGATGGGCTAAATGGATAACTGCTCCTTTATCTTATATCTTTACCCCCTATGATGCTGCAAGACCTGTATCATTTTTGTGCTTTTACTTTAAATCTCTGTCCTGTTTCAGACTCCCCTACTCTGTGATTCTGCCCTTCCATCATGAGCTGATCCACTCAGCCCCACTCCCCTGCCTTCGCCTGATAACCTTTGATGCCCTGACTATTCAGGTACCTATTGATCTTTGCCCTAAATACACCCAACCATTTGGCGTCCACCAGTGAGTTAATGTTCTGAGCTCTGTGCGAGGAACCGACCATCCCCATCATTATTCAGTGGTGTTGTGTGTGCATACTCACAGTCCAGTACTTGAGCACATATTTCAGGATGGGGGACCCTCCATCGTCCTGCTTTGTCACCACCAGCTTGAAGTTCTTGCCGCTGCCTTTGTATCCCTGCACGGCAGGAGGTCCAGGCTCCTCTGTAAAGAACCAAGGTTTGCAGTTAGCACCAATACAGAGAAAACCCCAAGGAACTTATGATGTCAGCGAATTCATTGTCATACACATGGCACAGTGAACATATGCATGGAAATTCTTATCAGCTGCAGCCAAGCAGGTACTTTGTTAAAGTACCAATTACAACAGTATACTTAAATGAAGTAAAAAGAGACAATAAATACAAAAAGTAATAAATATTCACAGGGCAGAAAAAAGTAACTTTGCAATAGTGCAGACAATCTTTTTGTGGTGCCATGATTAGTGTAACATGGGCAGGTTGAAGACACAGATAGCTGTTGGAAAGAAACTGTCCTTGAACCTTGCAATGCAGGTCTTCAGGCTTCTGGCCTTCTGCCCAGAGGTAGCAGGGAGAAGAGGTTTGCGATAGTACAGAGTCTATCCACCAATATGCATATGTACAGATGGTTAGTGTAGGATGACTGTGATTGGCTGAGAGTGTAGCCACACCTTAAGGGATTGCTCCTAGCCAGACCAGGTCATTCTGGACTGGTCGACCTACACGTGATATGCTCCAGTCTTTTAGTTGATAAAAGCCTTGGTTTGGATCAACAAGTCTTTGGTTCTTTTGATGCGCACTACAAAGTTATGACCAGGATAATGGGGGATCCTTTATGATGTTGGCTGCTTTCTTGAATGGTCAACGTTTCAGGTTGGAACTCTTCATCCGGAATCCTGTGGACCATATCTTCCCCAGATGAATTAGTCAAGTCAAATTTATTGTCCTGATTGTACAAGTACAATCTGATGAAACAGTGTTCTCTGGTCCACGGTGCAAAGTGTCTCCAATTCCAAGTTTGTCACATTTTTGTTGGATGATGGAGGGTGTGATATGTCCTGTTGTGCAAAGCTGCAATCGTAAATGTGTACCCAGCACGATAACATGGCTGGGAATGGAAGATGACAAATCATGGGATGCCAGATGAAAATTTGGAATACAAAGATCGGGAGGGTCAACAGTTAATTGCTGGATAGTTGTTTATTAGCCTAGTAAATCAAGACAAGTTTGAAGAAGTTGACAACTGATGGTAGCCATAAGTTACATGATACCTCAGATATGAGGCTCTGGTTAAGAGAACAAAAACCTCCTGTCTTGGCCTTCATACATGATTGAATGGGGGGTGAGTGGGGTGAGCTGATTTGGTCTTGTATCCACCAATGGATACTCATTTAAACACCTCTAAAGTGTAGAAGGATCAGTATATTCTGATAACCTGGAAAACCCTCATTCAAGATCCTCTCTTGCTTGCACCGAGCAAGGGAAGACTTGTTATATCTGTACCTCCTGATGTAGATGAGCGTTTCACCACAGATGTGCTTACATCTGATCCCTCACTGCTCTAAGGCAGTTGTCTCTTCCATCTCTCACCTGTGTTTGGTGTGAACCTATCACAATGGGGGTCCAAGATCAATGCAACGCCAAACTTGTCAACACTTATTAAAATTGTCCAAATGATACAAATAATACAACACAAGATATTTTCAGGCAGCACACTTGGCGAGGCAAACACTGCAATGCGATTACAATACCAGCGACCCGGGTTCAAAATCAGAAGTTTGTACGCTCTACCCGAAACCTGTGTGGGTTTCCTCCAGGTGCTCTGCTTTCCTCCCACCCTCTAAAATGTATGGGGATTGCAGGTTAATTGATCAAAGGCTGAATTTGGACAGTATGGGCTTGAAGGGCCTGTTTTCTCTGAATCAAAAATAATATAAAGTTACCAAAGAGTTTTTGATATAAAGTACTACACACTAATGCACATGAATGTGGCCTTTGTTCTCTCTTCCAAACACAGTTTTAACCTTAGTGTATAGGATTACAATAAAGGGCCTGAGATTTAGAGGGGTTTTGAGGACGACCTTTCTCGCCCTGTGTGTATGAGGAAGACATGGTCTGAGTGAGAGGCATAAAGCAGAGTCACTGACAGCTCTTAAGAAGTGTCTGGACAACTATTTGAATCATTTAGTCCTAGAAGGCTATGGTCCATGTCGGAAAGTTGGATTAATATGCTGGATATCCACTGGTGAGCATGGGTGTAGTGGGCTGACTGGCCTGTTTCCATGGTTACAACTCTATGACTGATACCTAGCTGTAAGAGAGGAAGAGGGAGAGATCTCAAGGTACATATCACAACAATGAAGGAGGCCAATATTGGCGGTCTTCTCGCACATGCCCATGAACTGCACTGTGATTCTTATTTTGGCCTACAGGAAGGTTAACTGATCAGCACATCTTTGGGATGTTAGTGGACCCCAGGACAACAAGAGGAAACCACCACACAGTCTTGAGGAGAATGAACAAAGAAAGCTCCTGAGGTCAGGATTGAACATGGGCCTTTGGAACTACGAGGCTGTGGCGCTAACTGCTGCACCACCCTTGCCACAAATTTGAAGGTGTGTTGCCCAACTAGATTTAAGTCCTGTGAGGAGAATGCTGAGCTCGATGACTGTGCTTTGTACTCCAGTAACAACACAGAAATGCTGGAGGAACGTAGCCGGTCTCACAGTGTCCATTGGAGGTAAAGATACATAGCTGATGTTTTGGGCCTGAGCCCTTCTTTGAGGTACTCCGCCAGGGCAGGCTGTTCAGCCAACTAACCGGATTTAAGCAAAGTGTGTTTTCCCCATGATGTGAAGACACGCAAGTCTGTAGACGCTGTGAAGGTAGTGATGACACAACATTACTGTGTTATCTGATGCTTTGCTCAATATTTGTTTATACCCTGAAACTCTGAACAATGGGCAATTTCAAGGCTGCTTTACAAATTTTCTAGAGTTGAAAGATGTGATCCCAACAGATGGTTATTTTTGACAATCAGCTTATTAACATTCAACTTTACTTCAAAGTTGGTGGACCTGTATAATTTAATCAAATGTGTAGCAAAGCACAAAACCAGAATGGTTATGTTCAATTATGACACAAGTAACGGGCCATAATTACAGTTGGAACAGCGGAAAGGCCGGGCATGTTCAACACAGTAATGCAAGTTAATTAGTCTTTTGTCTCACCAGATCTCAGCTTAATCCTGAGCTAATGCAGGTACAGTGATGAGGTTACTGCATCAACAAACCATTATTCAGGGGTGTGGGTTCAAATGCAACCAGGACATTTTGTAAATATTATTTCAGATAATTAAACAAGCCTGGGGTTGTGTGGGGAATAAAAAATTATGGTTGCAAAAGTCCAAATCGTTTGTTTTTCACTGTACCTAATTCCAGCTCCATTAAATGCCACAGACATTTTGATTTTATTTATTTTAATTATGTCTAAAACAATGCAACATGATAGAAGCCCATTAAGGAACCTGTGCCGCTCTATTACATCCAATTAACCTTTTTGGCAGGAAAAACCCACTCAGGCATGGGGAGAACGTACCATCTCCTTACAGACTGCACTGGACTTGAAACCAGATCACTATTGCTGGAATAGGATTGCAATAACTGTGCAGCCCTCAACATCAGGACAAGGCCACATAGCTCCTTAAACCTGCTCTGACATTCAATACAATTAGATTTTGGCCTCAACCGCATTCCTGGCTGTCTCCAAGAACTAAAACTTCCCATGGACCAAAACTCTCTCTTAGCTGTGAACGAACTCAATATATCAAAGCAAAACACAGAGACTGAGGGGTACAGGTACACAGTTCTCTGAAAGTGAACAGGGTGATGAAGAAGATGTCTGGCCCATTGCCTACACTGCATTGGTCTTGAATATAGTCGTTGGGACATTATGATACAGCATGCAAGATCATACATGGATGTCCTATGTGGATTTCTGGTCAACTAGCGACACTGGGTTGGAAAGGGTGCAGAAGGGATTGACCAGGATGTCACTAGGTTTGGATAGCTTGAATTATGAGAGATTGGGTCGGCTGGTTCTTTATGCTTTGGGAGGCTGAGGGGTGACCTTATCGGGGTTTAAGAAATCACCAGGTCATGGATAAAGTGATAAGCAATTCGAGAAGTAGAGGACATAGTTTTAAAGTGAGAGGGAAGAGATTTAAAAGGGAACTTTTCCATTCCGAAGGTGGTCTGTATGTGGAACAAACTGCCAGATGAAGCCATAAAGCAGATATAATGATGACATTCGAAAGCCATAGGAAAGATTTTAAAGGGCCTACTTGGTTTGGTCTGTGAGTTGGAGGAGGCAGTGACTGGAGTTTGGGCGGCTCTCTGGAGGAGGAGGAGCTTGGAGAGAGTGAGGGGGTTAATTGGTCAAGGGGCCAATAAAGGGAGGGTAAGTATAGGGGAGTGGACAGCGAGGAGCGGCCCAGTGAGTGAGTGGCACAGTGAAGGAGTGGGTCTTTGAGGCTTTGGCTCGAGAGGCTTCGGCAAGTAGATGCTGAGGATGAGCATGCTGGACGAAAGGTAAGACATTCACAGTTAATTTAATATGTATCTGTTTATTTTTTACTTTGTAAGGTATGAGGAGAAGGAGGAAAGATGAGTGTGATGGCAGTTTTCTGCTCTCAGTGTCACATGTAGGAAGTCATGGAGTCTTCATGTCTCCCGGACATCCACGTGTGCACAAAATGGGCTGAGCAGCAGCATCTAAGGGACCGAGTCAGGGAACTTGAGCTGCAGCTCGATGACCTCTCTCTGGTTAGGGAGAGTGAGGCTATCGTAGACAAGAGCTACAGGCAGGTGGTCGCACAGGGGCCACAGGAGGAGGGGCAGTGGGTTACTGTTAGGAGGAGGAAAGGGAGGGGTCAGGTTCATGTGCAAGCACCCGAGTCTGTAATCTTCAGAAATCTGTACTCCACTTTGAGTACTGAGGAGGGGGATAGTCAGACTATGGTGGGCAGAGGTGTGGTGTCAACCTCTGTGACCCAGAAAGGTAAGGATAAAAGGAAAAGGGCGATAGTTATAGGGTATTCAATGGTTAGGAGGACAGACAGAGGTTCTTGTGGAAGCGATAAGGAAAACCGGATGATGGTTTGCCTCCCTGGTGCCAGGGTCCGGGATGTGACTATGCGCATTCAGAACATCCTAAAAGGGGAAGGTGAGGAGCCTGAGGTTGTGGTACATGTTGGTACCAATGATGTTGGAAGGAAGGAGGGAGGAAGTGGTCCTGCAGAATGAGTATAGGGAGTTGGGTAGTGAGCATGAAAGGAGGACCACTAAGGGGGTAATCTCTGGATTGTTTATTGTGCCACGTGACAGTGAGGGCAGAAATAGAATTAGGTGGAGATTAAACGCGTGGCTAAAGGGGTGGAATAAGAGAGAGGGTTTCAAGTTCTTGGACCACTGGGACTTTTTTTGGGGAAGATGGGACCTATACCGCAATGATGGGTTACATCTTAATCCCAGAGAGACCAGTCTCCTGGTGGGGGGATTTGCTATGGCTGTCAGGGGGGGTGGTTTAAACTAGTATGGTTGGGGATAGGGTTTCAAGTTAGGCAGGAGAGCAGGGTAAGGGTTTGTAGACTAAGGAAAGAGACAAGTTTGAATAATTTGAGGGAGGAAAAGCAGGAAATAGTAAAAAGATGTTGCAGTGAAAATTGTGAGAATGGAAGAGAGGAGGATATGCAGAAGGTAGGATATAGGAGATCCCTGAGATGTATTTATTTTAATGCAAGGAGCGTAGTAAGAAAGCTGGATGAGCTAAAGGTGAGAATTGACATGTGGCATTATGATGTGGTGGCCATTAGCGAGATGTGGTTGAAGGAAGGTTGTGACTGGCAGTTGAATGTTCCAGGATTCCGCTGCTTTAGATGTGACAGAGTTGGTGGATTAAGAGGGGGAGGTGTGGCATTACTTGTCAGGGAGGATATTACAGCAGTGCTGAGGCAAGATAGACTGGAGGGTTTGTCGAGGGTGGCAGTGTGGGTAGAGCTGAAAAATAAGAAGGGCGAGGTTACTATTATGGGGGTATATTATAGTCCTCCAAATGGGGAAAGGGAACTAGAAGAGCAAATGTGCAAGGAAGTAGGTGAGATGTACAGGAGAAATAGGGTGGTGTTGGTTGGGGATTTCAATTTTCCAAACATAGATTGGGAAATGCAGTCAGTAAAAGGGTAGGATGGCTTCGTATTTATGCATTGTGTTCAGGATTACTTTTTGCAGCAATATGTTGAGACGCCAACTAGAGGGAGAGCGGTGTTAGATCTGTTGTTTGGGAATGCATTGGGGTAGGTGATGGAGGTAAGCATTGGAGAGAACTTCGGATCCAGTGATCATGGGTCCATTAGCTTTAGCTTAATGATGGAAAGGTACATTATGACATAAACTCACGATCATTACATAAACCAAAATTCTAGAAACATCTGCAGGATGTGTATCTGAAGGAGTCTTGTACTGAATCTAGTTCTCCCTTGTGACCTTCTCTTCATCAGAGAGAATGGCCGCAAACTGGGAGATCGGTTCACTGAGCACCTTCCCTCCATCCGCCTCAGTGACAGGGATCTCCCGGTGGCCAACCATTTCAATTCTGCACCCCACTCCTTTGCTGACACGTCTATCCATGGCCTCATGTACTGTCCCACCAAGGCCACCTGTAAATTGGAGGAGCAACACCTAATTTTGCATCTGGGCACTCTCCAACCGGATGTCATTAACATCAACTTCTCTGGTTTCTGCTGGTCTTCTCCCAGTACTCCATCCCTTCTGTTTTCTTTCCTCCAGCTCTCCACCCCCTTCCCTATCCATTCACAGAGCTACCCCCCTCCCCCTGCTTGTTGGTGTGCCCATCCTCCCTTATCCACCTGCCTGTGGGCCTGTGCTCCTCCCCATCATTTTGTTTGGGCACCTGCCAATATTTTGTCATATCTTGATGAAGGGATCAGACCCGAAACGTTAGTTATGTATTGTTATCTTTGATGTATGAAGTACACTTTTGGACCTGTTGAGCTTCTCCAGTATTGTGTTTTTACTTTTGTCTGTAGACTTTCATTGGCATGTTTCTTAAGGTATGTGAGTGAAGACCACTATGGTAGTGTGTTTGTATGTTTTTGCACTGAGGACTGGAGAACTTTGTTTCATCACCTTGTACTTGTACAATTGGATGATAATAAACATGAATTTGAACTTGAGGTGGAGGGAGAATACATCCTAAATCAGTTGTTCTCAACCTTTTATGTTTCCAATCACATACCACCTTAAGTAATCCCTTACTAACCACGTAGCACTTATGACATAGGATGCCATTGATACTCTGTGGTTAGTAAGGGATTACTTAAGGTGGTATGTGAGTGAAAAAAAAAGTGGTTGAGAACCACTGGCCTAAATCTTCTTTGGAAAGCATCTTGGACAAGAAGTGAGTTCAACAATGTAGCCAGGCAAAGGAACAGAGTTAACATTTTACAGGAACAGCCTTGGATTTGAACACAGATCTTCAACCGTTTCCTCTCTCCACAGATGCTGCCTGACCTGCGGAGAATCTTCAGCTCTTCCTGTTTGCATACTCCATTTTACTGATTATTCAGGAGCTCCTGCAGTTCTAGCTGCAGAGTTCTGATTTGCCGTTTACACATGACCGGTTGATGTAATTACTCAGCAGAGATAGAGAAGTGTGAAGATTAAAAATGACTGCACCCAACCCGTCTCCTGAAGACATTTGTGTGAACAAAGGTACGTCTGCAAGATGTCGAGATTTGATTTCCCCAAATTAGAAGGCATTTGGAGAGTTTAATTGTTTAAGACAATTCATTAATGTTCCATTCACTGATGGCGAATTTCAGTGTGGAGTCTGTAGGCAGCATCTGATACTACAGTTTTAATTTGCAATGATAGAAGATAAAGTTTAAGAAATCTATTTAATTTAAATGCCAATGTGCTTTATTCTTATTTTTCTCCCCTCTCTTCCCCCGTTTGCTTCTTTCACTTACATGATCCAGTTAAAGCAGCTCACCTATTTTACCATTTCAGCTGCAGGCACTCAGGAGACTGCAGATGCTGGAGGAACCCGGCAGGCCGAGCAGGATTAGCGGGAGAAAAGGTGCAGGAGCCCTTGAGCCGGAAACATTATCCTGCTGAATTTCTCCAGCAGATTGTGCTTAAGCCTACCTTTTTAACCTCTTATTTTCCAGCCCAAAACACGTTTCATTTTTTTGGCCAGGTGAAGCCAGTGATTCCTTTGTGCTTCTTCCAGCTTCATGGACTTCACTCTCTATGATGCCCTCATCCACTCTTCCCTTCCCACTAATAGCCCTGCGGTGAATATGTATGGATTTCACTCTCTGTGATTCCCTCATCCACTCTTCCCTTCCCACTAATAGCCCTGCGGTGAATATGTATGGACTTCACTCTCTGTGATTCCCTCATCCACTCTTCCCTTCCCACTAATAGCCCTGCGGTGAATATGTATGGACTTCACTCTCTGTGATTCCCTCATCCACTCTTCCCTTCCCACTAATAGCCCTGCGGTGAATATGTATGGACTTCACTCTCTGTGATTCCCTCATCTACTCTTCCCTTCCCACTAATAGCCCTGCGGTGAATATGTATGGACTTCACTCTCTGTGATTCCCTCATCCCTTCCCACTAATAGCCCTGCGGTGAATATGTATGGACTTCACTCTCTGTGATTCCCTCATCCACTCTTCCCTTCCCACTAATAGCCCTGCGGTGAATATGTATGGACTTCACTCTCTGTGATTCCCTCATCCACTCTTCCCTTCCCACTAATAGCCCTGCGGTGAATATGTATGGACTTCACTCTCTGTGATTCCCTCATCCACTCTTCCCTTCCCACTAATAGCCCTGTGGTGAATATGTATGGATGACTGTGTATGGATAGCTGGCCGGCCCACTGATGACTTGCCCTGTGGTCACTCTTCCCCTTGTGACCCGGCCTTAAGGGTCAAACTTCCTCCGCCTGTCCTTCATTGGAGCACATAGAATTGGGCCAGCTCCAGTCTAAAGTGTATTAAAGCCTATCGTTTCTCACTCACTCTCAAGCCCCCTTGGCACCTTCCCCTGAGACGGCAGGAAATGCTACACCTGGATGGACATGGATGGAAGAAAAATAGAGGGTTACAGGGTAAGGAGGGTTTAGTACTTTTTTTAAGGATTGTGTAGGTGGGCACAACATCAAGGGCTGAAGGGCTTGTACTGTGCTGTAGTGTTTAATGTTCTATGTTCAAATGAAGCAACACTTCACTTGTGAATCTTCAGGGGTCATCTACTGCATCTGGCACTCCCATTGTGGCCTTCTCTACGTTGGAGAGATTGGACATAGACTGTGAGATTGTTTCAGCAAGCACTTTCACTCCATCCTCTGCAATAGCATGGACCTCCCAGTGGTCAACCATTTCAATTCCATGCCCCACTCCATGCTGACATGTCTGCCCATGACTTCATACACTGCCAAACTAAGGCCACCCTCAAATTAGAAGATCAACACCATCTGGGCACTCTCCAACCATATGGCAGTTATATCGACTTCACCTCCCCTGTCTATCTTTCCCCATCCCACTGCCTCGTTTCTACCAGCTCCCCACTCCCTTCTCTCTCCATTCAGGGAGCTACAGCCTCCCCTTCTCCTCAACTTTTTTTTCTCTTCTGTGATCCCACCCATATCCACTCATGACCTTGCCTGTGCTCCTCCTCCTGCCACTCCACTATCACTTTATTCAGGCGCCTGGCTGCATTTTGTTCCTACCCAGATGCACTGTCAATAAGTGGTAATTCTGCCTCACCCGCAGAAAAAGAATCTCAGGGTGGTATGTGATGTCATGGATGTACTCTGCAATAAATCTGAAATCTCGATCCATGCAACAATAATACAATTCAGCTCAAACACATCCAAGGACGTAAGGATTGTAGCAATGATTCTTCAAATGCATGATACTGCCTCTGGGTAATAGATTGATCAATGAACTGTTGCCATGACGACCTCACTCTCATAATTGGAGAGTTTTAATTAGGGATTGGAACAAGCTCTGTATGATTTTTCTCAAGACAATCTACTTTGAAGGGAGACTGTTTCTTTCAACTCCAGAAATCTTCTGCCCAGTTTCATAAATCAATTTTGTTCCCTAATTTTCTGAAAGTAAAGCCTTAGGATCATCTGCTTTGAGCTCCAGGGTTATATTTCCCATTGACTCTGTCCTCCTTCTCAAGACTTGTAGCAGGAATGATAAATCCTGCACTCCTCTCCAAATGAATTACTCTGCAATATCTCCATTGTGAAACAAACAGCTTCTGATAAGTTGTTGTCTCAATGATGCATGAAGTGTTGAAATCTCTCTGCTTTTTTTTGCTACAGAGCGAACAAATCAGGCAGAGTCTCAATGGGCTATCCTTGATGACCTGCAGGCAAAAGTGGTGCTGGCTGCTAAAAATTGGGTAGTTTCCCCAAGCGGTCTGTCAAAGTCCATTTGACGGGACACCTTGCTCGACAGATCTTGCCCAAAAACACAGGACCTTGCTTGGCAGCTTTTGAGATGGAAGGTCCATCCTATCAAGTTCTTTAAATACAGGTAGACTGAGTGGTACTCGTTGGCGTAGCGGTTAGTGCAGTGCCTTTACAGCGCCAGTGACTGGGACCGGGTTTCGAATCACGCACTGTCTGTAAGGAGTTTGTACATTCTCCCTGTGTCTGCGTGGGTTTTCCCCAGGGTCTCTGGTTTCCTCCCACTGTTTGAAACGTACTGAGGATTGTAGGTTAATTGGGTGTAAATTGAGTGTCATGGACTCATGGGTTAAAAGGGCCTGTTAGCATGATAGATGTCTAAATTAAATTACGAACATAACAAACAGGAGTTGGCCTCTCGGCCCGTCGAGCTTGCTCTGCCATTCAATGAGATCATGGTTTATCTGATGATAGGTTAATCTCCCTGCCTTTTCCCCATATCCCTTAATTCCCCTTCTATGTAGAAATCTATCCAACCTTGTCTTAAATACATTTACTGAAGTCACCTCCACTGCTTCAATGGACAGCAAATTCCATAGATTCACCACCCTCTGGGAAAAGCAGTTCCTCCTCATCTCCGTCCTAAATCTACTACCCTGAATCTGAGGCTACGTCCCCTAGTTCTAGTCTCCCCCACCAATGGAAACAACTTATCTACCTCCATCTTATGCCTTTCATAATTTTATATATTTCTATAAAATCCCCTCTCATTTTTCTAAATTCCAGCGAGCACAGTCCCAGATGACTCAAGCTCTTCTCATAGGGTAATGCCCTCATCTCTGGAATCAACCTGGTGAACTTCTAAACCTCTTCCAAAGCCTTCCTTGAGTAAGGAGATCAGGACTGCATGTATTACTCCAGATGTGGCCTCACCAGCACGTTGTACAATTGTAGCATAACCTCCTAGTATCCCTGCTCCTAAATTTAATCGCTCTGGCAATGAAGACCAACATTCCATTTGCCTTCTTGATTGCCTGTCACACCTGCAAGCCGACCTTTTGCGAATCATGTACAAACACTCTCAAATCTTTCTGCACGGTGGCATGCTGCAATCACTTGCCACACCCTGACCTCAAGGAGCTGTACTGAGAATAACACCACCCATCTCCTTCTGGAACAAGAGTTCTCTGACAAGGTTGGGAAAAGAATGGTTTATGTCAAGGTACATCCTGACCAGTGGATTCATCCGAAGCGTACCAAGACAGCTGGTAAAAACACAGAATGCTGGAGGAACTTAGCAGGTCTTGCAGCATCCACAGGAGGCAAAGATATATAGGTGATATTTCAGGCCTGAACCCTTCTTCAAGTTAAAAAAGCAGGCAGCCATCTGAATGAAAAGGCTGGGAAGAAGGAAAGAAAGGGCAGGGGAGGACCACGGACCAACAGACAAAAAGTGATAATTGGACATGGGTAGGAGGACAGGAGAGGAATGTGAGAATTGATTAGGGGAGGGAATGCAGAAACTTGGTGAAGGAAACAGCACGGTTAGCGTAGCAGTTAGCGCAATACTGTTACAGAACCAGCGACCGGGACCGGGTTTCGAATCCCACGCTGTCTGGAAGGAGTTTCTATGTCCTCCCCATGTTTGCATGGGTTTTCCCTAGGGGGTCCAGTTTCCTCCCACTGTTCAAAATGCACCAGGCATTGTAGGTCAATTGGATATAATTGGACGGCACAGACTTGAAGGGGCCTGTTACCGTGCTGTCAACATTTTAAAAAAATTGAAAGAAAGCACTTGTGCCTTCCCACAACTTGCTGGCCTCCTGGTGCAGGGATCTGACAAACAACCACATACAGCCACTGTAAAGATTCTGTGGCGAAAGACCACAATTTAAGGCCCTCCTGCCCAGGAAAGCAAGTTAAGGTCACATATTGTGTTCAGATTTGGTCACCTCACTATAGGAAGTATGGGATGCTATAGGGAACATGCAGAGGAGATTTACAAGGACGTTGCCCAGATTGGAGAGCGTGCCTCATGAGGGTAGGTTGAATGAAGTTGGTCTTTTCTCTTTGGAACCACAGAGGATGAGGGGGTGACCTGGTAGAAATGTAAAAGATGATGTGAGGCCAGAGGTTTTTTTCCCCCCAGGGCTGAAATAGCTAACGTGAGAACATAGTTTTAAGATGCTTAAGAATATACAGGGGGATGAAAGAGGTACGGTTTTCATATAGGAGCTACACATTTTATTGTTTAACAAGTAAAATTTTGTTGTCTTTGTTCTGTAACAGCTGATCCCTCTCTGTAACTGTGTTTTACTTACTTTATTATGCAAGGATTATCTAGCTGGACTACTCATTAAACAAGCTTTAGTATTGCACCTTAGTGTGGGTAACAACTGTAAATTTGAACTTGATCATAATTGTACAATATATTTGCATACTTTTCAATGATGTGTAGTTTTGCAAAAATGTCCTTCTCTAACCACCAAGACCATGGAAGAACTTCTAGTAAATGGTGTCAAGGCCTTGTTACTTCCCACAGCCACCACCCACTTGCTGGGTCCTCTGTACCCATGAGCTGGGTGGAAATCTTTCAGACATGCTCTGGACTCAAGCAGCGTACCCAGAGAGACCAGCCAGGGATGCCCCTGATGGGGCCGGAGAGGAGATGGGCACGTAACTTTGGTTTCGGTTAAAGCTGAGTGGCTTCTTAATCCTCTCCAAAGCTTTCCAACATTTAACATACATCACATTTTGCAATCAAAAACCTTTGAAATCAGTATAAAAGAAAATGTGAAAACACAAAAATCAAACTCCAGAGAAATAAATAAAATTCAAACATTCCAAGAACACTAGTGTAAGGAGAGACTTGGGGATGATTCAATTGTCTCAATGAGGTACAGACTCACTCACCATTGATTTACTGGTGGGATCTTGCTGTGTAAACACAGAGTGAAAGGATTTGTATTTAAATGGCCATTCATATCTTCAGGATGTTCTAAACAAACAGCATATTGCTGTCATGGAGCGACTGTTGTTGTATGAATATCACAGGAAGAGTTGTCTACGCATAGCTGCACACAATGGGAGGTGATAAAACAATCAGCAGACAACATAATAATTCAAGAGAATTGAAGGAAGAGTAAAGGTTGGTTACAAGAGTGTTCCTAGACAGCGGGATGCTGAGTGTACTATGTGCTCAGTCTTGTCAATGTGAACAGAACAAAGGAAATGATCATGGACTTCAGGAGGACCATGGACGATTATTTGCCTCTCCACATTAATAACTCTGTAGAGGAGGGAGTGGAGAGCACCAAGTTGCTTGGAGTCCATTTAACCCATCACGGACACACAACTATCTCCTCACTTGTCAGGAAGGCGCAACAACGAATGCACTTCCTGAGATGAATGAGGCAGGCAAGGCTACTGGCCACCATCACGTCAACCTTCTACAGGAGAATGTACTGGCTGGCTGCATCACAGTGTGGTATAGTTCCTGTAGATAATTGGATCAGAGGTCAATCTACAGGACTAGAAGAGTGGCAGAGAGGATCACTGAGGTCTCCTTCCCCCCTCCCCACCCCATCAACGTGGTCTTTCGGGATTGTTATTTGAAGAGGGCGTGCAAAATCAGGGAAGATCCCTTCCACCCAACATACAGCACCTTTTAGCCATCGAGAAAGAGATACAGGAGTATTAGAGCCAGAACCACTAGGCGGAGGAATAGCTTCTTCCCACTGGCCGGGATACTGCTGAATGAACAGCTTACATTTACCATCTGAGACTCTACTATTTATTGAACAATATTTATTTATATACATGTATTTATGTACTGGATATGTATCAGTTGTCTGTATATATGTGTTATGTCTGGTTAAGTGTCCGCATGCTTTTGCACTGAGGACCAGAGAATATTGTTTTGTCAGCTTGTACTTGTACAATTGGATGATGATGAACTTGAACTTAAATAGTGGGACCTGACACACAGGTGAAGGTGCTTAATTTATTTAATTTAGACATACACCACAGTAACAGGCCCTTCTGGCCACCTAAATATACCAATTAACCTATGATCCCGGTACATTTTTGGATGGTGGGAGGAAACTGGAGCATCCACACAGATCACAGCAAGAATATGTAAACTCCTTATAGACAGCGCTGGATGTGAACCTGGGTTGCTGGCGGTGTAATAGCTTTAGGCTAGCCCCTATGCTATCTGTACTTACGTCAGAGCCAAGCATGTCAGCACTGAACTATTCAAGCAGGCTGCAAGCTGAGAGGGAGTCACAACGGAAGCTACCTGCACAAGCATGAGTTTCTCTCTGGAACCCTGCACTGTGGAAATGCCAATAAAATGGTGTCAATGTGTCAAGCTCTGTCTTTGAAAGTGGCAAAGCCCAGAATTAGCACTGAATTGAAACCCACTCAGTGATCTGACTGAATGACGAAGATAACACTTCTTCTTCCTATCATTCTCGTTGTGTCAATATTTAAACATCAGACACTCTCTACCAGACACATATACAGGGTAAGAGAGTCAAAGAAGCATATAGCATGGAAAATGCATACTGATCACTAGGGGATCAGAGGTGGAGAGGGTGAGCAAATTAAAATTCCTGGAGGTCTCAATCGTGGAGGACCCAACACAATAATGTCATCGTGAAGAAAGCACATCAGCACCTCGACTTCCTCTACTATGTGGCTCGGTACGACAACAGCACCATCTACAAATTCGCTGACGATACCACAGTAGTGGGCTGTAAGAAAAAGGAGCGATGAGTCAGGATACAGGAGGGAGATTGAAAACTTGACTGAATGGGTTACTATTGGCAGCCTGGCACTCAATGTCACCAAAACCAAGGAGCTGATTGTGGACTTCAGGAGAAGAACCCAGAGATGTAGGATCCAGTGATCACTGGGGAAGTGAAAGGTGGAGAGGGTGAGCAGATTTAAGTTCTTGGGAGTCAACACATTAATGTCATTGAGAAGAAAGCACATCGGTGTCTATACTTCCTCAGGAGCTTGTGGGGTTTGGTATGACACTGGAAATCTTTAGATGTTTAGTGGAAAAGCATGCATCTTGGGGGCACTATACCTCTGAGTGCAAAACTGTACTGAACATAGCCCACTACATCACATCACATCACAGCCAAAACTCTCCCCACTATTGAGAAAGTGTACGTGGAACACTGCTGTCGGAGAGCAGCAGTAATCATCAACCAATCACAACACCCAGGACGTGCTCCGTTCTTGCTGCTGCCATCAGGAAAGACTTGTATCACCAGGTTCAGGAACAGTTACCTGCAGGAAAAAGGAATCTCATGGTTGTATGTGATGTCATGTATGTATGTACTCTGACATTAAACCTGAACCTGAATCTGCTACCCCTCCACCATCAGACTCTGAAACAGCAAACTCATTCAGACTCTCATTTAAGGACTCTTACATTGCACGTTATTTATTATGAAATATTAATTTTGTCTTTATTGTATACTTAGTTTGTTTACATTTCTTTCTTTGCTTATATTTCCCTCCTTTGTATATGTATTTTTTCTTTGAGTACAGTTAAGTAGAAATTCTGCCTGGCTTGCAGGGAAAAGAATCTCAGGGTTGTAAAATTGAACTTGAACTTGAACTTGAAAAGCACACTTTAGTTCACAGTTTCTACACCAATCATCGTACTCAGTTACATCATCCCCATTTTATTCTCCCCACATTCTTCCCCCTTCCTCCCCCCCACAAATTTTACCTCCCCCTTACACACCAGGGGCAAGAAAGAGTAAGTGAATCACCTACCGATTCTTTGGGATGTGGGAGGAAAGTGGAGCACATGGAGGAAACCCACACGGTCACAGGGGCAACACACAAAGTCCCTCCAGGATTGAACCTGGGTTGGATGAGCTTTGAGGCAGTGGTTTTGCCGGCTGTGCCACCTATTGTAGGAGGCCAGGTGAAGATGGTCTCATGGAAAGGAAGGGTTGAAGATGAAGGTGAAAGGGAAGGCTGCATCAGTTAAATTGGTAAGGGTAGATTTTTTATTCGATTGCAATAAGGTGGCACGGTTACCGTAGAGATTAGCACAATGCTGAAACAGCGCCAGTGATTGGGGTTCAAACCTGGTGCTGACTGTAAGGATTTTGTATGTTCTTCCATGACTGCGTGGGTTTCCTCCTGGTGCTCCGATTCCTCCCACCATTGGGCAGAACGGGCATGTGGGCCGAATGGGCCTGTTACCGTGCTCTACGTATAAATTAAATAAATCAAGCACCTTCTCCTGTCTAAATTTTTAATAATTTAAATATGTAAAGTACATGAAAAATGGTAACAATTTGCAGGTGTAACTAGAACTGTATCGCACGGAATGATTTTTGGAGTTAGAGATAGCATCTGGCTAACGGACGAGGGACAAAGCATGTTACCAATGTGGGTGTAATACTTAAAGTTAGAGCTCTGACAAGGGAACTGCATGGGTAGAAATCACAAAGTCAGCAGATCACTCAGAGTCCATAGGAAGTAGAGGGTGATCAACGTTTCAGGCCTGAACCTGTCGTCAATGTGTGAGCAAAAAAGTAGGCAGGCGCTCGAGTTAAAAAGGTGGGGTCGAGAAGAGGAGTGAGGAAGAGGCAAGGGGAAGAGCACAGGCGAATAGGTAAGAGGTTGTCCAGTGGGCGACAATGTCTGAGTTGGACATAGGTGTCACCTTATTTAAAGTGAAAGTAGCTGCAAACTCACCCCCTGTCAACAGGTGTCACTGCAGCACACCAGTGAGCAAAACCCAGCAAGACATCACATATCGGAAAGGAGGTATTTCAACAGCACTTGACACAAAATGTCATGTCCCAACATGATCTACATCAGTGTAAACACAGGAATATTGCATGATTGATTAGCAAAAGAGTTTAAAAGTGCATTTCCATTAAAGGCCTCGTCAAAAGAATTGTGCAGCATGGAAATTCGTCCATCAGCCCCTCCAAGTGAATCGATATGGGTACGATGCTGATTGGAAATAAGGTCCGTACTGCTCACATACTTGAACTCTTCCAAATAAATCATATTTTATCCGCCCATATTTTCCCTCGCCCCTTCCCCCCTTCCCCAACCCCCCACCCCCGATACTACTTTTCACTCACATGCCAGGGTCAGCTTATGTCTTTGGTAAAGAGCACGCAGTGACAGGGAGAACATGCAAACTCCACACTGACAGCACTAAGGTCAAGATTGAATCTGGGCCTCAGGCTCTGGCTACATTTTTTTGAAATTAAAGGTGACTTTCAAATATAAATTGTTGTAGACTTTTGGATAGCCTGGTGGTAGAGAAAAGAGTGTAAGAGATCAGAATTTTACACAGTATTCCAAGAGTAGAGCCACTCATTTCAATACCCCATCCCATTCCCTTGCTGACATGTCCGTCCATGGTCATATGCATTTCCAGACTGAGACCACCCATAAATTGGAGGAACAACAGCTCATCCTCTGTCTGGCCACCCTCCAACCGGATGGCATTAACACTGACTTCTCTGCTTTCCATCACAAACACCTTCTGCCCATTTTCTTCCCCCTGTCTTCTTTCCTGTTTCTCTCTCTCTCTCTCTCTTTCCCCCCCCTTTTCCCTCTGTCTCCATTCACAGAGCCAAAGTCAATTCTCACCTTTCCTCCTATCATATCCAATTAACACCTTTAGTCTGTTGTTCTGGACTCCTCCCCCTCCCATTCTTCCCCTTTCTTTCCCCAGCCTTTAATTCAGTTGCCTGCTTTCTCATTCATACCTTGAGGAAGGGCTCAGGCTCGAAACGTTGGCAATAAATCTTTTACCTCCTTTGGACGCTGCGAGCCCGACTGAGTTCCTCCAGCATTTCTGTGTTTTTACTACAATCACGCCATCTGCACACTTGCGTGTGTCCTACCATTCTGTTCTCCATCCCTTTGATTCCCTAGAAATCTCTGTCACACAGACTTTGATATATTCAATGATTCCACCTTCAAATCTCCCCACGGGGGAGAACTGGAAGGATCCTCTGAGAGAAGAAATTCCTCCTCTTCTCCGTCTTAATTTTAGATACCATCTCAGACTGGAGAAAGCATCTTCTCAGCATACCCACTCTCAAACCTCTCTCTCGTACATTTCAATAAGACTATTGAGAGGTTTGACATTGGGAAGGTACTGGCCCTTCAGCCACCATGTCTTGCACTGATCACGATGCCAAATTAAATTAAATCTCTGTTGCTTGTACACGATCTGTATCCTTCGATTCCCCACACATTCATGTGTCTATATAGAAGTCTCTTAAATAATGATAATAATATTTATTTTGTCATATACCATGGGTGACAAAATTTGATTAATGTAAGAGCCACATATGATAAACAAGATGTTTGAGAGTTGCAAGGCATGAAAAAATATATTACATGTAAGTTTTTATTGTTACATGCACATTTTGTTACAAAAATAAATCATGAATATTAAAATATTTGTTAATGTATGTAGTTTTTAAACTGCTAATTTGCATTAGTTTCAATAATCAAAAGTTCATGTAATAGTGGAATTTTGTGGACCAATATTTTGGGGTAAAAATTTGTGGGTCGACTATTTTTTTGCCTATGGTAAGCACCTGTGTCGTTTGGGGTGTTGGGCGCTTGGATGGGGGAGGGGTGGCTGAGCCTAGGTGAGAGTCCACGGTCGAGGCATCGGGAGCTCGGATGGGGTGGCGGCCGGCACATCGGGTGCTCGGACGGCCGGGGCTAGGTGAGAGCTCGTGAGCTGCGGAGGGCGGTTGGTCTGGACTGCACTGACACACCGCTAATTTCACTGCCCACAGCACAGCCAGACATGCCCACAAGCCCCATCCACCAACACTGCGCAGCCAACGTACTTTGGTGATTCGCACATTCATGTCAAAGAGCTGCATGTGGCCTGCGAGCTGTGGTTTGTCCTTATACAATGTACATGTCTGCCAAAATTCTTACTGGTGCAGTCATAGGGGTACCACATTCGAACAACAAGAGTACACATAAATGAATGAAAAAGAGAGGAAAAAATACAAAAGAAACAAAGATAATAATTCTTCACAGCTATCCCAGTGACAAAAAGGTTACTTTGCATAAGTTCAAGCCGTCCTTTTGTGGTTTTGGAGCAGGGCCTGATTAGGGTAAGAGGCTTCTGCACCTTCTTCCTGAAGGTAGCAGCGAGAAGCAGTTTGCCATCTCCTTAAAAATTCCCCACCCTCAAATGCGGACTCTCTCAGACATAATGGTTTTATGCTCATATCCCTCATTCTGCAAAGCTCATTAGGGCTCAACTTTATCTCATCAGACAAACCTTTTCAAACCACACCAGGTACACTGATCACCCACGAGCGTCCTCATGGTGTCAGGTGGGCTTTGGTCGGCTTACCTGGACAAAAGTGCCTGTTTTGTTTGCAATAAGGGCAAAGGACAAAAGCACCTTGGCTCTGTCCGCTGCAATAGCATGGATCTCCCTCATTTCTCCATCCCTTTCCCTTGCCGACATGTCTACCATGGTCTCGTGTACTGCCAGAATGAGATCATCTGTAAATTGGACAAATAGCAGCTCACATTCCAACTGGGCATCTCTAACCGGATGGCATTAATATCGACTTCTCAGAATTAGAATTTATTGTCACGAAATTTGGTGCTTCGGTGCAGCAACACAGTGCAGACATTCATATTATGAACTATCTCACAACACTAATATATATATAAAAAAAAGTAGTGCATGAAAAGTAAGGCCGTGTCTTTGGTTCATTGATTACTCAGGAACCTGATGGCAGCGGGGAAGAAGCTGTCCTTGTGCTCGTCTTTAGTCTCCTGTATCTCCTTCCCAATGGCAGCAGAGTGAAGAAGGCAAGGCCTAGGTGGAGGGAGTCTTTGAGGATAGAGGCTGCTTTTTTAAGACACCGCCTCATGTAGATGACCTCGATGGAGTGAAGTCTAATGCTTATGATATTGCAGGCCGAGTTAATAACCCTCTGGAGTATTTTTCTTTTCCTGACATTTGGTGCCTCATACTAGACAGTGATGCAACCAGCCAGAATGCTCTCCATGGTACACCTGTAGAAGGTTTGGAGAGTCTTTGGCTCTCTTTAAGCTCCTCACAAAGTATAGCCGCCGGCGAGCCTTCTTTATGATTACATCAACATGGAGGCTCCAGGACAGATCCTTGGAGATGTTGACACCCAGGAATTTGAAGTTGTTAACCCTCTCCGCTACTGAGCCCTCGATGAGTTTTCATTAAACTCATCATTAAATTGGCTTTTACTAAAACCCCACCCCCTTGCTTCTCCCGTCATCTCTCCATTCCCTGTCTCCTTTCGCACGCACGTTATAAATTCTGTCTATTCCCTTATCACATCCATTTAACACCTTCTGTTGGTCTGGATTCCCCCATTGTTTGAATTCCAAGACTTTCTGATACATTCCTGCTTCTGTCTTTTCTGATTTTCCCTCGAAAAAGGGTTCAGGCCCGAAACGTCGGCAATATATACCTTTGTCTTCTAGAGATGCTGAATAGACCAGCTGAGTTCCTCCAGCATTTTGGTATTTTTAGATCTGATAACAATGTAACAATAACAGTTGTCTGCTGGACCCTGGCAGCTAATTCTATATTCATATTATATTTGATCATCCTTTGGTTCAAAGAAGACACATTTTTGTATAGTGCATCTGTGGACACGAAGGTGACTTTATATTCCCAGTCTGAAGTGCAGAGACTAGCACAATGGGGGCACTGGAAGTCCATTTTTGTAAAACTGTAGATGCAGCTTTGTGTTGCAGTTCGCAGTTCTCCATCAGTTTTTGGCAGTGCCCATCTTCAAAACTGGTGTAGGCTTCATCGCACAGGGCTCACCAACGGGATCCACCAGCGGCCACAGCTTCTAGTCTTTTTGGCAGGATGTCACAGTAGCATAGTGTTTCCTTCACGGCATCTTTATAGCGCTGGTGTGGACGACCTTGAGGTCTCCTTCCAGTCTTCAGTTCACTGTAGAGCAGCTGGCGAGGCATACGGTGGTCGTCCATTCTGATGACGTGTCCCACCCACCGCATCTGGGCTCTGATGATCAGGCACTCAGTGCTGGTGGACTTCGCGTGACCCACGACCTCCAGGTTGGAGACACGGTCTTGCCAATGGATGCCAAGAATGGAATAGAGGGCGCGCATGTGGAATTTCTCCAGTTGTTTGATGTGACATCAGTACAGAGTCCAGGTCTCACATCCATATAAAAGAGAAGGGATGACCACAGCTCTGTAGATTTTCAGCTTTGTGGAGATGTGGTCGTTGTGTTGATGGAGCTCTCTGGTACACATCCTCCCAGAACCTGGTTGGCCTTGCTAATCCTGGAATTAATTTCTTTGTCCAAAGACCCATCTCTTGAGATAATGCTCCCCAATATTTGAAGCTGTTTCCATTTATCAGCTGGGTGTGATTTTTGGCTCTATGGTGTTGGTGTTTGGCATGGATTGATGGAGTACTTCAGTCTTGTTCAGGTTGATGGTCAGGCCAAAGAGCAGAGCAGCGTCTGAGAATTTGTTTGGCATTAACTGTATTTCACTATCTTTGTGCGCCATGAGCGCACAGTCATCAGCAAAAAGTGTTTCTTGAACGAATGTGTAGAGGCACTTCGTCTGTGCGTTCAAGCGACCAAGAGAGAGCCTGCACACTAGGGACAACATACAGTGGACAATCAGCCTATCAAGTGAGATAGTCATGGGATGTGGGAAGGAAACCAGAACCCCTGGAGGAAGTTCCCGCAGTCGTAGGGAGAATGTGCAAAGACAGACAGTGCCTGTCAGAATCAAACCTAATGTGTAGACTAGTGTGGAGTTGTGAAGCAGCTGCTCTGCAAGCTACAATGTGGATCTGCTTTGTTTTCTCTTACTCCTGAATTCTTAACATTTGGATCTTGGGAATTTGACTTTCTTATCTGGTTGTGTGAGGTCAAACACATCCAAACCTCTGTCACTGAAGATCATGGGGCTGTCTCACTCTGAAACATCTTGGCTGACACTCCCTGTGATGCCTTGAGAGATCATTGCACTGTTGGGGCTGCTCCTTTGATTGAGATATCAAACCAAGCCTCTGGTGATATGAAGCATGCCAAAATATTACTTTGGAGAAGAGTGAGAGATAAACCTCTCAATCTCCTCATTAAAATTTGTGCCTGAACCAACAGGCACTTTCAGATTATCCAGTCATTGTCACATTGAGGTAACGAGAGAACAGTAGAACATAAGAAATAGAAGCAAGAGCAGGCGATTTGGAATCATACATCCACTCATCATTCATTAGGTGCTTGCAATGGTATTTTACTTTAGCACCATTTTTCTCTCCAGCCCTTGATGTCCTCAATGTCCAGGCCAACTTCTGCTCTCTTGGCCAGAGATTTTGTTTTGCGAGAAGAAATTTGTCATCTCTGCCTTGAATGGCCCACCACTTATTTTGAGACCAATGGTCCTGGTACAACACTCTCCATCCCAGTATCTACTGTACATTGCCCTTGGAAGCCCTGAGCAATTTGGCTACCATATTTCTCTGAGGACAATAGAGTTTACATTTTATAGATACTTTACAGATTGACTTTGGATTTCTCAAGATGTGTCTTTCAATGTCTAACGTCCCATAGGAAGTTTCAGATCTTCTCAAAGCCATAGTCCTCATCACCATATCCAAATGGGCATAAGCATATAATTTTACTCAAAAACTCTGCAAACTCCATCAACATCAGACAGAAAAAATCCCCTTTGGAAATGGCATAGTGCATAAGGAAGGAAAGGAAACAAACAGAAGTGTCATGGAACATACAGAGATTGAGGAGGTGGAAGTGCTTGCTGCCTTAGAGAGAATAAAGGTAGATAAATCCCCCGGGCCAGATATGATATTCCCACAGACCCTGAGAAAGACTAGTGTAAAAATTTCAGGGGCTCTGGCTGATATATTCAAAATGTCTTTAGCCACAGGTGAGATGCCAGAGGATTGGAGGGTAGCTCATGTTGTCCTTTTGTTAAAAAAAGGCTTCAAAAATAAACCAGGTAACTGTAGGCTGGTGAGCCTGATGTCAGTAGTAGGTAAACTATTGGAAGGAGTTCTAAGAGATAGGATATAGAGGTATTTTGACAGCCATGGGCTGATTAAGGACAGTCAGCATGCTTTGTGTGGTCATGTTTAACGAATCTTGTGGAGTTTTTCGAGGAGGTTACCAAGTGAAGGCCAGACTTCACTATCACCCACCCATTAGGTGTTGGCTCAGTAGCTTCGGTCCTCATCTCAGGGTGGTGGGTGTGGGGGGGGGGAGGCGGGGAGGGATTCAAGTGGCTAATACACTGAGCTCCAGGGCACCCCTGTGGTTCTTTGCCATGGGATGTACAACATTTGGTAGGCGGGGGCCTTGGGTGTGCATCTCACCTGAGAAGATGTCACCTCCACTCATGCTACAATGTTTTGGCCCTGCCAGCCTGTCCCACACACTTGCAGTGTACTCAATGAGTTTGCAGAAAACAGAGCCTGATGAAACACTGGACCGGAAGTTAACATAGAGGATCATCAAAATGGCTGAGAAGATCACTGGGGGGTCTCCCTTTTGTCTATTGACAAGATTTATTAGCAGGGTTGCTTATATAGGGCTCAAAGTATTATTGAGGACCCTTTCCATCCAGCACACAATGACTTTGACCTACTACAATCAGGAAGGAGGTCCAGGAGTATCAAAATCAGGACTGCCAGGCTGGGAAATAGCTTCTTCCTGCAGGCTGTGTGATCGATGAACAGTATCCTGCAATGATCATTCCAAAATATTTATGTATTTTATATAATGGATGGCATGGTTCGCGCACCAGTTAGTACAATGCTGCTACAGTGATTGGGACCGGGGTTCAAATCCCACGTCATTTGTAAGGAGACTGTACATTCTCACCATGTCTGCGTGGGTTTTCCCTGGGGGCTCTGGTTTCCTCCCACCATTTGAAATTATATTTTCATGTATACATGTGCTGTGTATTGTGTATATACGTGTGTGCACCGTGGTTTGGAGAAATGCTGTTTCATCTGGTTGTATATGTATAGTTAGATGACAATAAGCGTGAACTTGAACTGTCAGGTATTAAGCCCTGTTGCACAGCCACCTGTTGCCTTCATCCTGAATGAATAACACAATGCCTGGTTTCGTTGATGGGTTTCAGTTGTTCACTCCCCTAATTAGTCAACCCAGCATTCATGCAGTCATTCCTCTGGGCTGTGGTCTATTTAATATGTGGCTCCCTCCGTCCTAATTGCCAGTTGATTGCGACTGTTATTTAAGTGGGTCTTGGGAGCCACAAGCAGATCAGTACTGGGCTCTGCGCTTGTTCGATAATGTCAGGACAACAACTCTCATTAATGATGTCTGCCTGTCGGAATCAGTCCCTGGTTCCTTGCTGTCAGCCTTCATCAACCTTCTACACTCTCACATCTCCCTGCTCCATCACCTTGTCAATCTCCCGCTTTCTCTCCCAGCCCTGAGTCTTCCAATCCTCGAGAATCACCTCGTCACTTGTTAACTCTCTGTCATATCTCATCAGTTTCTATCAGCTGCTGCTCTTGTTTGGTCCTTCAAACCGGTGTGAACGGATCATATTCAGTGGTGCGGGGAAGGCTATGCAAGGTGGGTGCCATGGCTCAGCGAGCTAGTGTAATTCACTGCACTCTGGGTGTGGAGGATGCCGGTGTAGACTGATCGTGTGTGAGGAGCTCATTCACATTCAATTGAGACTAGTCAAAGCAACAGCAAGTTACAAAGCTGTGACAACATCACAGAGACATGGAAATACTGACCCCTTCACACTAGTTTGGAAACTTGAGAGCCCAGGAATGCAGAAAGTAGCAGAAAATGGCAAACGCAGCCAAGCCCATCACAGGCACTGTGATCAATGGATCTATGTAACATGCTGCCAACATTATTAAAGACCCTCATCACCCTGGGCACAACCTCTTTTCACTGCTCACTTCAGGTAGTAGGGAAAGAAGCCTGAAGTCAATCATCTCAAGGTTCAAGACAGCCAAGCTGTCTAAGGTCATCAGGGAGGCAAAGCGTGCACGTGCCCAGCGAATGCATAGTGATTTTTAGGGTGGCAAGGAGACGCGACGCATGTGGAAGGGATCCAAGATATCAAAAACCACAAGACGACACCATCTGCCTGTGCTGGTGATGTCTCCATCTCAGATGCACTGAGATGCATTTGAGGCAAAAATGATGTGGCGGCGAAGACCACTTCTCCTCCTATTGATCAGGTCCTGTGTCTTACAGTGGCCGATGTGAAGAGAGTGTTAGGCAAGGTCAACCTGCAGAAAGTTGGTCCAGATAACATTCCTGGTAGAGTTCTCAGGGGATGGGTGACTCAGCTGGCAGATGTTCTCACCGACATCTTTAACATCTCCCCGAGTAGCGCTGCTGTTCCATCGTGCTTCAAAGCCACCACTATCGTCCCGTGCTGAAGAAGTTGTCAGTGTCCTGCCTCAATGACTACTGCCCTGTCACACTCATGTCTACCATCATGAAGTACTTCAGTAGTCTTGTCATGGGGCACATCGAGCTTCTGCTGCTCCCCTCACTGGACCTCCCCCTGCAGTTTGCATATAGATCCAAACACTCTATGGACGGAGCCATCGTCATGGCCCTCCATCTAGCCTTCACCCGCTTGGAAAATAAGGACACATATGTTCGAATGCTGTTTATTGATTTCAGTTCGGTGTTCAACACAATCATACCACAGTACCTGATAAGGAAGTTGAGCCTGCTGGGTCTAAACACTTACCTCTGCAATTGGATTCTTGACTTCCTGTCAGGGAGACCTCAGGCCGTCCGGATGAGTAATAACATCTCCATGGCCATCACACTGAGCACGGGGGCCCCCCAGTGGTGAGTCCACTGCTGTTCACTTTGTTGACCCACGACTGTGCAGCTAAACACAGCTCAAACCTCATCATTAAGTTCACTGATGACACGACAGTGGTGAGATTTATCAGCAAGAACGATGAGTCAGCATACAGAGATGAGGTGCAGTCGCTAACGGACTGGTGCACAGTCATCAACCTGCATCTGAACGTCAATAAAACAAAAGATATGGTTGTCGACTTCAGGAGGGCCTGGGGGTGGGGGAGATCATTGACGGCTCTATTGTTGAGGTCGTCAAGAGTACCAAGTTTCTTGGTGTGCACTTGGTGGAGAAGTTCACCAGCTCCATAGCCAAGAAAGCCCAGCAGCGCCTCTACTTCCTGCAAAGGCTGAGGAAAGTTCATCTCCCACCCTCCATCCTCACTACATTCTAGAAGATGTATTGAGAACATCCTGTGCAACTGTATCACCGCTTGGTTTGGTAGCTGTACCACCTCGGACCGTAAGACTCTGCAGAGGATAGTGAAGTCAGCAGAGAAGATTATTGGGGTATCCCTCCTACCATGATGGACATCTACCACACTTGATGCACGCAGAAGGCAAATAATATTGTTAAGGTCTTTTCACACTCCTCTTGTAATCTTTTCTCACTTCTGCCATCTGGAAGGAGGTACCATAGCATCCAGGCCCACATGTCCAGATTGTGCTACAGTTTTTTTCCCCCAAAGCCATCAGGCTCCTCAATTCCTAGAACATATGTGTACTAGTATATCATGGATTTTTATTGTATTATGTTTTAATATTCAACTCTTATTTACGTAAATTTGCTCCATGGTCTTGGAGAAACACTTTCATCTTTACTGTGCATGCATTAGCAGCTACGGTATGAATGACAAATAAAGGTGACTTGACAAAGAGCAGTCTTTGATCAGGCTTTTGAAGCTCCCCTAACTACCCTAATCCTAACCTCTCGCTGAGTAGTCTCTTGCCCCTGTATATTTTTAATTTTAAAATTTAATTTAGAGATACAGCATGTAGTAACAGGCCCTTCCGGCCCCACAGCCCAAATACACCCACGTGATCAATTGACCTACCATGACCTTGCAAGTGCCCCAAATCCAGAGAGATATTCAGGTAATGATTTCTTCCCCCTGAAGAACATTGATCAACCAGATCAGTTCTTACAACAATCCAACAGTTACTAAGGCTGCTTTTTATGTTTAAATTCAAGCTTTGTTCAATTAATTAAATTCCCCAACTAGCGTGGGTGGGTCTTGAATTCACGAACAATGGTCCAAAATCCTGGCAGTAATAAAGAAACGTAACCATTATTCTACCATGCTAACTAGTTACACTTGGCCCATTTGAGTGTGTAGTGATCCACAAGTTGTTCATCTGAAGGCTGAATAATGCTAATGCTCATGGGAGCAGCTCATCCCTCAACAACCTACACCGGTGCACCATCATAACCATACTTGCTGGATGCATCACAGCATTGAATGGGAGCTGCGCTGCTCAAGGCAGGTGACTGCTCCTCTTGCAGAATGTGGGCCGCTATTGAAACCAGCAGCATCCCTGATGATTCATCTGCGAGAAGTTCCTCCAGCTGCAGTTCCTGTCGAGCTTTTAAAAATACTTTTATTGATTTTAATAAAGATTATACAAACAAAAAGGGTACAATTTAATAAGATCTACGGACAGTTACATAAACTAGACATTCTGTATATCACTAACATATATGAATTGTAAATCATATCCATCATTCATATTCTAAATAGTATATATCTTTTTTGTGGAAAAAACCTCTAATAATATAATAAAAAAGAGGAAAGAAGAAAACAGTAGAGGAGAAAAACTCAAACCCCTTCCCTAATCATGTTGCCAGATGCTACATATGGCTGGTATTAAAAGAAAGACAAAGGTTAAAAAATAATATAAGGAACGTGGAAAAGATACAAGTCAGACAATTTAATTATATTGGAGTAAAATTATAAAGTAAGATAATGATTCATAAATGACCCCCATAACTTCTGTAATCTTAGATCTGAATTATTAATTGAATGCAAATCTTTTCCATGTTCAAACAAGATATGATGTCACACAACCACTGATCATGAGTAGGTGGGGCAGCATCCTTCCATTTCAGTAAAATCACACACCTCACCAAAAGAGGCAAAATAAATGGCGCGACTCTGAACCAAAGATAAAGAAGAATAATTCCCTCCTCTGTACTGAGGGCCACCAAAGGATTCAGTGTTAAATTTATATTGAAAACTTTTGATAATGGAAAACCTCTCCAGTATTTTTCTAGATGTCACATCAGGGAGTCATATTTGAATAAAAGTGAGATAATTTAGCCTTAGACAAATGTGCTCTATGTACCACATTGAATTGTAATGGACAAGGTCCAGCACATAACAAAGAGTTATTAACCAACTTAAGAATTGTGTCCCAATCCAAATCTGATATAGTTAAATTTAAATCCTGTTGCCAAGCATTTTTGATTTTAATTAGCGAAGTCTGATTTAAACATAACAATTTATTGTAAATCTGACAAGCTGAGTTAAGGAAATGTAGCTGGAACTGGATGAACTCTGGTTATTTAGGTAGAAGAGGGGAATGATAGACAGAAGTTACAGGGAGGCAGGAGGAGGGTAGATGGGTGACAGGAGAGGGAAAGGGAACAGGCAGGCAGTGCAGAGCACCCTTGTGACCATTCCCCTCAATAACAAGTATTTTTGGATACTGTTGGAGAGGTAGGGGGGGGATCAATCTACTAGGGACAAGCCAAGACAATCAGATCTCTGGCATGGAGTCTGGTCTTGTGGCTAAGAAGGGAAGGGAGGAGAAGAGGTGAGCTGATGTAATAGGGGATTCCATAGTTAGGGGAAAAGATAAGAGGCTCTGTGGAAGAAATTTAGAGTATCCCAGATGGTATGTTGCCTCCCTGGGGCCAGGGTCTGAGATTTTTCAGATTGATTTCATGTTATTCTCAGCAGGGAGGGTGACCACCCAGATGTTGTGGTTCACATAGTGTAGGAAGGGTGAGAAGGTCCTGCAAGGAAAATTCAGGGAATTAGGTGCTAGGGTGAAGGTCAGGACCTCAAGGGTTCTGATCTCAGAATTGCTACTTGTGCCATGTGTTAGTGAGGTTAGAAATAGGAGGATAATGCAGATTAACACATGGTTAAAGGCATGGTGCAGGAGGGATTCGGGTTTATGGATCATTGGGCTCTCTTACAGGGAAGGTGGGACCTGATCCAGTTTGCATCTGAACTGGAGGCAAATTAATATCCTTGCAGGAAGGTTTGCCTGTGCTGCTCTGGTGGGTTTACACTAGATTTGCAGGAAAATGGGAACCAGAGTGCCAGACCAGATAGAGGAGTGAAGGAGGGAAAAGATGATGTAAAAATTGCATGCATCGTTAGGTTGTACGTAGTGGAAATTTTCTCACATGCATCTATTTCAATTCAAGGAATAATGTAGGAAAGGCAGAGGTCCTTAGCGCATGGATTGGCACATGGAATTATGGGGCATTGTGACCATTAGTGAAATTTGGTTGCAGGAAGGCAGGTCTGGCAGGTCAATGTTCCGGGCTTCCATTGCTTTAGACGTGATAGAACGGGGGGAATGAAAGGAGGAGAAGTGGCATTGCTCATCCGGGAAAATATCACAGCTGAGCTCAGGCAGGGCAGACCAGAGGGTTCATCTATTGAGGCTATATGGGTGAAACTAAAGAATGAGAAAAATATGACCACACTCATGGGGTTGTATTATAGATCGGCCAATAATCAATTACAATTAGAAGAGCAAATCTGTAGAGAAATAGCAGACATCTGCAGGAAACATAAGGTTATGATAGTAGGAGATATTAATTTTTCCCATATTGACTTGGGCTCCCATATTGTAAAAGGGTTGGATAGCTTTGAGTTTGTCAAATGTGTTCAGGAATGTTTTCTAAATGAAATAAATAGAGATACCAACTAAGGGGCTGAGGGTGAAAGGGGAAAAGTTTAGGGGGAACATGAAGGGGAACTTCTTCACATAGAGAGTGGTGGGAGTGTGGAATGAGCTGCAAGCTGAAGTGGCGAATGAGTACTACATTTTAACTTTTAAGAATAATTTGGACAATTACATGGATTGGAGAGGTATGGAGGGCTATGGACTAGGTGCAGATCAGTGGGATTAGGCAAAAAAAAATGGTTTGGCACAAAGTAGAAGGGCAAAAGAGGCCTGTTTCTGTGGTGTAATGTTCTATGGAATAAACTGCAGAACATGGTGAATGCAACTTGGAACATCACGTAAACCTCTCTTTCCTCCACGGACTCCATCTACATCTCCACTGATTATCAAAGGCAGCCAACATACTGAAGGACCATCACATCCCAGACACATTCTACCCCTGAATGAACCCCAATACAGTGCTACCATACTGGCCCTGCTGGTCTGAGCTCCTCCCCTGCCTCTTCACACCCCCCTAATTCCACTCCCCCACTTTTTATTCAGGTGCCTGCCTGCTTTCTGCTTTTGCCATGGCGCAGGGCTCAGGACCAAAACGCTGGTTACCTTTTACTTCCTATAAACCCTGCGTGACCTTCTGAGTTTCTCAGCAGGCATCCCAGCATCTGCAGACTTCCCTGTTTACCTCTAAACAATAATTCCCTTTTTCGGGAGGAGAGCTATTTACCAAACTCCAAAATAGGGTTAACTACCTTTGTAAAATTAAATTTGGTCAGTAATGATATTTATTTGTTTTCATTTATTTGAACCATACCTTCGCTTTGAGGAAGGTTACCATGGCAACATATAGAACTGGCTATGATGCAATGACATTTTCAATTGATATTTAATTGAAATAAAGTTTAACAAGGCAAGTGTCAGCAATAAAAATGAAAATAAAATTTAAACTTTTAGTTGTGATTGAACAATATATTTCTTTCACACATTTGATGCATATTCATCTCCAGGCACTTTACATAATCAAACAAAATTTGAATGATTCAAATGTGGAGACAGGGGAGTCTGCAGATGCTGGGATCTGGAGCAACAAACAATCTACTGGAGGAACACAGGAGGTCAGGCAGCATCTGTGGGAGGAAAAGAACGGACAACGTTTTGGTCCGGATCATCGAGAGACGAGATGGCCAGCCTCAGGAAGAGAGGGTGAGATAGGGACCAGTAAGGTATTGGTTATCCTGGGAAGGGTGAAGGATGACAGGCATATGACAGGTTGGGAAGGAGGAAGGCAAGGGTTGGAGCTGGGAAACAGAGACAGTTGATTGATAGGTGCAAGAGAGAGAGAGAGGAAAGGACAGAGAAAGAAGATGGAGGGAGGGTAAAGGTGAAATAAAAAGTTATCTGACAATTTGATCAAGGTGATTGTTGAGTTAAAAATGGAGTCAAGTAGAAAAGAAGAGTGGCAGAAATATTTAAGAAGGACATTTTGGAGGCTCTAACGGGTATATGCTCCTCTCAATCTTCCTCCCCCTTACTCTGACTCCATCCCACCTTTTTATTTTGATTTTCAGCACTCCTGGACAAGGGCTCAGGGCCCATTGAAAGCTTTCTATGGATGCTGTTTCTCCAGCACTTTTGTTTTTGTCCTGCACTAAACCTCAGAAACTGCAGATTTTCTTGTTTACCTCTCCAGATGGCTTTTAAACATTGCAATTTTCCTCGTGTTGGGCAGTAGAGGTGAAGATACCTTTTCTGAAGAAGGAGGCCATCTCTGATGTCCTGGAATGAAAGACTTCATGCTGGGGGCAGATGCGACGGAGACAAAGGAATTGAGGGAAAGGAATAGAATACTTATCGGAGACAGGGAGCGAAGAGGTGTCGTCGAGGTAACTGCGGGAGTTGTTGGTTTTGGGAAGATATCGGCAGATATGGAGATAGAGAGATCAAGAAAGGGTTACCAGGGATGGACCAAGTGAATTTGAGGTCAGGTGGAGGTTGACCGCAAATTGGATAAAATTGATGAACTCATCATGAGTGCAGGAAGCAGCAATGTAGCAGAAAAAGAGTTGGTTGGGGAAGGGGTTTGAGTTTTTCTGCTCTACTATTTTCTTCTTTTCTCCTACTTTTTTGTATTATTAGTTTTTTTTCAAAAAATGTATATACTACTTAGAATATGAATTATGGGTATGATTTACAATTTACGTATGTTAGGTATATACAGAATATCTTATTTAGTTTATGCAGCTGCCCACACTTTCTTATAGAATTGCATCCTTTTTGTTTGCATAAGTTCTTTATTAAAATCAATAAAATATTTTAAAAAGAAAGAAAGAGAGAGAGAGAGATGAGGATCCTTGCAACACGAACTGCCCTTATGGAATTCACAAATCGCAACCACAAAAATTGAGACGTGGAAAATAAAAATAATTCTAATGGAACTTACATGAGGAAATCTATGGAGGGGACCTGAGATTTTGTCAAGGGTCCGCATTACAGAAAATCACGTTGTGGATGATTTTTGAGGACGGGAACCTCACCATAACGTGGAGGTGCAGTGTTGTTAGGGTATTAAGGGATGTGGGAACATCAAGGAAAGTGGTGCTGAGAATCACTCTCTGGAGAACAGTTTGCTTCCAATAGCAATCAGGTCCTTGAATCGTCCCGTACCACCCTCACTTGAACACTACTCCAGGACCACAAATCTATCGACACAAGTGTAACACGACATTTTTTTTTGCACTAGCTACCTTTGAATATTTATCTATTCTTTAATATTTTTTTTCTCATGAGGTAACTTAAATTGATACTTTGTTAGCACCTGTGACACTGTAGAAAGATTTAATTTATCTGTTGTTAGGCAAGTGAGGGCTGACTAACTCATACTTGGGCATGAGTTGATCAGTTTAAGTTTGTTCAGGAAATAGTTTAATTAAAAAATCTTGGTTTTGGGGGTCAAGGATGGGAATTTAATTTCTTTAGCTGGAGAGTGGTGAACCTCTGGAATTTTCTGCCACAGATAGCTATGGAGGCCAGGTCGTTGAGTGTATTTACGGCAGAGATTAATAGGTATCTAAATATTCAGGGTATCAAAGGTTATGGGGAGAAGGCCGGGGAGTGGGGCTGAGTGGGAGAATGGATCAGCTCATGATGGAATTGGCGGAGCAGACTTGACAAGCTGAGTGGCCTATAGCCTTATGGATAACAGTGCATTTTGACATTGTACTCATATGTATGACAATAAATTTATCATCATTACTGCAGTGGAGGTAAGAGAGTCTGAATGTCCCAGTTCTGCCTCTGACTCTTGTGTTCTTATGTTCCAAATTACCCAAAGATGACAAAGGGAATGTTGGAAGTCAGTGAAGTGGGAATTTGATGGGAGTATCTGCCTGTTTCAAGTTCAGGTTGACGTATTATCTGATTGTATAAAACAGCATTCTCTTGCCCTCAGTGAAACACACTGCAAACACAGAAACAGGTATAACATGCATACAGACAAATGATATCTATACCCAATAAGTATATATAAATATTAAAATAAATAAGTAGTAGAGTCATGGAGGCAGTTCATCAATTGTTGAGCAGTCTCTCTGTTCATGGGAAGAAACTGTTCCTCAGCCTGGTGGTTCTGGATCTGATACTCCTGTATCTCTTTCCTGATGGGAGTAGCTGGAAGATGCTCTGTGTGGGGTGGTGGCGGTCCTTACAGATTTTGCGACCTTTCTTTAGACAATGATCCTGGTAAATCACGTTGATAGGGGGAAAGAGAGACACCAGTGATCTTCTCTGCCACCCTTATGATCCTGTGGATTGACCTCCAAATTGATGCTCTACAGCAACTGTACCACACTGTGACACAGCCTGTCAGGACACTCCTGATGGAGCTCCTTATAGAAAGATGGCATTCTCAGCATCATCAAGCTTCAGACTGAAATCTGGGCTTTTAACCTTTCAGTTAAAGGCCTGCTTTAACCATTCTGAGAGGATGCAGGCATTAGCAAACGTGTCCCCCTGCCTGTCGGAGACCAGGACCAAATTCTTATTTCAAGTGAACGACCGTGAGAGGCTAAACAGATCCTGTTGCTATGGTGATGCTCAAGACCTCTCTGCATGAGTGTCATCAGTGGCTTGGATAGGTTTTCAGCATGAAGACCACAGGGGTGCCAATATGTTTTGTGCAATGATTATAAACAGATTGGCAATAACAAAAAGGGCCACACGAGTGCAAACTCAATCACTGGTAATATTCAGCTTTCAAAGCTTGTGACTGTCAGCATAATTCATTTACAGCAAAGAGGGATTGGATTTTTATATAGAGCTTTCTGTGACACCAGGATGTCGAAACCTTCCAATGCATCACTCTTTGAAGTACAGATATTCTTTCAACTGTTGAGCTGGAAATGTGTATCCAGTATGATGGCAACAGTAAGACCAGAAGAAAGCTTCATCTACAAGTCGCACTGCCTTGGGAATGCAGCCAACTCATTAAAAGACTTGGTCCACCCCAGCCACACTCTCTTCACCCCCTCCCGGAAGAAGACTGAGGGAAAACACACAAGTCTGCAGATGCCGTGACTGAAGTAAAAACCCAATGCTGGAGAAATTCAGTGTACTTTATATAGCAAAGGTAAAGATACATAGCCAACGTATTGGTCCTGAGCCCTTCATCAAAGTATAAGCAAAATGTCGGAAGGTCTCTGAAGATTGACACATAGGAGATTGTGCACCACCAGATACAAGGACAGTTTCTTCTCGTCGTTATCAGACTCCTGAATGAATTGCTCTCTACCAATTAAATCTCTCTTTGCCACTCCGCACTTTTGTGCTGCGTCTTCCTTGTTGTACTACGTATGGGATGTTTACCTGGTCTGCTCGCAAAACAATCTCTATCACTGCATCCTTGCACATGTGACGATCAACTTGAACTGGCTCCTGACGTTTAGCAACAGCACAGTGGCCCTGCTGTTAAAGCTGATCCCTCACTTCCCCAGTGATCTGGGTTCAGTCAGAACCTCGGGTGCAGTCTGTGTGGAGTGTGGAGGTTCTCCCCGTAGTCTTCTTTCCTCCCACAGACCGGTGGATCGATGGGTTAATTGGAGATTGTAAACTGCCACCAGCGAGGGGAAGAACTGAGTGTGGGTTTGATGGGAATGCGGGAAGAACAGTTTTCAGGGAATGAATTATTTGGGGCAAGGGACCGAACCAGTGTGGAATAAATAAGCTGAAGTGCCCTCAAATATCACAGGAGAGCAAGGAGAATGAAATATAGATGAATATGAGCAGGGATATCATGGATAACTCCCTTGTTCTATGAAAGCATCTTGGACCACTTTATCCCAGGAGGGCAGAGAGACATTTATTTTCTTTGATTGCTTGTGGCAATATTCCCTACAATGTATAAAATATTTTGACACTTTGCCCTTTCTCTGCTGCAAGGGTTTTTAGAGATATACAAATATGTAGAAAATGGAGCAATATCTGTCATGTGGAAGTAGCAGAGTGTTAGTTCAATTTGGACATCACGTCTCAAGATATCTCAAGATGGCGCCTTTCAGTGCCAGCTCTTGACCAGAACCAGAACCACAAAAACAAACTTACCCGTTAACAAGGATGTCCTAAGATCACTGGCAGACCTTGGAATCGGGAGAATCAGCAGTGGCCGTCAGAAGGCGGGACCTTTAAACAGCCGGCGTTCAGCACGATGGGAGTTTTAAACAGCCAGCGATCGGGCCATTTAAACTCCGCAGGAGTTGCAAACAGCAGACGCTCAGTACACTTAAACATCGCAGAGGATTTAAAAAGACACGGCGTGGGCCATTTAAACGCCGCGACAACTAGGAGCAGCAGACTCACGGGCCATATAAAGAAGACCCAACCACATGGATGCAGAGAGGGGCTACAGGTCAAGCTGAGGCCCTGAGGCTTCTGCTCTCTATCATCCTTCTGGCCAACGTACAATCTTTGGAGAACAAACCTGATAAACTGCAAGCCAGACCAATATCAGAGAGACATCAGGGTGTGCTGTGTGATGTGATCTACAGAAATGTGGCTAAATGTGGTCATTCCAGACTCAATGCTACAGCCCAAAGGCTACACCCTCCATCTCACTGACATCAGTAAAAACCAGGGGGAGTGGCATTTTGTCATCATTAATTCATCGTGAAGGTCATGTCCCAGTCCTGTTTTCCCGACCTGGAACATCTGGCGATCAAGTGCCGCCCATTCTACCTGCCGAGGGAGTTCACCACCATCATCCTGGTCTCAGTGTACATTCTGCCCCAGGCTAACATCAGGCTGGCACTGGAGACACGAACTCTCAGGACAAGGAAAAACTCCAGAGGGTTGTTAAATCAGCCTGCGACATCACAGGCCACAGACTCAACTCTATTGAGGTGGTGTCTTAAACAAAAGCAGCCTCTATTCTCAAGGACCCCCACCGCCCAGCCCTCTTCATCGGGAATAAGGTACAGGAGTCTAAAGATGAGCACCCAGCGGCACAAAGACAGCTTCTTTCCCGCTGCCAGCAGATTCCTGAATGATCAATGAATGAAAGATACTGCCTTACTTTTTGTGCACTTTTATTCTTACTTTTTATATTATTGTTGTAAGATAATTCATAATGTGTATGTTTGCACTGTGACACTGCCACAGAACATCAAATTTTGTGACCTGTTCATGACAATAAATTCTGATTCTGATGTATGGCATCGACTCTTCAGTTGGAAGGGGTTGTTTCCTGTGCTCTACTGCCCATTCAGAGCCAGCTCTTCAGCGCTTGACGTCCTGCTTTGCGGAAACTGCCAAAATGTTTGGCCTGGAAGTCAGCCTGAAGAAAACTGAGGTCCTCCATCAGCCAGCTCCCCACCATGACTACCAGCCCCCCCACATCTCCATTGGGCACACAAAACTCAAAACGGTCAACCAGTTTACCTATCTCGGCTGCACCATTTCATCAGATGCAAGGATCGACAATGAGATAGACAACAGACTCGCCAAGGCAAATAGCGCCTTTGGAAGACTACACAAAAGAGTCTGGAAAAACAACCAACTGAAAAACCTCACAAAGATAAGCGTATACAGAGCCGTTGTCATACCCACACTCCTGTTCGGCTCCGAATCATGGGTCCTCTACCGGCACCACCTACGGCTCCTAGAACGCTTCCACCAGCGTTGTCTCCGCTCCATCCTCAACATCCATTGGAGCGCTCACACCCCTAACGTCGAGGTACTCGAGATGGCAGAGGTCAACAGCATCGAGTCCACGCTGCTGAAGATCCAGCTGCGCTGGATGGGTCACGTCTCCAGAATGGAGGACCATCGCCTTCCCAAGATCGTATTATATGGCGAGCTCTCCACTGGCCACCGTGACAGAGGTGCACCAAAGAAAAGGTACAAGGACTGCCTAAAGAAATCTCTTGGTGCCTGCCACATTGACCACCGCCAGTGGGCTGATAACGCCTCAAACCGTGCATCTTGGCGCCTCACAGTTTGGCGGGCAGCAGCCTCCTTTGAAGAAGACCGCAGAGCCCACCTCACTGACAAAAGGCAAAGGAGGAAAAACCCAACACCCAACCCCAACCAACCAATTTTCCCTTGCAACCGCTGCAATCGTGTCTGCCTGTCCCGCATCGGACTGGTCAGCCACAAACGAGCCTGCAGCTGACGTGGACTTTTTACCCCCTCCATAAATCTTCGTCCGCGAAGCCAAGCCAAAGAAGAGACTGCTCTATGGCTTATGCTTCTTATAATCTTGTGTACATCTATCAGGCTACCATTCACCCTTTATACTCCATAGTAAATCTATCCAGAAACTAAAGTGCTCCAATCAAAGCAAGGTAAGTAATTAGGGAAGTGTATTAAATGCTGTCTTTGACAAGAGAATCCAGCAAATACATGAATGAACAAATGCACGACATTTCATTCACTGTGTCTGAAGAGCAAGACCTCCAACCTGGCGTGAATCATGCTGTTCCCTGGGGAACAGCGACCTCGATTCCAAACTCGATCGCAGGAGGAAAGGATTCAAGGATGTGTCCAAGACCCCTGTGAATGAAGTGCAACATCACTGATTCCTGGAATCACTGGTTCATGGCGGCTCATTTTTGGGAATGCCAAGTTCATACATAGACCATTGACCATGGAACAGTACAACACAGGAACAGGCCATTCGGCTCATGTATTTGTGCTGGACATGATGACCGAATCAAACTACAAACCTGCTGCTTGCTCAAGATAGATATCCCCCCATCCCCTCCCTATCATTCCCTATATTTCTCTCAATGCCTCTTAATCCAACTATTGTATCTCGTTCCAAGTCAAGTTTATTATCATCAGATTGTGCAACGAAACAGCGTTCTCTGGATATCAGTGCAAAACATGCAGATACACAACTAGACATAACACACATGCAAACAATATATGTGCAGGTCAACTATTCATATGTACAAATAGATAAATAAGTATTGTCTCCTAATTTGTGAGTCTCAGATGGTTAGTGTGAGCAGTTCCTTCGGTCGTTCAGCGTTCTCACTGAGTCAGTATCAGAATTTAATGTCATGAACAAGTCACAAAATTTGTTGTTTTGCGGCAGCGTCACGGTGCAAACATTCACATAAACCACCTTACAAAAATAAACAAATATAGTGCACGAAAAGTCAAAGTAAGGCAATGTCTGTGGTTCATTGATCATTCTGGAATCTGATTGGCAGCGGGGAAGAAGCCGTCCTTGTGCCGCTGAGTGCTCGTCTTCAGCCTCCTGCACCTTTTCCCCAATGGTAGTAGTGTGAAGAGTTCGTGGCCTGGGTGGTGGGGGCCCTTGAGGATAGACGCCGCTTTCTTGAGACATCGCCTCTTGTACATGGAGTGAAGTCTGGTGGGTGTGATGTCACAGGCCGAGTTAACAACCCTTGTGGTTCCACCACTACTCCTGGCAGCCTGTTCCAGGCACCCACCACTCAGTGTGAAACATTTGCCCCACAAATTTCCTTTAAACTTCCTCCCCCTTAGCTTAAACATGTCCTCAAATGTGTGAGGCTTTTGCCCTGGGATAAAGATTCTGACTGTCGATCATCTCAATGCCCCTCGTGATTTTATATACACCTCCACCAAGTTGCCTCCTCAGTCTCCTTCACCCCAGAGAAAACCACCTAAGTTTGTTCAATCTCTCCCCATAACTCATACCCTCTTAACCAGGCAATATCCTGGTAAATCTCTTCTGCACCCTTTCCAAAGCCTCCACATCCTTCCTACAATCAGGCGATTGGAATTGCACACAATATTCCAAGTGCGGCCTAACCAAAGTTTGTATAGTTGCACATGGTCTCCTCATTTTGTACTGAATTTCTGGGCCAATGAAGCTTCTTTACCACCCTATCTACCCCTGTGGCCACTTTCAATGAGCTATAAGCTATGGACCTGATCGCCCTGTACACAAAAGCAATGGAGAAATGGAAGAAAGAATAGACCATCTCACATACTATCCAACCACCCCTTCTCTCTGCTGCCCCATCTGTTATAGTCTCTGTGGTTCCCAAATTAGCCTTATCAGATATTGGGAACAAACAGACTCGGAGTCCCAGCATGTCATCCTTAATTCTGAAAGTCTGCCTAAACAGATCCAATGGATTATCAGTCCAGATATTACTGTTCAAGTCTCTCGGGTATAACTCAAAGTAATGGTGTCAGCTCCTGAAACCAATTAAATTTGCATTGATTCATCACAGCACTAGGATTGCCTAAAGCCTTTCAATATCCAAGAATTGCTTTTTAAAGAGCTTTGTAGGATTTTGACTTCACTTTAACCTTGTCTTATGAGGTAGTAAATTGGAAGATTAAGATCAAAGGGCGATGGGAGGTAGCAGAGAGAGACTGGGCTGAATGGCCCCTCTGTGAAATTTTTGTGTAATTGTGGTAAAATCAGTGAACCAACTGAGGGAGAAGCTTTAAACTGACAGGACTCCTCTTTGTTGAACACTGGGCTTGAGATCTCCCAGGAAGGTGGCTAGGTCCCTGTAGTATGGCCCTGCACTCAAAGGTTAGTGCCTTTGAAAGTGTTTCACTCCTTCAGCGCTGCACTGAACCTTGACCTTTACATAACATTCAGGCCCAATTTCCAGAAGGCCATTACCAATGCAGAGACAATGCGGAGATGGCATCGAGCTAGTATAGCAGAGATGTATTGCAATTGATAACACGGCTATGTTTTGTCTTATTGATGGAGAGCAAGTCCCATCACAGAAGATGATCATGTTCCCGCCCACTTTGAAAAAAAAATAATGAAGTTCCTCTTGTGAGCCCTCACCACCCACTCACCTCGGTGACTCAGTGCTCCCAGTCTCTGAGGTGAATGTGAACAGAACCTTTAGGTGGGTGAATCCTCGGAAGGTGTGTGATTCAGATGGCGCACCTGGCCTTAGAACCTGCTCCAACCTTGGCTGGAGTTTTTGCAAATATCTTCATTCTCTCCTCACCTGATGCAAAGGGACATCCATCATTATCTAAGAAGAACAATGTGATCTGCCTCAATGACTATCAGCTGCTACCACTCTCATCCACCATGATGAAATGCTTTGAGTGGTTGGTTGTGAAACGAATTAACTCCTATCTTAGGAAGCACATGAACCCACCTCAGTTCACTTATCGTCACAACAGGTCAATGGCAGATGGCCCACCAGTAATAAAACAATACACCTGGCCAATTCCACACTTCCTTTTGTTGTGTGGTGAACCTTGAATGTCTGCTCTGTTTGCTACAACAGTTGAATAGAACCTCACAAAGTTTGGGAATGTCCTGAGTGAGTGAGAGAATCTAAAGGAATGCAGTTATATCTCTGGCATATTTCTTTTCCTCTTACCTTCCAAATGACTCCCATGCTATAAAAATATCAAGTCATAGAGTTATACTGCATGGAAACAGATTCGTTGCCCTATTCATTCATGTGAGCCAAGGTGTCTTCTTGAGCTCAAAATTCAAAAGTTCAAAGTTCTGATCTATAGACAAAGTACCTACGTGACATCACATACAACTCGGAGATTCTTTGTCCTGTGGGCCAGGCAGAATTTCTACTTATTGGCAGTACAAAAAAAATGTACTCATGAAAAGATACAGGTACAAAAGAAAGAAAAGTAAACAAATTGATCGTGCAATACAGAATGGGGTGGGGGGGGGAATCTCATTGAAACATGTCGAATGCTGAAAGGCATGGATGGAGTAGATGTCGAAAGGTTGTTTCCCATGGTGGTAGAGTCCAGGACAAGAGGGCATAGCTTCAGGATTGAAGGGCGCCCACTTAGTACAGAGCTGCGGAGGAATTACTTTAGCCGGAGGGTAGTAAATCACCCAAGTCATTGGGTGTACTTAAGGGAGATTGATAGGTTCTTTATTACCCAGGGTATCAAAGGTCATGGGGAGAAGGCCGGGAAGTGGGGCTGAGTGGGAAAATGGATCAGTTCATGATTAAATGGCGGGGCAGACGATGGGCTGAATGGCCTATTTCTACTTCTGTATTTTATGGTGTGGTAAATAATGTGCAAGAGTCCTCCAATGAGTCTCCGATTTTATTGTTTAGGTGTCTGATGGCGGATGGCGGGGATGTGGGGGGGGGGGTGGGTGGAGGCGACTATTCCTGAACCTGGTTGATGGTGGAGGGGTGAGAGCCAATTCCTTTTACTTGCACTTGGACCCTGTTAGGTCTGCTTTGTTCATGAATGAGTGAGACAAACACCAGGCTGAGTCGAAATCAGGGTTCTTTGTTCTTTATTACCAGATTGTAACACTTGCGACCAACCATGTTAGTCGGAGAATGCATTCTGCCGTTATCAGCAAAATGGTGATTTTTTATACCCTTGGATATGTGCTTAGAACATCATCATATCATTACTTGTCCAATGACTAAAACTGTTGCTATCCTTTCCCTGCTAGCTTCCTGCCTCTCAATCCATCAATGTCTCTCTTATCTTGTAAGTACAAGGATGCATTCACATCTTGTTACAGCCCTGTACATTCCCATCTCATGATGTTTTACCTAACAGGAGTACAAGGACACCTCCCCTTCTTGTTACAGCCCTGTACAGGGTAACTCCCTACACATTCCCATCTCATGATGTTTTACCTTACAACCCCATCCCTTGAAACTTCTCATACCCACTGATCCTGATGTAACTTTGCACCAGCAATGCCAGGACTAATGCAAACCTATTTTTACGTCTGATATTCAGCTTCAGTGGTCTTGAAAGTGACAGTCCTTCTACATTCACAGAGAATCTAGCCTCTGCTTGTGCAGTTTCCTCCCAAGGGGTGTGATCACCTCAAACTGTATTCTGTGCCTAGCTGCGTTCTCCAGCCTGTCTCTTGCTCTACCCACTGCTCACGTGTAATTCAGTATGTAAGCAATTGCTGGCATTCAGGATTCCTGAGTACAGACACTCAAATATGTCCACACAGTGTGGGAACAGGCTCTTCCACCCCATGCACATGCTAACCAAGTTCCCTTACTGAGCTGGCCCCATTTGTTTGCACTTGCCCCAGATCCCCCCAAACCTTTCCTATCCACGTGTCTGTCCAAAGGTCTTAAAAATCACAATTGGTCCCGCTGCTACCCTTCCTCTGGCAACTCATCACCTTCTGCAAAACATCCTGATTAAATCTATCACCTCTCACCTCTCTCCTCCACTTTTAGATTCCCTTACCTTGGCAAAAAGACAACGACTATCTCCGGCTCATTGCTTCCGTCTCCCTGTCTGTCTGGCTCAGAGCCCATTGAGTGAGAGATGGTCAGTTGCTACACTGGCCTGCCTCTTAAATTTCACCTGGATTCCCCAGCATTCTCCTTCCTTTGATCCCACCATTAGCTTGTGGGCAAGCGGAAGTTCTTCTTTGTTCCTTGCATTCACAGGGCACAGTCCCGTGCATCCAAGCCCTGGTTTGTTCTGTGCAACCTACTGAAACTGCAACTAAAATCCTGAAGGAATGACTTTGAACTTTAGGGGCACCCTTAAACCCCTGCAGAAGTAAACATAAACTAGCTGAAGGACAATAATTCCCTCAACCATTAATATTCTACTTGGTGTAAATCTAAGACTTATTTTCAGTTTAGTGCATGATAATGTCAGTTATCATGGAACATCGTGTAATGAGGACTCAGTGGAGATTTGCTGCAAATGTTTCCTGATTATTGAAAAAGCATTAATATAGATTCTGAGGAAACGTGAAAAGGATTTTGAGCATTTACTCAGGCAAATACAGACGCATTGGACTACTTACGGACAGGGAGGGTCTGAAAGATTTCCATCTGACTGTGTTTTCCTTGGCCTTTCCCATTAACAGCCGCCACGCGGAAGTGGTAGGTTGAATTGGGCTTCAGGTTGGTGAGGATGACTTGGGCTGAAAACAGGGGAAAAAGATGAAAACATGGATGAGTTATTCTGCCTCAATTCTCGTCTAGAACATAGAAATCAACAGCACAGTCCAGGTCCGTAAGCACGTGATGGCGGGTTGACCTAATAATCTGCTCTACCAACTGTCTCAAATTTCCCTACTGCAGAGCCCTCCATTTTTTTTCCTGCTCCATGTACCCTCTAACTCTTAAAAGATCCCATTGTACTTGCCTCCACCACTGTGGCCAGCAGTGCATTCCATGCACCCACCCCTCTCTGTACGAAGAACTTATCTCTTACATCCGCCTTGTACTTACTCACAAGCTCCTTTAATCTATGACCCCTGGTGTTAGCCATTTCAGTCCTGGCTTAAAAAAAACCCTCTGGCCATCCACTCAGATTTCAGATTTATTGACAGTGTACAAACATAACATCACATACAACCCTGAGATTCCTTTTTCCTGTGGGCACAGCAGAAACTGTGCACAGCGTAAACATGTAAACAAATAAAGGAACTGTAAACAGATAACGAGCGTAAAACAAACTGACAGTGCAGTGCAGAGAGGGTAAACGAAAACAGAATTCCGTTCAAAATAACGGCGGCAATTTCCCCTTCAATGGCTACCTCAAAGGATGAATGTCCTTGTTGTTCTTACTGGAATAATCAAGGCCATGTTAAATGTGGTCAAAATTTCCTTCTATAGAAGACGCTTATTTACTTCTACATGTTTAAAGGGAAACAATTAGCATGTGTAGAAAGTCTTTCACAAATTCAAGAGGTCCAAAGAGTTTTTCCCAGTCAAGTACTTTTGAAGTACACTCACTAATATAATTTAGTAAACGACCTTAACTAATTTGCGCATGATCCAATCAAACTGCAATGTATTAGCGACAGTGTGTGCTGATTGGTAATCCAGTCTCTCGGGGAAGCGTTTTTTGCCCCTGGGGCTTCACTGCCCTCTTCCCCACCCAATATGTCCTCCCTGGCGCTGACACTGGCAGAGCGGTGCCAGCTGCGGGGGGGATGATGGGTAACCAAGACGGTCCTTGCTCCCGTATTGAGCCGTCGTGCGAGCTGCTGGGGATAGTCTGAGTTAATAACCTCGATTAAATTTAAGGTTAGCGATTTTAACCAATTATCACCTTTAATTGGGGTTATTAACACAGACTATCAGTGTGGTTTCTCATAGCTGTTGCACAAATTACAACACACCCATTGACTATGTTAATAACTTGTTGTTTAACGGTGTTAAATTAAAGGATAGTGATTTTAGCCAATTATCACCTTTAAACACGGTTATTAACACAGACTATCAGTGGAGTCTGATAACTGCTGTACAAAGATGAAAACAAAAATGTTTCTCATCATTCATTGCACATAAACATGAGGGTACTGACATTGACATTTGGTACTCTCACATTAATCCGGCCCTGACGGCTCCTGATGTTCCTAAGCAGTCTCCCCTCCAAGTACTGACCAGTCCTGTGTCTGCATAGCTTCCAAGATCAGACAGTCCCAGGGGTATTCAGGTTATTAGGTGCTGGCATCTCCCAGTGAATTTCTGCAGCCTCGTCCTTTCTCTCACATCCATCATTGAAAAGAGAAGCAGAACTGTAGGCTCAGTCAATCTGAACTCATAAGAACATAAGAAAGAGGAACAGGAGTAGGCCATTCGGCCCGGTGAACCTGCACTGCCATTCAATGTGATCATGGCTGATCTGATGATAGGCTCATCTCCACCTCCCTGCCTATTCCCCATAATCCCTTAATCCCCTTACTATGTAAAAATCTATCCAACCGTGTCTTAAATATATTTACTGAGGTCACCTCCCCTGCTTCAACGGGCAGTAAATTCCACAGATTCGCTGCCCTCTGGGAACAGCAGTTCCTCCTCATCTCCATCCTAAATCTACTACCCTGAGTCTTGAGATTATGTCCCCTAGTTCTGGTCTCCCCCACCAATGGAAACAATCTACCTACCTTCATCTTATCTTTGCCTTTCATAATTTTATACCTTTCTATAAAATCCCCTCTCATGCTTCTAAATTCCAGCGAGTACAGTCCCAGACGACACACTCTCCCCTCACAGGCTGACCCCTTCATCCCTGGAATCAACCTCCTCTACAGGCTGGAAATCATGGCTGTCGATCATTTCCAACTTTTTTCCTGTTTATATTATATAAACACTGTTTTCCCAAACTCATCCAACTCACAAAAATATAAATGGTGATATGACAATGTAGGTAATAAAGTAAAGAATCATTTACATTCATTTGGTTCTGCATTCTATATCAGATAATTTGAATGTTTATTCCTTCACATAAGGCAGAGCTGGAGTAAAGACTATTGAAGGGCCACTTGAGGTGATGGTGTGATTTGAAATCTACGCCTTTGTTGTAACTGATTGCAGAAGCTACAAAACAGTGAGTAATGTGTTATAAAACAATGGAATGTGGAGAGTACATCGTGGACAACAACTCGATAAGTGGTCTCTGTGGGATCTACTCGGGAATACTCATTGAACAGCTGTGAAAACTTTAAAATGGGCACACATTTATTGTAGAATTTTTATTTCTTGTAGCAGCAGATTCTGGCCACTTAAACCCATGCTGCCCAATTTCACCCAAACTAATCTACAACCTCGTATGCTTTTGGAGGGTGGGAGGAAGCCAGAGCACCCGGGGAGACCTACGCAGACATGGGGAGAATGTACAAAATCCTTGAGGACAGCGCCGGATTCCAACCTGATTCACCGCCACTGGAGTTGTGTCTTCCGCTAACAGAAATCGTGAATATTAGTTATCTATCCTCCGATATTTATTTGCTCTTTTTCTGTCTTGACCGATTATGGTAATTTAGTTTTTACTGTGTTAGTTGGTGTATCTTATGTGTAGCCGCAGCAAGTAAGAATTTTGGCACATCTGTACATCGTTCTTGCGTATCTGACCCTAAACTATCATTGACGTTGATATGGAGATAGGGAATCAGAGGGCCAGATAGCATTCATGGGAAGAAATGGTCAGTCAAGATTTGGGCTCAGGACCTTTTCTTAAGACTAGAAAGGGGTTCAGACTGAAATGCTGACTGACCATTTTTATCCATGGAAGATCACCATCCTGAGCACACCTTCTGTAGTTGATCCATAGCCCACAAGTAGTCACCTCAATCCAAACACAGTAAAACCCCAAGTATCTAGCGTTCAAGCAGCTAGCAACCTCAAGAAACTGGCAATCAAATTGAGGGAAATAAACGTAAAAAGAATTAAAATAAATAAGATAAAATAATAGGTAAGAAGTAGATAAGTTTAAAATTGTAAATGTTCTTTGAAGTAACACATAAATAAACCTTTGGTGAAGATGGGAGCAATTATTCAGCCAGTGGAGGGAGGGTCTTGGTTGGGCTTTGCTCGTAGCAGCTGTTTGAATAAAGTTGTGTGAAACAGCAATGGCGTCGCCCAGGATGAAGAGCTGGTTGTTGCCGTTCGTCGTTGGGGTGACTCTCTTAAAATGTCTCCTTATCCCTGCTTAATAAGAATCACATGGTCAGGGGCTTTCTCTGTAAATTTGGTGGGGTGTAAATTTAATTATCTATAATGTTTGTCTTCTACGCAGCTCCATGGAGGGGGAGGATCCTGCAGATGCAGTGACAGTTAAATGCTTTCAAAGAATGTGATTGAAAATAAAGTAAAATTCTTTAAGATTTATATACTCATGCAAGTGAATTTTGTTCAGTGTCAGTCCAGTATAGTGTTTTTTGTCTTTTAAGCTGTTTATTCTTAAAGCAGATGTATTAGTTAGGTATTGTAAGAATAAGTCTCAAGTAACCGGAAAATACACTTATCTGGCAATGACAATTCGCCATAGGTGCTGGATACCAGGCATTTTACTCTATCTGTTTTCCCTCTTTCAAATGTTCATCCTTTTTAGTTTAGCTTAAAAGTTCCTGTTGAATCTACTCCCACCAGTATTTCTATAAGCGCAGTTCAGATCCCAGTGAAGCTCTGCATTATAAGAATGATTTAGTCTCACAAAGTCATACCTTCACAGCAAAGAAATTTGGCCCTTTGGCCTCACTTGTCTATGATGACCAAGTTGTGCGCCATTTACTTGCATTTGGCACATATCCTTCCGAACAATGTCCTATCTAGGCCTGTTGTCACTGTCCCAAATGTTTACTCCACAAATGGAATTCGGTACAGAGAAGCATTCATTGAAGATAAAAGGCCAAGAGTTCACTCCTCTCTTCTATTTTAACACAATGCCACAATATTCCATTTACAATGTTATTCTTATTTCCTTTTACAATAACCCCAGTACCTCTTATGTTCTTATGTTTGCTCATCTGTTACACACAAACCCTTGGACCTTCTTCAGTACAGTAAAATCCCTGGTATCCAGCCCCTATGGGAATTGGTAAATGCTAGATAAGTGTATTTTCCAGTTGCTAGAGACCGCTGCGTTCAACCCCCTCCATGGAGCCATCCGAAAGACGAACAATAACATTATAGTTAATGAACCCCACCCCCTCACCAAATTTACAGATAAAGCCTCTTACCGCGGCGACTGGGATAAGGAGACAATGGCGAGCGGCATCAACCAGCTGTTTATCCTGGACAGAACCATTTCATTCAAACACAATTTTATTCAAACAGCTGCTACGAGCAAAGCACGACCAAGGCCCTCTGCTGGCTGAATATTTGCTCCACCTTCACCAAAAGTTTATGTGCTTTACTTCGGAGAAAATTTACTTTTACAATTTTAAACTTTGTGTGTTATTTTATTCTTATTTATTTTTAATTTATTTCCTTTGATTGTTTTCAGATTTCAGATTACAGATTTATTATCAGAGTACATACATGACATCACATACAACTCTGAGATTATTTTTTCCTGCGGGTGAGGCAGAATGATCACTTATTGGTAGTGCAATAAAAAAGGTACACAGTGTATTCATGTAAAAACGTAAAGGGATGTAAACAGATAATGAATGTAAACAAACTGTGCAATGCAGAGAGAGTAAAAAACATCAATAAAGTGCACAAGTAAGATGCCTTAAATGGGTCCCTGAATGAATTTGTTGTTGAGGAGTCTGATGGTGGAGGGGTAGTAGTTGTTCCTGAACCTGGTGGGACAAGTCTTGTGCACCTCGACCTCTTTCCTGATGGCAGCAGCGAGAGCAGAACGTGTGACTGGGTGGTGCAGATCTCTGAGGATGGCTGCTGCTCTCCGACAGCATCGCTCCCTGTAGACGTTCTCGATGGTGGGGTGGGTTTTGCTGGTTACCTGAATTCTGCATACCAGTGGTTTTACTGTTCCTGGCTTGTGGATAGAGGGCATGGGAGTGAATGATAACTATATCTGAGAGCTGGCACAGCCCAATGAACAAATGTCCTCTGTTCTATTGCAGTCAGCATTTTACACCTCGCTTTGGCTACCTTCCCAGGGAAGGTGTAAACAAACATTGTCATTCACATTGTAGGCAGCCATATTCAGCAATAGAATAGAACAGATGGAAGAGCACATTTTATTCATGTTTTTAAAGGTTCATTTACTTTGATTTGGTTCATTTCCAGTCAGCATCACTTTGATCCCCAGCTGGATAATGACCACTCTGCACCTGTTGGTGAGATTTGGAATACCCAAGCTGTTTTAATTGTGCATGTATTCAATGCACAACAAAGCATGCCTCACAAGTTATTGCCTTAAGGTGCATCGTTTGCTCTGTGGTACTTATTTATTGACTCAGGCCCTTTGTAAGCTGTGAGAAGGGCTGCAGTTAAGAATGATGGCCTCAAAAAAAAACATTCCCAGGGTTATTTGGCGCTCACACAAGTTCATTCCATCTCTGATCACACGATGATACATCAGTCTTGTTTCTGCTGTGATGAGCAGCAAAAAAAAACCATATCTGCCGAAGATTGGAATGAAATCATCCCCTGACATTCACGATCAAGTTTATTATCATCTGACTGTTCATATAAAACCTGACAAAAGAGCATTTCTCTGGACCACGGTGCACACACAATACATGGCACATAATAATCACATGAAAATACAATTTAAAATAAATATTTATAAATATTTGGGATGATTTAGTCAGTTACAGGATACTGTTCATCAATCTCATGGGCTGCAGGAAGAATCTATTTCCCAGCCTGGCAGTCTTGATTTTGATGCTCCTGTACCTCCTTCTGGATGGCAGTGGGTCAAAGATTCTCTGTGCCAGATGAAAAACACTCTCAGTAATTCTTTTAGCCCTATTTACTCAACGTTCCCAGTGACTGGCATCAATAGAGGAAGGAAAAACCTCATTGATAGTAACCATTTTAATGATCCTCTGTATTGGCTTCTGGTCCATTGCTTTGCAGCCCCCGTACCACACAGTGATGCAGCCAGATAGGATGCTCTCATTTGTGCTGTAAAATGTTGTCAAGATGGGGACCAGTAATTTTGCCCATCCCAACCTCCTGAGGAAGTGTAGGAGGAGTGCACTTTATTGACTAATGAGGAGATGCTGTGGGTCTTGGACAGGATAGGTCCAATGGTGTTGCTCTCACCGAACCCTTACCATCAGAATCCTTGGGTTAGCATTTGATCAGGAATTCAATGAGACCAGCGTCAGAAACACAGTGGCTGCAAGAGCAGGGCAGAAGCTGGTTAGCTTGAGGTGAGTGACTTTTGTTCTGACCCACCAAAGCCTTCTCTCCCTTTGTAGGTGGATGTCAGGAGTGTGATGGCATACTTTCCACATGAGTGGACAAGACTTTGATGCCTCCCTGGATGATGCACCTGCTTGACTGACATTAAGCCATCATCGCATGCTGTCACTCCTACCACCCTCAGCTGTAGTGCATTAGACCATAGTACTATTAAATAATAGAACACTAAAGTACAGAAATGGGCCCTCGGCCAAACTAATGCCATGGAGCTGCACTCACTCCAAGTCCAATCATATCCTTCCCAACCATGTTCTTGTCCAAATTTTTCTTAATTGTGAAAATTGAGGCTGTATTCAGCACTTTAGCTGGCAGTATGTTCCATACTCCCACCACTCTGTGTGTGAAGAAATTTCACTTAATGTTCTCCCTAAACTTCTCCCCTTTCACCCTTAACCCATGACCTCTGGTTTGTATATCACCTCACCTCAATGGAAAAAAGCCTACTTGCATTTACTCTGTCTATACCCTTCAATTTGAACCATAGAACACTACAGCATAGAAACAAGCCCTTGGGCCTTCTAGTCTGTGCTGACCTATTATCCTTCCTGGTCCCACTAACCTGCACCCAGATCATGTTTTTCTCCATACCCCTCCTATCCACACTCCTGTGCAAACTTTTCTTAAATGTCAAAATGAGCCTGCAAGCACCAATTCAGCTGGTAGCCCATTCCACACTCCCAAAATTTCATTTTTGCAGGCCTCCCACTTGCTGTGGGCATCCTTATCAGAAAACAACCTGCTTCAATCCATGTGTTCTAGATCATTTCTCATTTCCTCAAAATTGGCCTTGCTCCAATTTAGAATTTCAACCCATGGACCTATCCTTCTCCATATTTACCTTGAAACTGATGGCATTATGATCACTGGACCCAGAGTGTTCCCCGACAAATACTTCCATCACCTGCCCTGTCTCTTTCCCTAATAAAGCACTCTCTCTAGTTGATACTTCGATATGTTGATTTAGAAATCTTTCCTAGTAAAAACACAAAATTGCTGCAGGAACTCAGCGGGTCTTGCAGCGCCGATAGGAGGGCAAGATATATAACCAACATTTCGGGTCTGAGCCCTTCTTCAAGGAAGAGCAAAACACAGGCAGGTGCCTGAATAAAAAGGCTGGAGGAGAAGAGAAGAGAGGGCAGGGGAGGAGCACGGGCCAACAGACAAACGGTGATAATTCCACAAGGAAAGCAGAACATGTGAGGAAGGGTGAGAACTGGGGGGGGGTGGTGCGGGGGGCTCAGTTAATGCAGAGCTGGAGGAAAGGAGACAGAAGGAAAGGGAGAGAGAGAGAGAGAGAGAAAGAGAGAGAGAGAGGAATGGGGAAGGGGGAGGGGTTGGTGGTGGTTTAACTGAAAGTGAAGAAGTCGATGTTAATCCATTTGGTTGGAAGGTGCACATCAGGTGTTCTTCCAATTTGCGGTTGGCCTCAGTTTGGCAGTGTATGAGAACCATGAACTAACATGTCTTTGTGGGAATAGGGTGGGGAGTTGAAATGAGTGGCCACTGGGAGATTCCTGCCTTTTCAGTGGACGGAGTTAAGGAGCGAAACAAAGTGACCTCCCAATCTGTGTTCAGTCTATCTGATGTAGAGGAGACCACAAGGGGAGCACCGGATGCAGTAGATGACCCCTGCAGATTCACAAGGGAAGTGTTGCTTCCCTTGGAAGGACTGGATGGGGTCCTGAACCTTCCTGAACACATATGACAAACTAATCCATCCAGCCCTTTTACAGTATAGGAGTCCCAGTCAATAAGTGGAATGTTAAAGTCACCTAACATCACAATTTACTCACATCATAATTTCTCTGACAGGACCTCTCAACTCAGCAACCTCCTCCACTGAGAAAGACATCAAGTCACCCACCATTCTGATTTATGTATTTAGAAATGCATATCTAAATTGTGGAACCCACTTTGCAACTGTGCTGTGGGAACATCTTAACCTGAATGTACACAGGTTTGCCACATTCCCAGGGATGGGCAGCAAATTGTGGTTTTGTCAGTGTTGCCCACATTCCCTTCTCCCCAAAAAGAGAATAATCACAAATATCGATGAGGTGATACGACCACCAGCCTACTGCAGGGGGCGATCTCTGTACCTGCAGGAAGACCACCTAAGGGCTGACTCCACCTGGCCGACTGTCAATCAGCTGACCCGAATATAGACCTGAGCCGGCCCCTCCTGAGCTAGTCACATGGGAGCCACCGAAGCATGAACTGGTGTTCAGACTTTTACCTGAATAAAGCCTGTTGTACAGTCTTTGAGTTTTGTGCCTGCTTATTGCTACCTCAGTGCACCACAATCTAGAAGACCAAATCCACCATTTTTTTTACTCCTGCCATAACTCTTGTTGTTATGGCAAAGAATCCAACTGACCACATGTCACACGGTTGTTTGAAACAGCACCTTCTGTGATCCTCCAATGAGCTTCCAAACCCAAAGTGTCTCTCACTGTACTGGGTAGGCTAATTAGCCACTGTAAACCATTCGGTCAACCTTCTCCAGGAGCTCTCTCGACAGCATCCTGGTTGGCCCCATTACAGTGTGGTGCGGTTGCTGTAGAACATCAGATCAGAGGGCAATCCACAGGACCTTAAGTGCAGCAGAAAGGATCGCTGGTGTCTCCCTCCCACACCACCCCAATCCATCCCATCAATGTGATCTACCAGGATCGTTGTTTGAAGAGGGTGAGCAAAATCGTTAAGGACCTCTTCCACCCTGCACATAGCATCTTCCAGCTACTTTCATCGGGAAAGAGATACGGGAGTATCAGAGCCAGAACCACCAGGCTGAGAAATAGCTTCTTCCCATGGACAGTGCGAACGCTGAATGTCTAATAAAGTGCTAAAATAACTACCTGTGACTCTACTATTTATTTATTTATTTTTTTGTTTTTGATATATGTATATCAGGAATGTCCAGTAAAATCCCCCAATATCTGGAATTCAAGCAACTGGCAAAAAAAAAAAATCACAGTAACTAAATAGGTAAAAAATATGCATGTTTAAAATTGGCATCCCCCAGCAGTCAATGCAACAAGTCATCTCAAGCAACCAGCACATTCATTTATCTGGCATCTACCAATCCCCATAAGTGCCAGATACCGGCGGTTTTACAGTATATAGGTTTGGTGTATATGAATCATTGGTCTGTATGTGTGTTATATCTTTGTGTTCCGAGGACACTGTTTTGTCAGGTTGCACTGGTATAATTGGTTGATAAATAAACTTGAGTAAACTTGATTTACTCCTAACGTGGTGATGAGTGGGACAGTCTGGAGAATTAAAATGGAGTCGGTTTGGGTGCAAGATGGTTGTCTTAGGGCAGTGATTCTCATCTATTTTTTCTTCCACTCACATTCCACCACCTAAAGTAATCCCCAGAGCCCCTATGCTATCCTACGTTGGTTGGGAAGGTCAAGAACCACTGGCTTACGGGGTTGAAGGCCCATTTCTGTGCTGAGTGAATCTGTGGTGTACGGTTCCAAGCATCTAGCATGGCAAAAGTACCAAATGGGATACGAATCCTCAGCCTGTGCTAGAAACCAATCTTTGTTTAATTATCTAATGACAACTTGCGACCCACTGCCAAATCAGGCAGAGATCTTGCATAATTCAGAATGCTATAGCCACCTGCAACATTCCAAATTAATTCCTTAAATCATGACAAAATAGAAAAATACTGGCTGATTGAGGAAGTTAATGACATCTCCCATAAATCTCCCAGTAGCCCTATTTGAAAAGTATTTAAATGCCACCACTGATGGAGCCTTTGCACTCATAAATCATACCCTGCCAAGTTCACTCATGGGATGAGCATGCTGGCAGCTCTTGCTGTGAGTTCCCCATCCACCATTCCAATACCAGAGGTTTGGGGGCAAAACATTGGGAAAAGAGCATTTAAAAAACCCCGCAGATACTGAAAATCCGAAATAAAAACAGGAAATGCTGGAAACACTTGGCAGTTTGCTTTTTTTTTGCAATAGATTTACTGTGAATATTTGTTATCTAATGTTTAAATTTTATTTATTTTTGATTTAGGCATACAACATAGTAACAGGCCCCTCTGGACCATGAGTCCATGCTCCAATGAACCTACAACCCCTGTATGTTTTGGAGTGTGGGTGGAAACCAGAGTGCCCAGAGAAAATCCAAATGGACACGGGGAGAATGTACAAATTCCTTACATCAGCGCTGGATTTGAACCTAGGTTGCTGGCGCTAACAGTGCCGCCCAAATACCCAAATTAACCTACAAACCCCATATGTTTTAATGGGTGGGAGGGGTCTGGAGTACCTGGAAGAAACCTATGCTGACATGGAGAGAACGTATAAATTTCTTACAGACAGCACTAGATTCGAACCCTGGTCGCAGACACTGAAATAACATTGTGCTAACTGCTATGCTACAAGTATCTGTTCGGCTGCCGCAAGTAAGAACTTTGACCCATATGTACATTGCATAATGTATACGACAAGGGAGCACATTATTTGGTTAAGGCAGCATCCTTGGAGAGGAAAACAGTTCATGTTTCAGCTACTAACCCGTTGTCAGAACTGTAAATCTAATTCAGTAAAAGCTTGGTTATCCAACAAGTGCTGGAGATGACTGGTTTATTCATTCACTGGCTTGCATTACATTGCATTGCATTATGGTCTGGTATAGGGACACAAATGCCCCTACAGGGCATTAAGAACATCTACAGGGTACACTAGTGTTGGAGAGCAACAGAAATCATCAAGGATTCACACCACCAAGTACATGCTCTGTTCTCACTGCTATCCTCAGGAAAGAGGTATCGGTGCCACAAGACTCGCACCACCAGGTTCAGAACCAGCTGCTACCCCTCCACTATCAGACTCCTCAACAACAAACTCAATCAGGGATTTATTTAAAGACACTTACTTTTGCAGTTCATTTAATTTTTTTTCTCTCCTCACTGTATTGTACAGTTAGTTTACATTTCTTTATTTGTTTACATGTGTACATTGAGTTAGTTTATTTTTTGCCCTGCCAATAAATGGTAATTCTGACTGGCCTTGCCTGCAGGAAAAAAGAATATCAGGGGTGTATGTGAATCTGAAATCTGAAAAAGAAAGAGGTTTCTTAATAACAGTCGCATATATGACTGTAACTAAGGGGTTGTATTGGCTGTGTCACTGAGCACTGACTTACAACATTCGAAACCGTATTCAGCAAACTCACTAGGGGGATATATTTTCACACGGTAGATATCTCTGATAAGGAACACAGTTATTGGCGAATGGGTGGACTGCCTTCTGTGATATCTGAAATGTGATATTGGGTGGGCTGATCAATTGGATGGAAAGGTGATGGGTGGACTGATCAATAAGATGGAAAGGTGATTGGATGGGCTGATCAATCGGATGGAAAGGTGATGGGTGGACTGATCAATAAGATGGAAAGGTGATTGGATGGGCTGATCAATCGGATGGAAAGGTGATAGGGTGGGCTGATCAATCGGATAGAAAGGTGATCGGGTGGGCTGATCAATCAGACAGAAAGGTGATTGGGTGGGCTAATCAATTGAATGGAAAAGTGATTGGGTGGACTGATCAATCAAATGGAAAGGTGAATGAGTGGGCTGATCAATCGGACAGAAAGGTGATGGGTGGGCTGATCAATCAGATGGAAAGGTGATTGAGTGGACTGACCAATCGGATGGAAAGGTGAATGAGTGGGCTGATCAATCGGATGGAAAGGTGAATGAGTGGGCTGATCAATCGGATAGAAAGGTGATCGGGTGGGCTGATCAATCAGACAGAAAGGTGATTGGGTGGGCTAATCAATTGAATGGAAAAGTGATTGGGTGGACTGATCAATCAAATGGAAAGGTGAATGAGTGGGCTGATCAATCGGACAGAAAGGTGATGGGTGGGCTGATCAATCAGATGGAAAGGTGATTGAGTGGACTGACCAATCGGATGGAAAGGTGAATGAGTGGGCTGATCAATCGGATGGAAAGGTGAATGAGTGGGCTGATCAATCGGATAGAAAGGTGATCGGGTGGGCTGATCAATCAGACAGAAAGGTGATTGGGTGGGCTAATCAATTGAATGGAAAAGTGATTGGGTGGACTGATCAATCAAATGGAAAGGTGAATGAGTGGGCTGATCAATCGGACAGAAAGGTGATGGGTGGGCTGATCAATCAGATGGAAAGGTGATTGAGTGGACTGACCAATCGGATGGAAAGGTGAATGAGTGGGCTGATCAATCGGATGGAAAGGTGAATGAGTGGGCTGATCAATCGGATAGAAAGGTGATCGGGTGGGCTGATCAATCAGACAGAAAGGTGATTGGGTGGACTAATCAATTGAATGGAAAAGTGATTGGGTGGACTGATCAATCAAATGGAAAGGTGAATGAGTGGGCTGATCAATCGGACAGAAAGGTGATGGGTGGGCTGATCAATCAGATGGAAAGGTGATTGAGTGGACTGACCAATCGGATGGAAAGGTGAATGAGTGGGCTGATCAATCGGATGGAAAGGTGAATGAGTGGGCTGATCAATCGGATAGAAAGGTGATCGGGTGGGCTGATCAATCAGACAGAAAGGTGATTGGGTGGGCTAATCAATTGAATGGAAAAGTGATTGGGTGGACTGATCAATCAAATGGAAAGGTGATTGAGTGGGCTGACCAATCGGATGGAAAGGTGAATGAGTGGGCTGATCAATCGGATGGAAAGGTGATTAGGTGGGCTGATAATAAGTGACCTATTGTGGACATACAACATCTCCTCACTTGTCAGGAAGATACAGTAGTGACTACACTTCCTCAGAAGACTGAAGTGGGGAAAGCTACTGGCCATCATTGTGTCAACCTTGTCCAGGAGCTCTATCGAGAGCGTCTGGCCGGCTGCATTACAGTGTGGTACATTTGCTGCAGAGAAATGGATCAGAGGTCAATCCACAGGACTATAAAAGTGTCAGAGAGGGTCACTGGAGACTCCCTCCCACGCATCGACGTGATCTATTTGGATTGTTGTCTGAAGAGGGCACATAAAATTCTTGAAGACCCCTTCCACCCTGCACACAGCATCTTTTAGCTGCTCTTGTCAGGAAAGACACAGGAGTATCAGAGCCAGAAGTACCAAGCTGAGGAACTGCTTCTCATGGGCAGTGAGACTGCTGAATGACCAAAGGAACCCCTTGCTCTAAGCCTCCGAGACTCTCATATTTCTGAAACAATATTTATTTATTTATTTGTATCTAAACTTGTCCTGCATATGTATTGTTTTGTGTGTGTGTGTGTGTGTGTGTGTGTGTGTTATCTGGTTGTGTGTCTGCATGTTTTGCACCAAGGACTGGAGAATGTTGTTTCGACGGTTTGTACTTGTGTAATCAGATGACATAAACTTGCCTTTATGTCATAAGGCTTGATCAATAGGATTCAAGGGTAATTGGCTGGGCTGATCAATAAGATGGAAAGTTGATTGGCTGGGCTGATCAATCCAATGGAAAGGTGATTGGCTGGGCTGATCAATTAGATGGATCAGTATAGGTTTGTACTTGGTACTAGGTTTATTGAAAGTTTGAGAGACTGTCATACTGACAGGCTGCATTGCAATTGTTAGTTGTGTATGAATAACTAAAATCAGTGTTCAGCCTCCAATGGATTGAATCTCAGGGCCACGCTGGTGGTTCTTAAGTCCTCACTATCTTTTCAGTTACAACACATAGTGAGATAGCTTGGCAATTAGATTTACCAGGAGTCTCAACCCATCACCTGGAACCCCCATGTGTGATTCGATGCATGGAACGCCATCTTTTTTTTAATCATAAAAATATCTGCTGGAGGATCTCAACAGGTTGAGGAACGTGCACGCGCGTGCGCTTGTGTGTGTGTGTGTGTGTGTGTGTGTGTGTGTGTGTGTGTGTGTGTGTGTGTGTGTGTGTTTGTGTGTGTGTGTGTGTGTGTGTGTGTGTGTGTGTGAGTGAGAGACAGAGTGGGAGGGGGGCTTTGGGGAGGAAGGAATTGTCGAAGCTTTTGGGTTGAGACCCTGCATCACCCACCAGCCTTTGTCTGAACACTTCCTCCTTCCTCACCTGGCTCCAACTTCCTAATGCAATATACAAAACGTGCTGGAGAAACTAATCAGGTCACCCAGCATCCATAGGAATCCATCCTGTGCCTGATATAATTTATCTCAGTGTAAAAATGATGATTAAAAAAGCAAAAAAATGCTGCAAACAGGCAGCATCTGTGGAGAGAGAACCATAGTTAATGTTTCATATCAAAGAGCCTTTATTCGTTCAGTGATATCTCCTACTTCCAGAAACTAAAACAGAAACACTCGTTTTAACCCTGTTTCTCACTCTCCACAGATGCTGTTCTGTGTTCCAGAATCTTCTGTTTTTATTCCAGATTTCCAGCGTGTGGATGTATTTTTTTCTTCCCCTTTTGACTGCAAAAGCGACTGGCGGTGCAGCAGAAGGAGAAACACAGCAGGAGTGCGCGTGGGACTGCTGCAGTATCTGTGACCTGCGGGACATGGATACTCTAATTATCCCTGCATGAGTCCCATCATTACAGCGTGTTCCCGGCAGCTGCCACGGTGTGGCTTACGATACCATTAAATGGAGATGACATGGCCACAGATTGTAAACAGCATCTTTCATTGCACTGTTACTCAACCACCCACTGGGTGTGTTAAACACTACTCTGGGGCATGCTCGAGGCTGAAAAGAATGACCTCCCTCAAATGGCTACGACCTTCCCTGCTGTGCTGCACAGATGCCATTAATTGGAAACCATTTACAGAGAAAAGCAAGAAGAGAACCAAATTGAAATGGTTGACTTACTGATGCAAGGAAAGAATTTGCATTTATATGCAACCGCCCTCTATCCAAAGGTTCTGGCAGCCAAACAATTTATAAGGCTATTCCCTGCATAGCATGGGCAACATTATTATAACGGACAAGTTAATAGAATCACAGAGATTTACAATGTGGAAAATAGGCCCTTCAGCCCAATATAATACTGACCAAGTTGTTCACACAGGTTAGTCCCATTTGCCAGTATTTGGCCCTTAACCCTTTAAACCTTTCCTATCCATGTACCTGTCTAAAGATCTTTTAAATGTTGCAATTGTACCAGTCTACTGATTCCTCTGCAGCTCACTCCCTCGGGTCCCTTTTAAACCTTTGCCCTCTCATTTTAAGTCTATTAGTAATAACTATTACACATACAGGTTCAAGAACAGTTTCTTTCCAGCAGCTCTTAAATGTCCCCTTGCAACACCAATCATAAAACTACTCCGACATCAACAAGAGACCTGTTCACCAGCCTTTGCCTTTGATCTCTGTGGGGACTAGTTTTGTGTATAAGTAGAATGGTCACCAATAACAAAATGGCACATTCTTGAATGTTTTTCTTGCACTGTTTTAATTCCACATTTCTCTGTAACTTTATAGTCTGCATTTTTATTTTGCACTAACCTGTTGTACATAAGTGTGGGTTGACTTTCTGGAAAGCTCTCAAAACAAAATTTGTCACCGTGCCTTTGATACAATAAAACCATTCAATTAAATTCAACTTTGCACGAACATTCTGTCCAGTCATCAGAGAGAAATACTGTTTGGGCACAGCCTACCACTATCCCACTGACTGGACCCCATCTGGGACTTTTGATAGATTCAAACGATATTAGTACTTGCCACGATGAAGGATGGAGACATTGTTAAGAATGATAGTGGCTGTTGTTTATAAGGGAATACTGAGGTGTGACACACTGACTGATGTTGGACCAGGAATCCATGATGACATGATGGCATTGCAGGTGAAAACGTTTTAGCATGAGTATAACCTGTAGCACTCTTTGTCCCCTCGATTGTCGAGATCCCCAATTACTACACAGAAAAAGTGCTCAAAAGAAAATGAGCTCCAATCTGATGTGTTGACCACTACTTCAGAATAGAATTCAGGTGACCAAGAAGCCTCCTTCACAGATGAGAGAGGTTTATAAGTCATTTCGAGTCAAACCACTTAGGACAACATATTCCCAGCCTGCCTCAACAGCAACAAAAATGTCCAATGATATTATCCTTTCCTGCAGCAGAACCTTCCCAGAAGCTTTATTAAGGTAAAAATGAATCACACAACATTTATGGCTCAGATTTTCCTGAGAAATGCAAGCAGCAGATTCTCAGGAACCTCATGTGAAGGATCATAGATACCCTGCCTTGCTATGGGAGCTGTGGCCTGACTTTGGACTCTGTGGGCTATGTGGAGTTAGGACAGTAACTCACTGTGTTCTCCCAGCACTTCATGTTAGAAAATGTGAACCTGTGCAAGCTTGGACCCAGAACAAGTTACCGTATATGCCAGCGTATAGGGCAACTCGTGTATAGGATGACCCCAGAATTTCCATCTAAAATGCAGGTTTTGAGCTTTAACTGCTGAATAAGATATCACCCTTCCCCAACCCCACTAAGTCTGGGACTTACCACTGACCAATGACCAGTGGAGTGATGTTGTCAGAATATTTTTAATACCAAATTACCCTGTGTGATAGTACAGATCTATCACCAATGTATATAGTGTATATAGTTACAGTATCTAGACTGTGCTTACAGCGATTGGCTGAGAGCTTAGCCACGCCTACTATCTGGGCCTTAAAGGGTTGTGTCCCTAGCCAGGTCAATCATTCCGGACTGGTCGGCCACCTGTGAAGAGCTCCTGTCTTTTGCTAATAAAAGCCTTGGTTTGGATCAACAAGTCTTTGGTTCTTTCGACGAGCTCTACACCCTGTAAAGGTTTTAATTTTCAAGATTCTTCAATTCGTTATCATAGTAATAAAAGAGTGTCATATTACAAGTAATTTCTTTTTGCCTGCTGCAAGGCAGACAGATTTGCCACTGGCAGGAATTGGCTAAATCCCTCTTACAGCCAGACTTATAGTCAGAGAGAGAGAGAGAGAGAGAGAGAGAGAGAGAGAGAGAGAGAGAGAGAGAGAGAGAGAGAGAGAGAGAGAGAGAGAGAGAAAGAGACAGAGAGAGAGAGAGAGAGAGAGAGAGAAGCAAAAGACAGTCCCTCCAGTCACCAAATGTCCGTAGATTTGCCTCCAGTGCTTCCACAGCGACCGCAGCCAGACAAGAGTTCAGTCCAAGACATTGCCAATGCAAACTCCAGATCCGAACCTCCAACCATGGTCTGGAACCCTTCAGCACATCCTCGCATCTTAGTTCTGATACCTGGTACCCCTCCAGCCAGTTTCGAGCTAGTCTCCAGCAGTCTGCAGCCCAGTGCGAGTCTCCCGACAGCAATCTCCAGCAACCCGCAGCTTCCTTGCCCCGAGTCTCCAGCAGCCCGCCGCGTGGACTGGGTCCCTCAGCCGCGGAGCCCCCTCACTAGAACGCCGCTGGGCTCATCATTCACGTGGTTCATCTCCTCTGCTTCTCCTTCTGAGACGGCCGGGGTGGGCTGAGGGGGGAGGGGGGAATCTGCTCCAAACCTCTGCTTAGAACCGTAGAATACAACAGCCCCTTCATGGCTGCTGCCATCTCGGGTGCAGGCCCGGGGTAGCAGGATTTCAAATAAAAACCACTGTTTGCTCCCTCAGCGGGCTGCTCAAAGCCAGCGGCGATCAATTGGGTGGCTGGACCCCACAGGACCGACCACTGAGACTTCATTGATAACTAACATGACACGCGCAAGTTGGAACTTTCATCTTTTTCCCAATGTTATGAAATTGAGGAAGGACCCAGTCCGTAGTTTTACCTCACTGAATAGGCAATGCCTCTCCATGTGCACGCAATCCGAGAGGCTCCCAGAATGGAGACGAGGCAGAAATGGCGTGCACAAGTTTTTGTCAACATCGCGTCTGCAACTCAGTTTCCTTTCTTTCACTGTTGCAGTTTGCGTGGAGGTGAACCGGGTTGTCAGCACAAGGAAGGTGGTAGAGTGCACCTAGGGCCTGACTGGGGAGTCTCAAGTCGGAGCTGGCAGGATGAGGATAGGATATGGAGGGGGAGGGGTGAAGATAGCTGTGGTGCTGAGATTTTGCTATCAAGATTGGGATTTTATGCTTGCCATTTTAAGTTTCGAGGTTTGTCCTGTATGCTGGGATATACAGTACACTAACTTCAGTGGTTTCATTGGCTGTGAGGAGGGAGGTTAGTTCCAGGTATGTTACATCAAATTTGAAGTAAATCAATTAATTGTTTCAATAAATTTTAAATTTAGACACACAGCAAGGTAACAGACCCTTCCGGCTGATGAGACCTGTGCTCCCAAATATACCAAATAACCTACAACCCTGTACGTTTTGGAGGAGACCAGGGAACCAGGAGGAAACCCATGCAGACACAGGGAGAACTCGTTACAGACAATGCTGGATTCAAACCTGGGCCGCTGGCACTCTAAACCCCACAATAACTATGCTGCCCATTGTTCACTATTAATAATTAATAGGGTTATTAATTATTAAACATTTTTCAATGTTTCTGAATGTCTGATGAAGACTTATTGTATTGACAGCTGGTTAAGCTCTGCCCTCAATAGGGTCTGGGATAGGCCAGAAACAGAGGGGTGAAGATCATCGTGCAATTACATCAGAGTCTCATAATTATTAATTAAATTTGTTAAATTTTTGGGCACATCTTAGTCAGCTGCTAATTTATTTCCATGGGTGGCACCTATTGTAAGTGTTGGGAAGTCCCTGCAGAGCGCACATCACACCCCAGCTAGTTTTGGGGACAAGTTGCCACAGGTCTGCTCCAGGTAAGAACATAAGAAATAAGAATAGAAATTGGCCATCTGGCCCATCGAACAAGCCCCATCATTCAACAAGATCATGGCTGATGTGGCTGTGGGCTCAATTCTACCTACTCACTTTTCCCCATTACCCTATTTCCCTTACCATGCAATAATCTATGTGACTGTGCCATAAATGTATTTAATGGGGATGGCATCTGTTGCCTCCTTGGGTGGATCACAGAATCATCAGGAAAACAGTCCTCCTCACTCTTAAATCTACTTCCCCAAATCCTGAGGCTATGTCCCCTGGTTCTCATCTCACCGAACCCCCTCCTCCTTATCTCCGGAATCAGCCCAATGAGCCTCCTTGGGCATCGCTTCCAAAGTCAGTAATTCCTTTCTCACGTAAGGAGATCAGAACTGCACACTCTATTCCAGGTGCTGCCTCACCAGTACCCTGTACAGTTGCAGCAAAACCACCCTGGTCTTAAATTCAATCACCCAACAATGAAGGCCATCATCCCATTTGCCTTCTTGATCACCTGCAAATCAATACCTTGCAATCCATGCACAGGCACTTCCAGGTCCCCCTGCACAACAACATGCTGGATCTTTCACCATTTACATAATTTTTGCTTCCAAAGTGGGCGATCTCACATTTACCAACTTTGTACTGACTCTATGGGAAAGGGAACAACAAATATGGCTTGATGATTATGCCTAGGAAACTCCAGGCCTTGGGTAAAGGTGTTCAAGACCTTCGGAGCCATGTTAAGTTTAAGCAGAGCCCATTGAGGTGCAGAGAAATGGATTGTGATAGTACAGACCTATCACCAATGTATATAGTGTATATAGTTACTGTATCTAGACTGTGCTTACAGCGATTGGCTGAGAGCTAAGCCACGCCTATTGTCTGGGCCTTAAAGGGTTGTGTCCCTAGCCAGGTCGGATCATTCCGGACTGGTCAGCCACCTGTGAAGAGCTCCGGTCTTTTGCTAATAAAAGCCTTGGTTTGGATCAACAAGTCTTTGGTTCTTTCGACGAGCTCTACATGGACAGAGGGAGTTCCAGAGTGTCTCACCAGCTCAAGGCAAGGTGATAGGGTAGGAATATTTGACCCACTACTATCAGGAAGGAGGTACAGGAGTGTGAAAATCAGGACTGCCAAGTTGGGAAATAACTTCTTCCAGCAGGCTGTGAGACTGATGAATGCTATCCTGTAACATTGGGTCTCTTATAAATGAAATTGAGTAAATTATTTTAGAATATTTATGCATATTTATGGTATATTGTATGCATGTGATTATTATGGCATTGTGTGAGAAATGTGTGTGTACCAGGGTCTGGAGAAACACATTCATCTGGTTGTAGATGGTCAGATGGTAATAATGTGAACTTGAAATGGTTAAAATTCGGAATGATCAGGAGAAGAGGATTGGTGGGGTACAGCTATCTCAGGATAGAGGGTGGTTTTTGGAGGTCACAGTGAAGGGATGGAGAGGGGGTCATTAGAGGGGTAAGGATAAGAATTTTTAACTTGAAGCATCACAGCATCAGTGGCCAATATATGTTGGGAAATGACTGTCAGCTAGATGGGCTGATGCAAATTAGACAGTGGGAAAAGTTTGGTAGAACAATCATCACACATACAAATCACCAATCTGCCACTGAGTTGGCTCATCTCAGTTGAGCTTCAGCTGAGGTGTGGGGATCTCAAGCACGTTTCTGATCATTGGTCATTGAGATGAGGTGCGACTGGGGATTCAAGGCAGACCTAACTCGCTCAGCTTGCACCACTAATTTCTCAGGGACAAATGTCCAGTCACCTTTCATCACCAATGTTCAGATAGGTAGTGGGCTTGAATCGGTGGTGCTGTAGGGTTCATGAAGGTTCTTCATGAACTTTCTGTTCATTATAAAACCCTGGTTCAGTCATAGACCATACGAAATCTCAAGAGGTCGTGCGCATGTCTAGAGATAATCCATCAGGGTTGATTTATAATAAACCACAAAACAAAAGCAATAGGGACATTCAAAAGACTCTGAGATGGGCAAGTGGATGTAAGAAAAATGGAGTGTTACGGGAGTGAGGTAGGGGAGGATTAGATAGTTAAGAAATAGGAATACATGGGTCAGATAGTTGGCGGAAGAGCCCGTTCCGTGTCAAATGTTCTATGTTCTATGGACCATAGTTACTTCAGCAGGTTTCTTCACAATCTATCATCCATTGGATCCAACCTCATTCATTTAGGTCTTTAACTTTTGGTGGTAGCAGTCTTGGTGAGAGAACATGCTGTGAGCTCCCCAGAGAGGAAAAATCCATGTTCTTGGGGCCTGCATGAATGGAGCAGTAACAGAACACCTGTGCAGCCCTCTCAGACTGAAGGGCAGTGAGATACTTCAACTGTGTCCCATTGTCACTGAACACACTGTCAGAGGATACTGATCAAAAAAACTCCTCTGGAGATTGAAAACCTTTTCATCTCTTCTGCTACAATAAGTCCAACTATGAAGTCTAACATAGCTGGGAACTTCCTATTAAATCTCCTTGGTTTCCATTTCAATTAGACACTCACTCCATCCTGTTTCATTCTCCTTCTTCCTCTCTTTCATTCTCCCTATTGATTCAGACACAATATCTCAATTTTTTACACATACAGTTTACTGATCTATGTCGTGTGGACACTGCTGTCTCCGCGGAACCTCTGGCACTTACTTTGAGACCCATTGGAATTCACAGATTTCCAGTCTTCAGAATCTGCCTGCTTGACCTCCACTTGGTAGTGGTGGATGGGGACACCACCGTGCGAATCAGGCTTGGTAAAGGAGATTCTAGCGATCGTCTGCGATGCAGCAAGCACTCTCAAGCCATATGGACGGGATGGCACAGCTGGAAGGAATGAAGGAAACCACCGTGAACCATTAGAAACAATTATGAGCGATCTTGAAAGGAGACAAAAATCCAGGTACTTTTTGACAAGTAAAAACATAAGATGCTGAAAAAAAACCCCAGCAGGTCAATCAGTGTCTGTGGAGGGCAACCAGAGGAAATGACACAGGCCAATGACCATTCATCAGAGCGTGCTTTAAGCTCCAGAGATCGGGAGCGGGACAAGTGAACAGAGGGAATGTTTGTGCTAGGGTTCAGGCCCACCTGTTCCCCATAACACTTTAATACCACTACTATGCAAAAATCTATCCGTCTGTGCCTTAGCTATGAGGCGGCATCCGCTGCTTCCTTGGGCGGAGAATTCCAAAGATCGTGGTGGGCAAGCAGACTCTCCGGTTGTCACCCTGGCACATTTTACTTCACTTTATTACACGCGTATTAGAGTTTCCAGTGGACCTGCTGAATTTAACAGGGAGCGAGATAAAAATGGATGACCCTGACCCTGGTCCACCCGGGTATTGTGGATGTTCAGCCAACCGACCTGAGCCTGGGGTGGGGGGTGGTGGGGGGTCGGGGGAGGGTTCCAGCCATACTCAGGTCTCCTGGCTTTATCCACACACCCAGCTGGTGCTCTGGGCCCTCATGTCATACTCCAGACAAATGAGTGAGCCGGAACGACTAGTAAATTGCTGATCCAATTTACCACGTTATCATCCAGATCACTGATATAAATTTCAAACAACGATGGTCCCTTCCTCTCTTCGTTCCCCCATTCCCTCTTCCCAACACTATGTCTCTTCCACTCACAAACCCCATCCCCCCCCTTCCACTGTCCCCCACAAACTCTCTGAGGTAGCTCGATTGCGACCTTTGGAAAAATTGAGTCATCAAAGATTTTACTATCCATGGCACCAGCATTTCAATTACTAACATTAAGCATTGACCATCACAGGGGGCAGAGCTCTGTAAATTGTAAACACATAGCCTAAAGAGACAAAATTCACATATTGAACCTTTGTAAATTGAGCATTCCCTGCAGATGTTATTCTTTGGCTTGGCTTCGCGGACGAAGATTTATGGAGGGGGAAAAAGTCCACGTCAGCTGCAGGCTCGTTTGTGGCTGACAAGTCTGATGCGGGACCGGCAGACACGGTTGCAGCGGCTGCAGGGGAAAATTGGTTGGTTGGGGTTGGGTGTTTTAAAACACCTTCAAATGGCTTGTAGTACATGGACGCAATGACTCCGATGCTAAACTACATTTGACACTTTCAACAGAAGGTGGTGCATCTAAAATGCTTTCGCTACTGATTTACAAGGTTCCTAGGGTTTCTGAAGTTCAGTTATGAGGATAGACATGTTGTTTTCACTGGACCAGGCAAGATTGAGAGGAGAATTAGTGGAGAAGATGAGGGGGATTGAATGAAGGTGAACACAGGACCCCTGTTCCTACTGGGGGAGAAATCGGGGAACAAGAAAACAAATTTAAAATGACTGACACATTTAAAAAGATAAAGTGAAGATGTTAAAAGATGGTGGCGCAGACGGAGCTGCTGCGGACCCACAGAGAGCAAGGGAACGGAGATGGAGTTCTCCCGTGGGGTCCTGCCGCCCAGTCGACTGCTGCCGAGTGGCCCGCTAAGGGAGCCGACAGTGGTTTTTATTTGAGATCCTGTGAACTCGGGGTCTACGCCCAAGATGGCGGAGCTTATTAATTGGCAGATGACACGAGGGGCTGCGGACTCCGGGGAAGCGGAGGACTGGAGCAGGGCAACAGAAAACGGGAAGCCCAATCCCCATCTGGGAAGGAGAAGCAGAAGAGATGGCCCACGGGACTATGATCAGGGAGGTGGACCAGTGAGGGGGTTCTGCGGCGGGCCGCTGGCAACTTGAGGCGAGGAACCCACGGAAGCTGCAGGCTGTTGGAGACTGGCTCGAACTGCCTGCAGGGGTACCAGGTATCGGAACTGAAATGCAAGGAGGTGCCGAGTGCACCAAAGGCTCCCTGACTGTATTGGAGGTTCGGATCTGGAGCTTGGGTTGCCAATGGTTTGGACTGGACTCTGGGTGGCTGGGTGAGAGGGGGGGCTGCAGAAGCGCTGGAGGCGAATCTACGGACACTCGGTGACTCTGGGGGTACTCCTTTTGATTCTCTTCCTCTGTCTGTAAGAGGTGCTTCAGGCAATTCCTGCCAGTGGCAAATCTGTCTGCCTTGCAGCAGGCAAAAGTGAATTTCATGTTATAGGACGCTGTTTTATTACTATGACAATAAACTGAATCTTGAATAGTTAGCGATCTGCAATGTGGTGCTTGGAGGTGTGGCGGATGCAGGTTCACCAGGAATTGGTGAAAGGAAATCAAAGCAAAATAATTCATAGTGCCATGGGAAGAGAGCAGAGGAAAGGGAGTGATGGGATTACACTGCAGTGAGATGCTATAAACCCAATGGTCTGAATTGTATAGAATGTGTTATGATTCAAGGATAATTTACACCTTTTAGAGACAAGGACATAGTTATACAGAATTAGGCTTTTCAGCCCATCTGGTCCGTGCTGATCAAGCTCGTCACAGTTGTCTGTGTTTGGCCCATAGGCCCCTGAAACATTTCCTATCCATGTCCCTGTCGAAATGTTTTTTTGAAGAACCATATCATATTTACTTCCACTTGTGCCTTTTAAATCTTTCCCCTCTCATGGTTGGCGTAGCCGTTAGTGCAACGCCTTTACAGAGCTAGCGATTGTGACCATGGTTCGAATCCCGCACTGTCTGCAAGGCGTTTGTACGTTCTCCCCATCCCTGCGTGGGTTTCCACCCACCATCCAAAACATACAGGTTAATTGGGTGTAAATTGGGCGGCACGGACTCGTGGGCTGAAATGGTCTGTTACCGTCTAAATTTAAAATTTAATTTAAAATCTAAAATCTCTCCTTTTACTTTTCCTTACTCTGGGAAAAACAAACTGTGATCATCACTTTATCTAATGCTGTTTATGTTTTTATAAACCTTTATAAGGCCACTCCTGAACTGTATTCCACGGGAAAAAATAAGTCTCAGCCTCTCCTTATAACCTAAAGCCTCCATGTCCATGTGAATCTTTACTGCACTGTTTATATCCCAGAGGCCAGAATGTCACAAAATGCGGCAAGTGCAGTCTCACATAATATCCCAACTCCTGTGCTCAAGTCAACTCATTCACTGACTGATGGAAATAATTATTGCTTATTTTCTCTCTTGAAGCATTGAATTATCTCATCAGAAGAAAACCATTCTGCACCTGAGCCAGTCTGTTGAAAATTGGACAAATTATTTCTTCATTCCTTGCTCTTTGTCAGTAGCCTTGACGATGATTCCCTTTCATTTGCTTATGCAATATTCCCTTTGTATGCTCCTTCCCTCTTTCACTCTGCATCACTGTGTTGAAACCCTTACATAATTCCCAATCCATTCAACGGCTCTGTTCTGTTAAACTTTGCCCACGCCTCCCTTCTCTCATCATTGTACTGCTTTGATTGCTGTGGTGCTCTTAAATAACAAGTTTTACCAGGACGTACTTGTAAAACAGAGGGAAGGATTTATAGATGGTGGAAATAATATTGCAAGGAGTGTGCAGAATGGGCTTGAAATTAAGCACTTTAAAAATTAATTCTCCATTTGTAATCTACATTGACCTTCAGCAGAATCGATGTCAGTGATTTCATTATGATTTCATTACAGTTCCTTGCTCTTTTTTTTAAACCAACAGCATGTTATTAGGACAGAAACATCATTTTCCCGGTCATCTTAGCTTTGCTTGATTGGAGTGCTCCATCCACAAGCTTCTCACATTCTCACTGCCTGTGTGACTGGTTCTGAAAGCTATTCCTAAACCTAATCTCCGCTAACGCATCTCACAGCTGGACACAAGCACCTCATACAGTGTCAGGCCTGGAATTGGAACGCTTTATAAACTCACTGCATATGGACATTGCTAAACGATAGCAAGTGTTGGAGGAACAGTTCTCTTCACTCACTTAATCCATTGGATTTGAGCTGTGGTTTCCAATCTGTTTTTATCCCTCTGCTCAACCTATGGCATAGTAAGGTGAGTGGGGAAAAAAATGATTGAGAGCCACTGGTTCTCCAGAAAGTCCCGGATGACCAGGTCGTTTTTTTTAATAAATTTAATTTTTTATTTTTCACACCATAAATCACATTAGCCATGATACACACTTTTTCCTTTTCACACATATACAGTGACATTTTCTCCCCCCCATCTCCCTCCTCCCAACCCACCTCCCCACCCCCCGCCCCTCCCATCTATTTAAGGTATACAATCTAGGATATATTAAACCAGTCAGACAATGTTGTCACTCAACAAAAATACACCAGTAATTCTACTGAGTCCATTCTTTTCTTTCCTTCTCCTTCCATCAACTTAGGTAATGATTGTCCCCGGTAGGTTTTCGCTATTGTATTTAAAATAAGGCTCCCATATTTGTTCGAATATTTCAATATTATTTCTTAAACTATATGTTATTTTTTCTAATGGAATACATTTATTCATTTCTATATACCATTGTTGTATTTTCCAATTATCTTCCAATTTCCAGGTTGACATAATACATTTTTTTGCTACGGCTAGAGCTATCTTAACAAATCTTTTTTGTGCATCCTCCAAATCAATTCCAAATTCTTTGTTTTTTATGTTACTTAGGAGAAAGATCTCTGGATTCTTTGGTATATTGTTTTCTGTTATTTTATTTAATATCTGATTGAGATCTTCCCAAAATTTTTCTACTTTCTCACATGTCCAGATTGCATGAATTGTTGTTCCCATTTCTTTTTTACATCGAAAACATCTATCAGATACTGTTGGGTCCCATTTATTTAACTTTTGAGGTGTAATGTATAGTCTGTGTATCCTGTTATATTGTATCATACGTAACCTTGTATTTATTGTATTTCTCATCGTTCCAGAACATAATTTCTCCCATGTTTCCTTTTTTTATCTTTATATTTAAATCTTGTTCCCATTTTTGTTTAGTTTTACCATTTGTTTCCTCATTCTCCTTTTCTTGCAGTTTAATATACATATTTGTTATAAATCTTTTGATTATCATTGTGTCTGTAATCACATATTCAAGGTTACTTGCCTCTGGCAAACTCAAACTGCTTCCTAATTTATCCTTCAAGTAGGATCTCAATTGGTAATATGCCAGCGCTGTATCTTGAGTTATATTGTACTTATCTTTCATTTGTTCAAAGGATAAGAATCTATTTCCTGAAAAACAATTTTCTATTCTTTTAATCCCTTTTTTTCCCCATTCTCTAAAGGAAAGGTTATCTATTGTAAAAGGGAGTAACTTGTTTTGTGTCAATATTAGTTTTGGTAATTGATAATTTGTTTTATTTCTTTCTACATGAATCTTCTTCCAAATATTGAGGAGATGATGTAATACTGGAGAACTTCTATGTTGTACCAATTTTTCATCCCATTTATATAATATGTGTTCAGGTATCTTTTCCCCTATTTTATCTAATTCTAATCTCGTCCAGTCTGGTTTTTCCCTTGTTTGATAAAAATCGGATAGGTATCTTAATTGTGCGGCTCTATAATAATTTTTAAAGTTTGGCAGTTGTAAACCTCCTTGTTTATACCATTCTGTTAATTTATCTAGTGCTATCCTCGGTTTCCCCCCTCTCCATAAAAATTTCCTTATTATTTTCTTCAACTCCTTGAAGAATTTTTCTGTCAGTTGTATTGGCAATGACTGGAATAAGTATAATATCCTTGGAAAAATGTTCATTTTAATACAGTTTATCCTTCCTATTAGTGTTAGTGGCAAATCTTTCCAATGCTCTAAATCGTCCTGTAATTTTTTCATTAGTGGATAATAATTGAGTTTATATAGTTGGCCGAGATTTTTGTTTATTTGTACACCTAGGTATCTCATTGCCATCTAAATGGAGATTCCTTCTTAAATTTTGAGAAATCCGCATTATTCATAGGCATTGCTTCACTTTTATTTACATTTATCTTGTAACCCGACACTTCTCCATATTCCTTCAATTTCTTATATAATTCTTTTATTGATAGTTCTGGTTCTGTTAAGTACACTATAACATCATCCGCAAATAGACTGATTTTATATTCCTTGTCTTTTATTTTTATTCCTTTTATATTGTTATCTATTCTTATCAATTCTGCTAGTGGTTCTATAGCTAACGCAAACAATAAAGGTGATAGTGGGCATCCCTGCCGCATTGACCTGCTTAAGTTAAATTGCTTTGATACATGTCCATTTACTGTCACTTTCGCTAACGGTCCATTATATAATGCTTTAATCCAATTAATATACTTCTCCGGTAAATTGAATTTTTGCAATACTTTGAACAAATAATTCCATTCTACTCTGTCAAAGGCCTTCTCTGCGTCTAAAGCAACTGCTACTGTAGGTGCTTTATTTCCTTCTACTGCATGAATTAAGTTAATAAATTTACAAATATTGTCTGTTGTGTGTCTTTTTTTGATAAATCCAGTTTGGTCTAAATTTACCATTTTCGGTACATGCTCTGCTAATCTGTTTGCTAATAGTTTAGCTATTATCTTATAATCTGTGTTTAGTAAAGATATTGGTCTATATGATGCTGGTAAGAGTGGATCTTTCCCTTGCTTTAGTATTACTGTAATTATTGCTGTTTTACATGAATCTGGTAAGCTTTGTGTTTCATCAATCTGGTTGATTACATCCAGGAGGGGCGGAATTAATAAGTCTTTAAATGTTTTGTAGAATTCTATTGGGAATCCATCCTCTTCTGGTGTCTTATTATTTGGTAATTTTTTTATTATCTCTTGTATTTCTACTATTCCAAATGGTTCTGTTAATTTATTTTGTTCCTCTATTTGTAGTTTTGGTAGTTCAATTTTAGTCAGAAAGTCATGTATTTTCCCTTCTTTCCCTTCTTTTTCAGTTCGGTATAATTGTTCATAGAATTCTCTAAAGTTTTCCTTAATTTCTTTTGGATTATATGTAATTTGTTTGTCTTTTTTCCTTGATGCCAATTCCATTTTCTTAGCTTGTTCTGTCTTAAGCTGCCATGCTAGGATTTTGTGTGTTTTTTCACCCAGTCCATAATATTTTTGTTTTGTCTTCATTATATTCTTCTCCACCTTATATGTTTGTAGTGTTTCATATTTTATTTTTTTATCCGCCAATTCTCTTCTTTTAGTTGTATCTTCCTTCATTGCTAATTCTTTTTCTATATTTACTATTTCCCTTTCCAACTGCTCTGTTTCCTGATTATAGTCCTTCTTCATCTTGGTTACATAACTTATTATTTGCCCTCTAATGAATGCTTTCATTGCATCCCATAGTATAAAGTTATCTTCCACTGATTCCGTATTTATTTCAAAATACATTTTAATTTGTTTTTCAATAAATTCTCTAAAATCCTGCCTTTTAAGTAACATGGGGTTTAATCTCCATCTATACATTCTTGGAGGGATGTCCTCTAGCTTTACTGTCAATATTAAGGGTGAATGGTCCGATAGTATTCTCGCTTTATATTCTGTTTTTCTTACTCTATCCTGCATACTAGCTGATAACAAAAATAGGTCTATTCTTGAGTATGTTTTATGTCTAGCCGAGTAATATGAATATTCCTTTTCTTTTGTGTGTTGTTTCCTCCATATATCCAAAAGTTTCATTTCTTCCATTGATTTAATTATAAATTTGGTTACTTTGTTCTTTCTGTTAATTTTTTTCCCAGTTTTATCCATATTTGAATCCAAATTCAGGTTGAAATCCCCTCCTATTAATATGTTCCCTTGCGTATTTGCTACCTTCAAAAAGATATCTTGCATAAACTTTTGATCTTCTTCGTTAGGTGAATATACATTGAGTAGATTCCAAAACTCCGAATATATCTGACATTTTATCATTACATATCTCCCTGCTGGATCTATTATTTCCTCTTCTATTTTAAATGGCACATTTTTACTAATTAATATAGCCACTCCTCTTTCTTTTGAATTATACGATGCTGCTGTTACATGTCCTACCCAATCTCTCTTTAATTTCTTGTGCTCCAATTCAGTTAAGTGTGTTTCTTGCACAAATGCTATATCAATTTTTTCTTTTTTCAGTAAATTTAGCAGTTTCTTCCTTTTAATTTGGTTATGTATTCCATTAATATTTAAAGTCATATAGTTCAACGTAGCCATTTTATACTTTGTTTATCTTCCCTTTCCGTTTTTCCATCATTACCTTTCCTCCTTTTCCATTTCTGTTTTCTTATTTTAAACCCTTCATAAGACAACATTCCTAAAACATCAAACATTTTCCTTATTCTCCTATTTAAAACTTATTTAGCCCCAATCTCCCCTTCCCCTCCTGAGTTGTCCTTTATCCCTTGTCGGACAACCACATCTCCCCTCTCCATTTGGGTTTGCGAATTCACTCGCAAGCGTCAGCTGATTTTGCAGTGACCGCAACTCCTCCCCACCCCGCCCCCCCCAGAAAAGATTTCACTTTTCATATGTAACAAAGGTCACTCTTTTAGTTCTCTCCTTATTCCCTCTATTCCATTTCCTTCCCTTATTAATTCTTGTCTACACTATCTATATTTTCCTCTAAATACGGATACATTCACGTATGCACATTATACATATACACACTTATACCTCTTTACCCACATACATATAAATCGTGGTCATTTTTACTCTCATTACACGTCTTCATCCCTCAGTCTATTTTGTAATTGTTCTGCAAATTTTCGTGCTTCCTCTGGATCCGAGAATAGTCTGTTTTGCTGTCCTGGAATAAATATTTTCAATACCGCTGGATGCTTTAGTATAAATTTATACCCTTTCTTCCATAAAATCGCCTTTGCTGTATTGAACTCCTTTCTCTTCTTTAGGAGTTCAAAACTTATATCTGGATAAATGAAGATTTTTTGCCCTTTGTACTCCAGTGGCTTGTTGCCCTCTCTTACTTTTTCCATTGTCTTCTCCAGTACCTTTTCTCTTGTAGTATATCTTAGGAATTTTACTAAAATAGATCTTGGTTTTTGTTGTGGTTGTGGTTTAAAGGCCAATGCTCTATGTGCCCTTTCTATTTCCATTTCTTGCTGTAGTTCTGGACATCCTAGGATCCTAGGGATCCAATCTTTTATAAACTCTCTCATATTCTTGCCTTCTTCATCTTCCTTAAGGCCCACTATCTTTATGTTATTTCTTCTGTTATAATTTTCCATTATATCTATTTTCTGAGCTAACAGTTCTTGTGTCTCTATAACTTTTTTATTAGATTCCTCTAATTTCTTTTTTAAGTCTTCTACCTCCATTTCTACTGCTACTTCCCGCTCTTCCATCTTGTCCATTTTCTTTCCCATTTCTGTTAAGGTCATATCTATTTTATTCATTTTCTCTTCTGTGTTGTTTATTCTTCTTCTTAAGTCATTAAATTCCTGTGTTTGCCATTCTTTAAATGACTCCATGTATTCTTTAATAAGAGAAAGTATATCCTTTATCTTGCCTTTCCCTTCTTCTTCTATTTCACTGTACTCTTCCTCTTCCTCTTCTTCTTCCTCTGGGTTGGCCATCTGTTGTTTCTTTGTTGCCCTTTTCTTCTCTTCTTTCTTGTTTTCATTGTCTTCTGTGTTCTCTTCTTGCTGCAGGTGTTCTGCAGCTGTCGTTGCCGGCTGTGGAGATCGACTCCCAAGCTGGTCACCCCTCCCGTCGGTGTGTTTTTTTTCATGCGCACCGCGCACTTTTACTCGGCTCAGCGAGCCATTTTTGTAGTCCAATTTCTACCGACCTGAGGGAGCGAGTTTCTCTCTCCACCGCGGGCCTCTTCGAACAGGTAAGGCCTTCTCCTTCTTCCTCCGTTGTCTTCTCTTCCTCTCTTCTTACCGTTGATTTCGATTTTTCTTTTTTTGTCGCCATCTTCCTTCCACCTTTATATTCACTTTTCTTTAACTTTTATTTCTGTGCCTTTGTGTTTTTCTTTGTTTTTTTTGACTTTTCTGGAGAGGGCTGGAGTTCACCGTCCGGCCACTACTCCATCACGTGACTCCTCCCGGATGACCAGGTCTTGAACAATAACTCTATTCATTGAGCATGGCTACTGCTTCACAGGAATAATACAGTAAAACGCCTGTTATTCGGAATTCAAACAACCAGCAGCCTCAAGCAAATGGCAAAAAAATAAATAAAATAATATTTAAACTGGTAAGTTTAAAATTGTAAAAGTAAATGTTTTCTGAAAATCATGAAGAAGGCCATGGATCAGGCTCGATGGGCCAGATGGCCTACCCCTGCATCAATTCCTTACGTGCTTAGGTGTGTGCACTGAAACGTCAGGAGGAACACTGTTTAGTCAAGTTGGAATATATGATAACAAACTTGAACTGACTTCCCTCTACCCTAGATATTTAATTATCTTGTACTTGCCCACCAACTCCCCTTTGATTTTAGAACCGAAGAAACGTGCCTTTTCTACCCACCACAGCCATGCTAACCTTTTTGCTCATCTTCACTACCTACGCTTACAGTGTCCAATTAACCTACCAACCTGCGAGCCTCTGGGATATGGGAGGAAACCAGAGCAACTGGGGGTAAAAGCCATGGAGAATAAGTGCCCATTCCACATCCACGGAGCACTGGAGGTCCAGATTGATCCTGTATATTTGGGGGCTGCTCCACTCTCCGAACAAAAGTTAATACTGGTTCACCACTGTTATGTCTTGTCATTGGCAATATTTATTGACTTTCCTTTCTTATACTGAGCTGTGAAGAGAATTAACCACATGAACAGTCAGACAGGTAAACATGGCAGTTTTACTTCTCTGACGGACATGGTTAGTGTAGCGGTTAGTGCATCAATATTACAGCGCCAGGGATGAAACCGATGTTGTCTGTAAGGAGTTTTCATGTTCTCACCGTGAAGTGTGAGTGTTATCCCCAGGTGTTCTGATTTAATCCCATGTTTCAAAGATGTACAGAGTTAGTAGGTTAATGGTCACATGGGTGTATTTGGATGCCACGGGCTCATGGGCCAGAAGGACCTGTTATTGTTTGGTGGCACTAAAAGGTCTGTCCGGTTCTACTGTTCTACTTCTACTGCCCCTTTTAGGTGCTGAGGGCCTGACCACCCATGCTGGTTGACTGAATTAATTTTCCTTCTGCTGATGAACTTAAATCAATATCCCCAACATCTCCCCCTATTCTCAATCTCTGCTAAAATTTAATCTCTGGCATACGCAGGAAGACCCTGATGTCCTGATGTGGACTTCAGGTGGGGAAAATCATGAGAACATGAACCAGTCCTCATCGAGGGGGCAGCAGTGGAAAGGATTAAGAACTTCAAATTCCTGGGTGTCAATATCTTTGTCCTGTGGCCTCCATGGCGATGCAAGTACGAAGAAGGCTTGCCAGCAGCTATTCTTCATGAGGAGTTAAGGAAGATGTGGTGTGCCACCAAAGACACTTCCAAATTTCGTGGCAAGCATTCTGACTGGTTGCATCACCGTCTGCTCTGGAGGTGCCAATACACAGGACACGGCTACGGAGAGTTGAGAACTCAGCCAGTGCCATCACGGGCACCAGCCTTCAGTCCATTGAGGACATCTCCAAGAGGTGGTGACTTAAGAAAGCAGCCTCTGTCCTCAGGGACCCTCACCACCCAGGCTAGGCCGTCTTCACACGGCTACCACCAGAAGCCTGAAGACGAACATCCAGCGACACATTAACAGCTTCTTCCCCTCCACCATCAGATTTCTGAATGGACAATCAACCACAGACACTACCTCACTTTTTCTTCTATTGCACTAATTTATTTATCTTAAAATACAATTTATAGCAATATATGCACCTGTGATGCTGCCATAAAGCAACAAACTTTGTGACATGTTCATGACAATAAATTCTGATTCTGAGCCATCACTGGTTTAACTGCACATATGGATAGGCAAAAATCCATTGCAAACATTCCTGTGCCAGTGACTGAGAGCTCCGGTCTGGATGGGCTATCTTAAACACCAGTCAGCAAATCTTTATTTCTCATTTTTAAGCAAGGCTGCTGTGAATCAAATATCACAAAATATCTGTGTCTGGGAAAGGTATCAGCTCTGAGGAATTCAAAAATAATCTTTTTCAGAAGCACGGATGGAGCTTGATGAGTTTTGCATGGCAGAATTCTAAATGTTACTTTTCCTAGTGGGAAATTCAAGTGCAGGCAGGCCACTGAGTAATAATATTGCTGGAGTGTGCGGTGCACTTCGAATAGAACTGAGCACTGAGCCTCAGTTAGATATTGCAAGTTATTCCAACACGGAGGGTGTTTTGACAGGAGCTCGACAAATCAGCAAATGAACCCTTCTCCGTGTCAAGGTTCTGATATTCTTTGCAATGCAGATGTTGTGCCTACATCGGTAATATTGGCCAATTGCCTCAACTCGGTTGTTGTTGAAACCCTCAGCTGCGCCTTTACATATGAAATAGAAGCAAGAGTCTGCCATCCAGCCAGTCAAGCCTGTTCCACCATTCAATAAAATCATGACTGGTCTGGCCATGGACTCAGCTCGACCCACCTATCTTTTCCATCATCACCCTTAATGTCCCCACCCTGCAAAAACCTATCTCACTCTTACACAGTCGCCTGAGCATTAAGCCCTGCAAAAGGAAATGGACACAGCCCAGGACATCACAGGTAAAACCTTTCCCACTATTGAGAACATCGATAGGGTACGCTGCTGTTGGAGAGAAGCAGCAATCATCAGGGATACACACCACCCCGCACTGGCTGTGTTCTTGCTACTGCCATCAGGAAAGAGGTATAGATGTCACAAGACTTGTACCACCAGGTTCAGGAATAGCTGCTACCCCTCCACCATCAGAATCCTCAACCACAAACTCAATTATGGACTCATTTAAGGACTTATTTGTGCTCTTTATTGACTTTTTTAATTCTCTGTATTGCACAGTCCAAAACTCTAAATCAATAATGGAATCCAAGGCGAAAAACTACAAAATCCTATTTGGACCATCATGTATGCAATGGCTCATTGGCAGTATTTAACCCCAAACTAATCTTATCCTCATCAGCTGTTCAACAAATCTTTTTCCTCCAAATCTGTTTTTTTTTAATGCATTTCCCATTTTAATTTTCCTTTTTCCCCACTGATCCAATTCCCCTTTGAATGCTCTGATTGGACATGCTTCCCCTGCCCTTTAGGTTGTAAAGTCAGATCATAAATGCTATTGCAAATGATTATTTCATGCCTTGTGAACTTTCACTACTCAATACAACTTTTTATTCAAGTAAAACACAGAAGTCTGCAGGTGCCATGATGGAAGTAGAAACACAATGGTGGAATTCCCGTAAAGTGGAGGAGCAACACCTCTCCAACCAGACGGCATTAACATCCACCTCCAGTTTCTGCTAGACCACTTCGTGTTCTCCCTCTCTCTCCTTTCCTCCAGCTCTCCACCCCCTTCCCTCTCCATTCACAGAGCTATCACCCCTCCCCCATTTGCTATTGTGCCCTTCCTCCCTTATCAACCTATTACCTCCAGTGTGGGATTGTGCACCTCCCCTGCCTCTCCTGCCATCATTTTATTTAGGTGCCTGCCTACATTTTGCTCATACCTTGATGAAGGGCTCAGGCCCGAAACACTGGGAGTGCATCTTTATCTTTGCTGTATAAAGTACACTGCTTAACTGCTAACTTTGCGCTTTTACAAGTTTCTATTCCCCCTTTCGAATTGCTTCTGAGTTTTGAACAACTCTCTCTCAGCTGCTTTTACAATAACTCCAGGGTCTTCAATCACTTTTGAATCTGCTGGGTTCAACTACTCATCTGGTATTCCTGTTGTGGTCTCTATATTGGAGAGACTGGGTGCAGACTGAGAGATCACTTCATTGAGCACCTAGGCTTTGTCCGCTGCAATAGCAGCAATCTCCCAGTGGCCACGCACTTCAATTCCCCGCTCCATTCCCTTGCAGACATATCTGTCCATGATTTCATGCATTGCCAGACTGAAGCCACCCACAAATTGATGGAACAACACCTCATCTTCCGTCAAAACATGATAGATGTAAGACTGAAACATTATTTCACAAGTTTTGGTCACGTTCCTTGCTTTCCAATTATTGGGAAAGTATCTTCCGTACCTTGTCTTTAGTTCTTAATATTAATTTGACTCCTAATCCTTTTCTTGCCCTCTTTGGAGTAAGTAAGTCAGCAGATTTAAATTTGTCTGGGCCACAATCCCATGCTCTTCTTACTGCCAGAAGAGTTTAACTTATGAGATGGAAGGACGCTGTCCCTCCTGCATAGACTCAGTGGTTTTCTGATGTGATGGGATGCTTGACTCTGGAAAAAAAACCTTAATATTCTAAATTTATGGGGTCCTTTCCTTAATTATTTTTAGAATTTATATGATTATTGGATCCCATTTTACAGTCTAGTTGCCCTTTCATTCATGCATTAATAGAACATATATGTTTAATCATAACTTCACAAGGGAAGGGTTAGATTATTAGAATAGTTCTTGTTTCATATACATTTTTTGAAACTCATAGGTAGTAAATAGCTATTTGTTTACTTTATTGGATATATATTCTTGTTATTACCTATGTATGAGCATATATATATACAACTCACTAAAAATATTGGAAAGAGAGCTGCCTGCCTTATTTTTACTCATACCTAGAAGAAGGGCTCTGTGAAACCTGCTGAGTTCCTTCAGCATTTCTGTGTTTTTACTACAATCACAGTAAAAACACAAAATGCAGGAGAGGCTCAGCTGGTCAAACAGTGTCCTTTATGTAGCAAAGGTAAAGATACAAAACTGACATTTTGGGCTTAAGCCCTTCAACAGGCAACGTGGCTGTGGAAGAGTCTGGGTGAGTACGTGGTCGTAGAGGGCAACGTGGCTGTGGAATTGAGTCTGGGTGTACATGGTTGTAGAGGGCAACATGGGTGTGGAATTGAGTCCGGGTGTACATGGTCGTAGAGGGCAACGTGGCTGTGGAATTGAGTCTGGGAGAGTATGTGGTCATAGAGGGCAACGTGGCTGTGAAATTAAGTCCGGGTGTACATAGTCGTAGAGGGCAATGTGGCTGTGGAATTGAGTCTGGGTGTACATGGTCATAGAGGGCAATGTGGCTGTCTCCCTAAACCCTGTGTTGGGAGTTCAGCGGGATTCTCTCTGTAACCCCTACTGGTATTGACTACTATAATCACAGCAATTGCAGACCTTTGTGTTTCACTTTTTCTTCAATCCCTGATAACATTCACTTCAGTAAATGAAAAATCAAAGTAAACTTGCAGATGCTGGGAATCTGAAATAAAACAGAAGGTGCGAGAAACACTCAGCAGGTCAGGCAGCATCCGTGGAAAGGAGAACGGAGTTAATGCTTCTGGTCCAAGACCCTTCATTAGAAATGACCCGATCCTGGAAGTAGGACAGATCAGTGAATGGACAAAGGGTCTTGGACCTGATACTTTGGCTCTGTTTCTTCTCCACGGAGGCTGCCTGAACTGATGAGTGTCTCAGGCATTTATTTCAAATTCTATATGAGGTTGTGAAAAATTATATTGATGAGGAGTTGGTTTACATACAGGTCAGCACAACATCATTTGCTGAAGAGGCTGTACTGTGCTGTAATGCTCTATATTCTAAATTATATACCCAGCAAGCAGTCGATCCAAAAGTCAAGGAATTATAGAAGACCCTTTCCATCCAGCACATGGTACCTTCAACCCGCTACCATCTAAAAGAAGGCACAGAGGCATCAAAATTAGGACTGAAACATGAAAGTCTGCAGGCACTGAGATTGTAGCAAAAACACCAGACAATCTCGCAGTGTCCATCGGAGGTAAAGATATATTACCGAAACGTCAGTTAAATATCTTTACCTCCGATGGACGCTGTGAGACTGGTTGAGTTCCTCCAGCATTTCTCTCAAAATCAGGACTGCTAAGATGGGGGATTAGCTTCTTCCCACAGGCTATGAGTCTGAAGAATATCATCCCAGATATTTGATGATTTATGTGATCTTCATACCTTGTGTGCCATGAGTTTGTGTGCTTGCACCATGGTCCGCTGTTTCATTGGGTTCTCTATGTGCAATCAGGTGATAATGAACTTAAACAATTAGGCCATAAGGCAGCATTTTGAGTGCCTGATCCTGGCTCCAAGACAGTGAGCTCAGTTTGGCGGGTAGCATGGAGGCTGAGGGGGATGTCGTAGAAGTGAAAGTGAAATGTCAATCTGTAAGGAACAGGAGTTGGGTTCCTGTTTGAGAAATCTAGTCAGAGACACTTTCAAATTTTCAAGGATAAAACTGACATCAGACTCCAACTGAGAACTGGGTATCTTGGATCAAACTCCATACAGAGATGCTTCAATCCCCTACTGTCAAAACCCATTTAAATCACACTTGATGCTTTATAGATTCCATGAGTCAACGCTGACTCATGATGCTTGATTGGGAAGTTCAAGTTGTTTTCATCTGGAAGTTCATTGTTAGTTTAAGAGAATCTGAATGGGATGTATTGAAAAGCGAACAGAGACACTCAGCGGTAATTGCACATGGATCTTTGAAGGTGACAGGACAAAGACTTTTGTAAAAGACATTTGGCTTTTAAAATGTGGTACAGAAAGTAAATTGGAGGACCTTCCCTTGGTGGAGACAATTTGAACAGTGGCCTAATTGACAAAATCATGAATAATTTGGAAATGATGGAATGGCGGGGGGGAGGAGAACAAATCTTAATCCATGAAGGGTTAACAGATAATCACAGACATATTAATAATATGGTGATGGATTCATTGCAGAATATTGTAAACTTTCATTGGGAAATGGACACGTGCTGGTCTTCAGACACCTGTATCACCTGTTTGAAGGTTCACATCGGGAGAGAGATACAAGAGTACCAGACCCAGAACCACCAAGCTGAGAAACAGTTTTTTCCCATGGGCATTGAGACTGCCGAACTGCTCATAAAAGCCCTCCGAGACTTTACTATTTATGAAACAATATTTATTTATTTTTATCTTGTATCGTTTGTCTGGATGTGCGTTTGCATGCTTTTGTAGCACACTGCTTCATCGGGTTGTGCTTGCACAATCGGATGAGAATAAATTTGAACTTGAAGGTAGCAGCAAGAAGAGAGGTGATGGGGATTGTTTGTGATGTTGGCTGTGTCCTTGAGGCAGTGTCTCATCTAGAGGTCGACAATGGTCGGTCCTCATGATGGGCCTGCCACTTTCTGCAGCTGTCTGTGTTCCTGGGCAGTCGTGTTTTCAAACCTGCTGGTGGCTCAAGAGAGCAGCCACTTCGTCCAAGGACTTTCACCACCCAAGCCGTGCCCGCTTCACACTGTTTCCTTCGGAAAGCAGGTACACGAGCCTGAAGGTGAACACTCAACGGTACAAAAACAGCTTCTTCCCCTCTGCCATCAGATTTCTGAGTGGAAAATGAACCACTTTCTCTTATTTTTGCATTAATTTATTTTTTAACGTATTTTATAGCAATATTTGCACCTGTAAAACTGCTGCAAAACAATGAAGTTTGTGACTTATTCATGGCAATAAATTTGATTCTGATTCTGATTCTGAGACATCCTTGGAACATAAGGAGACATGTCAGGCCTGGTCCAGGTAGTGAGGGAGCACTGCCCATATCTGGGATCCTCCATGCACTTGCATGTCAGGTGCATGGAGAGCCCAGAAAAAAGAGTGAATTTTGTGCAACGTCCATCAGGGGTCCAGCGTTCAATTTCATCTCTATTGTGTTTTTGTTGCTCATAACAAGCTTTGGTGCTAAGCAATCAAGGCTTGGAAACTGAGGGATGGGCCAAGGAAAGGCTGCAGACAGGATTTCCCAGACTGATCCCAGGAATGGGTGACTTTGGTTCAGTGGTGAGACTGGGTCGAACTCCCAAGAGCACAAAAGATAGAGGGGAGATTGAGAGGGAATGGCGCTTGTGTTGATGGATGGGATGCCAGTCATGCTTTGTCCACGATTATGTCAATCTTCTGGACAGTTGTTGAGGCTGTATTCACGGAGGCAAATGGAGATTATTTCATCGTGCTCCTGAGTTGTGCATCACAGCCTGGGAAGGGAACTGCCCAAGAGTGTAAAAAATCAGAGAGTAATGAACGCAACAAACCAACTTCTCCTTCGTCAACTCCGTCTACACCCCACTGTCTCAGGAAAGCTGTCCACATACTAAAGGACCTATCAAACACTCTCCTACCCTCTTCCTTTCGGCAGAAGATGAGCGTGAAAACACGTACCTCCAGATTGTTTCCTGCTGTGATCAGGCTCTTATGTGGACCTCTCATTGGTAAAAAATGATGCCCCGAACTGTTTTAACTGCACTTTTTCCATATCTTCCTGATGAAGGTCTCAGACCTGGGTCATTGACTGCCGTTTACTTCCAATGGATGCAGTGTGCCCTGCACTTTGCATTTCTCTAGCACATCAGTATACCCTCTATACCCTGCACTTGGTCTTTGTAACATGATGCACTGTGTTCTTTGATTCATACTATCACCACACCCTGAACTTTTAAAATAATAGAGCACTACAGCACAGAAGCGTGCCATTCAGCCTATCTACACTGCACTGAACTTATTATGCTACCCGGCCCATAGCCCTCCATACTTCTCCTATCCACATACATACACATCCTGTCTTCTCTTACCTGTCAAAATTAAATCCGCATTCACCACCTTCGCTAACAACTCATTCCTCACTCTCATCACCTGACAACAATAATTTTGTTTCATTACCGCACTGCCTGCTGCACTTGAGCATGAGTTGACCTGCCTGGATATCTCACAAAAGAGCTTTACATTGTATCTCATAACACGCAAAAATTCAACAGTTGGAGATGGTGGAACAGCTCTGATCAATCAGGAAAGGAGTTACTCGGTGCAAGGAATCTAGCTTCTGACCTGTTCTTTGAGCCATTGTATTTCTGTGACTGGTCCAGTTAAATGTCTGATCAGTGATGAGGCCAGGTCATTGGAGATGTAATGAAATTGAATGCCCAGGTAAGTCTCTCTCTGGTCAAGGTTCTTGCTGTCTACCATCTGCGTGGTGAGTGTTGCATGTCTGATTATCTTCCATAATATTACATAATAGGTTGTCAGAATTATATTTCTATCGTTATTGAAAATACAATACATTCAACGCCCCATGAACCAGCCTACGAATGAGAACGTACTCACTAAAATTGAGTCATTTTGGTAAGTGTTCTTCTGCAAACATCACTATGGCAAAGTTCCCAATTTAAAAAAACAAACATGACTGTTCCTCTCAAATTAGCTCAAGTATGATTGACCTTGACTTTTGTCACGAAAAGTGCTCCATTGAAGATTTTCCTTTTCTATTATGGAATCAGATCCTAGCCTGTTAGTTATTACCAGTCCTCAGTCTGACTTCACTCTGTTCTGCAGGGAAGGAACACATTAAGGAGATTGATGGGGCACAGTGTAAAAAATGACATCCTATCAATCCAAGCCCTGGAAACAAAGCCACTTGTCCTCTCTACTTTACAGACCTGCTAAGGGCAGCCAGCGTGCTGGGTTAACTGCTAACAGAAGCACCTCCTTGGGTGACATCTCTGTTCAAAAGCTTGGAGTGTTCTAGTGTCACAATTTGGACAAGATAAAGGAGATGATTGTTGCCTTTTGGAGGACCAGGTATGATCAGCCTCCACTACACATCAATAACTCTGTAGTGGAGAGTGTGGAGAGCACCAAGCTCCTTGGTGCTCTCATGGACCTATCATGGACACTCAAAATCTCCTCACTTGTCAGGAAGGTGCAACAGTGACTGCACTTCCTGAGAAGACTGAACTGGGTGAGGCTACTGGCCACCACCCTGTCGACATTCTATAGGACCTCTACCAAAAGCGTCCTGGCCGGCTGCATCACAGTGTGGTACAGTTGCTGCCGAGAATTGGATCAGAGGTAAATCCACAGGACCTTGAGAGGAGAAGCGTGGATCACCATCCCCCTCACTGATGGGATTTGCCGGGATCGTTTTCAGAAGAGATTGCTTAAAATCGCACCCCGAACACAGCACCTTTCTGCTGCTCCCATCGGGGAAGAGATACAGGAGGATCAGAGCCAGCACCACCAGGCTGAGAAGCGGCTTCTTCCCACGGGCAGTGAGGATGCTGAATGACCAAAGGAATTCTCACACTAACCATCTAAGACTCTCATATTTATGAAATAATATTTATTTATTTGTATGCATTGCATGTGTATTGTTTGTCTGTATGTGTGTTATGTCTGCTTGGGTGTCTCCGTGTTTTCATATGAGGACCAGAGAATGCTGTTTGATCAGATGTTCTTTACCATCAGATGACAATAAACTTGTCTGAATCTAAGGTATCCTCTTGAATTTAAAACTGATTTGGAGCTTCTCCCCTGATATCTGGACTTGGATTTGAAGCAAGTGAAATAAAACATGGAATTTCTCCAACATGAAACTTTAATTCTGTTTCTCTTCCCATGGACGCTGGCTGACTTGCTGAATGATTCTGAATTGAACTGAAATGCTTTTTTTTTGTCACGTGAACCAAGGGAGAGTGGGAAATTTTGTTGTGCGAGCTCTCCTGCCAGGTCAACTTATTACTTTGACTTCAAAATGCAAATTATGCCCCAAAGGGATTCACAACTTGGGAAGTGCTCTCTTGATTGCAATGTGGGTAAAAACATCGGCAAATCTGTGCGCTGAAAGATCTCGCAAGTCACAATGTGACAGTGACCTGGATTAGTGGCGCTGGCTGTGTGTTAAATATTGAGCCCTAGCCAAGAAATCAGATATGATTTGATGAAGGAGATCTCTGATAGTGCAGCACTCTCTCAATGCTGCACCGAGGGTGTCATCCGAACTACTGAGTTCAAGTTATGAAGAGGACATGTTCATAAAGATGGCGCCTTATACCCCTGTAGTGGTAAATTCTTTGCGTGCAGCTTTGATGGGAATAATCAAATATTCCCATACAGAACTATTAAAATATTACCACAGAAACATTAAATCAAACTTGCCTGTAAATAAGAATATCTGGCAGACCTCAGAATTGGAAAAATTGGAAGGGTCTGTCGGACCGAGGGACCTTAAAACAGCCAGCGCTCAGGCAAGTTCAACACCGTAGGAGTTTTAAACAATCAGTGATTGGGGCATTTAAACTCTGGGGGAAGTTGCAAACAGCAGATGCTCAGTACGTTTAAACATTGTAGGAGATTTAAAGAGACATTGCACTGACCATTCTAACACTGCGGGAATTACCAACAGTGGACCATGTACAGAAGACCCAACCACATGGATGCAGAGGGGTCTACAGGTTAAGCTGAGATGTCTGGCCCTGAGCTGCCATCCTCCTGGCCAATGTACAATATTTGGAGAACAAACTTAATGAACTCCAAGCCAGATTTCAACATCAGAGAGACATCAGGGAGTGCTGCGAGATGTGCTTTACAGAAATATGGTTAAACGTGGGCATTCTGGACATAGCGCTACATCCTCCTTTGCGCTGACTGGAGAGCGGAATCAGGAAAAACCAGGCGAGGTGGGATTTGTGTCATCATCGATAACATCTGGGGGTTAAGTGTTGCCTATTGTGCATGCTGAGGGAGTTCACCACCATCATCTTGGTCGCAGTGTACATTCTGCCCCAGGCCAATGTCTGGCTGGCACTGGAGGGATTTACGAGGCAGCGCATCTTGATGCCATCCCGATCATTGTAGGGGACTTCAATCAGTCCAACCTGAAGAAGTCTCTGACATACTACCATCAACACATTGTGATGGTACACTACTGGCCTACTGCAGGGGAAACCTCTGTACCTGCAGGTAAGTATGGGGGACAGGACAACAGCTGGCTGGCTGTCAATCAGCCGACCTGAATGGATCAAGCCCCACCCGGTTGGGTGTCAATCACCCTCTGGGATATAAGCCAGAGCCGGCCTTCTGAAGACTCACTCAGAGTTAACAGCAGCACTCCTCACAGCTGGCTTTGTGGAAGTTTACGTCGATTAAAGCCTGTTGTATAGTCTCTTCGGTTTTATGTGTTTGCCTCTGTCTAACAGCGCACTACACACATCACATGCAAGACCAGGGGAAACAACACACTCAACCACTGCTCCACCACCATGTAGAGTATTCTGGCTGGTTGTATCACTGTCTGGTATGGAGGTGCCAACTCTTGGGACAAGAAAAAACTCCAGAGGGTTGTTAACTCTGCCTGCGACATCACAGGCACCAGCCTTCACTCCACTGAGGACATCTACAAGAGGCGATGTCTTAAGAAAGCAGCCTCTAAACTTTCAGACCTCCACCACCCAGGCTATGCCCTCTTCACTCTGCTACCATCAGTAAAAAGGTACAGGAGCCTAAAGATGAGCACTCAGTGGCACAAGGGCAGCTTCTTCCTTCCCCCTGCCGTCAGATTCCTGAATAATCAATGAACCAAACATACTGCCTTACTTTTCATGCACCAATTAAAAAAAAAAAATTTGTTGCAAAAGTGGTTATATAAATGTTATGACGCTGCAGCAAAACACCAAATTTTCTGACTTGTTCATGATAATAAATTCTGATGTTATCAGACTCCTGGATGAACCCCAAAATAGTAAAACGATGCTGTCTTTGCTCTGTTCCAACTGATCTCTCTCTCTCTGTAATTCTGCACATTTGTATTGTGTCTTGTTCTATGCATGTGAAGTCTCCTGGACTGCTCATAAAACAACCTCCTTCCCTGCATTTTCGATACATGTGACAAAACACGATCCTTGATACAAAGATGGGCACAAGGATGGTAGTCAACAAGCCACATCCTCATGCAAGGTAAAACCCATTTCTTGTGCACAAAACAGACAGGGTAAAGGGGGTTCTTCTTTGCTTCTAGGACTTTGGACTGATGCTAGTCTGTGTGAGTTTAGAATTAGGCAGCAATATTAAACTTACACCAAGCTCAAGGCTGTGTGACTTTACATACACATATTGGCACAGATAGGTAATGGACCAGCCTTCAAGGAGGTGCAATGAAGAGTAGCCCCCCTGTCAGACCCCAGACACTGATGGCTTCGGAGGACTAGGACCAGGGCGGAGGAGGTGCAATGGAGAGTAGCCCTCCTGCCAGACTCCAGACATCATTGGCTTCAGGGGATGGACAGGGTATTGAGTACAAAAGCTGGGACCTTATGATACAGCTGTACAAGGCATTAGTGATACTGCATTTGGAGTACTGTGTGCAGTTCTGGTCTCCCAACAATAGGAAGGTCAGCCTATATACATATATCTGTGTGTGTCTGCATAGATACACAGTACACACACAGTGAAATCCCCATTATATGGTACTTAAAAAAAACCGGAAACTCAAACAACTGGCAAAAATGTTGAGAAAATAAATAAATAAACAAACTCATTTAAAAATAAAGTTTTAAATAAAAGTTTAAAATTGTAAAAGGTTCTCAGAAGTATCACACAACTCCTTGGTGAAGATGGGAGCAAAGAGGAGTATTAGAGCTAGCACTAGACAAAGTGGAGATGCTCTGTTTGCCTTACGGTAGACAAAAGTTAAAGAATTTCATGTATGTTACATTCTAATGTAGCATTACATGACAATAAGGGAACCTTTACCACCAGGCTGGGGAATAACTTCTTCCAACATGCAGTGAGAATGCTGTACAACTAAAGAATTACTCACACTAATCATCTGAGACTCTCATATTCATTAAACAATATTTATTTATTTATCTGCATATACAGTATGAATACTGCATGTGTATTGTTTGCCTGTGTGTCTGAAGACTGGAGAATGCTGCTTCATCGGTTGTACAATCAGATGACAATAAACTTGACTTGAAATATTGAGCCAGTGGAACTCACTCGGTCATACCTGCCTGTTTAAATAAAGTTTAAATAGTGTTTAAATAAAATGGCGGTGCCCAGGATGAAGATCAGGCTGATGCCACTCTCTGCTGGGGCCACTCTGCCAAGGTGTCAACCTTTCCCTGCCTTGTAAGAGTACAGCCATTTCTTGACTTATGCCTGATCGAGTAACATCTGATCGCAGATATATCTGAGGTCACCATAAGGGCTTAATAAAAAAATTAAAATTTCAACTTCAGATGTTTGAGAGCCGCAAGACATGAAAAAATATTACTCACACGTTTTTACTCTTATATTCACATTTTGTTACAAATATTTTTACATACATATTAAGAAATACATGAACATAATAATATTTATTCATTTATGTAGTTTTTAAATTGCTACTTTGTATTACTTTTAATAATCAAAAAATACACATACCATAATTACTCATGTAATAGTCGAATTTTGTGGACTAATTTTAGGGTAAAATTTAGGGGGTTGACTATTAAATGCATGCTACTTTTGACTGCAGTAAGAACCTGTGTCATAATACCTTATATATATATATATATATATATATATATATAGGTATATAGATGTATATATCCTGTGTACATGTACATATAAATATATGCATACATTTTTATATACTGTATTTTCTTGTATACACTTACATACATTCTTTATATATTATTTTATTTCTTTTGTTCTTCTGTTTTTATTATAAACCTGCTTCTCTTACATTTAATGAACGGAAGATAACAGGGTGCTGCTGAGCAGTTACTTACCAGCTTGAACAAGTGTGAATTCTTGAAACCTGGTTCCTATTTGATTACTGGCCGTGCAATTGTAGCTGCCAAAATCGCTGTCCACAGCTGGAGTAATCTTCAATTAAAGGAAGACAAATCATTGTATTATAATTCTGACTCTTGCCTTTTGGATTGCTCAAACTATCTTATCATGAAAACCATTTTCCTTCCTCCTAAATTTCCACTCACACTATCTAACAATCATGCCCTGCCACAAAGGATCCTTAAACATCATCCGCTTTATTCCTATTCTGCTTTTAATTAGAAAACCTTTCGAGGTGTCTCACAAAAGGGTTATTGAACAAGTTTTGACAATGACACATGAAGCAATATTACGGAAAATGTGAAGAGGCTTGATCGAAGAGAGAGTCTGCAATAATAAAGTGAGAGATGGAGAGTCTGAGGTCAGGACAGGGCAGGAAGAGGCACAGTCCACCCTGGAGGAACAGCCAAGTTTGTGGTAGTCAAGACCACAAATTGCAGGATGCCAAGATGCAGGCAGGTCAATGGACAATATAGAGAGGGGAAAGGGGAGGCAATGAGGAAAGACTTCTGCTTCAGGTCACCTTTTAGTCACTGCCCCTGCATCTGAGAATGCTTCCATTCAGAGAGAGAGAGAGGGTATCATTCAGCATGCAAAAGTCTCTTCGGCTCAACTTGCCCATGCTGAACAAGCTTAGTAGAATTTGGGTAGCACTGGAAAGGAACAAAATGCACACTAAAGAGGCATAAAGGTGGAAGCAACAGGGTGATTACCTGGCATTTATGTTGTCGTATGTCCTGGTTTCATTTGCCAAGTTAGTTAGAAGAGTATATTTTGTAGTGACATTTTGTCTTTGTAGTTGGAGTGAGCAGATCAAATGAAGGTGGGTGAGAGAATGATGTTAAAGGCTTCCTTTGTTACTTTAATATCTTATTATCAGTTATTACGCTCAGTTCTGGTCTCCACATTACAGAAAGGATGCAGTTGCTTTAGAGGCGATTTATCAGGATGCTGTCTGGATTGACGAACATGTGAAGATGACAGAGCTGGGGCTTTTCTCTTTGGAAAGAACGAAGGATGAAAGATGACTTAATCAAGGTGTATAAGATTATGAGGGGCATCGATAGGGTAGGCAGCCTGCACCTTTTCCTTGGGGCGATAATAAGACGAGGAATCTTTTTAAGGTGAGTGGAGGAAAGTTTAGGGGAGATGTTTAGAGGTAAGTTTTTTACACAGTGGTGGGTGCCTGGAATGCATCACCAGGGGTTGTGGTGGAAGCTGTTGCAATAGAGACATTCAAAAGATTCTTACACAGGCACATGGATATAAGAAAAGTAGAGGGTTATGGGTGTGAGGTAGGGAAGGATTAGATTGTTGTGGAATATGTTTACATGAGTTGGCACAACATTGTGGGCCAAAGGGCCTGTACTGTGCTGTAATGTTCCATGTTCTACCTTAAAATCATTTTTTTTGAGCACTTCTCTTTATGCTACTTACACATCCACACCTTTCCTATACTGTGGAGACATGGAGACTTAATTTGTTTCAGTGTGACGCCATATCTGCCATCAACAGTGAATTAAAATGTACAAGTCATTGCTGAGACTTCACTTGGAGCAGTTCTGATCAGCAATGATGTCATTAAGCTGGAAAGGGAGCCAATGTCAGAAAGGACCCCCTTCAGCCTGGTCACGACCTCTTCTTACTGCTACCTTCGAGCAGTAGACTAACACACCTCTCAGTTCACGAACAGTTCCTTTCCAATGGCTACCAGGATCTTGAACCCTCCCCTTGTTACATGTTCTTAGTGATGTTTTGTACTATGACTTGTTCGTGACAATAAATTCAGATTCTGATTCTGATGCCAAGTGAATGGATTATTTTGTATTAGCTTTGTGACAAGACTTCAAATTTCAAGTGAATCAAAATGCAAAGAGCTCATGCAGACAGAAGAAACTGTAGGTGCTGGAATTTGGAGGGAATAACCAAACAGCTAGATTCACAGGGTCCAACAGCATCAACAGGAGAAAGGTGTTGCAGTCTTTCAGGTTTAAATGCTTTGCTTTTGGAAACAGTTCATGACTCATGTTACCAATTGCACCCTATGTACTTGGACAATTATAAAACTGTATGTGTGTGTGTGTGTGTGTGTGTGTGTGTGTGTGTGTGTGTGTGTGTGTGTGTGTGTGTGTGTGTGTGTGTGTGTGTGTGTGTGTGTGTGTGTGTGTGCGTGCACACACACGCTTTGCAACCAGTGCACATAGGAAATTAATGTGCGCACGAAAGGTTAGTTACCTAAAATAAAATAAAATCTTAAATAAATACGTTACTTCATAGAATACAATTAGACTTGTATTATATTAAAACATGCTAATACAGATTTATTGGCCGTGAGAGATAGGCTGTACCAAAATGATCTTGAAACGATTTCAAATTTACATTTGCACAAGCATTCAATACGCACATATTTTTGTCACAGGAAAAAAAAATTTTTGCACATACTGACTACTAAAAATTAGAGGGAATATTACTCCTCATTAAGAACAAATGTATAGAAGTCGTCAAATAATCAGAAAATGTTTAAATAAAAGCGTAACCAGGAACACTTTCAAAACTGTTACAATCATACAATGTTAATTTCCTTTTAAATGATAGATGTAAAGAAACGTGCAATTAGAGGAGGCACAGTGGCTCATAAGACCATAAGACTTAGCAGCAGTAATAGTTGATTCAGTCCATCGAGTCTGCCCTGTCATTTAATCATGAGCTAGTCCATTTTCTCACTCATCCCCACTGCATGGCCTTCTCCCCATAGCCTGTGATGCTCTGGCTAATCAAGAGCCTGTCAATCTCTATCTTAAATACACCCTATGAGCTGGCCTTTACAACTACCAGTAGCAAGAAATTCCACAGATTTACCACCCTCGGGCTGAAGAAATTCCTTTACATTTCTGTTCTAAGCGGACACCCTTCCGCCTTCCAATCTTGAAGTTGTGTCCTAGATTCTCCCAAAATGGGAAACAACCTTCCTACATCTGTCCATGTCTTTCAATATTCAAAATGTTTCAATGAGATTCCCCCTTCATACTCCTAAATTCCAACAAATACAGGTCAAGAGCCGTCAAACATTTCTCAATATGATAACCCTTTCATTCCTGGAATCATCCTAGTGAACCTCCCATGAGGAGCCTAATATTGCTCACAATACTCCAAGTGATGTCTCCCCAGTGCCTTTACAAGCATCAACATCACATTCCCGCTCATATTTTATTCCTCGAGAAATGAATGCCAGCATTTCTACCTTCACCACCATCTCAACATGGGTGTAAGTTTACCTTCAGGCTCTCCTGCACAAGGACTCCCAGGTTCCTTTGTTATCAATTTTCCTCCAGTTTAAAAAAAAAAGTCTGCTTGTTTATTATTTTTTTATTGGCTTAGATGGTCAGTTGCTGCTTCATCAGCTCCATGATCAGGGTTTGATCCAGACCTTGGGGCTGATGTGTGTGGAGTCTGCATACTCAGCCTGTTTCTAACCACATTTGAATGACATCTCCACTACATTGATGGGATCAAGCACGGAGTTGATAACTATTTTGCAGAGCATTGTCACCCCAAGATCCCAATTGCATGTCGTTTCATTCCCCTCCTCCCCTCCCCCCACCATTCCCTTGACAACCTATCCGCTTTTGGCCTTCCTCACAGCCAGCATGAGACCCAATACAAACCAGAGGAATCACACCTCTGAATCAGCCTGGACAGTCCACGGTTCAATGGTATGAGCAGTGAATTACCCATTTTCACAGAATTCATCCCTTCTCTCTTTTCCTGAACAACTTCCATTGTTCTTCTTTACCCTTTCCCTCCTCCTTGGTGCTATCACACCCACTCTCTCCCATTCTCATGCCCCTCCCTGCTTGGTTTCTTCCTCTTCCATCTCTATTTTCCCCGTTGGATTCTTCTCCTCTCTCTGTCTACCTCCACCCTTCAGTTGAATCTAGTCTCATGGAGTCTTAGTGTCCAACAGCATTGAAACGGGTCCCCACACCAAGCAGGTTCATGCTGAACAACATGCCCTACTGCTTTACTTGCCTGCATTAGGACCACACATTGGGATCCCCTGTCATCCCACACCCATTCTACGGAGTTATCCTCGTGTTTCTTAAAGGAAGCTAACACATCTGCCTCCATCACCTTGGCAACTTGTTCCATGTGCCCACCACCCTCTGAGTGAAGAATCTCAATCCCTCCTAAATCCCACCACGTTCACCTTAATGTTGTGCCCTCTCATTTTGATTCTCCACCTCGGATAAACAAATGGTCACTATTCACCTTATCTATACTCTCAATGATTTTTATTCACCTCAATAAGATCTTCTCTCAACCTCCTATGCAGTCCTAGTTTTTCTAGTCTCAACTTCCAGAATCCTGGCAACAACTTCATAAATGTCTCATCATATTCCAGCACTGAGGCATTTTTCCAAACCTCTTGTCCACCAACTTTGTATGACCCATATTCTGCCACTCGCCCCTTTCCTCCCCTTGGTTCTCTCTCCCTCTATTGGGCATCTGCCAGTCAACTGCCTCTGTCTGTCACCCTTCCCCTTTCCCACCAATCCCCCCTGCCTCAGGTCCGAGCCATCCCACCCTGACCTCATTCACAAGATATTGGAGCAGTAGTAGGCCCATTGGTCCATCGAGTCTGCTCTGCCATCCTAATCATGAACTGATCCATCCTTCCATTCAGCCCCACTCTCTGGCTTTCTCCCTGTAACCCTTGATGCCCTGACTGATCAAGTACCTGTCAATCTCTACTTAAGTACACCCAACAACCTCACTTCCACAGCCGCCTTTGGCAACATGTTCCACAGAGGCATGGCCTTCTGACTAAAGAAAAACTTTCACAGGGTAGGTTCGCCAGGTTTATTCTTTTTATCCTGAATATGCTCCCTCTTGTCCTAGACTCCCCTTCCATGGGAAACATCTTTGCCACATCTGTTTTGGCCAGGCCTTTGAGCATTCAAAATGCCTCTATGAGGTCTACCTCCAATCTTCTGTACTCCAACAAGTGCAGACCAAGAGCCTCATATGCTAACCCTTTTATTCCTGGTATCATTCTAGTAAATCATTTCAGAACCCTCTCCAAGGTCAGTACACTTTTTCTCTAATAAGGTGCCCAAGTCTCTACACCAGTGCTTTATAGAGTCTCAACAATACATCCCTCCTCTTATATGTGTTACAGAGTTCTGTGTTGTGTATTGGCCTATGTGTTGTGTGGTTTTGTATTGGAAAGTGACAGTTTGCCTTAGAGAGCCAAGGTGAAGGTGGACTGCTGAGAGAGTGGGAGATGGACTGGGCATGTGCAGAAGATGATCTAGAAATTTCTGGATGGAAGACAAACCACCACTGGATGAGGTTGTGAAGTGGAAGGAGGCCCAAGCAGAGTCATTGTTTTGGAGGCACTTTAGAATGTTGGGCATTTTAAAAGGGATGAACGTTCCGAAGGCAGCCAGAAGGATCTGGACCAAACCATCGTTCCTCTCTCTGCAGGCAACACAAGAAGACCACTTCGAATTTTGTGCTCTCTCTCTCTCAAAGATCTTTTGGCTTCAGTTTCCCAAACAAACTGAATTTTGTTTATGATCTTTGCTTCGGTTGAGATCGAAGTTTTGTGAGTCTTGTGTGTTTTGTGTTTGTTTTGTGTCTAAGTTTTTCTGTGGGCTGGTTGGAAATATAACTTAGACTTTAATTACATATGTTATATTTAGTCTGGGGAATTTATTAGTTTTACACTGTTATAGAAATTTGCATAGTAACCAGTGGGCATTGTTATAAAAGGGGGGGGGAATTTTGAATTAAAGTTTGAAGGTGAATTTTTGTTAATAAAGTAATTGTTCATCTTTACCAATGTGTGATATGCCTTCTTTGTGGTTGCTGGTTTGATCTTGTAACATGTGCCATTCCTCTAGAAATGAATCCCAACATTACATTTGCCTTCTTCACCACCAGGAGGTTAACTTTTAGGGTATGCTGCACGAGGACTCCCCAGTCACTTTGCACCTCCGAATTTTAAATTGTACCAACCCCACTCCTCCACACTCTCAGTCTTGGTGGAGGTTTCCAGCCCGCAACATTGATAATTTATTCTTGCTCCCACTGAGGCTGCTCGGTCTGTTAAATTCCTTCTTACTCCAGCTTCCAGCATCTGCATGTCCCCTGTGTCTCCGTGAGACATTCAAGAGACGTGTAGTTGATAGGTGTGGTGATACACCACTAGCCGACTGCAGGGGGCAACCTGTGTACCTGCAGGAAGAGCACTGGAGGAACAAGGCAATACCTGGCCAGCTGTCAATCAGCCGACCGGAATGGACCAAGCCCCACCCGGCCGGCTGCCAATCACCCTCCGGGATATAAGCTACATCCGGCCCCTCGAGGTTAGTCTCAGAGCCAGCACAGCCATTCTCACAGCCAGCTCTGTGGAAGTTTATGTGGAATAAAGCCTGTTGAACCGACCTTATGTTTTGTGTCTGCTTTTCTGTCGATAGCACATCACAATAGGTTAAAGAAAAAACACACTGAAATGCCGGAGGAACTCAGCAGCATCTGTAGGAGGTAAAGATATATCACTGACATTTTGGGCCTGAGGACTTCTTTGAGGAATAAGCAAAGAACAGGAAGGCATCAGAATAAAGACAAGGATGAGTCCAGACCAACAAAAAAAGGTCTTAATTGGATATGATAAAAGGAGAGGTGAGATTTGACTTTGGCTCTGTGAAAGGAGACAGAGGGCAAAAAGGAAGAGAGAGAGAGAGAGAGAGAGAGAGAGAGAGAGAAAGGGATCTGGGGGTAGGTGACAGGGGAGGAAGGAGAGGAGTTAAGAGAAGCCAGAGAAGTCAATGTTAATGCCAACTGGTTGAAGGGACTGGACTCCCCCAGCTAGCCTTGCCTTTATATCTTTACCTCCAATTGACACTGGGAGACTAGCTGAGTTCATTCAACATTTCTGTGTGTTTTTACTACAATCACAGTATCTGTAGACTTTTGTGTTTCACTCAGTTATCCAGCCAATATAAATAGTCCTAAGTACATGGATCCTGGTTCTCTTCTCTCCCTCTCTTCAGCTTTACAGGGTACCATATTGTCATTGGTCTGTGCAGCAGGAACTGGTCCTCCTCCCATCTGGCTCATGGCCTTGTGGATTTTGAAGTGACAAGTCTAAAGTATTTTCTCCCACACTTCAAGGACAGACTTGATGATGTTTGAAGGAGCATAAAAATGTGCAGGGTACAGGTGAGACCACACCTGGAGTTCTGCTGAAGTCCCTGTCTCCCTGTCTGCACCAAATCATTTATTTTTTCCTAGTCCCACTGACCTCCACCTAGTCCATAGACCTCCGTACCTCTCCCATCCATGTACCTGTCCAAATTCTTCTTAAATATTAAAACTGAGCCTGCATTCACCACTTCAGGCGATAGCTGGTTCCACCCTCCCACTACTCTCTGGATGAAGACGTCCCCCCCCCCCCTCAAGATTCGGGGGAGTAGATTCGGTATGAAGAGGAACTGCTTTTCCCGAAGACAAGTGAATCTCTGGAATTCTTTGCCCAAGTGTGGCACAGTTGGTATAGCGGTTAGCACAACGCCTCTCCAGCGCCAGCGATCGGGACTGGGGTTCGTATCTCGTGGTCTGTTACCATACTGTAACTCTCAATAAAATTTTTTAAAAAGCACCAGAGATTGCCTCATGAAATATAGTTGAGACAGTGGATAGATTTGTTGCTTCTTTGGGAATGAAGGGCAATGGGGAAAAGGCATGTGGGTGGAGTTGATTCAAAGGCCTTTGACCTTTGAATCTTATTGGATTGCCATCTTATTGGATGGCAGAGCAGGCTCGAGGGGCTAGATGACTACCTTTTGCTCCCACTTCCTTATTTTCTGCTGAGCCAGAGAAATGCTGCCTTATCTCTCAACGAGAGACTCCCAAAGGCAAGCAGTGGATACCTTTACGCAGCACTGAAATTCATCACCCTGAAATCCAGCAAAATAAAATATTTAGATCCTCTTTCTTTAACGTTGATGATTACATGTGGACATAGAGAAGAGGGTTTTAGTTTCTATCTTGGAGTCCTTCTCCTTTGAATGCCACTGCATAATGATATGATCTTAATGCAAGGCAAACACTATTCCAAATTTTTAAAAGGAAATGAGCTCCTCTTTTTCCTCACAGCATGCAGACAGCTGAAAAATGACACAATGTGATGGCTTACTTTTAAGAAAAAAATCTGAATCTGTGCTGCTTCTCTCTGGGTAAAACACTTCACTTCTTGGAAAGCACCCTGCAGAGTAAGTATTCTTCCATTTCAGCCTACATTTTAATGTGGAGCTAGTTTAATTAAAAAGCAAAGTGAACTGCCTTGGTGTTGTTCTTCCCCTGTGGTGACAATGACTTTCTCATTTCCCTAATGTCCAAATATACCTCCTTCACGTCCTCATTTCACCGATGCCACAAGTCATTTTATTATGCTCAGGGCAAATTCTTTCTTTCCACAGCTTCAAAGCCTTCCATTGAAGAATTTTCACTTTCCCTGACACCCTCGAACATCCCAAAGTGGTGTCACCTGTTTCCACGATGGCTTCATCTTCTTTCCAACGGGTTGAGGCTATGCAGTGCGACTTAACACTATGCAGGTCTTTAAAGTTTACATTTTATTTACAACAGTTCTGGCTATCGAAACCTGCGCTGCCCTAATTACACCCAATTAACCTACAGCCTGGTACATTCTTGGAGGATGGGAGGAAACTGGAGGAAATCCACGCAGGTCATGGGGAGAATGTACAAACTCCTTCTGGGAAGCACCGGAGTTGATCCCAGGTCACTGCTGCTGTAATAGCATTGCGCTAACCACACCGCCCTTTGCCCGAGAGCCTAGAACAATGAGGGTATAGCTATTAGGAACAAAATGAACAACACAGTCTCCATTCTCTGAAAATTCACAGAGAGATACTTCACAGAAGTAGATCTGAATCCATCAGGCAGGCTTTTGCATATTAATTCTTTCCCAACCAAGTACATCCTAGGATATTGCGGGAACATCAGGGAAGGCGACAGAAATATTGGCATTATTAGCAGTTTGGGTGATGTGTCAGTCGACTGGAGAATGCCTAATGTTTCTCTTTATAAAAGACTTCATGGACAAGTCAGTCCAATGAAGAATTTTGGCTTGAAATGCTGATCATTCTTTTTCTCCCTCAGATGTTGCTCAACCTGCTGACTTCCTCCAGCAGACTGAGTTTGGCCACTGATTAAACACGTTTCTTCTGGCTTTCCTACTGGATTTCATAGAACCATGCAATTTGTAAAGCCCGGGGGCCATTTGAACCATCTGGTCAATGCTCACTCCTTGAGAAGAAATCTCCTCAGTCCCACCCACCCTTGTCTTTCCCCACATATCCCACTCATCTTTTGCTACTTTTATGATTAAGCTTCACACATATTTGCAAGTTCCAGTTTAAGTGTGGAGTGAAGGAGAAGACTAAGCTTGGGAGTGTGATATTGGAAGAGTAATGTCTTCACTTCACCGATGCCACAAGTCACTTTACTGTGCTCAGGTCTAATCAAAGTCTTCCCTTCTAGAGTCTTCACTTTCTCTGACACCCTCTTACATGCCAAAGTAGTATCACCTGTTCCCACTCACTCTGTATCGAGTGGAAACAGCTTGAAAACGTGCAGAAAAGATTCACGTCCATGTTACTGGGGCTGTTCAGGCTAATAAGTTATAAGAAGAGGATGTACAGGCTGGGAATGATTTCCTGGAACATAGGAGACCTCATAGAGGTTTATCTAAAATCACGAGGGGCATAGATAATATGAATTATTTTGCCAAGGTGTGGGAGTCTAAAAGTAGAGGGCATAGTTTATAGATGAGGAGGGGAAAGATTTAACGGGACCTAAGGGGAATTTTGTTCACACAAAAGCTGGTAGGTGTATGGAACGAACTTCCAGAGGCAGGTACGATTACAACATTTAAAAGATTTTCAGATAGAAAAGTTTAAGAGGGATATGGGCTGAAGACAGGCAAATGGGTAAACCTTGGTAGACAACTTGGTCAGCATATATAGGTTAGGCAGAAGGGTTGTAATGGCACTGATTTACCACAACTTACAAACAAATAAAGAACACACTCACTCATTTCTTTCATGAAGATCACTTTCTTTTTTGTTATTCACTAGACTTAACTCCCCAAACACCACCCCACTAAACTCCTCACTGCCACACGAGTGATGCCAATGCTCTCAATCTCCTGCATCGGAGATTCATCACCCACATACTGATGCTTAACACACCAGTGCCATGCGCACTATTATCCCCACATATTGCATCGCTGATGTCATCAGCGGGAGGCCGGTACCGCTCCCGACGAAGAAAAGTATGCGACCGTGACAGGTCTTATATAGTTTTACATGTATTTGTTTATATCTTTATTTTGGATTGCTATGTACATACAGTATGGAATTTGTGTGTGTGTTGTACTGTGCATCTGTATGTGTGCACTGTGGTTTCGTTGGGTTGGATAAGTATATGTACAATCAAATGACAATAAACTTGAACTCGAACTTAAACAGAAAATCTGCAGATGCTGGGGTTGAGTGGAATGGAGAAATGCGAGCCAAAAATTCCAGATTCCTGATGAAGGGCTCAGGTCCAAAACTTTGATTGTCTTTTACTTCCGTGTCCTTAGGGCTCTCAAAAGCCGCTGCACAGGCTGACAAGAAGGCATATGGCCTTCATTAAGTGTGATTGAGTTCAAGAGCCGTGAGGTAATATTACAGCGAAATAAGACCTTGGACAGACCCCACTTGGAGTATTGTGTTCTGTTCTGGTCACCTCATTGCAGGAAAGATATGGATAATACAGAGAGGGTGCACAGGGGATTTACAAGGATATTGCCTGGATTTGAGAGGATGCCTTTTGAGGATAGATGGAGGATGAAGAGTGACCTGATAGAGGAGTACAAGATGATGAGATTCTTCGATTAGGTGGATGGTCAGAGGCTTTTCCCCAGGAATGAAAAGGTTAACACCAGGAAACATAGTTTTAAGGTGTTTTGGAGTAATTACAGGGGGATGTAAGAGTCACATGGAGAGTGCAGGTGCACAGAATGTACTGCCAGTGGAGGAGGTACGATAGGATCTTTTGAGAGACTATTAGGTTCCTGGAACAGAGAAAAATGAAGGGTTGTAGTCGGGGAAATTCTAGGCAGTTAGTTGAGTAGGATATTAGGCTGGCACACCACTGTGGTCCAAAGGGCTTCTACTGTGCTGTAGATTCCTATGGATGCTGTGTGACCTGCTGAGTTTCTTCAACACTTTGTGCATTGCAGGCAGGTGGGTCGGTTTCTGGGCTGTGTAATGTTACGACTGGCTGAATCCTGTCAAGGTTCTGTTATTGGAAACCCCTCCAAGTTAGGGATTGTCTGAAAATTCCACATTTGGGTCAAGACTAACATCCAAGTCCCCAGAGAAAGTAAGAAAGGAGGAGGAATTAAAAAAAAAATCTGTATTTTCAAAGACGTACCACTTTTGTTTGCTTGAGATGTTTGCCAATAATTGTCAGAGCAAGACCATGAGCAGACCAACTGCTTTAGGAGATCACATATATGGGAAATAGCACATATAATGCCACACTCTTATTGTTGAGAGTTCTTGCAATGAGATTATTTTTTAAAAAAAAGTAAACGACCAAAGGCAGAAAGCTGATTAGTATAATGCTCTTTTCAACTCTGCATTAAGCTGTCAGGAGAATAATTTTAAAGACTTGTGAGGTCTGTGAAGTTGTTAAACCAATTGGAGTTAAAGTTACAATTAAAGTGCTGAAGGAAATGATTTCTTTTCAGCTTTGAGGATATTTCATTCCCAGTGGAAAAGCTTTAATTCAGAGGCAAGATATTCATTTATCTCAACTTTGGTGCTTCATGGTGGTTCTTTATGAAGCATTCTTCTGAAAAATGTCCCAGGGCCTCCAGGATGGCAGCTTTCCTCTCCAGTTTTGGGACCTGCAGACTCTGCCATGACTGCGACAGGAGGTGTTTTAAAAGGGAGATTGTGAGGTGGTGCAGCCTTTGCACCATTTACACTGGGGTTTCACGCACTCCTGATCTGTGCACCAGAGGATCTCAGTCATCATAAATGTTCCTTCTCCATCACGAGCAGTGATGGGCCAGAGATCCCCAGATGATCCACCACATCCAACACAGTGTTAATATGGTGGCAATTCCTGAGTGTCAATATCTCTGAAGATCTATCCTGGGGCCATCAATTCAATGCAATCATGAAGAAGGCTCGCCAGTCACTATATTTTGTTAGGAGTTTGGGAGATTTGGCATGTCATGGAAGACTCTTTCAAATTTCTACAGCTGTACTGTGGAGAGCATTCTGACTGGTTGTATCACTGGAGGTGTCAATCCACAGGACAAGAACAGCTATGAACTCGGCCAGTCCCATCTTGGGCATTAGTCCTCATTCCAGTAAGGACATCAAGAGGTGGTGTCTCATGAAAATAGAGGCTCTGTCATCAAAGACCCTCACCACCCGGGCCATGCCTTTTTCTCATGGCTACCATCAGGATGGAGGTACAAGGGTCTGAAGATTAACATCCTGTGGCACAAAGACAGCTTCTTCCCCTCTGCAATCAGATCTCTGAATGGACAATGAACCACTGACATTATGTCACTTTTTCTCTTCTTTTGAACAAATTAATTAATTTTAAAAAATACAATTAATTTTTGCACCTGCAATACACAATACTGATGGTGCAAAACAACACATTTCATGGCATAGGACAATAGATTCTGATTCTGAAGAAGGCAGCCTGCGTGCTCAGGTCAGGAATATATGAGTTGGGAAACATCGCACTCTGGAGTACTGAGCACAATTCAGGTGGCAACACAGAAGGAAGGATGCAGTTGTGTCAGGTAGAGCACAGAGGAAATTCACCAGGATATTGCCTGAATTGGAAAGGTTCAGTTATAGGAATAAAGTTTGCAGACACTGGGATCACATATAAAACACAAATGTACTGGAGAAACTCAGCAGGTCACGCTGCATCTATCGAAATTAAAGGGTAACCCTTTACATTGGTTACCCTTTACTTCTTGTAGATGCTTTAATTATGGGGAGACTCGTCTGGTTTTCTGTCTTGTGAAGGAGGCCTAGAGAAGGACATTCGATTATAAGAAATATTTGGGTGAAATATTCCAGCAACTGTAGTGGGATTCCTCTTCCACCACATCTTTCCCTCCCCATCTTTTCCCACCTTCCGAGGTGATCGCTCCCTCTGTGGCTGCCTGGTTCAACCACCCCTCCCTCACCCCTGGCACTTTCCCCTGCAACATTGGGAGGTGGGACACTTGCTCTCACCCTTCTTGCCTCACCCCCATCCATGGACCTAAACAGCTCATCATAATAAGGCGAAAATCTACCTGCTGCTCCCCTAACCTCATCGAATGAATTGGGTGGCCTCTATTGTGTCGCAAGACCAGTCTTGGTCAGCTCAATGAGGGTCCTATGCACATCTCCACCTGTCCCAAAACCCCGTGAGCCACTGCACATTTAAGTTAAAGACTTCTTTTCATGTAACATAAATATAATTTTTTAAATTTTTTTGGTAGGAGAGAAGTAAGGAAGAAATCAAAACCTGACTGCTTCACAGCAAAGGAGGCTTATACAAGTCCTAAAGGGGGCCATAGCCAAAAAAAACATTGAGAATCGGTGGTCTAAGTGACCAATCTGGCTGTAATATCCATACTATGCACACCATTTCAACTTACTTTTCCCTTTCCACTCTTATCTGTCCATCTATGACATTCTGTGCTGTGAGTTGAAGTCCAATGCTCACCTGAGGAATAACACTTCATGTTCCATCTGGGTCATCTACAACAGTGGTTCTCAATCTTTTTCTTTCCACTCACATACCACTTTAAGTATTCCCTATACCATAGGGGCTCTGTGATTAGTAAGGGAAAGAAAAAGTTCGAAAACCACTAGTTTTATTCGTACCTCATTGACTCGTTATGTGCACAGTTTCATAACTCTAAAGGAAATGGGCCAATGACAATTTTTCTCAAGCAAGATATTTCAGTAACAATTGGGTCCAGAGCACTAATTCTCAACCTTCCCTTCCCACTAACATCCCACCTCAAGCAATCCCTTACTAATCACAGAGCACCGATGGCATAGCGATTAATTAAAGTGGGATGTGAGTGGAAAGAACCTAATCAAAGTTCAAAGTTTAGATTTATTGACAAGTTACAGACATGACAACACAGAAAACTCTGAGGTTCTTCTTCCTGTGGGCTAGGCAGAATTTCTACTTATTGATAGTGCAAACAGCACTTAAGGGAAAGATATGTATACAAAAGAACCATTTTTTTGTCTCGTCTCACTGACCTGCACCTGGACCATATCCCTCCCTACCCCTCCCATCTATGTACCGTCCAAATTTTCTTAAATGTCAAAATTGAGCCTGCATTCACCACTTTAGCTGGTAGCTCGATCCACACTCTCACCGCCCTCTGTGTGAAGTAGTTCCCCCTAATGTTCCCATTGTACATCTTCCACTTGCCCTTCATCACCCCTCTTCAGCCCCTATTCCACCTCCTCTCCCCTTCCCTCTGTCTTCCCTCTCCATTCTCGGGCCTGATACCATGTCTAGACCCAAAATGTCAACAGTTCCTGCTCCGTCCTCCCAAAGAATTTGCTCAATCCACCAGCAGTTTGGTTTTTGCTCACTGATCAGCTTCTTGCTTGTACAAAAGCATCCAGCAGTTGCACTACTTTTGATTGTTTTCAAGGCAAGCCTCACTCCTCCATGTTTTGGACAAAGTATTAACTTTTGCTCCTGCAATTATTCAGGAGGCACAGAAGGAATTGCAAAGCAGATTTATTTAAGTCTGCAGTTTTTCAGTAGGTGACTGCTAATTAATGCAGATGTTCCAACAGAACTAAGCCAAGTTCGGCCGTGTGCAGTCACACCAAACTGCAACATTTGTTAGGTTTGGCTTGTGTTAATTTTTTTTTCAATTTTTTAATTTTCACATCATAAATCACATTAACCATGATACACACTTTTTCATTTTCACACATAAACAGTGCCATTTTCTCCCCCCCCCTCCTCCCATCCCACCCTCCCTACCTCCCCCCTCCCGTCCATTTAAGGTACAAAATCTAGGATACATTAAACCAGTCAGACAATGTTGTCATTCAATAAAAATACACCAGAAATTCCACTGAGTCCCTTCTTTTCATTTCCTTCTCCTTCCGTTAACTTAGGTAGTGATTGTCCCCGGTAGGTTTTCGCTATTGTGTTTCATGTAAGGCTCCCATATTTGTTCGAATATTTCAATATTATTTCTTAAACTATATGTTATTTTTTCTAATGGAATACATTTATTCATTTCTATATACCATTGTTGTATTTTCAAATTATCTTCCAATTTCCAGGTTGACATAATACATTTTTTTGCTACGGCTAGAGCTATCTTAACAAATATTTTTTGTGCATCCTCCAAATCAATTCCAAATTCTTTGTTTTTTATGTTACTTAGGAGGAAGATCTCAGGATTCTTTGGTATATTGTTTTCTGTTATTTTATTTAATATCTGATTTAGATCTTCCCAAAATTTTTCTACTTTCTCACATGTCCAGATTGCATGAATTGTTGTTCCCATTTCTTTTTTACATCGAAAACATCTATCAGATACTGTTGGGTCCCATTTATTTAACTTTTGAGGTGTAATGTATAGCCTGTGTATCCAGTTATATTGTATCATACGTAACCTCGTATTTATTGTATTTCTCATCATTCCAGAGCATAACTTCTCCCATGTTTCCTTTTTTATCTTTATATTTAAATCTTGTTCCCATTCTTGTTTAGTTTTACCATTTGTTTCCTCATTCTCCTTTTCTTGCAGTTTAATATACATATTTGTTATAAATCTTTTGATTATCATTGTATCTGTAATCACATATTCAAAGTTACTTCCCTCTGGCAAACTCAAACTGCTTCCTAATTTGTCCTTCAAGTAGGATCTCAATTGGTAATATGCCAGCGCTGTATCTTGAGTTATATTGTATTTATCTTTCATTTGTTCAAAGGATAATAATCTATTTCCTGAAAAACAATTTTCTATTCTTTTAATCCCTTTTTTCTCCCATTCTCTAAAGGAAAGGTTATCTATTGTAAAAGGGAGTAACTTGTTTTGCGTCAATATTAGTTTTGGTAATTGATAATTTGTTTTATTTCTTTCTACATGAATCTTCTTCCAAATATTGAGTAGATGATGTAATACTGGAGAACTTCTATGTTGTACCAATTTTTCATCCCATTTATATAATATGTGTTCAGGTATCTTTTTCCCTATTTTATCTAATTCTAATCTGGTCCAATCTGGCTTTTCCCTTGTTTGATAAAAATCTGATAGGTATCTTAATTGTGCGGCTCTATAATAATTTTTAAAGTTTGGCAGTTGTAATCCTCCTTGTTTATACCATTCTGTTAATTTATCTCTTGCTATCCTCGGTTTCCCCCCCTTTCCATAAAAATTTTCTTATTATTTTCTTTAACTCCTTGAAGAATTTCTCTGTCAGTTGTATTGGCAATGCCTGAATTAGGTATAATATCCTTGGAAAAATGTTCATTTTAATACAGTTTATCCTTCCTATTAGTGTTAGTGGTAAATCTTTCCAATGCTCTAAATCGTCCTGTAATTTTTTCATTAGTGGATAATAATTGAGTTTATATAGTTGGCCGAGATTTTTATTTATTTGTAGACCTAGGTATCTTATTGCTTGCATTTGCCATCTAAATGGTGATTCCTTCTTAAATTTTGAGAAATCCGCATTATTCATAGGCATTGCTTCACTTTTATTTACGTTGATCTTGTAATCCGACACTTCTCCATATTCCTTCAATTTCTTATATAATTCTTTTATTGATAGTTCTGGTTCTGTTAAGTATACTATAACATCATCCGCAAATAAACTGATTTTATATTCCTTGTCTTTTATTTTTATCCCATTTATATTATTTTCTGTTCTTATCAATTCTGCTAGTGGTTCTATAGCTAACGCAAACAATAAAGGTGATAGTGTGCATCCCTGCCGTGTTGACCTGCTTAAGTTAAATTGCTTTGATACATGTCCATTTACTGTCACTTTCGCTAATGGTCCCTTATATAATGCTTTAATCCAATTAATATACTTCTCCGGTAAACTGAATTTTTGCAATACTTTGAACAAATAATTCCATTCTACTCTGTCAAAGGCCTTCTCTGCGTCTAAAGCAACTGCTACTGTTGGCACTTTATTCCCTTCTACTGCATGAATTAAGTTAATAAATTTACAAATATTGTCTGTTGTGCATCTTTTTTTGATAAATACAGTTTGGTCTAGATTTACCATTTTCGGTACATACTCTGCTAATCTGTTTGCTAATAGTTTAGCTATTATCTTATAATCTGTGTTAATTAACGATATTGGTCTATATGACGCTGGTGTGAGTGGATCTTTCCCTTGCTTTAGTATTACTGTAATTATTGCTGTTTTACATGAATCTGGTAAGCTTTGTGTTTTATCAATCTGGTTGATTACTTCCAGGAGGGGCGGAATTAATAAGTCTTTAAATGTTTTATAGAATTCTATTGGGAATCCATCCTCTCCTGGTGTCTTATTATTTGGTAATTTTTTTTATTATCTCTTGTATTTCTACTATTCCAAATGGCTCTGTTAATTTATTTTGTTCCTCTATTTGTAGTTTTGGTAGTTCAATTTTAGTTAGAAATTCATCTATTTTCCCTTCTTTCCCTTCGTTTTTAGTTCGGTATAATTGTTCATAGAATTCTCTAAAGTTTTCCTTAATTTCTTTTGGATTATATGTAATTTGTTTGTCTTTTTTCCTTGATGCCAATACCATTTTCATAGCTTGTTCTGTCTTAAGCTGCCATGCTAGGATTTTGTGCGTTTTTTCACCTAGTTCATAATATTTCTGTTTTGTCTTCATTATATTCTTCTCCACCTTATATGTTTGTAGTGTTTCGTATTTTATTTTTTTATCCGCCAATTCTCTTCTTTTAGTTGTATCTTCCTTCATTGCTAATTCTTTTTCTATATTTACTATTTCCCTTTCCAACTGCTCTGTTTCCTGATTATAGTCCTTCTTCATCTTGGTTACATAACTTATTATTTGCCCTCTAATGAATGCTTTCATTGCATCCCATAGTATAAACTTATCTTTCACTGATTTCGTATTTATTTCAAAATACATTTTAATTTGTCTTTCAATAAATTCTCTAAAATCCTGCCTTTTAAGTAACATGGGGTTTAATCTCCATCTATACATTCTTGGAGGGATGTCCTCTAACTTTACTGTCAATATTAAGGGTGAATGGTCCGATAGTATTCTAGCTTTATATTCTGTTTTTCTTACTCTATCTTGCATACGAGCTGATAACAAAAATAGGACTATTCTTGAGTATGTTTTATGTCTCGCCGAGTAATATGAATATTCCTTTTCCTTTGTGTGTTGTTTCCTCCATATATCCAAAAGTTGCATTTCTTCAATCGATTTAATTATAAATTTGGTTACTTTGTTCTTTCTGTTAATTTTTTTCCCAGTTTTGTCCATATTTGAATCCAAATTCAGGTTGAAATCCCCTCCTATTAATATGTTCCCTTGCGTATCTGCAATCTTCAAAAAGATATCTTGCATAAACTTTTGATCTTCTTCATTAGGTGAATATACATTGAGTAGATTCCAAAACTCCGAATATATCTGACATTTTATCATTACATATCTCCCTGCTGGATCTATTATTTCCTCTTCTATTTTAAATGGCACATTTTTACTAATTAATATAGCTACTCCTCTTGCTTTTGAATTATACGATGCTGCTGTTACGTGTCCTACCCATTCTCTCTTTAATTTCTTGTGTTCCAATTCAGTTAAATGTGTTTCTTGCATAAATGCTATATCAATTTTTTTTTCAGTAAATTTAGCAGTTTCTTCCTTTTAATTTGGTTATGTATTCCATTAATATTTAAAGTCATATAGTTCAATGTAGCCATTTTATACTTTGTTTATCTTCCCTTTCCGTTTCTCCATCATTACCATTCCTTCTTATCCATTTCTGTTTTCTTGTTTTGAACCCTTTATAAGACAACATTCCTAAAACATCAAACATTTTCCTTATTCTCCTATTTAAAATTTCTTTAGCCCCAATCTCCACTTCCCCTCCTGAGTTGTCCTTTATCCCTTGTCGGACAACCACATCTCCCCTCTCCATTTGGATTTGCGAATTCACTCGCAAGTGTCAGCTGATTTTGCAGTGACCGTAACTCCTCCCCACCCAGCCCCCCCCAGAAAAGATTTCACTTTTCATATGTAACAAAGGTCACTCTTTTAATTCCCTCCTTATTCCCTCTATTCCATTTCCTTCCCTTATTAATTCTTGTCTATACTCTCTATATTTTCCTCTAAATACGGATACATTCATGTATGCACACTATACATATACACACATATACCTCTTTACCCACATACATATAAATCGTGGTCATTTTTACTCTTATTACATGTCTTCATCTCTCTGCTTGTTTTGTAGTTGTTCTGCAAATTTCCATGCTTCCTCTGGATCCGAGAATAGTTTTTTTCCATAAGATCGTTTTCGCTGTATTGAACTCCTTCCTCTTCTTCAGGAGTTCAAAACTTATGTGTCTTTTTAGTTCGCAGTCTTTTGTACTCTCGTTACACGTCTTCATCTCTCAGTCTATTTTGTAATTGTTCTGCAAATTTTCGTGCTTCCTCTGGATCCGAGAATAGTCTGTTTTGCTGTACTGGAATAAATATTTTCAATACCGCTGGATGCTTTAGTATAAATTTATACCCTTTCTTCCATAAAATCGCCTTTGCTGTATTGAACTCCTTTCTCTTCTTCAGGAGTTCAAAACTTATATCTGGATAAATAAAGATTTTTCGCCCTTTGTACTCCAGTGGCTTGTTGTCCTCTCTTACTTTTTCCATTGTTTTCTCCAGTACCTTTTCTCTTGTAGTATATCTTAGGAATTTTACTAAAATAGATCTTGGCTTTTGTTGTGGTTGTGGTTTAAAGGCCAATGCTCTATGTGCCCTTTCTATTTCCATTTCTTGCTGTAGTTCCGGACATCCTAGGATCCTGGGGATCCAACCTTTTATAAACTCTCTCATATTCTTGCCTTCTTCATCTTCCTTAAGGCCCACTATCTTTATGTTATTTCTTCTGTTATAATTTTCCATTATATCTTTCTTCTGAGCTAACAGCTCTTGTGTCTCTTTAACTTTTTTATTAGATTCCTCTAATTTCTTTTTTAAGTCCTCTACCTCCATTTCTACTGCTGCTTCTCGTTCTTCCACCTTGTCCATTCTTTTTCCCATTTCTGATAAGGTCATATCTATTTTATTCATTTTCTCTTCTGTATTGTTTATTCTTCTTCTTAAATCATTAAATTCTTGCACTTGCCATTCTTTAAATGACTCCATGTATCCTTTAATAAGAGAAAGTATATCCTTTATCTTGCCTTTCCCTTCTTCTTCTATTTCACTGTACTCTTCCTCTTCCTCTTCTTCTTCCTCTGGGTTGGCCATCTGTTGTTTCTTTGTTGTCCTTTTCTTCTCTTCTTTCTTGTTTTCGTTGTCTTCTATGTTCTCCTCTTGCTGCAGGTGTTCTGCAGCTGTCATTGCCGGCTGTGGAGATCGACTCCCCAGCTGGTCACCCCTCCCATTAGTGTGTTTTTTTGCATGCGCATCGCGCATGCGCGAGGAGTCGCGCATGCACGGTTGCGCACTTTTACTCGGCTCAGCGAGCCATTTTTGTAGTCCACTTTCTACCGACCTGAGGGAGCGGGTTTCTCTCTCCACCGCGGGCCTCTTCGAATAGGTAAGGCATTCTCCTTCTTCTTCTGTTGTCTTTTCTTCCTCTCTTCTTACTGTTGGTTTCGATTTTTCTTTTTTCGTCGCCATCTTCTTTCCACCTTTATACTCACTTTACTTTAATTTTTATTTTTGTGCCTTTGTGTTTTGCTTTATTTTTTCCGACTTTTCTGGAGAGGGCTGGAGTTCACCGTCTGGCCACTACTCCATCACGTGACTCCTGCTTGTGTTAATTAATGAATTGTCATGATCTGCAATCTGTGGACAAAGAGACATGTATAAAAGTTGGAGTGGATCACTCCAACCTCCTTCCCTATTCAATGAATCCTGGCCGATACCTCTTGTACTTGCACTTTCTCATACTCCTTGATATTTTCTCATGTCTAGAAATCCGTCTAGTTCCTCTTTAGTGTAACTGCTCAGTTATTTTGATGTACAGGTATTCCCTGGCTTATGTCCGTAATTGGGACTGAAAGATCGGTCGTATCTCAAAATGAACGCAAGTCGGAATTTTGCCTGCATGCGTGGGGTACCGAAATTTTAAAGCAAACTTTTTAGTCAAATCTTTTCATCATTGTAGATTTGATGACTTCAAGTTTTCTGAATTTGGCGATCAACTTTGGCAAATCTTTCCACATTCTGGTCCATGCTTGCCTTATTGGTTGGCGAGAGTTAAGTGCCCTAACAATATTGAATTCACGCATGTGCCAACTAAACTCCCATACGTGAACCCACCACACGTGGCAACCGAATACTCGCGCATGCGCACAGGAATCAAGATGGCTGCGCCCAGCCTAATGACCACAGAATGCTGACTAACAAGGCAAGTACGTACATTTTGGCTCTTACATCCCTGAATCCCTGTTATAGTTTGTCAAATACAACATAAACTGAGTAATTTTTTTCATTTAAAAAAAAATTTGGTCGTATGCGCAGATGGACATAAGTAGCCTAGGTCGCAAATTGGGGAGTAGCTGTATTAATTATTGCCAAAGGCTGTAGTAGTTTCCGAAACAGAAAGGGGAAAATAGAAAGGGAAGAAATGAAAGGATGTTCCTTCAGTGTGAGTGAGTGGCCATGGAACATGCTACCTCCTCTGATGTAACTTCCTTCACCTCCACTCCCTTCAGTCACCAGATACAGCACAGGAGCATGCCCTTCTGTCATTCTCATCCATGTTGACCAAGCTGGCCACCAAAGTAAATCCCATTTGCCTGCATTTAGCCCATATCCCTCTAAATCTTTCCCATACAAGTACCCATCCAAATGACTTTTAAACATTGTACCCACCTCTACAACTGCCTTGCGCAGTTTATTCCACACCCTTTGTGTAGGAAAAGTTACCCCTCAGCTCCCTTTAAAGGGACAGGTACCCCTAACGTCTTCAACAAGTGCAACTTTTGAGATAACTGTTCCTTGGTGACCATTCACTACATCATTTCATCATTGCCCATCCTGATTTTATACACCTCTGTATAATCTCAGTCTCCTAAACTTCAGGGGAAAGAAGAGTCTCAGCCTAAAATATAACTCCAGACGCCAGTGCCAGTAACATCCTCGTGATTCTTTTCTGCACCTTTCCAACTTATCATTTATTCTCATCTTAGCCCCGTATTTTATCCAATTTATTTTCTTTAATTTTATTTATTTACAGCACGGTAGAAGCCGATTCTGACCATTTAAACTGGTGATGCTCAATTACACCCAAATTAACCCCGTATGTTTTGGAGCGCCAGGTGGAAACTCACACAGACATGGGGAGAACGTACAGAACTCTTTACAGACAGCACCAGATTTGAACCCGGGTTGCTGGGAATAGTGTGTGCTAACTACTGCGTTAATTGTGCCAGCCTTTTATTCTATCTGGCCCGTAGGAAAATAATCTCATGGTTGTATGTGATATCATGTATGCACTCCAACAATAACTTTGATACCGTGACTTTAGTTCCAGAAACACCCAGCAAGAGAAAATTTGTATCTATCCAAATGAGAATTTGATTGTTCCAAAGAAATCTCTCTGCATTTTTCCAAACTCATGCTTAATTAACTCAATCTCACATTTTACAAGTTATTTCATTACTAGGAACCAATCTGGTAAATCTTCTCTGTACTTTTTCTCTCAGCAAGTACATTTATTTCTTCAGTAAGGTGACCAAAATTGCATACTCGTCTCAACAATTGTTATGGTAAGGCACTTATTTCCAAACTGTTCACACTAGCCATCTGACTCTTTCATATTTACAAAACAATATCTTTTAAAAGATTTTTGTATATATGAATATTTGTCCTGCATATGCATTGTTTGTCTCTATTGTGTTACATCTGTTTGGGTGTCTGCACGTTTTGCACCCAGGATCAGAGAATACTGGTTCATTGAGTTGTACAATAAAACCCCTGGTATCTGGCACCTGTGGGGATTGATAGATTGATAGATGCCGGTTGTTTGAGATTGCATCCTGTGTGATCAGAAAAATAACTGCTGTGGGGGGGGGGTGCCAATTTTAAACGTTTTCATTTTTTACCTATTTATTTTTTTGCAGGTTGTTTGAGGCTGCCGGTTGATTGAATTCCAGATAATGTATTCTTTACAGATGATAATAAACATGATTTGACAAATCCTTTTTGCCAACGTATCGCTTGAGACATAAGTGACTGTAGAAGCCAGAATTTAGAGCAAAGAACAAACTGCAGGAGGAACCCAATGGGTAGAGGAATGTCTATGGAGGCCAAAGGATGGATGATATTTTGAATCAAGATCTGAGAGGGAGGTGTGAAATGAGACTGGAAAGGTGGAACTAAATGGGCGGGGGGGGGGGAATGATGGCAGTGGAGGCAAGGTGGGGAAGGGGGATAAGTTGAGACAGAGGAAGGTAGGGGATGAATGGAATCAGACAAGGGAGGGATGCAGGACAGATGGAACTATGAGTTAGGGAAGAAATTGGAAAGGTGATTCCTTACTATCAGTAGTAAAAAGAAACTGTAAACTGAGGAAACATCTGTTTTCACTGCTGAAATGCATTGTTCCTTGATGCAGAATCTTTTAAAGAATTTTGGAAGTGGGGCAGGGATGTGGAATATCATAAGGTGATAAGGAAGGGAAACTGCAATAAATCGGATCGGACAGATTTGGCTACAGAAGTGGTGCTTCAATCCTGACCTGCGGTTCTGTCCGTGTGGAGTCACCCTGTGACTGAGTGAGTTTCCTACAGTTCCACAGGTTGCCTGCACATTCCAAATATGCGTGGCTTGTAGGGTAAACCCATTTGCTTTCAACCTTTTTTCTTCCCCCCCACTCACACACCATCTTAAGTAATCCTTTACTATCCACAGAGAACCTATAGCATAGGATGCCCACAGGTGCTCTGTGGTTAGTAAGGGATGTGGTACGTGAGTGGAAAGAAAAATGTTGAGAACCACATTGGCCGATGGAAGTTGTACCTGATATTGAAGTGTGTGGTGGAATCAGATGGATCTGGAGAGTAAAATGGCTTAGAGAAGGATGAGTGTAAAAATGGGCACGATGGTTAGTACAGACTGGGTGGGCTGAAGCAACTGTTACTGGAGACCGCAGTCAAGGGACTTGCATTGGGCTGCAGACTGTAGGAGACTGGCTGAATGGGTACCAGCTATCAGAACCGGGATGCGAGAGGGTGCCAAGGGGCTGAAGAGTTCCTAATCGAATCGGAAGTTTGGATCTGGTGCTCGGGATGCCTGGACTCTGAGTGGCTGCGGGAGCGCTGGAGGTGAATGCACAGACACTTAGTGACTCTGGGGGTATCTCTCTTTTCCTTCTCTTTCTCTGACTGTAAGAGGCACCCTCAGGCAATTTCTGCCGATGGCGAATCTGTCTTCATGATAGAAGGCAAAAGGCAATTTTGTGTAATATGACATTGTTTTTAATTAGACGACAATAAATGGAATCTTTAATCTTGTTCCTGTGCTGTACCAATGATTATGGGATGGTTCTTTCAAAGAGACAACAGAGTCTATCATCCATAGACTCGTGGAATCATAGAGCTTTGCAGCTTGGAAACAGACCCTTTTGGTCCAACAACATTCTGCTTGTCCCATATGCCTGTGTTCGGCTCCAATCTCAATAAACCTTTCCTATCCATGTATCTGATTAAAATATCTTTTGAATGCTGCAACTGCCCCCACTTCTACCTCTTCCCCTCTCAACTCGTTCTATACACCCACCACCTCTCTATGAAGAAGGTGCCCCTCAGGTTGCTTTTAAATCTTTCCCCTCTTGGCTTCAATATATGACCTCTAGTTTTAAGTCCCCTTACTCTGGGAAAAGTACTCGACCGTTTACTTCATCTAGACCCCTCATGATTTCACCAATCTCCACGAGACTCTGCTCTGCTTACCACAGTCTGGAGAGAAAATTCCCAATCTATCCAGCCTCTCCTTATGACCTGCCAGTCCTGGTAACATTCTTGTGAATCTTTTCTGCACCCTTCCCAGATTAATGACATCTGACCAACCACTAGGTGACCAAAATTGCCCACAATTCTTCGAGTCCATTTTCACCAACACCTTCCACAGTTTTAACATGCTCCTGCACTTGATGTCCTAAGTGTGGAAAGCAAGTGCCCCAAACACATTCTTTACCACTATCTCTACCTGTGACACCATTCTGATAGAACTATGGAACCATATCCCGAAGTCTCTCAGTCCTACAGCACTCTCCAGAGCCCTTAATAATTCCTTCAGAACAGACATAAATTGGGCTGGCTAAACAAGGGAGTTGTAGATTGGGCAAAGCATCTGAAAGTCACTTTAACATTGCAAGCACATCTTACATAAATGGAGCCTGTTCCATTTATAAAGTCTGCCATCTATAAAATGAGTCACTGGCCTTTTTCGCTGGATTTAATTGGGCGAGCAACAGCTGGAAGTTAGAATGGCATTTAGTTGCTTTGTACCATTCCAGTGACCCTGAAATAATGAGATTATCAAGATTGCCGATTCATAATTACAGTGACATCAGAGCAGACTGAATCAGGCTGTGTGGGAAGGAGATACCAGCTGCCACTGTCCAAGACTACAAGGAATTGCAGAGAGTTGTGAATGCAGCTCAGGCCATCGCTTGAATCAATGCCCCCTCCATCAACTCCATCTGCACTTTGTGGTGTCTCAAGACATAGAAAAAGGCCCATCCCTCCCTGGTCACGTTATCTTCAACCCCCATGCCCACACCCTCCCCATCACCCCATCAAGCAGAAGATACATGGAGGAGTCACGTGATGGCCGGTAGGGAAACTCCAGCCCTCTCCAGAAAAGTAAAAAAAAGATAGAGAAAAACAAAGGCACAAACATAGAAACCATAACAAAGTGAAAGTGAAAGTGTGGAGAAAATGGCAGCGAAGAAAGAAAAACCAAAGACAATGGGAAGAAAAGAAGAAGGAAAGATGTCGGAGGAGGAAGGGGAAGGCCTTACCGGTACGAGGAGGCCCACCGTGGAGAGAGAAGCCCACTCCCTGAGGTCAATGGAAAACTCGAACTCGGGACTACAAAAATGGCTCACGAAGCTAAACAAAAGTGCGCGATGCACAAGACAAAAATAACACTGACGGGAGGGGGGAACCAGCTGAGGAGTAAATCTCCACAGCTGAAACAGACAACTACAACACAACAGCAAGACTCTCAAGAGGAAAACATAGAAAATAACGAGAACAAGAAGGAAGAGAATAAAAATAGGAAATCAGAGAAACAACAGATGACCAACCCAGAGGAAGACGACCAACACCAAGACACTTCTAATACAAATAATAAAAACAAAAATACCCAACAAAATAAAATAAACAACCCAACAAGAAAACCAGAAGAGACAGAGGTAAAGGACACAGGTCCTGGAGTTGGACTCAGAAGAAGAGGAGGAAGAACATAGAGAAATGGAAGATGAAGAGAAGGGCAAGTAAATGGATATATTTTTTTTTAAAGAATATATGGAAACAGTAAAAGAATGGCAGTCACAAGAATTCAGTGAAATAAAAAGAAGAATAAAAAGTACAGAAGAAAAAGTGAATAGATTAGAGATGATCATGACAGATATAGGAAAAAGAGTAGACAAGGTGGAAGAACGAGAAACAGCCATAGAAATGAAAGTAGATGACTTAAAAAAGAAATTAGAAGAATCTGATAAAAAAGTTAAAGAGACACAGGAGCTGTTAGCTCAGAAGATAGATATAATGGAAAATTATAATAGAAGAAACAATATAAAGATAGTGGGCCTTAAGGAAGATGAAGAAGGCAAAAATATGAAAGAATTTATAAAAGCAGAAGATACATTAGCTTGAAGACATGAACTGCCAGATTCAAAGACAAAGTTTAGAACATGCCCCCACATCTCCTCACTCACCACTATTAGGGGCCCCAAAAGGTCTTTCCAAGTGAAGTAGCACTTCACATAAATCTGCAAGGGTCGTCTACTGCATCCGGTGTTCCCATTGTTGTCTCCTCTACGTCAGAAAGACTGGTCGCAGACTGGTAGATTGCTTTGTTGAGCACTTTGGCTCTGTCCGTCGCAATAGCATGGATCTCCCAGTGGTCATCCATTTTAATTCCCATTCTTATTCACTTGGTGACATGTCTGTTCATGGTCTCATGCCATGCCAGATTGAGACCACCCGCAACCTGGAGGAATAACACCTCATCTTTCGTCTGGGCACCCTCCAATTGGATGGCATTAACATTGACTTCTATGGGTTTCGTTAAACCAAGCACACCCCCCACCTCAGTTGTTCTCCTGTCCCCTTTTCCCTGTTCCCTTTCCCTCTGCCTCCTTTCACACAGACAAAACCAATTCTAACCTTTCACCTTATCATATCCAATTAACACCTTATGTTGGTCTGGAATTCTTTGCCAGACAGCATTGCTTCTCATCTAAGATTTCCTATTCTTTGATTATTCCTTGAAGGAGGGCTTCGGCCCAAAACATCAACAGTATATATCCTATGGACGCTACAAGATGAACTGAGTTCCTCCAGACATTTTAATGCATTTTTACTATAATCACAGTGTCTGCAGACTTTCGTGCTTCACTTAGAACATACGACAGCACAGGACAGGCCCTTTGGCCCACGATGTTGTAATGACCAATGTAAACCATCAATCTAACCTTTTCCAATCTCACCCCAATAACCCTCCATTTATCTTACATCCATGTGCCTAAGAATCTTTTAAATGCCCCTATAGTACCAGCCCCCACCACCACCCCCAGCAGTGTATTCCAGACACCCACCAGCCTCTGTGTAAAAAATGTACCTCTGTGGTCTCCTTGAAACTTCAATGAATGTCCTCTGTTATTGGCTCTTGTCACTCTGGGAGAAAAAGGTGCAGATATCCTCCTCATCTATGCCTATCTTATATACTTAAATTAAGTCACTGTCCATCTTTCCAAAGAGAAAGCCTCAGGTTGCTCAACCTCTCCCCATAAGACGTACTCTCCAATCCAGTTAGCATCAGAATCTTTGTGCAATCTCTCTAAAGCTTCCACATTCTCCCAGTAATGAGGTAATAAGAATTGAACACAATACTCTTAAGTGTGGTCTCAGCAGAGTTTTACAGAGCTGCTGTAGCACCTTGTGGTTCTTGAACTCAATTACATGGCTAATGAAGAGTAGATCACATATGGCTTCTTCACCACCTTATCAACTTGTATGGCAACACTGATGCATCTATGGACTTGGATCCCAAAATCCCTCTGTTCCTCCACACTGCTATAAACCACTCTGCTTTCAAACTACATCACTTCAGACTTTTATGAGATTTAGTTGCACTTCTCCACCCAACTCTGCATCCAAGTTGTCACCTTTATTTATCGATACCGTGCTCACATGTTAAAGCTGTGATAACGTTTCTCCAGGACCGTGGAACATATTTATATAAATATGTTAGAATAAAAGTTCAAAATATTTATCATATTAGGACTTACACATTAGCAGTCCACGGTACCCTATCCTTAAATGTTCTGGGAGTTCAGAAATCTCATGGCTTGGGGGAAAAAGCTCTTGCCCAATCTGGACATAAGGGCCCGAGTGCTGCAGTACCTCCTACCAATTGGCAGAAGGGGGAACAGTTTATATGGGGGGTGGGTGGAGTCCTTCACAATGTTTATTGCCTTTTGCCTGCATTGAGTGTTGTAGATGTCCTTCGTGGTAGGAAGAGAGCCGCCAGTGATCTTTTCCACTAACTTTGCCATCCTTTGCAGCGTCTTGCGGTCCGAGGTGGTACAGGTTTCAAACCAGGCGGTGATACAGTTCCACAGGATGCTCTCGATACATCCTCTGTAGAATGTAATGAGGATGGAGGGTTGGAGATGAACTTTCCTCCGCCTTCGCAGGAAATAGAGGCGCTGTTGGGCTTTCTTGGTTATGGAGCTGGTGCTAAGGGACCAGGTGAGATTCTCCACCAAGTGCACTCCAAGGAACTTGATAATCTTGACGACCTCAATGGTGGAGCCGTCAATGGTCAGCGGTGCAGGATCCCCCCAGGCCCTCTTGAAGTCGACAACCATCTCTTGTTTTTTTTTAATGTTCAGATACAGGTTGCTGGCTGTGCACCAGTCCATTAGCAACACCACCTCATCTCTGTCTATATCCTCTTGTAACCAAAGCAATCTTCTACATGATCCACAACCTTCGTGTCATCCACAAACTTTCTGACCCATCCCTCCACTTCTTTGTTCAAGTCTTATGTAAACATTGCAAAGAGCAGGATCACAAAACAGATCCCTACACAATGCCATGAGCCACTAACTTCCAGGTAGAATATGCTCCTTCTACCACTACCCTTCTCTGCTGTTCTCAGGCCATTGAGTGCACGTCAGATGGGTAAAACTGAACATTTTATATGTAGCACTTTTGTTTTATTTTGAACTACCTGTTGCACTCAAGAATAGGTTGATTTGCCTGGATAACACGCAAAACAAAGTTTATCATTGTATCTCAGAACATATGATGACAAACAATTCAATTTAACCTTGTCCTGCAAGTCAGAGAGCAAACACGATGTTACCTCAGCTAGACTGGGCTTTCTATAAATTACTTTTAAGATCAAAGAGTTTTACAGCGATCTTAATGATTAAAAATAGAATTGCATAGAATTTACATCATGGATCAAGGTGATATTTAGTGTAATGGTGGGCGCAATGCTGTTACAGCGCCAGCGATTGGGACCAGGGTTAGAATCCTGAACTGTTTGTAATGGGTTTGTACATTCTCCCCATGTCTGCCTCTGGGAGCTCTGGTTTCCTTCCACTGTTCAAAATGTATTGGGGGGTTGAAGGACAATTGGGTGAAATTGGGTTTCATGAGCTCATAGGCTGAAAGGACCTGTTAGCGTACTGAATGTCTAAATTAAATTAATATTTCTGATCTGCATCTGGTTTAGACAGGGAAGACAGAGGTAAGTTGTCCTTGTGGGCAGGCTGTTCAAAAGTCACAAGAACAAGTACAAAGTTAAGAGCAAAAAATACATGGGTGGATGTGAGGATAATTATTTTCTTGAAGAGAATGGAGATGGTCTGCTATTCACGGCTTGCAGTTCGATGGGAATAGAATGGTCATCCTTGGATAGAGAAACAGTGAATCATTTGGGTCTGAGACACTTCATCGAAAACTGAGAAAGACCAGGCTTCTATCCTGAGACGTTAATCTCTCCATCAGATGCAGCCTAACCTGTTGAGAATTTCCACCATGTTCTATATTTTTTTAAATCTCAGACTTATAGCATCTGGAATTTTCCCCAATCAGAATACTGTGATTAATAACTAAATATAAATGCTTCTGGAAAATATTTTGTTTTCAATGCACGTAAGGATAACCAACAACCACATAGGATGTACATTTTGGTTCATTATCCTGCAAGAAATTGACAGGTTGCTTTCAGAACCTCCACAGACTCATCCCACAGCAAAACAAAAGCCGCAGATGCAGGAAATCTGAAATAAAATCTGACCGTATTCAATAGGTCAGGAGTTACCTGTGGAGTCAGAAACAGATTGAATGGTTTAGGTTCTGTTTGATCCAATTATCTGGCTTCACATGCACCTATTCTGGACCTGACACCAGACTTGATGAAGGGGCTCAAACCTGAAATGTTGGCTATGTATCTTGGCATAGCAAAAATAAAGTTCACTGTTTGACCTGCTGATTTTTACTTTAACCACTGTGTTTTCAGATTTCATGTTTTACCCAGACTAATGGGTGGACCACTGCAATTGTGCAGAAGGCTCCAACTTTGTGATCCACCAAGGAAGTTTAATGACCGCGATCATGGATTAAAAAAGTAAAAAAAACTAATAACAAACATTCAATTAAGGACACATTATTTTACTGTTTAAAGAAAATAAAAATGTATAGATAAATAGAAGAAATAAACAAAAATCTTCATGACCTTACTTTGTAATGAGGTCCATCAAGTCTCCCACGTCAGTACAATCTGAAACCGTCAGCAGAGAGGGAGATTGCATGGGCTAATACCTGACTGCCAACGTGTCCTGACTTCTGTACTGCAGTGTGTAGATTCAAAATTCCCAGACACATCAAGAAAAAGAGAGCAGAAGGGAGTGAATGACTTCTCCACCATGAAGCACAATCCAACAAAAGTGGATGAACCGTAATCATATTGAATGGATGATCAGGCTCAACAGGCTGTGGATTAACCCAGCTTGGTACTCTACAAAAGGATGGCCATTCTCCCTCCTTTCCCTTTTCCTCTTTCACCTCACTCTCCAACCCTTCCCTCTCTATTCCTAAAGCCATCCCTCCCCTCCACCTCCCAGCACGCTGCTATGCCCTTCCCTCCCTTATCCACCTGTTACTTCCTGCCTTTGAGACCATGCTCCTCCCCCCTTCCTCCTCCCTCCTCTATCATTTTCTATGGGCATCTGCCAACATTTTTCCATAGCTTGATGAAGGGCTCAAGCCCAAAACATTGGTTATGCACCTTTATCTTTGCTATATAAAGTGCACTGTTTGACCTGCTGAATTTCTCCAGCGTCGTTTTTTCACCTACCCCTATCTTCTCCTGTTTTTATGTTCTCACTTGACAAATCCAATGAAAACAGTAGCACAAGTGAGAGTGGGGCGAGAAACCAAAGGAGTTCTCAGTTACATCAAACAAAGTCTAGTAGAAATAGCAGCTGAATGTCATAATTAGTATTACCAGGATTTTGAGTTAGTAATGCTTTCTTGAGGTTGAAAGCTGATACAGAATTTGAGTGTTTGTTTATACAAACATTAATCAAAAATAACCCATCTTACCAACCATGAATAAAAACCACTCCTGAGCTGAACAAAAAAAAAACAACCAGAAGGTTCCAACTCTAATTGTTATACATCTGTGTCTTCTGGTTAATGATCCACTTGCTAATGGAAACTGTTACTTAAAATTCTGCACCATTAAAATATCTTGTCATTTTAGCAATTGTATTAAATCTCAACAAAAGTAATTGATGAAGGGAGGGCAGTAGATGTGGTGTATATGGATTTTAGTAAGGCATTTCACAAGGTCCCCCATGAGAGACTCGTTCAGAAAATCATGAGGCATTGTATCCATCGAACCTTGGCAGTGTGGATGCAGAATGGGCTTGCTTGTAGAAAGCAGAGGGTAACAGTAGATGGGAAGTATTCTGCCTGGAGGTCAGCGACCAGCGGAGTCCTATGGGGATCTGTTCTGGAACTCAATGATCTGAGTGCTTAAGTAGAAGAATGGGCCAGTAAGATCTGTGGATGATACCGAGGTTGGAGGAGCTGTGGAAAGTGCTGAAGGCTATCGCATGATATAGACCGTGTGCAGAGTTGGGCAGATGGAGTTCAATCTTGATAAGGGTGATGTGATGCATTTTAGAAGGTCAAACTAGAAGGACGAGAGCAGGGTTAATGGTTGGATATTGAACAGTGTGGAGGAACAGAGGGTTCTTGGGAGTCCAACTCCATGCGTATCTCAAGATTGCCGTGCAAGTTGATAAGATAGTTAAGAAGGCCTATGGGATACTGGGCTTCATTAGTCAGGGGTTTGAGTTCAAAAATCGTGAGGTTATGTTGCAACTCTACAAATCTCTGGTGAGACCGCACTTAGAATATTGTGTTCAGTTCTGGTCAATGTATTACAGGAAGGATGTGGAAGCTATAGAGAAGGTGCAGAGGAGACTTACCAGGATCTTGCCTGGACTGGAAAATATGTTGTATGAGGCAAGGTTAGCAGAGCTGGGATTTTTCTCTTTGGAGTGAAGAGAGATGAGAGGTGACTTAATAAAGGGCTACAAGATTATGAGAGGCATGGATAAGGTAGATAGGCAGAGGCTTTTTCCCAGGGCAGGTGTAGCAAACACCTGAGGACATGTGTACAAAGTGAAGGGATGAAAGTGTAGGGGACACATCAGGGATAAGTATTTTTACACAGAGAGATGTGGGTGCCTGAAATGCCTTGCCAGATGTGGTGATGGAGGCAGAAACATTAGGAACATTTAAAAGACTTTTAAATAGGCACATGGATGAAAGAAAAATAGAGGGTTATGAGGTAGGAAAGGTTTAGTATGATTTTGGTAGGAATGGTACAACATCGAGGGCGGAAGGGCCCATACTATGCTGTTTTGTCCTATGCTCTTCATTGATCTATACAAGGAAAGCAAGCCAATGTTTTTTAAAAAAGATATTTTATGGATTTTGGTCATTCGTGTCAAAGCCTACATTTATTGCCCATCATGAATTGCTCTCAGGAAGATATTGCTGAGCTACTTTCATCAACTGCTGAAGACTTTCTTCCGAAGGTCACCCCACAGTGTGATTTGAGAGGAGGTTCCAGAAAGTGACAATTAAGAAACAATACATTTCCAAGGCAAGTAGGTGGGTGATGGAGAGGACCCTGCAAGTGATGGTGCCACACGTGCATCTGCTATCCTTAGTAGTGACTTGGTAAGCTTGCCTTCATGGGCCAAGCATTCAGTGTAAGTGCTGGAATGTCATATGCAGTTGGAGTCAACCTTGGTTGGACCACAGTTGGAGTATTGAGTTTCGTTTTGGTCACCACGTGGCTTGAAGGACGTGGCAGGGATTGGAGGATGGCGATATGAGATTCAAGATGTTGTTCCTCAAATTTATGCATGGACTCAACCTGTTTCGGCCATCTCCAACCAGATGTTGTCTTCCCCAACTTCTAGTAACCCTCTTGCCCTTATTTTGTCACTTTCTCCCATCCGTCAGGCTCCCCAGAGCCTTTCCTTTCTCCGATTGGAGAGCATCTTTCTTAGCCCTTTGCCCAATCACCTTTCAGCTCCTTTCTTTTCTTCTCCCTCCTTCCTGTATCCACCTGCTAGCCTGTACCCACACCCTACCACCCCACCTCCTCCCGTAACTCCTTATTCGGGAATCTTCCTGATTTTCGGTGCACCTGCAGAAGGACTCCAGCCAGAAATGTCGACTGCCTAACGCTTTCCATGAATGCTGCATGACCTTCTGAATTTCTCCAGCTACTAATAAAACAATTACATTAGTACAGTATACTTAAGAGCTCAGAAAATGCTGGAGGAACTCAGCATCCAAAGGAGGTAAACATATATAACCAATATTTCGGACCTGAGGCCTTCTTCATGGATGCTGTGAGATCTGCTAAGTTTCTCCAGCAATTTTTTTAAAATTGCAATTAGAGCATCTGCAGACTTTTGTGTTTCACTACATTTGACTGAATTAAAAAGAGACCATAAATACAAAAAAAGTTTGGTAACAGATATTCACAGTTATTTTAGCTGTTCTCCACACATTCCATCTGCACCCCACCCATGCCTAGATTCTACCAGTCACCAACACACAAATAACATCCCGACTTGTTCATATTTGGGATGTGGGATGATGCTTGGCCACCCAGAAGAAACCCACACGGTCACAGTGAGAATGTGCAAACTCCACCCAGACCATTGGAAGTCTCTGGAACTGGGAGTGGCTCCACGTGCTGTGCCGCAGTGACTGTGCTTTATACTGTCTATGATTCACGATGAACGTTCCTACCTCTTAAACATTACCCAGCAGCAATGCCATTTTGGCAAGTCTGCATGAACCAGTAGTTCTCAACCTTTTTCCTTCCACTCACATACCTTTTTAAGTAATCCTGATGCCATAGGTGCTTTGTGATTAGTAAGGGATTGCTTATATGTGAGTGGAAAGAAAAAGTTTGAAAACCACTTGTTTTATTCATCTCTAACTGAGTCATTATGTGCACGGTTTTGTAATTCCAATGGAAAAGGTTCTCAACCACTACTCTAGACCTGATTCTTACTGAAATATTTTGCTTGAGAAAAATTGTCATTGGCCCTCTCACATATCACTTTATTATTTCACCTTTCACCCTTAACCTAAATCCTCTGGCTCTTGTCTCACCTCTCCTCAATGGAAAAGGCCTGCTTGCATTTATTCTATCTATACCCCAAATAATTTTGTATACCTCATTCACATCTCCAGACATTCTCTAATGGTCCAGGGAATAAAGCCCTAACCTGTTTAACCTTGCCCTGTAATTCAGCTCCTCAAGTCCTGGCAACATCCTAGTAAATTTTCTCTGCACTCTTTCAATCTTATTGATACCTTTCCTGTAGGTAAGTGACCCAAATTGTGCACAGTACTCTAAATTGTGTCTTAATTTGCTTGGAGAACTTCACCCTAACATCTCAACATCTCAATGCTTTGATTTATGAAAGCCAACATACAACTTTACCATAACATCCCAGCTCAAACTCAATACTTTGATTTATGAAAGCTATTTGGACATTGCACCTTTAGCCCAATCAGATCCCATTGCAGTGGTGCAACCACACAAAGTTTGACAGTAAGCCGTATAAAGGTGAGGTCTAAGGAGAAAATAGAAATAGACAGGAAGATGATGCAAAATCTTGATCAAATTATATCAGAGTTCACACTGATCACACAACACACCTTCAGGAAACTTCTCACCCACCTGCAGAAGGATCTTGGACCCCTTTTTGTAAAAGTTGACAGCAGATGTGTTTAAATCCGAGAGGACAACCCCTTCCTTTCTCCAGTGGATGGAAGGCTGAGGGTTGGCAGTGACATCACAGCTGATGTTGATGGAATTTCCCTCCCATGAATAGTAGGTCACCTGGGTTGAGAGGAACTTGGGAGCATCTGAGAAGAAGAGAAAAAGAAGGAATTAACTGAGGAGATGTTCAGGTACCCAAAATGCTCTAGTTTGCAATAAGCCACGTCATGATTGAAAGGTGTAAACTTAGCAAGGAATGGGGAGTTAGGAATCACTGTGATGTTCCCCTTCATCCATGTGTTATTGCAAAATAGTGCACTGCACTCCATTGCCTTCATTCATTCATTTGGAGCTGAGGGGCTGGGTGTGACCAGTGTTTACCTCACATGTCCAATGTTCAGTGGAGAAAATTTACCTTCCCCCTTCATCTGGGGTCTCAATGGTCACAGGTACTTGACGAGCATCAGGGGGAATGTTGGCCTCACCTGGCAGTAAGACCGAGGTGATTGGTGAAGCAGGCCCACTGAGGGGTTGGTTAAGGTACAAAGAACAATGAGGCCAAAGTTGGGTGTTAGTCACATGGATATTGAAAAAGGTATATTTTAAATGAGGGGAGCAGGGGTGATTGGATGGACTCCTTAACTTTTTGCTACATGACCTCTGACCAAATTCCATTTCTCACATTCATACATGACAGGATTTATATATATGGCCGAGATCATACCCCTACATCATGGTAGAAGGACCTTTTGTCCCAATTACATCTAATTAACCTACCAACGCCATACGATTTTTGGAGTGTGGGAGGAGACTGAAGCATCCGGAAGAAACCCATGCAGGAGTGAAACACGCAAGTCGGCAGATACCGCGATTGTAGTCAAAACACAGAAATGCTGGAGGAACTCAGCTAGTTTCGGGCCAGAGCCCTTCCTCAAGGTACCATATATCTTTACATCCTATGGATGCTGTGAGACCTCCAGCATTCTGCATTTTGAAACCCACAGAAGTCACCGGGAGAATGTACAAATTCCTTGCAAACAGCACCGGATTAGAATCCAGGTGTTGGGTGCTGTAATAACGTTGTGCTAACTGTACATTAACCGTGCCATCCCTAACGCTTACCGTATTCCATTGAAGAACTTATAGCGTGGCCACTGCTGGTATAGAGGTCAAGACAACAGCTATTTTACATACATGGAGCCTCCCACAGCATTGAGTTAAGCAGACAATCTGCTGTGTTGATTAAAAACATAACCATTGATGTGAATATCCATCTCAAGACAAAGGATTCTTTTCTGCCCACTTCCAGAGCAAATGGGGCCTCAGTTTAATGTCCCTGAGGTTTCACCGACAAAGTAACACTCTCTTGGTACTGCACTAAGAACAGCAGCCTCCATGTTTGTGCTCGAGTCTCTGTGAATGGGATTGGAACCCATAACATTTTTACAAACACAATCACCTTGATGTTCGCGCCAAGTCACAGCCAAATCTTTGATGTGACTGGGTCAAAATTCAAGAACTCCCTCATAGAATTGTCATCTTTACAGCATGGTAACAGGACCTTCTGGCCCATGAGTGTGTGACCCCAAATACAGCAAAGATATCCCCTGTATGTTTTGAAGGGTGGGAGTAAACTGGAGCACCCAGAGGAAACTCACACAGGTCATGGGGTGAACATACAAATTCTTTACAGACAGCACTGGATTCAAAGCCGGATCACTGGCGTGTAATAGCGCCGCGCAAACCACTACACTTATCGTGCCACCCTCAGCTTCTGCTTAAAACTGGACAGAAGGAAGGCCATTGGGTCCCTGCCTGATCTGCATCAAGCTGTCCCCTCCCTTCTCTTATTTCCCTGCCTCTCTGTTACCTATTCTTTCTCACATCTGACACACACCCAATGAGTCACCTTTGATTCTATTCTGTTGCTGGACTACACTCACTACCAGGAGCTAATTAACCTGCTAGCACATTTCCTGGAAAGTGTGAGGAATCCTATGAGGTTACATAATTGGCATTGACAGCAGTTGGGGTCAGGATCGAGCATAGGTCCCTGGAGCAGTGAGGCATCAGCACGAACTGCTGCGCCACTGTATCAACCAGGAGATCCTGCACCATTTTGCCCAAAATAGTTCAATGAGAAGCCCAGCCCAAGCTTTTCAATAGGCCATGACTATAGGGTGGCATGGTTAGTGTAAAGAGTGACACGGTTATCTTACAGCACTACTACAGCGCCAGTGACCCGGGTTAGAATACAGCGCTATCTGTAAGGAGTTAGTACATTCCCCTTGTGTCTGTGTGGGTTTCCTCCGGGTGCTTCAGTTTCCTCCCACCCTTCAAAAATGTATCAGGGGTGTAGGTCAAATGGGTTGTGTTGAACTGCGGTATACTCATTAATCTAGCTCTGCCCTGTCCTGTGACTGGACCTGTGGCTCCTCCCGCTTGACCCTGTATAAAGGCTCCAACACCTTAACCCCTCCCCAGAAAGCCTGGCTCACAGCACAGGATGACCTTCAAGTAAATATAGTTCTGTAACTCTAGTCTTTATTGAGTTGTAGATAGTGCATCATGGGTACAATTAGGTGGCATGGGCTTGTGGGCCACAAGGGCCTGTTACCATGCTGTATGTCAAAATTTATATTTATGTCAAAATTTTTAAAAAATTACTAAACTTCAATATTCCTTGACTCACAGGGCTGTTCCCACCAGCATTAAGTGGTTGTACTTACATTGAATATCTAAATGCATACTCTTCTGGTCTCGCCCGATGGGACTTACAGCTTCACAGTGGTACATCCCCGAGTCGCTTAGCTGAATATGTCTGAAGCGCAGTGAAGATTTACCCTCATGACTCTGGACTTCAGTCCTCTCATTGCGAATCTGTTGATAACAATTGAAACCATTACAATGAATGCTATATGTTTTAAATATTGAATTTAAATTTAGACATACAGCACACTAACAGGCCCTTCCAGCACATGGGTCCATGCCACCTAATTACATCCAATGGACCTATAACCCCCAGTATGTTTGAAACGGTGGGAGGAAACCAGAGCACCCAGTGGCAACCCATGCAGACATGGGGAGAACGAACAAATTCCTTACAGACAGGACAAGATCTGAACCCAGGTCATTGGTGCTGTAACAGCATTGTGCTAACCACTACACCAACTGAACCACCAAAAATCCCTTGGCTAGTCATGGAAACTGCGGATCCGGTTAATGAAAAATGAGTTGGGGAGGCTGGGAGAGGAATGGGAAGCCCATATCCCAGATGCTGGACAGTATGGCACTTGTTACAATTTTCCACCAATTTAATCGAGCTTTACTCCTCACATTCATTTCCAACTCTCCTCAGCAGCTGTCAAAATTCCTTTCGATGCAGCTGCTCTCGCTCTCAGCTGTGTGCCCTCAATGTTAATTGGCTTCCTTCCATTCTCAGCTGACATTTCCCAATGCAGGATTTGTCTTCTTTTCCACCCGCCCAACTAAAGGACTGGGCATCTTCAAGCTTTGCCTCAGAAGAGGATAATAGTGTGAGCAATGTGGAGCCTATGTCTTGTAATTATCCACCTGCTCCTTCAAACTCTGGTGAAGTGTTTCTGACACCGTTACAAGTACACCACAAAACAAGAACAGGATTCGGGCTCTCTGTCCTTCGAGCCTGCACCATCAGTTGGAGAGATCATCGCCGATTTACGCTGGCCACTTCTGTGCCGGTTCCCAGAACCCTTGATTCTTTGACTTTGAATATGATGATTGGACCTCCATTATTCTTAGTCAGAGAGTCACACAGTGTGGAAACAGACCCTTCTGCCCAACTTGCACAGGCTGACCAGAAGGATCAACCAACACAAAAGTCTCCAGATGCTGTGACTGTAGCAAAAAGCAAACTGAAATGCTGGAGGAGCTCAGCCGTCTTTCAGTGTCCATAAAAAGCAAAGATGTATTGCTGATGTTTCGGGCCTCAGCCCTTCATCAAGGAATAAGCAGAATGAGCCAGAAGCAGGAAGTCTCAGAATTCAGATGATCCCGGCTGGGGGAGGAATCCAGACCAACAAAGGGTGTTAGTTGGATATGATAAGGGACAAGGTAAGAATTGATCATGTTTGTGCAAAAGGAGGCAAAGCTGGAGGAAAGTGACGGTTGGGGGGGGGTTTAACAAAGGCCAGAGAAGTTGATATTAATGTCATCCGATTGGAGGGTGCCAAGTGGGAAGATTGTGTTTTTCCTCCAATTTGCAGGTGGTCTCAGTCTGACAGTGCATGAGACCAAGGACAGACAGACATGCCAGCAAAGGAATGGGATGGAGAACTGAAATGGGTGGCCACTGGGAGATCAATGTTATTGCAGTGGACAGAGCAGAGGTCTTCAACAAAGTAATCTCCCAGTCTGTGTCCTGTCTCTCTGTAGAGGAGACCAATCAACACTAGTCCCACATGCCTACATTTGGCCCATATTCCTCTGAACCATCCTATCCATGCAGCTATTCAAATGTTTCTTAAACTTTGCAACAACCACCTCCTTTGGCAGCCTATTCCATACACCCACTATCCTCTGTGCAAAAATGCTACCTGTCCTATTAAATCTCTCTCCGCACCCTCCTTCCCCCCCTCCCCCCCCCAAGAACTTGAACCTATGATTTCTGTTTACCGATTTTCCCTACTCTGGGCAAAAGACTGTGCATTTACCCAATCCCTTCCTCTCAATATGTTGTACATCATTGCGAGATCACCCCTCATCCTCCTGCGCTCTAAGGAAGAAAGCCCTAGCCTGCTCCATCTTTTCCAGTGTGGCCGTGGGGCATGGTTGGCCAGTCAGAGATCCTTGCTGCTGCAGTGGACAGAGCAAAGGTGCTCAACAAAGCGATCTCCCGGTCTGTGTCCAATCTCCCCGATGTAGAATAGGAGGCATCAAGAGCACCTGATGCAGTAGGTGACCTCTGCAGATGCGCAGGTGAAATGCCCAGCACCAACATTACTGTTGAGCTTAATGTGACATTGCAAGGGAGATGCCACTGCTTTGCTGAGGCTGAGGAAGGAAAATTTCTCTGCTTGCATGGAGAGGAATGCATTGAGCCCATCCCATGCACAGGAGCACTCTCTTTTGCCGGGCGGAGATTCTCAAAATACACCAGTTATATTGGAGATGAGAAGATTGTTGATATTATGACGAACGTATTCTACCTACAGCTTCAAGTTTTCAGGTTTTGATTATTGGTTCAATTGGGGCGATTTTCTTGATTCTTGGCCAAAATTGGGAATTTTTAATTGTTGAAAACATTCTTCATGCAAACACATCGATATGTGGGTAGCATTCACAGTACAGTAAGTAATGCTGATGGCTCACAGCTTTAGCAAGATGGGGCTATCTTGACCTTTGATGCTGTCTATGTGGTGTCTGGATGTTTTCCTCCAAGCATTGCATGGGGTTTCTCTGCTTTCCTCCCACTCGGTTGGGGGGTGGGATCAATCAGTTCCTAGTGGAGATGGGAGGGGGGGGGGTGGGTCTGGAGCATCAGATGACACACAGGAGACTGCAAATACTGGAAGAGGAAACTTAACAAAGTGGGCAGGAGGAACCCAACAGGTTCAGCAGCCTTAGGGGTAGAAAAATTTAGACAAAAGATAAGGGTGTATGGATTTTCGGGTGATGTATTAACACAGATAGAGGATTGGTTAACCACTAGAAAGCAAAGAGTTGGGGTACAGAGGTGTTTCTCTGGTTGGCAACCAGTGGTGAGCAGGGTGCCACAGGGGTTGGTGCTGGGCCCGCAACTGTTCAGGACGTATATTAATGATCTGCAAGAGGGGACAGAGTGTAGTGTATCTAAGTTTGCTGAAGACACTAAATTGAGTGGAAAAGCAAATTGTGCAGAGGATATGGAGAATCTGCAGAGAGATATAGTGAGTGCGTAAGATGCAGCACAATGTTGGCAAATGTGAGATTATCCACTTTGGAGGTTATTCTGCAACTGGTGAGGATGCATCTGGAGGATTGCATGCATCTCTGGCCTCCTTACTTGAGGAAGGATGTACTGACTTTGGAGGTGGTGCAGAGGAGGTTCACCAGGTCGATTCCAGAGATGAGGTGGTTAACCTATGAGGAGAGATTGAGTTGTCTGTGTCTGTAAATGCTGGAATTTAGAAGAATGAGAGAGGATCTTATAGCAATATAAAAGATTATGAAAGGCATAGATAAAATAAAGATAGATAAGATGTTTCCATTGGTGGTGGAAACTATAGCCTCAAGATTCAAGGTTTAGGACGGAGATGAGGGGGAAATTGCTTTTCCCAAAGGATGGTGAACCAGTGGAATTTTCTGCCCATTCCAGTGGAGGCTATCTCAATAAATTTATTTAAGACAAGGTTGGATAGATTTTTACACAGTAGGGGAATTAAGGGATATGGTGAAAAAGGCAGATGAAGGGCTCATCCAGATCAGACATGATCCCATTGAATGGCGGAGCAGGCTCGACGGGTTGGATGGCTGACTCCTTATTTCTTATTTCTTGAAGTGAATGGCTGGCATTTCAAGCTGAAACCCCTTATCGAGACAGCATCTTGGATTGACAGGCTTGGACAGGGAGGATGGATGGGATAGTTCTAAGAGACTCGATGGGCCAAATAGCCTCTTTCGTGTTGCAGAAAAATGTGAAATAATGCTTTATTTACAATGAAAGACTGTTAAACTGATAAAAATAACAGCAGCACATTTGAGAATGAGAATTTCTGCCAACATTTATAACTATTTTGGCTTATCCCAGTTACGTCACACATCACAAAATCTGTTACCATTTCACAGACAAATATGAGTGGGAAGTATTACAGCAGAATCTCTGTACTTTGAAAATCTTGTCCTATAAGCGAAGTGCACAATTGCCATTGGAGAAGGAAAGTATCAATTTAGAGCTTCATTGGTGTAAAACAACAAAACAATCCTTTACACACTTTATGCTTTCCCTTCTGTTATCAGTACAAATTGGAAGGCTCAGTTCCTAATTATAGATTTCTTACCTTCTCTCGTTCAAGAGAATTGCTTCCATTGCCAGACTTACTCCAGAAGATGGCTGGGGTAGGGTCCCCTTCTGCGTGACAGCTGATCTCCACTTGGCCATTCTCTGTGGCTGTCTTGTTCTCCAAGGATGTTATGCGTGGTTGAACTGTAGGTGGTTAAGAAGGAGGAGTAATTATAGTAATTTTCTGTCACTGTGTTGCTCTGCTCTTTCCATAGTACACTACAGCACAGAAACAGGGCCTTCAGCCCATCTAGTCAGTGCCAAATTGTTATTCAGCTTTGTCCCATTGAACTGCATCCGGACCATAGCCCTCCATTCACATCCCATCCATGTGCCAATCCAATCTTCTCTTAAATAAAGTAAACCCCCCCCCCCCCCCAAATATTCAGCACCTACAGGTATTGATAGAAGCCGGATAAGTGTATTTGCTGGTTGCTTGAGATTGCATGTTGCATGACTGGTGAAAAACCGCTAGGGGGCCCCAATGTAAAACTTCTGTATTTTTTTTTCCAATTTATTTTGCAAAATGTTTTTGCTTGGTTGCTTGAGGCTGTCAGTTGCTTGAATTCGAGATAACAGGGATTTTACCGTATCAAAATAGAGCCTGTGTTCACCACTTTTCGTTGACTACGGTTTTTTTGCACTACAAATGAAGAGAAATTCTGCTTGGCCCACAGGGATTATAATTTCAAGCTTGTATGTGATGAGATGTATGAACTCTGACAATAAATCTGAACTTTGAACTTGAACTTTGAATTTGGGAGGTCTTGTTACAGTTGTTTTAGAATTTGGTGAGGCCCCATTTGGAGAACTGTGTTCAAGAAGGATTGCAGTGTCATAGGAAAGATGTTGTCAAGATGGAGAGCGTGCAGGGAAGGTTTACACTGATGTTGTCAGGACTCAGGGATCTGAACCACAGAGATCAAGCTAAGAGTTTATTCCTTGGACTGCAGGAGGATGAGGTTAATGTATCAGAGGAGTACAAAATCATGACAGAAACAGATTGAGTGGTCACAGTCTTTTGGCCAGAGTAGGAGAATCGACATCCAAAAGAAATAGGTTTAAGATGAGGGGTGGGGGTGGAGAGATTTAACAGGAACCTGAGGGAAACCTTTTTACGCAGAGGTTGTTGGGTGTATGGAACAGGCTGCCGGAGGAGGTGTTTGAGGCAGGTACTATTGCAACATTCAAGAAAAATTTGGATAGATACATCGTTTGGATTGGTTTAGAGAGATATGGGTGAAACGCAGGCAAGTGGGTCGAGTGTGGGAGGGACATTTTGGTTGGCGGGGGAAAGTTGGACCAAAGGATGTGTTACCATGTTTTATAACTTGAGAAAGATAAAGGGAGATTTTACTGGATATAGGTTTGTTGAACACACTGATTTTTGGCTATAAGTTTGTGTTTTAAATAAAATTAAGTATCTGTATATAATTATGGAAGAAGTGGTGAGCACAAGGTGAGGACCTCACAGTTGTCAGCTCCAGTGATCAAAGATAGAACATACAGGCCCCTTGGACCACTATGATGTGCCGGCCTATATAAATCTACTGAACACTCAAAACCTTCCCTACCTCACACCCAGAATCGTCTATTTTTCATTCATCCACCTCCCATCTCAGAGTCTTTTAGATGTCCCTATTGTTCCAGCCTCCACCACCGCCCCCAGCAATGCATTCCAGGCACCCACTACTCTCTGTGTAAAAGAAAAACCTACCCCTGACTTCTCACCTAAACTATGAAGTTCAAAGTTCAGATTTGTTCTCAGAGTACATATATGACATCACTTACAACCCGAGAATCTTTTCTTCCCTGCGGGCCAGGCAGTATTTTCTACTTATCGGTAGAAGGAAGAACTGTACTCAAGAAACGATACATAGACTAAAGAGAGAAATGTGAACAAAAAAAGAAGTACAAACAAACTGACCGTGCAATGCAGAAAATAAATATTCAGTAATAAATAATGTGCAAAGTAAGGGCACTCGAATGAGTCCCTGATTGAGTTTGTTGTTGAGGAGTCTGATGGTGGAGGGGTAGCAGCTGTTCCTGAACCTAATGGAGCCTGTGCGCCTATACCTCTTTCCTGATAGCAGCAGGGAGATCCTAATTTTCCCAAAAATATAAATTTCTTCATATTACCGAGAAATGAGGCGGTTTATGCAGAAAATATTTTTTCCCCACCTTCTAAAGCTATAGATTTTTAAGTTTAGTGACTGGTTTAATTTGTCAATTTACATCTAAGATGTTCCTGCTGGATATAAAAGCAGAGAGATTCATGATTTCTGAATATGAATGTCAGAGGAACTAAAAGCATTAAGATTGCTGACAAACAGTGCTCGGAAGGTTGTTGAAAATGGTAAAGGAAAAATGAATAAACACACATTGAAGGTTTCAACAAAGGAATAGATGTAAAAATAAGCATGTGCTGTATAATCAGCATTGATACTGTATGTGTATATTGTTCAAAAACATGTCACATTATCCAGAATACAGAAAGAACCCTTATGGCCAAAGCTTCAATGGCCAATACATAAACATTTTCCTGGATTGTATTGTGCAGCACAGATCGAGGGCCTTTGGGCCGCTATGTCCATTCTGATGATGAGTTGCACTACAGAGAAGAGGTGGAAAATCTCATGCTATAACACAGAGTCACAATGTGAGCAAGACAAAGTGGATGATTGTGGACTTCAGGAGGACCAGGGATGATCATCCTTCACTCCACATTAATTGCTCAATAGCGGAGAGCACCAAGTTCCTCAGAGTGCAGTTAACAAGAGAACTATGGTGGACACCTCACTTGTCAGGAAGGCGCAAAAGTAACAGCACTTCCTGACCCGACTGAGGTGGGAAAAGCTGCTGGCCACTATCCTGTCAAATTTCCACGGGAGCTCTATCGAGGGCGGCCTGGCCGGCTGCATCGCACTGTGCTACAGTTACTGTCGGGAAATGGATTGGGGATCAATCCACAGGACCATGGGGTAACCCTCCCCTCCATCAACATGATCTACCGAAGGGCTTGCAAAATCATTGAGGACCCCTATCGCCCCAAATACAGCACCTACTCTCATCGGGAAAGAGATACAGGAGTATCAGAGCGAGAACTGCCAGGCTGAGAAACAGCTTCTTCCCACAGACAGTGAAACTGCCAAATGACTGAATGAACAGCTCATACAAACGCTCCAAGACTACACTATTTATTAAACAATTTATTTTTATATACCTGTATGTATACTGCATCTGTGTGTGTATGTGTTATGTCTGGCTGTGTCTCTGCAGGGTTTTTTTTTATCCGTGGACTGGAGTACGCTGTTACATCTTGCTCGACTTGTGCAATTAGGTGATTTAATTTAATTTAAACAAACAGCACGGTAAGAGGTCCTTTCAGCTCATAAGCTCGTGCTGCCCAATTACAAATAAATATAAACTTGAACATGTCCATTTATACTCACTGCATTTACCAGCAGTTGATCCAGAGCCTTATTTGTTCTGGTGATTCAAGTACTTGTCTAGACACTTCTTAAATATTGTGAACATATCTGCCTCCTTGGGCAGTGTGTCCAGGATGCTTTTCATCTTCTGGGTGCAAAGATTTTTTACTTCCCCATCCAACCCTCTTAGTCCTCAGAATGAAGCGATTCTCTCTATTTTCCGATGTCCGTTATGAGGAAAAAAATCTCAATGCCCACCTTATTTGAGGTCCCCTCTTAATTTGTCAAGCTTCCACTGTAACAAGGGAAACAATCTAGCCTATCCAGTCTCTGAGTTTGCTGGAGTATTTTAGAGAGATTAGATAGGATGAGTCTTCATTAACTCGACCATTGAAGGCTGAGGGGTGATCGTAGAGATTAATAAAACCAAGAGGGACACAGGTAAAGTGAATGATCACAGTCTATTTCCCCAGGGTAGATGGTTCCAGAACATGAAGGGATCAGTTTGAGGTGAGAGATTTAAGATGGATGCAAGGGGCAATATTTACACTGAGAGGGTGGTCCATATCTGGATCACACTGCCAGAGAAAGTTATAGTAACGGGTACAATTACAACGTTCAAAGGACATTTGAGCAGATATATGGATAGGATGGGATATTGAGGATATTGGACAAATTCTGGCAAATGGGACTATCCCAGAAACCAGCATGGATCAGTTGGATTGAAGGGCCTGTTCCATTCTGTGTGACTATGACTCTTGGCACATTGTTCTCCAACACAGCAACTTGGGTTGTTGATGCATTGAATTGGGGTTTGTGCGGCTACAGAGGTGAATCCATGGATACTATGCGTCTCTGAAGGGACTCTCTTTTGCTTCTCTTTCTCCTATTGTTAGGGGTGTCAGGCAATGCTCTCAGTGACTCTTTGTTTGCCTTACAGCAGACAAAAGCTAAAGTATATCTTACATGTTTAATGTATTATTACTTGACAAATAAAAGGAACCTTGAACTCTGAGTTTTATAAAGCTGACACATATTTTCCTGTGGATCAGATGCTTGCCCCTCCATTTCTTGTGGTCGCTGACAGTCCAGCCCTTTATTGGGTGACCATGGGTGGCTGTGGTCAGTGGCTCTTCAGAAAACTTCACACCAATTTGTCATGATGTAATGGGGAGGGGATGTATTATACTGACTGCTTGCTGTTGGCTATGGCTGTAGAGATACTCCACCCGACTGGGATAACAGATGGAAAACCTTTTCCCACTGGCCAGTTTAGAGGTGGCTTTTTGTCTGTTTATAAAAGCCCAGTATTGGAATGATACTTGACTGGTCCTTGTCTATGGCATATCAATTTTATTAACAGACGAAAAGCCACCTCTAAATTGGCCAGTGGGAAAAGGTTCTCCATCTGTTATCCCAATGAGGTGGAGTATCTCTACAGCCATAGCCAATAGCAAGCAGTCAGTATAATATGCCCCCTCCCCATTACATCATCACACAACTGAACTGTTAAAAGGTATTTTGCACCTCCCCACTGCAGAGTGCAGTGGGTCAGAGGTCAGATCTAGGTGCAAGGAAATCTGCAATGCACCAATGTGTTGGAGAACCTCATGCAGTATCCATAGGAAGTAAAAGGCAGTCAACCTTTCTCCAGCAATTTTGTCTATTGGATCGCTCCACTAACCATCTAATCTGGAGAACATGCAGCATAGAACCATAGAACATTACAGCACAAAAACAGGCCCTTTGGCACTTCTTATCTGTGCCAAACTATTATTCTGCCAAGTCCCACTGCCCTGCACCCAGTCCTTAGCTCTCCATGCCCCTCCCATCCATGTACCTGTCCAAATCATTCTTAAATGTGAAAATTGACACTGCATTCATCACTTCAGCTGGCAGCTCATTCCACACTCCCACCACTCTCTGTGTGAAGAAGTTCCCCCTAATATTCCCCCTAATATTCCCCCTAAACATTTCCCCTTTCATCATTAACCCATGTCCTCTAGTTTGTACCTCACCTATCCTTAGTGGGAAAAAAATGAATTGCATTTACTCTATCCCCTCATCATTTTGTATACCTCTGTCAGATCCCCCTCATTCTTCTATACTCAAGGGAATAAAGTGGTAACTTGTTTAACCTTTTCCTTTAACTCAGTTGATGAAATCCTGGCAACATCCTAGTAAATGTTCTCCACACACTTTCAATCTTATTGATATCTTTACTGTAGTTAAGTGACCAAAATTCTCCAAATTTGGTCTTACCTATGTCTTATACAACTTTTCTATAATATTCCAAATCCTATAATCAATACATTGATTTATGAAATCCAATGTGTCAAAAGTTCTCTTTACAACCCTATCCACTGGTGACACCACTTTCTGGGAATTATGTATCTGTATTCCCACATTCCTCTGTTCTACCGCACTACCAGTTACCATGTATGTACTACCTTAGTTTGTCCTTCCAAAATGCAAAACCTCGCACTTGTCTGCATTAAATTCCATCTGCCATTTTTCAGCTAATTTTTCCAATTGGTTCAGATCCCTCTGCAAGTTTTGAAAGTCTTCTTTGCTGCCTACAATGCTTCTAATCTTTGTGTCATCTGCAAATTTGCTTATCCAATCTCACCCACTTGTGCAACTTATTTAACCAAGGATTGGTATGCACTTCACATCTGGACCCTCACCATTCTAGCAAGGCCCTTTTTATTTGATGGGAATTGGCGATTCATTAATGAAGCAAAAATCTTGAAATACTCTGCTAGTAGGCAGGACCTGTGGAGGTAGAGAACTGGCATTTCAGGTCAATGACCATTTATACTTCTGATGAAGGGTCATTCACTAGATGTTAATTTTAAAAATAATTTAACATATAGCATGGTAACAGGTCATTTTGGACCACAAGCCAATTGGCCCTTCAAGGCTATACCATCATTCATTTTGATCATGGCTGATTATCTCAGTACCCAGTACCAGCCTTCTCCCTATACCCCCTGATCCCCTTAGTCTCAAGGGCCAAATCTATCTTTCTCTTAAATATAGATAAGGAACTGGCTTCAACCACTTCCTGTGACAAAGAATTCCACAGATTCGCAACTCTTTGAGTGAATTTTTTTTTTTGCATCTCAGTCCTAAAAGACTTATCCTTTAAATGTGACTGCTGGTTGAGCCTGTCCAATCCCTTAAGAATTTTATTCGTTTCTATAAGATCCCTCCTCAATATTCTAAATTCCAGCAAGTATAAACCTAGTTGATCCAGCCTTTCTTCCTATGCAAGTTCTGCCATCCCTGGTATCAATCTAGTGAATCTTCTTTGCACTCCCTCTATGGCGAGGATGTCGAGGTGTGCTCCCTGTACAACTACAGTAGAACCTCTTGCAATGAATGCCACCCTCCCATTCGCTTTCCTCACTGCCTGCTGTACCTGCATGCCCACTTTCAATGGCTGGTGCACAGTGACACCCAGGTCTCATTGCATCTCTCCTTTTCCTAATTGGACACCATTTAGGTATCAATCTTCTATCCTGTTCTTTCCTCCAAAGTGTATAACCTCACATTTATCCACATTATATCGCATCGGCCATGCATTAGCCCATTCACCTAACTTGTCCAAGTCACCCTGCATCCACTACACAGCTAACCCTGCCACCCAGCTTTGTGTCATCTGCAAGCTTGGAAAGGCTGCTTTCTATTCCCACATCTAAGTCATTGATCTATATTGTAAACAACTGTGGTCCCAGCACTGAGCCTTGTGGTACCCCACTAGTCCACTGGCTGCTATTCTGAAAAGAACCCATTTATTCCTATGCCTTGGTTCCTGTCTGTCAACCAATTCTCTATCCACCTCAATACCATACCTCCTATACCGTGTGCTTTAAGTTTGTACACTAATCTCCTGTGCGGGACCTTATCAAAAACCTTCTGAAAGTCCACTAGTTCTCCCTTATCCACTCTACTAGTTACATCCTCAAGAAACTCTATAAGATTCGTCAGACATGATTTTCCCTTCATGCTGACTCTGTCCGATGATATCATCAATCTTCAAATGTACTGCAATCACATCTTTAATAACTGACTCTAGCACTTCCAATGTCGGGCTAACTAGTTTATAATTTCCTGTTTTTCTCTCTCCCTCCCTTCTTAAAGAGTGGGGTTACCTTGGCCACCCTCAGGAACTAATCCAGAATCTAGAGTTTTGTAAAATTATCACTAATGCATCCACTATTTCTTGGGCTACTTCTTGTCATCTTATGTTCAATGGAAGAAGTCAATTAGAATCTTGGGAGGTTGGTGCAGAATCACTGCCTTCAGAAGGAATCAGAGAGAGAGACACTTGAGAGACTGTACATTGAGGAGCCATAGAGAGCAAGTGCAGGAATGAGGATGATGGATTGTTCCACTAGGGGCCAGCAGAGATGTTGAGTCGAATGGCCTTTTGCTGCTGCTGGAATTTTACAGTTCCTGAATAAAGAAAATCAAATATGAATCACAGCCTCAAATTCCTCCAGGTAATGGCGTTTCCTGAATTCAACGTGAGAGTTAACGAGAACTTAATTATATCCCAACAGCACTTCAGAATCCTGGGATCCCAGCCTGAGGCAGGTGATGCCTGGGGAAACCACCGCTGACAGATTCCTCACACAGTCATTCACCGTCTAGATTTGGAAATGTATCGCTATTCCTTGCTGCATCTAAATACTGATTTCCCTCCAGAATAATGCAGGAGCAATTATAAATTTTAAAATACAGATATAAAGGGACGGTTAGTGGGATGGTTATGGATGCTATTACGGTGCCAGTGACCCGCGTCTTTTTTAGTTTGTAAGTGCTCCTGTGACCATGTGGATTTTCTCTTGGTGCTTCGATTTCCTCCCACCCTCCAAAACATACGCGGTTTGTAGCTTATTTGAGTGCTTTTGGGCGGAAGGGCCTGTTACCATGCTGTATCTCTAAATGAAAAATAAATTCAATTCAAAGTGCACCTTGACCAGAAGAATTCAGGAAGACAGCTCACTGTCAAGGACAATTCAGAATGGCGATAAATGCTGGCCTTGTTGGCAATGGCCAAATCTATAAGAAACTGAATAATTGGTAAAATATTTATGGCCCTTGGCTATTGACCAAAACTGTGCCTTATCAAAGCCCACTCGTAATTTAAAAGAGTTCCACCATTCAATGAGACGCTGCCTCAAAAAGACAGCCAAAGGACCCGCATCACCTCAGTAACAATCTTCCCTCTGCTGCCTTCGGGCAGAAGATAGAGAAGTCTAAAGTCCAGCACCTCAAGGTTCGCGGCTTTTTATTCACAGATATCAGGCTCTTGAACCTCCCTGTACTAAAGTAACCACCCCCCAGGAACACAAAATGATCTGTCTGCACTCTTGCAATGGTGAATATTTATTTATCTATCCTTTTACATTTGTTATCTTTTTTTCTGTATTGGAATATTGTGGTATTTTAATTTATTCTCTTATCATTGGGGTATCTTGTGTACCTGTCTGACTGTAACAAGCAAGAATTTTGGAACATCAGTATATTGTACTCTGTATATGGCAATAAATTTTCATTGTGACCATTATTATCAATCCTCACTTTTCTCATTCCTAGAGGAGTTAGTTGCTTGCTTATTCCTTCCTGAAATCCATCATCTTATAGTAAAATCCCTGTTATCTGGAATTTGAACAACCAGCTGCCTCAAGCAATTGGGAAAAAAATTGTGGAAAAAATATAGGTTAAAAATTCGGAAGTTTAAAATTTCACACCTCACTGTTCGTTCACCAATCACGCAACATCCAATGTCAAGCAACAGGAAAATTCACTTATCCGGCATCTACCAATCCCCATAGGTGCCAGTTACTGGGGGTTTTACTGTATTATAATGGTTGTTGTCACATCCACTCCTACTTTCGGGGAACAGTTGTCCAATAAACTCAGGTGATGGGGAGTAGGGGAGGTTTGGGTTCTGGGAGGAGAAGACCAGTGTCATCATGCCTGTCAACAAGGGAAAAGAGGAAAATGCAAGGGAAAGTAAAGCAGGAATGTGTAGGACCATGCCTCTACCCCAACAGGACAGGGCAGCAACATACCAAACACCTTCAGGAACAGTTGCTCCTCCACGCTTCCTGCTTTGTTCCTGGCTCTGCAGCTGTAGGGCCCTCTATCTTCCCATCCAATGTCCTTTATCGTCAGCTCCATTATTTTCTTCAACGAGTACTTGTTGTTATCTTCAACCAGCCTCCCGTTTCTGCAAGGAGAAAATTCAGGTTTATAAGGCAGGTATCACTCCACACCCCAAATAGCAGGTAGATTCCAACCAAATTCTTTGCATTCAGCTACTCACATAAGAAACAGGAGTAGCCCATCCGACCCAATGAGATCTTGGCTAATCTAATGTTAGCCTCATCTCCATCTACCTGCCTTTTCTCCATATCCCTTAATTCCCCTACTATGCGAAAATCTATCCAACCATGTCTTAAATTTTTTTACTGAGGAAGCCTCCACTGCTTCAATGGGCAGTGAATTCCACTGATTCACCATCCTCTGGGAAAAGCAGTTTCTCCTTATCTCCGTCTTAAACCTAACTACCCTGAATTTTGAGGCTAATCCCTTCGTTCTAGTATCCACTTTTCTGGATGATTGAATCATAGTCATATGGTCCTTCGGCCCATCAAATCCATGCCAACCATCAACCACCTATTCACACTAATATTACATTAATCCCATTTTATTCTCCTTCCAATCCCATCAAACCCTCTCTGGATTCTGCCATTCACCTACACCTATTTCCCAGGGCAGAAATAGCGAACACCAGAGGACATATGTACAAAGTGAAGGGAGGGAATTTTAGGGGTTGTTGGCACCTGAAATTCCTTGCCGGGGTGGTGGTAGTGGTTGAAACATTATGGAAATTTAAGACACTCTTAAACAGGCACATGGACAAAAGGGCTATGGGGAAGGGGGAGTTTAGTACTTTTCTTTAAAGGAATATATGAGTCGACACAACATGGAGAGCCAAAGGGCCTGTACTGTGTTGTAGTGTTCTATGTACACACTACGAGCAATTTACAGTGGTCAATAACCTTCCAATATGCACTCCTTTGGAATTGGGGAGAAATGAAAAGCACCCAAGAAAAAAACCTGTTGAGTCACAGTGCAAACTCCACATAAGCAGCACTGATGTCAGAATTGAACTGGGGTCTTTGAAGTTCTGAGGCACAGCTCTGCTCGGTGCATCGTGCTGTCACCTTGGGGTGACAGAGTGGAAGTAGAGGGAGGTTTCTTCTTCTGAAAGTTAGGTCACGATGCACATCAGGATCGCCCATTTATGACGAAGCTGAAAGAAAAATCTTGATGAAGGTCTCAAGCTCGAAACAGAGGTGCACCAAAGAAAAGGTACAAGGACTGCCTAAAGAAATCTCTTGGTGCCTGCCACATTGACCACCGCCAGTGGGCTGATATCGCCTCAAACTGTGCATCTTGGCGCCTCACAGTTCGGCGGGCAGCAACCTCCTTTGAAGAAGACCGCAGAGCCCACCTCACTGACAAAAGGCAAATGAGGAAAAACCCAACACCCAACCCCAACCAACCAATTTTCCCTTGCAACCGCTGCAACCGTGTCTGCCTGTCCCGCATCGGACTTGTCAGCCACAAACGAGCCTGCAGCTGACGTGGACATTTACCCCCTCCATAAATCTTCGTCCGCGAAGCCAAGCCAAAGAAGAAGATAAAGTGCACTGTTTAACCCGCTTTGCTTCTCCAGCATTGTGTTTTTACTTCAATCACAGTGTCTGCAGACGCTCATGTTTTACTTATGATGAAGGTGAGATATTTTTTGCTTTCAGAGGGCCCAAAGTCTTTGAGTCATGTTGCTTTCCACAGATGCCGTGTCATCTAATGAGTTCCTCCACCACTTCTGGGAATTGTTCTCGTTCTCCAGCACCTGCAGATGCCTTGGCTACTGTCATCAAGTCAAGTTTATTGTCATCCAAGTGTACAAATGCAACCCGACGATACAGCACTCTCTGGTCCTCGGTGCAAAACGTGCAGACACACAACCAGATATAACACACAATTCACATGCGGGACAAGTGTTTCAACACAACTAACTAAATAAATATTGCTTCATGAATATGAGCGTCTCGGATGATTAGTGTGAACGGTTCCTGTTGAGATTTTTGCATGCTTTCTCAAAAGGCCATGCAAGTGAAATCTTTGAGTGTGTTTGAAGTGGAGATAGGTAGACCATCCAACACCTATTTATACTAAAGGAAATGGTGAAGTTGAGCTTACAGTCAGATTAGCTAAGACATTAAATGTTCAAGCAACCCCTACACCTCCTTCTAATTTGTATACTTGTATCTATGCAATGTGCCTGTAGTTAAGAGTGCCAGGAGATTGAAAGGATAAATAGTCAGGATGTCTCCTGTTCCTTTGCAATAATTGAATTGTTTATTGTCACATGTAATGAGAAACAATGAAAAGCTTTATTTTATGTTGTATCCGGTCACGTCAACCCGTATCTCAGGGCAGCAGGTGGTGCAGTAATAAAATAAAAGTGCATGGTGTATTGTACTTAAAGAGTTTGGGGTGTAGTGTGAAAAAGGCAGGGTGTGGAGCAGAGGCTTTCAAACTGCCTCCCTAAACTCACATTCCACTTTAAGAAAGCCCTATGCCACAAATGCTCTGTGATTAGTAAGGAATGGCTTAAGGTGGTATGTGAATGGAAAGAAAAACTTTGAAAACCCCTGTTTTAATCATCCCTAATTGTCTCGTTATGTGCACAGTTTCATAACTTCAAAGGAAATGGACCAATGACAATTTTTCTCAAGCAAAATATTTCAGTAACCATTGGGTCTGGAGCAGTGATTCTCAACCTTCCCTTCCCACTCATGTACCACCTGAAGCCATCCCTTACTAATCACGGAGCACCTATGGCATAGGGATTGTTTCAGGTGGAATGTGAGTTTAGCGGGGCCAGTTTGAAAACCACTAGTTTAGAGGAAAGTACAGTTAAAGCAGTGCAGGAGAAATCAGCTTTTACTGACAAAAGGCTCATTCAACTGGCCAGAACCAGCAGGAAAGAAACTGCCCTTGAATCTGGAGGTTCATGATTTCAAGCTCCCCAACAGCAGAGGGGAGAAGAGAATGTGACCAGGGCAGGATGTGTCCTTTAATATGCTAACAGCCTACTGGGGACAGTGGGATGTATCGACGGTGTCGATGGAGGTTGGTTGTGAGGAGCATTACATCTAAGCCTGCAGGTTCGGTCTGGAGCAGTCACCTTTCATTGTACTTTGGGGGATTATGTGCCATGCCTCGACATGTCAAGAGGACACTTCAAATGTTAGGGGAGCAGTCAATTTGATATTCTCAGAGTGAGGAGCTCAGAGGACTAATGGAAGCCCAAAAATAATAATTGGCGGCATCTGTGGGTAGCAAAGAAAGCTGAAAGCTTCAGTTCAAAGGTCTTTTCTTAATGTTCACTCTGTTAGCTGCTTCTCTGTCCCCGGATGCTGCCTGACCTGTTGAGAGTTTCCACCATTTTCTTCTTTTTATCTCAGATTTCCAACACCTGCAGCATTTTGCCATTTACTTGCAGAATCAGTAGATAATCAGGGAGCACAAGTTTAACATACAAATATTATAGTTGGCAAAGCATTTACACTGGACAACAGTTTGGAACCAGAGAGAGTTGCGTACCAATGGGGAGTTAAGAAAAGGTGGGGGGGGGGGGGAGGGGTGGCGAAGGCACATAGAATCACAGAATTGCGAATAAGTGGTCATAATGGTGGATAGTGCAATATGTTCAGCTGTCGATTAAATAACACCAGAGAATTACAAGCAGTGTGATTTACTTTGTGACTGTTTCTGGGAGATGTGTAGAACCTGATGTGAGAGGGCAGAGTTGAAGCTGTGGACTGGGGTTATTTATTTATTATTAGGACAGAGCCAGATTCCGAATTTATTGCCAAAAACATGTCGCGAAATTTGTTGCTTTGCGGCAGCATGACTGGTACAAAATTACGAGAAATTATTTTTAAAAATAAAATAGTGCAAAAGAAGAGAATGTGAAGTCGTATATTTGGTTAATTGTCCGTTCATAAATCTGATGGCAGAGGGAAAGAAGCTGTCTTTGTGCCGGTGTGTGCTCATCTTCAAGCTTCTGTACCTCCTTCCTGATGTTAGCTGTGTGAAGAGGGCATGGCTTGAGTGCTGAGGGTCTTAGGTAACCGTCTCTTGTAGATGTCCTTGATGGAGAGAAGGTTGGTTCCCATGATGGCACTGGCCAAGTTCACAACTCTCTGTCACCTTTTCCAATCCTGTGCATTGCCACCTCCATACTAGACAGTGAGGCAACTGGGCAGAATGCTCTCCAAGGTACACATACCAAATCTCCTCAAACTCCTTGCAAAGTATAGCTGCTGGCGAGCCTTCTTCATGAATGCATTGACATTGAGGACCCAGGACAGATCTTCAGAGGTGCTGACACCCATATCAACATTTCATTCTTTCCATTGCTGACCCCTCGATGAGGACTGGTTTGTATTCTCCTGGTTTCCCCTTCATGAAGTCCACAATCAGTTCCTTAATTTGGCTAACATTTGAGTGCAAGGTTGCACCACTCAGCCCGCTGATCTATCTCACTCCTGTACGTTTCCTCATTGTCGCCTGGGATCCTGCCAAATGGTGAATGAGATGCTATCTCATCTGGCCAGAAAAACTTACATGTTCATCACCTCCAAATTAACTAGCCATGCTATTCTCGAGTTAGTTTCAAATCAATTAGCATTACAGATGCATCAGTTAAAGATTTGCATCAATTATTGTTTCTTAACTGATATCAATCAACTGATTTTACATTTCTGATGTGCTAAATACAAATGTGAAAGGATTAAAGTGTTCAGATTGAATTAAAGCATCTCGATTATTTACTGATATCAATTAATTAACACAATAATTACAGGCATTAATGAATTAACATGTTAATTTTTAATATGAATCATCGGTATTACCAAGTATTCAAGAATCCATTAAAGTGCTCATTACTGATTCAAATAAATTAAAATATTATTCAAAGTTATGTATTAATTGAATTGTTAATTACTGATATGGTTTTATTAAAACATGAACATTTGAAGTATTCTGCTTTGTTCTACTTGCTGGAGTTGGTGTCAGTACCTTGGGTTAACAAAGGATTGACAAAAATTAATTTGGTGTCAACTACTGTTGGTTTGCTGCCATCAGCCAATGCCAAGCCACCAGCTGGGAAAGCCAACCAAACCCCTTCCCGTTACAGTCAGCCTGAAGGAAATCTCCCCTCTTTCTTCTGTTTGAGGATGCCTCTGAGAGATGAAAGGATGCTTCGAGATCATCCTTCGGCCCAAGTCACCACTTGCCACCACAAAGCTTGGAGTCTGCTCTGAGAAACCGTAGTGTGATCCAGTTAACTTGGTGGCTCACTCTCACACACTCCTGCACCATTGAGCTTGGAAATATCAACACACTTCTGGTTAAATTACTTTCTACCAAAGCTTGCTTTGAAACTACACTTATGCAGTTACATTTATTATCCATGAGTAATGGTGACAGATTTATCATTCTGACTGCGCAATTGAATGTTCTTATCTCAATAAAAAAAAACATGCATTCATTTATAAATGCAGTTGCTATTTTATGATACATTTGGAGCTTCTTTCTTTATACCCTGTTTATAAACCCAAGTAACACTGATAAAAAAAAATAGTTAAACTGTCTTACATTGTCGTATAAAAGGACAGCTCAATGTTTCCTGCACTGATTTAGTTGCTGAGCACCTGAATAATCTCTTAATCCATTCCGTTTTATTAACTGCTCGTGTCAACACATTGTGCTTAATATTTTTTTCTTGTATCTCAATTGGATTCAATATTCCGGCTCAGTGTGAGCCAAGGAGTTGGTAAAAATTCCTTGCTTTTCACTCTAAGACCCTACTTCTCGTCAGCTTGCATTTCCATATTGGAATAACACTGGACAACGAAGATTTTGCTTCCTGAACACTTTTGGGTGTAATTTATGGGTTTTAAGCTGCTGATCATGAAAACCACCTTAAAATTTTCCTATTACGTACTTTTTTTTAGGTATAACCTATTTTTGTGATTTCCGGTCGTATGTAAGCAGACAAAGCAATAAAGTGCAACCTGTCACTGCAAATTAATTTTCTGCCTTCACCCTTGGACATCTTCCCCGCTGGTCTTGATGCAGACGGCGACGAACACGGTGAAAGGTTTTACCAAAACATTGTGACCATGGAAAAGCGGTCTCAGGGCAACTGGAATGCATCAATGAGGGCCGACTATTGTTGATCACTGACACAAGAGGCATCAGGTGCTGAGTACAAACAAAAATCAGTGGCCAAACATTTTTAGGTCAGTTGAACTAACATCACTGTACTATTAAACATGCTCAATTCAATGCAAGTTAATTTAATGTTTCTCTAACTTCCTACATGATACAGCAAATTATCTTTGTGTCCAGCTTGAAGTTGTCTATCATAATCCCCAATTTTTTTTTCAGGAAGCAAACCTTTTGAAAAAAAAAACTGCCCAGTGCAATTGTATATCGACATTTCCAAAGCTTTGTTCTTTCAGTGCAATATAGAAATATGTTGGAGAAACTGAGCAGGCCACGCAATATCTATAGTCAAGTCAAGTTTATTATCACCTGATTATACAAGTACAACCCAATGAAAAAATGTTCTCTGGTTCTCAATAGGGTTAGGGTTAGGGTTAGGGTTAGGGTTAGGGTTAGGGTTAGGGTTCTCAATGCAAAACATGCAGACACACAACCAGATATAATACACATAGAGACAACCAATACGTATACAAATAAATAAGTAAATATTGTTTCATGAACATGAAAGTCTCGGATGGTTGTTTGGTCTTTCAATATTCCCACTGTCCATGGGAAGAAGCTGTTTCTCATCCTGGTGGTGCTGGTTCTGATCCTCCTGTATCTCTTTCCTAACGGGAGTAGATGTTTGTAGGGTAGAAGTGGGTCCACAACAATTTTGTGCACCCTCTTCAGACAACCATCCTGGTAGATCACGTTGATGAGGGTGGGGGGGGATGAGGGAGGAGAGACTCCATTGATCCTCTCTGCTACTCTTTATGGTCCTGTGGATTGACCTCTGATCCATTTCTCTGCAGGAAGTAAAGAGAAGTTAAAGGCTAGCCAATGTTTCAGGACTGGGCCCTTGGTCAGGAAGGGCCCAGGCCCAATGCGTTGGTACCCTTCACTTCCTATGGATGCTGTGTGACCTGCTGGGTTTCTCCTCCATATCTCTGTTGTGGCGCTTGACCCCAGATTTGTTGCTCTACCTGCCCCTGCTTCAGGAAACACAATGAACCACAGGCCCGGCCTCACTGTCTCTTCTTTTCCACTAATTTATTCATTGAAAAAAAAAGAATTATAGCAATATTTGCACTGTAACACTGCGGCAAAACAAAAAATTCATGACATGTTCATGACAATAAATTCTGATTCTGATTCCAATCTCACAAGTTGTTTCTTCTCATTCTTCCCCCCCAAAATGAAGCAATGTTGTAGCACTCTGTGCTAAATCTCATCTGCTATTTAGTCTGAATTCCCCTGCAGTCTGTATCTTCCCTGAAGTTCACCACGTTTCCATGTTTTATGCCTTCTACAATTGTTTCAATTGGAAAGCATTAAGTCAAACTCATTAATACCCCTCAACAGCCACCGAGATCCAAAGCGAATCCCAGGGAGACTGCTGGCAAAGCTCCTCCCCATCAGAGAAATAACCATTCATCAATTCTCTCTGTGCCCCATGTGACCACTGTTCCTCATCTACAAGTCTCAGCTATCCAAATGTGGCACCTTGTTATATGAGTTTGGAAAGCACGTACATTTCACAGCCAATGTGCAATATATTATCAGTTCACACATTTCATCAAAAGCCTGTCCATGCCTCGATTTCCATGCTAATCCAGTAATTATGTTCTCCAGGAATGATGTCTTCAAAAGTCTGCTTGCTTTGTGGTTCATGTCATTGGTCTCTGTCTACCAATTTGATCCCTCTTTTTATTGGAGTAGATCCTCTAGCACAATGGTTCTCAACCTCTTTCTTTCCTCTCACTTACCACTTTAAGCCATATTATGCCATGGGTGCTCTGTGATTAGTAAGGGATGGCTTAATGTGTTAAATGAGTGGGAAGGGATGGTTGAGAATCACTGCTCTAGACCTAATTGTTACTGAAATATTTTGCTTGAGAAAAAGAAAAATTGTCATTGACCTATTTCCTTTGGAGTTATGAAACCGTGCACATAACAAGTCAATTAGGTACGATTAAAACAGTGGTTTTCAAACATTTTCTTTCCACCCACATACCACCTTAAGCAATCCCTTACTAATCACAGAGCCCCTATGACATAGGGATTGCTTAAGGTGGTATGTGAGTGGAAAGATAAAGATTGAGAACCACTGCTCTAGAATAACCCTCTTGTCACTGAAAGATTGAAGAGCACACAATTTCAACCCATCGCTTAGCCAACTAGGTTACATTTGTAGAACACTGCAGCTCATAAACAGGCCCTTTGGCCCATCTAATTCATGCTGAACTATTATTCTGCTGAATACCACTGACATGTGGACCACACCCACCCCCCCCCATACTCCTGCCATCTATGTACCTATTCAAATTTATCTTAAATATCCAAACAGAGCCTGCACTCACCTCTTCAGCTCACTCCACACCCTCATCACTGTCTGCGTCAAGAAGTCCCCACCCCCATGTTCCCAATCAGAACAGCTAAATTATGTCAACACCCTCTATCCCTTATGATACACACTATCGATGACTCCAAAGACTGAGCGAGGAACGATAGGCTTTAATACACATTAGATTTCACCTGGCCCAACTCCATGTACTCGAATGAATGGAAGGGGGAGGGGAGGTTGACCTTTATGGCCAGGTCACAGGGGGAGGGGTTACAGGGGTCAAGTCATCAGTGGGTGGTCCAGCCACTTATACACAGAGCAGCAACAGTATATACATATAACCACACTTTATCTGTTGTTTTAGCCAAATTCTCAACTCCCTTCATTTTTTGCATTGAAGACAAATGCATGATACTTTGCATCAGAGATACCCCACCTTGTTAATTAAGCATTATGTTTTTCACAAAATTTCTATATCAATAAATGTATTTAGATTTCCACTGCTGAGACCATATTCTTACCCGCCTCTTTTCTTTTGTTTTCAGTGTTGGCCAATCCATTTTGTTTTTAGCTTTACTCTTTGCTGAATATTATAAGTGGTGTCTTGCTGTTTCATTTCACACTCTAAATCTTTAATCAAAGGTCCTCTTGATTTGGAAGCATGGCATTGTGGGAGTGTGTCTGGGCAGTACTTGTCCTTTGGAGGCCTCCCCATTACTCATTTATTTTCCTGGCAATGACTGATTCCAACCCAATTCAGGTTCTTGGTTAGCACTAACATCCCAACCTATTCAGTATTTGTATCCTCCCCCTCAACTGCCCTTTTATTCAGGCACCTGCCTGTTTCTTTCTATTCCCAATAAAGGATCTCAACCAGGAATGTCAACCGTCAATTGCCTTCCAGCAGGTTATGAGCTGCTTCAGTATTGGCACGTTAGGCTTTTCCAGATCCCTTTCTGTAACTGTTCCTTCAATGCCACTCATCTGCTACGTTTTTTTTCAGACAGCACGGTAGGAGACCCTTCCAGCCCATGCTGCCAAATTGCTCTCCTAACCTCAGTCGAGAAAGCCTGCTTGCATTTATTCTATCTATATCCATCATAATTCATCAAATTTAAATTTCCATTTTAGACTTGCAGCACAGTAACAGGCCCTTCTGGGCTGCCTTAAATACACCTAATTAACGTGCGATTCCCTGTGGGAGGAAACTGGAGCACCAGGAGGAATCCCATGCAGACACGGGATGAGCGCTCAAACTCCTTACATGCAGCGCTGGATTTGAATCTGGGTCACTGGCGCTGTAATGGCGCTGCATTAACTGCCTCGCTAATAGTTTGTACATTCTCCTGGTGCCTGCATGGGTTTCCTCTGGATGTTCCAGTTTCCTCCCATGTTCCAAAGATGTACTGGTTAGTTGGGAGTGATTGGACAGTGCGAGCCCGTGGGCTGGAAGGGCCTGTACTGTGCTGCGTCTCTAAATAGTATGTGGGTCACAGGGAGTGCACACAACTCCTTAGACGTGGCCAAGTCACTGGCACTGTAATGGCGTTGCACTAAGCGTTATGGTAAATGTGCTGCCCTTATTGTTTGAAACACTCTGTGGCTGTAAGGTCACCATGTGGAGTTATAAAACCTGTGAATTCCAATGAGAGGATCCTCCACACAGATTCCCTATACAGTCCTTGAAGGCACTGACTCTCACTCTTGCTTCTAATGTATTGTAAAAGGTTATGAAATTCTCCTTAATTCTGAATACCAATGTCATTCCATGCCCCCTTTCTCCCCTCTAATTTTTTTCATAAGTTCCACCTTATCGGCAGTGGTGCCAATGAATACTCCTGTAATGCCTCAATGAATTTTGTCCTGATTTTGTCCAAGTTGTTTCCAAATTAATCTTTCAATCCTGGAAACTCCAGGGCGAACCTGAACATTTGGAAGTGCAAAGATCATACCTGTACCAACCAATGGCGGGTTGTGGAGAGCCAGTCGCGGTGCACATCAATGTTACAGACTCCTGCCGATCTGCCGTTGCGTTTGCTGACCTCACTGGCATGTGAATTATAGGGGGCACTGTTGTGGTTGGAACAAGAAAGAAGGGAAAGGGTAAGCAAGCACAAGAACACTGAGCAATCAACTGTCACTGCAAGAACAATAGAAATGTCAGTGGCACTGTGTCCTCAACCTATCAGAAATCCATAAGATATAGGAGCAGAAATAGGCTATACAGTCTATTGAGTCTGCACCACCATTTAAACGTGAGTTAATCCACCACTGTCCCTCAGCCTGGCCTTATCCCCATAACAGTTGATGCCCTGGCTAATCAAGAACATGTCAATCTCTGCCTTAAATACATCCAATAACCTGGGCTCCTGTGGCATCAAATTCCACAGATTCACCACACTCCGGCTAAAGAAATTCTGTCCAGAGGAAATGGTCATAGAGGGACAATTGCCGCATTTAAAAGACACTTAAACAAGAACAAGGAGTTGGGGGAATAAAGCGCAAGCAAATTGGATGAGATTAGTTGGCACAGTCAAGTTGGGCCAATTGGAACTCCAAAAGCCTGGAACGCGGACTCTCGCTTTGGCCCCTGCTGCTCGCCAGTCAGTATTCCCGACACTTCTGATGATGCAGATACTAACCACGGTCCCGACCTTTCCCGTGGTAGGATGTGTGTTTTGATGTGCGGACTCTATTATACTTTAATTCATTGCGTATTTGATTTTTATTCATTCAGAGATCCTTTTAACTTTTGGATTCCAGTGTGAATTTCAGCTCCTCAAAAGTAGTATCCATGTATAGTCGACCCTATAAAATTAACATTAAAAAATGGTCCACAAAATCTGACCTTTACATGAGCATATATGGTATACAGAGGTGGCTGTTTTCAGAAATCCACTGCCTGGTCAGGTTGTGGAAACAAACAATCAAAGGGGAAGGTAATTGAGGGAAACAAAGATTTTGTTTCCCAAAACGTTTTGCGTCTATTTAAAGGATTTTGGGCTGCTAATCATGAAAATCAATTAAAGCATTTCCTCTCACGTAGAGCTTTTTTTTAGATACAATCTATTTTTGTGATTTCCTCTCATATTTATAGCCAATTTTAAGGCACAAAACTAGGAAGTGCAACATCTCGTTGAAAATTCATTTTTTGATTTTGCACTTGGATGTCTTCCTGGCTGATCTAGGTGCAGTCGTTGATGAACATGGTGAAAGGTTTCACCAGGATACCACGACCACGGAAAAGCGTTATCAGGGCAACTGGAATCCAGCAATGCTGGCTGACTTTTGCTGATATGAAAGACATCAGATGCTGAGTACAAATGAAAATCAGCGGTAGAACATTTTTAGGTCAAATGAACAAATGCAATTGTGTGATTAAACATGCTAAATTCAATAAAAGTTAATTTAATGTTTCTCTCAACTTCCTACATTATAGAGCAAATTTGAAATGATCTTTGTATTCAACTTGATGTGTCCATCATAATCCCCAATTTTTTTTTTCAGAAAGTAAACCTTTTGAAAAATTTTATTGTCCATTGTAATTGGGAACTGGAGAAAGAGTAGAACAGGATTGATTGGAGAGCCAACGCAGATTTGATGGGCTGAATGACCCGCTTCTGCTCCATAATGAGACGATTTGGTTTTGATGCTGCATTTCTATTTACAACAAGAAATGCAAAGCTGACAAAGATATAATCACCACTCTCCATAAGTAAGCAAAATTGGCCAATTTGGAGCTGGAAAGGAGATGGAAAGGAAATGGTTCCAGGGCGTGTGTAAAATTAAAGAAAAATCACCCAAAAACATTATGTAGATCAGTGGTCTTTGAATAGCAAATAGTTTTAACCCAGAGGGAGCATATATCAATTTTATATGTGTTGCTGCTGAGGTCTGGAATTCAGATATCTGGGGAAGACAGGCAGAACAAAATGTCTGTAGCTAATAAGAATGTTAAAGAAGCCTGCAGGAACCGAGTTAATTACTTATTTTGAACAGAGAATCAGGGCAAAAATAAGAAGAGAGGCCTAGTCCAGCCTGGAAGAAATAGGAGAAGAATGAAAGCCATTCAGGCCATCGAGTCTGCTCTGCCATTCGATTCACGGCTGATGTATTCTTCCCTTCAATACCATTCTCCTGCCGTTAACCTCTGACACCCTTACTGATCAAGAACCTATCCACAGAGTGAAACATGAAAGTCTGCAGATGCTGTGATTGTAGTGAAAAGTCAGAAATGCTGCAGGAATTCAGTAGTTTTTGCAGTGTCCATAGGAGGTAGGGATATATACCAATGTTATACAACTGGATGACATTTACCTTGTCTTCTCCAGTTTCCGTTAGTGCCCTACTATTATATCTGCTTCCATCGCTACCCCGACAGCCTGTTCTGGGCACCCAATGCTCTCTGTATAAGTTCTTGCCCTTGCTTTTGTGCCTTTGAGATAGAGGCTGTCGGTCACCCTTTGCAAGAAACCTAATCTCTGACCCACTCTCGCAGCCATGGTATTTTTGTGGCTGGTTGTAAGTTCAATGCTCGAGAAAGTTCACAGTTCAAATTCATTGTCAGAATACAAATGTGACATCACGTAATAACCACACTGAGATTCCCTTCCCCATGGGCTGGGCAGAATTTCTAAACTGGACTCAAGAAGAAAGGAAAGCAAACAAACTGACTCTGCAAATCCAGAAAAACAAATATTCAGAACTAAATAATGATCAAAGGCTCCTTAAAGGAGTCTTTGATTGAGTCCGTTGTTCATGAGTCTGATGGTTGAGGGGAATCGACTATTCCTGAGCCTGGACAAACAAGGCATATGCAGGATAAGTAATTCATCCATACAAATAAATAAACAAATGTTTATTGGATGGTTCGTGTGGGCAATTCCTTTGTTCGTTCACATTGCCTTTGTGATGTACCACCAAATATCTCTGTAACTCTTGCACATTTGTACTGTGCCTTACTTATTTTTAAAAAAATCTATAGATACAGCACCATAACAGGCCTCTCTGGCCCATGAGTCCACGTGACTAATTAATCTACCAACTTGGTACATCTTTGAAATGTGGGTGGGAACCAGTGCACCCAGAGGAAAGCCAGGTGGACATGTACAAACTCCTTACAGACAGCACTTGATTGTGGTACTCTGTATGAGATGTATACTGATCTGCTTCAAAAACAACCTCTGTCACTATATCTTGGTACATGCTGATGAACTTGAAACAGAACTATATTGCCCTGTAATTGATGGAAAAGCTTTGAGGAAAGTCACTTTCTGCAGAATGCCTAGTCTCTGACCTATTCTTGTAGACTCATAGAAGGAAGCCATTCAGCCCATCAGGTCTATCTCAGAGTGATCTCATCTTCCCCTCCACCCCACTTATTTTCCTGTGATCATAATTCTCTCAAGTTCATCACTTGATCCCCCTACCACTCACCCACACTTGGGGCTGTTTTTACAGTGGCCATCTAAACAACCAAATAAAGCATCTTTGGGATGTCAGAGGAAATCAGGACATCCAGAGAAATGCAAATAGTTACAAGGAGAATGTGCAAACTCCACACAAATGGTTCAAAAGGGTCATGGTCAAACCTGGGTCTCTAGAAGTGTAAGTCAGCAGCAATGTCTTCAATATTTAGACAATTTCAGACATATATACAGCAAGTTAATAGGCTATTTCGGCCTACGAGTCTGTGACACCCAATTAGCCTACACCCCCAGTACATTTTGAACAGTGGGAGGAAACCAGAGCCCCCAGGGAAATCCAACACAGACACAGGGAGAATGTACAAACTCCTTACAGACGGCGCAGAATTCAAACTCGGTCCTGTAAAGGCATTGCGCTAACCACTATTTTCTGTATTGCAGTTTGTTTGCACTGTCTTCTTTTGTATATGTATTTTTTGTTGAGTAAATTATAAGTTGAAAATCTGCCATGCCTGCAGAAAAAAAGAACCTCAGGGTTGTATGTGATGTCACGTGTGTACTCTGACAATAAATCTGAATTTTGAAGGCACGGGCATACAAAGCCTCAGTTAAGCTCATCTTTAAATAAAAGATTCATAAATAATAAAAAAAATAAAAAAAAGATGCAGTTGTTAGTAATTCAGGATAAAAATTGAAAATTTCCCTTGGGGAAAGGGACAGATTTAATGCTTCAGATTGAAGATGCTTCGTTACAAATAGGAATGTGCTTAAACTGTGGCTCTGCCCTTGATTCATTTCAGTTTTATTCAAAAGCATCAAATATTGACTGTGTAAAAACAGAAAAATGCTGGAACTCAGTCCACTGGCATCTCAGTGTGGTATGGAAACTGCCCGCATCGGGCCATAAAGCACTCTAGCGGGTGGTGAAAAATGCCCAGTGGATTAGAACATCTATCAGAAATGCTGCCTGAGCAGGGAGAAAATCATTATCAAGGTTGCATCTCAACCAAACTATGGAGTTTTTGCTCTCCTTCCATCTGGTAGATGCTGTAGGAGCCTCCGCTCCCGAACCAGCAGGCTCACAAAGAGCTTCTTCCCTGAGGCTGTGACCCTGCTGAACCTTATACATTACAACGCTGAGCTGTACACACTTTGTACTGTCAGTACTTTTATACTTGTTTGTTTGCTGGAGCGCTTGCTTTTATTCACAGTTACTTGTAGACAGCACTTTTCTTTGTAATTCTGATTAGATACTAATTGCATTTAATTGGCTTTGCATCCGTATTTGGCATGATGTCATTAAACTTGAATCTAATCTAATCTCATCTCAGCATATCACGCAGCGTCCATAGGAGGTAAAAATTTATAGCCAATGTTCTGGATTTGAGCCCTTCTTCAAGGAGTGTTTGCCTTTCTAGGCTGCCTGACCCTTTGAATGTTGCCGGGAAGATCACTGGAGTCTCCTTTCCTCTATTATCGGCATTCACCGGGAGTGTTGTTAAATAGGGCTCAAATAATTATTGAGGATTCCTACCATCCATCCTGTAGGATCTTTGACCCACTACCATCAGGAAGGAGGTTCAGGAGATTCAAAATCAGGTCTGCCAGGCTGGGAAATAGCTGCTTCCTGCAGCCTGTGAGATTGATAAACAGTATCCTGTAACCTTGGCACTCTTATTAATGAAAAAGTAAATTACTTATACATATTTACTTTACATTATATTTTATATATGTATGTGATTATTATGTGCTGTGTGAGAAATGTATTATGTGGGGTTATCGTGTTCTGGAGAAATACTGTTTCATCTGGTTGTATACATACAGTCAGATAATTTTTAATTTAGAGATAGAGCATGGTAACAGGCCCTTCTAGCCACCAGAATACACCAATTAATCTACAACCCTGTATGTTTTTGAAGGTGGGTGGAAACCAGAGCATCCGGAGGAAACCCATGCAGGCATGGGAAGAACATACAGGCAGTACCAGATTCGAGCCCGGCTCGCTGCCGCTGTAAGAGCGTTGCGCTAACCGTGCCATGATAATGAACTTGAATGCGATGTTTGGAAATAAAGTTACTAGTGGGAGCACTGATATTAAAAACCTACTGCCAATTCCATTCAGCTGTTGCCGTGACTCCATTCCCACAGTAGAGAGTCTTGTCTGCCTTCCGGAAATGATCTGATGACTCACTCATTTGGGTCAAATTCCTTATATGCAGGGGTTGGTAAAGGAAATTGAGCTTGCCCACAGCCCCCACACATCCCGAGAGTGGCTGATTAATTCTGGGCTCATTTACGTCATAGCCAAACACAATGTCACATAAACACTCTCCCTTTGCATCCTGAATGAACCTCTGAAAGTATCCCCTCAGTTGCAATGTGCTCTGGGACATCCCATTGTTGTTAAATATAAATTCAAGCCTTTTTTTTTCAAAATGGCAAAGGGTTCCGAAGCTATTTAAAGTATGAGCAAGAAGACAATTAACATGTAGTGCATAGAGATGAATTCCTAACCTGCTTTATTTCCAAGTTGATAAATGGCGAGTAGAGAATTCTGAGATGCTGGAGGAACTCCGTGAGCCTCGCAGCATCCATAGGAGGTAAAGATATATTATCAACGCTTCGGGCCTGTGCTATTTTTTACTCATACCTTGATGAAAGGCTCAGGCCCAAAACATTGGTTATATATCTTTCCCATCTATGGAGTGTGCAAGATCAGCTGAGTTCCTCCAGCATTTTTGTGTTTTCACTGCAATCACAGCATCTGCAGACTTTCATGTCACAGACTGGAAGGGCTGAAAGGCCTCTTAAGTGCTGCAGTGTTTCTGTGGGATGGCTGTTTGCCAGATTCCCATCCACCCGCCAAGGACCAAGAGGCCACCGGATGACAAGAAGCCACTGGGGATGAATCTGCTTTGGCTGTGATGCTAAAATGTTGGAAGCCTAGTTTGGCCGCATCATGATTTTACCATGCTTCCTGTGAATTTTTAAATCCAAAATGGTGCCAGGATGCAGTGACCTTTTTTTCCAATGCTTGGATAATATGCAAGGCCAACCTTTTCGGTACAGGTGAGAATACATCGAAATCTACTGTAGCCTTTGCTGGACCTGACTGATTGGCCCTGCTGGAAGCATATGGCAATTCCTGTCCTTAACTTCACTGGCGACTGTCTCGTCGGTTCCTGAAGAGACGGCTGCCGCTTCGATGGGCTTCCAGAGAGGAAGGGAAATTATGCTGGCAGTGGTGTGGACAGGGTCAGGACAGATAGTATCTAAACTGTGCTTTACAATCCATTCGAATCTAAAAGCTGTTAAAAGAAAACCCAAAGGCACCTCATTAAAATGTGAAGTTGATTGGGGAAATTAATGGTGTGAGGAGGAGTTTCATATTCCTGGATGTACGTTATACAGCAAAATCAATTTGAGCACACAATATTGGCTCAAAAGGTAATTTAATAAATTTTACAAGCAAATTACACTGATAATGATTGTATTTTAATCTGTTCCATTTCAACTTGATAGGAATGATCTGCTTTATTAAATGAAGATGGATGTTTGGCATTTTGAACTGATCAGTGAAATCAGCTGAAGATGGATTTGCATCAGTCCCAGTTCATACTCTTACTCGTTTAAAACCATGACATCTTGGAAGCTTTTCTGCACAAAACTATTCCATTTGGCTGGAGTTCTGTTGGCAAATATGGTTGCTGGAAACCCAAAGCTTCACATTTTAAATGATTTCCCAAACTGTGGTCCAGCTGTTAGTGCCGTGTCCGTGTAGTTCGAGGGCCACAGGATCGATCCTGACCTCGGGAACTGTTCCTGCATTCTCTCTGTGGCTGGGTGGCTTTACCCCCAGCTTCCATCCACTCTTCAAAATACACTGGTAGGTAACGTGGAAACAACAGATTATCTCCTCGCCGTAGGAGACTGGCAAAAGAACCGAAAGGGGAGTGGATGAGCATGCACGAGAGAGAAAAAGGTTGCAGGGTTTCAGGGAAGTAAGGGGAGGGGGAACAGGACTGAAGGGATTGTTCTGGGATTGCATGGAGCCATTGGGCCAAATGGCCTCTCTCCCTATGGCTATAACTGGAAGAAGTGAGGATAGGTTGGGTAAGCTGATCTTGAATCAGCGGTGATTAGGAGTAAGGGAGAGGACTTTTGAAACTGCCATTTATAAGTGTATGAGGTGAGTTTCAGAAAAACATCAAAATCAGGTGCAGGTGAAGGCCATTCACCCCTTTGGGCCTTTTCCACCATTCAATAAGATCTCAGCATATAGATTCTCTAAATATTGTTAACACCCTCCCCAGTCTCTCTCTTTCCCTATGCCTCTGGCTCCTTTCCCCCAGCTCCCTACCTTCTCCCCATCACTTTTCAGCTTTTGTCTCTTCTACTTTCCCATCTAGACCCACTGTTGGCCTCTGAACTGTTAGCCTCTGCACCTCCCCCTGCTCTTGTTAAGTTACCATATTTTACTCCAAACATTCGCCTCATCAGCCACCCCGGCTCCTAAACGCGAAGGTGACATTTTGGTGCCGCCATGTTGGGCACCGAAAAACAAAGCGCTCAAACTACTCACCCAGCTTCAAGAAGCCTGAGGAGGTGCTGACCATGAAGCTCAGCTTTACAGGCCACTCTCTCACTGAGACCCCCCCCCCCATACCTCAGTCAATTTTCTTGGGGGGCCGTGCATGTCGAACAAGGGCTCAGTGTGGAGCCTGATCACCAAGGCCCAGCCCTCCCCTCAAAGCGAGGCTGATCGTCTGCTCCCCGCGATGGTGGACCCTGCCTGTTGCACGGGTGACCGGCTTCTCTCCCTCCCACCCTCGTGCACACCTGCCAATCAATCGACGTTTGCACGGTTGTGGGGGGGTGGGGGGGGGGGTGCAGCCTGAGCCTCCACGTGCAGTGGGCAGGAGGACGTGTTGTTTCTGTTGCTCATGTGGGAGGAGGCTTTGGCATCTCAGTCATGCAAGGCTGGAAGGATTTCATTGACTGAAGGTGTACACATGCACGTTATTTAAAGGGGCCTTGCAGGAGGAACCCATTCATCAAATTACTGCACTAAATGCACTAAAATAAAATTTTCCTAAAATTTCACACCAAAAATTGGTGGCGGGGTGCGGGGTGCTTACCTACCAGTGAATCCTATACGCCATCAAATGTAAACAAAAAGTGTATGACAACTAATGTGAGTACAACACAACTTTATAAGCTCTGCAAAGCAGGTGCTCTGTTACACAAGAAGACCTGTTGTGACCCACAACAAGGTCTTTCCGCAAGAAAGCCCATACATAGATGAGCAGAAGCCTTTAAAAATGGTTTAGGTTCCCATTCTACAGGTTGTTTACGACTATTCACATGACCTGCAAACTGTGGACTTCAGTAAAACATCTCGCACGAGCTTTGAGAAGAGCAAGGCCTTGGTTCTCACGTCTCGCAGCTGCGCCACTAAAAGAAAACAATTTATTTAACAAACTCCAGCATTTTCCAATAAAAATATCCTTTTTTAAGACTTTTCTTGCTCCTGGAAATGTACAGAAAGGAAAAAAAAAAGAAATTAAGAAAATCTTTCCACTCACAGACCACTTTAAGTCATCCCTGTGCCATCGATGCTCTGTGATTAGTAACGGATTGCTTAAGATGGGATGTGAGTGGGAAGGGAAGGTTGAGAACCACTGCTCTAGACCCAATTGTTACTTAAATATTTTGCTTGGGAAAAATTGTCATTGTTCCATTTCCTCTGGAGTGATGAAACCGTGCACATAACGAGTCAATGAGGTACGATTAAAACAGTGGTTTTCAAACTTTTTCTTCCCACCCACATCCCACCTTAAGCAATCCCTTACTAACCACAGAGCACCGATGGCCTAGGGAATACTTAAAGTGGTATGTGAGTGGAAAGAAAAAAGGTTGAGAACCACTGATCTATGCTATAATCTATCATCCTATCTTCCCTTCTCTCCTCTCCTTCTCCCCCCCCCCCCCCCCCACTTTCTCCTCCTTTTTATTTGTCCTGTTTTCTTCTGATTCCTGACAAAGGGGTCAGGTCCAAAACATCGGTAACCTTTTACCAGGGGAGTGGTGCTTATTTTTTAAGAAGGCAGAGCTGCCCCCTCGGGAGGCCAGAGTTGCCCCCGAGAGGCCAGAGCAGCTGTCCGGTGAGCTCCGGCAGCACTGCACCCCTGCTTTTTACTTCCTACAGATGCTGCGTGACCTGCTGAGATTCTCCAGCACTTTTGTTTTTGCATGCGACTTCAGTACCCTACTCCTACTTTCTCTCCATAACTCCTGATCCCTTTAGCTGATAGGGGCACATGAAGTGTAGGGGATATTCATCATGTCAGTTAGCTTCTGTGGAGAGAGAAGCAGAGTGAACATTTTTAGGCAGATGACCTTCCATCGGAATCTGGTCATTGACTAGAAATGTCCCCTACCCTGCTGAGCACTTCCAGTATTTTTTCCTGATTCTCCAGTGAAGTTGGAAAGGGTAATGCCAAAGGTTGCCTGAAACTGGCTAGATCTGAGCAGGATCAAGGGCTCAATTCCTCTGGAAGGTCCCAGAATTATACCAAAGTAATGTGGCAGAGAACATTCCATGCTTTGATAATTCAGCAAGGTTAGCGAACAACAGCAACTCAAGATTCAATTTATTGTCATACATGAAATTCCCTTTTACCAGCAGAAATTGCTTAGGCGTCTCTTATATTTCTCACAGTCAGAGAAGAGAAGCAAAAGAGAGTCTCCCCAGAGGACATTTGCCTCCAGCGCTTCTGCAGCCACCCAGAGTCCAGTCTAATCCATTGGCTCCAGATCCGAACCTCTGATACAGTCAGGGACCCTTTGGCGCCGGTATCCCGGTTCAGAAACCTGGTACCCCTCCAGCCAGTTCGAGAGAGTCTCCAGCAGTCTGCAGCCCGGCGCGAGTCTACCGACAGCGGTCTCCAGCAGCCTGCAGCTTCCATGAGTTCCTCTCCTCGAGTCACCAGTGGCCTGCCGCAGAGCCCCCTCACTGGTCCACCTCCCTGGTCACAATCCCATGGGCCACCTCTTCTGCTTCTCCTTCTCAGACGGAGGTTGGACTTTCCATTTTCTGGTGCCCTGCTCCAGTCCTCTGCTTCCCCAGAGTCTGCGGCCCCTTGTATCATCTGCTGATTAATAAGCGCCGCCATCTTGGGTGCAGACCCCGAGGTCGCAATATCACAAATAAAAACCACTGTCAGCCACCTCAATGGGCCATTCAAAGCCCGTATGGAGCCGATGGCAGTCAACTGGGCACCAGGACCCCTTGCTCCCTTGCTCCCCACAGGCCGCACTAGCAGCGCTGCTGCTGCTTTAGCGGATCTGGCAGCGCCACCATCTTCATTCCCCCACTGTATCCACTCCTTATTTGGCTAAGACAGTGGAAGGTGATCAACTATTGGGTAAAGGAAACCACTGCTGTTTCCCATGGTAGGAGATTCTTGGACAAGAGGGCATAATTTCAAGATAAAAACAGAGATGCTGAAAAATTGTTTAGTGTGAGTCTGTGGAACTCTGCTACAGGCGACTGTGGAAGCAAGGTTGTTTAGTATATTTAAGGCAGAGATTGACAGGTATTTGATTAGTTGGGGCATCAAGGGTTACGGGGAGAAAGCAGCAGAGTGGGGGTGAGTGGGTGGATGGATCAGCTCGTGATTAGAATGGTGGAACAGACTCGATGGGTCAATGGGCCTACTTCTGCTCCTATATCTTGTGATCTTGAGACCCTGATTAACACATCTAAAGAACATTTACACTAGAAGTCCGAAAATCCCGACTGTTCGGCGATTGAGTCAGTCTGGATTTTTGGATTTTCCAGATTCTCAGGCAGTACTTTTAAAATTCAAATTTAAGAAGGAATAAAGAAGAGGTGAACAGGTAAATTTCGATAGTTTATTTATGATCAGATTCAGCATGCTTCATTTATCAAAATGAGCAGTTTTAAAGAAAAATGAAGTCAAACTTGTTTAAAATGTAAACATAATTTTCGCCGCTGTGCAGCTGTGGCACTTACCCGTGCACACAAAAGTCTGCTAAGTTTAAAAAGTTTGAGAGTTTTCAAAATGTCCATATTCTCAGGTAGTCTGAATTTCTGGCATCCAGATTTTTAGATGTCTACTGTACTTATATGGAGAAGTCTGTTTGTATGTTGTGGAGAGCAGGAAATTTATCTGTATAAATATGCAAACTATGAGCCACGAGGCAGACTCCCTTGAGATGAGGCTAGCTGCGTGTGGCAGTGCTTCTTCCTGTAACAGAGTTCTCATACTTTGCAAAGTGATGGAAGATTTGTCTTTGCTTTCAAGCATCCTCAGGTCCACTTGCACAACTAGGGATGATTAATAAGTGCCATTCCACCATCAGATGGACGCTGAGTGTGGAAATTAAATAAACAGGAAGACAATTATAGATGATAAAAGTGAGTAATCAGGGAAAAATACTGTGCATATTTGGGGTCATGAACTTTCACTCAGACTGATCAGATCTGGACTTCACCAGTCCCTATAAAGGACCTGAAATGATGACTGTCCTTTTCTCTCCACAGATGTTGACTGACCCGCTGACTTTGTCCAGCAGCTCATGTTTTTGCCCAGGATTTCAGCATCTGCAGACCCTTCTGTCTCCTAGAACTACACTTGTACGGCGGTAAATGTGAAAATATGCAGATGGTGCAATTTCAACAAAAGCAGCACTGACGTAGTCATCGATGAAACGGAGGAAAAATTGATGAGCTTTGCCTGTGTAGGCTTACAGCAGGAATCGCTTCACATATCTAACAAAAATAAACAGGCATAGCTGGGACTCATGTAAGTTGAAGTTATTATATAAAGTTGTATATAGATTGAAAGGACAAACTGTTTAGACAATTCACCAAATTGTACAACAGCATTAATGTAAATTGGAGGATCAACACCTAATAATCCGTCTGGGCACTCTCCAACCGGAAGGCATTAACATTGATTTCTCCGGTTTCTGTTAGGAGCCACCCCCACCTCCTTTTCTCTAGTTTCTCTCTTTCTCTCTCTCTCTCTCTCTCTCTTTCCTTTCATTTCTTTTCCCTCTGTCTCCTTTCACAGAGCCAAAATTAATTCTCACCTTTCCTTTTTATCATATCTGATTAACATCTGCTCTTTGTTGGCCTGGACTTCCATTCTTCCCCCTTTCCCTCTCTATTAAGGTGCTTGCCTGTTTTTGCAGAAGGGGCTCAGGCCCGAAACGTCGGTTGACCTCCAACGATCGCTGCGATACCAGCTGAACTCCTCCAGCATTTCTGAGCGTTCAGTGACTCTGACATAAGGTTGGAAAGCCCAGATAAACCTTATTAATATATGAATGCTGAACAGCAGGAGAGAACTCTGCTGGGTGATTAAATCTGCTTTCCCAACCACCCTGGTCACCTTTCACCCTGTGCTTATCAAGCATCTATTTTGTTCTGCCTTAAAACGTTTGAAAGATTCTGCTTCCGCCATCCATTGGGGAAGAGAGTTAATTATCTTGACCCGTTATGAGAAAATATGGGAGACCATTCTAATGTAAAACAGTGTCTGCCCACTCCCACACCTCCCCCACCCCCCCAACCCCAGTTCCTGTTTTTTCCACAATTGGAAACATCCTCTCTGTGCACAAGCTGTCAGGGCCCCTAGGGCCTGACTGGGCAAAACCAAGCATTTATTTCCAACCTCTGATTTGGAAATAAGTTGGGAGTTGAATGGGGTACAACATTGGGATTCAGACTTAAGCTTAACTCAAGTCATTAATAAAATGGTGGGACTACATCTTTGACTTACTGGGTTGGAATATATCATGTCATGTGATGTGATGTTTAATTTAATTAAATTTAAAAAATTAAACATACAGCACAGAAACAGGCTCCTTGGTCCATCATGCCCTATGCCATTTCCTTTTGTAATTCTGTTTAGTGACAAACCCAGAATTGTGTGGGTTTGCAGGATTAGCCTCAACAATGCCACACCACTAAATTTGGAGGAAAGCTCAGCAAGAGTGCTTTCTACTCCAAGTATGTCTCTCACAACAGCTTATCTTCACACTGTTAATAAAATGTGGTTTGAGGGACAGTCTCAATAAATAACATTGTAATAACATTTTGAGTTCCATTGAACCTTGTGTGTTAAGCAATATTCAGAGATTTAGGACCTACAGCTTCAAACAGTATAAAGGCACGGAGAATGTAAAATGCCATTGAAGATCTGCTTTTGATGCATTGTAATACTGTGTGTGTGTGTGTGTGTGTGTGTGTTTAATATATTCGCACACACGTGCATAGAGTATATATACCTGTATTTATCTATTTAGATATATGTGTACATTTCTGAGAAATATATATATATCTGAGATACACACCACACCCCCACACATATTTATTATTTTCTGATATATATACCACACACACACACACACACACACACACACACACACGCACACACACACACACACACACACACACACACACACACACAAAAAACCATAGGGAGATTCAAAAAAAGGGGAGGAGACTCTTAAATTCAATGCCTTATCTTTGAACTGAACTAATTCAGTAGACACACCCACAACCTACATAACATGGTTAAGATTTAAAAAAATCAACAAGAATGGTGATACGCCGAAATTTAGCAGTCCTGCATACTGAGAAAATAAAGGTAGTGGTTTCAACATGGAAGTTTCCTTACCATTGACAATTACGGTGATGTCTCTGAAGTCAATTTCTCCCCTCGCCTCCACTCGTCCCTCGCACCTGTAGACACCTTCATGCTTCTTACTGATGCGTTGGATCTTCAAGTTACCACCAGTCACCATCATGAAATCATCTGGAGAGCAAGAGAATGAAAAGAGCAATGAGGCAAGAGTGACCACAATATGGTGGAATTCTTCATTAAGATGGAATGTGACAGAGTTGATTCAGATACAAAGGTTATGAACTTAAAGAGAGGTAACTTTGATGGTATGAGATGAGAATTGGCTAAAAATAAATTGGCAAATGGTACTTAAAAGGATTAATGGTGGAAATGCAATGGCAATCATTTAAAGATAACTTGGAGCAACAAATGTACATCCCAGCTTGTAAAAAGAATAAATTAAGGAGGGTAATGCATCCGTGGCTAACAAGGGAAATCAGGGAGAGTATCAAATCCAAGAAACAGCATATAAATTAGCCAAAAAAATTTCCTGATGATTGGGAGAAATTCAGAGTTCTACAGAAGAGGACAAAAGGATTAATTAGGAAAGGCAAAAGGGATTATGAGCGAAAGCTGGCAGGGAACATAAGAAATTCTGTAAAAGCTTTTACAGATATGTAAAGAGAAAGAGATTAGTTAAGACAAATGTGGGTCCGTGGCTTTCAGAAATGGGTGAATTAATCATGGGAAACAAGGACATGGCATACCTACTGAATAACTACTTTAGTTCTGTCTTCACTAAGGAAGACATAACTAATCTTCAGGAAATTATAAGGGATCGTGGATCTAATGGGAGGAAGGGAATTAAGGAAATAATTGTAATTCGAGAGGTTGTGTTAGTTAATTTGAAGGGATTAAAGACTGATAAATCCCCAGGGCCAGATAGATTGCATCCAAGAGTGCTTAAGGAAGTAGCTCAGGAAATAATGGATGCATTAGTAATAATTTTTCAAAACTCTTTAGATACTGGATTAGTTCCTGAGGTATGAAGGGTGGCCAAGGTAACCCTATTCGTTAAGAAGGGAGGGAGAGAGAAATTGGGAAATTACAGACTAGTTAACCTGACATCAGTAGTCGGGAAAAGGCTAGAATCAGTTATTTAAGATGCGATTGCAGCAGATTTGGAGAGTAATAATATCATCGGACAGAGTTAGCATGGTTTTCTGAAGGGAAGATCATGTCTGATGAATCAACTAGAATTTTTTGAGGATGTAACCAGTAGAGTGGATAAAGGAGAATGTGTGTATGTGGCACATCTGGACTTTAAAGAGGCATTTTATAAGTTCCACACAGGAGATTAGCGTACAAACTTAAAGAGCACGGTTTAGGAGGGATGGTATTAAGGTGGATGGAGAATTGGTTGACGGACAGGAAGCAGAGAGTAGGAATAAACAGGTTCTTTTCGGAATGGCAGCCAGTGATTAGTGGGGTACTTCAGGGTTCCATGCTGGGGCCACAGTTATTTACAATATATATCTCAACGATTTAGATGAGGGAATAGAAAGCAGCATCTCCAAGATTGCAGACGACATGAAATTGGGTGACAAGGTTAGCTGTGCAGAGGATGCTAAGTGGATGCAGGGTGTCTTGGACAAGTTGGGTGAGTGGGCCAAGGCATGGCAGATGCAATATAACGTGGATAAATGTGAGGCCATCCACTTTGGAGGTAAGAACATAAAGAGAATTATTATCTAAATGGTATCTGTTTAGGAAAAGGGGAAATGCAGCGAGATTTGGGTATCGCTGTGCGTCACTCATTGTAAGTGGAAATGCAGGTACAGCAGGCAATGAGGAAAGTGAATGTGGGATTCATAGCAAGAGGATTCGAGTAGAGGAGTAGGGAGGTCCGACTGCAGCTGTACAGGGCCCTGGTGAGAAATGTTTCAAGGGAACGTTAGGAGGATCTTCTTTTTGCAGAGAATGGTGAGGGTCTGGAACCAGGCTTTAGATGGAGTGGTGAATGGGCTAGATTTTGACATTTGGATTATTGCATGGATGGGAGCGTTGTACAAGGGTATGGCCCAGGTGCAGATCAATGGGACTCGGCAGAATAATAGTTTGGCACAGACTAGATGGGCTGAAAGGCCTGTTTCTGTTCTGTAGTGTTCTATGATTCTAACATGGGACATAGAGTAATTAAATCTATATTAAATGGGTATTTTGGAGGCAACAGCTTTGCATCTTTTAACGAGATCAGCTTGTTCAAAGGATTCAGCACTGGGCTGGTGCCTTTGGGCAGGAGGGGTATGATTAGTCCAACCAGATGGATTTAAAAACAACTAATTTCCATGAGCAATGCCCCCCCCCATCTTCTTCCGTCTCTCCTTCCTTCTAGTTCTGCCTCTCTCTCTCTCTCTCTTCCCTTTTCCCTCTGTCTTCTTTCACAGAGCCAAAATCAATTCTCGCCTTTCCTCTTATCATATCCAATTCAGACCTTTTGACTGTTGGTCTGGACTCCTTCCCCTCCCATTCTTCCACCTTTCTCTCTAGTCTTTAATTCAGACACCTACCTGATTTTTGCTGAAACCTTGAAGAAGGGCAGAGGCCTGAAATGCTGGTAATATATCTTTACCTCCCACGGATGCTGAAAGACCTGTTGAGTTCCTCTAGCATTTATTGTGTGCTTTTAACTCCAATCATAGTGTCTGCAGACATCTGTGTTTCACTTGGTCCCTCACTCACACACCAACTGCCATTTAACCCACCCTTCCACCACCCCTTCTCGTGTCATCCAATCTTTATTAGGACATATAAGACAAGGCAGATGATAAGCTCCCCATTGGTCAGAATCAGAATTTATTGTCATGATCAAGTCACAAAATCTGTTGTTTTGCAGTAGCCTCACACAGTGCAAACATTTATATAAAAACCACATTCTGAAATAAATAAAAAAAATGCAAGAAAAAGAAAAACACCAAATAAGACAGTATCTGTGGTTCATTGATTATTCAGGAATCTGGTGGCAGAGAGTAAGAAGCTGTCCTTGGGCCACTGAGTCCTTGTCTTCAGGCTCCTGCACCTTTTTCCCGATGGTAGCAGAGTGAAGAGGGCATGGCCTGGGTGTTGGGAAGTCCTTGAGGATAGAGGCTGCTTTCTTAAGACACCACATCTTGTAGATGTCCTCGATGGAGTGAAGACTGGTGACCCTGATGTCGCAGACCGAGTTAAAAAGGATTTTTTCTTGTCCTGAGTGTTGGCGCCTCCATGCCAGACAGCGATGCAACCGGCCAGAATGCTCTCCATGGTACTCCTTTAGAGTTTTCAGTGACACGCCAAATTGCCTCAAACTCCTCACAAAGTATAGCCGATGGTGAACCTTCTTCATGATTGCATCGACGTGGAGGCTCCAAGACAGCTCCTCGGATATGTTGAACTCCCAGTAAATTTTAAATGTAGACACACAGCACAGTAACAGGCCATTTTGGCCGCCCAAGTCCATGCCTCGCCATTTGTTCCCAATGAACCTACAACCCCTGGTATGTTTTGAATAGTTGGAGGAGCAGCTGAAGAAAACCCACACAGACACGGGGAGAACTCCTTACAGACAGCGTGGGATTCAAACCCCCGTCCTGATCGAGGGTGCTCTAAAGGCATTGCTCCGCCATCCATACTGCCCCTATTTTGAAGTTCTTGGCCCTCTCCACTGTTGATGCCTTGATGAGGACTGGTTCGTGTTCTCCTGATTTCCTGCCAAACGCCAGGGAGGTTCGTTACTACTGTGACAAGTTGTTATATTTCTCTTTTAAGAATACCGTGTTTAATTCTGAGAATACTCAGTATTTTGGCTGAAGGGATAAATGTGGCAGCAGGTAATTACACTGTGCTCAGCATGCTCATACAAAGGTTTAACAAGGAGTATTAAGTGATAGCAACTTTTCTTCCATTGTTGGAAGGTTGGCAGTATCCTACACAACTAATTGTTGGAATCATATTGCTCCATTGTCCCTGATGCATGGTCAAGACTGCTAACTCAAGGCTAATTATGTTCTTCATAGTTGATGCTCTCAACACAGTGAAACAGAATAATAAAAATAATGGAATAAACCTTTTATGAAATTGACTTTGAAAGTACATTTTTTAATAAAAAATGTATGAGGTAAGGTTAAGAGCAATGAGTGAATGACATCAATCCTTTTGTAGGCTTCTTACAATCTGCAAGAGGATGGAATTAGAGTTGTCTACAGGCAAAATCCTTCAGTTGTTGCAAATCTAAATTAAATAAGTAAAATGCTGGAAATACTTAGCAAGCCTGGCAGTGTTTGTAGAAGGTGAAACAGATGGGGTCCATCTATGCATGGATGTGGAGGCTGTCATTGGCTCTATTTACGATGGAGGCAGAGAAGTTCTTGATAAGGAAAGGAATCAAGGGTTACAGGGGAGCAGGGCAATGGGATAGTAAATCAGCCATATGGAATGGCAGGGTAGACTTGATAGGCTAAATGGCCTAATTCCCCTCCAATATCTTATGGCCTAACAGAGTTAGCCTTGCAGGTTGGTGACATAACAGAACCAAGTGAAACTGTGATTGTAGTTAAAACACACCAAAATGCTGGAGGAACTCAGCCAGTCTTTTCAGCGTTTATAGGAGACAAAGTGATATTGCCAACATTTTGGGCCTGAGCCCTTCTTCAAGGAATAAGCAGAATGAGCCAGAAGCAGGAAGTCTCAGAATTCAGATGATGCTGGCTGGGGGAGGAATCCAGACCAACAAAAGGTTTAGTTGGATATGATAAGGGGAGGGGTGAGAATTGATCATGTTTGTGTGAAAGAAGACAGGGAAAGGGGAGACAGACCTGGAGGATGGTGACAGGGGAAGAAGTGAGGTGGGGGGGGGGGGGTTTAATGAAAACCAGAGAAGTCAATATTAATGCCATCCTGTTGGAGGGTGCCCAGACGGATGATGAGGTGCTTTTCCTACAACTTGCGGGCGGTGTCATACTGGACAGAGATGTTAGCAAAGGAATGGGGTGGGGAATTGAAATGGGTGGCTATTAGGAGATCCATGCTATTGCAATGGTGCTCAACAAAACAGAACCATTTTACTTTAATAGACAGTGGGGAAGTCAGGAGGACAGGAAGGGTGAGCTCAAGCTCACATTTTTGATGCCATCTGCCCCCTGATGCACCTGCTCTGCTCTGAACTCCTCAAATTTGCTGCTGTCAACAATCCATGCCAGCAAAATTCAAGACTTGAGATTCTTTTATTGGCATCTAATAATGAAGAATGTTACATTGCACGAAATTGCCTTCTGCCTGTCGTAAGGTGTCAAAGAGTTACCATTAGTGTTGACTGGCACCCCTGCAGCCAGCATCCCAAAAGACCACCTTCACTCTGAGCATGCTCTCCTCACTGTTACCTTGAGGCAAAGACAGTGAGGAGAGCACCTCTTGGTTAGCCTGGAATTTAGCGGAAGGCTATTACAGCACCAGCGCCCTGGGTTTGAACCCGGGGCTCTCCATAAGGAGTTTGTACATTCTCCCCATGTCTGCATGGGTTTTCTCCAGGCTCTCTGGTTTCCTCCCACCCTTTATAATGTTGCATAATAAGCTTCAATATTATAAAGAATTGGAAGTTTCAATGCACATTTTTTTCAATGCAGAGAGCTATTGGGCTGTCACAGATGTTTCATGGTGACTTTTTTTTATTGAAATGAATGTGTTTGAAACTCATGTTCAAAAAGAAATCTTTTCTTGTGTATTCTGTATTATTTTGAGGAGGCATTTCAATACAAATATTGAAAAAGGAAGAAAAATAAATCTTTAAGGGCTTCTGGAATGGAAGATCTTACATCAGATCTCCAGATACCAAACTGGAAACTTAACCACAACATCACTAAGGTAGGTTCGCTGGCTCAGCTCTCCAATCCTATAACTTGGGAGAGAACTCCCAAGATTCCCAGATTCTCCAGGTTGAGCAACATTTGGGAGAATCTTGAACATGAAAACATGGTTAGAAGATAAGGGGTGCTTTCATTGAAAACTGAGGTGCTCAGGAACATTTTGTGGAATAATTCCTGGAATTCAGGACCCTAGATAGTGGTGGAGGCTTGTCCATTGGAGGCGCTCTCTGAGGTACTAGATGCTTCTTGGAGATGGAGGACTACGGAAACTGGCCTGTTACTGTGCTGTATGTCTAAATTAAATTAAATTTAAAAAAAATGATTATAATTGTACCAGCCTCGATCACCTCCACTGGCAGCTTGTTCCATATGCCCTCCCACCCTGGGTGTGACAAACTTGTTATTCAAGTCTTTTTTAAATCTTTCCTCTCTCACCTTAAACCGAGGGGAAAAAGATGGTGAATTTTCCATTCATAATAGGTCACTCCAGCTAGTCTCCTTTGTTCTAAGAATATAGTCACCAACCATTTCATTCCCCATAAGACATAGAAGCCATTTGCCCCACCGAGTCTGCTCTGCCATTCCATCATGGCTGATTTACTATCCTTTTTCAATCCCATCATTTATTTATTCATTTATTTAGATATACAGCATGATAACAGGCCATTTTGGCCCAAAAGCCCATGCCCCCCAATTTACCTCCAATTAACCTACTGATACATTTTAAACAGAGGGAAGAAACCAGAGCTTCCATAGTAAACCCACACAGACATGGGGAAAACATACAAACTCCTTAAAGGCAGCAAGGAATTCGAACCCAGGTACCAATCGCTGGTGCTAACTGCTATGCTAACTGCGCCACCCATTAATTTGCCTTCTCCCCACAATCTTTCCAAACAATGAACTTATCCACCTCTACATTCCTGCAAATCTTTTTAAACTCCTTTCTAGTTTAATCCCATCCTTCCTTGAGTTGCGACCAGAACTGCACACAATCCACCAAGTATGACCTAGCGACACTTTGCTTTGTATAATCGTAATGTGAGTCCGGACTCCTGTACTCAAAACCTTGCCTGTTGAAGACAAGGGTGCCATCATCATTCTGTCAACCTTTTTCACCACTTCAGGGGGACCACGTGAAGGCAAGGTCAGTACCATTCCCAGAGGTATGTCATGTCTCTCCTGGCCTTGTTGAATTTCCCAAATTGCACCACTTCATGCATGTCTGTGCTAAATTCTATCAGCCCACTTGCCCACTTACCCTGGGATGTGTCCACACACAGTGCATAGTGTCATATGACCATCACCCAAATGAAATCCTTTAAATTACTGACTTCCAAGCAATAGCTTAGTAGCCTGAGATTGGCAGGAGAGGCTCCCAATCTGCTCCACAGTCTGAACGTGGCAATTGTTACATGATGTGACATCTAATGGGGACTGCTGCAATAGTGTGGATCTTCCAGTGGCAACCCATTTCAATTTCCCACCCAATTTGCATGCCGACATGCCCGTCAATGGTCTCATGCACTAGAAGACTGAGACCACCTACCAATTTCATTTGGACACGCTCAGATAGCATTAACATTGTAATCTCCAGATTTCTATTAATTCTCCCCCCTCCACCCTGGTCTTCCCTCTTCCCCTACCCCAATATCTCCTTACTCTTGTCTCTTTCTCTCTTTCCTTTTCCTTCTGCCTCCTTCCCTCCAGATCTCTCTGAGCCACCCCTCCCTCGATCAATTCTCACATTTCCTCTCCTGTCCCTCTATCCATGTCTAATGATGGCCTTTTGCCTGTGGGACTGTGCTCCTCTTCCTGCCCTTTCTTCCCTCCTGCCCCCAGTCCCACTTGCCTTTGTGTGGCCCTTAACCCTATAAAATATTCCCATCCATGTACGCTCAAATGTCTTGTAAACATTGCAATCATACCCACTACTTGCTGACATCTCCTCTAAACTTTCCTTCCCTTAACTTAAACAGATATTGAACATTACAGCACAGTACAGGCCCTTCAGTCCTCGGTGTTGTGCCAACCTATCTAAACCTACTCAAGGAAGCTGACCCTTCCCTACCTCATAATCCTCTATTTTGCTCAAATCCATGTGCCTGTCTGAGAGTCTTTTAAATGTCCTTATTGTACCAGCCTCCACCACCACCTGTGCCAATGCATTCCAGGCACTCACTACTCTATGTTTAAAATGCTTACCCCTGACATCTCAGCTAAACTTCCCTCCCCTCACCTTGTCTCTGGGGCTCGTTATTCTTATCCTAGTAAAAAGATGCTGGCTGTCCACCCTATATATGCCCCTTGTAATCTTGTGGATAAGATTATTCTACAGTAATAGCTCTAAATTGAATGTACACTCTCATCCATTTTCTTTAATACCAAATAATTTAAGTTTGAGGAGGAAGCAGTTCTAAATGAACATTGCTTATGCATGATGGATTGACATTCCCATTTCCCAGGAGACACAGTGCCCTTTTAATACATGGCTTGACACACCTAAAACCCAATTGACATTTGAAGATGGAGCAAAATGGCCTTTTAGTTGGAAGTCCCATGGATGGAGCAATCCTGAGAAAAAGAAGGATCTCACTGTAAGAAATCCAACCCTTTTTCCCAGTTCCTCCATCTCTGCTGCGTCTGTTTTCAAAGTTTGGCTTTTGACTCCAGGGCATCTGAAGTGTTCTCCTTTTTTTGGGAAATGTGGCACCACTTTTACAGTAGAAATAAAGACCTCACCTGCATCACCTCCATTTCCACACCTCTGCTCTCTTCCTGCCTTCACGAGATAGAACTAAGATAGTGTTCCCTTGGTCCTTACTCACCAGTCTTTGCATCCGGCATGTCATGACTTACAGCGGGGATTCCACGACCAGTCACACCATCCTCTCCTCACCCCACCTCTGCTTTCTTCAGAGACCACTCATGTTGTGCTCCTTGGATCCCTTATTCCTCCTCCCCTTCCCATCCCAAGGCCCTTACTCCTGTATGCAAAGGAAGTTCAATACCTGCCCCAGCACTCGGTCCCTCGACATTGTCCAAGAACAAAACATCCATGCAGGTGAGGCAGAACTTCACAAAGCTCCTCCCCGAGCCTTGTTTATTTCATTTGATGCTGTCACCCCCTTGATATTGTGAGATCCAGTTCTCTGGCCTTTCACCAGCCTGGGAGCATCCAGAGGAAATTTGCAGAGTCACAGGGAGAGCATGAAAATTCTGCAAAGACAGCACACGGATGAAAGGCTTGGGTTGTCCTGGTTGGCTTAGAGATTGGAAGGTGCTAGCAAAAGGAGTAGAGGAGTAATGATGGGCATTCCTTGTCTGTCAGGATTGGCAAGAAAGTCGGCAGATGCCGGGGTCAAGTGCAACACACAAACATGCTGGAGAAACTCATCAGGACACAACTCATCCATGGGAAGTAAAGGGTCACTGATATAGGCCTTTCGTCAGATGTAAACAGAAACAGGCATGGGCCTTAACAAAAGGTGTGGGGAGGTGGGAGGAGGAGATGAGGGAGGGAGGGGCAGGGGAAGAGCACAGGTTCACAGGTGAGAGGTCATAGGTGGTACAGGTGGGAGGGTAGAAGAGAAAAAGCTGAGGTGATGGGGAGAGGGTTGAGCAGTAGTTCACTGATAGAAGCAAGGGAAATGAGTTGGGAGCTGGAGGAAAGGAGGCAGAGGGATAGGGGAAGAGAGAGACATGGGAGGGGGTTAACAGTAATTGGAGAAGTTGATATTAATGCCATCTGGTTGGAGACAGCCCAGATGGAATAGCAGGTTCTGTTCCTCCAATTTTCAGGTGGCCTCAGCCACGAGGCCATGAACATTCTGGAATTAACGTGTGGAGTTGAAATGGTTGGCTACTGAGAGGTCCTTGTTGCAATATTTTGGCAAGTTACCTTTCCGTGCTTTCCTGACACATTACTTACCACTGAGGAGAGCAGTGACATCCTGGTTGTTGTGCAGCCACGTGACCACAGGGGCTGGAGAGCTGCTCACTGAACAGACCACCTCAGCGTCCTCCCCCTCTCTGAACTCCTGTGGGGATTTGATGTCATAAAAGGTCAGCTTTTCTGTGGACGAAGCACAACAAAGGGAAAGTGTGATAAGAATTGGAATCCCACCACTGAGCCCTGTCTGATAAAAAGTTCACCACACTGATCAATAGTGAAATAGGATGTATGCAAAAAGACGCAACCAGCACTGCTCCTCTTCACTGATCAACCAAATTTCTCGAGTTCCTTATTCTGATTTCAGATTTATTGTCAAGAGTACATTCATGACATCACGTACAACCCTGAGATTCTTTTTCCTGCGGGCAAGGGAGAATTGCCATTAATTGGTAGTGCATAAAAAATTGTTCACAGCGTACACATGTGAACAATAAGGAAATGTAAACAAACTGACTATGCAATAAATAAAATGCAAAGTAAGAGTCCTTAAATGAGGCCCTGATTGAGTTTGTTGTTGACGAGTCTGATAGTGGAGGGGTAGCAGCTGATCCTGAACCTGGTGGTGCGAGTCTTGCGGCACCTATATCTCTTTCCTGTTGGTATCAGCGAAAACAGATCCTTGATTGCTGCTGCTCTCCGACAGCAGCGTTCCCCATAGATGTTCTTGATGGTGGGGAGGGCTTGGCCTGTGATGTCCAGGGGTGTCCTCTACCTCTTGCAGGGCTTTACACTTGGGGGTATTGGTGTCCCCATACTAGACCATGACGCAGCTGGTAAGCACACTTTCCATCACACCTCTGTAGAAATTTGCTAGGGTTTCTGGTGTCATACAAAACTTCTGCAAACTCCTGAGGAAGTAGAAGCACTGACGTGCCTTCCTCATGATTCCATGAATGTGTTTGGTCCAGGATAGTGACTAATAAGAACTTAAATTTGCTCACCTTCTCCACCTCTGATCCCCCCAGTGATCACTGGATTGTACACCTCTGGTTTTTCCTTCCTGAAGTCAACAATCAGCTCCTTGGTTTTGGTTATATTGAGTGGGAGGTTGCAGTTGGCGCACCATTTGCCCAAAATTTCAATCTCCTTCATGTGTGCTGACTCATCACCCCATTTTATACAACCCACCACCGTGATATCATCAGCGAATTTGTAGAGTGGTCATACCGAGCTACACAGTCAAGGGGTAAAGTGAGTAGAGCAGGTGGCTAACTTAGAGCATAACCCTGTGGTGCTCAGGTATTGATCGTGGAGGAGATGTTCTTAACAATCCTCATTGATTATGGTCTGGAGGTGAGGAAATCCATGATCTTATTCCTCAGTGGGATGTTGAGTCCCAGGTCTTGGAGTTTGCTGATCTGTTGTTAAATGCTGAACTTTAGTCGATAAAGAACACACTGATGGATTTGCTGTTCAGGCGTTCCAGGGCTTTGTGTAGAGCCGGTGAGATGGCATCTGCCATAAACCATTTGGTGAAGTAGGCAAATTGGAACAAATCCACGTCGCTTCTCAGACTGGAGCTGATGTTCTTCAACACCAGCCTTTCCAAACACTACATTACTGTTGATGTGAGTGCCACTGGTCGATAGTCATTTAAGCAGTTTACCACACTCTTTCTCACTCCAATATTCTCCAATATTTCCCTCTGCAGCCCAGAATAATCACTAAGATGGACATAAGTTCCACGGCTCAAATAGTAATCAAGTTGACGAACAATCCCAGTCCACGGTGTTTCGCCTCTTACTGTGCACTGCAATTATTCTGATTGTGTATTTCACTTGACTGAATAAACACCAAGAAAGCAGTGTAGGAATTTGCGAGAAAGGGTTAAATTGAATGTTGTACCCTGCTCCTTGAACAGGCGGAGTGTGCACTTAAAATAATCATTTTTATTGTCCAAATGATAACAGAAGCTCCAGAAATCACCACCACTTTGTGATCTGGCTGATAATTTGCTAAATGATATGAGGGCTTTCATTACTCTAACCACCGTAATCTGCCAGTGGAAGCTAACGTTTGTTGCTGTGGCTATGCACAGGGATGGCAGCCTCTTTTGGCAACAGGCTCATATTTTTATTGCAGAATGAAAGGGCAAATGAACGCTTGGGTAAGAACATTGCTGACAAATGAGAAAATGGAAAGGTAGCATCCTCAGCATCTGGAATGGCTAATGAGCAACAAGATGAAAGTTTGCTCTCGAAGCGTGTGGTACCATAAATACTATTAAAAATAGAAAGGAGCTGGTGTGGGTATAAAAATATAGCAGTGTCAATTGAATCTGCAAAGGATGGATAACCTATGGCCTTCAATACCTTTGGCAGAGCCATCTAATTAGCTTTATTCTCCTGCAATTTCCTTACATTTCATATTATATTACTCACCAAGAACCCAACTATTTTGTTACTTTTGACATTTATCACTGCTTTTTCTATACACATGACAATAAACTTGAATTTTAGATGAGCCATTACCAGGGAAAGATAACGTCTTGGGTAGGAGACATCGCCGACAAAAAAAAACAACTGGGGCTTTTATTCCGGGAACTGAGGAGGCTGAGCAGTGCTGTTGACATGAAGGTTGGCACGACAACTATTACGGTGTCTGTGACCCGGGTTCGAATCCGGTAAGAAGTTTTCACATTCTCTGCGTGTCAGCGTGGGTTTGCCCCCGCGTACTCCAGTTTCTTCCCACCATCCCAAACGTACAGGATTGTAGGTTAATTTGGGTGTTAATGGGCGTCACGGGTTTAAATGGCCGGATTGGTTTCTACCATGCTGCAAATACAATTATAAAAATATTATAATTTAAGTAATTGGTGACAAGGTCAGCACAATGCTATTGCAGCGCTAACACCCCCAGATTTGAATCTGGTGCTATCTGCAAGGAGTTTGTATATTCTCCCAATGACCTGTATGGGTTTCCTCCAGGTGCTCCAGTTTCCCGCCAGGTTCCAAAGACATACAGGGTTTGTAGGTTAATTGGTCACATGGGTGTTATTGGGTGATGTGAGCTTGTGGGCTACCTTGTTGTATCTCTAAACTAAATTAAATTAAAACTTAAGTAGAGGGGTAGGGATAGTGTAAATGCAAGTAGGCTTTTTTCACTGAGGTTAGATGAGATACAAACAAAAGGACATGGGTTGAAGGTAGAAGGGGGCAAGTTAGGGGGAACTTATTCACACAAAGAGTAGTGAGAGTGTGGAACGAGCTGCCATCTGAAGTGGTGATTGCGAGCTCAGTTAAGAAATTTAAGAAAAATTTGGACAGGTACAAGGATGGGAGGGTGATGGAGGATTATGGACTGGGTGCAGGTCAGTGGGTCGAGGCAGAATAATAGTTTGGCACAGACTAGAAGGGCCAAAGGGCCTGTTTTCGGTGCTGTAATGTTCTGGTTTCTATGGTTGTAAAGAAGGTGAATGGTCACAATTTTAGTTCATAGGGGTAGGAGATTGCCAGAGGAAGCCCAATAATAACGATGTTTAAAATAATTGTAGACAGCAACATGGAAATGAATGATTTAGAAGGACATAGGTCAAACACAGGAAGATATGAGTGGCCCAGGTGGACATTGGGTTGAAGGACCAGTACAACTCTCTGACTTTCCGACACTGATATCAGCACAGATTGCACTCCCTCTCTTCTGCAGATTTGATCACAAAGTCACACAGCTGCACTAAAAATGAAATTTAACTTTAAAAATTTTGTAAAATTTAGATATACAGCATGGTAACAAGCCCTCTTGGCCCATGATTCACGCTATCCAATTGACCTACAATCACCGTATGTTTTTGGAGGGTGGGGGGAAACTGGAATACCTGGAGGAAACCCACGCAGACACGTTTGGGAAAATGTACAAATTCCTTACAGACAGCCCAGGATTCGAAACCTGTCCCAATCATGGGCGCTGTAACAGTGTGGTGCTAACCGCTATGCTAACTGGGTCAGATTCCATGGATTGTTAAGTCACCCAAGTGAATCTGTTGCATTGTTCAAGTGAACCGGCGTGGACTTGAAGGGCCGACATGGCCTGTTTCCACGCCGTAAACAGTTATATGGTTATGGTAAGTCATGTTTATGGCCATCTGATTGAACAAGTACAACCCAATGAAACAATGTTCTCTGGTCTTTGGTACAAAACATGCAGACACGCAACCAGACAAAATACACATACAGACAAATAATACATATGCGACATTTGCAAAAATAAATAAATGAATATTGTTTTGTACAAGTGAGAGTTTTGGATGGTTAGTGTGAGCAGTTCACTTTGAAGTAAACATTCCCACATCTGTGTGCGAGGGCTATTCTTTTGAGTTGTTGGTTGGTAGCTGTTCTCCCTACAAGGCATGTCTTCCAATGGATCTGACGATGTCAGAACAAATCTTTCATTTCAATTCTAAGCACCCCATCACCACTCATTTTCCTGCCATAATTTCCTTTCACTCAGCTCCCCTGCTGACACCCCCACCATTGCTTTTCCACAGGTTCAGATTTCAGATTTACAGTCAGAGAACATACATGACATCACATATAACCCAGAGATTCCTTTTTCCTGCAGGCACGGCAGAATTACCATTAATTGGTAGTGCAAGAAATAAAACATGTAAACAAAGAAATAACAGTGAACAGATAATGAATGTAAACAAACTGACTGTGCAATACAGAGAGAACAAAAAGAAAATCAATAAAGTGCACAAGTGAAAGTCCTTAAATGAGGCTCTGATTGAGTTTGTCGTTAAGGAGTCTGATGGGAGAGGATGTATTCACCATTTACAAGGCATCAGTTGGGAGTGCGATGGAATACTCCATTTGGATGATTGCAGCTCCCATGAACATCGGCATCATCCAGGTAAGGCCATCGACGCTGATTGGCACCCCACTGACCACTCTGAACATCCATTCCCTTCACCACCAGTGCACTGTGGCTGCAATGTGTTTCAAGTTCAAAAGGTGCAGCAGTTACTATAGAACCACAGAACACTACAGCACAGAAACAGGCCCTTTGGCCCTTCTAGTCTGTGCCAAACTATTATTTTCCTTAGTTACATTGACTTGCACTCAGACCATATCCCTTCTGTCAATGTAGCTACCCAAATTTTTCTTTATTATCAAAATTGAGCCTTCAATTCAGCTGGTAGCTTGTTCCACACTCCCACCACTCTCTATGTGAAGCAGGTCCCTCAAATGTTCCCTTTAAATGTTTCCCCTTTCCCCTTTATCCCACGTCTTCCAGTTTCCAATCTCTCCTAACTTCAGTGGAAACTCAACCTCAGCCTCTGTTAGCACCTCCTCAAACCTGCATCCTCTATCACCAAAAGGGAAATGGGGAGGAGTGCACAGGCAACATCACTTTCCGCGACCTTCTATGCAGATGCCCAACACCATCACCAGCCCATCAACGTTGCTGAGACGAAATCTTTGAATGTACCACCCAGTGAAATTGTCAGAGGCCCTTCACCAGAAGGACTGCAGGTAGCTCACCACTCGCCCCTCGAGGCAACAAGAGACAGGCAATAGTTCAAGTTCAGATTTATTATCATCTGACTGTATATATACAACCTGACGGAACAGCTTTCCTCCGGTCCACGGCGCACACACAATACACAGTACAAAATAATCACATATGCACAATTTAAAATAAATATATACAGAAAATCCCCTGGTATCCGGCCCCTATGAAGATGCCAGATAAGCCAATTGCTTGAGATTGCATGTTGCCTGATTAGCCAACTAATGGCGAGGTGCGCCAATTTTAAACGCATTTTTTTTTACCTATTTCTTTTCCCTGATGTTTTTGCAGGCTGCTTCAGGCTGCTGGTTGCTTGAATTTTGGATAACAGTGGGCTTACTGTACAAATAGTTTGGGATGATTTACTCGGTTACTGGATACATTTTTTCAATCTCACACCCTGTGAGAAGAACCTGTTTCCCAGCCTGACAAATCCTGATTTTGATGCTCCTGTACCTCCTTCCTGATGGTAGTGGGTCAAAGATACTGTGTGTTGGATGGAAAATCTATTTTGAAACCAAATGTGCATTGTGCGACCTCTTTGCATTAGGGAAATAGTTCAGCACAGACTAGAAGGACCAAAATGCCTTTTTCTGTCCTGTAGTGCTCTATGGTTCTACAATCATGGGGGAGTTAACTGCTACATCTTTTGTGGATGGAATGCACTGCACCCACCATGCTCTGGTAGTGAAGGGAATGAATGTTTAGAGCATTCGATGGGGTGCCAATCAATATAGACGGCCTAACCTAGATGATATTGATGCTCACGGAAGCTGCAATCATTAAGGCAGAGTATTCTATCATTCCTGGAGCCGAGCCTTACTGTGATTCTCAAATCCCCCCCTTTCTAAAAAAGCCAAATATTTGGAAAATTTAACATCCCTGATGCAGAAACAAGAACAATCTTCAGCAAGTGATGGTGAGCGGTTGAGAATACCATTGACTTACTGTAAATTTCCACCAGGATTGTCGCCTCCTGAGAATTTCCACTGGCGTCCGTCACTTGACATTGGTAAATGCCTGCATCCTCCTCAATGGCATTGTAAATGGTTAGTCGTGACCTGACTCCCTCTGTCTGCACCACCACTCGTTCATTAGAGATAACCTTCTCTCCATCAGGACTGTACCATTCAATGCTGACAGGTTCACCAATAGCTGTCAAAGGAAAAAAAAAAGAGGCAGGTCAATGCAGTTAACATGGATAAAGTTTTAGTGAATTAGAATGCCCTGCCCTCTTCACTCGCTAATTCAGGATTTAACTGTAGCCGGCAGCACAGCGACGTAGTTGGTAGAAGCTCCAGCGACCAAGGTTCAATGCTAGCCCCCAGTGGTGCCTGCATGGGCTTTGCTCCTTCTCCGGGAGGTTGCATGGATTTCCCCTGAGTTCCCCTCATCCATGAAGAATCCCGCTCACCCATCATGGAGCCTACAATTTAATAATGACTCGGATATGGAGAAAATGTACAGTCGGGTACTCAAGTTCAAGTTTAAGTTCCAGTTCATCATCATTCAATTGTACAAGTACTATACGTCCCCTTCACGAGTTAGCTCATTCCTGAGATCCAGCGCATCGGATATCCTGCTCTCATCCCATAACTTGGATGGGAGGAGGAGCTCAGATATTCTAAACAATGTGTCCCTGCCCGTCAGCTTCGACAGAGGAGTAGCTACCCTTGGGTCAATGACTCCATTCAGGGGCATGGGGAAAGAAGGGGAGGAGAGTGTTTGTTAGGAATTGTGGTGAGAAAGGTAATGCAGAGGGAGTAAAATGGGTAAGAATGGGAATAATATAAAAGGTGGGTGATGAAGGGCTCAGCTCAGACTCGATGGGCTGAAAGACCTATTTCTGCTTACAGCACGAAGCAGATCTTAAGCTTAACTTGTCCATACTGACCCAGACGGCATTCTGGGCGAGTCTCTTTGGGTCCATATTCATTTGAACCATTCCTACCCAAAAATCTTTTGAGGATCTTTTTTGTATCCACTTCTATCATTTCTTCTCACAGCACACTCCAGAAATAATCTCTCTATGACTTTAATTACAGTAAAATTCCCATTATCCAGAATTTAAATCAGCCAAAAAATTGCATAGGTAAAAAATATGAAAGCTTAAAATCAATGTCTCCTTGCAGCCAGTTCACCATTCATGCAACACGCAATCTCAAGCAACCGGTACAATCACTTTTCCAGCATATAGCAATCCCCATAGGTGCCAGATACTGGGGATTTACTGTATTTGAACAGAGTAGAATTATTTTTCTGTGCCCAGACTGTTCAAAGGTATTTTATAACAGTAAGGTGCCTGAAGACCATTTCACTGTTTGGGGCTGAGGTGGAATGACCTCTGACCTGAGGCCGAGTCGCTGGTCACTGACAGGATTGCCAGGATGATGCTTGAGGGCAAAAAGGTGACCACAATGGGCGATGATGGAGAGAACCCATCCACAAGATTTGAAGAAATGAGATGGAAATTTATCCGCCCCTTGCCACACGTCTAACATAGATGTCAGTCCCAATCTCTTCTGGATAGGATGGTGTCAGATCAGTCATTTCTGTTGCAGGAGATCAGATGGAATAGTTCCTATCCAGGGAAAAACAATTCCAGCTGTCGATTAGGTCGATTGTCGAATATATCAAATTGTTTTTTTCAAAATTTCAAATTCAATTTTTTTTTCAAAATTCAGATTCAAATATTTTTGAAATTTCAAATTTATTGTTGGAGTACACACATGACGTCACATACAACCCTGAGATTCTTTTTACTTGTGGGTCAGACAGAATTTCATGGACTATAAACTCTACTCAAGGAGAAACTGTGAACAAAGAAAAAAACGTAAAGAGACTTGACTGCAAATTCAGAAAAAAATTCAATAATAATTAATGTGCAAACTAAGAGTCCTTAAATGAGTCGCTGATTGAGTTTGTTGTTGAGGAGCCTGATTTCTGATATCAGATTTCCGATTTATTGTCAGAGTACATATATGGCATCACATACTACCCTGAGATTCTTTTTCCTGTGGGTGAGGCAGAATTACTACTGTTAGTAGTATAAAAAATTGTACACAGCCTGCAAATGTAAACAAATAAAGAAGTGTAAATAGAAAACAAACTATGTATTACTGAGAGAATTTAAAAAAAAATCAATGAAGTGCACAAGTAAGAATCTTTAAATAAGTCCCTAATTGTTTGTTGTTGAGGAGTCTGATGGTGGAGGGGGAGCAGCTTTTCCTGAACCTGGTGGCGCGAGTCTTGTGCCACCTATAGCTCTTTTTGTTAAAACATCAAGCAATACACAGTCATGAAAAGTCTTACTGGTTTCAGCCAATATTAGGGCAGCAAGGTTAACACAACACTATTGCAGCCCGAGTTCAAACCTGGTGCTGCCTGCAAGGATTCTGTATGTTCTCCCTATGTCTGCATGGGTTTCCTCTGGTTTCCTCCTGCATTCCAAAGACGTACGGGGTTAGTCGGTTAATTGGTCCAATGGATGTAGTTGGGTGCCATGGACTCATGGGCTGGAAGGACCTGTTATCGATCTGCATCTCTGAATTTATTTCAAGTGTCTCTGACTCTCTATTTTGGATCCTTAACCCCAGCCAACACTTTAGATGCAGCATGACATGGTGAGTTTCTCCACTTTTGTGAATTCCATTTATTTCAATAGGAATGTTTTATTCTCTCTCACCTAATTACCAGCATCACTTTTAATATGGTAATCTCTTGAAGTAGGGGCATTTTCTGCAGACTAATTGTCTCAGCTCTCAACAAGGAAAATTGTTTAATTTGTTCTTGTAATGTATTTAACCGCCAGGCCTGAGATTTGCAAACTGACGACAGGTGAGTAAACCAGACACAGCTCACTGCAGAAATATAAATTGCAGCCAGAGGGATGCCTGCCCTTAAAAAAGGACCATTTACAATCTCATGCTCAACAAAACACTTCACAGTCAATATTACCTCTGCAATTAAGTTCAGTTCAATTCTCACTACAGAATGGATGTGTAAGTTTTAGAGAAGGCGCAAAGGAGATTTACAAGGAATTTGCTGGGATTGGAGAAAGTATCTCTTAGAAGAATGGTTGACTGAACTCGGGCTTTTCTCTTTTGAATGATGAAGGATGAGTGATAACTTGATAGAGGGAGCTGAAGATTATGAGAGGCCATAAGGTGGACAACTAGCATCTTTTGTCCCCGGGGTCAACAGCAGCAAATAACAGAGGACATCAGTTTAAGGCAAGAGGAGGCAAGTTCAGGGGAGAATGCTTTTTATAGAGGGTGCAATAGGGATATTTAGAAGACTGTTGGACTGATGCAAGAAAAAATAGAAGGTTATGGGTGTGAGGTAGGGAATGTTTAGATTGATGAGTAGGTTTACATCAGTCGGTACAACATTGTGCGCCAAAGGGCCTGTACTGTGCTGTAATATTCTATGTTCTAAGCCCTATTTTATTCTCACTGTGAGTGGAGAAAAGTTTAGGGGTGACATAAGAGGTTAGATTTTTTACACAGTGGAGATGGAATGCATTTGCAGGGGATGGTGGTGGAGACTAAAAGACCTATATGGGCACATTGATATCAGCAAAAATGAGTGTTATGGGATGTGAAGGAGGGGAGGGTTTTATTGATGTGAAGGTTAGATGGATGCATAGCTTTACAACATCATGGGCTGAAGGGTCTGTACTGTCCTTTGCTGTCCTATGTTTTCAGGAAGTTGGCTATTGGGACATAGGAGTGACCATGGTGAATTTGTGGAAAGCTCCTACCACATGAAATCATAGAATTGTACAGGATAGAAACAGGACCTCTTGGGTGACCTCATCAGTGCCAGATGTGATGCCTATCGACTCTAATCCCAGTTACCTGCATTACACACTTATTGCTCAACACCTTTCCGATCCTTGTACCTGCCCAAACATGCTTTAAATGCTATAATTCAATCAGTATCCATTACCACCTCTAAAAGCTCATTCTAGATAGTTTACCATCTTCTGTGTGAAAAAAAACCTAACCCTCAGATTCTTTAAATTTCACCCTCTCACCCAAAACCTGCACGCTTTAGTTCTAGACTCTCCTGTACCAGAAAAAATACATAATCAACACAGACGATGGGCCGAAAGTCATGTTTCCCTGCCGAATGACTCTCCGTGATGCTAACAGAGTTAAACAAGAAAGACACTGGGGTAGAGTGCAAGGTATACAATATGCTGCAGAATCTCAGCAGGCCACACAGCATCCAAAGGAGGTATAGGGCCCCTCTTGAGATCCTCCAGTGCATTTATGTCTACCTCTCTGATGCCCAGGATGAGGGGAAGGGGTGATGCAGATGCACCCTCTTCTTCCCGACCACAAACTCTTCTCCCTTCTCCCACTGGGAGGAAGAGTCATGAGTGTAGTGTGGATTGTGGAGGGTCATGTGACTTTCCTATCTGAAACCTGGTTGGAATTTTAACATTTAAGAAGACTTTGGACAGGTATATGTATGGGAGAGGTATGGAGGACTATAGACTTGAACTAGACAAATGAAATGGATCAACACAGATGAGAAGCGCTGAAGGGACCTATTTCTGTGCTGCAATGTTCTATAGTTCTTTGGAATGTGGATTGTGGGGATCATGTGACATCTCCATCTAGAACCTAGTTAGAGTTCACCTCACCTGCCTGCAGGTTAGTGCACACCTGGTCATCGATACCTGGGCCAAACTCTCCCACTGATGGCACGATAAAGCCCACCACATTTGAGCCATCTGCCTCTTTCTTTTCTGGGATGAACCCTAGCTCCACTTGTGAACCGTAGTCATGTTGGTAAGGTGTGTGCTGTTCACACTTGCATCTCACTAAATTGGCTGTTCAGCATCCTGAGATACGAATGGGGGTTTGGCTTTTCACACTTGACCACTCCTAACTGCGACAATGAACACTTTCACATATGCAAGGAGCCATCCCCAGGGTTAAGACCATTCTACCTTCTACTGGTGAAGTCATGACGCATCGAGTGATGGTGGACCTGCCCTAAATCCTGATCAATGTATTATGATCTTATATTTGAACAAAATTAATCATGCCTAATTATAACATAATTAAGCTTTATGTACAGCACAGTATGAGCCTTTCAGCTCCTGTTGTTGTTCTGCCAACCTATATAAACCTTTATAAGGGTCCGTGGGAAAGTGCCAGCAATTAAAAACAGCAATAGCGGACTATTTTTAATCAGGGTGGGAAAGTTGGTAGCGCTATCTCGTACAATTTATAAATACTGTGGGAAAAAGTGATGGTGGACCTTACCCGCCAGAATTCCATGTGGCGGAGAAAGGGCTGTATGCCTGGCTGCATACATGGAGCATTCATAGAAGGGTTTCTCTGCCACATGGCATTCTGGGAAGTCAGGCCTGTCATTGTTTTTTCCCCACGGTCTTTATAAATTGTGCGCTATAGCACTACCAATTTTTTCCATGCTGTTTAAAAATTGTCCGCTATTGCTATTTATTGCTGTTTTTTGCTATTTTTCCTCTCTCTCCCCCCCCCATTACTTTCCCATGGCAAAGTTTATACCTTCATTTTAATCTGTTCTTCCTGAATTCACGCAAGCCAATTACACGTTTCACACTTGACTGATTGCAGACACCAGGGATTGTACTAGGGGTCGAAGCTGTCAATCTCTGGCGTGAGATGACGTCATCTGATGCCGGCGTGGAACTGATTTTGCTTTCACACTAAATACTTTAAAGGTCAATTATCGTTTGATTCCTGGGATCACTTGCAAGTGTGAAAGGGGCTAAAGAGTTGGGAGTTGTGTATTGTGTGTTTAGATATCACTGTCCATCGTTTCAACTAGTTAAGAGCCATGCCTGCACGACGTGAAGGGGTGACAGGTATTGTGGTGGTACACCACCGGCCTACTGCAGGGGGCAACACCTGTACCTGCAGGAGTGTACCGCCGGCCTACTGCATGGGGCAACCTCCGTACCCTCAGGGGTGTAAGAGGATAGGCAGGCTGTCAATCAGTCAGCCTGAATGGATCAAGCCCCACCTGGTCGGGTGTCAAGCACCCTCCGGAATATAAGCCTGTGCTGGCCTCCCGAGGCCTCACTCAGAGTTACTGTAGCTACAGCCAGCCTGGTTCTATGGAAGTCTTTGTGGATTAAAGCCTGTTGTACAGTCTTTACCTTGTGTGCGTCTGATTCTGGTTAACAGTGCCCCACAGGTATTATATGTTGCAATTTGATTATAAAACTTTCTCTCTCCAAGCGGTTGCGAATGTGAAAGAGAGAGAGAATGTGTGTGTGTGTGTGTGTGTGTGTGTGTGTGTGTGTGTGTGTGTGTGTGAAAGAGAGAGAGTGTGTGTGCGAAAGAGAGAGTGTGTGAAAGAGAGAGAGTGTGTGTGTGAAAGAGAGTGTGTGTGAAAGAGAGAGTGTGTGTGAAAGAGTGTGTGTGTATGTGAAAGAGAGTGTGTGTGTGAATGTGTGTGCGAGTGTGTGTGTGAGTGTGTGTGTGTGAAAGAGAGAATGTGTGTGTGAGTGTGAGTGTGTGAAAGAGAGAGAGAGTGTGTGTGAGAGTGTGTGTGTGTGTGTGAGTGTGTGTGAGTGAAAGAGAGAGAGTGTGTGTGTGAAAGAGAGAGTGTGTGTGTGAGAGAGAGAGAGTGTGTGTGTGAAAGAGAGAGTGTGTGTGTGAGAGAGAGAGTGTGTGTGTGTGAGTGTGTGTGTGTGAAAGAGAGTGTGTGTGAATGTGTTTGTGTGTGAAAGAGAGTGTGTGTGTGAGAGAGAGTGTGTGTGCGTGTGCGTGTGTGAGTGTGTGTGAGTGTGTGTGTGAAAGAGAGTGTGTGTGTGAAAGAAAAAGTGCATTTGTGTGAGGGAGAGAGAGTGTTTGTGTGTTTGTGAGTGTGTGTGTGAAAGAGAGAGTGTGTGTGTGAAAGAGAGAGTGTGTGTGAGTGTGTGTGTGTGAAAGAGAGTGAAAGTGTGTGTGAGTGTGAGTGTGTATGAGAGTGTGTGTGAGTGTGTGTGTGAGAGTGAAAGTGTGAGTGTGAGTGTGTGTGTGTGAGAGTGTGTGTGAGTGTGTGTGTGTGAAAGAGAGTGAAAGTGTGTGTGTGAGTGTGAGTGTGTGTGTGTGTGAGAGTGTGTGTGAGTGTGTGTGAGTGTGTGTGTGTGAAAGAGAGTGAAAGTGTGTGTGTGTGTGAGAGTGTGTGTGTGTGAAAGAGAGTGAAAGTGTGTGTGTGAGTGTGTGTGTGTGTGTGTGTGTGTGTGTGTGTGTGTGTGTGTGTGTGTGTGTGTGTGTGTGTGTGTGTGTGTTATCCCTGTTGTGACTCCCTTAAATAAAATCCACTGTTCAGCCATCCTGTTTGGCCTTGTTTCTCTGAGGACTTGTCGAACTTGTTTCTTCACACACGAGTGTGAGATCACACACTAACAGACTCAGTAACAGTTTCTTTCCTGCTGTTATTAGCCTCCTGAATAATCCTCACACGAGTAAATGATGCTGCCTTTGCTCTGTCTGAACTGACCTCTCTGTGACTCTGGATGCCTGTACTGTGTTTTATTTGGTATATGAGATGTGCAGCCGAACTGCTTGCACAAAAAAAAAACCTTTTCCACTGTTTCTTGGCACATCTGGCAATAAACTTGAACTTGACGCTAAGTTCCTGGCCTAACCTCTACAGAATATGTTCTTTTGATGTACGTACTCATGTCCAAATACACACTGTGACAGCTAGGGAACTGAAGTTCCACTCAGTACATTACATGTGAAACGAAAAGCTAATTTTCAGTAGGGGAAGCTTTGCCACTCAGAGGGTGGTGAGGGAGCGGAGTGATCTGCCAATGGAAATGGTGGATGGGGGGTTCAAATTCGACATTTGGAGAAGACCAGAAGGTGGCGTGGATGGAAAGGGTTTGGAAGGCAGTTTACAATCTCACGTCAAACACAGTGCCTCTAAGAGGGAAGCACACCCATTGGGGCTGCACTTGATTGAGGCATACTCTGTTGCAGGGGCATGGGAGCTGCCTCCATCGAAGAACCCAGAGCAGTTTCACCAGAAGCTGTTTTCCCATTGCTGACTTCAGACTCATTGATTTTGTTCAATTGCTTGTGGATTGCTGGTACTCAATGGGAGCTTATCAGCCTCAGGGATTCCCTGCTGAGAATTGAAACAGTTTGTTAACATGCATTCCTCCTGTCAGGATCTATGAGGCACGTTGTGGTTGCAGGAGAGCGCCATGTCTATGGAGCCGTGCTCTGCAATGACTGAACAGAGGTTGCAGAGAATCAGGGAGCAATCAACCTTTTGGATGCTGTCTGCAAGTCATGTGGTTCCACTGGTCTAAATAAATTATGAGGAAATTTCCTTGTTATACTTTGGTCATTAGGAGGTGTAAACATTTAGAGTTGTGTGGGGCAGAACAGGGTCTTCAGCCCAACTTGACAATGCTGACCAGGTTGGCATTCTGAGCTTATCCCATTTTCCTGCATTTTGTCCATATCCTTTTAAACCCGTCTGACCCATTTATCCGTCCAAATGTCTTTTGAATGTTCTCATTGTACCTGCTTTTATAGCTTCCTCTGGCAGCTCATTCCAAATGCAGACTCCTCTCACATTAAACCTATGCCTTCTGGTTCTAGAATTATCAATGGGTATTCACTTTATCCATGACCCTCTATAAATCTTGACATGGCCCCCTTCAGCCTCCTATTGACTGGGGAACAAAGACTCAGTCTATCCAACCACTCCCTTAAACATAGAACACTACCGCATTGTACAGTACAGACCCTTCGGCCTGCAATATTTTGCTGACCTATATATGCATACAGTACAACTTCGATTATCTGCAATGGTCGAGACTGGACCTATTTCGGATAAACTTTTTTTTCAGAAAACTGGTCATTTAAAAAAAAACACCCCAGAAGCAACAGCAGATCACTTGTAACAGTATTTAAACAACAACAAATGAAAAGGTAAGGTGTTTTAAACATTAAATTATTGTTTAACTCTCACAAAAAAATTACTGGCCACTACCGATCACCAACACTTTCCTACCGAGGTCCCGCTCATGCCAGGAGCCCAAGGGCCCGGGAGGTTAAGGTCTCCGCAGCTGCTGGGAACCCAAGGTGCGCTGCTGCCACCGCTGGGAGTCCGGGATCCGCAGCTGCTGGCACCGGGAGCTTGAGGTCTGCTACTACCAGCGCTGGGAGCCCATCGCCCCCGGTCATTTCGGCTCCGAAATAATTTCAGATAAATGAGGATTTCTGATTTGTTTCTGATATCCTCATTTATCTGAAATTTAATTTTTTTTCCAGATAACTGAGGATTTTGAAGAATCCTATTTTGGATAATCGGAGTTGTACTGACTGTATCAAAAAAATTGAAACCCTCTCTACCTCATAGGCATCTATTTTTCTTTCATCCATGTGCCTATTGAAGAGCCTCTTATATACATCTTTTGTTCCAGCCTCCACCACTGCCCCTGGAAATGCATTCCAGGGACCCACAACTTCCTGTGCAATAAAAAACGTCCCACTGATACCCTGCTAAACTTTCCTCTCTTCACTTTGTACAGATGTCCTCTGCTACTTCCATCCTGGGAAAAAGGCACAAGGCCTCTAATAAGTTACCTCTTAACCGTCTTCGCTCCAAAGGTAAAAGCCCTAGCTCTACTAAGCTTACTTCAGACATATTTTCCAATCCAGGCAACATCCTGGTAAATCTCCTCTGCACCCTCTCCACAGAATCCACAACCTTCCTCTAATGAGGTGACCAGGGCTGAACACAATTATTCTAAGTGTGGTCTCACCAGAGATTAATAGAGCTGCAGCTTAACCTCATGACTCCAGAACTCAGTCCTCTGAGTAATGAAGCCCATCATCCCATAGGCCTTCTAACTGTCCTATCAACCTGCGCGGCAACCTTGAGAGATCTATGGACTTGGTCTGCCAGATCCCTCTGTTCTTCCACACTGTTAAATATCCTACCATTAACCAGGTACTATGTCTTCAAGTTTGGCCTTCCATAATGCATTATCTCACACTTATCTGGATTGAACTCCTGGTGAATGTGCTCTGCACCCCTTCTAACTCATTGATAGCTTCCCTACAATGGATGACCAAAATGCACACATCACTTCTATCCAAAATCAAGGCCTCAAAATTGCTGAAATTCTCAAATGGAACAGAAGGTGCTGGATGGATTCAGAAGTGGAGAAAAGCAGAGTTATGATGAAAGATCATTGACTTGTAGTGTCAACTCTGTTTCTCTTTCTCTCTCTCTACACAGACTCTGCATGGCTTGCTGAGTGTATTTACTATCTGCATTTCATTTTAACCATTAATTTGAGAGAAAGGTAGTGTATTCTCATGAGCTTTTGGTGACCATGAAGCGGTAGGACAGCACAGTTCCAAGAATGATGAGCTGGGAAATAGGATGCGCATAAATGGAGTAACACCAAGTACCGGGGCAATGGTGGAATTCTAGAATATCAAGCTGATAGGATATGTCAAATTCCCCCAGAAAGTGGAAGAAAAGGATGGTGAGAAGATCAGGGCAATGAAGTCCAGTGGAAGATCAGTGGATGAAGAGGGTAGTGAGAAGATTGGGCCAATGAAATTCAGTGGAACATCAGGGGAATGGATATCAGTAAAGGAATAGGACAATGAAGACCAGAGCAGTGGATGAATAGGGTGGTGAGAGGTTCAAGGCAATGAAGACCAGTGGAAATAATTTGGAAGCATTTTAACTTTTCCTGTAGTTTGATGTAAACATGAGCAGGGTATATGAGGATAACAGAGCAAAGATGGTCCATTTTACCTTTGTATCCACTGGGAAAGTAATCTTTTCTACAATAGTTTGGAGCTCAAAGAATGCATTAGAGATGAATGAATTCAAAGAGTTGGATCTGGTATTGTTCAGTGAGAGGGATAATTAGTGACATTGGAAAGCAAACTCTGCGGAAGAGTAATTATAATTTAAAAATTATACTCATATTGAGTTTGTAAACAATTGAATAAAGTTTGAAACTGGAATCTTAATCCTGTCAGGTCAGACGGTACAAGTTGCATTGTCAACGACTGGAGGATGCAGAGAGGCTATTGGCAGACTGAGTGAATGACCAAGGGTGTTGGCAGATAAAGTGGAAAATTGGTGTCTACATTTAGTTGAAAAATAGAAATGTAGATTTTAAAAAAAAATTGGTGTAAGACTGTAAAGTATTGATAGTTCCCAGATTGAATCATGGGAATTTAATAGGGGCTGGTTTACAAACAACAGGGAAGGCAAGTGATACATTGTTCTTTGTCAAGAGGATTAAAATGGAAGAGCAGAGGCATCTTGGTTCAATTATACATAACCGTGGTGAGATATCATGCACAGGCCTGGTCTCCCATACCATGGAGAGAAATGCTTGCAACAGAGAGAGTATAGCAAAAGTTCAACAGGCTGATACCTTGGAATGGGTTGAATGAAAAGAGATTCAACTGACTAAGTCTTGAGTTTGAAAAATTGAGAGCTGTTCTATTTGAAACAAACAATAATCTCACAGCGTTTGAAGGATGGTTGCGGGGTATCGAGAACCCTGGCTAGGGTGGAGAGGGTGGGGAGGTCCTAGAATCAGAGGTCACTGTCTTAGAAGGATTTAGCAATTAAAAATGGGGATGAGATTTGTTCATCCAAAAGGTGACACATTTTGGGAATTCTTTACTCAAGGGGGTTGTGGGGTATATCATGAGGGAGGTTGAAAGATAATGGAACCAGGGATATAGTGATCGTGTTGAGTGCTTCACTGAGGGAAAGATCAGCCATGATCGTATTGAATGGTGGAGCAGTCAAGAGGGGTGAAATAGTCTGCTCCTTCTAACTTTTATGCACTAAAGGCAAAGATGAGATCAAATTAGCTCTAGTAGAGTATCCCTCAACCTGATGTCTGTGAATATCTTGGGGTTTGTTGTACACGTTCTGAGACCAGTGGAGTGATGGAATCAGATGCAATTACAAAAACAATTTGGGGCAGCATGTTGAACACTATTAACAGTGCCAGTGACCTGGGTTCAAATCCAGCACTCTCTTTAAGGAGTTTCTGCGTGGATTTCATCTGGGTGCTCCAGTCTCCCCTCCCTCCCCATCCTTCAAAATGGACGGGGGATTTTTGGTAAATTGGGTGTAATTGGGTGCCATGGACTCTTGGGGCAGAAGGCCCTGTTATTGTGCTTTACGTCTAAATTTAAAATTAAATTTGGATAAGAGAGGTTTAGAATGATGTGGCAAGCAAATGGAACCAGCTTAAGTAGGCAACATGGTCAACATGGACAAGTTGGTGGGAGAGTTTGTTTCTGTGCTGTATAACTCTACGAATCTATCGATCTACTTACTTCAACAGAGGTGTTTCCATGAAAAACAATTGCAATTCACAGTGACATTTGTGCCATAAAACTGCCAGGCAATGATCCAGATCTTAATGGGAAACTAGCACAGAAAAGGAAGTGAGGCCAGAATCAGCCATGTGAACGTATTGAATGTGAACATATGTGAGAGGATAAATGGGCTAGTGCTGCCATTGCCTTGTGTTCTAGATCTGATAAGATCAGCTTAGGGACCCTGAATGGGCTCAGCATCTGCCCCGGTTTAGTAATAGTCCCCTGGCCACCATTGAATGGGGGGGGGGGGGGGGCGGAATCTCACTGAAACATTTCAAATGTTGTAAGGCATGGACAGAATAGATGCAGAAAGATTGTTTCCCAACATGGGAGAGTCCAGGATAAGAGGGAAGAACTTTGGGATTGAAGGGCGTCCACTTACAAAAGCCATGCAGAGGAATTTCTTGCCAGACAGTGGTAAATCTGTGGAACATGTTGCCACAGGTGGTTGCGGAGGCCAGGTCATTGGCTGTATTTAAGTCAGAGATTGATAGGTTCTCGATTAGCCAAGGCAATAAAGGTTATGGGGAGAAGGCCGGGCAGTGGGGAGTGAGTGGGAAAATGGATCAGCTCATGATTAAATGGTGGGGGAGACTTGCTGGCCTGAATAATCTATTTCTGCTCCTATGTCTTATGGTCTCAAGATCTTCCACTACTAATATGTGAGCCAGATGTCTTCAAATTTTCCCCTCAGGCTGGCCAGTCTATGCCACATTCAGAGTTTGGTACAAGCTCAACAAGTTACCCTGAGCACAGTACTTATAAGTTAATTTTCTTTTCTTTCTTTTTAAAATATTTTAATCGTGTTTAATATATAATTCCTGCATACAATGTTGTCTAAACAGTAACAAATCACAGGTCATATTAAATACATATCACATGTTAAACATATAATGTAAATCGAAAGCTTACCCATAATTGTTTATTTAACTTGTTTCTTTTAGACATCAAATTCTATGAATATGGTTTTTAACAGTTTATCCCTTTCTCATAATATATCCCAGTATAATTTTGGATAGAAAAATTATGAGACAAAATTAACTATCCCTTTATATAAAGGATGAATTCTATTTTCATTAATAATATTATCCATGATAAACCATAATTAAACTTATACTGAATAGTCAACTAAAAAAAAAAAATCCTCTGATTAATTTAACCCCTTCCTCTATACAAGATTAACTTGTAGGGATGTAAAGATATGGATTGAATAGCAACCTTCAGACACAAGACAGTGAGTCTCCGGAGCATCCAAACTTCTTAAATCTTCCAATTATAATAATAATCTGTGAATGGGCCCCACATCTTGTCAAACTAAAACTTAATATCTTTAATGTTGTATCTAATTTCCACCAAATTAAATAGCACATAACATCATGTAACCACTGAACATGAGTGGGTGGAGAGTCATCCTTCCATTCATTAAAATTACTCATCTAGCTATCAATGAGGTAAAAGCTAAAATTCTCTCTTGAGTTGAAGTCAAGAATATATCCTCTTCTCAAGAAAAATCAAACAAAACAAAACATGGTTCTAATTTGATCTTTAGATATATTGATAAAGTTTGAAATATATCTTACCAATCTTCATTGCTAAATCTTTTTTTTTTGATTCAGTGGATTTGTTTATTTCTTCATACATATGGCAAGGAAAACAACCTCACATAAATAAAGCTCATCTTCAAAAGATGCAATAGAATAGGGGATTATCTCTTCCAAATCTTAGATTTTACTACTGGGTGGTTAATATAAGGTTTTTACTTTTTATTGTAGTACATTTTGATAAATGAGTTAACTGCCATTCTTGGGTAGAAATGGAATTGATTTTCTCTAAAAACTCATCTATGTTGGCAATTTTAGGTTCCTTCTTACCCTCTTCTTTTTCCAAATTGACACAATCCCCTAATAAGAAATAGGTTGAGAATATGGGCATAATTTCAGATTTTTTTTGGCTATAATTGTTTTCCTCTTGCCAGTCTTATTATAGATAATGATCTTTTCCAACCTTCTTTGTTAGATTCAGGTTTTAAGGACCGATATAGATTAGGTATCAAAAGCTACAAAGATCTTTTTATTCAAAAGAAATGTGTTTCATTTGAACAATGTAAGAGGTTTTTCTTTGGATATTGTTGGGGGGGGGCTGACCTAATCAGGGGCAAACCGTGGCTGTCAGGCCTCTGGCACAGAGTCTGGTGCTGTGGCTAAGAAAAGGAGGGAGGAGAAGAAGTGAGCCGAACTGTCGGGGATTCAACAATGAGGGTAACAGGTTCTGTTGAAGACATCTAGAATCCCAAATGTTAGGTTAGCTCCCAGATGTCAGGGTCTGGGATATCTCAAATTGAGTTCATGGTGCTCTGAGGAGCAGCTAAATGTCATGGGGAGGAAAGGAAATGAGATCCTACAAAGAGAATTAGGTGTGAAGTTGAAGCACAGGACCCCCAGGCTTGTTAGCTCAGGATTGTTGCCCATGCTACTTGGGAGGGAGGTTAGAATTAGGATAGAGGTGGTACAGGAGGGAAAGCTTCAGATTTCTGGATCTTTGGGCTCTTCCAGGGAATGAGACCTGTACCAGCAGGCTAGTTTGTATCTGAATTGAGGGGGACTACTATCCTTGCAGTAAGGTTTGCTAGTGCTGCTCTGAAGGGTTTAAACTAGACATTTTTTGAACGACTGTATTGAATGTGCCCAGAAGTATCGAACTGCACATTTCACAAACATTTCTACGACTGATTCCACCTGCATTGAATTTGCCCATCATATTGAATGAAGATCTACCGGGACCAATGCCTGAAGAGGGCGCACAAAATCAGTGAACCGGTGCCGACTCGAAAGGCCAACGTGGCCTGTTTCCGCTCCGTAAATGGTTTTATGGTTAATTGAAAACCAAATTTAAACTTCCTAATAGACATTTTTTTTAGATATTTACAAGTTAGGCATTTTGTTCAGTCTAAGCGTTCTGATTTTTCTTGAATTTCAGGAAAAAAAAATTTCTTGATTTACTTTTTTATTTGCAGTTCTTCCAGCATGGATTAATATCAATTATTTATAGATTTAAAAACAGCCTAATTGGGAACATGATTTGAATATATAATTAAGATCTTAACTTGAGTAACTCCTTATTTGGTGCATGACATTGTTTGTTACAATTTAAGTTGGTGCATAAGATACTCCTGTCCAAAGTCAAATGATCTCGCTTTTATGTAGATGTCGATCCCCTATGTGATAAGCGTAAAATCCTTGAAGCTACATTATGGTTAGGACTTTATTAAATAGATTAAATTATTATATTCATGCCCTAAGGCTTCAATTCACTCTAATTTGCAACAATCAAAAATGTTTAGGCTTAATAGAGGAACGTGACAAGTTTGTCCATTAAATCCTTTGCTTTTTGATATAGTACTGGAACCTTTAGCTGTTGCTCTCCAACAACGTAGGGAATTTAAAGGTATAACCAGGTGTGAAATTGAACATAAAGTATCTCATGAAGCAGATGACTTATTGCTTTTTATTTGAAATCCTGAGGTTTCTAAAATAACTGACCAATTTAGCCATTTTTCAGGTTATACTTTAAATTTACATAAGAGTGAACTTTTACCCTTAAAAGGTTATTTTGCAAGCTATTCTAATTTTCTTTTTAAAACAGTGAAAGATCAATTCCAATATTTAGGAATTACAATGACAAAAAATTTAAAAAGTTTAGTGAAAGAGAATTTTTTGGTATTACTGAATAAGATAAAACTACTGTTATCGTGATGGTCACCCTTATCTACTACAATAATGGGTTGTATTAATTCAATTAAAATGAACATTTTATCTAAATTTCTGTATTTTTTCAAGCTTTACCAATTTTTATTCCTAAATCCTTTTCTTAGCTCTTTAGATTCAGTTTTTTCTACTTACATAAGGCAGGGGTAAAAAAAAAACGTATAAATAAAGCTTATCTCCAAAAGACTAAAAGGAATGGAGGACTATCACTTTCAGATTTTAGATTTTACTATTAGGCGATTAATATATGTAATTTACTTTTATTATTACAACTGGATGAGTCAGTGAAATGTCCCCCTTGGGTAAAATGGAACTGAAGTTTTCCAGAAAAAATCTTTTATGTTGCAATTTTAGAATCTTTTTTACCATTCTTTTCTAAATTGACACATAATCCGTTAATGAGAAATAGGTTGAGAATATGGGATCAATTTAGGAAATTCTTTAGGTTTAATAGTTTTTCTAGAGATAATCATCTTTTTCAGCCATCCCTGCTGGATGTAGGCTTCAAGGAATGGTAATAGATCTGGTATCCAAAGTTATAACAATCTTTTTATTCCTCTTTTGCACAATTATCAGCAAAATTTAATCTTTCTAACAGACATTTTTTTAGATATTTTCAAGTTAGACATTTTGTTCAGTCCATGCTTTCTGATTTTCCTCAAATCTCAAATACTAATATTCACGATTTGTTTTTTTTAACTTTTTTTACATAGTGGATTAATATATATTTATAATGATTTATTAGATTTAAGATCAGCCTCAATGGCCGAGAGCAAGAATGATTGGGAACGAGATTTGAACATAACATTTTCACATGCAGATTGTTCATCTACTCTGAGCTTGATTAATGATTCTTCATTTTGTGCAAGGCATTACTTATAATAATTTAAGGTGATACATAGAACACATATGTTCCAAATTTAAATTATCTCATTTATTGATCCACTATGTTAGAAATATAAAATTTTTGAAGTTTCTCTGATCCATATGTTTTGGGACTGCTCAAATTTAGAGAGATATTGGAAAGACATTTTCCAAATTTTATCAATGATTTTTAAAATAGAACCATGTCCATTAATTGCTCTGTTTGGTTTTCCACGTGAACCAGATAAACCTCTGTTTGCAACTCTGGAAAAGGTTTTAGCCTTTACACACTGATAGCAAAACGAGCAATTTTATTGCAATGGAAAGATACACAGTGGTTACATGATGTAATGTCCTATTTAAGCTTGGAGAAAATTAGAAACAACATTAAAGAGAGAAAGTTTCAATTTGTAAAGATGTGGGGCTTATACATAGAACATTATCATGATTGGAAGAATTAAACATTTTAAATATTCTGGAGATTTTCTGTCTAATGTCTGGAGGAGGTCTCTATCTGATCCACAAATTCCCTTTTCTTTTGCAAAGGTTACCTTAATTTGAGGGAGGTGGTAGTTAGATTTAGTTTTAGGTTATTTTTATTTGTTTTTTTTAATCAATTTTTTAAAATTTGGATTAATTTGGCAAATATGGGTTTAACACAGTTATTGTAGATTAATTCATACCTTGTTTCACATCCTTTTTTTGTGTGCTTGATTCGATATGAGATGCTTTTTCTTAAAATTTCATATGTAAATTTATATGGCAAATGCAATAAAAATATTGAAAAAAAATAAAAGAAACTGCATTGATTCATATATTCTGGGAGTGTCCCAATTTATAAAAAAATAGAAAGATATATTTCAAACTCTATCAATAACTTCAATTTCCTTTTTAATTCAGTTCAGTTCAGGCATTTAAATGTGGGTCATTGTTTGTTATTTGAAGCTTAACATTAAACAGAAGGTTATTTTTATTATAGTGCAATTATATTTGAACAGTGCCAGGGAGTTTTGCAATGCTTGTAGAGGAACCGCAGAAAATTTCACGACCGAATGCATCACAGCTTGGTGAGGGAACTGTTCTGCCCAAGAATGCAAGAAACTGCAGAGTTGTAAATGCAGCTCAGGCCATCACACCACTCTCCGCTGATTCTGTTCTAACTTTCTGCTGCTTTGGAAAAGCAGACAACGGAAGATATACAAAATTGAAAACATGCACCACCAGATTCAGGGACAGCTTCTTTCCTGTGGATGTCAGAACTCCAAAACACAAAACACAATCTCTGTTTCTCAGCAAACTGCCTTGACACACACCTTGTTCTGTTTTGACTGCACTTTTCTCTGTAACATAGTACTCTCTGTAATATTTTACAAAGGAGATGATTGCGGACTTCAGGAGGACTAGGTCAACCACCCTCCACTACTCATTAATTGTAGAGAGAGTAGAGAACATCAAGTTCCTCAGAGTTCACTTAACAAGTGACCTATCCTGGACACACAACATTTCCTCACTTGTCAGGAAGGCACAACAGCAACTGAACTTCCTGAGAAGAGTGAAGTGGGCAAAGCTACCGGCCACCATCATGTCAACCATCCACAGGAGCTTGCTCAAGAGCAGAATGAGCTGGATGGTTGCATCACAGAGTGGTACGATAGCTGTGGAGCATTGGATCAGAGGTGAATCCACAGGACCATAAGAATGGCAGAGAGCATCACTGGTGTCTTCCTCCCCCCACTCCCACGGGATCATTTTCTGAGGAGGGCACGCAAAATCATTGGGGACCCATGTTACCCTGCACACAGGATTTTTCATCTGGTCCTGTTGGAAAGAGATACAGTGGTTTCCAACCTTTTTCTTTCCACCCACCTACCACTTTAAAGTAATCCCGATGCCATCGGTTCTCTGTGATTAGTAAGGGATTGCTCAAGGTGGTAGGTAAGAGAGAAAGGAAGATTGAGAATCACTGCTCTAGACCCAATTGTTACTGAAATATTTCGCTTGAGAGAAATTGTCATTGGCCCATTCCTTTGGAGTTAAGAATCAGTGCACATAACAAGTCAATTAGGTACAATTAAAACAATGGTTTTCAGACTTTTTCTTTCCACCCACATACCACCTTAAGCAATCCTTTACTAATCACAGAGCACCTATGCCACAGGGAATACTTAAAATGGTATGTGGGTGGAAAGAAAAGGGTTGGGAACCACTGAGATACAGGAATATTAGAGCCAGCACAACCAGGCTGAGACCATGGCTGATGAACTGCTTAACTATTTATTTAACAATTCAGGTACTGTTTACTTACTTTGATATTTGTCTTGCACTGCACACATGTATCATTTGTCTGACTTTGTGTTATGTCTGTGTGCTTGCAGTGTGTTGAACCAAGCTTCATCTCTTCTGTGCCAGTTCCTGACATTTTAAATATTGATACATCTGCACCATAAATACATCAAATTATTGGGCCTCTGCCAGCCTTGGGAACAAAGAATTCCAGGGATTCACCACCCTCTGAGAGAAAAATTGTATCAGGTTGCTCGGTACAGATAAATACATAAAAAATGCCGGAGAAGCACATCAGGTTTATTGTCATGAACATATCACAAAATTTATGTAATTGTAATAAATACACAAAAGGGCTGGAGAAACTCAGGAGGTCCTGCAGCATCCAGTGGAGGCCACCACATATAGCCCAACATTTCGGGCCTGAGCCCTTGACGAAGGACTCAGGCCCAGAACATTGGTTATCTATTTTTTTTCCTGCTAAGAACACTGTGAGCTTCTCCAGCACTTCTGTGCATTTACTACAATCACAGCATCTGCGGACTTTACCGTTTCACTGCTCATTAGAGATTCTTAGCGTCTTTATTCATCACGCCTTGGATAACTTGGCAAAAAAGTTGCTGAACGTATGTTGCAGACATGCAGAATTCAAGCCGGACACTTTCCCCTGTGATTTGTGCTTTGTTTCAAACACCTTCCCTCTCGACCTGCTCCTTGTACATCTAACTAGTGTGATGGCAGGTCATTTCTCTGAGACTGGCTCTTTTATTTCCCCTCCACAGATGCTGCTTCACCGGCTGAGTAACTTCAGCATTTTATGATTTTATTTCAGATTTCCAGCACTTACAGTATTTTGCTTTTCTATGTTCATCTAATCATGATTCAAGCTGTTATTCTGCTTGGCTGAAGATATGCTGTGTACAGGGCAATTTGCCATATTATCTCTGGAGCTCCAAACAGCTTGGTTGGAAACAGTCACCATCTGTATCTATGCATAATGAGCTTCAAAGGCAAGTTTTGTAAAGAATGGATCTTTACAAACAAACTCTATCCCTGTAATATGATTGACAAGCCAATATCTTATTACCATTTTCACATTTTTCATTGGGTTGAATGCTGATCTATAGGTAAAGTTCAAGTTTCAAATTTATTGTAAGAGTACATACATAACATCACATACTACCCTGTGATCCTTTTCCTGAGTGCAAGGTAGAATTTCTACTTATTTATAACTGTAAACTGTAGTCAATGAAGGATATGTATTTAAAAGAGAGAAATGTAAACAAAGAAAGAAATGTAAACAAACTGACTGTGCAATTCAGAAAAAATATTCAGCAATAAAGAATTAATCTCTAATTGAGTTTGTTGTTGAGGAGTCTGATGGTGGAGGGGGGGAGCAGCTGTTCCTGAACCTGGTGGTGAAAGTCTTGTGGCACCTAGACCTCTTTCCTGATGGTAGTAACCAGAGTAGAGCATGCCCTGGGTGGTGTAGATCCTTGATGATTGCTGCTGCCCGAAGACGGCAGCATTCCATGTAGATGTCCTCAATGGTGGGGAGAATTTTGCCTGTGATGCATTGGGCTGGGTCCACTACCTTTTGCAGGGCCTTCTGGTCTTTCATACTCCTCTGGTTTTCCTTTCCTGAAGTCTATAATCAGTTCTTTGGTCTTGGTGACATTGAGTGAGAGGTTGTTGTTAGTACACCATTCAGCCAAGTTTTCAATCTACCTCCTGTAATGCTGTTTTCCCAGTGCATTGGTTGAGTTTCTTGCCATTTCCTTGTGTTGATGGGTTGCTCCTCCCCAACAATCCTCAACGCTGATGTCCCACAGGTTTATGTATGCTGCCCCAAATTCTGGTCTAACTTCACTTTACAAGTTTGTAGATGCTAGGCTGGATCTCAAGTTGAGACGAGATGGAGTACGGGGAGGAGATGGTGTCAGGACAATGACCTTTTCTTCAACGTCTGCAAAATGAGGGAGATGGTCTTTGATTCCAGGAGATGGGGATGGAGCAAAAGCTCCTGTCTGTATCAAAGGAACTGAGGAGAATATGGTAGAGGGCTTTAAATTTCCTAAGTTAATGGAGTAATGTTTTTTAAATTTAGACATAGAGCACAGTAACAAGCCCTTCCAGCCCACGAGAACATGCCACCCAAACACACCAATGAACCTCCAACTCCCATAGGGTTTGAAGGGTGGGAGGAATCCGGAACACCCAGAAGCAACCCACACAGACACGGGAAGAACGTACAAACAACTTACAAACAGCGCAAGATTCGAACCCGGGCCACTGGCACTGTATAAGCCTTGCCCTAATCGCTACGCTAATTGTGCCACCAAGAAATGTGTCCTGATCCAACCATATTGACCCTATGGTGAACAAAGAGCATGGGCACAAAAAACCACCTCCTTCTGATAAATATCCATGACATCCTTGGTACCAGAAACACAGGATCCATTACAATGGGGACTGGTCAATGAGAATATCAGACCAGTAAGGACTGGCATGTAATTAAAAAAAGTCATTCTTTTAAAAAAAATATTTTAATTGGTATTTAATATATAAACAATTGAATGATATAATTATACAACGCTTCTACCAGCGTTGTCTCCGCTCCATCCTCAACATTCATTGGAGCGACTTCATCCCTAACATCGAAGTACTCGAGATGGCAGAGGCCGACAGCATTGAATCCACGCTGTTGAAGATCCAACTGCGCTGGGTAGGTCACGTCTCCAGAATGGAGGACCATCGCCTGCCCAAGATCGTGTTATATGGCGAGCTCTCCACTGGTCATCATGTCAGAGGTGCACCAAAGAAGAGGTACAAGGACAGCCTAAAGAAATCTCTTGGTGCCTGCCACATTGACCACCGCCAGTGGGCTGATATCGCCTCAAACTGTGTATCTTGGCGCCTCACAGTTCAGCAGGCAGCAACCTCCTTTGAAGAAGACCGCAGAGTCCACCTCACTGACAAAAGACAAAGGAGGAAAAACCCAACACCCAACCCCAACTAACTGCAGCTGATGTGGACATTTACCCCCTCCATAAATCTTCGTCCGCAAAGCCAAGCCAAAGATAACTATATATCCATATAAAAATGACAGTACAGAAACAGGCCATATTGGCCCTTCTAGTCCGCACCGATTTAAGTGAACTCCACTAGTTCCACCTACCTGCTCCCTGCCCATAACCCTCCAACCCCCTCACATCATTGTACTCACCCAACCTCCTCTTAAATGACAAAATTGACCTTGCTGCAACCATCTCTTCCGGAGGGTCATTCCACTTAACCACCACTCCCTGAGTGAAGAAGCTTCGCCTTATCTAATTCTAAAGTTTTGCCCCTAACCCTTAACTTATGACCCCTCGTTCCAATCTCTCCTACCCTCAAGGGGAAGAGCCTATTCACATCTACTCTATCTATCCCCCTCATAATTTTAAATACTTCTATCAAATCCCCCCTCAACCTTCTACGCTCCAATGAATGAAGACCCAATCTACTCAATCTTTCCCCGTATTCTAGTTACTGCAATCCAGGCAACATTTTAGTAAATCTTCTCTGAACCCTCTCTACCTTATTGATATTTCCTATAATTTGGAGACCAGAACTGCACACAATACTCCAAACTTGGCCTCACCAATGCCTTGAACAGTCTCAACATCACTTCCCAGCTTCTATATTCTCTGCTATGACCCACCACCCAAAAGCTGCCTTCACCACCCTATCTACATGGGAATCCACCTTCAAAGAACACTGAACCGTTATTCCAAGATCATATGCAATGCATTAAAAAATATATAGGAAAAAGATTTCAAATATGAACATACACATATTCAGATATGAACGGACTTTGGTAATAATGTAGAAAAATATAACATCAAACAAAAAGAAACCCCCAACACAAAAGAAAGAGAAATAAAGGAAAAATAAAGTTAAAACTTCTTTTCAAATGAATTATAAATTTCTTTTTTAAAATTGTCTTCCCTTCTCGTTCTGTCAGAATTTTTTTCAATCAAAAGTTGTATTATTCATGGTTGAGTAGCTGTGATCTGCTACATTATCCAGTTTTTTTAAAAAAGGAAACCTAAACTAATCAGAAAAAGGGGAAAAAAGGACTCTTCCCTCCCCACCCCCTAAAAAAAGGGGTGAAAAGGACTCTCTCCCCCCTCCCCACCATAGCTGAAAACCCCGACCACTAAAAGCGAGGTTAAGAAATGATATATGGAAATCAAGTGACATCAACCTGGAACTCGACAGCCCAGCACCGAAGTACTTTGACTACCCTACTTCTTTTGATTATGGTAATAGTCCATAAATGAGCCCTGCGTCTATAAAAATTCATACAAATCGACTATAACAGACTCACAAGTCTTTCATTTTATTTTCTGTAACTGCGTTTCATGAAAATGGTGACCTTTTCTGTTTCTCATCGCTCTACTTGCTGTTGTGCATTGGATCTAATTACAGCCTTTCGCATGGAACAATACTCAGCAATGAACAAAGAACTTTGCGAGATTGAACCTAATCTCTGCTGCATTCAATAATAATAAAAACTGCATCGTTCTGTCATTGTCAGAAATTCAATACCATTGTCTCTTTCTGTCAACTGTATTTACCTAATCTTTCAAGTAATTCTTTAACTTTTTTTTGCTTTCCTTCCCTTCACCCATCACACCAAAAAAAATATAATTAAATTGCTGTCACTGAGTTCTTAAGGTGACAAGTTTTCAGCGATCAATGAAAACAGGGGATGCAGGAAATACCCAGCCTGTGCGGAGTGAGAATCGGAACAAAAGTTCACAACCTTTCATCAGAACCTTTTCATCGTTTACATCGTTGTATCTGCTTTGAAGGGCAAAAAGGCCACTGCAACAGGGTAAAAGCATTCACCTAAGCCTGAGGTGGCCAATCTTGGTGCATGACACATACCTCACACTTGCTACGTTTTGTTCCTGAATGCAGGGTGCCAGTTCAGCGTGCGGCCTCTCCGCACTGGCGGAGAATATAAGGAAACAACGCGGAGATGGCATTGAAGTGGTGAATGGAAATATTGCTATTTGTGCTGAGAAACAGGATAAAAGTTTTGGATTGTCATCTATCCAGGCAAGTCAACCTTTGCAGAGAGCAGAATAAAAACATTGCATTGCAATAAAACAAAACTGCGGGGTAGTGTGCGAAAGATAAAAGTACCGCGAAGTAATACAGAACCTTTCTTAGTGGGAGATCCTTTCCAGAGTCTGATAACTGAAGGCAGAGGAAGCAGTCCTTGTATCTGGAGGAGTGTGTTTTCAGACTCCTCTATCTTCTGCACGAAGTATAATTTAAATGTAAATTAAATATAGACAAACCGCATGGTAGCAGGCCATTCTGACTCACAAGCCCTCACTGCCCAATTATGTCCAATTAAGCTACAACCCCCGTGCATTTTTTTTTGGAAGGTGGGAGGAAACTGGAGCATCCGAGGTAAACCCTTGCAGACAACGGAGAACGTACAAACTCCATACAAACAGTGCCAGATTCGAACCCTGGTCACTGGTACTGTAATAATGTTGCACTAAACGCTACGCCAACCCGTGCCATCCCTAAACTAACTGTGCCACCCCCACGCTAAATGTGCTGCCCTCGACACTAACTGTGCAATGCAGAAAGTAGCACATCGTTACAGAGTTGCTGTAGGCAGCTAACGTTTTGAGGAACTGCTGTCCAGATTGATACAGTTAACATACAAAGGAGCAGCATGACCCAAATTTGTTTGCCGGCTTTGTGCATCTGATTCTGCAATGTGCATCAGAACAGGCGAGCAGAGATCTAGCCTGGTCTAAAGCCCCATGTTGGTTGGCAGGCATCGGTCAGGTGCCTTGATACATTGAGCAAGGTGGCCTCAAGCTATCCATCCAGTGATGGGAACAACTAGAAATGTTTCTCTGTGTGTATGTAATGGACTTTGTTCGGGTGCCCAGGATATACAACATTATGGCACAGTACAGCCCCTTCGGCCCATGATGTTGTGTTGACCTGTGCAAACTGTCTCGACAGCAACTAAATCTTCCCTACCTCACACCTATAAGCCTCTATTTTTCTTACATCCATGTAAGTCTAAGAATCTGTTGAATGTCCCTATTGTACCAGGCTCCACCACCAGGTGATGCATTCCAGACTCCCACCATTCTCTGTGTAAAAGACCTACCTTTGACATTTCCCCTAGACTTTCCTGCACTTTACTTAACCAGATGTCCTCTGGTATTTTCTATCGTCACCCCAGGAAATAGGTGTTGCCTGTCCACCCTATCTTTGTCCCTCATGATCTTATGTACCTCTATTACCACCCATCCTTCGATGCTTCAAAGAGATAAGCTCAGTCAACCTTGTTTCATAGATTTGCAGGTGCATGGAACTGCTCATATTAACTCTTTATTTAACAATACTATTTAAAAAAAATATTTGTATATATGTACTCCACACATGTATCGTTTATCTATATGTGTGTCACGTCTGGCTGTGTGTTTGCAGTGTTCTGCACCAAGGACTGGAAAACACTGTTTGGTTGGGTCCTCTCCATAAAACCAATTTTGGAAGCTCTCTGGCCTTTCAAGGTGCTCATGGCAGTGGTTTATTGTTGGTTGGGATGTTTGCATCTTGCTGGGAACTGACAAGCTAAATCCAAAACTTTAAGCCTGAAATGGGTGGAAGAGACTAATCACCATATTTCTTCTGGTTCATGAAAAGGATTCGTCTTCTTGGAAGCAAATCTTTCAAAGAGTTGTTGAAATGCAAAGAAATGGAAAAGGCGGGGAATGGGAAAGTAAAGATGTTAGAAATGTTGGAAACACTCAACGGGACAGGCAGAATCTGTCACAAGAGAAACAAAATTTACATTTTCAGTTAACAAATCTGAATGCACTAACTCTGCAACCTCTTCCAGAGGGGTCTTGGTTTCTTTCACAGTTGCTTGGTTAATCACTTCTTTTATTTCTCTACTCCTGTGTCTCCTTTTCTCCAGCTCCCCACCCCCTTTCCTTCCCTCTCCTTTTTAGAGAGCTCTCCTTTTCTCCTATCAGCTTTTTTTCTCTTTTACTCTCCCATCCATATCCACCTACGACCTTCTACCTGTTAGCCTCCCTCCTGCCCCCTCTCTCCCTCCTCTCCTCCCCCCCTTTATATTCAGGCACTTGCTTGCATTTTGTTCTAATCTTGACGAAGGGTTCAGGTCCGAAACTTTAATTACCCTCAACTTCCTATGGATTCTGTGTGACCTGCTGAGTTTCTCCAGCATTGATCTCACTTTGTTCTCTCCATTTTCCTATCAACTCTCCCCTAAATCAAGATCCTACCCATCACAAACCCTTCTCACCGTATCAGGCATAAACATGCACACTGCAGGCACTAGGGGCAATTTACAGTGACCATATCTCTTTGCCATGTGGAGGTGCCCACACAGGGAGATAGTCCAAACTCCCCAGAAGCAGCACGAACAATCGTGAGTGAACGCAGGTTATAGGAGATGTCCAGCAGCGCTTCAACCACCATGTGGAGAATAAATTGCACTTTGCCTCTATCTCCCACTGACTAACCGACTGATATTTCTCTGCACCCTGCAGCTTACTCCAGCTCCACAATTGGAACTACCGGCATTCCTCTATATGAGAAGAGAAAGCATGGTGGAAACCAGAAGACTGGCTTGTGGGAACTAGGCATCAGGACCTGGATTCATAAGCGCAATGAAGATGAGTGGGGCTCCTGAAGGGTGCCGATAGCTTCCTGATCGCTCCAGGGTTCAGAACCGGGGCTCAGGTTCACTTGCTGCGATGGACAGGAGGCCATGCGGCTGCAGAGGTTTTGGGAGTGCAGGAGGCGGCGGCATTAGGGGAAGTGGCGGACATGCAATGTCGCTGAAGGGACTCCCTTTTGCTTTTCTTTCTCTTGGTAGGGATACTGGATTAGTGTCAGGGACACAACAATCAAGGAATCTTGACCCTTGAAGGTGACTACCTACGCACATAATCATTGAGGACCCCTACTGCCCTGCACACAGCACCTTTCATCTGGTTCTGTAGGGAAAGAGATTCAGGAGGATCAGAGCCAACACCACCAGGCTGAGGAAGAGCTTCTTCCCACGGGCAGTGAGAATACTGAACGACCAAAGGAGCTGCTCACACTAACCATCCGAGACTCTCATATTCACAAACAATATTTATTTATATATTTGTTTATACGAATACTTGTCCTGCACATGTATTTCTGGTCGGTACGTGTGTTATGTTTGGTTGTGTGTCTGCATATTTTGCACTGAGCTGAGTTTTGTGGTACTTGTGCACTCAGATGACAATAAACTTGACAGTGATCTGGAGAAGCTCTCAAAATGAGACCACACACAGATCCAGCTCCATTAAAATTCAATGAAACTTATTTATATTAAGAATTATTTGTTCAATTATCACAAAACTGTTTGCTTTCAAAATAGCTTTGATCCTCTACAACTTCTTGACTTCATATTTAAAAAAAATAAATGAGTGGCACCCACTGTAGTTAGCATTCCTCTATGCGATCTCAGTCATGGTTATTGTCTGTTTAATATCACCCCAGAGGTCTCACTGTAACCACACAGCCAATTGGTGAATCGCTTATTGTTACAACAGCTAATGTGAACATAGTAAAGTATTCCCAATGTTCCATTAACTGTCCCCAAGAGTAAACAGCATGTTTTTGTGATGTTGGGTGAAGGATTATTATGAGCAGAGGAGCAAGTTGAAAAACCAATGATCAATAAGGTCATAAGTCATACAGGAGCAGAAATAGGCTATTTAGCCCATCGAGTCTGCCCCACCATTCAATTAAGAGCCGATCCATTTTCCCACTCAGCCGCACTGCCCAGCCTTCTCCCCATAAAATGTGATGCCCTGGCTAATCGAGAACCTATCAATTTCTCCCCAACGACATGGTTTCCACAACCGCGTGTGGCAACAAATTCCACCCTCTGGCTTAAGTAATTCCTCCGCAGCTGTGCTCGAAGCGTGTGCCCTCCTGTCCTAGACTCGCCCAGCAGGGGGAAATAACCTTTCAACATCTACTCTGATCTGAACGTGAATTGTTTTTTCTTCCAGCTTTAACTCAGTCATGTTTTGGTTGTTTAGTGTTTTCCTTCGAACCGCGATCAGGAAAAACCTGCCATGTTCAAGGGAGAGACGGAGAGAAACGAGGAGGATGAAAGAATGAACAGAACATGAGGTGACAGAATTAGTCTGTGTGAAGCAATTAAAGAGCAGAGGAAGATTAATCTGAGCAAGTGTTCTTCATGATCAACGAACTGGAAGATCAGCTCATGCATTTTTTTTAAATAGCTTGAATTTATTGTTTCATTTCTGACTAAATCCCTTAAACAATAATCCCTATTGTGTTTTCTTTTTTAGTTTTTAGTTTTATCAGTAATTATCTTTACAAGCTTACTGTTGTTTCATTAAAATCATCTTCTTCTGAGTCACCATGGGGGACGAAAGTACAAGGCAATGTTCATAACACAATCTCATAAATAGGAGAGGCACAGTGGGAACTTGCACTGCAAGCAATCTGTACAATACATAACAGAGGGAAAGGCAGACCAGAATTTTGCCCTGATTGCGAACAATAACAGGAGACGGTACCTTTGGGGCTTGGGTAAATATCAGTCGCTTCACTGATTGGAAATGCAGTTCAGTAATCCACAGTGCACTGAAATCTAATTTGGTGAGCATGGTCTAACTGGGCTGAAGGGCCTGCATCCACGCTCTGACTCCAATTGTTGTGGAATTGTACATACTTATGGCAAAAGAAGACACCATTTTCCCCCACTGTTCTTGTGCCAGCCAGTGATTCTGAATGTTAACATGGAACGTAGAACATTAGAGCACAGTGTAGGCCCTTCAGCCAATTATGTTGTGCTGACCTATACAAACCCTCTCACAAAACTAAGCCTTCCCTACCTCACAGTCATAACCCTCTATCTTTCTTGTTGGCAACCAAGTCAGATGTGGAGACTTTCAGGCATATTGGTTCTCATCACCATGGGCAGCCATTTTTTGTGGGAGGTGGGGGGTGGGGGGGGAAGTGGGCTCAGTGCTCGATAAAGGTCAGTTTAGGGATTGTCACCTCTTGGGATGCGTCACTGCCCTGGCTATGGGACCTTGCTATGCCGCTCTGTTACCCAGGGCAGAAGAGGTCAGGACAAGGGTGTAACTGGAACCCCTGCACTTTTTTTTAATAATGTGGACTTACAGCATGGTTACAGACCCTTTAGGCCCACACCACCCAATTAACCTACAACCCCTGGTACATTTTGAATGATGGGAGGAAATCAGAGCCCCTGGGGAAAACCCAAGTAAAGACGGGGAGAACATACAAACTCCTTACAGATAGCGCGGGATTCGAAGTCTTGTCCTGATCACTGGGACTGTCACAGCATTGACCTACTACACTAACCATGTCACTCTGGCTATCCATTCATTGTTTAGATTTCAAAGTTGTTTCCACTGGCAGGTAAGACAAGAGCAAGGGGACACAGCCAAAGAATTGGGGGAGTAGACTTAAGACAGAGATAAGGAGGAACTGACAGAGAACTGACAGAGAATCAGTGGAATTCTCATTCCAACCAACCCAACCTCATTAAATACATTTAAGACACAGGTAGGCAGGTTTTTGAATAGTAGGGGAATTAAGGTTTATGGGGAACAGGCAGATAAGTCGAACTCAGTCCATGGCCAGATCAGCTAAGATCTTATTGAATGGCGGAGCAGGCTCGATGGGCCAGATGGCCAACTCCTGATCCTATTTTTTACGTTCTTATTGAGGCCATCTGGAATTTCAGTTCACTTTTCACCAGCAATGTGTTGTCGAGTTGCAGGCTGGGATGATTTAATTGTTCGCCCTGAGAGTGTTATGGGGTCCAAGTCCCACTCTGGATGTTTGAGCGCAAGAACTGAGCCTGACATTCCAGTGGATCATCGTTGGAGTTCCACACAGAGAGACAGTCATTCAGATGAGATGTTGAATCAGGATTTTGTCTTCACCTTGACTACGACCTTGGCATGATCCCAATGTCCTGGCCAATATATGTCCAGCACAGAATGTCTCATGATCATTGATTGCCTGCTGTGCACATTTGCAATGCCTGATGAAGGGCCCCAGACCTGTTTCTCTTCCCACACAACCTGGGTTTAAAGCACATTCTGCTTTTATTTCAGATTTCTAGCATGAGCAGTTCTGGAAAAAAAAGATTTACTTTTTAAATTTAATAAAGAGATACAGCATGGTAATAGGCCCTTCCGGCCCAAAAGCCTGTTCTGCCCAAATACCCCACTAACCCTGAACCCTGTACGTCTTTGGAACGTGTGAGGAAACTGGAGCACCCAGAGGTAAATCCTATCAACCTGGGGGTGGGGGGGGGGGCGGGGGAGAGAACATGATAGGCTGTGGCGGATTCGGACCCCAGGTTGCTGGTGCAAACCGCTACACTAACCTTGCCGCCCAGGATTTAAATGTTGGGTTGAATTTTTAATTGCCTCCTGAACTATAAAAGTTTGCTGGACCATTTCAGAGGGGCAGCTCACAACTGATAACATTGGTGGATCCCCTTAAAGATGGGGGCTGGCTGGTGGATCCCTCACTATAGTTTGGTTGTTTCACAGTGCCAGTATGGAGTCACAGCTTGCAATCCCATTGATATTTGACTGTGTTCAGTTTGTCAGTTGGCCAAGCCTCCAGTTACTGTTCTCAATCAGCACAGTAACGACTTTGCCGAAATGCTCCAGGTCAAGTCACTGGTTCCGACATAAACCTGCCTCAGGAAGTAAAAGCAGCAGAGGGCCATTTAGCTCCTCGCGTTTGCTCCTCCACTCAATAAGAACAGGGGTGATCTTTCTTAATGCACAAGAGCGCAGGAGAAACTCAGCAGGCCAGGCAGCACCTATCAGAAGTAAAGGCCTGAGCCCTTCGTCAAGGTCTGAGCAAAAAGCAGGCAGGCCCAAAACGTCAGTCACCCTTTACTACCTATGGATGCTGAGAGGTACCTGCTTGCTTTTTGCTCAGACCTTAACAAAGGGCTGAGGCCTGAAATGTTGACTGACTTGTCTGCAGAATTCCCTGCTAACTCCATGGCTTATCTTTCACCTCATTTTCTCTCACTATCTCTTTTCCCTCCAATGGGGGAAGTCTGGAACCAGAGGGCACAGCTTAAAAAGACAAAAATGCTCCTTTAGAACAGAGATGAGGAGGAATTTCATTCCCCAGAGGCTGACAAATCGATAGAATTCCTTTCAACAGTCGGCTGTGGAGGTCAAGTCATTGGGTATATTTAAGAAATAAGTATAGAAGTTCTTGATTAGGAAGGGTTATGGGGAGAAGGCCGAATAGAGTTAAAAAGGATAGTAAATTTGCCATGAAGAATCAGTAAACCTAGAGGTGCTGGAGTTCAAGCTTCCGCACGTTCTGCCTGAAGGAAGCAGTGAGAAGAGGTTGTGGCCAGAGCGATGGGCATCCTTCATGGCGTCGAATGCCCTTTACCAGCAGTGCCTCACGTAGATGCCTTCATTGGAGAGAGGTCGGTGGCCATGAGTGGATTTGGCCAGATTGGTAGACCGCTTTCGGCAGTCTTTTCCGTGTTCTTGGGCACTCGAGTCTGTGGTGCAAAAAGTCAGTGTACTTTCTTTTTTTTTCTATATTTTAAATTTAACTTTAGACGTATACCACAGTAAAGGCCATTTCGGCCCACGAGTCCATGCCGCCCAATTACACCCAATTGACCTAAAACCCCCTGTACGTCTCGAATGGTGGGAGGAAACCAGAGACCCCAGAGAAAACCCACACAGACTTGGGGAGAACGTACAAACTCCTTACAGACAGCGCGGGATTCCAACCCCGGTCCCAATCGCTGGAGCTGTAAAGGTGTTGCAATAACCGCTACACTAACTGTGCCGACCTTAATCTACATACCCAGCGAATGAGCTTTCACAGCCCTCTAGGGTGGAGAATTCCAAAGATTCACCATTATGTGGGTGAAGAAATTTCTCAGCTTGAATGACTGACCCCTGGTTTTGAGATTGTGACACATTAAGATAGGGGAAACACCATCCCTTCATTGAGTCTGTTTCATAGCATCTGGCCCAGAGAATATATCTGGTGAACCTTTGTTGCACTCCTTCTATTGCAAGTGCATCTCTCTTTCACACATGATTCCAAGGTGGTCTCATTAAAACCCGATGTAATTGCAATATGGTGCCATTATTCTCGTGTCAAATTCTCTTGCAATAAATGCCATCTACATTTTGCCTTCCCAATTATTTTCAGCGTACAAGGCCACTTGGGTTCTAGTGAACGCCAACACTTTTTCAATCTCTCATCGCTTATCAAAGAGGATGAACTCATTTTTTAGTGCAGCTGGTAATGCTTAATTAAAACACAATTTAAGTTGCATGTTTAATCTGGTGAGATGTACAATGACGGTTCACAGGAACACCAACAGATAGAACCTCAGACTGAGTTGCGTCAGGACAAATTAAAATAGATCAAGATAATTCCCGGGGCGACAGTACCAATACCTGAGGATACTTGCTTAAGGTGAGCAGAGAAAAGTTCAGGGGAGACATCAGATATTAGCTTTTTTTACACGGAGCATGGTGGGTTCCTAAAATGCATTGCCAGATGTGGTGGTGGAAGTTGATACAATAGAGACATTCAAAAGACTCTTAGATAGGAACATGGAGGTAAGAAAAATAGAGAGTTATGGGTGTGAGGTCAGGAAAAATTAATATTATTCTGGAGGAGGTTTACATAGGTAGGCACCAAATTTCTCATATATCGCAGTAGAATAGGAGGCCTTAGAGCCCATCGTCTTTGCCTGTTCTCAGAGGATTCCCCTTTCCCCCTTTCCCCTGCAATCTCCTCCACGAATCCCCGTGGTCACAGCAACTCACTGCATTATCTTCTGTGTGTGTGTGTGTGTGTGTGTGTGTGTGTGTGTGTGTGTGTGTGTGTGTGTGTGTGTGTGTGTGTGTGTGTGTGTATGTGTGCGTGCGTGCGCACGCGCGCGCGTGAATATCTTTATGTATGTGTGTTTTTTGCCAATTACAATACTAATTTGTTTTTCGGCCACTGTCCTCTCCAACTGGAAAGATTATTTACTGCCTCAGAACTTCATGTTTCTAAACAACCTTGTCAAATGAATGCATGTTGCAGAAAGACTGATGACAATCAGATCGATTTTATAATGGTTTCAGCTAGAATATTAGCATCTATATTGGAGTCGATTGTATATGCTAATGCCTTCAGCATCAATGTTTGGATGGCAAAATCGCATGCTGTGATTAATTTTAGCAGGTGGAATATTATTTGTGACAAAATGCAAATTGCTGCCATGTGCCCCATTGTTCAAACATCTGCCCCAATTTATCAAGCCAGCTCTGTGGCACTGAAACATCACAGCTCTTCACGTAGGGAGCCCCTTTAGAAGTGCAGAGATGTGGTAAGTGGATGGACAACCATTTCGTGCATAGGAAGGTCCCTGCTGTCTGAGACTATTTCTTTCTATGCAACAAGGCAGTCTTGGCTTTTGGCTGTTGAGAACAGGCACCAGATAACAACATAATGACAGAACAGGCAAAATAAAAAGACTCATAGTAAAATGAAAACAATGCTGTGGGTGTTGTGGCCTCAGGAATGTATGTGTGAGAGAGCAGTTTACAGAGGAACAGGATTGAGGGGATTGAGGGCATAGACTTGATGGACTGAAAGGCCTCTTATTCTGTTAGGAACACCGAATCTTTTTCTTTGTGGATGATACTTGACCCTCTGAGCCACTCCGGCTTCTATAATGAATGAAAGAGCCGGAGGAACCTAGCAGGTCATGTTATCATCCTTGGAAAGCAGTATGTACCCGAGGTTTTGTGCCTCAGCCCTTCTTTCTGTCACTCATCTGCTCTTTGTTAACTTAAAAATTTTAGACCTACAGCATGGAAACAGGCCCTTCTAGCCCATGAGCCTGCGCTGCCCAAACACACTGGTTAACCTACAAACCCTGTACGCTTTCAAAAGGAAACTGGAGCGCTCGGTGGAAACCCATGCAAAACGTACAAACGTCTTACAGACGGTGGCAGATTCAAACCTGGGTAATGGGACTGTATGAGTAAAATGTTTGTATGAAGAGGCCAGAATTGGAAGATTGTAAAGAGGGCTAAGGTACTGGAAGTGATTGGAGTTGAGTATTGGGGTCTTGAACACCATGGCTACCTCTACTGCATGAGATGAATAGAAAAATATATCAATGAAAGAACGGTGGGACTTGAAGGCAACATTTGATAAACATTCAGTGTTTCTATATGATCTCCTTTAGCATGTTGTGCTAAGCAGCAGATTAACCTCTACAGGTGCCTATCCTTTTATCCGGGATTCTGAACACTGGCAACCTCCAAAATCCGGCACTTTTTTCGGTAGATGACATTATACATAAGAAACGTTAATTTCCCATAATAAATACTCCATTTTCAGAGGTAGACCCCCCCCCACCCCGCCCAGTCCAGTCCCTGTCGTTCCCATCTCCACCACCGTAGGCGCCCTTGCTTACTCTCAGTGGAAAGATGACTCTCGGCCCCCAGCACTGTCTGGTTGCATCACTGTCTGGTATGGTGGTGCTAATGTACAGGACAGGTTAAAAAAAACTTTGGAGCCGGCCAGCACCATCACAGACTATACCTTCACTCCACCAAGGACATATGCAAGGGGCGGTGTCTTAAGAAATCAGCCTCTATCCTCAAAGACCCCTCGCCACTGAGGCCATGCCCTCTTCTCAATGCTACCATCAGGAAGGAGGTAGAGGAGCATGAAGATGAACACCCAACAGCACAGATTCTTCCCCTCCACCATTGGTTTCTGAATGGACGATGAACCACAGACACAACCTCATGTTCTCTTCTTTGCCCCTATCTATCTATCTATTTATTTATTTATTTATTATTAAAAGTACAATTTATAGCAATTTTGCACCTATGACATTGCTGCCCAGCAACAAATTTTGTGACACCTCAAAGCCTGAATACGCCTGGGATTGTCTGATCTCGGAAGTAAAGCAGGTTCAGGACCGGCCATTACTTGGAGGGGAGACCGCCCAGAACACCAGGTGCTGTAGGTTTCTGTGAAGGGCGCTGGTCAAAGTGGTGACTCTCTGACTGCCTTATGGTCGACGTGTCAAAGAATTTTGTGTACACTACATTCTAAATGTAGTATCACATGTCAATAATGGAACCTTTACCTTTACAATAAATTCTCATTCTGAATAGCCTATATCTACTGCTATGTCTTATGGTCATACACCCACCACCCTCTGTGGGGAAACGTGGCCTCTCAGGGCCCTTTCAGAAGACATATTTATCAATTTATTTTTCAATATGTATTCTCTCTTTTTAATTCATTCAGGCACACTATTGTAGTCATTCTTTAATTGCTTTTCCCCCCCCCCCCCCCCCAACAACCTGTTAAGCTGCAGCACATCAGAGCCTCTGCACATTGTAGAAATGTAGATGACAATAAACTTATCATTGGTACTATTCGTGGAGTTAAAAGAAAGTGACGATCAATCGTTCAGGCTTAGGCCGACTGGAGCACAGGTGTGTCCCAACTGTGCCAGAATCTCTTGGGCTAAAAACACTGGTGAACTTAAAACTTACCCGTACAGGTGAAGAACTTGGATTCTCCCACACTGAGTTCCACTTTGCCCAGAGAAATTGTCACTTGAAGGACAGCTGGAGAAAAGACAGAAGATATAAATCAATTTATTTGAATCTTTGAGCTTTAATAGAGCCCAGATTGCAGTCCATCCCTCATTTTCTGACATTGATCTTCTTTCCATCTTTTCCCACACTGGAAGTTCATGCAGTCATAACCCAAAAGTCAATAATTCACTGTGAGAGTCTTCTTGCGATGTTAAGAGAGCAGGAGCAAACACATAGCTCTCCACAAGATAGCGTTAAATGGGATTTTTTGAAATTGTTATTAGACAGAACAAGTGGTGAAATGATTGCCAACTGATACTGAGAATGAAGCACCTCTGCAGACCTGAAATTAAAAGGAATATATATATATATATATATATATATATATATATACATTTGTTTAATCTTAAGTCTGCAATCAAAGAAAGCATTTGTTATTTGACAGAGGCTCACCAAGCTAACTTTACTGTGCCTTGTGATGTTTCACATGAAAATAATCAAATACAAATGGTCTCTGAGATACATGAGAGATAGTAAGGCAGGAGGAGGGGTGGGGGGGGGGGGTTTGGCAGTGCTGTTACAAAGCCTCTTCAGAGAAGCGTTGGTGATACTGCTTCTGGTGAACACCAACGCTTATCAAAGGTGCTGTGCACGTTCATCGGAGGCAGAGAGCGTGTGTGCTCATTGGAAGAAGGAAAGATGATCTCACTGGAAGAACTACATTTTGGAGGGGGCCTTTTGGGTGGATTCTGAGAGGATGCTTCTCCTCTTGGGTGAATCTGTCACCAGGAAGCATCGCTTCAGGATGGAGGGGGGTGTGGTCTCCCATTTAAGGTGAACAAAAACGTAGAACATGACAGCACAGTACAGGGCCTTCATCCCATGATGTGCTGACCTACATAAAATTATTACGCAACAATCCAGTTTTTCCAACCTCACATCCATAAACCTCTTACATCCATGTATAGAGTCTTTTAAATGCCCCTACTGTACTAGCCTCCACCACCATCCCTGGTAGTGCAGTTCAGGCACCCACTACTCTGTGTAAAAACACTTACCCTGATATCTCCCCTACACTTTCTTACCCTCACCTTGTACAGATGACCACTTGTATTAGTCCTGTTCTGATCTATGTAAACCTACTCCACAGGTCTATTTTTTCCTGACCTCACACCCAAAACCCTCATGGCGATGAAGAAGAATCTCTTCTCTAAGTGGATTGTAAACCTTTGGAATTCTTTACCTCAGAGCTTCAGAGGTAGATGGAGTCATTATTCAAGCAGAGCTTGACAGGTTATTAAGTTATTGGAGGTCAATAGACATCGTGGGAATGTAGGGTTGCGGCCAAAGACAGGATTAGCCATCATCTTACTGAGTGGCACAGCAGGCTTGTTGGACCAAATAGCCAACTCCTTTCTTTTGCCCAGATGTTGTTAGCAGAGGTAGGAAGTCTTTTGGAAGGAGTTGGCAAGCCTTGGAACATGTCGCTCCTGTGCACCAGTGTAACGAGGTTAAAGCGAGGTGACAGCGAGTTTGGAAGTGGAGCCCTGATGTCTTAACATGAGCAGGGCAGGTTACACACACAGACAGGGGGAATTGAAATGAAAGATGTTTTAAAGGCGATGCTTTACCATCCAAGGACCCACTTTCACTCTGTTTGGTATTCTTCAAATGTATTATTCCAAAGCAGTTTAATGTTATGATTAATATTAGGTTAACCCTTTTCAAGTCAAGTGCAGGTTTATTATTGTCCGATTGCACAAGTACAACCCGACAACACAACATTCTCCAGTCATTGGTACAAAACTTGCAGGCACACAACTAGACAAACAATACGTGTACAGGATAAGTATTCATACGTACAAATAAAGAAATATTGTTTTGCGAATATGAGAGTCTCGGATGTGTGAACAGTTCCTTCGGTCATTCAGTGTTCTCACTGACCATGGGAAGAAGCTGCATCTCTTCCTTGATGGGAGCAGCTAAAAGATGCTCTGAGAGGGGTAGAAGGGTCCCCTATGAGTTTTTAGTCATTCTAGGGTTCCAGGTTTTACACAGCCTCACAGAGCTTGGAACCATCATTGCCCCTTGCCATCCTTGGGAATTACCTCTCGAAGATAAAACCCCAAGAGAAACAACCAAGGGTTGTGAGGAAAAATAACTGAGTTTGCATGATTCACTCAACCTTTTCACTTGCTGGAAATAAAGACAATGCCGAATTGGAAGTTTGGATAAAGTCAAGAATCTTCCAGTCGAGAGGCAGAAGTGAGGACATGTGGTGTGTGGATGGCCAATCGTGGGAGGATGGGGGCAGGGCAGTTTGGGGCCGGGAGGATATATGATCAAGTCTCCAGCTGATCCCTATCTCTGCCACTATATCCTTGGTGACGGCTGCGTTTAACGAAGAACAGGGAGCATCTTGAACGTGAAACTTCCCCAGCTTGAAAACAAAAGTTTTGACCTACAGGTGGAGTTATCATGCAAAGAGGTGAAAGTTTTAATGAGAGCCATAGAGAGGAAAAAGATGGCAGGAATGAGCCACAATATCACAGAAGAAAGTCATTTGGCCCATTGACTTTATGCTAGCTCACTCAGGAATAATTTAATCAGCTCCATTCCCTGTTTTCTACCTCTGGAGGTCACCAGCAGTCAGTGATACTGCTAATTCTTTTAGAAACCCTGTATCTCTTCTTCCTTAATCTTCGCTGTGGGCTCCACTGCTGGCTTTGTGATAAATAAAGGATCTCCTTCACATCCACCCACAACTCCCATCTTGTTCCTCTTGTCTCTTCCAGACATTGCTATCACTGACTAAGGAGAGAGAGAGAGAGAGAGAGAGAGAAAGAGAGAGAGAGAGAGAGAGAGATGAGTGAGCCTGTGCATGTGTGTGTGTGTGTGTGTGTGTGTGTGTGTGTGTGTGTGTGTGTGTGTGTGTGTGTGTGTGAGAGATAGACAGAGAGAAAGAGCGTGTTTGTGTGTGTGTGTGTGTGTGAGACACAGAGAGAAAGAGCGTGTTTGTGTATGTGTGTATGTGTGAGAGAGAAAAACAGAGCATGTTTGTGTGTGTGTGTGTGTGTGTATGTGTGTGCGCGTGTGTGTATGTGTGAGACAGACAGAAAGAGTGTGTTTGTGTGTGTGTGTGTGAGAGACAGAGAGAAAGAACATGTTTGTGTGTGTGTGTGAGACAGACAGAAAGAGTGTGTTTGTGTGTGTGTGTGTGTGAGAGAGAGAGAGAGAGACAGAGAGAAAGAGGGTGTTTGTGTGTGTGAGAGAGAGAAAGAGCATGTGTGTGTGTGCGTGTGTGTGTGAGAGACACAGAAAGAGCGATTGTGTGTGTGTGTGTGGGTGTGAGAGACACAGAAAGAGCGATTGTGTGTGTGTGTGTGGGTGTGTATGGGTGTGTGTGTGTGTGTGTGTGAGACAGACAGAAAGAGCGTGTTTGTGTGTGTGTGTGTGTGAGAGAGAGACAGACAGAGTGTGTTTGTGTGTGTGTGAGAGAGAGAGAGAGAGAGAGAGAGAGAAGAGTGGAGAGGAACGAAATAGCAAGAGAGAAAGGAAGAGTAAGAGAAAGCAAGTGCAGACAGATCTTTTTTGTGGTCCAAGAGTAGTTTATATGGTTAAAGGAGGCGTAATAAAAAACTGTTCTTGCAATTGGAGGCACTGGAGCTCTGTACCTATTGCAGTGAGAAGACATCACGACCCGGGTGATAGATATATGTGCACGGCTACCATATGCACCTCAAGATCACCTGCCATATTGTTTATTGAAAGTTGTCATATCCCGGTGCGGATGTTACACATCACACAGGACACCGGCGTTGTTGCTGCTGGTCCCACCTGCGTTTGATCTGGAATGTTGCACTGAAAGCTCTGATCTGACCAGACTCGACTTTAAACAGGGGTCGTTGACACACCAATTTACTGGGATCTCAGTGTCAAGGCAGTCACAGGGAGAACCTGTAAACTCTAGGAAGCATCTGGGGTCAAGATTGGACGTGAAGGGAGCAGTTCTACGAGCTGCACAACATTTTTTTTCCCAAAAGTAAACTTTATGCACAATAAATGATTTATAAATAAAACCTTTACACATCCTTAGTGTCATATCCAGAGTTTTCCGCCACTGTACGTTGTTACATTCATTCTCTAGTTACACCATTGCTATTACTGTGGCATCTTGACCTTGCTCCCACTTCGATTGCTTGAGGAGTTTCTCCTCAGTCTCAGTCCCTCAATGACCAGTAGCAGAAGGACTCTAGACTGTGGTTCTTCCCCACAGCAGCCCCGCACTAAATCTCAGTGCATTCCTTAGCACATGCTCCTTCAGCCTGGTATGTGCCAGTCGGCAGCATTCCCTCACTGACATCTCCGTGTGCTGGAAGACCAACAAGTTTTGGGCAGGCCAAAGGGAATCTCTTACTGAGTTGATGATCTTCCAGCAGCTCTGGATGTCTGTCTCTGTGTGCATCCCTGGTTACAGCCCATAGATCAGGGAGTCCTCTGTCATGCTGCTGTTGGGGATGAACTGTGACATGGACCCTTACTTCCTTCTCCACACACTCTCAGCAAATTGGCATTCTGCAAAGAGGAAGGCGACTGCCTCCACTCCACCGCAGTCATCTTGGGAATGTCCGAGCTGGAATGCTTTGAATCAGTGTTGGGGACCAGAAAGTGTAGATGCCAAGTGCATGCCTGGCATATCTCCAACAGAGCAATGCTGGATAAAGGTTGGAAATCTGCATCCCCACCCACTCCCAATTTAACACTGTACTTGAGGTTATCAGGTGACCCTGCCTGAAGCAGTGTCGTATCTAGGTAAAGTGGCACCTTAGGGCAAAGATTGACATCATGCCCCCCCACCCTGTTAAAAAAACCACACAAAAAAACCCACTACAAACCAATTGTGTCACCTGACATATGATACGAGCAACTGATCAGGTACTGACACAGGGTGGCTGGCGGGGGCCGGGCTGTCAGTGGGCAGCAGGTGGAGCCAGCCAGCAGGCAGTTGGCAGTACCATCAGGGGTCGGCCGGGGTGGACTGCGACAATCTTGCCGGCCGCCCGGCCTCTGGCACCTCACCAGGCCTCTTTGGCCTTTGGGGCCGTTTGGCGACGCCAGTGGTTCAATGCAGAATCAATGGGTAAAATGGCCGTCTTCTCTAACCATAAACCCCCATGCAGCTGGAACTGCTCTGCCTTTCCCAGGCTGGCGCTGGCACTAGTGGAGTGTTTCCAGCTGCATGGGGGATTATGGGTAAAGAAGACGGCCATTTTGCCCATTGATCCAGCACTCAGCTGCCGTCTGGTGCCACTTGCATGCTGGAATGGCCCCAAAGCAGCCCAATGAGATGCTGCCCTAGAGCGATGCTGCAGGGTGCTTGAGTAAGTGGGATGGAATCTGTTTTGAGCTAGCCCGGCTAGGGACTCGGATATTGGGTGGGTAAGGTGAGGAGAGTGACACCCCACCCCCGCAAGTGGTGCCCAGGGTACGTGCCCTAGTTGCCATACCCTGATACACCTATGGCTTGAAGTCATTATCCTGAGCAGAGATCAATTGAAGATGTGATGCGGATAAGGTCCTGGGTTAGTAGGTCAGCCAATTGCAGACAGCAATGGCAAGACTGAAACCTGAATGGTGCAAGACTTGAGGAATGAGGAGGGAGGGCAAATGATAGACATAAGAAAAATAAAAAAGTAATCTAATTTACCAAGGAACTGAGCTGTTTCCTTTGGCTGAACATCCTCGGTTTATTCTGAAGGTGCTACGATTGATTACTACATCAGTAGAGGGCAGCCTAATTGAATTTTTACCAGTACTCAAGCCGTTGCCAGAGCTCATCAAACTGACACAGCTTCTTGATTAGTTGAATCAGTTGTGTTGATCCAGGGAAGGAAGCCATTCAACCCATTCCACCTGTATTGTCTTTTATTATTGGGGGTGCCATAAATACTCATTGTTTGCCTTTTGTTGAGGTATATCTTGCAGGGACTGCAAGTCTGCAGACACTGTGCTTGTTGTTAAAAACAGAACTCAGCAGGTCTTGCTGCATTCATAGGAGATAAAGATATATCACCAAAATTTTGGACTTCAGCCCATCTTCAAGGCATGAGTGAAAAAGCAGGCCAAATTAAAAGGCTGGGGAGAAGGAAAGAAAGAGCAGGCCAGACAAGTATGAGGTTGGGGCATTAAATATGAAACATGACAGGCTGCAGATGGCATGATTACAGTAAAAACACCAAAATGCTGGTGGAACTCAACTGGCCTACTCAGCATCTATTTATAGGAGACAAAGATATATTGTCAATGTTTCGGCCCTGAGTCCTTCTTTAAGGAGAAGAAGGGCTCAGGCCCGAAACATCGGCAATATATCTTTGTCTTTTATAGATGCTGAATAGCTCAGCTGAGTTCCTCCAGCATTTTGGTGTTTTTACGCTTATAGTAAATGTTAGGAACCTCAGGTGTGCTGATAGACAGAGGGTCCTCGGAGTACAAGTTCATACCACCATGTAAATGGCAGCAAAGGAAGATGGAGCAGTGAAGAAGGCACAGAGTGTGCTTGCTTTCAATGGCCGAGGAACTGAGTATTGGGTTGTCGTGATGTCTTAATACTCTGTGCAGTTCTGGTCTCCACTCCACAGAGCGGATGTGGTGTCATTAGAAAGAGTACAGAAGAGATTCATCAGGACATTACCAAGAATTGAAGATTGTATTTAAATGGAGAGACTGGATTTATTCTCATTTGAATGATGAGGCGGAGAAGTCTTTAAAGCCCCGAGGAGCAGAGATTGGGTAGATCGGGTCATTTTTCCGGGGTTTGGGATTCTAAAACGAGAGGGTATAGGTGAGAGGGAAGAAATTTCAAGGAGATTTGGTGAAAAAGTAATCGCCGGGGTGGCGGGGTGGGGTGGGGTGGGGGGGGTGGGTGGAGTTCGATGAAATGACAATGTGCTATGGAGCCATTTAGACAGGTATTTGGTTATGAGCACTTCAGAAGGATCCAGGTCCATTGCAGGCAAATAGGATCATGGAGTTCTACAGCACGTAAAGAGTCCATGCCCACCTATATGCCTGTATTAGCCCCATATTCCTTCAAACACTTCCTATCCATGAACCTGTCTAAAGGTCTTTTAAACATTACAATTGTACCTGCCTCTACCACTTCTTCTGACAGCTTGTTCCATAAACCCACCACTCTTTGGGTGAAGATACTACTTCAATAGATGCCCTCAAGCTTTAGATTCCTCTACCCTGGGAAAAAGACCATTTACTTTATTCATTCCGCTCTTAAATTATAACCACCCCCCCCCCCCCCCCCCGCTCCCCGACAAGCCCCTGTGCTCCAGGGGAGAAAAGGCCCAGTTTATCAAGTTTCTGCCCACCATTCAGGGGCACTGAGGCTGAAGAACACACACAGGCGGCAGGCTCTTGGTGACCTGAGGCAAGGAACCCACGCAGGCTGCTGGCCACTGCGGTCCAAGGGACTCACCGCGGATTGCTGGAAACTGGCTTGAGACTGGGTGAAAGGGTACCTGAGGGATATCAGAACCAGGATGCGAGAGGAGGCCGAGGATGCTGGAGGCTTCCTGATCATATCGGATGTTTGGATCTGGAGCTCGGGTTGCAATTAGTTTGGTCTGAAGGCTGTGTGGCTGCAGAGGCTGCAGGAGGGCTGGAGGCAAATCCACGTACTGTGGCAGGACTCTCTTTTCCTTTTCTTTCTCTGGCTGCAAGGGGCACTGGGCAATTTCTGCTAATAATGAATCTTAGTGTAGAGAAAAGGAAATTTCATGTAATATCACATTTTCTGCTTTATTTTATGACAATGAAGTAAGTTTGGCTCTTAATTCAGCATGTCACCGAAGACTCTCAAAAATTTGTACATGTGAACCGGGTAGAGGATTCTGGGTGGTTGCATCATTGCCTGGTATGAAGGCGCCAACATTCAGGACCAAAAAAAAACTCCAGAGCGTTGTTAACTCGGCCTGCCACATCACAGGCACCAGTCTTCACTCCATCGAGGACATCTACAAGAGGTGGTAAGAGGTGTGAAAACAGCCTCTATCCTCTAGGACCCCCTCCACCCAGGCCATGCCCTCTTCACTCTGCTACCATTGGGGAAGAAGATACAGGAGCCTGAAGATGAGCACTCTGCAGCACAAGAACAGCTTCATCCCCACTGCCATCAGATTCCTGAATGATCAATGGACCAAAGACACTGCCTTGTTTTGACTTTTTGTGCCCTATTTTTGTTTATTCTTTGTAAGGAGGTTTATATGAATGCATGCACGATGAAACCGCAGCAAAACCACAAATTTTGTGACTTGTCCATGACAATCATTTCTGATTCTGATCCTAATCAGTATTAGCGTGGACAAGTGAGGCTGCAGGGACTGTTGCAGTCATCTGCAACTCTACGACTCTGTATTGAGGACCAGGAACATGAATGGAAAATCGACCATGAGATAAGCAGGGCTTCCAGCCTGGGAGATGTTGGTGCTGCCTGCAGACTTCAAGGCAGCAGAGTACATTCCACAAATTGCCCCTCACCTTTGTCACGATCATTACAGAGTATACTCATGCAATAGTTGATCCCACATAAAAGTCAACCCCCTCTATTTTTGGCCCTGACCACCCGCCCATCCAAGCTCCTGATGATCCGACCGCGAACCCTTGCACTGGCCACCTGCCCACCGAACTTCCCGACATCCTGACTGCAGACCTTCACCTCGGCAGCCCGTCCAGCTACAGACTCTCTCCAAGGTCCGCCCATCTGAGCTCCCGACGCCCAAACATGGACTTACCACCTGGTCTGGCCATCTGTACTCCAGATGCCTTTAACGACACAGGTACTTAACATGATAAAAAGTAGTATCTGTGTAAATGTCAACCCCCCCCCCCCACCAAATTAAACTCTCAAAATTGGTCCAAAATCTTGACGATTACACGAGTATATACGGTACCTCTGCAGCGCAGGAAAGGACTGTGGGACTCATCATGCATTATACTAACTGATGATGTCCTTACAAAGAACTCTTCAAAAGCCTTCATATGCCTAGGGCTGCGATAAGTTTAGAATCCTGCACATGATAACTCATTCCATCCTGCTTATACTTTTTACATTCGAGACCGAACACTACATGCTGATATGTACAGGCTTCAGTGAAATATTATATTAATGAAAATGACACGGCTGCAGGGAAAGAGCAGGGGTGGAGGGAGGGTGGTTATAGTTTATGAGTGTATGGCTTCAGAAAACAAGGGAGAAGGATGAAATGGAGTAAGTCAGGAACAGAAGAGATGGAGTGTCGAGGAAAGGGAAACAGTCTGCCTTGTTGATTGTTCCCTCCACCCACGACTTTCCCTTAGTGTCCACTGAGCACAGGATCTAACCAATGCACCAAGGCATAAACACTCGCCTCAAAACCCAGGAGACCCAGAGGTCCAACACCCATGTTAAAGCAATGGCACCAAGGGCGACCTGTGCCAGTTAGATGTTAAGCTTGAGGCAGCAGCTCTTTCGCGTGTGCAGCCGTGCAAAGACCTTCACTTTGCTAATTCAGGAGATTGAGGAGAGCACAGATGGCAGCAGAAGGCCAGGTTGGACAGGAGAGTGGGAGTGATCAAGGGGAAGGGAAAGAAAAATGCATTGTAGAGTGGGATAATTGAGATGCAAATGTGGGAAAAGCCACATAATAGGCAGAGATACAAACGAAGCCTTCCACCGGGTAACCGGATCCTGACTGACCCTCAGTGCAATCTCACAAAACATTTCACCTTCAATTGGGGAGGAGGGAATTGCAAAGTTAACAGGGAAGGTTGGATCAGGTACAGGAGCAGCAAAAGCTTCCAGGAGATGATTGTAAGGGGTGGGGAGGGGGGGGAAATGAAGACAATTGGGGTGGGTGTGTCTTACAGATGATTGGGTAATGCCTGGGGGATGGGGAGATGAATGGGGATGAGAGGGGGGTTTATGGACATGATTTGAAGGTCTGGGAACAGCCGGGAATAGGAGACAGGAAGAGGACTGGGGGTGATTTCATGGAGGTGGGTCGAACTGGATGGGTGGCAGGAGGATGATTGGGATGGGGAGACCATGAGACAAGTGACAGTGGGGAGATGGGCTGCCATGAAAGAAGGTGCCAGCGCTGATGATTAAGAATGACAGGTAATGATAACTTCCAGGAGCAAGATAGGTTAAATACAAGAAGAATGTTGGGGAAATCCAAAGCAAGGACAAAGGATAAGGGGGAAGTCACTTAGGAATGAAATAAGGAGAAACTTCTTCACTCAGAAACTTGTGAACATGTGGCACTTCCTACCACAGAAAGTTGTTGAGGCTGGTTCATTGGATATACTTAAATAGGATGCGGCACTATTTGCCAGAGGGATCAAGGGATATGGAGAGAAAGCAAGAAGGGGGTGCAGAGTTACACAATCAACCATGAGCACATTGAATGGTGGAGCAGACTTGATGGGCTGAATGGCCTTTGCTCTGTTTCTGTGATTGGATTGAAATGTGTGCAGGCTCAAAGGGCTTGATCACTGGGGTCCTCTATTGACCACATTCACCCAGAGCGTTGGTTAAATAGGGCTCAAAGAATTATTGAGGGCCCTTTCCATCCATCACATAGGATCTTTGACCCACTACCATCTGGAAGGAGGTACAGGAGCATCAAAATCAGGACTGCTAGGCTTCTCACAGGCTTTGAGATTGATGAACAGTATCCTGTAACCATGGGTCTCTTGTTAATTAAGCAAGGAAATTATTTCAAAATATTTCTATATATATTAAAAAAAAATGATATATGTTAAGAGTGAAAGGGGAACTGTTTAGGGGGAACGTGAGGGGGAACTTCTTCACACAGAGAGTGGAGAGTGGTTGGCATGAGCTGCCAGCTGAGATGTTGAATGCTGGCTCAATTTTAACATTTAGGAAGAATTTGGATAGGTATATGAATGGGAGCAGCATGGAGGGCTATGGACTGGATGCAGTTCAGTGGAACTAGGCAAAAAAAAAGCTCTCCATCACAGTGCTCAGTCCTGTCCTGCTTCTTGGCATTGAAGGTGAGGTGGTATTTTTCCCCAAGTGATGGACTTCTCATGAGCTCAGCAGTTTCTGCGTGTGAGCAGAGCTTGTACACGGAGGACTGCGGTGAGAAAAGTTCTGCAGGTTCCCTAAAGAAGCACCAGGGTCTTTTCTGAAAGTTTCACTGGATGCCACTCTGATCCATCATGTTACTGACAGAATTTCACTAATTTTGGGGCATTAAGGTTAGCGTAGCGGTTAGCACAATGCTGTTCAAGCCCAACACTGTAAGGAGTGTTATGTTCTGCGTTCTCCTTATGTCTGCGTGGGTTTCCACTGGGTGCTCCGGTTTACCTCCCACCCTCCGAAATGTACCAGGGGTGGTAGATGAATTGATGCATTTGGGGACATTGGGTTGTGACCTGGAGGGACCTGTTACTGTGCTTTATGCCTAAAGAATTTAAAATATGAAAATTACTCCACCACCCACAGTGCTCCCTCTACGATACCCATCATCCTGACCTGGTCCTTTATCAGTGCTGAGTCTAAATCCTGGAATGTCCCGTGCCTCAGTGCTGTGGAAGGGCTGCAAAGGTTAAGAAGGAGGTTCACTGCATTTCATTAGGGAAGCAAGGCATGTGGCAATTGTCACCCACAACCTGCAAATTGGACAGTCATTTAAAACTGAGGTGCATTGGAACAACTTCTTGAGGTGGGAGATGAATCTCCAGAATTCTCTCCACTGAAGGTTGGCAGACATGAGATTATTGGGGGTATTTAAAAAGGAGGTGGATATATTTTTGAAAGATCAGAGAAATGAAGGCAAAGGGCTATGGATGCAGAGAGTGTTTGAGGCCAGTGGGGATCATTCATGATCCTATGGGGTTGCTTGAAGGGCTAAATGGCCTATACCTGGTCCTGTTGTGTTCCCATGCTCTGGTTCATCACACAACTATCCCTTGCTGCCCTAGCACACCACTGGCTGGAGATGAACTAGAAATCCTGCTGAGGCTAGGGTCTAGAGCAGCGGACAAGACCACTGGAGAATCTCAGTAGGTCACGCAGCTCCCAGAGGAAGTAAAAGGCAGTTGGGGCTTCTGACCCAAAGCGCCAACAGCCTTTTACTTCCTCTGGGCACTGCGTGACCTGCTGAACTTCTACCGTGATTTACTGGCTGGAAATATCCTGAACTGAACTCCCATTCTCATCTGCATGGCATAAGAATGAACATCCTGACTGTGAGAACAGCATTTCAAGTTATGGCCAAAATTCATGATACATGAAATAAATCACATAAAACAATGAACCAGTCATTTAAAATCCCAGTGTCGTCCAATTTAAAATATATATCAAGACAAATCATTTTGAATCACTCTTGCTCTGAAAGACATGACACGATAATGGGGCAGTAAAGAATCCTCCTCAATTAAAAACCCAAGGACAAGGTGTGAGCTGCATTGAGTTACCACTTTTGGCACCAAACACAGCCTGGAACTTGCACTGGTTAATGGCTCATCACGTTATTCCCACACAGGTCTCTTAACTTTGGGTCTCTTCCCTCCCATGTCATTCTTTTGCATCTTTGTGTATTTCTCCAGTACTCACCAGAAAAAAAACAAGTCAGTAATAGACATCTGGCAAAGTCCAGTTCCTTTTGCACCTCCATCCATGCTTTCGAAGTTAGAGTCATCATTACATGGCACGTGTCCGTGCTGACCACACTTACACAGCATGGATGTAGCCCAATGTATCCATGCTGACCACACTTACACAGCATGGATGTAGCCCAACGTGTCCATGCTGACCACACTTACACAGCATGGATGTAGCCCAATGTATCCATGCTGACCACACTTACACAGCATGGATGCAGCCCAACGTGTCCGTGCTGACCACACTTACACAGCATGGATGCAGCCCAATGTATCCATGCTGACCACACTTACACAGCATGGATGTAGCCCAATGTATCCATGCTGACCACACTTACACAGCATGGATGCAGCCCAACGTGTCCATGCGGACCACACTTACACAACATGGATGTAGCCCAATGTATCCATGCTGACCACACTTACACAGCATGGATGTAGCCCAACGTGTCCATGCTGACCACACTTACACAGCATGGATGCAGCCCAACGTGTCCATGCTGACCACACTTACACAGCATGGATGTAGCCCAATGTATCCATGCTGACCACACTTACACAGCATGGATGTAGCCCAATGTATCCATGCTGACCACACTTACACAGCATGGATGCAGCCCAACGTGTCCGTGCTGACCACACTTACACAGCATGGATGTAGCCCAATGTATCCATGCTGACCACACTTACACAGCATGGATGCAGCCCAACGTGTCCATGCTGACCACACTTACACAGCATGGATGTAGCCCAATGTATCCATGCTGACCACACTTACACAGCATGGATGTAGCCCAATGTATCCATGCTGACCACACTTACACAGCATGGATGCAGCCCAACGTGTCCGTGCTGACCACACTTACACAGCATGGATGCAGCCCAACGTGTCCATGCTGACCACACTTACACAGCATGGATGTAGCCCAATGTATCCATGCTGACCACACTTACACAGCATGGATGTAGCCCAATGTATCCATGCTGACCACACTTACACAGCATGGATGCAGCCCAACGTATCCGTGCTGACCACACTTACACAGCATGGATGTAGCCCAACGTGTCCGTGCTGACCACACTTACACAGCATGGATGCAGCCCAATGTATCCATGCTGACCACACTTACACAGCATGGATGCAGCCCAACGTGTCCGTGCTGACCACACTTACACAGCATGGATGTAGCCCAATGTATCCATGCTGACCACACTTACACAGCATGGATGCAGCCCAACGTGTCCATGCTGACCACACTTACACAGCATGGATGTAGCCCAATGTATCCATGCTGACCACACTTACACAGCATGGATGTAGCCCAATGTATCCATGCTGACCACACTTACACAGCATGGATGCAGCCCAACGTGTCCGTGCTGACCACACTTACACAGCATGGATGTAGCCCAATGTATCCGTGCTGACCACACTTACACAGCATGGATGTAGCCCAATGTATCCATGCTGACCACACTTACACAGCATGGATGCAGCCCAACGTGTCCGTGCTGACCACACTTACACAGCATGGATGCAGCCCAATGTATCCATGCTGACCACACTTACACAGCATGGATGCAGCCCAATGTATCCATGCTGACCACACTTACACAGCATGGATGCAGCCCAATATATCCATGCTGACCACACTTACACAGCATGGATGTAGCCCAATGTATCCATGCTGACCACACTTACACAGCATGGATGCAGCCCAATGTATCCATGCTGACCACACTTACACAGCATGGATGCAGCCCAACGTGTCCATGCTGACCACACTTACACAGCATGGATCCAGCCCAACATGTCCGTGCTGACCACACTGTCTACCTGAGCAATTTCTGTTTTCCTGAGTTCAGCCCATATCCCTCTAAACATCTTGAATCCATATATCTGTCTCACTGCTTGGTTGGCATTAACAGGTTGGGCCAAAATGGCCTGTTTCTGTGTTGTTGAAGTCTGTGACTATCCATGGAGATCCCTCTTTGCAAATTGGCCTTCAATAAATCAAAGTATTGAGCATAGGACTAGGGAGTAAAACACAAAAGTCTACAGACACAGTGAGTGAAGTAAAAATACAATGCTGGAAACTCAACAAGTCAAACAGTGGATTTTATAGAGAAAAGATAAAGATACAAAACCAATGTTTCGGGCTTGAGCTCTCCTTCAAGGGATGATAAAATGTTGGCAGGTGTCTGAACAAAATAGTGGGGGTGGGGTGGGGAGAGGTGAGGGGAGGAGCATGGTCCCAAAGGCAGGAGGTAATAGGGAGGGAGGGCACAGCAGAAAGCAGGGGGAAGGGGGAAAAGAGAGGGAAGGCAGTGGAGAGCAATGGGATGTTATGGTAAAGTTGCTTAAGACAATAGTGAGGCCAAATTTAGAATATTATGTGCAGTTTTGAGCACCAAACTACAGGAAATAAGATTGAAAGAATGCAGAGAAAATTTACGAGGATGTTGCTGGGACTTCAGGAACTGAGTGACAGGGAAAGATTAAATAGGTTCAGACTTTATTCCCTGGAGCGTAGAAGAATGAGGGTGACAGATGTATTTATTTAAAATTATGATGTACATAGACAGAGGAAATATAGATAGGCTTTCTTCCACTGAGGGTAGTTGAGATACAAACCAGAGGATGTGGGTTAAGGGTGAAAGGAGAACAGTTTTGGGGGGACATTAGGGTGAACTTCTTCATGCAGAGAGTGGTGGGAAAGTGGGATGAGCTGCCAGCTGAAGTGGTGAATGCGGTCTCAATTTTATCTTTAAGAAAAATGTTGAGAGATACATGGATGGGAGGGGTATGGATTGGATGCAGGTCAGTAGGACTAGGCAGAATAATAGTTCAGCACAGACTAGAAGGGCTGAAGGGCCTGTTTACTGTGCTGTCATGGTTTATGGTTGTAAATGTCTTTTAAATGCTGTAATGGTATCTGTTCTTTTTTTTTCTTTGGCTTGGCTTCGCGGACGAAGATTTATGGAGGGGGTAAAAGTCCACATCAGCTGCAGGCTCGTTTGTGGCTGACAAGTCCGATGCGGGACAGGCAGACACGGTTGCAGCGGTTGCAGGGGAAAATTGGTTGGTTGGGGTTGGGTGTTGGGTTTTTCCTCCTTTGCCTTTTGTCAGTGAGGTGGGCTCTGCGGTCTTCTTTAAAGGAGGTTGCTGCCCGCCGAACTGTGAGGCGCCAAGATGCACGGTTTGAGGCGTTATCAGCCCACTGGCGGTGGTCATTGTGGCAGGCACCAAGAGATTTCTTTAGGCAGTCCTTGTACCTTTTCTTTGGTGCACCTCTGTCACGGTGGCCAGTGGAGAGCTCGCCATATAACACGATCTTGGGAAGGCGATGGTCCTCCATTCTGGAGACGTGACCCATCCAGCGCAGCTGGATCTTCAGCAGCGTGGACTCGATGCTGTTGACCTCTGCCATCTCGAGTACTTCGACGTTAGGGATGTAAGCGCTCCAATGGATGTTGAGGATGGAGCGGAGACAATGCTGGTGGAAGCGTTCTAGGAGCCGTAGGTGATGCCGGTAGAGGACCCATGATTCGGAGCCGAACAGGAGTGTTGGTATGACAACGGTTCTGTATACGCTTATCTTTGTGAGGTTTTTCAGTTGGTTGTTTTTCCAGACTCTTTTGTGTAGTCTTGCAAAGGCGCTATTTGCCTTGGCGAGTCTGTTGTCTATCTCGTTGTCGATCCTTGCATCTGATGAAATGGTACAGCCAAGATAGGTAAACTGGTTGACCGTTTTGAGTTTTGTGTGCCCGATGGAGATGTGGGGGGGCTGGTAGTCATGGTGGGGAGCTGGCTGATGGAGGACCTCAGTTTTCTTCAGGCTGACTTCCAGGCCAAACATTTTGGCAGTTTCCACAAAACAGGACGTCAAGCGCTGAAGAGCTGGCTCTGAATGGGCAACTAAAGCGGCATCGTCTGCAAAGAGTAGTTCACGGACAAGTTTCTCTTGTGTCTTGGTGTGAGCTTACAGGCGCCTCAGATTGAAGAGACTGCCATCCGTGCGGTATCGGATGTAAACAGCGTCTTCATTGTTGAGGTCTTTCATGGCTTGGTTCAGCATCATGCTGAAGAAGATTGAAAAGAGGGTTGGTGCGAGAACACAGCCTTGCTTCACGCCATTGTTAATGGAGAAGGGTTCAGAGAGCTCATTGCTGTATCTGACCCGACCTTGTTGGTTTTCTGTAATGCGCGTCAAAAGAACCAAAGACTTGTTGATCCAAACCAAGGCTTTTATTAACTAAAAGACTGGAGCATATCACAAGTAGGTCGACCAGTCCAGAATGACCTAGTCTGGCTAGGAGCAACCCTTTAAGACCTGCCAGTAGGTGTGGCTACACTCTCAGCCAATCACAGTCATCCTACACTACCATCCGTACATATACACATTGGTGATAGAATCTCTACTATCACAGTATCCACTTCTGCCAGTTCCTCTGGCAGCCAGTGAAGAAGTCTGTGGCTGAAGGACACACACAGGCAGGGAATTGTTGGCGACATGCAGGCGAGGAACCCACACAGGCTGCGGGCTGCTGCAGACTTGAGGTCAAAGGACTCACATCAGGCTGCGGGTGCTGGAGATGGCTCATAAGAACCAGGCATTGGAGTCAGAATTCGGGAGGCTGTTGGGGTCAAGGAGGGCTCACGAAGGACCCTGGGTGTGGAAGGCTTTGAATGTGGGCTTGGGTTGCCAATGGATTAAACGGAACCGGGGTCATGCGTGGCTGCAGAGACTGCGGGAGTGTTGGAGGCACTGAATATGTCTTAATATTTCAACATGTTTAACTTTATCTTATATTTATGTAAAAATGCTCCATGGTCCTGGAGAAACACCATTTTGTCTTTAGCATGTAAACATGTTATGAATGATAAATAAAGGTGACTTAACTTGAATTGACCTAAAAAATATCTGTCAGTCTCTGTCTTGCCTGAATGATTCATTGAATCCCTTCCACCAGGGAGTACGCATTTTGATCAATTTAAGTTCCTGTATATTGGCCAGTCCGCACTGGTGAGAGAATGAAAGAATTTTCATTTTTAAAAATGAACTTTAATGATTGTGATTCCTAACATGCATTCATAACTTGGATGGGTCTACAGGGCAAAATTTAGAAATTTGCAGCTGATACAAAACACGAAGGTGTAATGATCTGTGAGGAGGATAAGTAATGCGCTTCAGTTAGATACAAAAAGATTTGGTGGAATGGGTGGACAGGTGGCAGATGGAGTTTATTGCTAAGAGATGGAAAATGCACTGCAGTTTTTTAAGGAATATTAAGCAGATGCAAGAAAAGCCAGAGGGTGGAATTCTAAAAGGGCTACAAGAACAGAATGGTCTCTCACAGTGGTTCTCAACCATTTTTACACTCACATAGTGCCTTAAGTAATTCTTTACTAACCACAGTTATATGCTCTGTGGTTAGTAAGGGATTACTTAAGGTGGCATGTGAGTGGGGAAAAAAGGTTGAGAACCACTGGTCTGTGGGAATATTTATTTACAACATGGTAGAAGTTGATTCCTGCCATTGAAACCCGTGCCGCCCAATTAAGCTCAGATAACTTACCAATCTCAGTACGTTTTTGGAGCGTGGGAGGAAATCGGAGCACCCAGGGAAAACCCACGCAGGTTACAGGAGGAACGTACAAACTCCTTGCAGACAGCATGGATTTGAACCTGGGTCACTGGCGCTGTAGTAGTAGCGTGGATTTGAACCTGGGTCACTGGCGCTGTAGTAGTAGCGTGGATTTGAACCTGGGTCACTGGCGCTGTAGTAGTAGCGTGGATTTGAACCTGGGTCACTGGCGCTGTAGTAGTAGCGTGGATTTGAACCTGGGTCACTGGCGCTGTAGTAGTAGCGTGGATTTGAACCTGGGTCACTGGCGCTGTAGTAGTAGCGTGGATTTGAACCTGGGTCACTGGCGCTGTAGTAGTAGCAGTGTGTTAACTGTGCTGCCCAAGTGAATCATTTGCTGAAAGTGACAAAGCCACTTGAGATGGAAAGCAACACAACCCTGGGTTTTTAGAAATAGTGGCAGAGAACAGAATAGCATCAAAGAACATGATGAAACAGGTTCAGCTGGAGTATTAGCTCCCACACCACCACCACCACCCCATCTCTCCACTTCCCCCGTCCCTATGTCTCCTTCCCTCCTGCTCTGTCTCCCACCCTTTCAGTTTCCCTCTGTCCCCTTTCCTCCAAATTTGCATTTACAGAGCCACCCTTCTCCCTTGACCACTTCTCACCTTTCCTCTCCTGTCCTCCTACCTACTTCAAATTATGGCCATTTGCCTGTTGGCCTGTGCTTCTCGCCCTGCCCTTCTCCCCCAGCCTTTTTATTCATACACCCGCCTATTATCTGAGCATCATTGGGCGGCACGGGTTTCAATGGCAGGAATCAACTTCTACCATGTTGTAAATAAATATTCCTATGGACCAGTGTTGTCAACCTTTTTTCCCCACTCACATGCCACCTTAAGTAATCCCTTACTAACCACAGGGCATATAACTGTGATTAGTAAAGAATTACTTAAGGCACTATGTGAGTGTAAAAATGGTTGAGAACCACTGTTTTAGACCGTTCTGTTCTTGTAGCCCTTTTAGAATTCCACCCTCTGGCTTTTCTTGCATCTGCTTAATATTCCTTACAAAATTGCAGTGCATTTTCCATTTCTTAGTGATAAACTCCATTTGCCACCTGTGTGTGGTGGAAAGTGTGCTGACTGGCTGCATCACGGTGTGGAATGGGGACACGAATACCCCTCAGCATAAAGCCCTGCAAAAAATAGAGGACACAACCCAGGACATCCTGGGCAAAATCCTCCCACTATCGACAATATCTATAGGGAACACTTGCCGTCAGAGAGCAGCAAGGATCTGGATCCACATCACCCAGTGCATGCTCTATTCTCACTGCTACCATCAGGAAAGAGGTCTAGGTGCCACGAGACTTGCACCACAGGGTTCTGGAACAACTGCTACTCCTCCACCATTAGACTCCTCAACAACAAACTCAATCGGGGACTCTTTTAAGGACACTCACTTTTGAATTTTATTGATTTTTTATCTCTCTCTACATTGCACACTCAGTTTGTTTATATTTATTTAGTTTTCTACATGTTTAAGTTGAGTTAGTATTTTTTGCACTACCAATAAGGTAGTAATTCAGGAAAAAGAACCTTAGGGTTGTATGTGAATGCCATGTATGTACTCAGACAATAAATCTGAAATCTGAATTTCACTCCATCTACTTTAGTTTAGTTGGGGGGCCACCTTGACTGCTTTGTCAAGGGACCATCAAGTTAGTGATCCCTTGATGGGTTGTGGGGGGAGGTGGAGGTGGTCTCAAGAATTGTTTATCTAGCTGGAGAACTTGCAGAATAAAGGTTCTGACGGTACCTTGGTTAATGTGGCAATAAACTTGAACTTGAACTTTCACCCACATCCTGCTGTGGCAGAGATGCTGAGCTAATCAAAAGCACAAAGTAAATTTAAGATTTAATCATTCCATAATTAAATTTTAATAATTTAGCAATTAAAACCCTGACAAACACTGACACCTTCATAATTACAACTATTCACTGTTTTAATCCAAGTGTGTTGTTACAATTAACAGGGAATAAATTAACATGATGGGGAATACATACAAAGGGAGGGCTAACGATGGCACGTGGAGCAAAGACAAAATTCTGCAGATGCTGTGATTGTGGTCAAAACACACAATCTCAGGCAGTCTTGCAGCATCCATCAGAGGTAAAGATATTTTACCAATGTTTCGGCCCTGAGCTCTTCTTCAAGGAATGAGTGAAAAAAGACGGACATCTGAATTAAAAGGCTGGGGAAAGAAAGGGAGAGAATGCGTGACCCACATACAAAAGGTGTTGATTGGATATGATAAGAGGCAAGGTGAGAATTGATTTTGGCACTGGTGGTCATTTTATTATGAAACTTTGAGGTTCTACCATATGCACTTCAGGACAAAAAACTTCATCGTGGAGTGCTTCCAGTTCAGACACCAAGTTTCAATGCTCAGCATTCCCAGCTTAGTTGGATGGACAATGAAGTCTATGTTCCATCTACGTATTACAGTTTAGACTTGGTGGAGAGTTTTTGGTATATTAGACCAAGGGCTATTCCACACCTTCCTTTCAGTGAATCACTTATAGAATATCCTGAGGGTCTTGAAGTACTTTCTTGATCTTCTTTATGTGCATCAGGCACACTGTGGCCTCTTAGAACGAGATGGTTGGATTATTGCCATTATTTAAAATTGCTTTGGCTTGAACAGGAACTGAATTTAAATCACCAAACAATGTATGTATTACTTTATTTTTAATTATTTTCTGATTTATTTTTCTCGTTAACTTGACTGACCTTCTCTCTCGGCCAAGAGAGAGTTTGCTGCATTAGGGGTATGTCTCTTCCAAAGAGCTGTTAGGGATTGAATGAGTTGAAGGTCCTGCTTTTTTAAACCAAAAAAAAACTTTATTCATGATAAATTGTTTACAAAAAGAAAATAATTTCAAGTCTCTTTGCACCTTGAGTGACATTTTCCATCACTGTACATTGTCACGTTCATTATCTAATTAGCACCTTTGCCACCACTGAAGCACCTTGTCATTACTCTCTCCCCCCCCCCCCCCACCACCTCTGAGGTTTGAGGATCTTCCCCTCAGTCTCAGCCCCTCAATGCCAGATAGATAGACTCTAGACTCCGGCCTTTCTTATAACACCCTCATGTTGGCTGCACCAAGTCTTGGTCCATCCCTCAGCATGTACTCCTGCAGCCTGGGATGTGCCAGTCGGCAGCATTCCCTCACAATCACCTCCATGTACTGAAAGAACAGTAAGTTTCAGGCGGACCTAAGTTCATCAAGTTGGTGGTCTTCCAGCAGTCCTGGATGTCTGAATCTGTGTGCATCCCCGGGAATAGCCCATAGATCAGAGACTCATCAGTCATACTGCCGCTGGTGACAAGGACCCTTGCATCCTTCTGCACACTCGATTAGAGAATCTGCATTCTGCAAAGAGGTGGGCGATTATCTCCACTCTACCCCAGGGGACAATGTGCATTGCCATTGTTCCTATTGTACAGGAAGAGCTCCTCTTACTGTCAGCCAGGCCAAGTCCTGGTGCTGGTTTGTGAGCACTGGCGATGAAGCATTCCGCCAGATGACATGGGCGATATGCTCGGGGGACATGTCCATTGAGTCCTTACCTCTTTGTCCCGTCAGGATGTTCCCTTCTGACCACTTCCTGATGGATTTATGGTTAAAGGAATTGGTCTGGAAAAAAAATTTCCAAGGTGGTGTGGCAAAGTCCAGCTGACAGCTTGAACCATGCTAGTGTTATTCAACTGAAGAAAATGTTAACCAATTGATTTTAAAAAAGCCTGTAATATGCCAGAGTGTGTGTACCCTGCAAAGTGAAGGGGAGGTGGAAGATGGTAGATTAAGACTGGAGGCACACACCAGGTGACCTCTATGTTATGGCCCTATAGTTATGGAAATTTCTCTTCAGAAAATTCACTAATCATAGCCCAAACATCTGAGACAGAAAATAAAGATGGCTCTAGCAGAATTTATGTTAAAAACAGTGTAAAAATAAACACAAAATTGCTGTTTGTTTTAAATTTGGTTTCTTGGTCCAGGCACAGATGGCGTGGCTTTGGCCTCACAGAGAATGGAAACAGTCCCATTGGGAATTTAAAAAAAGATTGTAACATTTTATTTACCACATGGTAGAAGCTGCTGAACCATAGAACATTACAGCACAGCCCAGAAACAGGCCCCTTCAACCCTTCCAGTCTGTGCCGAACCATTTTTCTGCCTAGTTCCATTCCATGCAGCCCAATTACATCCGATTATCCTGCACATTTTGAAGGGTGGGAGAAGCTGGAGCACCTGGGGGAAACCCACGCTGGTCATGGAGAGAACATAGAAACTCCTTACAGACCATGCTAAATATGAACTTGGATCTCTGTAATGACATCACATTAACTGCTATACTAACCGCGCTCCCCATACAGTGAATGTCTGTACTTCAACGGAACAGGAGCAGTATTGGACAGTTTTCAGACTTTCAGACTTGAATTTGTTTAAAATTGTAAAGAGGCTGATGCACAGCAGTGGAGCTTCCTGGGAGCGAAAGCAGAGACAGACATTCAGTGCAGCTGGAAGATCATCAACTTTGTGAAAAATGCCCTTTGGTTGGCCTGAAATGTGAGATGCACGAACATGTGGTGAGGGACGCACTGAGGCTTGCCTCAGCCAACGTAAAGACACTAGGGCGAAGGACCACAGTCGAGATTCCTTCTGCTGCTGGGCATTGAGAGGCTGAATCTGGAGGGGGAAGCCACTCAAATAACAGAGGGGGAAGTAACTATAGGGGGCTATAGTAGTGATCAACAGTTCTTGGTAGAAAATTAGCAGATTAATGTGACAATGCAGTACAATGGAATGTATATATGAATACGATACTAAGAATGCAAAATTGACTTTGCACGGTTTTCCTTTAGCATATTTTTATTATAAATGAAGTTTATTTTTGGGTAAAACAGGTCTGGTGCTAGGGTAAGAAGTTAGATAATATACTTTGTATCAAATTGCCACTTTAAATAAAAGCAGTGGTAAGAATGAAAATGGGATCTATCAAAGGATCAACAGTTCAGATAGTCTACTCTGGAATCTGGACATTCTCACAAAAACTTTCTCCAAATCAGGAAGAATACAGATTGTTTATTTTCTCTCTCTCTTTCTATTAACACAGCCTGACAGCATGTCCCTCAGCCCTGCTATCAACAACACAGCACATACAAACAAGCATAATCATCCTCTGATTGCCTGTTAATCCATTGGATTTGGTCTCACTCTATTGCAGATATTTCCCCTGTATATCCTCATTTTTTTTTTCTACCATCTAAAACTCACTCTTTTTCTATCTCTCTTTCCCAGTTTTAGTGAAGGGGTCTCTTTGCTTCTTTGTCCATAGATGCTGACTGATCTGTCAAGTGTTTCCAGCATTTCCTGCATTTATTTCTTATTCCCAGCAATTGCAATTGTTTCAAATACTCTTGAAAGGTTTCTCAGCTATTAGCCGACCAAAGGATTCTCCCTCCTTTCCCAGGCTCTCATAGATATTTTCCATATGAAATGTTGTACTGTAATTCGTCCTGTCAGGACTAATAGAATCTGTTTCCCATGGGAGTACAACAAGGGAAATTAGAATCTACTCAGAAAATGAATTGTGATCGGTGGCAAGTACAGAGGAACTCATTTCTGTGAAACACCAAAGACTGCCAGATGCTGTGATCCCAGTAGAACACACACAGAAATGCTGGAGCAACTCAGCAGATCACATAGTGCCCTGAGGAGGTAGAGATACATCACCAACATTTTGGGTCTGAGCCCCTCATCAAGGAACAAGTTAAAAGCAGGAAGGTGCCTTAAGAAAAAGGCTGGAGGAGGCAGTAGGAAAGGTAGGGGGAAGATCACAGGACAAAGGAAAAAGGTCACCTATGACTGCGTAGCTCGGTAAGACAATAACACCATCTACAAATTTGTCGATGATACCTCGGTGGTGGGTTGTATAAAGGATGGGGATGAGTCAGTCCACAGGATGGAGATTGAAAACCTGACTGAATGGTGTACCAACAACAACCTTGTGCTCAATGTCTCCAAAACTAAGGAGCTGACTGTTGACTTCAGGAAGGGAAAGCCAGAGGTATACAATCCAGTGATCACTGGGGGAATCAGAGGTGGAGAGGGTGAGCAAATTTAGGTTCTTGGGAGTCCACTATCTTGAAGGATCTTTCCTGGACTGAACATACCAATGGCATCTTGAAGAAAGCATGTCAGCGCCTCTATTTCCTTAAGTGCTTGCGGAGGTAAGGTATGACACCAGAAAGTGTGGTGAAAAGTGTGCTGCATCACGGTCTGGTAACACCTAAAGCCCTCCAAAATGTAATGGTCGTTGCCCAGGACATCACAGGCAAAGACCTCCCCACTATTGAGTACATCTACAGGGAACATTGCCATTGGAGGGCTGTAGCAATCATCAAAGACCCTCACCACGCAGCACATGCTCTGCTCTCGCTGCTGCCATCAGGAAAGAGGTCTAGGTGCCACAAGACTCACACCACCAGGTTCAGGAACAGCTGCTACCCCTCCACATTCAGACTCCTCATTGACAAACTCAATCAGGGACCCATTTAAGAACTTTTACTTGTGCATTTTATTGATTCTCTTTTGTTCTCTCTGAATTGCACAGTCAATTTGTTTACATTCGTTATCTTTTACAGTTCTTTCATTTGTTTACATGTTCATACTGTGTACAGTTTATTCCTTTTGCACTAACAAATAGTGGTAATTCTGCCGCGCACACAGGAAAGTAGAGGAATCTCAGGGTTATATGTGATGTCATGTTTGTTCTCTGACAATAAATCTGAAATCGCAATTCATAATTGGACATGGTTGGGAGGACAGGAGAGGAAAGATGAGGATTGGTTGGTGGAGAAGGGTGGCTCTGTGAATCCAGAGTTGGAAGAAAGGAGACAGAGAAAAGGGAAAAAGAGAGAGCTGGAGGAAAAGGGGAAGTGGGGAGATGGAGGTGGAGGGAGGGGGAGCTCCTAATGGAAACCAGAGACCATCTGGCTGGAGGGGGCCCAGACAGAATACCAGGTGTTGTTCCTCCAGTTTGTGGATGGTCTCAATTTGGCAGTCCATGAGACCTCTGGCAGACATGTCAGCAAGGGAATAGGGAAGGGAGTTAAAGTGAGTTGCCACGGAGATCCCTGAAAATATTTCTGTTGAATAAAATGTGCTGAACAGAAATATTAAAGCCTGAAATATAATTCCCCAAGCAAAGCTAACATTGTGTACATTTAAAGGCAAACCCAAACCCCATCACGCCCAGGTCAGCTTCTCTTCTCCCTCCTCCCATTGGATAGAAGACTGAAGAATGAGAAATCTCTGTCATTCGGCTTCCGATTGAGTCCCACCACAGTGCTCTCAGGTTGTTCTTGCTTGGCGTTCATTGATGTTTTTCATTAGAACTCTGTGATTGTGTTCATATTCCTCCACTTTACATGGCTGTACAAATTAAATTGAGAGGCACAGCACAGTAACAGCCCTTTCTGACCCATGAGTCTGTGCTGTCCAATTACACCAGTTAAGTGTTTTTGGACTGTTGGAGGAAACCCACGCAGACACAGGGAGAGCATACAAACTCTTTGCAGACAGTGCTGGATTCAAACCCGTGTCACTGGTGTCACAGGGTTGCGCTAACCGATTATATACAGAGATATTGATATCTGCAAGAAGAAGTGGTGGAATCAGGTACTATTTAAAAGGCAGTTAGATGCTTAAACAGAAGGATGTCACCCTAATAAGGGTAAATGGGATAAGTGATCCAAAACGTCAGCATGGATATATTAGCTAAAGTCCGTAAGGCATAAGAGCATAAGACACTGGAGCAGAAATAGACCATTCAGCCCATCATGTCTTCCCCTATGAGCTGATCCATTTTTCTGCTCAGCCCCACTGCCCAGCCTCCTCTCTTCTCCCTGATGCCCTGGTGAATCAAGAACCTGTCAATCTCTGCCTTAAATACACCCAGTGACCTGGTCTCGGCAACTGCCTTTGGCAACTAATTTCGCAGACTTGCCGCCCTCTGGCTGATGAAACTCCTCTGCACTTCTCTTCTAAGCAGGCACCCTTTAATCCGGAAATTGTGCCCTCGCATCCTAGACTCTCCCAGCATGGGAATCAACCTTTCTATATCGACTCTCTTAATGCCTTTCAACATTCAAAATGTTTCAATGAGAATCCCCCCTCATTCTCCTAAATTCCATTGAATTTAGGCCAAGAGCCATCAAATTTCCTCCTATGATAACCTTTTCATTCCTAGAATCATCCTACTGAACCTCCCTGGAACCGTCTCCAACGCTGGCACATCCTTTCTTTTATGGGGAGCCCAAAACTGTTCACATTAATTGTATATATCTCCGCAAAGGGCCTCAGCATCACATCCCTGCTCTTATATTCGATTCCTCTTGAAGTAAAGGGCCTGCTTCTGAGCTGTAATGACTCTCCGACTCCACTCCAGCAGACAGAGATGGCCAGGTGCTGCGTACATTCAAGACAGCAGCTATAAATGTCCCCACACAAGGATATGCAGGTCACATTGGTCATTGTTTCACTGAAACCTCATTGAAAAGCAGAGCGGAGTTGCGAGCAGAACCGAGCAGAGTGTGATTTGCTCAGGTTGGTTGTAATTCTCCTTCCCACTTATCTTTTGCTTCTCTTTCTCGTTCAGAAGTTTAAAAAAAGGTACTCCCAGCACCTGCAATCCCTGTGCCGTAGATTGGTTCTGCCGCTCCGCACTAATGAAAAGCCTTTCAAGACTTCACAGTGTTCCAGAGAGCCCAGCCTGCAATAGCTGCTGGCTGTCAGTTGTGGACCCTCTTCACCTCTGCACATGATGAATGCGTAGATGCCAATGTTGCTTCCATTCATTACAAGGTTAGCAAACAGCATGCGCGGCTTTCAGAAAGCTCAAAGTAAGGAAGAGCTGGGATATTTAATGCATTTTATGACCTCAAGGTGCTTTAGAGCATTTTGAAAGGCTGGGACGTGGGAGATATTTTAATGGACTTTCAGGCACATAAAAATCTGGCTTTATCAGACCATGCCTGCTGCTCAAAATATCATGTTCCCTACTTCCTTACGTTACAGAAGAAGGCCATTATACTGGCTCGCAAAGCGATCGTACCTGCCGACTAATTTACCAGCAACTTTCTTTCCCCACATTCTCACCAACTGCCTCCTTGGGTACAAGATTCCTTTATTTTAATGTAATAGCACGGAACATGTAATATTACACAAAGTTGCCTTCAAGAGAATCTTATGTTATATAGCTGACGGATTTTTTCCATTGGCAATTATCACACCTTCCGGATGGTGGTTCACACTGGAACGACCCTGTGGCTGGACGTGGGTCGACATCGTCCACTCCACGTATACCCTATGTGTGACATATACCCCGCAACATCGTTGTTGTCCTACTCACAAGCCCTTTGTTGCAGACTGCCTGCAGTCAGTCAGCAAAAATGTCTAGGGGCGCCAGAGGTAAAATTTCAGAACAGGAATGAGTCACTCCAATCTTTTTATGCAGACTGCATTCCGGGAATTTTGGAATAATTTCCTGGAACGCAGCAGCTGTATAAAAAACATAAAAGAGTCATCATTAATGTTGCCTAGCACCCCTTATAGTATGAGAGAAAGAGAAGCAAATAAAGAGACTCCTATCAGAGACACCTCCAGCGCTCCCGCAGCCTCTGCAGCTGCACAGACTCCTGTGGGATCCATCAGCAACCCCAACCTCCAGATCCTAACCTCCGACATGATCAGGAAGCCTTCAGCACCTGGGGAGCCCTTCTTGCCCTCAGCACCCACTTAAATCAATCACGGCTCCAATACCTGGTTCCCATGACCCAATTTCCAGCAGCCCCGGCAGGTTCCCTGACCACAAGTCGCCTGCAGCCTGTGTGGAAACCCTCAGCCGCCGATTCCCTCGCTCTGATCTGCTGCCATGGTCGCATTCCTGTAGAATAATCTCCTCTGCTCTCCTCAGCGAGGGAGGGGGGTGCAGTCAGCTCTTCCCCCGGAGTTTGTAACCCTCGAGGCTGCTCCCGAACATAGGCACTGCCAATACTGTTCACAGATTGCAGGTCTTTTAGTTTAAAACCAGTGTAGGCTCCTCAAACAGGCCATTTTACACCTGTACACAGTTGCTGGCAATACTCCTCCAAATTTCTAATAGTCAGTCCACACAAAAATCTTATGTTGTGCAAATTTATTCCTGTAACCAAAGTACGTGCGTACTGAATGCTTGTAAACTTGAAATTGTTTTAAGATAATTTTGGCACAGCTTATCTCTCATGGCTAAGAAAACTGTATTAGCATATTTTAATATAATCCAAGTGCATTCTACGAAGTAACATAATGAGTTAAGATTTTATTCTGTACATTGAATTACTTTGTACACACATTAATTTCCTTCGTTTGCTGGTTGCAAAACGTGTGTACGCACGCACATGCACACAGCTTGGAGGGATCAGTGGTTGTTGGCATGAGGATCAGGCGGTTGAATCCAATGGAGCAGAGCTATGCCCCTGCTTTCCATTCACCCAGGTCCACACCAGCTGCAATGTCACCAATGACTTTTTGTTGTTCCACTGCTCCCCACTCACCGATCGCACGCCTTCGGGATTTGGGAAGCAACCCCCACCATGGTCACAGGTAACCTCCACACTGACAGTGCCGGATCAGGATTGAACCCAGGTCACTGGAGCAGTGGGACTGTGGCTCTGTCGGCTGTGGTGTCCCCTGATGCCCATCAAAGTGGGCAGAATGGCTTCATCAAGCACGTTAAAGACCTTGCCTTGGGGAATGCCACCCTACCTCATTCCTGCACCAAGGGCCTCCAGACGAAGCCTGAGAGGGTGGTCTGAGATGTGGACTACCATCCTCTGCAGCACAGCTGGTACCAACACCTGCAGACATGGCTGCAATGCTCTATGATGTCTGAGTTTAGGTTGTAATTCTTGGCATATTTTGCCCTCAGATTAAATGAAATGTCCCCATGACACTTATGTCCTTGTGGTAGAACATAATTCTTTCAAATAATAGCACAGACACACAGATCATATCACCATTCACACACCAGTGTACAGATCACACCGCCCTTCACACACCAGTGTACTGATCACATCGCCTTCCTCACATCAGTGTACTGATCACACTGCCCTTCACACACCAGTGTACTGATCACACTGGCCTTCACACACCCATGTACAGATCACACTGCCATTCTCACACCAGTGGACAGATCACACTCTCCTTCACACACTAGTGTACAGATCACACCACCCTTCACACACCAGTGTACTGATCACACTGGCCTTCACACACCCATGTACAGATCACACTGCCATTCTCACACCAGTGGACAGATCACACTCCCCTTCACACACTAGTGTACAGATCACACCACCCTTCACACACCAGTGTACAGATCACACTGCCCTTCTCACACCAGTGTAAAGATCACACTGCCCTTCTCACACCAGTGTACAGATCACACTGCCCTTCACACACTAGTGTAAAGATCACACCACCCTTTTCACACCAGTGTGCAGATCACACTGCCCTTCTCACACCCACCTGCAGATCCCAATGCCCTTCACACACCAGTGAACAGATCACACTGCCCTTCTCACACCCATGTACAGATCTCACCGGCCTTCACACACCAGTGTACAGATCATACTGCCTTTTCACACCAGTGTACAGATCTCACCGCCCTTCACACACCAGTGTACAGTTCACACCGCTCTTCACACACCAGTGTACAGATCACACCGCCCTTCTCACACCAGTGTAAAGATCACACTGCCCTTCACACAACAGTGAACAGATGACACCACCCTTCACACAACAGTGAACAGATCACTCCACCCTTTACACACCATGTACAGATCACACCACCCTTCACACAACAGTGAACAGATCACACCGCCTTTCTGTCCATGCAAAGAACACTATTTCAACTTGGGACTTTCTTTTGGCCTCATGGATTAGAGTTGTTTTGGTGACATCCAACCAGTGAATCCAAACACTTCTCCTGTCCCTGCTGCCCAAGGTCATTCTGTAATATACTGACTTATCTGTAATATCTGTCCTTTAGCTTTGCACCAATCACAGCTGGCTCTAACAGACCTGACATCTGATTGGAGCAGCGAGCTAGTTCCCTCACCCCTCATCGATCTACTGGGATCGTTGTCTGAAGAGGGGGTGCAAAATCCTTCTGCCCCGCACACAGCATCTTTCAGCTACTCCCGTGGGGAAAGAGATGCAGGAGCATCAGAGCTAGCACCACCCGACTGAGGAACAGCTTCTTCCCACGAGCAATAAGAATGCTGAACGACAAACGGAACTGCTCACACTGGCCATCTGAATCTCTCATATTAATGAAACAATATTTATTTGTATATGTGAATACTTGTTCTGGATACGTATTGTTTGTCTGTCTGGGTGTTATGTGTGGTTGTGTGTCTGCGTATTTTGCACTGAGGCCTGGAGAACGCTGTTTCATTGGGTTGTACTTGAGCAATCAGATGGTAGTAAATGATGACTTGATTTGAAAATCAGTTTTTAATTCATCTCAATTTTTTTTATGATTGAATGCCAATATGTTTTTAAGGCATTATTGTTTTTACATTTTTGCCAATATTTACAAAATATATTAATCTGGCAAACGTTTTTCCATAGTTTCTTTGCTCAGAGACTTGAGAGGCCTTTGACAGAGAATGACAGGTTTTTAATTAGTCAGGGCTTCCAGGGTTACTGGGAGAAGACCGAGGAGTGGGGTTGAGTGGGAGAATGGATCAGCTCATGATGAGAATGGCAGAGCAAAATCGATGGGCCTATTTCTGCTCCTAGATTTTGTGACCTTGTCATCCTGTGAAGGCCATCAGGATGATCTGTGAGCAGGGTCTCAGAAGCTCGGATTGGTGGGCTTGAGTTACCGGGAAATATCAGACAGGCTACCACTGTTTCCCGAGAGAGAAGGAGATAGGGCAATGATTGTAAATTGATCAGGATCATACCAAGGGTGGAGAGACATTGGCTAACGGTCCTAAAGCTAGTGGTCATAGGTTTCAGGTGCCAGGGAAAAGATTTAAAGAAGATTGGATGGACAAAGTTTTCAGATGGGGGAGCGGTGGGTATGCTGTCAGAGGCAAATGACATTATGTTTAAAATATAATTTGAAAATACATTTTTCCCAGGGTGGCAATGGCCAGTACCAGAGGACATTCATTTAAGGTGAGCGAAGAAAGGTTTCGGGGAGATGTCAGAGCTAGTTTTTTTTTAACTCAGAGATTAGTGGGTGACTGGAATGCATTGCCAGGGATGGCAATGGAGGCTGGTAAAATGTAGACAATTAGGAGACTCCAATAAGCACATGGATAGAAAGAAAATGGAAGGTTATGGGCTGCACAGTAGGGAAGGTTCAGATTGACGTGGAGTAGGGTTTATATTGATTGGCTCAACATTGGATTACAGATTTATTGACAGAGTACATACATGAACTCACATACAACCCTGAGATTCCTTTTTCCTCTGGGCACGGCAGAATTACCACTAATAGGTAGTACAAAAAATAAACCACTACAGCGTAAAATGTAAACGAAGAACTGAAAACAAATTTACCGTGCAATAATAAAAAAGAAAATCAATAAAGTGCAAGTGTAAGAGTCCTTAAATGAGTCACTGATTGAGTTGAATGAGGAGGAGTCCGATGGTGGAGGGGGAGCTGCTGTTTCTGAGCCTGGTGGTATGAGACCTGTGGCACCTGGACCTTTTTCTTGATGGCAGCAGTGAGAACAGCGCATGTGCTGGATGGTGAGGGTCTTTGATGATTGCTGCTGCTCTTTGACGGTAGCGTTCCCTGTAGATGTACTCAGTAGTGGGGAGGATTTTGCCTGTGATGTCCTGGGCTTTAAGCTCAGGGGTATTGGTGTTTCCATACCAGACTGACGCAGCCAGTCAGTACACTCTCCACCACACATCTGTAGAAATTTTCCAGGGTTTCCCGTGTCATATCAAATTCCTGAGGAAGTAGAGGACCTGACCTGCTGCCTTCACGATGCCCATCGATATGTTGGATCAAGAAAAAATCCTCCGAGATGGTGACTCCTAAGAACATTGCATCCTTCTCAATGCTACAAAAATCATTTGAACAGGTCCATGGATAGGAGGGTGTTCAAAAGTTATGGGCCTAATGCAAGGAAGTGGGATGAGGTGAGATGGGCATCTCACTCAGCATGGACCAGTTGGGCCAAAGGGCCTGTTTCTGTGTAAACTACGATCCCATAAAATGTGCGGCATGCATCACGTGGTATGGGATGTGGTCCACTGTTGTGTCAGGGGTGGAGACAGAAGTGGGCAAGTGTCAAACTGCACCAGAATGGCAAAGGTGCCATACTCTGGCACAAGCACTCAACCTTGATACCTTGAAACCGAAATATGATGAGATGTGATGAGAGAGTTTAATTCTTACTTGCTGCCAGCTGACAGGTACAGCAACAACAGTAATATAAACCAAATCTTCATAATGCACCATTGAAAAAAAAGATGATAAACATAAAAAAAAACCCGAGTAAAATAAATAAAACAATCTTCCAAGTTGCAGTTAGAGCAAAAGAAATTGATTGGACAACAGTGCAGGTAAATCTTTGTTTCGGGTGTAGTGTTCTGGTGAGGAGAGTTCAGGGAGGTTCAAGAGCCTGATGGCTACTGTGGGGAAATAAACATTCTTGAATTTGAAGATGCTAGAATTCAGTCTTGACGAGGGACAGTGGAAGCAGGAATCATCAAAGACCCTCACCACCCAGCACAAGCTCTGTTCTCACGGCTGCCATCAGGGAAGAGGTATAGACGGCGCAAGACTCGCACCACCAAGTTCAGGAACAGCTACTACTCCTCCACCATCAGTTTCCTCAACAACAAACTCAATCATGGACTCATTTAAGGACTTCTACTTGTGCACTTCACTGATTTTCTTTTTTATTCTCTCTGTATTGCACAGTCAATTTGTTTACATTCGCTATCTGTTTACAATTCTTTATCCATTTACAGGTATATGCTGAGTTCATTTTTTTTTGCACTACCAATTGGTGGTAATTCTGCTGCGTCCGTAGGAAAAAAGAATCTCGGGGTTGTATGTGATGTCGTGTATGTACTATATTTTCACTCATATAATGCACACACGCATTTAAGGTGCACGCGCATGCAATGTGAAAAATCTTAAGCAATGTAAAAAATATTCTTCTATAGCACACACATGCCTACACCCTGCGGGTGTAGTATTAGTCAGTCCTGTCCAGCGCCTTCATCATATGTCCGATAAAAGTAAAGGAAAACAAAGCGATACGTGCAGATAAAATTATCAGCCTGTACAGATAGTGCATGAATTCGATCTAACCTCATCAGTATAAAAGGCCCTTGCATTTAGTGCTCCACACATATTACCTTTACGATAGCTTTGACAATGTGACGTGTCAAATGCAAATCTTATACCACTAACTTCAAGCTCAAAGTAGTTACCAGAGCAGAAGAAACTGGCAACAGAGCAGCGGCAAGAAAGTTCAAGTTTGGCGAATCATCCATTCACGAATGGAGGAAAGAGAACGATGAGCTGGAGAAGATGAATCCACGAAAACGCGCATTATGAGCGTTAAAATATGGTACTCTGACATTAAATCTGAATCTAATTAAGACACAGCAAAACCCTAGAATCCAGCACCTATGGGGGATTGTTAGATGCTGGATAAGTGAATTTTATGGTTGCCTGAGATTGCGTGTTGCGTGGATTGGCAAACTAATAGCAAGGAGCGCCAATTTAAACCCGTACTTTCAAGCTGTTTATTTTCCTCAATTTTTTGCTAGTGGCCTTGAGGCTGCCATTTGCTTGAATTTCAGAATACAGGGGCTTTACTGTAATTATCAAGTAAAAAAAATTGTTACTTTATCTAATTTCTTTCAATTCCTGAAGAACAGATACAACGAGATAATGATAAAGCAGGTTACATGGATGATGTTGAAACTCTCAGGTGTATGTTCACCAGCGTGTTTTTATACAAATGGTAAATTAGCAATGCGCAGAAACAAGGTTTATGGTTTAGAAAAGACTGCCATCATCGAATCATTTGTTACAATAAATTTACAGTTACAATTAATGTTCTGGCTCAATGAGCTGCTTTTAGTGGATTTCAAAACAAAGGCACATTTCCATTAGATTAAACAGGGAACTAGAGAAGTTAATGTTTGAAAGACTAATGACCTTGTCAAGTGGAACAATGGCTTAATTCTGTTAAGAAATACCTTTTTCCTCTTGGTTCAGATAGACTCAAAATTGATTAACTGAATGATGCAATTTTGGTACAGTGCCTGGTAAGACTTGTTTCTGCACTCACTATTCCTTCATTTCTTCCCGTAACCAAAGTCTCACAAATTTCGACAGGTGTGGAGAGCATTCTGACTGGTTGCATCACTGCCTGGTATGGAGGTGCCAGTGCACAGGATAGGAATAGGCCACAGAGAGTCAGAAACTCAGCCAGCTCCATCATGGGCATTAGTCTCCACCCCACTGAAGATATCTACAAGAGGCGGTGTCTCAATAAAGCAGCCTCTATCATCAAGGACCCTCACCACCCCGGCCATGTCCTCTTCTGACTGCCTCCATCAGGAAGGAAGTACAGGAGGCTGAAGGCAAACACCCAACGGTATAAAAACAGCTTCCTCCCTTCTGCCATCAAATTTCGAAATGGACAATGAACCACAGAGACTTCCACACTTTTTCTCTTCTTTGAAATAATTTTTAAAAAATGTAATTTAAGGCAATTTTTGGCACCTGTGATGCTGCTGTTAAACATCAAATTTTGAGACACATGTTCATGACTATAATTTCTGATTCTGACTTAGAAGGCATATATTCCGTCTATACGGGCTGTGTAGACACTCCCATCAATTGCATTCCCCCATCCATCCCATCCCACAGATGCTTCAACCCCCCCCCCTCCTCTCCACATTTGAGCTGTGGGTAGAAACCGGACCACCCGGAGGAAATCTACGCAGGAAACACTGAAGATCAAGATCGAACCTGGGTTGCTGGATTTGTGCTGACCTTTGTGCCTCGCTGCCACCAACTTCGATGGTCTGAGTTCTGATGGCCCAGTTACTGTCACAGCGTCAAACATCCTGGAGATCAACGGGCCCATCTGAACTTATCCCGTTTGCCTTGAAACCTTTCCAATGTCGCTCTCCAACTATCTTTTAAACCTTGTAAAGTATCTGCCTCCTCTGTGCAAAAAAGATGTCACTGAAGTCCCTACTGGATCTTTACCCTCTCATCTTAAACCTATGGACTCTGATTTTAGAATCTCCTTCCCAGGGAAAAAGAGAGTGAATATCTCCCTTATTCCGGTCCCTCATGATCTGCATAATTGAAATACTTTTATCTTCTCGGTGGATGTGAAAAATTCATCCTATAATAATAATTATTGCTCATTCACTACCATAAATGTTTAGACAGGATTCTTTTTTAACTATAATCTGACAAACGTTAGATTCATGTTGTTGGACCTGGCCCTCGATTGTGCTCCTCTTTGTTGGATAAGTTCTTGCCCGAATCCACAGCCACAGTTCCTGCTTGACTGTCGTGATTGCAATTCAAAGCCACTTCAATACGAGCAAAGCAGGGAGGTGTTGCTACCGCTATTGCCGCAAGATATAGGAGCAGAAGTAAGCCCACTGAGTCCGTTCCGCCATTCTATGATGTGTTAATCCATCCACTCAGTCCTACTACCCGGCTTTCTCCCCGTAATCCTTGATGCCCTGACTTATCAAATACCTGTCAATCTCTGCCTTAAATACACACAACCTTGCTTTCGCGGCCGCCTGTGGCAACATGTTCCACAGACTCACGAGCGTCTGACTGAAGAAATGTTTCCGCATCTCTATGCTCATTTATCCTGAAACCCTTTCTCATGTTACGGCTGCCTTAAATTCAAATATGTGATTTTAAATTCCGATGAGATAAAAGGACTTTCTTGCATTGACATATCAGCTCTGATTGTCCCAGGACAAGGCAGCTCTTTGGGATTTAGGTATAACTATGTTAGAACAAGATGGATGAGCCTCTCGTGTTGCTCTAATGCTGATTTCCCATTGCACTGAGAAATTGAACATGATCAGCAGATTTCACATTGCATTTCAACATCAAGATTATTTTATTGTCACGTAATATTACACGAAATTGGTCACCAGTCTTGTCGCCTGGCACCCCCTTACAGTAAGAAAGAGAGAGAAGAGTAAAAGAGAGTCCCTTCAGAGTCACTGAATTCATCTGAAGTCCTCCCACAGCATCTGAGGCTGCACACAACTACCTCTGACACGATCTGAAAGCCTTCAGTGCGCAAGTCCTTTTGGGAGCCCTTCTTGCGCTCTACACCCTCTCGAATTCCAGTTCTCATAACCGGTTCCCTTGAACCAGTTTCTAGCAGCCTGAAGCTCGTGTGGGCCCCCCGACCGCAAGTCACCCACAGCCTGTGTGGGTCCCTCAGCCGCTGAGCCCCTCGCCATGTCCGCTGCTGTGGTCACCTTCGTCATAGGGTCATCCCCTCTGATTCTACTTATCAATGGGGGGGGGGGGGGTGAAGGAGTGTTCTTCCCATTTTTGAGTGCCCTGCACTGGTCCGTGGGTCCCCGGAGTCTGCAACCCCTCTGAGTTGAAGTCAGAGGAATTCTTCGTCTTGATGCACATTACAGAGGGATTGGAGCTCTGATGGATAAGGGGGTGGGGGGGGGGGCATCTCTTTGATACATGTAAAATTATGAAAGGAATCTTTATATCTTTGGCTTGGCTTCGCGGACGAAGATTTATGGAGGGGGTAAAAAGTCCACGTCAGCTGCAGGCTCGTTTGTGGCTGACAAGTCCGATGCGGGACAGGCAGATACGATTGCAGCGGTTGCAGGGGAAAATTGGTTGGTTGGGGTTGAGTGTTGGGTTTTTCCTCCTTTGCCTTTTGTCAGTGAGGTAGGCTCTGCGGTCTTCTTCAAAGGAGGTTGCTGCCCGCCAAACTGTGAGGCGCCAAGATGCACGGTTTGAGGCGTTATCAGCCCACTGGCGGTGGTCAATGTGGCAGGCACCAAGAGATTTCTTTAGGCAGTCCTTGTACCTTTTCTTTGTTGCACCTCTGTCACGGTGGCCAGTGGAGAGCTCGCCATATAACACGATCTTGGGAAGGCGATGGTCCTCCATTCTGGAGACGTGACCCATCCAGCGCACCTGGATCTTCAGCAGCGTGGACTCGATGCTGTCGACCTCTGCCATCTCGAGTACTTCGACGTTAGGGATGTAAGCGCTCCAATGGATGTTGAGGATGGAGCGGAGACAACGCTGGTGGAAGCGTTCTAGGAGCCGTAGGTGGTGCCGGTAGAGGACCCATGATTCGGAGCCGAACAGGAGTGTGGGTATGACAACGGCTCTGTATACGCTTATCTTTGTGAGGTTTTTCAGTTGGTTGTTTTTCCAGACTCTTTTGTGTAGTTTTCCAAAGGCGCTATTTGCCTTGGCGAGTCTGTTGTCTATCTCATTGTCGATCCTTGCATCTGATGAAATGGTGCAGCCGAGATAGGTAAACTGGTTGACCGTTTTGAGTTTTGTGTGCCCGATGGAGATGTGGGGGGGCTGGTAGTCATGGTGGGGAGCTGGCTGATGGAGGACCTCAGTTTTCTTCAGGCTGACTTCCAGGCCAAACATTTTGGCAGTTTCCGCAAAGCAGGACGTCAAGCGCTGAAGAGCTGGCTCTGAATGGGCAACTAAAGCGGCATCGTCTGCAAAGAGTAGTTCACGGACAAGTTTCTCTTTTGTCTTGGTGTGAGCTTGCAGGCGCCTCAGATTGAAGAGACTGCCATCCGTGCGGTACCGGATGTAAACAGCGTCTTCATTGTTGGGGTCTTTCATGGCTTGGTTCAGCATCATGCTGAAGAAGACTGAAAAGAGGGTTGGTGCGAGAACACAGCCTTGCTTCACGCCATTGTTAATGGAGAAGGGTTCAGAGAGCTCATTGAAAGGAATAGATAAGATGGAAACAGGCAGGTTGTTTTCATTGCCTGCTGAGATGAGAATTATGAGTCAGATTTGTGGCATAGATTTAAGACAGAGATGAGGAAGAACCGCTTCTCACAGAAATCATGCTCAGTGAAGTAGCCTGACTAAATGCATCTTTGACACAATAGGATGGATTTTTGAATAATCGGGTTTATGGGTAACAGGTAGGTAAATGGAGCTGAACCACAGCCAGATCAGCCAGGATCTTGTTGAATGGTGGATCAGGCTCAGTGGGCAAAATGGCCGACTCTTGCTTCTATATCTTATTTTTGAATCAGCTTTTCATTAATTAAAGAGAAATTAACCTCTTTGATTCCAGTTGGGTATGTGGCTTTTTAGAAATTGCTGTGACATTTGTCATTTGTGTGGGCAGCATGGTTAGTATAGCAGTTAGTACAATGCCACTACAGTGCCAGTGACCTTGTTTGAATCTGTAAGGAGTTTATACATTATCCATGTGTCCATATGGGCTTCCTCTGGGTGCTCCAAAAAAACACATACGAGGTCGGTAGATTAATTAGGTGTAATTGGGATGTGTGGGTTTCATGGGCTGGAAAGGCCTTCAACTGTGCTGCTCTGTTAAAATTAAAAGATTAAAAATTGAGTAAGCTCTTCAGTGAGGAAGCTTTGTGTGGGCAATTCACCCGCTGAAAAGTCACTAACCTGCAGACACAGATTTAAAATAATTGGTAAAAGCACCCGAAAGGAGGCGAAGTTTGGTTTAGTTCTGCAAAGACTGGAATGGACTGCAGGACAGGTATTGGGAGCTATTTCAAGATGCCTTTATCATCCAGAATTCATTAACGGGCAACCTCAAGCAACAGGCAAAATAAATGAATAAAATTAAAATAAGTAATTAAAAAACGTGTTTAAAATTGTCAACGTAAATTTCCTCTGACGTAACACGTAAACCTCTGGTTAAGATATTCAGTCAGCGGAGGGCTTTTGTCGGGCCTTGCTCGTAACAGCTGTTTGAATAAAGTCGTGTAAAACAGCAATGTCATCGCCCAGGATGAAGAGCTGGTCGATGCCGCTCGCCATTGTGGTGACTCCCTTAAAGTGTTTCCTTATTCCTGCTTAGGAAGAGGTGCCCCAGTCAGAGGCTCTTTCTGTACCTCTGGTGGGGTGGGGGGAGGGGGGATGTGGTTAATTACCTATAATGCTGTTTTTCATCTTTTGGGCGACTCCGTGGAGGGGGAGGAACATGCAGATGCAACGACGGTTAAATGTTTTCAAAGAATATAACTGAAAAAAGTTCTTATCGTCATGTAAGTGTAGTTTGTTCAGTGTAAGTACAGTGTGGATTTTTTGTCTTTGAAATTTTTATTCTTAATGCAGGTGTATTAGTTAGGCATTATAAAAATAAGTCTCAAGTAACCAGAAAATACTTTTATTCAACATCTACCAATCCTCATAGGTGCCAGATACCAGAGGTTTTACACCAAATTTGCTTATTTTTGCTTGCCCTGTAAAGGCACACAAAGAGGTGCTACTAGTCCAGCGCTCCTACCAAGAAGAGAAAGAGGAGCAAGAGATTGGGTATCTGTGGATCCCAGCACCTCCTCTGATGCCTTTGACTTCTGCCCTTCAATGGGGAATCAGTTTTGTACTTCTGTGAAGCCCATCTGAAGTGGTCAGCCTTTTCCCCAGGGTCAGGGAACCTAACACTAGAGGGCATAACTTAAAAGCGAGAGGAGAAAGATTGTAAAGGATTTCATCACCCAGAGTGTGGTGGTGGGAACGTGGTATAAGCTGGCAGAGTAAGTGCCAGGTAGAAACAGGAAGAATTGGTATGTTTATCAGACTTTTAGACAGATTACATTGATGGGAAAGGTGGATTGAATGCTAACAAATGGGGTGAGCTTTGGTAGGCAACTTGGTTGGCATGGGCAAGATGGGCCAAAGGGAACGCTTCCTTGAGTAAAACTCAATGACTCTACGAAATAGTAAGAGAGCAGGTTTTTTTTTCTCTCTGTTTAGATGTTCCTTTTGTTGAATGATTCTAGGTGAATACTGAAGAGCTGTTGGACCTTGGTGAAGAAAACTGATTGTATATCTTGCAAGAGCAGGCAAAAAAGACAAACCATGCAATTGGTTTCATCTCCACACTGTTTCTGCCCAATTATAATAAATTTGTGTCTGCTGGTTATTGAACTTCCTGCCGGAAGGAACATTTTCGATTTTATTTTCTCTGTCCAAGTCCCATGACAAGATTGTATTTTGTCAATGGGTCAAGCACACACCACGAGACAATTGTCCACAGATGGTCTGCTGTCGACATGAATTCATCCACCTGAGTATATGGAGCACTAAAATTGTGAAAGCTGAATAACAGGAGTGTCACACAAAATCGCACCTCAAGCTAATGGTTAAAATGCAATGAGTTTACATTGACTATTGAATTCAACTGTAACCACCATCGGTCTTGAACTGTCTAAGATGTACAATAGAATATCCCAAATCTGAAGTCTACCAAGATTTGGTTTTCGGACAAATACAAGTTTCAGATTCTCAACCTTTGCCGATGTTGGATCAGCGATGTTTACTTATGCCAGTTTTAAAATATCACTTCCAAGTTAAATTATGTTTCACAAATAACTAATATAGAACAATATAAAACATTTAAATGCAATTAAATTAAAGGTTCATAATATGAAGTTCGGATCTCAGATCATTTTGAATCATGGATGTTCGGACAGGAGATCTTACACCATGCCATAGTAAAAATACAATGCTGGAGAAACTCAGCTGGTCAAACAGTATACTTTATACAACCAAGATAAAGGTACATTATCAACATTTTGGGCTTGAGCCTTTCATTAAGGTATGAGCAAAATATCGTCAGGCACCTAAACAAAATGGTGGGTGGGAGCGGCAGTCCCACAGGCAGAAGGTAATAGGTGGATAAGGGAGGGAAGGCACACCAGAAAACAGGGGAGGAGTGATGAGCAAAATGTGGACGGGCTCCCAAAGAAAATGATCAAAATGTAGACAGGTGCTCTATAAAGGACACTGTTTGACCTTCTGAATTTCTTCAGCATTGTGTTTTTACTTCAACCAAGGCATCTGCAGACTTCCGTGTTTTACACCGTGCCATTTCCGAGACATTGCAGTTACTCTGGGCCCATGATTGCTTGACACCAGTACACAAAAGTGCTGGAGAAATGTAACGGGCCATGCAGTATCCAGAGAGATGCTGGGGGGGGGATGGGCGGAAGAGAAGGAGGAGGGGAATGGAGAGGAACACAGGCAAACAAGTACAAGATACAGGTGCGAGAGTAGGAGAGAAAGAGCCCGAGAAGTGACATGGGGAGAGGAGGGAGGGCTAAGAAGGCTAGCTGACTGATGGGGGAGGGAATGGAAGGGAGTAGAGAGTTGGAGGAAAGGAGACAGAGGGTTAGAGAAAGAGACCAGATCTGAGTACAGGGTAGGAGTGGAGTTAGTGAGAAGTGGCTGTGGTGTTTTGCAGATGAGCTCATATTTGATGAAGAATGAGGTCTGGTTGGGCTCAGTCTGTGCAAGCAGCCAGAAAATGGGGAGAACCAGGCAGTGTGGAAAAGGGCACTTGAGGCCACCACGTTCAGAGCAAGAAGCAACTGCAGACTGACACTAATCTGACAACCATCCCAATTTATTCTCCCCACATTCCTGGCCATCAGTTCCAGGAACTACCCCTCACATTTGAGGTCATTAACATGAACAACCTGCAATCCTTTGGGGTCTGAGGAAGCCCATGCCATCACAGAGGGAAGGTGCAAAGTACATATGGCCACGAGGGAATGTGTAAGGCCCAACATTGTCGCAGAGGGAAGTGTGAAGTTCACATGGTAAGCGCATGAGGTCCACAAAGACAACGTGTGCAGTCAAGGCTGCAGGATCTGCTGGGCCACCAATATGCAGAGTTTGTGGTGTGACTTGCCCTTGCAAACTTTCAGCTGCTGCACTGTGTCTCTCTGTGAGCTGACGGATAATGTCACAGTGATGGCTGCAAACTAGCTTCTGTCAACTTCTACAACAGTAAAAGACTTGATGGTTAATTTTATTGATTTATTCAATTTTTAGGACGTGGTCATCATCAGCACTTATAGTTCCCCACACAATCACTCTCAGAATGATCTTCTTCCATGGATGTACAAAAAAAGGGCATTACGGCTATGAGGTAGGGATGGGTTACATAGGTGAAGTCTGCAGATGCTGCGATTATAGTAAAAACACATGGAAATGCTGGAGGAACTTAGCCAACACCTTCCTGTTCATTCCTTATTCCTTGAGGAAGAGCTCAGACCTAAAACATTGGGAATATGTTCCGCTTTATCTCCTATGTTCTCTGCTCTCATTAGGGCTGAAGAAAAATGTTTCTATAAGGAAATTGATTATTTGGTGGCCGCTGAGGGCGGGTAAGGGTTAACCACACTGGTTTGCACCTGGACTCATCCAAAGATCAGGCTGGTAGATGAGGGCAGGAGGGTGTTGGTGAACCAAATGTGTTTGGTAACAGTGGAGGCTGGATCAATAGGGGCACTGAAGAGACTCTTAGGCACATTAATGAAAGAAAGAGGGAGGGTTTTGTGTTTCTGATAGGTATATGTAGGTCTGCACGACACCATGGGCTGAAGGGCCTGTATTCTGCTGTACAACAATGAAACAGGCCGTTTGGCCCAGTGAGCCAATGCTGGCTCTAGATTATTCCCATGAGTCCTCGTCCCCCATTTATTCTTCTGCAACTAATTCTGTTGCACATGCTCACCAATTCCTCCGACCACTAACCTACATCAGGGACGATTCATAGTGACTAAGCCTGCCAATTGCGCACACCACCTTGGGGAGGTGAGAGGAAACTGGAATCCCCCGGGCACAATCCACATTGTACGGAGAGTTCCTACCAACTCCACACTGAGCTCAGGTTTGAGCCTGGGTCCTTGGTTATGTGTTAAGACCAGGGATTCGAGCTGAGCCCAGCTCTCTGTAACTGTGAGGTAGCAGTACTACTTGCTTTGGGCAGCACTGTTAGCTTAGCGATTAGTACGACGCTATTACTGCGCCAGTGTTCTGAGTTCAAATCCAGCGCTGTCTGCATGGAGTTTGTATGTTCTCTCTGTGGATTTCTTCCGAGTGTTCCAGTTTCCCCAGGTCATGTGCTTGAACAGAGGGACCAGCACCACCCCACCAGCTCAGGCCAGACTGTCAACTACACAGTTGGGGAATTGAGCAAAGCAGTGGCTACACCCTACGAGCCTGCCGGCGACACGACCCCAGTGACCCCAATTCCGGCACCACGGCGGTCACGCCGGATGGTCAGGCCCCCTGACCGGTACAGCCTCTAACCTCCACCGGGCACGTTTTTCTTTTTTTTTACAGCCCTCGATCTACCTTGGGGTCAGTTCTCAAAGAAGGGGTGAATGTGATAGTACAGATTCTATCACCAATGTGTATATGTACATATTTACAGATGGTAGTGTAGGATGACTGTAATTGGCTGAGAACATAGCCACAACTACTGGCAGGTCTTAAATGATTGCTCCTAGCCAGACCAGGTCATTCTGGACTGGTCGACCTACTTGTGATATGCTCCAATCTTTTAGTTAATAAAAACCTTGCCACCTACTGGCAGGTCTTAAAGGATTGCTCCTAGCCAGACCAGATCATTCTGGATTGGTTGACCTACTTGTGATATGCTCCAGTCTTTTAGTTAATAAAAGCCTTGGTTTGCATCAATAAGTCTTTGGTTCTTTTGACACGCTCTACAGGGGTATGCCTGTCCCACATCGGACTTGTCAGCCACAAACGGGCCTGCAGCTGAAGTGGACATTACCCCTCCATAAATCTTCATCCGCGAAGCCAAGCCAAAGAAAGAAACAGGGGTTAATTGCGTTAAGACATTATAATATTAATTGTCATTAATAAATATAGAGTTAAAATGTAACTTTTTTGAATTCCATCTTCTGTTTTGTTAGTTTGAATCGTAACACTGTGCCTGTGTGGGTTTTCCCTGGTGGCTCCAATTTCCTCCCACTGTTCGAAACGTGCCAGTGGTATAGGTTAATTGGATGGCATGGACTCGTGGGCCAAAGTGACCTGTTACCGTGCTGTACGGTCACTGACCCATGAGTCATCTCCTCTTCTTCCCCTTCTCAAATAGGGATTGTTCTTCCCATTTTCTGCTGCCCTGCGCCAGTCCTCTGTTTCCCCAGAGGCTGCAACCCTCATGGCTGCCGCTGATCATAGGCACCACCACCAACTTGGGCAAAGACCCCTGCAGTCACAGAATTTTTAAATAAAACCGCTGTCGGATCCAATAACAGGCCGTTTAAAGTTTGTACAGAGCTGATGGCAGTTGGACTGGGCCGTCGAACTCTGCACAGGAGCGCTCTGCCTCCACAGGTCCACACCAGTGTAGATCCAGCAGGACCACCATCTTGAACTCTGCACCCAAGGTGCAGAATTGGTGTTGACTGGGAGGGATGATTGGATCTGTGCTCCCCTGACATTGGCTGTGCCGTTGATATGATACACATCAGCATGAGTCAGGAGTAAAGCCACAGTGTGTCCAGGAGCTGATCATAAAAAGGAACGCAAGGCGCGTAGCACCAAGTCAACCTCTGGAAACGCAGAGGAGCTTTATTGCAACAAGCATTGGCTCTTCTGGTTTCTTTCAGTAGATTCACAAGATGACAAGATCACAAGACAAAGGAACAGAACCAGGCCACTAGGCCCATCGAGTCTGTTCCGTAAATCTATATTAAGCTGCTCTACACTAGTTCCAATTTCCAGCCTTTTCCCCATATCCCTTGATGCCCTCACTAATGAGATACTTGTCTATTTCTTGCTTAAATACTCCCAGGGATCTGGCTTCCACTGCTGTATGCGGCAGTGAGTTCCACAGATGACCCATATCTATTATTTTTTTTCCCTATGATAACATTCGATGAAATCATTGTTAACAATTCTCTGTGATTTCCCATGGCTGTTCCTGACGTTGAGCAAATGCACAATGATTGCTTCGCACATCCATTTCACTCTTGAACTTAGCTGTCTCCACAGCTCTCAGTACCTTGTTAGACCCAGCTTGTATCCGGCTAACTGCGCAACAGTCAAGGCAGGGCAAAGATCTCGGAGCTGTACTCACTCATTTGGCACCAGGTATCTGGGTCCAAACACAGACTTTCTCTGTCCCAGTGAATTCCTGTTTCTGCCCGTAATTCATTCCTACGTTATCACCCTGATCTTACATTCGCTCCTTCCAAGTGAAGCAACAACCTGTTAACTCTCATTAGTAAAAGATGGCACCTCGAACTGGGGCTTACTTTTTTTCTTTAACGCTACACCTTGCACTTGTGTTTTATGGCAACATGACCCCTTGAACCCTTCATTTTATTCTTACTACCTGCTGTACAACGTATATGTTGAGTGTCTGGACAACAGGGGCAGCTCGGCTGGCATAGCGGTTAGTGCAACGTCTTTACTGCGCCAGCGATTGGGACTGGGGTTCGAAACCCTCACTGTCTGTAAGGTATTTGTACATTCTCCCCATGACTGCATGGGGTTTTCCCCCGGGGGCTCCAGTTTCCTCTGACTGTTCGAAACGTACCGGGGGACATAGATTAATTAGGTGTGAATTGGGTGGGCCTCAGTGGCCTGTTACTGTAAATTTAAATATAAGACAACATTTTTTCACTGTACCTCTCTACAATTGACAATAAACACTTCAATTTATTTCAAAGAATGTGATGTGAGATAGATTGATAAACAAAGGTTCTCACTGATTTCACTGTTGATTCAGTCAACCCCTGAATGAGCATCGGGAGAAAGAATTATGCTGGGGCAGAGCATGATTCACAATTAAACGTGTTTATCAGTTGGTGGCAATAAAATTTCGCTCAATCTTACCATAAGGCATGGACTGAGGTTGAAACAATTATGCTTTGTTTAACTAAGCTTCAGTCAATTGGGCAAGAATGCTGCAGTGGTCACTACTAACAAGCTCACAATGGCTTTAAATCATTTAAAACAATATAGCCAATGAAGACAGAGTCATGGACTTTGACAGTATAGGAACAGGCCGCTCATCCCAACTTGTACAGTTGTATAAGAGCGGAGGTGGGCTATTCTGCCTGTCGTGTTCGCTCCACCATTCCATCATGAGCTGATCTGTTCTCCCACTCAGCCATTCCCCTCTCTTCTTTCCATAAGCTTTGATACCCTGACTATTTAATTTCTGCTTTAAGTACATCCAACGACCTGATCCATGCTTGAAAATACCAGAGGGCAAGTTTTCGACCTAAGCTAATCCCATTGGCCTGTGCTTGACCCATATCTCTCGAAGCTTTTCCTATCTCTGTACCTGTGCCATGGTTCTAATGCCTCGAGTCGCCAAGAGCCCGCCGCCTGTGTGTTCCGCAGCCGCAGAGCCCCTCACCGGTTCACCATCGTGGGCCGCCTCCTCTGCACTTCCTTCTCAAATGGGGGGGTTGTTCTCCCCATTTTCTGCTGCCCTGCGCCTGTCCTCTGTATCCCCGGAGGCTGCAACCCCTTGTGCCAGCCGCTGATTATAGGCACCACCATCTTGGGTGAAGACGCTTGTGGTCGCAAAATTTTTAAATAAAACCGCTGTTGGGTCCAATAACAGGCCGTTTAAAGCCTGTACGGTTCTGACAGCCATCGGATTGGGCGCTCAAACCCTGTGCAGGAGCACAGTGTCTCCGTTCGCTGCTCACCGCAGGTCCGCACCAGTGACAACGCTGCCATTACAGCAGCTCCAGCCCAAGAATTGGTGTTGACTGGGAGGAATGATAGGATCTGTGCTCCCCTGACATTGGCTGTGCTGTTGATGTGAAACACATCAGCATGAGTCAGCGGTAAAACCACAGTGTGTCCAGGAGCTGATCATAAAAAGGAACACAAGGCACGTAGCACCAAGCCGACCTCTGGAAATGCAGGGGAGCTTTATTGCAACAAGCATTGGCTCTTCTCGTTTCCTTCAGTAGATTGTTATTTTTTTCTTTGATAATATTCGAGGAAATCATTGTTAACAATTCTCTGTAATTTCCCATGGCTGTTTCTGACGTTGAGCAAATGCACAATGATTGCTTTGCGTATCCATTTCACACTTGAACTTGGCTGTCTCCACAGCTCTCAGTACCTTGTTAGACCCAGCTTGTATCTGGCTAACTGCGCAACAGTCAAGATAGGGCAAAGATCTCGGAGCTGTACTCACTCATTTGGCACCAGGTATCTGGGTCCAAACACAGACTTTCTCTGTCCCAGTGAATTCCTGTTTCTGCCCGTAATTCATTCCCACGTCCTCACACTGCTCCTTCCAAGTGAAGCAACGCTTCAGTTGTGAACCTGTGGGAGTCATTCATTGCATCTGATGCTTCCGTTGTGGCCTCCTCTACGTCGGAGAGACTGAACCCAGACTGAGAGATTGCTTTGCTGAGCACTTTACACCAGAGTGTAATGCAAGTAGGCACAGCTCAGAGTCCAGATTACAAGCAGATCATGTGTGTGTGTGTGTGTGTGTGTGTGTGTGTGTGTGTGTGTGTGTGTGTGTGTGTGTGTGTGTGTGTGTGTGTGTGTGTGTGTGTGTGTAAGAGAGAGAGATTGGTTCTGCAGGACCTTCTGAGCTGGAAAAGCTGCCTCTCTGATTCCTTTTAAATGTTTACCCCTCTCAAGTTAAACCAGTGCTCTCTTGATTTAGACTCCAGCATGGAGAAAAGATTATGATGAAAGGAAGGAATAAAGAAAGGGAGGGAGGGAGAGAAGAAAGAAAGAAAAAGAAGGAAAGAAGAAAAGAAAGAAATCTTGGATCTGGGTCATGAAATAAGTGTGTGAAGTGGCACTGTCATTTGTACGTTTGGTTAGTGTCAGCTTGGTAACACAGCTGAGATGGTTTTTCAGATGAGGTAGTTCAACGGCCCTAGGAACAATTTGCTACCATTGAGCAGGGAGAAAGCAAATAAGGGTATTTAGGTATGAACAGATATCTAGGGTCAAGATATACCAGGGACATGTAAACGCATAAATAAACATTAAAGATGGTGGTAAAAATACAAAATGCCCACCGACACTCTTTCACACCTTGATGAAGGCCTCAAGCCCGAAACATCGGTAATGTATTTTTTACCTTTGCTACATCAAGGACACTGTTTGGCCAGCTGAGTTTCTCCAGCATTTAGTGTTTTTACTTCAACCATGTGTCTACAAATTTTCATGATTTACTTCTGACTAATAATTGTTGGCCAGGTGTCTAAAAGTGATTATGGAACGGAGTTAAATTTGCAAGTCAAAGCAATTTTGTGGATGTGTGGAGTTTTAGAGAGCTGCATCATTACCTCTCGGCTCTTGTACTCAATCCCCCGACTAATGAAAGACAACACACCATATGCCTTCTTAACCACTCTCCCAACTTATGCAGTAACTATGAGGGATCTATCTATCAAGAACCCAAGCTCTCTCTGTTCCTCCACACATTTAACCACGTGTCCTGCCTTCAAGTTCAGACATCCAAACTTCACTCTTATCCCGAATGAACTCCATCTTCTACTTCTCCATCCAATTCTGTATCCTGCCTTTAACCTACGACAACCTTCTACAGGCAAAACACGAATATCCTTCTATACTATCCACAACACCTCCTGTAGTGATATGCTATTACACCACTAGGCCACCAGGGGCCACCACCTGACGACCTTGTATATAAAGCCGACCGGAGCTGGGCTCCTCCATTCTGACCTAGGTTTGCACAGAGGCAAGACCGAGCTGTATACATTAGTCTATTAAAACTAACGTTTAACTTGCACTCTATCTCGTGTAGTTGATGTTAGTCACAATACACCTCCAACCTTTGTATCATTTTCAAACTTACCAACTCTCCCTCCACTTCTTTATCCATTGATAAAAGTCACAAAGAGCAGGGGGTCCCTGAACGGATCCCTACAGAATGCCACTTGCCACTAGGCAGTGAACGTGTGAAATTCAGCAAAAGAGTTGTGTAACTGAAGAGTTAATGAGTTTTAGAAGGTACCTGGTCTTGGAATTAATCTTTGAAACTATACACTGAATCTTTGAATTGTTTGGAATTAATTGGAATAAATAAATATAATTGTGGGGCAAAGGTATTTTTCATATTTTGTCAGGCACTGCATCAAATTGGCGACAAGAAATAGAAGGTTGAAGTAAGACGGTTTGAATATTTGTAAGGCTAAGACTACGATAACCAAGGAGTATAAATTTATCGGGGTTTATAGGAGCTTACAGTTGTGGTTACACTCAGATCAGCCAAAAACATATCAAGAGGCAATGGAGGTTACAAGGGTTGAGTGGCCGACTCCTGCTTCTATTTACATTTGTCACTTCATACCTTGAACAGAAAGTAGTGTTCTTCTGGAAGCAGTCTAACAGTCTTGAGTCTTCTCCCCAATGGAAGGAGGGAGAAGAGAATGTGTTGAGGGAGTGAAGGGTCCTTCAGTACAGTGGCTGCCTGTCCATGTAATCCATAGAGGGAGGGAATTTTGGGCCACATATGAGCTGCATCCACCACCTTCTGTGGCTTTTTCTGATCTTGAACAGAGCAGCTCCCATCCCACGCTGTGGCACGTCCAACAGGCATGGTTTCAATGGAGCGTCTGCAGTAGTTGATGAGGGACAAGGGAGACAAGAGAAACGTCCTTCGCCTGCGAGGAATGTTCTTGTGCTCTTGTATTCAAGCAGAAAATTCCACGCAGGAGAGATTGTAGGAAACACTTGCATAGACCCCACAGTTGTAACAGTCAATTTAGCTCATCTCCAGGTAAGATCCCACAATTGGTTTGGCCATTTTGGCTTATCTGCAGGAAAGTCATCGAGCCTCCAGCTCTCTCTCACTCTCCCCGTTTCAGTAACACTTTGAATGAATGCAGACTAATTCCAGAGCAAGCTTGAACTCACACCCTCCAGTTTAAGAAGCCAGAGCCTTATACATTAAACCTCTGGGAACATGGTGCCCATAACCCACGAGAGAGAGGTCATGAAGCACTAGTCGTAGAGTCACACAGTGTGGAAAATGACCCTTTGCCCCAATGTGCCCACGCCGATCAAAATGTCCCACCCACACGACCCTCCTTGCCTGCATTTGCTCCATATCCCTCCAACCCATCCTATTCATATCTCCGTCCAAATCTTTCTTAAACGCTGTCATGGGACCTGCCTCAAGCACATCCTCTGGCAGTCCGTTCCATAAATGTACCACTTTCTGTGCAAAAAAAAAGGGTTCTGGCCCACAACGTTAACAATTCTTTCTCTCTCTCTCTGATGTTGCTCGAGCCAAAGAGTTCCCCCGGAAGGTTGTACTTTACTTCAGATTCCTGCATCTGACGTCTGCTGTTTATCTTCATAAGTAACACTGAAAGAATGGCAGTGTTAACTCAGGTGCTTTCTCTTGGTTCTTTCACACTCTAATTTTGTGTTCCAGTGCACCTCAAGAGAATGGGCCTATAAGCAATGTTGCTTTAGCTAGCACATGTCTATAGATGAGGACACCAGGCTTCATGGCCAGAGGACATCACAACTCTCCTGAGGCAGATACTCTGAGCTCTGTCGCAGAAAGAGATGACCAAGCAAGGCAGAGGTACCCATTCAAGAATGTCCACAAAGTCTCTTGAAGAAAGGTAACGCCTCTGCTGGTTCCTGGAAATATCAGGCCTACGTCTCAAGTGGAGAAGGAACATCCAGAGCAGAATTCAGAACCTCAGGGTGGTGGTGCAGCAGACGGCCAACATCAGCAGTGGAAGATGAAGATGACCCTTCACTCGCCTACCACCACCTGCCTCATCTGTGGGAGGGTCTGTGGATTCCACCTTGGTCTCATCAACCATTCAGAACCCACAACAAAAACAGAGTGGAAGCAGCTCTTTATAGATCCCAAAGAGCTGCCTTGAAGAGGAAGAAGTCTTGGATCCTTTCTGGTTTGCATTGTTGAGGCTGTGGACCTGCGGGGAGTGGAGTCACAGTGCTCCCACGGGGCCCAGCCGACTGCTGTCAGTTCTGTACAGGCTTTCAGCAGGCCTGTAAATGCAGCCAACGGTAGTTTTATTTAAAAAATACTGCAACCACAGAGTCAGTGCCAAAGTTGGCAGTGCCTACGATCAGCAGCAGGCACAAGGGGCTGCAGACTACAGGGAAGCAGAGGACTGGCCCAGGGTACCAGAAAACAGGGAGACCATTTGAGAAGGAGAAGCATAAGAGACGACCCATGGGTGACGGACTAGTGAGGGGCTCTGAGGCTGAGGAACACCTAGGCGGTGGCCTGCTGGCAACTCGAGGCGAGGAACCCATGCAGGCTGTGGGCTGCTGGGGGGTGCGGTCAAGGGATTCACAACAGGCTGCGGACTGTGGGAGACAGACTCCAGACTGGTAGGAGAACTGAGATGCAAGAGGGTGCCGAGAGTGCTGAAGAGTTCAGATCAGGAGCTCGGGCTGCTGATGGTTTGGTCAGGACTTTGTGTGGCTGTGGGGGCTGCGGGTGCTCTGGAGGCGAATCCATGGACACACGGTGACTCCGAGGGGACTCTCTTCTCCTTCTTGTTTTCTGACTGTAAGAGGCCCTTCAAGCAACTTCTACCAATGGCGATTCTGCCAGCGTTCCGGCAGAGGAAAACAAATTCTGTCTTCATTGCATGATGATAAAGGTAATCTTGAATCTTGATAGATTCAGCATCATGGATTGTTGCTGAGGTGCAAATGGGTGCAAGTCAGCTGTAGCGAAGAGAATTTAGCAACAGGTGCGTTATACCGGGATGCAAAGGCGACTGTCACAGGAAGTGCCGAGTTACTTTTCCGAGTGATCTGGAAACGACGGGCGATTAATTAAAACCATTGTGCGTCAGATCTTCTGAGCCTGATTTTGGTGCAGGATTTTTTACACTCTCAATGGACACAGTTACAGAAACTTGATTCACTTAGTTCCACTGTTTTGGGGGAATTACAAAGATCTAGTTACTGGCAAGATCAAGGCTGAGCGAAACATGAAAGTCTTCAGATTGTAGTGAAATAAGAGGAGAGGTGGGAATTGATTATGACTCTGTGAAAGATAAGACAAAGGTTGATTACAGAATAGGATATTTGTATTATTGGTTTCTATAATAAATGCAGAAAAGGGAATGAAACTGAAAATTCAATATCACGTAGAGTTGAATATTTTTCAGGAATACGTCTCTTTTGTAGACTGAGACATGAATGCCTGTAATTCCATGTGCATTTCTGCACATTGGTAATTCCTGTAGAAGGATATCAACTGGAGGGTTTTGCAAACGAGACTCTTGGAGATTGCCAAGGTGGAATAACGGAAGAATTCAGCCACTGAAGTTGGAATTCGAGGGCCAAACCCATTGGGACCATTGCCTGAAGAGGGCGCACAAAATCAGTGAACCGGTGCGGACTCGAAAGCCCAACATGGCCTGTTTCCGCTCCGTAAATGGTTATATGGTTATATGGTTACATATGTATATAAATTGAGATAAAGCTTCAAACTGTAAAAACTCCGTCCCCCTCCACTGCACTAGATGAAGACAGAAAAGACATCAAAAATATTCTATATATTAAAAAAAATCCCACCTAACTTACTCTTTTAAAGAAAGAAAAATAACCAAAAATATCTGAGCAGCTTATATTTTATTTTTAGCTTTTGATTCGTACCGTGAATCAAAAAAAAGGTAAGACTATAGCTTATTTCTTTACAAGGTTAACTTAGTTAGCAATAGGTTTTGGCTTCTAGTTACACAATGGTGCATGTTATAACCATATAACCATATAACCATTTACGGAGCGGAAACAGGCCATGTTGGCCTTTCGAGTCCGCACTGGTTCACTGATTTTGTGCACCCTCTAATGGTCCCGTTCTTCTTCTTCCTAACCAGGGTCTCAATATCTCCTGAAAACCAAGGTTCCATACACCTTCTGTGTAATTCAGATCCTTTACTTATGATTGCAACTTATTTAAGAATAGATCCAATTCCCTATTAACAGCAAAGGGTGCACGTTATAACATGATTAATTGTGCTCTTGTAACTTGAGTGCGATCAGTGCTGTATTCAACAGCTCTACTCTTAGACCAGTCTTTGCTTCTCTGTTACCACAATCCACATCCCTCTTCACTCGGTGTACACAATTAAATTTCCAGGCAAGTTCACCTCATATGTTTTTTAAACATCCGCTGCATTCCGGGAAATTATTCCCAAATTCCTGCAATGCAGTCTGTGTAAAAAGATCAGATCAGGAATGAGTGACGGGTTCCCGTCCCAAAAAAGGTTTTACCTGCGGCAACCCCTAGACATTATTGCGGACTGCCTGGAGTCTAAGCTAAACTGCAGGTGGTCCGCAACAATGGGGCTAATGACTACAATGTAACAGGCGGCGTCACAAGATCACTAGACCAAGGAACAGAATCAGGCCACTAGGCCCATTGAGTCTGTTCCGCAGCCCATAGAGTCTGTTCCGTAAATCTACACTAAGCTACTCTTTCTTTGGCTTGGCTTCGCGGACAAAGATTTATGGAGGGGGTAAAAAGTCCACGTCAGCTGCAGGCTCGTTTGTGGCTGACAAGTCCGATGCGGGACAGGCAGACACGATTGCAGCGGTTGCAGGGGAAAATTGGTTGGTTGGGGTTGGGTGTTGGGTTTTTTCTCCTTTGCCTTTTGTCAGTGAGGTGGGCTCTGCGGTCTTCTTCAAAGGAGGTTGCTGCCCGCCAAACTGTGAGGCGCCAAGATGCACGGTTTGAGGCGTTATCAGCCCACTGGCGGTGGTCAATGTGGCAGGCACCAAGAGATTTCTTTAGGCAGTCCTTGTACCTTTTCTTTGGTGCACCTCTGTCACGGTGGCCAGTGGAGAGCTCGCCATATAACACGATCTTGGGAAGGCGATGGTCCTCCATTCTGGAGACGTGACCTATCCAGCGCAGCTGGATCTTCAGCAGCGTGGACTCGATGCTGTCGACCTCTGCCATCTCGAGTACTTCGACGTTAGGGATGTAAGCGCTCCAATGGATGTTGAGGATGGAGCGGAGACAACGCTGGTGGAAGCGTTCTAGGAGCCGTAGGTGGTGCCGGTAGAGGACCCATGATTCGGAGCCGAACAGGAGTGTGGGTATGACAACGGCTCTGTATACGCTTATCTTTGTGAGGTTTTTCAGTTGGTTGTTTTTCCAGACTCTTTTGTGTAGTCTTCCAAAGGCGCTATTTGCCTTGGCGAGTCTGTTGTCTATCTCATTGTCGATCCTTGCATCTGATGAAATGGTGCAGCCGAGATAGGTAAACTGGTTGACCGTTTTGAGTTTTGTGTGCCCGATGGAGATGTGGGGGGGCTGGTAATCATGGTGGGGAGCTGGCTGATGGAGGACCTCAGTTTTCTTCAGGCTGACTTCCAGGCCAAACATTTTGGCAGTTTCCGCAAAGCAGGACGTCAAGCGCTGAAGAGCTGGCTCTGAATGGGCAACTAAAGCGGCATCGTCTGCAAAGAGTAGTTCACGGACAAGTTTCTCTTGTGTCTTGGTGTGAGCTTGCAGGCGCCTCAGATTGAAGAGACTGCCATCTGTGCGGTACCGGATGTAAACAGCGTCTTCATTGTTGGGGTCTTTCATGGCTTGGTTCAGCATCATGCTGAAGAAGATTGAAAAGAGGGTTGGTGCCAGAACACAGCCTTGCTTCACGCCATTGTTAATGGAGAAGGGTTCAGAGAGCTCATTGCTGTATCTGACCTGACCTTGTTGGTTTTCGTGCAGTTGGATAATCATGTTGAGGAACTTTGGGGGACATCCGATGCGCTCTAGTATTTGCCAAAGCCCTTTCCTGCTCACGGTGTCGAAGGCTTTGGTGAGGTCAACAAAGGTGATGTAGAGTCCTTTGTTTTGTTCTCTGCATTTTTCTTGGAGCTGTCTGAGGGCAAAGACCATGTCAGTAGTTCCTCTGTTTGCGCGAAAGCCACACTGTGATTCTGGGAGAATATTCTCGGCGACACTAGGTATTATTCTATTTAGTAGAATCCTAGCGAAGATTTTGCCTGCAATGGAGAGCAACGTGATTCCCCTGTAGTTTGAGCAGTCTGATTTCTTGCCTTTGTTTTTGTACAGGGTGATGATGGTGGCATCACGAAGATCCTGAGGCAGTTTACCTTGGTCCCAACAAAGCTTGAAAAACTCATGCAGTTTGGCATGCAGAGTTTTGCCGCCAGCCTTCCAGACTTCTGGGGGGATTCCATCCATACCTGCTGCTTTGCCACTTTTCAGTTGTTCGATTGCCTTATATGTCTCATCCAGGGTGGGAACCTCATCCAGCTCTAGCCTTAGGGGCTGTTGAGGGAGCTGGAGCAGGGCGAAATCTTGGACTGAGCAGTTGGCACTGAAAAGAGATTGGAAGTGTTCTGACCATCGGTTGAGGATGGAGATCTTGTCGCTGAGGAGGACTTTGCCGTCTGAGCTGCGCAGCGGGCTTTGGACTTGGGGTGAGGGGCCGTACACAGCCTTTAGAGCCTCGTAGAAACTCTACACTAGTTCCAAATTCCGGCCTTTTCCCCATATCCCTTGATGCCCTCACTCATGAGATACTTGTCTGTTTCTTGTTTAAGTACTCCCAGGGATCTGGCTTCCATTGCTGTATGCGGCAGTGAGTTCCACAGATGACCCACGTCCAGCCTACTTAAGTATCACATGTCTAGTATTTAGTCTATGCACGCAGCGAGATCTGTACACAGGTCGTTGTGAACAGCCATTCCGGAAGTGTGAAAATTGATGATGGAAAAATAACGTTATTTATATGTAAAAAAACATATCAGCAATACACATTAACAGGCAGATATTGGTTAGCGGACAGAACTCTAAAACTCACCATGGATTTGTGAGTTGATAAGATCTTGGCTTGATGTTTCTTTGGAAGGATTTAGCTCTGAAGCAGAAGCTAAATTGATTCATCACTACAGTGAAGTTTCAACTGAGGTTTCATGCTCGAATAACTAGAGTCAAACCAATAACAGATTGACCCAGAGGAGTGCGCATTCTGTCAGAGATATTATTGAATTCAATGGGAATTGCCTGTGGATCAAAATGCCGTTCACATCTGCTGAGATTTCCATTTCAAAAATCTTCATTATTTCATTTCCATTAGCACATGATATTTCTAATACGCCTCATTTTGCAGAGAGTTTATTAGATATGCATTGGAGAATCATGTCAATTGTAGCAGATGTTAAACAAAATAGCTGAGATTAGATTTGTCGGTCAAAGTTCTGAGAGCCACAATATGTATCGATGTGCCTTTAAAGAGTTTTAGTTTAAGCAGAGAAAAATCATTTTAATTTTTCCGACATTAATTAACCCCGATAAATCAGTTTTTCTTAGCAGTCCCTTGATGTAATCTCTACTTTTAAGATAAAACCTCCTGCTATCTTATCTCATTCCCTCACCTTTAGTGTACTTTGCAGTCTTCAAAGGCATTCGCTGAATCTACTCATGTATAAGATGAAAAGCCATTACCTTGTATCTTGTTACTCCTGTTCAGAGACTAGAATGCTGACTACTGGGCATCTTGTAATGTACTAATTATCCTTTTGCATGTTTCATTGTTATGTACACATTGAAGGATCATAGAAAATATTGGCAAAGGAGAAAGCTTTGGCACACCAACATCTATCCATGGTCTCATTCACTGTCAAATTGAGGCCACCCACAAATGGGACGAACAATGACTTAAGATTCTGACTGGGTACTCTTCAACCAGTCAGCATTAATGTCGACTTCTCCAGTTTCCTTTAACCCCCATACCTCGCTCTTTCCCTACTCATCTGCCACCTTTCGTTCAGCTCCCCACTCCCTCCCCTTTCTCCTCCTCACACCCTCTGTCCCTAACCATTCCGTGTTATAAAACTCTGTGAGTCTAGGCATTCATGAGGACTGTACATATTGGCTGTGATGTGCTTTGGGCTGTCCTGAATGATGGGAGATGCAACCTAACCTAAAGATGCAAACACTTTCCTGCTTTCGTACTTTCTGCACCTTTCATCTCGCAGCTCAGGTAACGTGGGTTTAATCCCAACCAGCCGAGCTCTGTGTGTGTAATTTGTATGCTCTCACGAAGAAGACTTTGAGGATTTCCTCTATGTGCTCTGATTTTTCTCCCATATCCCTAGACTGTAGTGGTTAAAAGTGTAATAGACCCTTGAAAATTGCCCCTGGAATGTGAGTAAGTGGGTAGAATCTGGGCAGACTGGAATAGATTAGTGTAAATGGGTGACTGATGGTCAGTTTATGTTTGATGGGCAGAAGGGCCTGCCCATGTGCTGAATAATTCTATGACTTCTTGACTACAATGCTAGTGTTTCCAGGAATAGTTCTCTTTCAGCTTGTGATTCAATTTATTCAGGAAGCAGGAGCCCTTCTGACTATCTCGTAGACGAGGACTATTTCCAGCGGATAAAACCATCCATAAGGAATAGCATATGACACTGGGAGCAGGTAGGAACGGGATCGCAGGTGCAGATAAGAATAGAAGAGTCAAAGAGTGGCACAGCATGGAATCAATCTACATTGTCCGTACTGACCAATACGCATCCTTCCCTATTAATACCATCTTCTATCACTTGGCCAGCACTTTTCGTTTGCAGGTGATTTAGTGCCTGTTCAGAGTGTTTCTACACTCTCTGAGGCAGTACATTCCAAGTGCTCACCACTCCATGGGTGAATAAAGTGGCTCCCAGATACCCCTTTTAATTTCTAATCTTTTAATCCTGTAAATGATTCCAAAATGTTTACATAGATTTATATTAGAACTTTATGCTTTTTTGTGATTATTGTGTGTATTGTGTGAGTATGTGTGTTCACCATGGTCCAGACAAACGTTGTTTCATCTGGTTGTATATGTACAGTCAGATGATAATGAACTGAACTCTTATCCCAAATATATATCCACCAGTTTTTTCTAGGGGTGATAGGGGAGTCATTTCCTGTTATCTATTCCACTCACACCTTTTGGGAGCAAAAGTAGGACAGTCAGCCCATCGAGGCCATTCCGTCATTCAATCTGGAGCTGATCTGTTCTCCCACTCAGCCCCACTCCCCTGCCTTCTTCCCCATATTTTTTTTTTAATTTAAAAAAATAATTCAGATATACATCACTAAACAGACCAATTTGGCCCTATGAGTCCGTGCCGCCCAAATTTACACCCCATTGAACTACACCCCCGGTGTGTTTTGAAGGGTGGGTGGAAACTGGAGCCCCTGTAGAAGCCTATGCAGACACATGGAGGATGTACAAGCTCCTTACAGACAACGCAGGATTTGAACCCAGGCACGGGTCCAATCGCTGGCGCTGCAAAGGCGTTGCTCCAACTGCTATGCCAACCGCGCCAACCCTTGTTCCCAGGGCAAAAGTAGCAAATACCTTTTGACTTTTGACACCCTGACTACTTTCACCTCCAGTGAAAGTAGAGGCTGTCTCTACAATCTCTCCTCATAACTGAACTCCACCCCAATACCTTCACGCAGTCTGTATTCACACAATTCATCACATTATGTCTACGGAAGGATAGAGCTTTGTTCATTAATGAACATCAGTGAATGAGCTCAGTGGAGATGAGGATAGGCTTTGATCTAAATCAGTGATGGAACAGCCTAAAGAGGTTGAATGGCCTCTTTCTTTTTCGGAATGTGCTCTTCATCTTCTTAGAAATCTGATCATGGAGAGTACAAACTAATGTTACAGGGTGGCAAAGAGAAAGTGCTGCACTGTGGGACACTTTGTCTCTCAGAGGTGGCTTTATCCTGAGGTACGCTCCTCTCTCTGTCTGATACACAAGATCTCATACACCAGTGGTTCTCAACTGTTTTCTTTCCACTCATACACCACTTTAAGTATTCCCTATACCATAGGTGCTCTGTGATTAGTAAGGGATTCCCTTACTGCACAGAGCTCCAACAGGAGGCGCCCGTTGTCGTTGCACTTGCCGACACCCATGCTTGCCCATGTCCTCGGGCCTGCGCAAAGGAGCTTTTAGGTGGAGTGCAGTGTGCGCAGTACTGGCACCACCCTTTACACCCATGGTTCGTGTGCCGTGGCCAAGCAAGCTGGGATGTGGCAGTGAGGTCCTTGGGTCGTAGGTTTTATATCAGAGTGGCCTTCTCCTATGCAGGTTTCTTACCCGGTCTGGAGGGGCCTGCCTCCCCTCCTAGGTCGGACCATACCTGGTCGCAAATCACCTGTGGACATGGCCTAGGTAAATTTAATTGGGTTCTCTAACTACCTCTGAGGTAGGTCAGGGACCCGGTTGGATGCTGATGGGGTTGACCGAGTCACACCCTTTCTTACTGCTGTGTAACTGGGGTGTAAACTGTAAAAAGCGAGGGGGAGGCGGCGGCCCCGGCCTCGGTAGAGCGAAGCAGGTGGAGGCCCCGGTCCGGGCAGAAAGAAGGAGGCGGCGGCCCTGGTCTGGGCAGAAGCGAGGGGGAGGCGGTGGCCCCGGCCTTGGCAGAGCGAAGCAGGCGGGTGGTGGTTACTAGCTGTTAAATAGCTTATTTGCTCAATACTTCTGTTCCTCTATTGCAAGTGCATCCTTTCTTGAACATGGAGATTGAACCAACAATGACCTCAACAATGAAGACGGTGTTTACATCCAATACCTCATGATGGCAGTCTCTTCAATCTGAGGCGCCTGCAAGCTCACACCAAGACACAAGAGCAATTTGTCGGTGAACTACTCTTTGCAGACGATGCCGCTTTAGTTGCCCATTCAGAGCCAGCTCTTCAGCGCTTGACGTCTTGCTTTGCGGAAACTGCCAAAATGTTTGGCCTGGAAGTCAGCCTGAAGAAAACTGAGGTCCTCCATCAGCCAGCTCCCCACCATGACTACCAGCCCCCCCACATCTCCATCGGGCACACAAAACTCAAAACGGTCAACCAGTTTACCTATCTCGGCTGCACCATTTCATCAGATGCAAGGATCGACAATGAGATAGACAACAGACTCGCCAAGGCAAATAGCGCCTTTGCAAGACTACACAAAAGAGTCTGGAAAAACAACCAACTGAAAAACCTCACAAAGATAAGCGTATACAGAGCCGTTGTCATACCCACACTCCTGTTCGGCTCCGAATCATGGGCCCTCTACCGGCACCACCTACGGCTCCTAGAACGCTTCCACCAGCGTTGTCTCCGCTCCATCCTCAACATCCATTGGAGCGCTTACATCCCTAACGTCGAAGTACTCGAGATGGCAGAGGTCGACAGCATCGAGTCCACGCTGCTGAAGATCCAGCTGCGCTGGATGGGTCACGTCTCCAGAATGGAGGACCATCGCCTTCCCAAGATCGTGTTATATGGCGAGCTCTCCACTGGGCACCGAGACAGAGGTGCACCAAAGAAGAGGTACAAGGACTGCCTAAGGAAATCTCTTGGTGCCTGCCACATTGACCACTGCCAGTGGGCTGATATCGCCTCCAACTGTGCATCTTAGCGCCTCACAGTTCGGTGGGCAGCAACCTCCTTTGAAGAAGACCGCAGAGCCCTCCTCACTGACAAAAGACAAAGGAGGAAAAACCCAACACTCAACCCCAACCAACCAATTTTCCCTTGCAACCGCTGCAACCGTGTCTGCCTGTCCCGCATCGGACTTGTCAGCCACAAACGAGCCTGCAGCTGACGTGGACATTACCCCTCCATAAATCTTTGTCCGCGAAGCCAAGCCAAAGAAACTTAAGGTGGAAAGAAAATGTTTGAAAACCATGGTTTTAATCGTACCTAATTGACTTGTTATGTGCACGGTATCATAACCCCAAAGGAAATGGGCCAATTACAAGGTTTCTCAACCAAAATATTTCAGTATCAATGGGGTCTAGAGCAGTGATTCTCACTCTTTCCTTCCCACTCACATCCCACCTTAAGCAATCCCTTTCGGAGCACCATCGCTGAACAGCCAGCACTTTGTTCCCAGGGCAAAAGTAGCAAATACCAGAAGACATCTGCATAAGGTGAGAGAAGGAAAGTTTATGGGAGACATCAGGGGTGGTTTTTTTTTACACAGAGAGAAGTAGGGGCCTGGAATATATTGCCAGAGGTGGTGGTGGAAGTTGGAACAATTCAAAATACAGACACATGGTTGCAAGGAAAATCGAGGGTTATGGGCGTGAGGTAGGGAAGATCTAGACTGTTGGGTAGGTTTATATCGGTCGGCACAACATCGAGGGCCAAAGGGACTGTAAAATTCTATGTTTTATTTTGCCACCATATTCCAATGACGAGCAAGTACGACATTAGCTGTAAAGCATCGGAAGCTTGCATTGATAAGGGACGCAAAGGCGCTTTATAAATGCAAATGATCTCATCATTCTAGTCAGGACCCTGCAGGGTTAAAACGACTTCCATTTCACCTGTCAGAAATCTCAGCATCACACAGGCTTGGTTCAATACAAAAATAGCAAAACTCCATGAAAAACAATTTTGATGTGTTACCAGAAACACCCTCCCGACCCCCCCACCGCCTCAAAATCTCACAGGAGGTAATAGATTTCTTCATATCACATTTCAAATGGGAACATGACACCAGTGATGGTGGTGTGGGTAAATTGTCAAGATTAAAGGTGAGATAAAATCCGACAATGCCAACTGAAGAATTGAAGTTAATCACATCATGGAAAAAGGCCCTTCCACCCAACTACGCTAGCAAAGTTGGCTTTCTACAGCCTGTGATTGGCCCATATTCTTCAAACCCTTTTCTGTCCATATATCTATCTAAATCTCCTTTCAGTGTCATAGCTTTATATTCATTTATTGCCATGTAAAAGTATATAATGTGTAATATTGCATGAAATTGCCTTCTGGCTACCGTAAGACAGAGAGAGAGAGTTGCCATTAATGTCGCCCAGCAGCACTTATATTACGAGAGAAAGAGAAGCAAAAGGGAGTCCTTTCTGGGTGTCCGTGGATTCGCCTCCAGTGTTCCTGCAGCCTATGCAGTTGCTCAAACCTCTATTTGATCCATCAGCAGCCCAAACACCAGATCCAAACCACTGACCCAATCAGGAAGCCTTGTGTGCCCGAGACTCTTTGGAGGCCCTCTTTGCCCTTAGCACCCTCTTGAATTCCAGCTCTGATACCTGGTTCTCATGAGCCCATCTCTATAACCCCCAGCCGGTGTGAGTCCCCCAACCCCAAGTCGCCTGCAGCTCAGGTGGTTTGCTGAGCCCCTTGCTGGTCCTCCACTGTGGACCTCGTCCTGTAGGTTTGTCTTCTCTGCTTCTCCTTCTCAATGGGGTGGTGGTGCTGGTGGTAGGGGGTGGGGGGGGGGGGAGAGGGTGTTGCTGAATGTTTCCCCATTTCTAGTGCCCTGTGCCAGTCTGCTGCTCCCTGGAGTGTGCAACCCCTAGTGGCCGCTGCTGAGCACAGTCGCTGCCATCTTGGGCACAGAGCTGTGGTTGCAGGATTTTAGTTTAAAAACACTGACGGCTCCTTTAAAGGACCGGGCGGTTGCACCTTTCAGAGCAGTGTTGTTTCGCAACTCTCTGCTCTCCCAAGTCCACCCCAGCAGGTTCCATACCTGCCTCTACCCTCACAGCTTTTTCTGACACTCACCAACTTATTTCGATGAAAACCTGACCCTCAGCCTCTTTTAAATGTTGCCCTTCTCTCCTTAAACCTGTGCCCTCTACTTTTAAACTCTCTTGGCCTGGCCAGAAGTCCATGACTATTCACCTTATCTATGCCCCTCTTTAAGGATTACCCATCAGCCTCTGAGACTCCAGGGAAAGATGTCCCAGCCCATGGGGCCTCTCCTTATAACTCAAGCCCTCCAGTCCTGGTAACAGGCTTGTGAATCATTTTTTTGCTCCCTTTCTAGTTTAATGACATCTTTGCTGCATCAAGGTGACTAGAATTGCACAATGTTCCAATTATAACCTTATCAAGTCTTGTACAGTTGTAAATGCCATTTAACTTTTGTAAAAGTTTCCACCTCAACAAAGTCTTCTGGCAATTTATTTCATGCACATTATCCTTGGGGTGAAAAAATGCCCCATGGGTCCTTTCTAAATCTACCACACCTCCCCTGTGCCACCATGCAATGCTTTGCTATTATCTCTGGAATTAAATTTAGAAAAAATAAATTAGTAATAAAATTCACAGAAAAAACACTTGGTATAGCAGTTCGCAATGTGACAGATTACCTTATATTTTATATTGTATTTAGACATGTTTTAAAGGAGATAAATTGTGGGTTTTTTTATATAGTTAAGGGCACAAACAAATATAAACACTTCAAAACTGATCTCATTTAAAATGCAAGAGCTTGGCTCAAGCCAGACAGTCCAGACTCCGAGTGGCTTTGCAAAAACTTAGATGAATGCCCATAGAGTCTTCACAAGTATGTGTTAATTGGACATGCTGTGGAGTAATGGATTATTGTCTTGGAAAGCAGTAGATGAACAGACTTGAAAGATTGGGTCCGGTGCCGCAGTCTGTCTGAATGCAGTTTGCTAAGAGTGTCACGTGGTTTTCTCTGAGAGAGAGAGAGAGAGAGAGAGAGAGAAAGAGAGAGAGGGAGAGAGTGAGAGAATTCAGTTCTATAGTTTAGCAGCAGCAGCTGGGACTGGAACAGGACAAGCTGGAAAGCTTGTGGAAAACCCCCATTTTGAAGACAGGCTGTGAGTTCTTAGTTCGGCCTGTTCAAAGCCCTTGTGGTCCATACAAGAGGAGATTACTGGTCATATAATGTTTCACCTGAGATAATGGAAACAGGAAAGGAAAACCCTGATGGGGCAAGTTTCTTCGGAAAGACACTGAAGTAGCTGATCAGAAAGAATCAGTTTGTGTTCAATGAGCAACAAATTTCTCTCTGAAAACTGACAAGCACCTTCCTGAGTGGTAACCATTTACCTTTCAAGCACCAAAGTCTGGTGGAATTCATAATGTTAAATTCTGTGCACAGTATAAGAATCGCCTGATACTAGTGAACCTGGAGGAGTGAGAAGTGAGATTGGACTGTGAATCAAATAACTTTTCTGAACTTACACACACATTACATACATGTGCACTTAGAATTAAGTTCGGATAAGTTAATAGTAATAAGCTAGAGTTTGATCCTGTTTTCATGTTTAAAGATAATTAAAAGTAACTTTTGTTTAAGTAACCATTTGTCTTGGTGAATTTCTATTGCTGCTGGGTGTTGGGGTCCTCTGGGCCCATAACAGCGCGAAACTATTAAAGCACCAGTGACCGGTGTTCAAATCTGGCACTGTCTATAAGGAGTTTGTATGTTCTCCATGTGTCTGTATGGGTGCTCCAGTTTCCGCCCACATTCTAAAGATGGTTCATTGGTCACATGGGTGTATTTGGGCGGGGAAGATTTGTGGGCCGGAAGGGCTTGTTACCACGCTGTATCGCTAAATTAAATTAAAATTAAGTAAAATCTAATCAGTAGAGGGGAAATGAATTCCAAAATTTTCTATGATTCCAGTCAAGACCTTGCATCAGGACTGAGAGTACAGAGGGAAGAGGAGAGGGGGGAGGGCTGAGCCAAGGGCCGGCAGGTGATAGGTGGACCGAGGAAGGTGAAGGATGATGGGCAGAAGAAGCTGGGTGGAAGAGGGAGAAGGGTGGAGTTGGGAAACAGCAGAAACTCAGTTCAGTTCTCAACTCAGTTTGGAATGTTCTAATTAGGGTTTCGCTTTTAAGCAAGGTGAATATTTTAAGGGGAAGGAAAAGAAGCACCAGCAAATCTGCATTTTGGTGCAAGAGTATGAGATTGGTGATGAGGAAATCAAAAGCTTAGCATCACAGAGAGGGAGATAGGGTAAAATTATGTAGAATGAAGAGGAGATGAGTCAAGCGGACCAGTGAGGGGCTCTGCGGCCGACGAACACACAGGAGGCAAGCTGCTGATGACCCGAGGCGAGGAACCCACACAGATTGCGGGCTGCTGGTGACTACAGTCAAGGGTTTCATACCAGGTTGTGGACAGCAGGAGAAGGGCTCGAGTCTGGCTGATGGGGCACCACATTTTGGAAATGGTATGTGAGAGGGTGCTGAGGGCACTGAAGTTTTCCTGATTGTTCGGATATGGAGCACGAGTTGCCGATGGTTTGGATTGGACTCTGTGTGGCTACAGAGGCTGCAACAGTACTGGATGCAAATCAGTGCTTTGCCTCTGTCGGGGGATTCTCTTTTGCTTCTCTTCTTATAGCTGTAAGAGGCCCTTTAGGCAATTTGTGCTGATGGCGAATCAGTCTGCCTTATCGCAGATAAAAGCAAATTCTGTGTAATATTGCACTGTTTTTATTACATGATAATACAGAAATCTTGAGATTACCCATTACCTTGCAAGATTTAAAATATTGTAGCGGCTGTGTAGTGGGTCAAGTGGGCGCACAGCACGGTATTACGAACCTTCGCCGGTGTGGCGCATGGAGCCATACGACAGACTCAAACCTGCCCATGTGGATCCTACTTCACACACCAAACAGCTGCGAATGCCCCCCACCCCCATGTCCAAAGTATATACAACCCTGTCCTCCTTAATCACACAGAAAGGGCCCTCATACGGTCATTACGCTGCTGTGTGAAGTGGAATCCACACGGGCAGGTTCCAATCTGTCGTATGGCTCAGCACGCTGGCCGAAGAACCGCGCCAGTGATGGTACAGCGTTGTGTGCCCACTCGGCCCGTTACACCATCATAAAAATTAAGGGGTACATGCAAGAGAAAGAGAACTTGCAGTCCCCAGATGTGAAGAGACAACAGTGAATTTACTCAAAGTGTGCGCCTCACAAGCTTCCAATGAACGGCCTGTGACAGACAACAGTGTTTGTATCTTTGTACTGGAATGAATTTATTTATAACTTACGAGATATAAGAGATTGCAGACGTTGGAATCTGGAGCAACTATGGCTGGAGGAATGAGTCAGCATCTAAGAAGATGAAGAGTCGACGTTTCAGGTCAAGATACCTTCATCAAGAAGAGTTTCCACAGTTGCTGCCTGACCCGCTAAGCCCCTCCAGCTACTTATTCTTTGCTTATTTTATAAATCTGTTGCGCTTATAATCAATATAGCCAAACCCCTCATGGTTTGTGGTAATTAAGCCTCTTCAGCTAAAATAAATTGAGTCTTGGAAGTGAAATAAAAATTGCAATCGGCAGAATTGGGAGGAACCGACTCCTTGCGGGGGGGTGGGGGGGGGGGAAGAAAGATAAAATTAAAGATTTTATTATAATTCGTTTGCTCGCTTCAAAGTATTTAAACACTTTCAAGTGTGCGAATGTGTTTTATCAGTGTATTAAACATAAAAGATTTTGAATTTTTAAAATATTTTTTTAATAAGTCTCTTGTGTTTCTGCCTGCTTGTGAATATCAAAGACAGCTGAGATAGCTGGTGAAAATTAACATAAAAAGCAGAACTGCACCTAATAGCCTGAATACGCCTTGGATTGTCTGATCTCAGAAGCTTAGCAAGCACAGGACTGGTCAGTACTTGGAGTGGAGAGTGCCAAGGAACACCAGGCATTGTAGGTTTCTGTGAGGGGCACTGGACAAAGAGGTGACTCTCTGTCTGCCTTATGGTAAACAAAAGTTAAAGGATTTCATGTATTTTATATTCTAAATGCTGGAAATTGGAACTGAAAAGCAAAAGTACTACATATACAACTGATGAGGCAGCACTCATGGACAAAGAAACAGTATAAATATCTCAAGTCTGGGACCATTCATTCGAATGAGGTAGCAGAGAAAATGTTTGTTTTATGGAAGCAGAGAAGGTGGGGGATAATGAGTTTATTGTCAAGCACATTGTATAATTCATACACGTCTGAAATTTTTTACTTGCTGCAGCCGATCAGGTACTTGTAAAGAAAAATATGACAGTAAAGCAATTGAATTAAATCAAAAGTGAAAGTAAATACATTAGCGAGATGAGATTTTGATTTAAACATACAGCACAGTTACAGGCCCTTTCAGCCCATGAGCCTGTATCGCCTAATTACACCCAATTGACCTACAACTCCAGTACACCTTAAAGGGAGGGAGGATATCAGGGCAACTGGAGGAAACCCACACAGACACGGGGAGAACGCCCAATCTCCATGCAGACAGTGCGGGATTCAAACCCGGGCTCTGAAATAACGTAGCGCTAACTGCGCCGTTCTTCACTGTAATCCTCATGCAAAAAAATGATTTGCAATATTGCACCCAGGTTTTGGGGGGGGTGGGGGGAAGAGTTCAAGGGTCTAATAGTTGTTTTGCTGGTGTGATGGTGTTGAAGGCTGAGCTGTAACCTGATGTCAGGATCCCTGTCGTCTAGGTCAGCCATTCTCTTTTTTTGAATATTTTATTTTAATTTTGTGGTGTATGTTTAAAACAAAATCTCATCTCGCTAATGTATTTACTGTCACTTTTGATTCAATTCAATTGCTTTACTGTCATATTTTTCTTTACAAGTATCAAGAATTAACTTTTGCACACGTAGAAAATGAAATGAAAAAAAAGCTCAATGATACAGGTTGTCCATATTTCCAAACAGCCCCATCCTTCCTTTCCCCAATAAAACCCCATAGAAAATAGAAAGAAAGAAAAAGAGAGTGAATAAAAGAGATAGAAACAGGAAAAGACGAAAGAAAGAAAAAAGGAAACCGTCAGGATCTGGGATCCATTTCAAAGGATCTAATTCTTTTTCTTGCCTGGATCTCAAATAAGAGAAAGAACAAGTACGTAAAACTCAGGAACAGAATAAGTATCTTATTCAACCCTGCATTATGCAAATAGAGCTGCCATACCTGCAAAGACATGTTACATTTCTTCCTTAGATTGTAAGTCATTTTCTCCAGGGGAACACAGCTATACATGTTTGCATTCCGTCGGGCAATATCTAGAGGGGGAATCAGACTTCCTAGTAACCTCCATACATTTCCTGGCCTCGGCCACTACAATCTTAAGAAATTCTAATTGGTACTTGGACAGCCTCATTTCAGGTCTAACGTCCACGATATTTCCTAGGAGAAACAATTCTGGACTTTGTGGCAATTGTTTCCCAATACTCTGGTCAAATAAAATTCTTAAATTTTCCCAGAGCACGACTAGGTGGAATGTAAAAAGGTTCCTGTTTCTTCCCCACATCGAAAACATATATTAGAATTTAATTTTTGTATTTTCTGCGGGGTAAGACATAGCCGATACAAAAATGATTTTGATCCAATCAATATCTTATTGGTCGTGCAATCCTTTTTTTCAAATATTTTATTTAAATGAATACATATATGATAATTATCAGTTGGTATCCAATCACAATGTTACAGTGTTTACAAATATATATTGATATAGAGCAATGAAAAGAAGGGATCAAGGAAAACTGTTAAAATGACTGAAAAAATCTACACAAACTAAAAAAAACAACTAAACCCTTCCCCCACCCAACCCTTATTAACCTCATTAACTAAAATCTAAATCTGAAATACATGATAACATAACTATATATTAATTTGGATGTTTCAGATGATGCTCAAAGATCTCAAAAATAACTTTTTTCCAAATAAATTACTCATTTAGGGAAAGCTTCATTGGTTCGGAGAATTCAAAACCTGAAAAAGAAATTATAATCTCATGCAATCCTAATATATTCTTATCACCAATAATAATATTCAAGTCTGATTCCATTCTTTGTGCCCGACTGAAGTAAGTGTGACGGAATATAGATATGTTTTTGGGAGATAAATTGGGGCAGGGTTTTTAGTGTAGGTCACATACTAACACTTTAAAACAGATCTTATTTAAAATAATGGAGCTCTGCTCATGCTAGACATGTCGGGGCCAACAGCCTTTGCAAAAGCTTTGGAGAGTGCCCAAGAGACTTCACTAATGGATTGATGTTTACAAAAAGACAACAGATGAAAGAGCTTGTCGGAGCCATAGAATGTCTGAAGGGGAACTTGCTGTTCTAAGAGGGTCATGTGGTTTTGTAAGCAGAGATAGTCAAACAGGCTTTCTCTCAGAGAGAGAAAGAGAGAGAGAGAGAGAGAGATCAGTTCTGCAGTTTTACAGTCAACAGCAGCAACTGGGACTGGAACAGGACAAGCTGGCAAGCTTGTGGGAAAACCCCATTTGGAAAACGGGTTTTGAGTGCGTAGTTCAGCTTGGTCAAAACCCTGGTGGTTCATGCAAGAGGAGAAGACTGGCTGTCTAATGTTTCATTTGAAATAAAAGAAACAAAAAAGAACTCTGAGGTGACCTGAAAGAAGGAGGTTATCATCTGGAGAACCCTGAGGGGGAAAGTTTCATCAGCAAGACACTGAAGTGGCTGATTAAAAAAAGGAATCAGTTGTGTCAGCATTCAACAAATCTCTCTCTTAAAACCAACAAGAACCTTCCTGAGCGGTAACCATTCACCTTTCAAGCACCAAAGCCTGGTGAACTTTATAAATGTTAAATTCTGTGCACAGTATAAGAATCGACTGCAACCAGTGAACTTGGAGGAATGAGAAGTGAGATTGGACTGTGATTCAAATAACTTTTTTGAACTTACACAGTTACATTACACGTGTGCTTAGAATTAGAAGGTGTTTAAGTTTGGTTAGCTTAGTCAATAGTGTTAAGTTAAAGTGTGATTCTGTTTTCATGTTTAAAGATAATTAAAAGCAATTATTATTTAAGCAACCATTTGTCTTGGTGAATATCTATTGCTGCTGCGTTTTGGGGTCCGCTGGGGATCGTAACATAAGGAATACATTATTGCTGTAAACTTCCTTGTGTTCCCCTTTCAAATCAGAATCTCCATTTCACTGCACTCTGGTAACATCATGGTCAGTCCTACTTCATCTCTAAAAAAAAATGCTCTTAATTGAAAGCAGCTGAAGAATGAATGATTAAGAATATTATAATTATGTTTTAACTGTTGAAATTACATTAGTTGATATTAGGTCAGCTATTCTCAATGGGAGCCATCACAAACCCTCCCCCCCCCCCACCCACCCACCCCTGGGGGCACAGCACATTTTAGAGAGGCCACGGATTGAAATCCTAAAATATTTTTAATGCTTTTTATGTATTCAGTCGGGGAGAAGTATGGAAGAAACCAATTAAATTGGACTGGTTCATAGGGAAGGGACTCCATACACTTTAAGCAGTCCAAAGGGGGCCATGGCCACAAAAATGTTGAGAATGGCTTCTCTATGTGATCCAATTCAGAGCAGAAGGCCAGCAAAATGGCATCTGCCATTGACCTTTGTGACAAGAGGTGAACTTAAGTGGGTCTAGTTCCTTCCTGACACTAGCCAATGGCCATTGAGCCATGTCACCTTGCTCTTCTGGGGCAGGTGGGGACCTCTGACCATTGTAGCGAGAGGTTGAAGATGTCCTCCAATATCCCTGATTCTTATCTGCCCTTTGAAATGTTCAAGCAAACCACTTTTTTAAAAAATTTTTTTATTTTTCACACCATAAACCACATTAACCATGATACACACTTTTTCCTTTTCAAACATATACAGTGCCATTTTCTCCCCCCCCCTCCCATCCCACCCTCCCTACCTCCCCCCTCCCGTCCATTTAAAGTACAAAATCTAGGATACATTAAACCAGTCAAACAATGTTGTCATTCAATAAAAATACACAAGAAATTCCACTGAGTCAATTTTTTCATTTCCTTCTCCTTCCGTTAATTTAGGTAGTGAATGTCCCCGGTAGGTTTTCGCTATTGTGTTTCATGTAAGGCTCCCATATTTGTTCAAATATTTCAATATTATTTCTTAAACTATATGTTATTTTTTCTAATGGAATGCATTTATTCATTTCTATATACCATTGTTGTATTTTCAAATTATCTTCCAATTTCCAGGTTGACATAATACATTTTTTTGCTACGGCTAGAGCTATCTTAACAAATCTTTTTTGTGCATCCTCCAAATCAATTCCAAATTCTTTGTTTTTTATGTTACTTAGGAGGAAGATCTCTGGATTCTTTGGTATATTGTTTTCTGTAATTTTATTTAATATCTGATTTAGATCTTCCCAAAAATTTTCTACTTTCTCACATGTCCAGATTGCATGAATTGTTGTTCCCATTCCTTTTTTACATCGAAAACATCTATCAGATATTGTTGGGTCCCATTTATTTAACTTTTGAGGTGTAATGTATAGCCTGTGTATCCAGTTATATTGTATCATACGTAACCTCGTATTTATTGTATTTCTCATTGTTCCAGAACATAACTTCTCCCATGTTTCCTTTTTTATCTTTATATTTAAATCTTGTTCCCATTTTTGTTTAGTTTTACCATTTGTTTCCTCATTCTCCTTTTCTTGCAGTTTAATATACATTATTTGTTATAAATCTTTTGATTATCATTGTATCTGTAATCACATATTTAAAGTTACTTCCCTCTGGCAAACTCAGACTGTTTCCTAATTTGTCCTTCAAGTAGGATCTCAATTGATAATATGCCAGCACTGTATCTTGAGTTATATTGTATTTATCTTTCATTTGTTCAAAGGATAATAATCTATTTCCTGAAAAACAATTTTCTATTCTTTTAATCCCTTTTTTCTCCCATTCTCTAAAGGAAAGGTTATCTATTGTAAAAGGGAGTAACTTGTTTTGCGTCAATATTAGTTTTGGTAATTGATAATTTGTTTTATTTCTTTCTACATGAATCTTCTTCCAAATGTAATACTGGAGAACTTCTATGTTGTACCAATTTTTCATCCCATTTATATAATGTGTTCAGGTATCTTTTCCCCTATTTTATCTAATTCTAATCTGGTCCAATCTGGCTTTTCCCTTGTTTGATAAAAATCTGATAGGTATCTTAATTGTGCGGCTCTATAATAATTTTTAAAGTTTGGCAGTTGTAAGCCTCCTTGTTTATACCATTCTGTTAATTTATCTAGTGCTATCCTCGGTTTCTCCCCTTTCCATAAAAATTTCCTTATTATTTTCTTTAACTCCTTGAAGAATTTCTCTGTCAGTTGTATTGGCAATGCCTGAAATAGGTATAATATCCTTGGAAAAATGTTCATTTTAATACAGTTTATCCTTCCTATTAGTGTTAGTGGTAAATCTTTCCAATGCTCTAAATCGTCCTGTAATTTTTTCATTAGTGGATAATAATTGAGTTTATATAGTTGGCCGAGATTTTTATTTATTTGTACACCTAGGTATCTTATTGCTTGCATTTGCCATCTAAATGGTGATTCCTTCTTAAATTTTGAGAAATCCGCATTATTCATAGGCATTGCTTCACTTTTATTTACGTTGATCTTGTAACCCGACACTTCTCCATATTCCTTCAATTTCTTATATAATTCTTTTATTGATAGTTCTGGTTCTGTTAAGTATACTATAACATCATCCACAAATAAACTGATTTTATATTCCTTGTCTTTTATTTTTATCCCTTTTATATTATTTTCTGTTCTTATCAATTCTGCTAGTGGTTCTATAGCTAACGCAAACAATAAAGGTGATAGTGGGCATCCCTGCCGTGTTGACCTGCTTAAGTTAAATTGCTTTGATACATGTCCATTTACTGTCACTTTAGCCAATGGTCCCTTATATAATGCTTTAATCCAATTAATATACTTCTCCGGTAAACTGAATTTTTGCAATACTTTGAACAGATAATTCCATTCTACTCTGTCAAAGGCCTTCTCTGCGTCTAAAGCAGCTGCTACTGTTGGCGCTTTATTCCCTTCTACTGCATGAATTAAGTTAATAAATTTACAAATATTGTCTGTTGTGCGTCTTTTTTTGATAAATCCAGTTTGTTCTAGATTTACCATTTTCGGTACATACTCTGCTAATCTGTTTGCTAATAGTTTAGCTATTATCTTATAATCTGTGTTAAGTAAAGATATTGGTCTATATGACGCTGGTGTGAGTGGATCTTTCCCTTGCTTTAGTATTACTGTAATTATTGCTGTTTTACATGAATCTGGTAAGCTTTGTGTTTTATCAGTCTGGTTGATTACTTCCAGGAGGGGTGGAATTAATAAATCTTTAAATGTTTTATAGAATTCTATTGGGAATCCATCCTCTCCTGGTGTCTTATTATTTGGTAATTTTTTTATTATCTCTTGTATTTCTACTATTCCAAATGGCTCTGTTAATTTATTTTGTTCCTCTATTTGTAGTTTGGTAGTTCAATTTTAGTTGGAAATTCATCTATTTTTCCTTCTTTCCCTTCGTTTCAGTTCGGTATAATTGTTCATAGAATTCTCTAAAGTTTTCCTTGATCTCTTTTGGATTATATGTAATTTGTTTGTCTTTTTTCCTTGATGCCAATACCATTTTCTTAGCTTGTTCTGTCTTAAGCTGCCATGCTAGAATTTTGTGCGTTTTTTCATCTAGTTCATAATATTTCTGTTTTGTCTTCATTATGTTCTTCTCCACCTTATATGTTTGTAGTGTTTCATATTTTTTTTTTATCTGCCAATTCTCTTCTTTTAGTTGTATCTTCCTTCATTGCTAATTCTTTTATATTTACTATTTCCCTTTCCAACTGCTCTGTTTCCTGATTATAGTCCTTTTTCATCTTGGTTACATAACTTATTATTTGCCCTCTAATGAATGCTTTCATTGCATCCCATAGTATAAACTTATCTTTCACTGATTTCGTATTTATTTCAAAATACATTTTAATTTGTCTTTCAATAAATTCTCTAAAATCCTGCCTTTTAAGTAACATGGGGTTTAATCTCCATCTATACATTCTTGGAGGGATGTCCTCTAACTTTACTGTCAATATTAAGGGTGAATGGTCCGATAGTATTCTAGCTTTATATTCTGTTTTTCTTACTCTATCTTGCATACGAGCTGATAACAAAAATAGGACTATTCTTGAGTATGTTTTATGTCTAGCCGAGTAATATGAATATTCCTTTTCCTTTGGGTGTTGTTTCCTCCATATATCCAAAAGTTGCATTTCTTCAATCGATTTAATTATAAATTTGGTTACTTTGTTCTTTCTGTTAATTTTTTTCCCAGTTTTGTCCATATTTGAATCCAAATTCAGGTTGAAATCCCCTCCTATTAATATGTTCCCTTGCGTATCTGCAATCTTCAAAAAGATATCTTGCATAAACTTTTGATCTTCTTCATTAGGTGAATATACATTGAGTAGATTCCAAAACTCCGAATATATCTGACATTTTATCATTACATATCTCCCTGCTGGATCTATTATTTCCTCTTCTATTTTAAATGGCACATTTTTACTAATTAATATAGCTACTCCTCTTGCTTTTGAATTATACGATGCTGCTGTTACGTGTCCTACCCAATCTTTCTTTAATTTCTTGTGCTCCAATTCAGTTAAATGTGTTTCTTGCACAAATGCTATATCAATTTTTTCTTTTTTCAGTAAATTTAGCAGTTTCTTCCTTTTAATTTGGTTATGTATTCCATTAATATTTAAAGTCATATAGTTCAGTGTAGCCATTTTATACTTTGTTTATCTTCCCTTTCCGTTTCTCCATCATTACCTTTCCTTCTTATCCATTTCAGCTTTCTTGTTTTGAACACTTTATAAGACAACATTTCTAAAACATCAAACATTCTCCTTATTCTCCTATTTAAAACTTCTTTAGCCCCAATCTCCCCTTCCCCTCCTGAGTTGTCCTTTATACCTTGTCGGACAACCACATCTCCCCTCTCCATTTGGATTTGCAAATTCACTCGCAAAAATCAGCTGATTTTGCAGTGACCGTAACTCCTCCCCACCCAGCCCCCCCAGAAAAGATTTCAATTTTCATATGTAACAAAGGGCACTCTTTTAATTCCCTCCTTATTCCCTCTATTCCATTTCCTTCCCTTATTAATTCTTGTCTATACTCTCCATATTTTCCTCTAAATACGGATACATTCATGTATGCACACTATATATATATATATATATATATATATACACACACATATACCTCTTTACCCACATACATATAAATCGTGGTCATTTTTACTCTTATTACATGTCTTCATCTCTCTGCTTGTTTTGTAGTTGTTCTGCAAATTTCCATGCTTCCTCTGGATCCGAGAATAGTCTTTTTCCATAAGATCGTTTTCGCTGTATTGAACTCCTTCCTCTTCTTCAGGAGTTCAAAACTTATGTGTCTTTTTAGTTCGCAGTCTTTTGTACACTCGTTACACGTCTTCATCTCTCAGTCTATTTTGTAATTGTTCTGCAGTTTCGTGCTTCCTCTGGATCCGAGAATAGTCTGTTTTGCTGTCCTGGAATAAATATTTTCAATACCGCTGGATGCTTTAGTATAAATTTATACCCTTTCTTCCATAAAATCGCCTTTGCTGTATTGAACTCCTTTCTCTTCTTCAGGAGTTCAAAACTTATATCTGGATAAATAAAGATTTTTCGCCCTTTGTACTCCAGTGGCTTGTTGTCCTCTCTTACTTTCTCCATTGTTTTGTCCAGTACCTTTTCTCTTGTAGTATATCTTAGGAATTTTACTAAAATAGATCTTGGCTTTTGTTGTGGTTGTGGTTTAAAGGCCAATGCTCTATGTGCCCTTTCTATTTCCATTTCTTGCTGTAGTTCTGGACATCCTAGGGTCTTAGGGATCCACTCTTTTATAAACTCCCTCATATTCTTGCCTTCTTCATCTTCCTTAAGGCCCACTATCTTTATATTATTTCTTCTGTTATAATTTTCCATTATATCTTTCTTCTGAGCTAACAGCTCTTGTGTCTCTTTAACTTTTTTATTAGATTCCTCTAATTTCTTTTTTAAGTCCTCTACCTCCATTTCTACTGCTGCTTCTCGTTCTTCCACCTTGTGCATTCTTTTTCCCATTTCTGATAAGGTCATATCTATTTTATTCACTTTCTCTTCTGCATTGTTTATTCTTCTTCTTAAATCACTAAATTCTTGTGCTTGCCATTCTTTAAATGAATCCATGTATTCTTTAATAAGAGAAAGTATATCCATTGTCTTGCCTTTCTTTTCTTCTTCTATTTCACTGTACTCTTCCTCTTCCTCTTCTTCTTCCTCTGGGTTGGCCATCTGTTATTTCTTTGTTGTCCTTTTCTTCTCTTCTTTCTTGTTTTCATTGTTTTCTGTGGTCTCTTCTTGCTGCAGGTGTTCTGCAGCTGTCGTTGCCGGCTGTGGAGATCGACTTCCCAGCTGGTCACCCCTCCCGTCGGTGTGTTTTTTTGCATGCGCATTGCGCACTTTTACTCATCTCAGCGACCCATTTTTGTAGTCCACTTTCTACCGACCTGAGGGAGTGGGTTTCTCTCTCCACCGCGGGCCTCTTCGAACAGGTAAGGCTTTCTCCTTCTTCTTCCGTGGTCTTCTCTTCCTCTCTTCTTACCGTTGGTTTCGATTTTTCTTTTTTCGTCGCCATCTTCTTTCCACCTTTATACTCACTTTACTTTAATTTTTATTTTTGTGCCTTTGTGTTTTCCTTTATTTTTTCGACTTTTCTGGAGAGGGCTGGAGTTCACCGTCCGGCCACTACTCCATCACGTGACTTCCCCCAAGCAAACCACTTGATGAGGAACAGTTTGGGATGGACTGGTGATGTCAACCTTTCCAGAGTCAAGAAACAATCTCCTTATAAAATTCCCAGAACCCAGGCTTCACTCTTCATCTTCAGCCCACCTGCAATGACTTGGCAACAGCTTCACATTAGTGCCCGAAATTCTGGCTGTAGATTTCCACTCCAGATGCCGAGCACAGGATCTGGACTGCAGGTTGGTGTGTCACCAAGGTCTCCCACAAATTTCTAAATTTGTACCATGGAGAGCATTCTGACTGGTTGCATCACTGTCCATCTGAAGGTGCCAATGCACAGGACAGGAAAAAACGACTGAGAGTAGTGAATGGCCAGCCTTCTTTCCATCGAGGACATCTACAAGAAACAGCCTCTATCCACAAGGACCTTCACCACCCAGGCCATGCCCTCTTCACACTGCTACTGTCAGGAAGGAGGTACAGGAGTCTGAAGATTAACACCCAATGGATCAAAAACAGCTTCTTCCCCTCCGCCATCAGATTTCTGAGTGGACATGAACCATAGACACGACCTCACTTTTTCTCTCCTTTTTCACTAATTTATTTATTTTATAGCCATTTTTGTACCTGTGATAATGGTACTGCAAAACAACAAATTTCCTGGCCCATATTCATGGCAATAAATTCTGATTCTGTAACATGAAGATAAAAGCAACACGAAGAGACATGTCCCATGCTTTGAGGAAGTGGAAGAACTCTCCAGTGAAGATCTAGCATTACCCATGGTGGAAGAACTCTCCAGTGAAGATCTAGCATCAGCCATGCCTGAGATTATGTGCTTGAATGTTACAAAACACCACCATCAGATTTCTGAATGAACAATGAACCACAGACAGTAACTAACTTTTTTCACTAATTATTTTTTTTAATAATATATTGGAGGAAATGTAATTTATAGAAATCTTTTGCAGATGGAATGCACAATACTGCAACTGCAAAGGAACAAATTTCATGACACGCGTTCTTGACAATAAACATGATTCTGATTCTGGGCAGAAGGAAAATGTGCAATCTCCACACAGACAGTGCCCAAGGTCAGGATTGAACCTGGGGTGCTGGAGCTGTGAAGTAGCAATACTCTGCTGCGCTGCAGTGCCTCTGTTCTTGGTGGATAGGCAATATCTTCAGCCACAACCCTACCCCACTTTGAAGAGTTGCCAAATCAACAGACAAAATGTGAAGTGTGATAACAGCAGCAGACGAGGCAGGGATACTACACTCATGCCAGCCATCACTCATGTGCCAACATATCGGATGGGGAGGCTTTGGCACTGGACACAGGGCACCCCATGTGTGGAACGCACCCAGCCTTGGTCAGTCTGTCCAGGGTAGGACCATTACTCCCGTAGGATCTTCCTGGAGATTCTCTATGATGTTTACTCTCGCTATTGACATCTTCAAGCTTATTGCACTAAAGTCTCACCAACGGTTTGGTTCTGACACAAATAAACACAGCATTTTTCATTTGCACTGTACACTATACAGTAACATTGAGAAACAACCTACAGTCAGGCTCAAAGCCAGCAAGACTAATTTTCAAAAAATTTAGGCATACAGAACAGTAACAGGCCATTTCGGACCATGAGTCCGTGCGCCAATTTACACCCAATAAACCTGCAACCCCCAGAACGTTTTGAACGGTGGGAGGAAATCAGAGCCCCTGGGGAAAACCCATGCAGACACAGGGAGAACATACAAACTCCTTAAAGACAGCGTGGGATTCAAACAACCTGTCCCGATCGCTGGCGCTCTAAAGGTGTTATGCGAACTGGTACACCAACTGTGCTTGCCCAAATCCAGTTAACTATTTATTAATGGTTTCATACTGTTCTATCAGGTACTATAAATTAGCAGGGAAGAGGGATGTTTAACATTGACGGTTGAGCTAAAGATAGATTTGAATGAATTTACAGAGGTCCCTTGAGCGAAGAAAGCAGTGCTATCGATTTTTGAATATGGCGTTCACATCTTTTCCATAAGAAAAGCAGCTTCTTTGAATAAATAAAATGGGAAGATTTTCTCTGTGAGTTTGAACCAACGGTGGTCTTGTCTTGATGGATAATTGTGCCAACTTCTGCACTAACAATGACGACTATTGTACAGTGACTGACTGCACTATATCCAATATTTAAAGCATCTTGATGCAATTTGCATAATTTTGAAACAGGGATGCCGACAGGTGCCTCAGGCTGAACTGAGACAAACTTGATGTTGTATTTCATCCTGAGTGGGCCTTGAAACCCCTGATGGTTTAACCATGTATTGGTGATTAAGGACAGAAATTGTTACTTCATCAAATTGAGCCAATCATGCTCGTTTTTTTAATTGCCTTGAAGTTGTTCGCACAAATCCACATATAAGCACCGTTCTTAAAGGGGAAAAACAATTGGTGTTCCTGAAATAGATACAAGACCATCAACTTCTGAGCATGCCTCCCACCATCAGACGGACCTTGGATTTCCACTTTGCTGACACAACCCAACTCGAATCCAGCCTCAAATTTAATGCTGCTGAAGCTTTCAGTGATGGGCCTGGTTAGCTCTAGGTTATTACAACATGTTTGATGCTGGCCTCTTTTTCTACCTCCTCTGCCAACTTGCATTGCACGGTAGTGGGTCCCTCCAGCCCGTGAGCCCTTGTCGTCCATATACTCCAATTAATCTATGACCTCGGTAAATTTGGAATGGTGGCAGGAAATTGGAGCACCTGGAGGAAACTCATACAGACATGGGGAGAACGTACAAACTCCTTATAGACAATGCTGGCTTTGAACACGGCTTGCTGGCGCTGTAATAGCGTTACCCTAACATTACCGTCCAATCATTCTGTTGCCTAACCAATCACTCTCACCAAGTCATGTTTCTTCATTGTCAGTGACCTTACTAGTTTGTGGGCGATGTCTTGACATTTAGCTCCTTAAATTTGCTTTTAGAATGCACCCTATCGCTGTAATCTCTTCCAGTTGCATTCTCCTTTGAAATATCTCCTTCCCCCTCCCTGCTCAGTGGGTGAGGCAGCATCCATGAAGGGGAAGGGGTGGTCAACATCTCAGGAATCAAGACTCACAATGGAAAGAGGAGCTACCCAGTATGAAAGAGGTGGGGGGGGGGGGGGGGGCGGGGGTGGTGAGCAGGAGTTGTCAATGACATGTGTGAGGAGAGGTGTTGATGGGCAGATGAAGTCAAGTGGGGGAGGAAAGGGTAGAGGTGGCAAAAGAGGATGGGAGGAGATAAGTGAAGGCCTTTTATAGATGTAGTAGGATGTTGTCGAGACTGAGTTACAGGGAAAGGTGAAACAGGTTGGGACTTGATTCCATGAAGTGAAGAAGAATGAAGGGAGATTTGATAGAGGTAGACAGAATTATGAGTGGTATAATTCGAGAAAATGCAAGCAGGCTTTTTCCATTGAGGTGAGGTGAGATAAATCTCGAGGGAAGAAGTAAAGCATGGAAGCCTGCAGACACCGTGGCTGAAGTAAAAATACAATGCTGGAAAAACTCAGCAGGTCAAGCAGTGTTCTTAATATAGCAAGGGTAAAGAAACATTGGTTTTGTATCTTTACCTTTGCTATATAAAGTACACTGACCTGCTGAGTTTCTCCAGCATTGTGTTTTTATTAAAATCTAGAGGACACATGGGTTAAGGGTGAAAGGGGAAAAGTTTGAAGGGAACATTAGGGAGAACGTTTTCACGTAGAAGAGTGCAACAAGCTACCAGCTGAATCGGTAAATGCAGGCTCAATTTTGAAATTTAAGAAAAATTTGGACAGGTTCATTGAACAATTTTGGACATGGATGGGAGGGACATGGAGGGATATGGTCCGGGTACAGATCAGTGGGACTAGGCTGAGTAATAGTCTGGAGTTGTGGTGCTCGATGGTTCCAACGAAGAGGTGGTGAAATCTCAAGAGTGGAACCAAATGAGGGAGGGATAGTGGGAAGACAGTACAATAGGGGACCCAGTGGGAGGAGTGGGTGGATGATAGGCAGATGAGGGAGGGGAAAGAAAATAGGTTACAGGGAACTGGAAATGTTTGGGAAGAAGGGTCTGCATATGCGTGCGCGTGCGCGCGTTTGTGTGTGTGCGCGCAAGAGGGAGATCTGGGTGAGTCGGAGAGAGAGAAAGGAACAGACAGAGTATGGGTCACCACTGGGTAATAGACTACCAAGGCAGAATGAGGTGCTGTTCCTTGAAGTTTTATTTGGCCTCACTCTGGCAATGGTCAAGGATGGTTGGTGTGAACATGGGAAGGGGATCTCCAGAGGACCATTAGGGACAGAGCACAGTGCTCAAAAAAGTGGCCATCTACTTGGCAATTGGTTTTGCCTTTGTAGAGGAGGCCAGATCAAGAGCACAAAATAGAGGTTGGAAGAGATGCTCGTAAATCTCCACCTCAGCTGGTTGGGAAGGGCTGGGCAAGATGTAGGGGCAAGAACTTCACCACTTGTGGTTGCAGGGGAACTTGCTGTAGGGAGGGGAGGGGGGAAGAAGGAAAGATGGGTGAGGAGGGAAGAGTGACCCAACAATTACATAGAGAGGCTGAAAGGGGTGGGGAGGAGATGTGTCTCGTGGTGGGGTCATGTTTAAACTAGATAAAATGACAAAGAGTAATGAATTGGAAGTGGAGGCTGGTGGGGTGAAAGAAAAGGACAAAGCTCCAGATTCTGGCATCAGCAGTCTCCTCCATTTCTGGCCTTGTCTACATCCTTGGTTCCTTGATGCTCAAGGGGCCATATCTTAGCTGCTGAGCACCTCAACTCTGGTGTTCTCTCTTTAAACCTTTGGGCTCCATCTTCCTGTTTTCAGCGATTACTGCCAAGAAGTTATATTCCATGTTCCTGTTTTTTTGGACTGGTTTTATACCCAACCACCAGCTGCTTTCATACTCATGTTTGTACTGTAGTTTACCTAAAGACTTAATCCAGAGTATATATTCTGGAAGATTAAAAATGGCTGGAGTCTAAAGGGATAAATATCTCACCTGATGATTATTTCCCTCATTAAAGCAACCTGCAACACCAAAAAATACTTTAGAATCTAGATTGATTCTCAACCTTCTATTTAATGGCACCAAAACCAAGGAGTTGATTTTTGACTTCAGGAAGGGAAAGCCAGAGGCATACTATCTAGTGATCTTTAGGGGATGAGAGGTGGAGAGGGTGAGCAAATTGATGCTCTTGGAGTCACTATCTTGGAGGATCTTTCCTGGACCCCCACACATTAATGGCATCATGAAGAAAGCACGTCAGCGTCTCTACTTCCTCAGGAGTTTGTGAAGGTCCTGTATAACTTCGGAAACCCTGGCAAATTTGTGTGGTGGAAAGTATACTGAGCAGCTGGAACAGAGCCACTGAGCAGGAAGCCCTTCAAAAGGTAGTGGACACAGCCCAAGATGTCACAGGCAAAAACATCCCCATCATCGAGAACGTCTACAGGGAAGGCTGCTGCCAGAGAACAACGTCTGTTCTCGCTGCTACCATCAGGAAAGTGGTCTAGGCGCCACAAGACCCATACCACCAGGTTCAGGAACAGCTGCTCCCCCCCAACCATCAGACTCCTCAACAACCAATTCAATCAGGGATTCATTTAAGGACTCTTATTTTTGCACTTTATTGATTATTTTCTCTGTGTATTGCATAGACAGTTGTTTACATTTCTTTAGTTATTTACATGTATACATATCTTCTTGAGTATAGTTTTTGGCACTACCAATAATTAGGAATTCTGCCTCATCAGCAGGAAAAAGAATCTCAGGGTTGTATGTGATGTCCTGCATGTACTCTGACAATTGACCTGAACTTTGAACTCTGATCCTTCACAGTTTCACCCTTCAGGTAACAGAAAGATTACCTGACAGGATCTTTTGAAGCAGTGCTATATCTGGTGCTCTGGCTAATACTTATTTCTCCACTCAATGAAGCTAAAATATCACCATCTTCATGGGCAGCATGGCTAGCATAGCAGTTAGTGCAACATTATTTCAGTGCTGTCAACCCAGGGTCGAATCTGGCACTGTATGTAAGAAGTTTGTACACATACTCCTTGTGTCTGTGCAGGTTTCCTTTGGGTGCTTCAGTTTCCTCCCACCCTTCAAAACATACAGGGGTTCAAGATTCATTGGTGTATTTGGTGGGTGTGGGTTGGAAGGCCCTGTTACCATGCTGTACAGCTAAATTAAAAAGAAATTAAAATCTCTGCATTAGCACAGTGCTATTTAAAGCGCATTTTTGACATGCAACTTTGGAATTCTTACACGACCATGGCCCATTAAGTCGAATCAATCCAGTGATTTTCCAGGAATCTATCCTACTCAACTCCCCATCCACCATCCACAGAGTCCGTCCCTTATAGTTTACAACAACCAAACAGTCCGCTGATGTCTGCGCCCTTGAAGTATGGGAAGAAACCGGGGCTCCCAGTGGAAGCCTATGGAGTGACAGGGAGATTGTGGTTTGTCCAGCCTGACAGCTCTGGCGATCAGGACTAAACGCGGATTGTCAGAGCTGTCAGATAATAGTGCGACAAGCTGTTCCACCTTGCTACCTCTTCAATAGAAGGTGACACGAAAGGGGATGTATACATTATTCCTTGACTCTTCACTAAGGTTTTGGTTGGCAGGTAATGACCACGTAGTTTAAATAATTTTAGACCCACCACACGGTAAGGTACTGGCCCTTTTCCCCCATGGCCTTGTGCTACCCAAATTAACCTGCAACTCCTTACGTTTTGACGGATGGGTGGAAACCAGAGGGACATGGGGAGAATGTACAAACTCCTTCCAGACAGTGCTAGCTTTGAATCCTCTGAGTCACTGGTGCTGTGTTGCACTATTCGTGCCGCCCCTGAAAAAAACCTCATTTCAGAAAACCAACAAACTAGCACGATGGCACTGTTCCATTGTTCCCCGCTGCAGTATTCAGGCAGCCTGGACTAGTTTGAACAATCTAGACCTTTCAAAGTAAACCCCTTGATGGACACCCAAATGCATCAAGGGAATGCCAGGAGGCAGGGGTTGGGCCAGGAGGTAGCTCACCTCGCCAGATCGAAGCAGGACTCTGCTTCAGAATGATAATGATTCTGTGAGGCAACTTGGAGAGAGCTGGCCCCATCTGCCAGAATGTCATGTTATCGTCGGCTCCAGTAGTTGGAGCTCATTTCTAATTTATTTTGCGGTGTTCGTGGAGAGGTGCCCTGCATGAACTACTGCAGCCTCACTGAGACCCATGCCGCCGCGGTGTCACCGGTGAAGGAGCTCCAGAGTTTAGGCCCTGCCGAAATGAAGGGCTGTGCTGCAACGCTCCTGCCACCTGTGGTGATAGAGGTTGCAGATTTGGGAGGCAATGCAGGACTTACCTCAGTGAGTGTGGTTTTATCGAAGGTTCAAACTGCAGCCACAGTTCACCCGTATTGGAGACAGTGGGGGTGCTTAAGGTGCCAGGTGAGTCACAAATGAAACAGTGCTATCGAAATGAAGTAAGTCACAAAAATCTACAGACACGGTGGTTGAAGTAATAAAAAAACACAAAATGCTGGGGAAGCTCAGCAGGTCAAACAGTGTCCTTCATGTAGCAAAGGTAGAAATACAGAACCAACGTTTTGGACTTGAGTTTCTCCAGCATTTTGTGTTTTTTTTTAGTGCTATAGAAATGTAAGTTGCTTTTCTGACTTGTAGTTTATTGAGATCCTCTGACTGCTTCACAGAAAGATAGTTGTGCTTTTATTGAACCCCTATAATGGATATTTATTGCTTCATTTGAACAGGGACCCTCACTGCAGGATTCTCTAAATTATACCCTTGAACATTATCATTATCATTAACCCTTTGCTTTTCTATCTGGCCTTCCAATTCTCGAATGTGATTCCCACACCGTGTGATTGAAGAGAGGAAGAGATCCCTCCGGCTTCCTGGTTTGTTCCACATGACATTATTATTTTTTTATTCAGACGTTAATTTAATTTGCTTTTGAAGATTGCTTCTGAATGTACCTCTACCACCCCATTCTGGATTATAACACACGGTAGAAAACAACAATCTCCCCTTTGATTCCCTTTTTCTAAACTGTTAAGAGGTGCCTGGCAATTTCTACTGATGGAGAATCGGTCTACCCTATGGCAGACTAGTGCAAATTTTGTGTAATATGGACAGCACAGTTGGCACCACGCCTTTACAGCGCCAGCGATCGGGACCAGGGTTCGAATCCCAAGCTGTCTGTACATTCTCCCCGTGTCTGCGTGGGTTTTCCCAGGGTGGGGGGGGTGCTCCGGTTTCCTCCCACCATTCGAAATATTATGGAGGTGTAGGTTAATTGGGTGCAAATTGGGCGGCACGGAGTCACGGGCCAAAATGGCCTGTTATCCTGTGAAATTTACATCTGTTTTATATTGCATGCCGATTAAGGAATCTTGATTCTTTTGTCAATTAGCTTGAACTATATAAAGATTGAAAATTGTTCGCATTCCTCGTTCTCTACATTTTCTCAAGGGTTCAGCACACTGGGCATATTCCCTGGACGATGTTGAAAATTCTTTACTGCTATAAATCCTCATTTTCCAGCTATCTCAAATAATTTTTTCCATTTCCTCCCTCCCCCCCCCCCCCCCCACTGAACCATGACTTGAATTTTTAACCAGTGTCACAAATGCACCCTTGGCAGAGAGGTTTATAACAGCGTAACTATTTTGAATTCTCCTTCTGAAACTCACTCTCGTTGACCTCAACAGTTGAGCTTTGGAGTCAGCCTGCCATTAACGTTTGGGATTTATGGCTCGCTTCGCACAAGTGCTGGGGAATGAATTCAAAATCCCCGTCATTTGAATTTCATGGAAAATTGAACTACGAGGCTGGTTTCAGTGACCAAGGAGTTTGGTTGAACTTCACAGCCCACAGATTGTGAGAGGCATACACAGCCCCTGAAGAGCAGAAAATTTCTGGATGGAGGGTGGGAGATGGACTTTCTTCAGCCTTCGCAGGAAGTAGAGGCACTGCTGGGCTTTCTTGGCCATGGAGCTGACATCAACCACAATTCAGAATGATCCTACATTAATCCCAGTTCCGTTTTGGTTGCCTAATAGCTGTACATCTTACAGGGAAGGATACATGTGGTCCTCACTCTGCCATTGATTGAGGGCTCCCTGGCGCCATTTGAAGTCAGTTAGTGGCATGGTTAGTACAGTGGGTAGGGGCACCATGGTTACCCTACTGGTTAGATAGAGCAGCATGGTTACCATAGCACAGAGGTGGCAAAACCTGCTTAGGTAAGAGCCACATACAATAAACTTCAGATGTTTGAGAGACGCAAGACATGAAAAATATTACACGTTTTTACTCTTACGTGCATATTTTGAGACAAAAATTTACATAAATATTTAATCTGCTCATTTGTATTGGTTTCATTAATCAAAATATACTTGTGTTATAGTTGAATTCTGTGGACCAATTTTTAGGGTAAAATTTAAGGGGTCGATTATTACACACATACAACTTTTGATCTTGGTAAGTACCAGAGTTGTTTGAACCATCAGGAGCTCAGATGGGCAACCGGCAGGGACTGGGTGATAAGTCCATGTTCGCAATGTCAGGAGCTCCGATGGGTGGGGTGTTGCCACCATCACACGATCGCACGCCACATCTACTAAGCCTACACATCCCAAACACCTCCGTGAGCCACACATTCATGTCAAGGAGCCACATGTGGCTCTGGAGCCACAGTTTGGCCACCCCTGGCAAAGCTTTTAGCGCAATGCTGTTACAATGTCAGTGAATGGGAATTCAAATCCAACGCTGTCCGTAAGGAGTTTGAACATTCTCCCTGTGTCTGCATAGGTTTCTTCCGGGCACTCCAGTTTCTTCCCACCCTTCAAAAACATACCGGAGATGTAGATCAATAGGGTGTAATTGGGCAACACGGGCTCATGGACCGAAAGGGCCTGTTACTGTGCTACATGTCTAAACTAAATTAAAAATTAAGTCCTGTAGCAGCCCACTTGGTTATGATCCATAGCAATGCCTACTGAGTTTACTAATGATGCCCTGTATTCTGACAATGAATGAAATGTATTGATTCATTGTGAAACTGGAGAGTCTTCTCCATGTCCAGAAACCATGGAGGACCCAGGCAGCTCAAATAACAGAGAACCTGATGTCCTTCCAAGATGGATCTAAAGCAATTCAGAGCACTGTTGGGCACAGCCATAGTTGTAGGTATTCTATATTTGACATAGAAGACCACTCAGCTCTTTAAGTTTATGGGTGATCTGAGAATCATCCCATTCCTCCACACTTCCCTGATGGGAGAATAAAGTGGGTAGGTCAGGTTTTGGTGGGCTGAAGGGCCTGTTTCTGTGCTGTGGCTTTCACCGTAATACTAAGGTCTGGATCTCATGGTCATTTTTAGACACAGCAGGTTGACAGACTTTTTTGGCCCATGAGCCAATTACACCCTGGAACCCTGGTAAGCTTTTGAAACCAGAGCATCCAGAGGAAACCCACACTGACACAGGCAGAACGTACCAACTCCTTATAGACAGCGCCAGATTCGAATCCCAGCCACTGGCGCTGCTAAGTGTGCTGCCTTACTCAAGAATGAGGTACAAAATTTAAAAAAAAAATATGATTCCACGACTCTGTGCACCAAACAAGCCCTCAACTGACTCCATACCAAAGTGCTGTAGAAACTCAGCAGGTCGCGCAGCATCCATGGATACTGAGAACTGCTACGTTCTACCAACACTTGTGTTCCACACTGGACCCCCCAGATTTTCGCGTTTACCTCCATGCCCAAGTTGGCCCAGTAGACCCAATCTCGTGAGGTAAAGCTGTATTATTCTACCTGTCAGTGTGGCAAAAGACTGTCCTTGCAACACCTTTTGGACAGCCGCGTGCTAGAAGATGGTGCAAGGATGGTTCGGGATCTTCCTGAAGCCAACGTTCAAGTCTTGTACTGTGCTCTCTGTGGAGAGATCGATGGAATGACACGAGACAAAACTCAGTGGGGCTCATGGCAATCAGTTCCCTTCATCGTTAGATCTGACTCTAGCTAGAATCTTTCTTATCGGGACCCCTGACTTGCCTTTGGGAATTACTTTAAGAAGATACTCTTAGCTATGGATGCCTTTCAGGAAAGACAAGTCCTTTGTTTTTGACAAAACACCAGAACCCCTGGCAAGAGTTGACACCAGCTGGAGGAAAGCACAGCAATGAATTAGACTAATTAGAAGGAAAGTGCAAAAAAAAAAGGTATTTATGGAAAAAAATATTATATCATAATCTACCTCCAGAAATAATGGCTTGTTTTCAGCAAGGATGAAATAAAATTATTCCTGTGGTTGGATCATAATAATTATCTGAACATTAAATAGCCATTGAATTGTCTTTGCAGAATGTGAGCCATCTTTTGTTACCTTATTTAGAAATTTTATTTTCTCTTCGGGCTAACTAGGTTGCACCAGTGTTTATGTAACATTGACTCTACCCAATGCCCCAGAACACCTGGATAGCAAAGAGTCCTATGTCAGCATGTTCTTTATCGACCACAATTTGGCATTCAACACCATTATCCCCACAAAACTGATCAGCCAACTCTAAGACCTGGGACTCAGTACCCCATTGTGCAATTGGATCCTAAATGTCCTCACCTCCCGATGACAGTCAGTGTGGATTGATGAGAACATCTCCTCCACAACCTCCATCAGAACCAGAGCTGAGGTCTTAACAACCCTCCCGCCACCCCCCCCCCCACCCACCCCCCTGCTATACACCTATGTGATTTGGTTCGGTATGACCACAGCACAACTTACCAATTTGCTGACGATACCACGATAGTGGGTTATATAAAAATGGGTGATGAGACAGCATACAGGAGGGAGATTGAAAACTTGGCTGAATGGTCCACCACCAACAACTTTGCACTCATCGCCAAAACCAAGGAGCTGATTGTTGACTTTAGGAAGGGAAAACTAGAGGTGTATGATCCAGTGATCTTTGGGAGATCAGAGGTGGAGAGGGTGGCTAAATTTAAGTTTTTGGGAGTCACTATCTTGGAGGATATTTCCTGGACCCAACACACTAATGGCATCATGATGAGAGCACGTCAGCGCCTCTACTTCCTCAGGAGTTTGCAGAGATTTGATGTGACACTGGATACCCTGGCAAATTTCTACAGATGTGCAGTGGAAGGTGCACTGACCAGCTGCATAACGGTCTGGTATGGGGACACCAATACCCCTGCAAAAGGTAGGGACTTGTGTTGCGGCTTGGTGCTTTTGTGAAATGTTAAATGTTAACTGTGACCATTCAGTCCCTCCTGTCTATACTATCCCTTACAGTGATAATCCCATTTTACTAAAACGGGAGCTTGTAATACTACCCCCTCAACCCACTTAAATGGTTCCATCGGCCCATCATCTCCTCCCAATCTGCTTCCACCTATCACCTACCAACCATCTATCCCACCAACCCTCCCCCTCTTAACACATTGCTACACACTGGCAAAAATTTCTTTTTCCTCTCAGTCCTGATGCAACCCAAAACACCGAGTTCCATCTTTAGCCTCCACAGATGTTGCATGACCTGATGAGTTCTTCTAGCTTTCTTATTTTTGTTCATTTATAATGCATTCTATTAAGAGAGTTGAAAATTATTTTATTGAGGTCGTCTCCAAAACTTGGGGAGAGAAACCCTTAACAATTATTGGCTGTGAACTTGATATGTTACAGCCCACAGGCTCAATATCGAGAGCTTGAAAATGGGATTAGTGTCACCTCCTCTTTTCTAACCAGCATAACATGATGGACCAAATGGCCTCCATATCTGGTACCAATTGGCATTATTCCATTACTCAATGACCCATTTGACATGGATAACTCTTAAGAGTACAGTCTTACCATAGCTTGTTTTGTTTGCTATCCAGGCAAGTCAACCAGTTGTACTATGGAGAGGTTAACCTGCCTGGATAGCACGTAAAACAAAGTATTTAACTGTAACTCAGTCCATTGATAATAAACAATTCAACTTGATTTATTTATTTTAATAATTGTAAAGGATGAAGGGCTTTGGAGCCCTCAAACATGGAATTAACACAATAATTTGTCTTTATCCAATTAAATGGTGAAATGATCTTGGGATTAATTTATTTCCTTTGCATCTATGTTCACCAGCCACTTTATTTCACTTTTGATTCTTCTCTTTTGGCTTGTGATAAAGCGTAGTCAGCTGAATACGATGTCACCGTAATTGAACTCTGCTCTGTGATCCTGACTGCAGCTCTGTTGATATCAGTTCAGCTTCCATGCACTGTCAGACGTAAGCTCTTCCCAGCAGCATCACTCTATTACAGACTGAATCTCTATTGATACTTATCTTGTTTCTCCTCAGTCAGGTTCAAATAATCCTTCCAGGCAGCAACCTGTGCGACTGACGACATCGTGGCTAATAATATGCCAGGCTCTTCAAACTGCTGGGTTCGGAATCTCTTTCAGTGGCCTGTGTTTCATATCTTGCCTGATATTAACCCTGCATCCTCATTAAACATCCCTTCCTCCTGAACAAAGAACAGTACAGTCTGGGAACAGGCCCTTCAGCCCACCATGACTGTGCTGAACATGATCCCAAATTAAACTGAAACTCTGCTGCTTGCACTCGATCCTTATCCCGCTCTTCCCTGGATATTTAATTTTAAGACTGTACTCTTAAGAGTTATCCATGTCAAAGCCTCTAAAATGTCACGATCGTACCTACATCCCCACCACTCCTGGCAGCCCACCCCTCTCTGTGTAAAAATTATGCCCTGCACTTCTCCTTTAAACACCCTCCACCCCCCCCCCCCCCTTCCACGTTAAACATATATCCTCCTGCACATGAAATTGTGACTGCAGAAAGAAAAGATTCCCTATCGATGCATCTCTTAATTTTATAAGCTTTTATTGGGTCTCTCCACAGCCTTCGATGTTCCAGAGAAAACCCAAGTACTGATGTTAATTGTGTTCCTGAACAGTCACTAAATAACCATTCCCCGATACCTTCTTGCTAAATATCCTTCTCCTGATGTGAAATCAGATCACTCATTCAGTAATTTAGCTCTAGAACATACCCAGAGCAGAAGGAGTAAGACACGTGGTCCTTCAGTCTTGCTCTGACATTCAACAATTCCTGATTCTTGTGGCTTGACTATTTTCTCACCTGACCCCAAGAACTTCTGCCCATCAAAAATCAAACTATTCTCTGCAACTCAAAGGGTTCTTCCCAGCCAATGCAAAAGTACGCCTTGGGACAGCATGGTTAGTTTCGTGGTTATGCTGTTATAACACCAGCAATCGGGACCACGGTTCAAATCCTGCCCTGTCTGTGTGGGTCTCCTCTGAGTGCTATGGTTTCCTCCCACCGTACAAAACGTATGTCAATTGGGCAACATGGGCTCATGGGCCAAAAGGCCTGTTACTGAGCTCTATGTCTACATTTATTTTATAAAATTAAAAATTAAAACCGTGGGAGAATTCCAAATATTTTCAATGACTTGCATAAAGAAATATCCTCCATTTCTACATGGCCAACACCTTATCCCAAGACCATGCTCCTGGTGCCACGTTCGCAGAGTCAACACCTCAAGGGAAGAAACACTCGAAATCAACCCTTGCGTCTCAGTGGAATCGCTCTCTTCTCCACTTCTTGTGGTCAAACATACATCACTTGAGCCAGGGAAAGCCTCCTGATCCATCGAATCTGCTTCGATCATGGCTAATCTTCTGCGTTCCCATTTACTCCCTGAATCTTTTGCTCTATCAAGACTGTATCTACCTCTGATTTGAAAGGAATCAAAGCCTCTGCTTCCACTCCCCTTTGAGAGTTCCAAAGACTCACCAACATTTCGAAGAGAGAAAAAAAACCCACCCCATCTATGCCTTAAATGTGCAGCCCTTTATTTTTAAACAGAGACCTCTCATTATTGAATCTCCCATAGGAGGCAACATCTTCTCCACAAGGACACATCCTTTGGTGCTTCCATTCTTCCCCTCTCTTTTTCAAACTCCAGCAGATTTAAACACAACTCATTCACTCAATCTTTCTCAATTAAATTCCCTTACCTCTGGACTCTTTTGTTGCTGACCTGCACGTCTCCCGATATTAAACCACCTCCCTGCACCCATCACAGGCCAATATGGGTTTCAAAAGCCAGTCGAGGTACAGAAAGTCATGAGAGGCATGGATAAAATGGATGTCTTTTCCTTAATGGAGGTGATTCTGGAACTAGAGTGCTCAAGATGAGAGGGGAAAGATTTAAGAAGGAATTGAGGAGCAACAGTTTTACTCAGAGAGTGGTTTGTATCTGGAATGAGTTGAAGAAGGAAACTATGGAGGCAGGTCCAATTACCATGTACAAAAGATGTTGGATAGGAAGGGCTTAGAAGGAGATGGACAAATGCGGGCAAATGGGACCAGATTAGAATGACAACATGAGTTGGCCTGAAGGGCCTGTTCTGAGTTCCATAACTCTTAAGATTGTCTAACTATGACACACTGAACCAAGATGGACTGAGAGCTTCATTTCTACATATTCAATCAAGCATAGTCCATCTACAGCAAGAATCGACCTGTCCCATAGTGGACCACATTACACTCCACATCTCTCTTGGACTATTTTACAGCTGGCGCTGCCATCCCAATGTGTCCTAGTTTCCATAGTAAAGGATTAAAATATTCAATATGTAGATGGATAGAAACACACACACATTCTTCTCACTGATGGAATTCATAGAAATATCCTTTGACACAATTGATCTGCAGCAAGATGGTGTTTCCATAGCAACAGGAAAACGTGAGATAATCCAACATCAGTGGAAAGGGTGACCATAACTTGCTCATCGGCAATCTTCCAACATTTAATCAACCCTTCTGGATTTTTTACCCATAATTATTTCTCTTTTGTACGATTAAATTATTGACCTCTCTTGTTCATAATGTTCACATGTCAAGATCACCCTCTCGCCACAGGCCTGACAGTCTTAATTTCCTTCAGTCCTCCTGTGGCCCACTGGACTATTAGTGAACAATTATGTTGAGGATGATTTGCTAAGAAGCACTGGAATTAACTGGATCTGGCCAGCTTCATTCCCAATAAAAATGTTTTACATGAGGACAGAAGATGTATATAGCAGGAGTTGAGTCTGTCATCAGGCCCACCGAGCCTGCTCCGCTGTTCATCAAGATCATGCCTAATCTGGCTGTGGACTTGGAGTCCCCCCAGAATTCTTAATCTTCTTCGTATTCAAAAATCTATCTGCCTGTGTCTTAAATATATTCGATGAGACAGCCTCCACTGCTTCTTTGGGCAGAGAATTTCACAAATTCACTACTCTCTGTGAGAAGTAGATCCTCCTCATTTTTTAAATCTACTCTCCCAAATCTTGAAGCCATGTCTCCTAGTTCTCATCTCACCCAGCAACTTTCCTGCCTCTACTTCATCTATGACTTTCATATCTTTCTATAAGATTCCTCTCAATATTATGAATTCCAGTGAGTATAATCCCAGTCAAATCAATCTCTTCTCACAAGCTAAACCTCTCATCTCTGGAATCAACCTGGTGAACCTCCTCTGCATCATCTCCAAAGCCTGTGTATCTTTTCTTAAGTATAGAGACCAGAACTGCATGCACTACTCCAGATGCAACCTCACCACTTCCCTGTAGAGTTGTAGCAGAATCTCCCTGCTCTTAAATTCACTAACAATGAAGACTAGAGGGACCAAAGGAACAGGGGGGAAAAACAGAGCAACTTCCCATCCTTGATATTCAATGGAGTTTTTCTTGTCCATTCTCTTGTTATCAGTATAATGGGGAGAAGGGTGGCTGTGGAGGCCAAGTCATTGGGTGTATTTAAGACAGATATTGATAGGAATCTGACTACTCCATCAAAGGTTATGGGGAGAAAGCAGAGAAAGAAGTGGGGTTGAGAGGATCAGCTCATGATGTAATGGCAGAGTGACTTGATGGGCCAAAAGGCCTACTTTTGCTTCTATATCTTGTGGTCCTCTGGTCTAAAGGGTGACGAGGAGGAGGTGGGGGGCAGCGTGTGGACCAGCAACTCGATTGGAACTGCCACACACAAATACTTGTGGCTACAGTTTTACGCAGGGATTAGGTGGAGACTGGAGCTCATTGCTTGCACAGGGTCTGTGCCTTCACGGTGAATGAGAGAGAATAATCTGCACAGCTTCAGAAACATGCAGGGAGATGGGGACTGATAGAATTACTCTACCACAGGCTCAGTAGGCTGAATGGCCCTCCTATTGACGTAACCATTCTGTGATTTGACTGCGGTTGAAGGTAGAATTGTTGAGAACCCCTCTCTGCCACGACCATATTTAAAAGTTGGTTTCTTGACCATTTGTTAATGTTAAATTAATGGGGTTAACTACTGTATTACATGGATACTACTTTTGAGGAGTTGAAATTCAGACTAGAATCCCAAGTACCTCATCAGTAGCAGAAGCCCAAATGATCTCTAAACAAATACACAATGAAATGAAGTCATAATAGAGTCTGCGCATCAAAACACATGTCCTATCATGGGACAAAAACCAGAAATAAGGTGTCATAGCTCTTAAAAAACATTTTCCTACATTTGCTCTTTTATTTACATCCATCATACCCATTCAGAGATACGGTACTTGTGGTAAAGTACTGTAAATGCATATCGACCTTGTTTGCCAAATATAAGGTATGAAGGTGTGATATACCCAGTACTCACTCAGTAATAGGCTCATATACTAATGAATTTCGGCCGAGCCTCGTTCCTACCGGTGACCGGTTACATCTGCAAATGGCAAGGTGATGAAGTGTCAAGGCTTTTGTAATTTTACGGTATTAAGTACCCATTCAGGGATGCAGTAATTATAGTGAAGTAAATTCATAAGGTCCAGTTTAATTAAGAAATGATGGTGTGATATACTTTGTGATAATCGCTCTACCGATAATTATAGGGCTTGGTCGATAATGAATTTAAGTAATCCGTTACCTTAAGTTTGTTTCAATTGTACATCAAAACACATAATAACACAGTAAAAAAAAATCATTTATGTACATGTACTTGCAAATGTTGATCTGTGAAGAAGGAGGGTTGACTTTTGCAGGAGATACATGGAAAATGTTTGGCCAAAAATGGGAGTCAATTTTTACATGGGATTGACTTTTGCATGAGTATACAGGTATACAATCCTTAATACGGACATCTAAAATCAGGAAAGATCCAAAATCCGGCAAGTGGGGAGAGAGACGGCAGTGCGAGTTGGAAGTGTGGGGGGGGAGCAAGGGCCAGAGACTGGCAGCATGAGTTGGGCGGTCGAGGGGGGAGACCGGGAGCGCGAGTTGGGTGGTCTTAAATCTGGCTTTCTAAAATCTGGAAAAATCCAAAATTTGGAACACACTTTCTCCCAAGGGTTCCAGATAGAGGATTGTGTACCTGTATACAGTATTGCCAAGCATGGAAGGAGTCCGGCCCAAAGAGTTTGGAGGCCCAGCAGGGGCAAGGAGAGTCAGAGCCCGCTGTGCTGCTGGGGCCAGAGGGTGAAGGGAGCCAAGTGCTGAGCTCCACAGACTGGGTGGAAGAAGGAGAGATGCTGAGAAGTGTACATGGAGAAGCAGAGCTGGGGAGTCTGATGGACAAAAGAGAGGAGCAAAGAGCTAGGTTCGATGTGCCTGAGGGGCAGCACCGGACAGAAGAGCTGGAAGAAGGACCCTCAGGTTTTATAACGAGAACCTCTTTTTGCTTTAATGCAGGATCAAACCACCTTTAATACCCATAATCCCCACGCAGCTGGAACTGCTCTGGGAAATGCAGTGCGGTTCCAGCTGCATGGGGGATTATGGGTAACAAAGATGGCATATGTTTGACCTCATGGTGACAAATGGCATTACTGCAACACTCGTCCGACCCTCCCTCAGCTCTGGAGGATGGCTCTCGATGCTGCTGTCCATAAAAGCAGCGGTGGAGTAGCCTTATAGCTCTTCTCCATAAAATGTAAGTCTGCCTTTTTTTTTCTTCATTGAGCCAGCTTCAATGTGGTGTTGTTCCATAAAAAAAAGGGCTTTCAAGAGCGGGGAAGGCTTGCTGCAACTGTACAGGTACTGGTGAGACCACATCTGGAGTACTACATGCAGTTCTGGTCTCCTTATTGGAGGAAAGATGTTCTGGCTTTGGAGGCAGGGCAAAGGAGGTTCACAAGGTTGATTCCAGAGATGGCCTGTGAGGAAAGATTGAGTTGACTGGATATATACTCACTGAAAGAATGAGAGGACTCTTATCGAAAGATGTAGAGCAGTGGTTCTCAAACTCTTTCTTTCCATTTACATTGCACTTTAAGTAATCCCTAGGCCATTGGTGCTCTGTGATTAGTAAGGGATTACTTAAGGTGGTCCGTGAGTGGGAAGGGAAGGTTGAGAACCGCTGCTCTAGACCCAATTGTTACTGAAATATTTTACATGAGAAAAATTGTCATTGGCCCATTTATGAAACCGTGCACATAACGAATCAATTAGGTACGATTAAAACAGTGGTTTTGAAACTTTTTCTTACCACACACATCCCACCTTAAGCAATCCCTTACCAATCACAGAGCACCGATGGCATCGGAAATACTTAAAGTGGTATGTGAGTGGAAAGAAAAAAGGTTGAGAAGCACCGATATAAAATTATGCAAGCCACAGATGAGATAGAGGCAGGAAAGTTGTTTCTATTGGTAGGTGAAATGAGATCTGAGAGATATCAGAGGTAAGTTTTTTTTTACTCAGAGAGCGGTGCATGCCTGGAATGTGTCGCCGGGGGTGGTGGTGGAGGCTGAGGGCCACTCAAAAGATTCTGAGATGTAGAAAAAATAGAGGGTTGCATGTGTGAGCTAGGGAATAATTAAACTGCTGTTCACCAAATCGTCGGCTCGATTTCTCCCTCTAAATACACTGCTTGACATGCTGAGCAGATGCAGAATTTTGCGCTTTCATTTAACTTGCCTCTGGGGTTTGAATTTTACTACAGATTATCAATGGTTTGATTGGAAACATAGCAGCCACAATGAATAGATAGTCTGTTATTGTATTTAAAAGAAGGAATAATTTCCATTCTTATTGTTAATGGATTTTGCATTAGCTGAAAGAATTAACATAGAGATTTTGAGGCAGTATACTTTTTAATGCAAGCTATTTAAATCTGCACAGTCCCCCCACTTCAAGCCCTTCACAGACAATAAAGGAATAGATAGGCACTCAGAAGCACCTGAATGCTAATTACACATCAGATTGCAACCACAGCAAGGATCCATCTCAAAGATTAAAGCCACTTTCTCTCTCTCTCTCTCTCTCTCTCTCTCTCTTTAAGCAATCTCTTTAATGCATATCAATCACTGAAGCTCATGAAAAATGTGAAGTAATTCATATTCTTCATCTTACTTCATTGCCAGGTCTCGCTGTGTCGAGGATATAAACATCGGGGCAACTCAGCACTGCCCATGTTGGATGATACAGCTCACTGATGCAGGGCTGATGTAATGATGGTGAGATGATAGGTGATTATCGCTGACGCCAATTTTGGGACTTCCACGCAGGTGTTTAACATGGAATATCCAAAGCTGTTCTCAATGCACCAGTCTTTGCCACTGGAATGATGTTAGATAATTGAAATTGATGTAATTCCTAATCCTAATCCTGGAATAACATATCCCGAAAAACCTCACACTTTTCTGGCTGAAGTCTTTAAATTAAATTTAAATTTAAATTTAGCCAAACAGCATGGTGACAGGCTATTTTGATCCCATGCTGCCCAATTTACCCCAAATTAACCTATACCCCTGGTATGTTTTGAAGGGTGGGAGGAAACTGGAGCTCCTGGGGGAAACCCACGCAGACATGGGGAGTACGTACAAACTCCTTAAAGACAGCGAGGGATTCGAACCCCGGTCCCGATCGCTGGAGCCGTAAAGGCGTTGCATTAACCGCTATGCCAACCGTGCCGCCCAGTCTGTGAGTTTTAGCATGTTAATTAATATTCAGCAAACCATTTGGTCTGAAAAAGAACAATTTTCCATTGCAGAGCTGTAATTCCCTCCCTGTTATCTGGAATTCAACCAGCAAAAAAAATTGTGGAAAATAAATAGATAAAAATTGGAATGTTTAGAATTGGCATCCCCTAGCAGTTAGTTCACCAGTCATGCAACACTCAGTCTCAAGCAACCAGAAAATACACATATCTAACATCTACCAATCGCCATGGGTGCCAGAAACCGGGGGTTTTCACTGTGTAAGGAAATTTGGAATCTTTTATCATTTATGAATGTACTGATATTTCATGTGGTGTTTTAATCATTTGTGTATGTCTTAGTCTTTATTTAATAGCCTGCACAGCATTCAAATGTTAAATATAGGTTATTCCCTTTACTTGAAAAAAAATCAGAAACCCGGAATTTAAAAAAAAATTGTTCAGAGTCTGTGAAAAGAATTAAAAAAGCAACTCAAGTTGAGAACAAGGGAAAGTTTTGTTACAGTTTCCTCTTGAAAATAAGGGTTTTCATTAACAGTTTTTCTCTCGCCACAGTTGCCGCCTGACCCTCTGAGTCTTTCCAATATTTTCCCTTTTGCTTCCTGTTCATCTCGGTAAGAATTTTTTAATTGGTTTGATTGATTCGTAAAAGGTAAAAGTAAAGGTTCCATTATTGTCACCTAATACTACATTTATAATGCAACATACATGAAATTTTTTAACTTTTGCCCACCGTAAGGCAGACAGAGAGTCGCCACTTTGTCCGGCCCCTCCCCTCACAGCACCTGGTGATCCTAGGTGGTCTCCCCTCCACCCTAAATGGTTTGAATTGGTTGCTGAGACCAGTTTCTCAGCCAGTTTGATGACACGAGAGAAGATGCACTTGAACTGATAACAGGAGGTAGCATAGGCAGGGATCAAACTGGGTTGCATGGTTAGCACAGCAGTTAGTGCACTGTTCAAAATGTAGGAGGGGTTGTAGGTTAATTGGGTGTTATTGGGCAGCATGGGCTCGCCAGCCGAAAGGGCCTTTTACCGTGCTGTATGTCTATATTTAAGATTTTTTAAAAAATGTAAGTTGCCAGATGGTGGGATAATCGTGCCATAAACAAGTGTGATGGTTAAACTCGGCAGATAGATGCGGCATCTAGAGGAAGTAAATGGTGACCAATGTTTCATGCCTGAGCCCTTCGACAAGGTATGAGGAAAAAGCAGGAGTGGCGGACAGGAGAGAGGAAGAGGAAGGTGGAGGAGCACAGACTGACAGGTAAGTAAGTGGTCATAGGTGGATTTGGGTGGGAGTGCAGAAGAGAAAAAAGTAGTTGAGGTGATGGGGAAAGGAGACAACTAATGTCAACACACCCTTACACACACCCACACCCCTACACACACCCATGCCCCCACACACCCACGCGTCCCCACACCCCCATGAGCCGCACACCCCCCACGCGCCCCCACATGCCCCCACACCCTCACGTGCCCCCACACCCCCACGTGCCCCCACACTCCCACATGCCCACGTGCCCCCACACCCCCACGTGCCCCCACACCCCCACACGCCCCCACACCCCCACGCGCCGCCACACCCCCACACCTCCACGTGCCCCCACACCCCCACGCACCCCCACACCCCCACGCGCCACCACACCCCCACACCTCCACATGCCCCCACACCCCCACGCGCCCCCACACCTCCACGCGCCCCCACACCCTCCCACACCCCCACGCACCCCCACACCCCCACGCACACACACACTCCCCTACTCACACACATCCCTACACCCACACCCCCTACACCCACACACACCCACAACCCTACACCCACACATCCACCCCTACACACACACCCACCCACACATCTACCCCTACACACACATCCACCCCTACACACACACCCACCCACACATCTACCCCTACACATACATCCACCCCTACACATACATCCACCCCTACACACACACACATATACCCATATTCACACGCATATTCAATCACAACATCAGAGAGCTTCCATCTTGCATTTTCTGAAGATACAATGGTAAGTCCGGCATAGAAGGTTTGCTCCCATTCTTGGCCTTGAAATGCGTCTGAGCATTGGAAACTACTGATAGGGTGGGTGCTGGCTGATACTCATTGAGCCCATGTGTAGGTCTGGTTGTCAACCATAGGAAGGATATTAATAAGATGGAAGGGGCTGAGGGGAGATTCACCGGAATGTTTCTGGATTGGAGAGCTTAAGTCTCAGTGTAGGAGGCTGAGGAATGATCTTTCTGATTTATTATCAGAGTACATACATGACATCACGTACAACCCTGAGATTCTTTGTCCTGCAGGTGCAGCAGAATTACCTCTAATTGCGAGAGCAAAAAAAACACTGTACACAGCGTAAACATGTAAACAACCAAAAAACTGTGAACAGATAACAAATGTAAACAAATTACTGTGCAATACAGAGAGAATAAAAGAGAAAATCAATAAAGTGCACAAATAGAAGTTCTTAAATGAGGCTCTGATTGAGTTTGTCTTTGAGGAGTCCAGTGGTGGAGGGGTAATATCTGCTCTTGTAGAGTTTTATAAAATTGTGACGGGTATGGGCAAAGTGAATGCTCACAGTCTTTTTCCCAGGGTAGATGGTTCTAGAACTAGAGGGCACAGGTGACTGGGGAATGATTTAGAGGGACCTGAGGAGCAACCCTTACACTCAGAGGAACTGAAGAAGCAGGCACAGACAAAAGACTGCTTGATAACTAGGAAGGGCTTAGAAAGTTTAATAACTCGATGCTCTCCACTACAAAGTTCTTTGGAGTCCACTTAACTAGTGACTTATCATGGATACTCAACTTCTCAGGAAGGTGATAGAGTGACTGCTCTTTCTGAAAAGACTGAAGCGAGCAAGGTTATCGGCCGCCATCAAGTCAACCTTCTCCAAGAGTTCTGTCGAGAGCTTCCTGTCTAACTGCATTACAGCGTGGTATGGATGGTTTTTGTAGAGCCCTGGATCAGAGGTCAATTCACAGGACCATAGAGGTTCACTGAGAGGTAAAGAAAATGGTGGGGGTAGGATGCAAGAAGGGGCAGAGAGAGGACCACAGGTCAACAGGCAAGAGGCTATAGGTGGACATGAATAGGAGGACAGGAGAGGAAAGGTGAGAATTGATTGGGGTGGGGGGGTAGCTCTGTGAATGCAAAACTGGAGGAAAGGAGACAAAGGGATAGGGAAAGAGGGAAGAGGGAGAGAGAGAGAGTGAGAGAGAGAGTGAGAGAGAGAGAGAGTGAGAGAGTGTGTGTGAGAGAGAGAGAGAGAGAGAGAGAGAGAGAGAGAGAGAGAGAGAGAGAGAGAGAGAGAGAGAGTGAGAGAGAGTGTCAAAGGGTGGAAAGCTGGATGAAAGAAGGCATTAGCCCCTTTCACACTTGTAAGTGGTTCCAGGAATTAATTGCCAATTGGTCTAAAAAGGGTCTAGTGTGAAAGGAAAATCTTGTCAACAGCAGTGTGAGATGATGTCATCTCACGCCAGGGATTACCGGCCTCAACCCCAAGTACAATCCCCGGCACCTCCAGATGCCAGCATTGCAATCTCAGGCAAGTGTAGAAAGGGCAAATTGCATTCTGGGATAGAAATGACCCAAGTTTTTGTATGAGTTCAGGAATGTGAAGGAAGAATAGATTAAAATGAAGGTATAAACTTTGCAATGGGGAAAGATGCAGTAGAGAGAGAGAGAGAGAGAGAGAGAGAGAGAGAGAGAGAGAGAGAGAGAGAGAGGAAATAAATAGCATAAAATAGCAATAGTGGACAATTTTTAAACAGCGTGGGAAAGTTAGTAGTGCTGTAGTGCACAATTTATAAAGACCATGGGAAAAAGTGACAGCAGACCTGACTTCCCAGAATGCCATGCGGCAGAGAAACCCCTCCAAGAATGTTCCATGCATGCAGTTGTGTATGCAGCCCTTTCTCTGCCACATGTCATTCTTGGAGCGCAGGTCTGCCATCACTTTCTCACCACGGTATTTATATATTGTGTGCAATAGCGCTACGAACTTTCCCACCCTGTTTAAAAATTGTTATTAAGTTTGAATTGGATCACCATACACCAGGAGGGGTCTAGTTGGATATATGCCAAGAATCAGTCAGCCACGTGATTGAACTGAAGGAGAGAGAGAGATCCTGAAGCAAATGGCAGCTCGTGATGAAAGATCAAGGGTTTCCGTGAATTGTTTATATGTAGAATGAGTTGCTAGAGGAGGTGGTGGAGACAGATCCAATTACAATGTTTATGAGGTGTTTGGACATGTACTTGAATAGGATGGAGTGATATGGGCCTCATGTGGGGAAATGGGATAGCGCAGGTAGGAATTACAATGACCAGTCATTAACTTTAGCATGCATTACTTTTTGGAAGGTACACTAGTTTAGCAAGATAGAGGCATTCTCTGGACACACAGGTAAAATTCCGAGCCATGTTGGTCAAGAACAATTACCGTCCAGACACTGGATTATGAGATCAGTGAACTTCAGTGGAGAAAGCTCTGCATGCATGCATTTGGAGCAAATGCTAGCTCAGACACATTATTATAAAATTCTATTAACTTCAGTTGAATAGAAAATCTAAATGTTTATGCATCTTTTGCCAGAAACAGTGATAAACTACAGTGAGTAAATGTTATGACTCAACATTGATTAGGCGCCATACTGTGCACGTGATAAATGCCAGCAAAGATGCAGACAGTACCTCACAGTCTTCAGTCTCACTGCAAGTTTAGTCTAGTAAAGGAAAATGGCAATGATTCATCCCCATATGGTATTATATCTGTTTGTTGTGCACGTACAAGCGTATGTGCGTGCATGTGTGAAAAGATAGAGGATGTTCAAATGCTGTATTTTTAAAAATGTTTTACACATTCAGCATGGAAACAGGCTCTTTTGGTCCACAAGCTCGTGCTGCCCAATTACACCCAATGAACTTACACCCCCAGTACGTTTTTGAATAGTGGGAGGAAACCAGAGCACCTGGAGGAAACACACGCAGACACGCGGAGAATGTACAAACTCCCTTACAAACAGTTTTGGATTCGATGCCGGGCTGCTGCATTACACAAACTGCTATACTAACTCTGTGTGTGTGTGTTTGTGTGTGTGTGTGTGTGTGTGTGTGTGTGTGTGTGTGTGTGTGTGTGTGTGTGTGTGTGTGTGTGTGTGTGCGCGCGCGCGCGCATGTGGGGCTGTGTTTGTGGGGGGTGTGTGTGTGTGTGGGGGTGTGTGGGGGTGTGTGTGTGGGGGGCGTGTGTGTGCGTTATCCTGTGTGTGTTGTGCGTGAATGATAGAAACAAAAAGAAATGGATAAATACTGCACATCTGTGTAAGTTTTTCAGTTTATGTATGTGTGTATCTGTGTAACAGAAAGATAGAAAGAACGGTATGTCTCTAAATATATTTTCCCTCTCAATCTTGTTCCTTCTTATGGTAACAATATACCTTATTTATAATAATTTTCACTGATGTTGTTTTAGTATATTTGACAGACCCCGGGGAGAGTGGGGGGTGTGGGGGTCATTGGGCAGACTGAGGACCACACTAGAGGTCTCTGGGTATAAGGTAAATCTGGACAAAAGTGAGATTATGCCTTTGACGAACGGGGATTACAGATAATATCAACTGAGAAGTCCATTTAAATGACCACAAGAAGGCATTAAATATCTGGGGATAAAAGTAGACAAAGATTTATGCAACTTGTACAAATTTACTGTGTCTGAATGAAGGTGATGCCAAGGCACCAGTATCTTTTTCGATCGTTACTCATTTCGTTGCCACAATGCTTTTTTAAGATGCTCAACAACTGTGTTAGGAGGTTCCTGTGGAACAATAAAATGGTTGGAATCTCCATGCAAAAATTGATGTGGGACTATAATTTTTTTGGGGGAGGGGTGTTTAAAATTACCTGATTTCATAAAACTTACTGGGTAGTATAGGCAAGGTTTATTGCTTCACTCTTTGAGGGAGGGGAACCCCCCCCCCCACCTGAGCACAAATTGGACTACATAGGGTAGGTGAAAAGATAGCAGGAGAGCTTATATATAAATGGGATGCTAAATTAATTTCAAAAGAAAACGGATAGCCCCACACGAAAGCATGTACTTCAGACATGGCAAAGAATAAATCAATGTATTGGATTGAAGGTGGGGATATCTCCCAAAACGCACTTGACTCAGAACAACCTTTGTTCTCTGGGTTATAAAATCCTGGACACCTGGTTTCAGAAAGGGATCAGGTGTGTCGAGGATTGTGAAGGCACCTTATGTCATTCCAGCAGTTGAAGAACAAATACGATTTGTCTAATAGAACATTCTTCTGCTATCTGCAAATAAGATCTTTCTTAAGAGAAAAATTGGGACCATCTATGACCCTACCTAGATGTAGTAACATAGAGATTCTAATTCGACTGGGGAATGTGTGTAAATTTAAATCTAAGATGTATTACATATTCCAGAGTGAGGGCCCAAAGCCGGGCTTACGCAGGTCAAGAGAGAGATGGGAGTCGGTCTTGGCGCAACAATCAAAGAAGAGTGGTGGCAAGACCTGCATCTAGACAATGTGACGGGGGTCATTAACACCAGATACTGGTTGGTGCAGTACAAGTTCTTGTACCAGCTGCACCTCACACCACAAAAATTACATAAATAAGAGCCAGAAATTTCAGAAATGTGCTTTAGGTGTGGTGTGGAGATTGGAAGCTTTGTCCACTCCATCTGGCTATGTACAAAGGGCGAGATCCTTCTGGAGGGACCTGGGGTACATTCTGAAAAAAATTATAGAAGTGGATTTTCCACAGTATCTGGAGCTGTACCTTCTGGGAGATATTGGAGATGTGAAGGTTGCCTTGTCGGTTGCAAGAAAATGTGTAGTGGTTACGTGGAAGTCAGACTCTCAATTAAATACCACATGATGGAATATGGAAATGCAGAGTCGCATTCCCCTGGAGAAAATCACATTCAATCTAAGGAGGGATTATGACACATACATTAGAGAGTAGCAACCCTATTTGAAACACATTGGCATGCAGATAGGGGCACTGTAACAATCGTCCCAGCAGGGAAATAAGTGGTATTAAAGAAGTGGGACATGACACAGACGATGTACTTTTCTAGTTTCGTTTTTAGTTCTTTTTCTTTATTCCTTACCTTTTGTTATTTAGTCACCCTGGTTGTTTTTCCTAGGTGTCTATAGGGGTTGTAGACCCCACTGGCATTTGGATCTGTATAATTTATATGACTGCATGTATTGTGATGGGTAGGGAGAGGGAATTGGGAGGTGTGGGGGAGGTAAATACAGACTCTGTATGTTATATGAGTCTTGAAAGGGATTGTTTTGGATTTTTATGAGGTTATGAAAATCAAAAATATACCTTACATTTTTTTGATCGACTATAATGCTATTTCCTCCATTTTGTTTTATAATTGTACTCACTACTGTATGGGTTGACTTGCCTGAATAGCATGGAAAACAAAGCTTTTCACTGTAGCTTGGCACAGGTGACAGCAAACAATTCAATGCCCCCACTTGGTTCCTCTTGTCCATATTCCTTCACCTCACCTTGGTCCACCCATCACCTACTAGGTCCTGACTCACTCGTCTCCCCCTGCTTTTCTTACTAGCATTCTTCACTCTCAGTCCAGAGGCAGAGCCTTGACCTGAAACATTAAGAATTCCTTTTGTCTCACAGATGCCTCTTGTCCAGTGAGTTCCTCCAGAGTTTGTTTCTTGCTCGAGCTTCCAGCACCAACAGTCTCTTGTGCACCCAGCTGCCTTTTTGTTGGGAACGCAAAGCAATCCATGCCACAAGCCTACACATGCAAGGCCCCTCAACTCTTCTTCCACTTTATCAATGATTAATTTGGTACTGCCTCATGTACTTCATCCATTTTGCTGCCAACTTCCACCGCAACCTCAAATTCACTTGGTTCATCTCTAGCAACACTCTTCTGTTTCTCAATCTCTCTGTTTCCATCTCAGGAGAAAAAACACTCGACATCTTCTATAAACTCACCAACTTCCACAGCTACCTTGTCTACACCTCTTCCCACCCTGTCCTCTGTAAGGATTCCATTCCATTCTCTCAATTCCTCGGTCTCAGTTGCATCTGCACCTAGGATGAGGACTTCCATGCCAGATCACCAGAGATGTCCTCTACCAGCATCAACTTGGTACTCACCTGCATATCCTCCATTAGCCGCACATCCTTCCTGGCCCCATCCACCCCAACACGCCACAGCATTCACATCCAACATATCCTCCTCCACCATTTCCTCCACCTACCATGTGATCCCACCATTCTCCACCTTCTGCAAGACTGCTCCCTCCGTGATTCCCTTGTCAACCCCTCCCTCCCCACCAAGCATCCCCTTGGGACCTATACCTGTGACCGCAGGAAATGCTCCACTTGCACCCACACCTCCTCCCTCAGCACATTTGGGGCCCCAAACAGTCCTTCCAAGTGAAGCAATGTTTCACTTGTGAATCTGCATCCAGTGCACTCGCTGTGGTCTCCTCCACATCGGAGAGACTGGACGCAGATTGGGGATCACTTTGTTGAGCACCTTGGCTCTGTCTGCCACAATAATGTGGATCGCCCAGTGGCCACCCATTTCAATTCTCTATTCCCTTCTCTTGCCGACATGGTCTCATGTACTACCAGACTGAGACCACCTGTTAATTCGAGGAACAACACCTCATCTTCCGAAAGGTCACCCTCTAACCTGATGGCATTAATATCAATTTCTTCGACTTTTGTCAAACACTAACCCCCTCCCCCGACTTCCCCCATCGTCTCTCCATTCCCCGTCTCCTTTCGCACAGACATGATCAATTCCACCTAGTCCCTTATCACATTCAATTAACACCTCTTGTTGGTCTGGATTCCTCCCCCAATGTTTGAATTCTGAGACTTTCTGAGATATCCTGCTTCTACCTTTTCTGATTTCTCCTTGAAGAAGGCCTCAGTCTTTCAAGAATGCAATATTTGTTTCAATCATTGTCCATTTATGTACCAGAATCCTTTTCTTGAAGTTTGAATAAAATAGTACGCGAGTTACTTTGGAGAGGTAAGATGTCAAGAATTGGTTTAGAAAAATTAATGTAGAAATTTGATCAGGGTGGACTAAGACTATCAAATTTTAAGAATTATTTTAAAGCAGCTCAATTGAGATTTTTACCCTTCTGTTATCAAAGGGGAGAAAAACCAACTTGGGCTCAAATAGAAATGAATACAATTGGTGAAACTATTGCGGAGCAAATTTTGAATAAATTGAATAGTGAGTTGTTGAAAGGAACTAAATATTTCTCAGTATTAAAGCATATATTAAAGATATGGAACAGAATTCATGTTGAGAGAGGAATTAAAAATGATCAATGACCAAAAATTTTGTTAAAACAAAATCGCCTTCTTCCTTTCACTTTGAGTAATTCTTTATCTTACAATTGGTTTAGTAAAAATGTACAGAGAATAAAAGATGGTTTCTTAGGATTTAAAAAAAACTTTTGATCAATTAAAAGATAAATATAGTGTACATAATAATACAATTTTTGCATATAATCAATTAAAATCTATTTAAAAAAGAAACTGGGAGCAGATTTGAGACTCCCTAAACAAAGTTAATTTGAAGATATAATAACAAATGCATCTGTTGATAAGAAATTTATTAATAACATGTATTTAAAATTAGAAGAAACGAGAAAGAAAAAATATTTATATAAATCAAAAATGCAATGGGAGAAAGATTTAAGTAAACAAATTCAGGATGAGATTATCTTAAGAAAGTGTTACGAATACAGTAAACGTTAGATATCAAATGACCCAATATAATTTTCTTCATCAGTTATATTATACTCCATATAAGTTAAATTGACTTAATTCCAATGACTCAAAATAAGTGTTTTCAATGTATGAAAGAAATAGGGACTTTTTTTGCATTCAGTATGGTCTTGTGAAAAGGTGGAAAGGTTTTGGAATGATCGGGGTTTATTACTAGGACAAATTATGAAGATAAAGATCCAAAAGGATCCAAGAATATTTTTACTTGGGAATATATATGAAAAGGATACAAAATTGAAATTGGATAAATATCAAGAAGTTCTTTTCGGTATTGCAATAGGAACTGCAAAGAAATGTATAGCGATATCATGGAAGTGTTACTAAGTAGATGTTATAATGAGATGCAAAATTATATATCTTTGGAAAAAAAATGACGTATAGTTTAAGGAATCGAGTTGAAAATTTTTATAGTATTTTGAAACCATATTTGGATTTTATGAATAATTTTCCATCCACCTCTTCGACCTTATCCACTCCTCCTAATCAGAAATTGTAATAATAATTAATGATTGTACCTGCCAGTATTGTTAATGGTAGGTGTTTCTTCTTTTTTTTTCTTTCTTTTTGGAGATAAGTTGGGAGAAAAAATATAGAAGTATTTTTTTTTTGCATCATTGGATGTGGATATCTGATTAATGCTTTATTCATTGGTTTTTTTCTGTAATGACACAAATAACTAAATAAACTTTTCAAAAAAAAAAGAAGGGCTCGGGCCTGAAACATCAGTAATATATCTTGTCTCCTATTTGCCGAATAGACCAGCATTTTGGTGTGGTTACTATAATTACAGCATCTGCAGCCTCTTGTGTTTCTCTCTGCCCATTATATTTACCCTGTTCTAATACCAAATAACAAACTAATTTTGTCCATAAACTACAGCAGCAGAAAAGTTGAAAAATATATGTTTTCTTTCACTGTTTAATGATGCACTTATATCAATTAACCACAAAACTCAAGGCACACTTAGGTTTTAGTCGATAGAATGGGAATACTCATTGTGAGGAAATTGATATGATCTCCCATGTTTGTCCACGATCACAATTGCTCTGCACTGAAATTAACAGGCTTGTCAATTGCTTGCATCAAGCTTATCTGAATGCATTTTTCAACTCAAAGGTTTATTCTTCACTTGATCAGAATGGGCATTTGGTGTTCGCAATTCTTTCCCAGTTGCGTTATGTTTCTCTAACGATTCATCTGGTACTCAACATGCAACTCATTTCATGACTGAACCCTTCGGCCTTTAATTGGAAATGAGTTTCAACTAGCATATCCTTGAGGATTGCAGAGGTTTAATTTGAATCACCATTTCTGCTTTATCACTTACTATTTATACTGTCTTGGAGCTTCCACCTCAGTTACCTTCTATCTGGCTTTTAAACCTTGAGTTTCTCCTTGTGAGCCTGACCATTAAACTTCCAGATACAAGCAATAATTCTCAAGGTTCCTTGCTGAAGTTTTCAATAATAACTGACTGACCGTTTCATACCTTGATGAAGGTCTCAAACCCAAAACGTTGGTTATGTATCTTTATCTTGGCGACATACACTCTTTGAACTACATTGTGTTTTTACTTCAACCACAGTGTCTGCAGACTTTCATTTTTTACCCTGATTGTTTCACTGGAGCCCAGCATTAGCGCATGTTCAGCGTGCACCATGAAGGAACACCTAGGATATGTAAAAACACAGTGCTGGAGAAGCAAACACTTGGAAGCAGCAGTGAATGTGAGGAAGTGAGCACTTCAACAAAGTTCAAATTTCAGATTTATACTCAAAGTACATACATGACATCACATACATCCCTGGGATTCTTTTCCCTACAGACCTGGCAAAATTTCTACTCGTTGGTAGAGCAAGCAAAAAAGGAGAATGTTGAGAAGAACATCCAATGTTTTCATCAACAGGCACATCTCAAAGCTAAGTGAATCAGTCCCAGAGCGACCCCATCCTCAGTCTACCCTGTCCTTGAGCTCTGGATACAATGAAAAGACATGGTGAGCTTTGCCCCTCACTCAGTCCCATTCATTTGGATCAGTTGACTTGGGTACAGAGGCAATTTAGGTCTCGACCAGTGAGCCACGGCATGTCTTTACAGGTGGGTCTTTAAAAATGTTAAATAAAATAATTTCAATTAAATAAATGTGTGTTTCATACAGAGTTGCCTTTGACTTGAAAATATTGCTCAGTCATTGTCACTAGTGGGCCTTGGCTGGAAGTCCAGTCGGCCTTTGACCGTAAAAGGTAGAGAACCATTGCCTTAGGTGGTTTGTTTCTCCTGAGTCCTCTGTGGAAAGCAACCCAGTCACCTTAAAACCTGTGCTGGACCCCATTCTCGGTCTACAAAGCATGCCTTCACTGAGAACAGTTGTAATAGTAACTGTCTGTCAAACTGTCAAGAGGGAATTCCTGCTCACAGTGAATGGGAATTCTACAGTGGTGTGATCATCCAGAGACTGGCAAACATCCTTCATTTGCTATTTCATTTCTTTTTTAATCCAACAGAAGATCAATTGATAATTGATAATTGAGACCACTGCTCTCTTTTTATAGGATTTCTGTCTGTGTCATTTCATTTCTCCCAGCATATCACTGTTAATCGAACATTATCGCTCCTCTCAAGCGAACTTATGTAATCTTTGGCTGTCACTCCAGGAGAAATTCTGAAGTACCCTTGGGATGAGATCTCAAACCTGGCGATCTTGTGCTGAAGGACCCAATGCACCCCGGACACACTCTCTTCTCCCACTGAGGCTCCCTGCAGCCGTCAGGCTCTGGAATATTGTTTGAGGTTCCGACCTCTGGCATTAGCTCCTCATATGGATAGATTTCTAACCATTCATCATGTTCCAGCTATATTTAAGAAAGCAGGTTGCTGCAGTGAGCTGCTTGTGAACATTATTTAGGCATGGGAAATGATGCTTTACTGAAGCACACATAAATTCCCTCGTTCTTGAGCTGATGCAATCAGTTAATATCTCAGTCTGACACATAAAGCACAAGGTTCGCCAGTCATATTGCAAGCTGGGGGTGGGGGGGGGGGGGGGGCGGCAGAGCACTGATAAGATCTAAACATCATCTCTGCAGTTTCTGAGGCTTCTTAACATCAGACTAAGGGGTGGATGCACTAAGGAATGCCCTTTGTCCTTCATGCTTAATGCTGAGTTGGCCCTGGTCCTGCTTTAGAGAAACACTGTGCTCTTTCCCGACACAATGCCAGTCACCATTTGCATGGCACCTGTACAAAGTTCATTGATGTCCAACCCACAAAAAGAGATGTTGAATAGGCAACTGAAAATGTTGTCAAGAGAGGTACGATGTATGGGAATGAGAGAGAGATCCAGATGAGAGGTAAGCTCCTTTTCCATGGGCATCTCAGCTGGATCTCATGTGCAGTGTCCCAGGATAGGAAGCCCTTTGTTCCATTTCTACTGGGCCACCCTTAACTGGGACACTAATTACTTTTCCATTGAACACAACTCAATTCTGGGGATCAGAGTGTTCTACCTTCAACTGGAAACAGGTGACTTGCTGCTGTCCCTTTTCCACTGGTTTTATTAGCTCGCCGGCATCAGCAAACGCCGGGGATAGGAGTAGGGGTAGAAGCGGTTAATCCCCGGCGTGAAATGACGTAATTTGACGCCGGCATTCGGAGAGTGTTCCATTTCCACTGGACCGTGTCCCAGTTAATTCCTGGGACAGGGTTCCAGTGGAAAAGGGGCTAGAATCTTACCTTTGTTTTTTGATTCATGGTACAAAATGTATGTAACTCTCAGGATAAGCTGTTCAGATGTTTATTTTTGTTAGTTTTTTTTTAATTGAGTAGGTTAGGTGGGTTTATATATATATATATATATATATATGTAAAATCTTGTTTTTTTTTCTGACTTCATCCAGATCAGTGGTGGGGGGTGGGGGGGGGGGTCATTTATACTGTTTGATATTTTACATTCAGTTTTGTTCCCTTTTCTTCATTGTACTGTATTTATTATTAAATAAAACAATAAAAAAGATTGAAAAAGAAAGAAAGAGAGAGAAACAGAGACAGAAAGAGAGAAAAACAGAGAGAGAGAGAGAAAAAAAACACATGATGAGGATAAATGTGCGTACCGGACACCACGATCAGCCATACTTGGCTGCGTGGTCAAGAATGGTGTCATTGGCCCCAACCTGGACCTCGTGTCTGCTTATGGACACATACCCTCAAATCTCTGGAGATGTCTCGGGTTCTTTTCAAACTGCGCTCAATGTGTCCCCAACTATGCAGACAATGTTCTCCCATTGGTCAAAGCTACCACATTTCCCCTGCCAGCAGAACCCAAGCTGCATCAAAGATGGCATCACCAAGGCAACAGTACATGCCATAGATGAATCCACAGTCTCAAGTGGAGAGCAATGGGTCTGTCATTGACCTGGCTGCCACACTCAATCAAGTGGACAGATCTGTTGCCTTCTTCTCACAACCCCTCCAAGCCCCTGAAATTCACCACTCCTCCATTGAGAAGGAGGCCCAGATCATTGTGGAGGGTGTATGCCACTGGAGGTACTATCTCACAGGAAAACGGTTCACCCTCCTCACAGATCAGTGGGTGGTCGGTTTCATGTTTAATAATAAACAAAGGGGCAAAATCAAGAATGATAAGATCCTCAATTATGACATTCTCTACTGGCCCAGCAAACTCTACGGGCCTCCGGATGCTTTTTTCTGAGGAACCTGTGCTAGTGTTTGAATGGACAGACTGCAGGCTCCGTGATGACCTTTTCCACCTCGGAGTTACTAGATTTTTCCATTTTATCAAATCTCAGAATATACCATACGCCATTGAGGAAATCCGGACCAAGACTAAAAACTGCCAGGTCTATGTCGAAGGGAAACCTCAATTCTCTTGGCCAGATAAAGCACACCTGATCAAGGCTACCTGCCCCTTCGAGCGCCTCAGCATTGATTTCAAGGGACCCCTCCCCTCCTCCGACCGGAATGTCTACTTCCTTACAATCATTGATGATTTCCCCTTCACCATACCTTGCTGGGACATGACCACGGCCACAGCTTATCCTGAGGGTTATCAAGGCCCTCCGGAACATATTCATGCTCTTTGGGTACCCTGGCTTCCTCCACAGTGACTGAAGGACATCATTCATGAGAGATGAGCTGCTGCAGTACCCCTGGGGCATCGCCATGAGCAGAACCACCAGTTACAATCCTAGGGCTAATGGGCAGGTGGAAATGGAGAACACCACAGTATGGAAGGCAATCCTCCTGGCACTGAGGTCAAGGGGCCTCCCTGTCTCCCAATGGCAAGAAGACCTCCACTCTGTCCAGTCACTTTTATGTAAGGCCACCAATAATACTCCTCATGACTGGGTGTTTGCTTTCTCAAGGAAGTCTGCATCAAGGACTATGCTGCCCACCTGGATGACCTTCCCAGGACCAATCCTGCTCTGGAAGACTGACCCGCTGGTTGAGATGTCCTACCTCCTCCTCGTAAATCCTCAGTATGCCTATGTGGCCTTCCCTGATGGGTAAGAAGACATGGTCCTGATCCAGGATCTTGGTCCACTGGGATCTTCCCCAACCACTCTTTCAATAGCTACCCCATCCCACTTCAATCTTAGGGGTCCCAGAACCTGCAGCTGACCACCTCTTACCCTGACCACTGTTAATGCCAATGATGTAGTAACTCCAAACTCCCTCACTACCCCACCTATCTCCACCTCTCAACAAACGGTTAACAGACCAACCTCACCAGCTGGTCAGGACGCTATGCCAGTGCTCCTACCATTGCCATGTCACTCATAACGGCAGAAGAGACCCCCTGATAGACTTAACCTGCGAAATGTATATATGTATAGTTGTTTCACCTTTTCCTTTTTCTCACCCCACAGGACTCTTCTTAAAAAGGAGGGTGAATGTGGTAAACCTTTGTTATGCCATGATTGGCTGCTGCCAGCTGGACACACCTCCCAAGACTGATCCTACCCATAACCCCTTGCATCTCTTTACTTCAAATGGCCAATGAGATTGATGGTTATTCCAGTCTTTAGTTAATAAAAGCCTGATAGTTTCACAACCTCAGCTTTTAGTGATTTTTGATGGTGCGTCAGAGGGAAACAGAGAGAGTTCCTTTGGAAAAAAAATAAATTGCAAAATGACCTGAATACATAGTTTCACAATGTTGTGCCTAGACAAATAATTCATCTATGTTTGGATAGTACTTCAATTTCCACTTCACATTTCTGTCACCCTGAATTGTAAGTCACGGAAATGTATCCACTCACGGATGTGATCTCAGCTCAAAAAGGATTTCAGTGCTGTAAAGCAATCTGCAATGTCCTGAAGTTGTGAAAGGCATTCAACACCTTTAAATGTATATGAGAGAAGTGTTATCATCTTTTTCAGTCAAGGTCTTGGTCAACTGAGCATCAATGTTCTTTAAGAAATCGAGAGGTTGCTATTACTGTTTGTTATGAAGGGAACATGTCAGACCAGAGAAGGCCCACAGACAATACCATGATAATGTGACCTTGAAATTACATAGTGCTCTAAATGTATATGTCATATTTTTGATAACACTGTATTGGCCTCAGACATGTTCATGGATGCTTCCACCATGCTGTCTACAGATTTTTTCTGTTTTACTTCATGGATGACAATGTTTGGACCTCAAGATACAACTGAAATGAGTACACAAGTTGTGAATTTATGGTACGGTTGTACAAGGCATTAATGAGACCATAGCCGGAGCACTGTGTGCAATTCTGGTCGTCCAGCTGCAGGAAGGATATCAGTAAGCTGGAAGGGATGCATATAAAAGTCACCAGGATGTGGCTGGTACTGGAGGGCTTGAGTTATAGGGTGAGGTTGGAGAGGCTGTGTCTTTGTACCTAAAGCAGAGGTTCTCAACCTTTTTCTTTCCACTCCCACGCCACTTTAAGTATTCCCGATGCCATAGGTGCTCTGAAATTATTAAGGTGGTATATGGGCGGAAAGAAAATGTTTGAAACCACTGTTTTAATCATACCTAATCGACTCGTTATGTGCATAGATTCATAACTCCAAAGGAAATGTCACAAAGACAATTTTTCTCAAGCAAAATATTTGAGTAACAATTGGGTCTAGAACAGTGATTCTCAACCTTCCCTTCCCACCCACATACCACCTTAAGCAATCCCTTACTAATCACAGAGCACTGATGGCATAAGGATTACTTAAAGTGGTATGTGAGTGGAAAGAAAAAGGTTGAGAACCTCTGTGATAAAGCATTGGAGGATGAGGGGTAACCTTATAGAGGCTTTGAAAAGCACAGAGGGCATGGATAAAGTGAATGTTCACAGTCTTACCTCAGAATAGATGATTCTAAATCAAGATGGCATAGGTTTAAGATGAGAGGGGAGAAAAGAGAGATCCCAGGAGCTCAGTCGATAGTCAGTACTGGAACAAGCTGCCAGAGGAAACTATAGAAGAACTATTATAAATATTTAAAAGGCATTTGGTCAGAGAAATGGATAGGATGGGCATAGAAGGGTATGGACCAAATGCCAGTCCACAGTGTCCAGATATATAACTGATCTTTTGAGCCTGAGCCCTTCTTCAAGATTAAAGCAACAAAAAAAAATAGGAAGGCATCTGAATAAAGACTGAAGACTCAAGAGAAAAAAGGGGGAAGAATGGGAAGGGGAGAAGTCCAGACCAAAAGATGTCAATTGAATATGATAAGAGGAAAGGTGAGAATTGATTTTGGCTCTCTGAAAGGAAACAGAGGGAAAAGGAGAGAGAGAGAGAAAGAAAGTTAGGGGTTAGGCAACAGGGGAAAGAAGGATAGGGGGCTGTTTAATGGAAACTGGAGAAATCATTGTTAAGGCCATCCAGTTGGAGGGTGTCCAGACGGAAGATGAGGTGTTGTTCCTTCAGTTTGCGGGTGGTCTGAGTCTGGCAGTGCATGAGACCATGGCACTGTGACAGGGTTTGGGAGGTGGCGGTGCACAGCGAAGAGATTGTGGGCCCAATTGGTGTCCAGAAACTGGAAGAATCTTTTTAAATATTGTCAAAAATGAGGATGAAGGTATTGGACCTAGCAAGTTCACAAATGTTTTTTCACAAAAGGGAAATGCATCGACCTTTCCATGCATGGCCAATGTATTGCAGCCGGCCCACAAGGAATCAGCAATCTACATTAACAGCCAGCACTTTTATTTTTCTTGGGGCGACAATAGCAAAATACAGAGAACATCTGCTTAAGGTCAATGAAGTTTAGGCGAGAACTCAGAGGTAGTATTTTTACACACAGAGTGATGGGTGCCTGGAACACATTGCCGGGGGTGGTGCTGGTATAATAGGGAAATTCAAGACTCTTAGATACGCATATGGATGTCAGAAAAATAGAGGGTTAAGGGTGTGAGATGGGGAAAAATTAAATTGTTGTGGAGTAGGTTGACGTGGGTCAGCAGATGCTCTTGGCCTGAAGGGCCTGTACTGTGCTGTAATGTTCTATGTTCCATCTCATTAATTGCCAGCATTACTGAGAAAAGTTGAATGCCCAACGACATCCTACCTTCCCAAGGGCAAAGGGAGATGGGTCTTAATTAAGGATGACTGTTGCCTGATAATCATCTCTTTTCCATAACTTGGAAACTCCCTCAAGCACGTTGCAGTCAGTGAACTACTTTTGAAATGAATGTACTTTTGTAACACAGCAGACCATGTGTTCCCACAAATAGCAGTCTGAAAATGACCAGATAACTTGTTTTTAGTCATGGAGACTGAGGGATAAATATTGACTCCTCTCTTCTTCCAACCTGTCATGACTTAGAGGGCACTTAGTGCTTCTCTTCTAAAACGTCTGGAGACTGTAGGTCAATGTTCCTCAATGCTGCCTTAGCTTATTGTTCTGTATCAGGAATTGTGAACCTACTGACAGAGAGGTGAGGAACACATTGACAAGGTGCCTCTGAGTTCTCTAGAAGGACAGATAACATCTCCTCACTTGTCATGAAGGCGCAACAAGCGACTGCACCATCCTGAGAAGTCTGAAGAGAACTAGCCTACCTGCCACCAGCAAGTTAATGTACAGGACCATAAGAGTGGAAGAGAGAATCATTGGGGTCTCTCTCCACCCACACTCCCTTCCCGCCTCTTCCAATCGACATTACCTATCAGAATGATTGTCTGAAGAGGGTGCGCAAAATTATTGAGAACCCCTTCCAATCATACACTGCATCTTTCAACTGCTCCCATAGGGAAAGAGGTACAGAGGTATCAGAGCCAGTACCACCAGGCTGAGGAAGAGCTTCTTCCCACAGGCAGTGAGAATGACCAAAGGAACTGCTCACACTAAACGTCCAAGACGCTCATGTTTATTAATAATATTTATTTATAATCTGACTACTAGTTCTGCATACATATTGTTTGTTTGTATGTGTGTTATAGCTGGTTGTGTGCCTGCATGCTTTGCCCCGAGGACCGGAGAACGAACGCTGTTTCGTTGGGTTATACTTGTACAATCAGATGACAATAAACTTGACTTGAATCCTGGAAATTCCTGATTTAATGGATACATGAGCAATTTGTATGGGAAATTGAACTTGGATAACCAAAAATAAATTCTACAGACTATAAATTGGATGCTTGTCCAAAGATACGTGAGAAAAATAAATGTGCATGTGTAACAATCTGCTGGGGTACAAAATTAAAACTGAAGTTGAACCCGATCTGACAACAGCCAATCTAAATCTGACCCAACTATGACCAATCCAAGCCTGAGCCAATCACAGCCAATCCAAACCTGACCCAACCATATCTCAAGCTAACCTAACACAACATCAGTGTATTCTGCCTGGAGGTCAGTGACCAATAGTGTTCTGGAGGGATTTCTTCTGGGACATTGTTCTGTGTGAACTTCACAAAAGACTTGGACAAGGAAGTTGGGGGGGGGGGGAGCAGTTAATTTGGAGATGACATGAAGGTTGGAGATGTTGGGGAATAGGTTTAAATTTGTAACAGCTTACATTGGGATTATAGACAGGTTGTAGAATTGGGCAGAGAAGCAGCAGATGGAATTCAAACCAGAAAATTGTGAGGTAATACCCTTCAGAAGATTGAAATAAGTCACATTACATGATTAAAGGGAAGGTTCATAGCAGTGTGGAGGAACAGGGGATCTTGGAGTCCAAGTCCATATATCCCTGAAGGTTGTTGCGCAAGTTGATAGGGTGGTTAAGATCGCTTTCATTAGTCAGGAAACTGAGTTCAAGAATCATCCCAACTCTGGTTAGACCACACTGAGAATATTGTGTTCAGTTTTGGGTACTTCATCGTAGGAAGGATGTGGAAGCTTTGAGGTGTGTTTAGAGGAGATTTAGCAGGATGCTGCCTGATTAGAGAACATGTTTTATTGAAGAAATGTTGAGCTAGCTAGAGTTTTTCTCTTTGGAGTGATGGAGAATGAGGGCACCTTAATAGAGATGTATAAGTTTATGAGAGACATGGATAGAGTGGATAGCCAGTAACTTTATCCAATACCAGAGGACATCGATAAAACCATAAAACTCTCCAGCATAGAAACAGGCAGTTTTTCCATTCTATTTTCCGCTTAGTCTCTCACTGATCTGCACCTCCATATCTCACCCCCCCCCCACCTTCCATGTACCTGTCAAAATTTCTCTTAAATGTTGTCATTGAACCCATATCCACCAATTCTGTTGGCACCTCATTACACACCCTCATCACCCTCTGAGTGAAGAAGATCCCCCAAATGTTCTCCTTAAACATTTCACTTTTCCCATTGTCCTCTTATTCTTATCTCACCCAACCACAGTGGAAAAAACCTGCTTGTATTTATCCTATCTACACCTCTCATAATTTGTGTACCTCTATCAAATCTCCCCTCATTCTCCCAACACTCCATGGAATAAAGTTCGAACCTATTCAACCTTTCCACATAACTCAGGTCCTCAAATCTTGTCAACGTCCTTGTAAGTTGTCTCTGCACTCTTTCAATCTTACTGCTACCCTTTCTATAGATGGGTGACGAAAACTGCACACAATACTCCAAATTTGGACTCACCAACGTCTTGTACAAATAACATCTGTTAAAAGCGAGTGGAGATGTCAGAGGTAAGATTTAAACACAGTGGTGGGTGCCTGGAATGCATTGCTGGGGAGGTGGGGAAGTTTGATAGTAGGTGAATAGCACCTAATAGCCTGAATACACGTGAGATTGTCTGATCTCGGAAGCTAAGCAGGAACAGGACTGGCCAGTACTTGGAAGGGTGACCTACTAGGAACGTCAGGTGTTGTGGGTTACCGTGAGGGGCACTGGACAAAATGGCGACTCTCTGCCTTCCTTACAGTAGACAAAAATCAAAGAATTTCAGGTATGTTACATTCTAAAAATATAGTATTACGTGACAATAATGGAACCTTTAAAATAATGCTCTTGGATAGGTTCATTTAAAAAAAAATAGGTATACAACATGGTCGTGCTACCCAATTGCAGACTGCATCCCCTATACATTTTGAAGGGTGGGAGGAAACAAAAACAACCAAAGGAAATCCATGCAGACACCAATTATAGATTACAGCATAGATTGCACAGATTTGCTTTACTTGCTTCTTCCTTTCTATAAATTTCTGCAGCAAGGTTTGGTTTAAAAAGAATATTTTTATGGGAAAATACTAGAGTCTGTTAAAGAAACTGTTTTCTTTTAGTGGCACAGCTGCGAGACGTGAGTGCCAAGGCCGAGCTCTTCTCGAAACGCATGTGGGATGTTTTGCTGAAGTCTGCAGATTATAGGTCATGTGAATAGTCATGAACAGGCTGTAGAATGAGAAGCTAAACGAGTTAAAAAGGCTTGTGCCCATCTTGCAGAAAGACCCTGTTGTAGGTTACAACAGGTCTTGGGTAACAGAGCATCTGCTGTGCAAAGCTAATAAAATTGTGCTGTACTCACATTAGTTGTAACACACTTCTTTATATTTGATTTAAGTTAACACAGGGAGAACTCCTTGCAGACAGCACCGGATTCGAACCCTGGTTACTGGTGCTGTAGCGGTGTAGCACTAGCTGCTTCGCTAACCCATTAAACCATGAGAGAAAGAAAAATTGGGAGGAAGGGAATAGCTAGATTGATGGTGGAATGTGTTCATTGAGGTCAGCACAAGATCATCCAACCATGCCTAATCTGTCGGAGCACTTACACTGGAAGCAGACCAAAAGTTTAAGAAAATGTGTCACCAAATCTTTCACCCAGGTAGTTATGGATTGGGAATTAATACTAGCATTACCACTTCACCTCAATGACAGAGCCTTCACCTCAACATGGGAGATCCACACCACCATGAAATTAAATGAAATGAAATAAATGAATGACTCCACAGCTCTCAAGGGTTGAAAATTCCAAAGATTCACCAGCCTCTGTATGGATATTTCTCCTTATTTTAATCCACTGCCATATCTATTATTTGGATATGTTCTCCCTTATTTTTTGAGTGATTTTGATTTATATTTTTTGATATATCCTGGGGAAATATCTTCAAAGTATTTTGAATATGTCATTATTTTGAATATGCCACTGAGGTCGCCTCTCATTTTCTATCTTATGGAGAATAGAGATGTAACTAACTCAATCTCCCTCATCTGACAGTGCAGCGAACCTTAGCATGTAAATTCTGTGGGCGTCATGGTTAGCATAAGGGTTAGCCGAGCTCTATTAGTGCTAGCAACTCGGGTTTGAATCCATCATTGTCTCGCAGGAGTTTTCCCTGACCTGACCTGCGTGGGTGTCCCCAGTGTCAGAATTTATTGTCATGAACATCTCACAAAATTTGTTGTTTTGTGGCAGCGTCACACAGTGCAAAACTGCTCTAAATTTCAAGACACAGTAAATAAATAGTGCAAGAAAAGAGGATAAATTGAGGTAGGGTCTGTGGATCATTCAGGAATCTGATGACATAGAGGGGAAGAAGCTGTCCTTGTGCCACTGGGTGCTCATCTTCAGGTTTTTTGCTGGTAGTAGAGTGAAGAGGGCGTAGCCAGGGTGGTGGGGGTCCTTGAGGATAGAGGCTGTTTTCTTTATACACCACCTCTTGTAGATGCCCTTGATGGAGTGAAGACTGGTGCCTGTGCTGTTGTTAGCCTCGTTAACAAACCTCTGTCATGTTCATTGGTACCTGGGTACCAGACAGTGATGCAACTTTCTAGTTTCCTCCCTTGTTTCAAAAGCGGACATGAGTGTGATTGGGCAGTGTAGGCTTGTGGGCTTTTTAAAAATAACTTTATTTAAAACTTTTGAAAACAATATAAAGTCAATACCAAAAAGAAAATTTTATACAATAACCCTCTCAGCCAGCCCCCTCAAGGGGAGCCAAAAAAACTCCATAAAACAAATACAATATTTTAAGATATTTCCAAACCCATATATTCTAAATAAGACGACCACATTTTAACAAAAAAGAATAATTATCGTGTAAATTATTTTAGTGCGCGTTGAAAGAACCAAAGACTTATTGATCCAAACCAAGACTTTTATTAACTAAAAGACTGGAGCATATCACAAGTAGGTCGACCAGTCCAGAATGACCTGGTCTGGCTAGGAGCAATCCTTTAAGACCTGCCAGTAGGTGGCAAGGCTTTTATTAACTAAAAGACTGGAGCATATCACAAGTAGGTCAACCAGTCCAGAATGACCTGGTCTGGCTAGGAGCAATCCTTTAAGACCTGCCAGTAGGTGGCAAGGCTTTTATTAACTAAAAGACTGGAGCATATCACAAGTAGGTCGACCTGTCCAGAATGTCCTGGTCTGGCTAGGAGCAATTCGTTAAGACCTGCCAGTAGGTGTGGCTACACTCTCAGCCAATCACATTCATCCTACACTACCATCTGTAAATATGTACATATACACATTGGTGCTGTACGATCACAATTATATGTTATTTTCTCCGTATTTATATATATATGTACAAGATCTCAATTCATTATGCCAACGAGCTATATTAATCTCTACATTGTCTTTCCAAATAATTGCTACATATTTTCGTGCTACAGATAATGCCAAACGTACAGATGCTATCTGAAACTTATGCAACCCCAAACCAGTCAAAGAAACCATATAACCCAACAAAAAAATCTCTGGGTCTAATGGTAATTTAATTTTAAATAGTTTCTCCAAAACTATTAAAATGAATATTTTTCCTTGTATTCAGTCAATTCCATGTTTACTTTCAAAGGGTTTTTTTTTCAGGATTTGAATAGGCTGGTGAGGAAATTCTTATGGAAGGTAAAACTAGCTTAAGTAGCTTTACAGAAGTTGACGTGGAAGTATGCATTAGGTGGACTTCAGCTGCCTCATTTTCAAAATTATTATGAGGCTGCACAGTTAAAGTTTGTTAGTAGAATGATGGACATTAATCAGCCTCCTAGTTGGGCCAAGGTGGAGTTAGCTTGTATTTCTGAATCTGATGTTCATCGGTTTATACATAAGTAGAATTTGTGTTTATTGCAGGGAAATGATATGCCGGTATTAAATCATCTACTAAAGATATGGGTAAAAGAAACAATGTTATAGGTACGAAGGGTAAATTATAATTTCAAACTCCATTATATCAAAATCAGCTAATTTCCTTTTTAATGTTTAATAGATATTTGAAGATATGGCATTCTCAGAGAATAAAAGTGATTCAGGATTGTTTTGAAGGACAGTTTCTTTCTTTTAATCAATTGAGGGAGAAATTTGGTATACCAGTAAATTCTTTATTTGTGTATTACCAACTTAGATAAGGGATAACCATGGTAAGGAGATCAATTTACCTGTGTTGACGAAATTTGAATCTTTGATTTCCTCTATACAGAAGAGAGGTTTTATTTCAGAAATGTATCGATTGTTACAGGAAACCATGGATAAACCGAATTTGGAGAAATCTAGAAATAAATGGGAAAGTGATTTAACTTATGTTATACCTCAAGAGGATTGGGAAGTTATGTGTCATGAAGGGGTAACTAAATTGACTAAGATATGTAAGATATGGTTTGGTTAATTATAATTTTTTGCATCAGTTATATTTGACTCCTGAGAAATTGAACAAAAATATGGATTTAGTAATTTGGATCTCTGTTTTAGATGTGGGTTAAATATTGGAACTTTTTTCATGCAGTTTGGTCCTGCGACAGGGTACAACTATTTTGGGAAAAAGTTAGGGTAGTTTTGCAGGCTCATGGGCTTGATGCACTTATTATCATCTTGTATCTCTGAATTAAATCCAAAACTATTTAGGTAAAGAGATCACGGTAGTATGTAGTGCTGCATGTGTGGTTTTCAGAAGGTCAGAGTGACAAGTGGCAGACAGATGAACTTAATCCTCGCTGGGTTGCGACATTTCTGCGTCAGAGCGTTTTGAATCTCTCTGCAATGCGAGGACACACTTAACTGACGCAATGATCCAGTACTAGTGTATGACGTATCAAAGCATCTGAGTATAAACCTGTATGTATTTGTGTTTAGAACTGCTGTGTCTTTCCCAACGTCCCTGCTTCTGCCGGCAGCCCGATGGCAGAGTCCAATGACTCATCGTGTTATATCCGAATTCGCGTTAAACCAGGGCACATAAAATTGGGGTTTCACTGTAATTGCATATGGTGCTGCAGCTGTCATCTTGCTAAGGTCTGATATAATTGTGATTAAGGTTTTCCTTTACTTGTTCATTTGCTTTGACAATGTTTTAAACCTTTTGATTCCAGCTTTTTTTAGCTTTTCTGTAAGGACTTTGTACATTCTCTCCGTGTCTGTGTGGGTTTTCCTTGGGGGCTCCAATTTCCTCCCACCATTGGAAATGTACCGGGGGTGTAGGTTAATTGGGTGCAAAATTGGATGGCATGGTCTTATGGGCTGAAATGGCCTGTTATCGTGTCTATGTCTAATTTTAATTTAAAAGAAAATTATATGTACATTCCATGGTTAAATTACAGTACAAGCACTGGTATAAACCAAATGGTGGTCTAGAATAAAATCAGCCCCCTGCAAAACCAGGACACAGAGTCCAAAGGGTTAAAGGCAACTTGGATTTTCATTTTCATCCAAAAATGATTAAACTTTATTTCAACCAATACAATTTCAAAGTATAATGCACTACATGTTGAATAGAATAGAGATTCAAGCCTGTAAAGGTTAAAACCTTGTGTTTTTGATTTTTGTTAACTTTGTGCCTATCCCTTTAAGAGAAAATATTGTTTGTAGTGTTACGATAGTGACTATGACATCATATCTCATAACATCTGGAGAGCTTATATCTCATTCTTCGAAGCATTATGACAAAGCTTGGAATACTTTTCTTTGAATTCATCTTAACTTTATTTGAATTCATCTTATTTTGTCTTAATTTTGTCTATTTTATCTGTTTAAATTGAATATCGTATTATCATTATACAGTATGCTTTGTTTACTCATTGTTATAAAAATCTCAATGCAAAGTTATGCAAAATGTTTATCTTTTTATTAATAAATTAAAGCTACCTACAACTTCAACTACAAAGTTTGGTTTATTAGATTAATAAGATAGTAATTTAGAATATTGTCACTCATGTTTCCTAATAGGTGACAAGTTTTGAAATTGGGAAATATTAGAACTTGGGAAGTGATGTCTATAAAGCCTTTTATTTTAATTATCAGCTTCAGATTATGAGGGAAAAGATCTTATGTATTTTAAAGTAAAGGAAGATGCTTTCCTAAAAGTGGAGTCTCTTAGAGTGGTTAAGAAGCTGCAAGAACCATGTGACTAACACACCAGATATTCGGGATGCTATGGGATATGTTAGAGATAGATTGTGGGGGTTTAGTGTAGGTTACATTTCACAAACAGAGTAACACTTCACAAAAGACATCTCATTTAAAATGCAAGAGCTTTGCTGAAGTTGGACATTGTGTCAGAGACAATGGAACTGCTTTGGAAAGGAGGTGCAAATAGAATAAAATCCAGGCTCAGATAACCTGATAAGATCTTTCGTCTATTGGGTTTGGAGCCCTGGAAGAGGTCATGTGGTTTTTTACAAGCAGAGAGAGAATAAACAAACTGGTGATTTCTCTTTCATTGAGGAAGAAGTCAGTTCTACAGTAGCAGTTGAGGCTGCAAAATGGCAAGCTGGCAGGCTTATGGAAAACCCCATTTTGAAGATGGGTTGTGAATTCTGAGTTCAGCCTGTTCAAAACCCTTGTAGTCCTTACAAGAAGAATTGGCTGGCTCGTGTTTCTCCGGAAATAAGGGAAACAAGAGGAACTCTGTGGTGACATGGAAGAAGAGGTTATCATTTGGAAAACCCATGATGGGGCAAGTTTCTCCATCAAGACACTGAAGTGACTAATTGGAGGAAATCAGGTGGTGTGTGCCCAAAAAGCAACAAATATCCCTCTGAAACCAACAAGAACCTTCCTGAGCACCAGAGCTTGGTGAAAATTCATAAATGTTCAATTCTGTGCATAGTACGAGAATTGCCTGATACTGGTGAACTTGGAGAAGTGAAAAGTGAATGATTGGACAGTGAAACGGAGAACTTTCCTGAACATATACACATTACATACACGTGTGATTGGAATTAGAAGGGGGTTGTTAGGTTAAGTTAATAATGAGTTAAAGATTGATCATTTATTATGTTAACCTAACAACCCCCTTCTAATTCCAATCACACGTGTATGTAATGTGCATATGTTCATAATGAGTTAAAGATTGATCATTTATTATGTTTGAAGAAAATTAAAAGCAACTTTTGCTGAGGTAACCATTGTCTTGGTGAATTTCTATTGCTTCTGGGTGTGTTTTGGAGTCCTCTGGGCTCATAGCAGGGCAATAAGACATTCCAATGGGTACACTTGCCCTTTCATGAAGACTATCAACTCCCCGATGCAACTCCCACCTACACTCCAATAACAACAGAAAATACTGAGCATTATCTGTGGGAAGATGTGACCTGACCTGCAGAGCAATTCCACCATTTTCTATATCTATTTTCAGTATTCAGTATCTGCAAATATATTTTTGATTTTTCAATCAACGGCAGTTACGGTGACAGGTAACTTGGGTTATTGTCGCGGAAATGAAGGACATCCTTTCAAAAATAGAGACAAAAGCATGCAACGTGTGCTCCTCTATTTCCTCATCTAATACTATTTACAAATATTGATTGACCTGTCTCTCTTCTCCATGCTCACACGGAAACATTTTGTAGTGCTGTGCGGGAACGCAGAAGGCAGTAAACATTGCCATGTGCATCGCTGGTCTGACCTCCCATTCACTGCGGGCATTTATACGAGGCACTGCCTCAAGAAGGCAGCCAAAATCTTAAAGGACCCTTCTCACCTGGCCACATCCTCTGCGCCCAGCTATCTTCAGGCAGAAGGCCAGCACCTCTACTTCTTCCAGTATTTTGTGTGTTTCTTTTTCATGCAAATTAGAACAACACTGTCCTGACAATTTCCAACCAGATAGCACCAACATCGACTTCTCCAATTCTGGCATCTTCCCCTTGTTTTCTTAAATACTCACCCCTCCCCTTGTTTTTTTCTGATCCCTCTGACCCCATTCCTCCCCCTTTTCATCTCCCATGTCTTTACCTGCCTGTCATCCACATTATCCTGCCTCTAGCTTCCTCCCCCTTCCCCTAAGTCCACGATTCACCATCTTCCTATCAGAACGCACTCTGCCTTATCCTCCCACTTCGATTCACCTGCCAGTCCATGCTTCTCCTTCTCTCCTATTCGGGTGTCTGCCCACCTACTTGCTTTTCCTAATGAAGGGCTGCAGTCCAAATCAATGACTGTCCACGAATGCTACCTTACCCACAAAGAATTTTGTCCATTACCTCGAGGTTCAAGTACATCGTTAGCTGAGTCTTTATCACAGACAATCAAGCACTTTTGTCCAAACCTGGCTTACCTGGTCATTGTGGGGATTCACACGAGTGTTCAGTGTATTCAATGTGGAATAAAGAGATTGTCTGATGAAGAAAGATTGAGCCTAGTGTTTAGAAGAATGAGAGTTAAGGGGATAAAAACATCAAATACGTGAGGACGTGCATTTGGGGTGAGGTGGAGAGTTTAAAGGGGATGTGCGGGGCAAGTTGTTTTACACAGAGAAGTGAGTGGCACTGTAAATGCCTAGGACTGGCAGGGGCCGTGGTGGAAACAGCTACCATTATAGCATAGGATCCAGGTCACAACTTCTTCTCAATGTTTCCTTCAGGCAGAAGGTATAAATGCTGAAGACCATCTTTTCTATGTATAATATTTTAAAAATTTAATTCAATGTATACTATTTTAGGTTTTTTATTACAAAGTACCTCTTTGGCTGAGCAAATAAGAATTTCTCTGCATATGTACATTGTACAATTTATACAGTAATGAACATTGTTTTACTCGTTTTTCAGCAACAATGATTGACAATAGATTGACTGTCTATTCTGTTTCACAATGTGAATGGAATAGGATATTGGGCTAGGGTATAGCCATCAGCCATGAGATATATTCTCTACGCTGAGCTGCAGCCAAGAAAAGCTTTCTCTACACTGTGTTTTCACCCAGCTAAGCACCATGGCTAACAGCCCAAGAACACCCATAAATTTATGAAAGGCAGTGAATATTCTCTTTGAATAAAATATCTGCATTAGCTTTAAAATATCAAATAAATATATTAGGCAATAATAGAACAAGTAAATAGCAGCAATAACACACCAGATATTACTGCCGTAATTGTTAACATCGTTTGCTTCCTGCGTGCTAAAATTGAAATTCACCACAGCCAAGTTAAGCCGTAATATAACAAGCAAAGTTTTGATTTTATAAGCCTCACAACTTGTTTTCAAATCCCCCAGTGGCTTAAGTCTGCTCTATCTCTGCAACCAACAATGTACATCTGGGGTAGTTTACATTAAATAAAAACAGTGCGTTTAGTAAATATGTGTGGCCATTAAGGTCTTTTAAAAGGAAAAATGGCGAAAGTTTCTTGGTGTAATTCGATGAATACATCTGGGGCTTTAAGTGCTTAGGTCCATGGACAGCCTTGGAAAATTTTAAACTTGTTTGCACTGGCGATAAAGGAGATTGATAGAGGCCATGATCTAGATTATTAACATGTTGCAAGTGAGGAATAATTTAAATATAAGCTAGCTGTTATTGCGGAACTACAAACATAGATGTAAAATTAAACAAGCACAAAAAAGAGCATTTTAACTTCCTCCACATATTAGCAGTTATTTGTAATATACTTTGACAATTAGGCTCTACTGTAAAAGAGCTGTCTGATTATCTCATAAGCCATGGGACTGCATGCTGCGAAGTTGAACAGCAGAGAGATGAGCAAACAATCGACAGTATCATGGGATTGCTACCTTGGTACTAGGCAGAGTTTTAAACTATTGTACTCAAGCACTTTGAAGATCTCAGTGCAAACATTTTCCAGATTGTTTACTTGTTGGGTGTTTGTCAACAAAGGGACAATGTTAAAAGATGCACAGACCAATTTGGAACATAATTGCCAACATAAGACTGTCATTATATTTTTTAATAGAAATGTATAAAATTATGAAAGGCATAGATAAGATAGAGGTAGGAAAGTTGTTCCCATTGGTGGGGAAGAATAGAACAAGGTGATAGAGCCTCAAGATGCAGGGTAGTTGATTTGTGATAGATCTGAAGAGGAAATACATTTCCCAGAAGGTGGTGAATCGATGGAGTTTGCTTCCCATTGAAGCCTCTGTAAATATATTTAAGACAAGGTTGGATAGATTTTTAAAGAGATATGGGGGAAAGATGGGTAGGTGGAGATGAGACTATCATCAGATCAGCCATGATCTCTTTGAAGGTTGGAGCAGGTTGGACGGGCCTGATGGCCTACTCCTGCTCCCAGTTCTTATGTTCTTCCTCTGCAGATGCTCCCAAGGAGACCACTGGCCAAAGTCAATGACTGCGAACAATCAACCCTCCCCCAAGATATGCCCAACATCTATCCAATGCTCTTCTGATGACATTGGCTCTCAAGCCAGGTGTTTGAGAGCCTCGCAACCTCAGATAGCTAGTGGCCAGCCTAGTTGTTCTAGGTAGCTCCAAGGTAGTGGATGAAAATGTCACTAGAAGCAATATCATGTGATTTTTCAGCACAAAACACAAAATTGGTGTGAAGCCAATGAGTTATCCTGTCACCACCAACTGATTTGGTCATTTGGATCTTTGGTTCATATGGGGCACCCCACTCCATCTCACTAGAACGTCCTTGACCCCTCCAAGATCTCTTCATTCCTCCTGCATCATGAATGCCTTCATTCCTTGGCACGTATGTCTTTAGCTGTTCCATCTCGTCTGGCGTTTCCTCCCCCAAGTCCTCAGTTGTTTTCCTTCCTCCCCACTTTCAAGATGATCTACATAGAGCCAAGTGTCATTTATGGCTTAGTGGGAGTCATATGGTATAGAACAGGCCCTTTGGCCCAACTCATCCATGATGTCATTCAAGGCGAGTTTCATTTGCCTGCATTTGGTCCTTTTCTTTCTAAGACCTTCCCATCCATAATCGCTGTCCAAGTGGACTCTCAGAAAACGATCGGCTTCATCACAAATATGTGGCCCCCAGTGCTTCTCCAGAGCCTTGATCACAAGATCTTGGCTGATCCTCTGCTGCACCTGAAGGAGAGCGTTGCCCTTTCAGAGCTACCAGTGTAGGTGATGTCCAACTGATATCTAGTTTGTTCTCTCCTGTTGATGTAAAATGGCAGCTCGGAGCAAGCCCCAGTGTTTTGGCTAATATCCTCAACCAACACATTAAAACTAAAACAAATAAGAGTTTGTTCATAGGAAAGTACACAATTTGGTGGCTGATTTTTCCACAACAATGGTTTAATTAGTTGCTAGGTTATTTGGAACATCTTGAGGCTGTGACAGGCACTTTCATTGGTTACATGCTGTTTAATGCTTCCATTGAAATGGCATGATTTAATCACTGTCCTGATCACATTCCTGTGCAGCAGCTTGGAATAGCTCAGGTGCCTGGCCATCAGACTGCTTTTGACCCACCCCTAGCAGGATCCCCATGGTCCCAGCTGTGGAGTCAGCAGCCGGGCAGCTGCGGAGGGCGCCAACCAAGTCTCATCAAGTCAAGTTTATTGCCATCCGAATGCAACTGGACGAATCAGCATTCTCTGGTCATTGGTGCAAAACACGCAGACACACAACCAGACATAACACGCATACAAAGAAAAGAAAATACATGTGCAGGTCAAGTATTTCATCTATACCAATAAATAAATAAATATTGTTTCTGGAACATGAAAGAATCAGATGGTTAATGTGAGCAGTTCCTTCAGCTGTCTCAATGTCCATGGGAAGAAACTATTCCTTAGCCTGGTGGGGCTGGCTCTGATTCTCCTGCATCTCTTTCCCCAAGGGAGCAGCTGAAAGATGTTGTGTACAGGGTGGAAAGGGTCCTCAATTATTTTACTCTTCAGACAACAATCCTGGTAGGTCACGTTGATGGAGGGGATGGGGAGGGGGGAGGGGGACTCCAGTGATCCTCTCTGTCATTCTTATGATCCTGTGAAGTGTGCTCAGATCGATTTCTCTGCAGCAACTGAACCGCACCGTGATGCAGATTGACATGATGGTGGCCAGTAGCCTCACCCAGAGCAGACACTACCTGTAGTTTTCAAAGTTAGTGCGAGGGTGATAGGGCATGGTTTGTTGTAACCCTGTGACAGGTTATTTTTAAATGTTCTTTTTTTTTTAAATTTAGAGATACAACCCATAACAGGCCCTTCAGCTCATGAGCCCATGCCTCCCGGTAACCTACAAACTCCATGTTCTTGGAGAATGGGAGGAAACTGGAGCACCCAGAGGAAACCTTTGCAGACACAGGAAAAATGTACAAGCTCCGTACAATCAGCGCTGGATTCGAACCAGGATCGCTACGCTAACCAGCGGCCCTATGACAAGTTAAAAACCACTTTTCCAAAATGGATTGGTGACCCCCCCTCCCCCACTCAGAAGGAAAACAGAGATAATCAAATGACCTGACACAAAGCCTGAAAAAAACAGTTTTAACTTAAAAATTTTAAATTTAGACATACAGCATTGTAACAGGCCATTTCAGCCCACGAGTCCATGCCGCCTAAATTAAACCCAATTAATCTACGCCCCCAGTACATTTCAAATGTTGGGAGGAAACCGGAACCCCTGGCGAGAACCCACACAGAAATGGGGAGAACGTATAATCTCCTTACAGACAGTGCGGGATTCAAACCCCAGTTTGATCACTGGTACTGTAAAAGCATTGTGCTAATTACTAAGTAAACCGTGCTAGTTCCCTCGATGGGAGCACTTTGTACGGAATCCGTGAGGGGGAGCCACCAAAATGTTTAATTTTATTTTAACAGCCGCTATGCTCACTAGTTTCAATAAAACCAGCTCACAGCCAGGCTCTGAACACTCGAAGCCTGCCAGTGGTGAAATACACATGAAATGGCATTTTCTTGTTGCATTGCTTTCTGGGGTTTAACCAGGGTTTCGCTTCCATTGAAATAAAAATTATGAGGAGTTTATTATTGTTTGCAGAGATGGACAAACTATTTGGTTAAATGGGCTAAGGGTTAAAAGGGGAAAAGTTCAGGGGAAACATTGGGGGGAACTTCTTCACACAGGGAGTAATGGGAGTGTGGAATGAGCTGCCAGCTGAAGTGGTGAATGCGGGCTCAATTTTAACATTTTAAATTTTAGACAGGTACATGGATGGGAGGGGTATAAAGGGCTATGGGCTGGGTGTGGGTCAGTGGGACTAGGCAGAATAATAATTTGGAACAGATTAGCAGGGCCAAAGGGCCTATTTTCTGCTCTGTAATATTTTTATGTTTCTATGGGGGTTTTTTTTGTGAAACATTGAGCCGCCTGGAAGAAAGTTTGGGAACCTCTCTAGAAGCTTTATCCAGAATTCAGAATCAGGATTTATTGTCATGAACAAGTCACAAAATTCGGTGTTTTGCAGCAGTGATTGTAACCATCTTACGACATTACTATAAATAAAAAAATAAATGACAGCACACGAAAAGTTAGGCAGTGTCTTCAGCTCATTTATTATTTAGGAATCTGATGGCAATGTGGAAGAAGCTGCCCCGCCTTTGATAGCCAATGGTATAAGGGTCACCTTCATTGCTTTTAAATATCTCTCACAATCACACCATTGCAAACAATTGAAAATTATTTAAAATACTGCGTCATTTATAATGTATTTAAATTTATTGATTAAAGGCATAATTGCAGAAGGAAAGTTAGAAATGTTATCCACTTTACCAGGTCACCCCTCAGCCTCCAAGGCTCCAAGTTTACAAAGTCCCAGACTATCTAGTCCTCATTTGTAATTCGAGGCTTCCTGTCTTCGTAACATCCTAGGGAATCTTTTTTGCTCCCTTCTTATTACAGAGTGACTAGAACTGCATAAGTATTTCAAATGTGTCCTTGCTGATGTCTTGAACAGCTGTAGGATCCTCCTATGTTTGTTGCCCTGACCAAATGTCTGCTTCATCATCCTCTTTACCTTTCAGGAAGTACAGTATGTACTTGTACCTGCGGGCCTCTCTGTGGTTCAGTACTCTCCAGGGGCCTACCATTTGCTGTGTATGTCCTCCTGTAGTTTGACTTGCAACACCTAACACTGATCTCTATTGAACTCCATCTGTCAGTCCTTGGCCCACTTACTCAATGGACAAAGTACCTGGTGTAGATAATAGTCTTCCTTGTGCACTCCATCACCAATGTTCATGTCACCTTCAAACTTATTAACTACGTCACCTACGTACTCATTCAAATCATCAACGACCAGTCCCAGCACTGACTCTTGGGGCACAACACTGGTCATAGCCTTCAATCTGAAAAACAACCCTCCAAGCTACCCAGTAAGGAGGAGAAAAAAATGCACATTTATTATTATCCAGAGAAAAAGATCCTTAAAATAAAAAGGCCATGCAGGGTAAATGGTAGGGCACTGAGGAGTGCAGAAGAACAGAGGGATTTGGGAAATCAGATACATAATTCCTTGAAAGTGGAGTCACAGGTAAATAGGGTCATAAAGAAAACTTTTGGCATTTGGCCTTCAGAAAGCAAAGCATTGAATTTGGATGTTATGGTAAAGTTGTATAAGATATTGTTGAGGCCATGTTTAGGGTATTGCGTGCAGTTTTGGTCACCTAACTACAGGAAAGATATCGATAAGATTGAAAGAGCACAAAGAAGATTTATTAGGATGCTACCTGGACTTCAGGAACTGAGTTACAGGGAAAGATTAAACAGGTTAGGACTTTATTCCCTGGAGCATAGAAGAATGCGGGGAAATTTGATAGATGTATTTAAAATTATGAGGGATAGAGACAGAGTAAATGTAGATAGGCTTTTTTTTCCACTAAGGATAGGTGAGATACAAACCAGAGGATGAAAGGGTGAAAGGGGAAAAGCTTAGAGGGAACTTTGGGGGAGGGGGGGAATTCTTCACACAGAGGGTGGTAGGAATGTGGAACAAGCTGCCAGCTGAAGTCATGAATGCGAGCTCAATTTTAATATTTAAGAAAAATTTGGACAGGTACATGGATGGGACGGGTATGGAAGGATATGAACTGGATGCAGGTCAGTGGGACTAGGCAGAAAAACTGTTCGGCAGACACTAGGAGGGCAGAAGGGCCTATTTCTGTGTTGTAATGCTGTATGGTTCTACAACCAAAGGGAATGCTAACCCTGACTTCATGGTACAAATTCAAACATTGAACATTCTTTAGCTCCTCATAGTGTTATTGCTGTGGTAAATGGTGTCTGGGTAAAAGTTCTGTATTATTTCAACACACCAAGAAATTTCCTAAGTATCATTTATTGGAGGTCAATTAAATTTGTGAAATGACCTGGTGATGAAAATCTACACAATTTAATGTAAAGTTTTAGATGGAGTTTCTCAAAAATACTTTTCTGTCATGTTAATTATGAATGCAATGAAAATGCCACATGTATCCATACAAGAAGTTCTAGGTCATGCTTTCAACATATGAATAATTCATGCATTGAAATGAGTACAATGCGTTGTGTACATTTGGGTTCTTGAATCCACTCTATTTGACATAGATGGTTTATAATTGGAAATTGCAAACAGGTTTGGAATTAATTAAATGAGAAACAGAATATCTTTAGCTGCAGCTGAATCTGGTGTGAAAGACATCGGGAATATGCCACCACTTCAGATCAATAGCCTGCTTGAGTATCCACTGTTCCCTGATACTTGAGGGAAACAGGCTCATGTATCTCTTTGGCACATTGAATGAAGCTTATGCTCACTGAGGGAACAACTACGTAAAATCAACTGCAGATACAAGGGTTAGGCTAAAGACCATTTATGCCTTGTTGTCTGTGAACTTATACACTAGTTCAAAGTTTGATTTGTCCTAATCAAGCTCCGCCCACAAAAGCATCATCTCATTGCATTATCCTTGGCAGAAGAGAAGAGCCAGTTCTTCCCTCTGCAAAACACACTTGGTAAAGAAAAATTGGAGATCATGCATCAATGAAATGACAAGTGAGTCAGTCATGTTCTTTCATGCCAGTTTCAGTGATTCTAAATGAATTCAACATACATTGTGCTGTCGAGTGGTCCAGTTTTAGAGCTTGAAAGAAATTCCCTCAGCCCAACTCATCCATGTCAATGAAGTTACCTCCCTGAGAAAGTCCCATTTGCCTCTATTCAGCCCACATCTCTCTAAACTGGAGTGGCCAAACTATGGCCCTTGTGCCAACTGTGGCCCGTTGCCCATTTTTAAATGAGCTAGGGTCAATTTTACCAATAAAATGGAATGTGACCTCTGAGAACATTACAACATCTCTAACAATTAACTGCACTGTATATACATTGCAGTTCTTAGTTTCAACACTTGATGCCATTGCCATTTTAAACAACTACTAGACTGACTGTTGAAATGTTTACCTCAGTTAAAAAGAAGTTTACCTCAGTTGATTAAACGTGGTGGAACCAAAAAGATGGAAACTAGCAAGGGAGTGCGGAAAATTTCAGACATCGTGGGAAAATAAATACTTTTTTTCCACAGAAGTCAAGGGGAAGTGTATTTGCTGGTTTTACAAGGAATCTCAATTTTAATAGCCTATGTACAGATTTACACATTGCAAAAATAATCATTCAGGTGGACACTTGGGCCATAAGCTGTATTCTTAAGAGTTGTGGAGAAATGTTGGAGACAGCCTTGTCCTTTTTCTCCTGTTCTTAATTTTCACCTATCTTTTTATTTTGCACTACTCTTTGCAGACGATGCCGCTTTAGTTGCCCATTCAGAGCCAGCTCTTCAGCGCTTGACGTCCTGCTTTGCGGAAACTGCCAAAACGTTTGGCCTGGAAGTCAGCCTGAAGAAAACTGAGGTCCTCCATCAGCCAGCTCCCCACCATGACTACCAGCCCCCCCACATCTCCATCGGACACACAAAACTCAAAACGGTCAACCAGTTTACCTATCTCGGCTGCACCATTTCATCAGATGCAAGGATCGACAATGAGATAGACAACAGACTCGCCAAGGCAAATAGCGCCTTTGGAAGACTACACAAAAGAGTCTGGAAAAACAACCAACTGAAAAACCTCACAAAGATAAGCGTATACAGAGCCGTTGTCATACCCACACTCCTGTTCGGCTCCGAATCATGGGTCCTCTACCGGCATCACCTACGGCTCCTAGAACGCTTCCACCAGCGTTGTCTCTGCTCCATCCTCAACATCCATTGGAGCGCTTTCATCCCTAACGTCGAAGTACTCGAGATGGCAGAGGTCGACAGCATCGAGTCCACGCTGCTGAAGATCCAGCTGCGCTGGATTGGTCACGTCTCCAGAATGGAGGACCATCGCCTTCCCAAGATCGTGTTATATGGCGAGCTCTCCACTGGCCACCGTGACAGAGGTGCACCAAAGAAAAGGTACAAGGACTGCCTAAAGAAATCTCTTGGTGCCTGCCACATTGACCACCGCCAGTGGGCGGATATCGCCTCAAACCGTGCATCTTGGCGCCTCACAGTTTGGCGGGCAGCAACCTCCTTTGAAGAAGACCGCAGAGCCCACCTCACTGACAAAAGGCAAAGGAGGAAAAACCCAACACCCAACCCCAACCAACCAATTTTCCCCTGCAGCCGCTGCAACCGTGTCTGCCTGTCCCGCATCGGACTTGTCAGCCACAAACGAGCCTGCAGCTGACGTGGACTTTTACCCTCTCCATAAATCTTCGTCCGCGAAGCCAAGCCAAAGAAGAAAGAATTTTTTGAATGAGAGTTTTGAAGAGTTGTATTAAATTCATTTAAATTAAATTTAAGAGCAGCAGATACAGAAAAGGCTACTATGTGATCACATCAATAAACCACTCATGTCAACAGTAGTGTCCTCTAATTATTTTGATAGAAAATGAATTTTTGATGGTACAGGGGTTTTCTGGTCTAAAAACACCTTTTTTATGCAGGGTAACTAGTGGAAACCTGGCGGGCTCAATAATAGTCCTTAATTTTTTCTGAATGTGGCCCACAACCAAAAATGTTTGGCCAACCCTGCTCTGAACCTTTCCTATCCATGTACCTGCCTAAATCCCTTTTGCAAAGTACTATTGACCCCATCACCACTCCTTTCTATGGCAGGCTCTTTACCTATCCCACCACCCTCTGTGGGAAGAAGGTGGCCCACAGGTCTCTTTTAACTCTCCAACTGGATGGCATTAGCGTCACCTTCTCCGGTTCCTGCTACCCTACTCTCCATCCTCCCTCCTTTCCCATTGCCTTTATCTTCTTTCCTCCAGCTCCCCTCCCCTTCACTCTCCATTCACAGAGCTATCCCTCTTTCCCCTGCTTGTAGGTGTGCCTTCTCACCCTTATCCACCTATTACCTCCTGCCTTTGGGTCTGCTCCTCACTCTGTCACCCCTTCACTAACATATTTCTCCGTACCTTGATGAAGGGGCTCAAACCCAAAACATAGGTCCTGTATCTTTATCCTTGCTACGTGAAGGACACTATTTGACAAGCTGAGCTTCTCCAGTGTCATGTTTTTACTCCCATCATGGTGTTTGCAATCTTTTGTGTGTTTTTTTTTTGACTTTTTACCCTTTTAAATCTTTCCCTTCTCACCTTAAATCTATGCCCCCTTGGCTTAGATTTCCCTGCCTTGGGAAAGGGACCATGATTTTATCCATGTCCCAGGTGATTTTATTAACTCCTATCAGGTCACCACTGAGCCTCTCTCATTCCAGGAAGAAAACTCGCAGCCGATAGCCTGATCTCCATAGTGGGGAAACAGGCTCTTCAGCCCATCTCATTCTTGACAACCAAGTCGCCTTTCTGAACATTAAGTATGATGGACAATCCAAATGTCTGTGTCTAATATGTACATGGGAAGCAACAAAACAGTCCAATCTGACTTCAACTATAGCTGGCTGACACCGAGTATCTGTGAACATTCTTTCTTCCTTCATTCCATTTTATTTATTGATGTCTTTATCTATTTCTCTCTATTAATCCATCCTTCCCTCTACCTATCTATCCACCCATCCATCCAACTATCTTTCTATCTAGTCTCTTCCTTTTATATCTATTATCTTTGTTTTCTTGCTTTGGCATCTAAAGCCATACTAAAATTGTTGTTAGTCCCTTTGATGTACAGTACCTGGGAAGTTGCAGCATGTAAGACTTACATCACATTTGTATATCAAAGTGATGTGTATGACAATACCCTTTTCATTCATTCATCATCCGTAGAGAAATCCCAAAATAGCTAAGGTATAAACAGCCTCAGCAAAAAAAAATGTGGCATCAAACCCAAGGAAGAAATCACTGATGTTCTAAAGAAAAGATTGTTCTCCCTTGTTGAGAACTGTTGCTATTCAGAGTTATATTGCTTTTAGGCACCAGAAAACATTGAACAACTGCAAACCTGAGCAAGACTCACTTGTGAGACCCCTGGTGAGTTTTGTCATCGAAAAGTTTGTGAAGTTCTCACTGTTACTTAGCAACCAAAAACTGCAGCGGACAATTTGGAGCTTACCTATCTGGGGAACAGGATAAAGATTTCTAATTTAAGAGGTCACCTTCCCAAATCCTTTTGGAAAATACATCAAGTCTCAGTTGGGACTGTGTTCTTACAAAGGAATTACTTGCAGCAGCTTAAGGTAGTTACTCAGCCTTGAAAGATGCTAAAACAAAATCATAAATCTGCCATAGGACCAGTAATCGGGTTTGCCCAACCTAGAAATTAGATCACCTTATCTAAAATGGTGCTAATCCACTGGTCCAAAGAAGGGACCAAGACAAGAGAGCTAATAAAGAGGCACATCGTGTAAAAGGAACATTCCCTTAAAAATCACAAGCTGTCATGCTTGGGTGAATGATATTCATGCCATCACTCTTGTGTTCTGAGCTTTGAGGAGAATTTTAAAAGGGTCAGGATCTAGGCCACTCATTACCCAATGTCCAGATTCAAGCGCTGGCACAGTCCTGCGGCTCCAAGTGGGCTCGGTTGCTGTTGACGATGGGAGGGCTGATGATGGGAACCTCGCCAGTGATGGGCCAACAAACGGAGAAGGGTGTATGTTGATGGGGATTTTCATCCTGGAGGTGGCTTTCACCTGATACTGTTTCATCAAGCGCACCCCGTACAGGTGCAGTTCTTGCCACAGGTCTTAGGTGGCACGATGGGTACATTAGTGAGGAAACTGGCCTTTATGTCTTATTGGAAGAATGTTGGGCCATGCCCACCCAGCTGATGGGGCGGGGGGGGGGGGGGGGCAAGGAGATGGTCAGAGAATCCATCATGCTTGCCATTCTCAGAGACAAGATGTTTATGGCGTTAGGAAGCACTGATGCCCTCCTTGCCAGAGATGTTCAATATTTAAAAAAATCTTAACTCTCTCCTACTATGGCCGACCTTAACCTGAACTTCAGACCAACACTACCCTGAACCTAAAATGAATGCCACCCTGACCTAGAGACCAATATTATCCTGACCTGGAGACCCACTTTACCTGACCCTGAAATGAACACTAGCCTGACCTTGACACTAACATTACTCTGACCTTGAGACCAACACTATTCTGATCTGGAGAGCAGCACTACTCTGTCCTTGAGACCAACTCCTACCTGGCCTCAAAACCAATTCCAACCTGACCTCAAGGCCATCCCCATCCTGTCCTTGAGATCAACCCTGACCTGTCCTTGAGATCAACCCCGACCTGTCCTTGAGTTCAACTCCGACCTGTCCTTGAGATCAACCCCGACCTGTCCTTGAGATCAACTCTAATATGACCTTGAGACCAAATATTATAATTCTTTCTGCATCCAACCCAATTGAACCCACAGGATTCCACTGTAGAGAAGGAAGATGTGTTGCATTGTAATTGGTCAAGATCTAGGGGCACACTTGATGAATCTAAGTGAATCATCTTCAGCTTGAAAAAGTATATCCCAACCTGGAATGTTGTATGTCCATTTGTCTCCACAGATGCTGCCTGACCTCCTGCTTATCATAGTTGGTACTGAAAATGAGGCACCTATCAGAGCATACTTCTGGCCTGACATAGACCTCAGGACAGCCATGAGTCACATGGACCAGCTGGATGCTATCACAGGACACAGCCTTGCACCAAATCGCAGAATATTATTTAATTCCTTCTGGGAATTATCATTTTAACTGCTGTTTTATTTCCAGCCCACCCTCTCCTTGACTGTGCATCAAAAATATTTAGTTCCTTCCTCCTTTTGTTGTGGAATTAACTCAGGCCTCTTGCCGAAAGGTGTCATCCTTTTATGTACACACAAGGCATGACAACTCTAATGCAACAAGCTGAGGGTTAATTGGATCAGACTGCAGGGTGAGGATGTAAATGACCACTTCTCTGATCCATGCTGCTCAGATTTGAATGAGAGATATGGAAGAATAGCAAGATCCTTAAGTGAGGCACCAAAGTCTTTCGTGCAAACTTGAAAGGAGTTCTGCATCATTGAGCTAATTATTGAACCATCATCCAGCCATCTAGGGAATTGATCTGGAGACATGTGCTTTGATTTTAACCACAGCATCAGGGATTATCAAATAAAGAGCTGGAATCAGAAATGGTGTCCGCAAAGAACAATGACTCACATGCTTTTGTGTGTACGTTCTTGTGAGGAGGAAATCTGGCATCCTGACCCAGTCTGGAGTTCAATAGATTTGAAAGCAAAATATCCTTGAGGCTCAAAGCTCTTGCCGGCAATAAACACATTCATTAGCAAAAACAAAAATAGCGTTGAGTGAAAAAAGAAAGCATTCTCGACATTTTCCCATCACCAACTGAAAGCAAAGCATGATTATTTGATTTCATTTATTCATGTAGTTGTTGCTGTCAATATCAAGATGCTTTGTTCAATCTTCCAACAGGCTCTTGAACCTCTCTGCATCATCTGAACCAAGACAACTTCAAACTACCGAAGACCTGTCTGCACCACTGACCGAATACATTCTTTGCATAAATGCCCAACTCTATTTTTTTCTTATCTATCGATCTATCCATCTCTCTGTCTATCCACCTATTTATCCTTTGTCATATTTTTCTCTTGATAACAGTCCAAATTACACTTAAATTATTAGTTTGATTTCTGTGATTGGAAGCTGCAGCAAGAATTTCATTGCATGAGCACATTGCACTCAGGTATATGACAATAAATCATTCATCCATCCCCCCAACATGAAGAAAATACAAACTAGGATTTGACATTCTGCAATCTTTCTGGAATCTCTTCTCTTATTTCCCCATGGTCCTGCTCATGTGGCTTTTCCAGGAATGGAGCTTCCAGGTGGCATCCACATGTAAGGTTTGAAGGTCGAAGAAACTTTAGGTTTGCAAAAATAAAAAAATAAAAAGTATATGCGCTTCATCTAAACTGTCTTTCTCCTTTTAGGCATTTTTTAAAAAAAGCCATTATTGTGGAATAAAGCAGGTTTGGGGGAGATACAGGTGGGGTAAAATGTCTGGTAAAACATCATCTCCATTCGGTGTGGTAAATCCTACATTATTTTTATAGCTTTCCACTTTTGTTAGAAAAGGTGAACCATATTACTGTGACTTTTCTAGTTAAAAAGTATGTGGACGTAATGCCAGAATTTGAGAACATAACTTCATTTTTTGGTGTTTTATTGGAACTTTCTACTTTATTTCACCTCGCTGTGACAATCAGCTCTACTCTGTTCTTAAATGCATTTTTATAGCTCCAGCATGAGTCGCATTGAAATTGAAAAGCTTCCTCCATTCCTTGTTCTTAAACCTGCTGTGCCTAATGTGCATAGATGATGGATAGTTGGCTCAAACGTTAATTTTTATTCTCAGAGAAAAAAAATGTAGATTGTGGATTCTGCGCCCTGCTTAGTATCAACTCTTTCTGTTAGTTGATGAGGATTGTGCCGTATGTTAATGACCTGGAGAGTAATTTAAGAGTCAATTTATATCAACAGAATGATTAAGAAGGCACATGGGAAACTTACCTTTATTGACTGAGGCATGGAATACAAGAACAGGGAGGTTATGCTGGAAATAGGTGGGTTACCACACCGAATATGACATGGTGCAGAGGAGATCCACAAGTACATTTCAAAGGCTTGAAGGATGAGGTACTCATGGTAGATTAAAGTATAGGTGATTTGGGAATAGTAAACAATAAGTTCCTATCTCTTTTAACAAAAAGGTTTATTTTCTTGGATGGAGCAGAGATTTCAGATTTATGGCAGAGTACAACCCTGAAATTCATTTTCCTGCTGGCCAGGCAGAATTACCATTTGTTGGTACTGAACCAAAACTGTACACAATGCACACATGTAAATGAAGAAACAATTGTGAACAAATGACTGCGCAATACAGGGAAGAGTCCTTGAATGAGTCCCTGATTGAGTTTGTTGTTGAGGAGTCTGATAGTGGAGGGGTAGCTGCTGTTCCTGAACCTGGTGGTGTGAGTCTTGTGGCATTTATACCTCTTTCCTGATGGAGGCACTGAGAACAGGACACGTGCTGAGTGGTGTGGATCCTTGATGATTGCTACTGGTCTCCGACAGCAACATTCCCTGCAGATGTTCCCTGTCGAGGTTTGCCTGCCATGTCCTGGGCTGTGCCTTACCTTTTGCAGGGCTTTATGCTCAGGGTTATTGGTGTCCACATCCCAAACCGTGATGCAGCTGGTCACCACACTTTCCACAGGACATCAGTGAAAATTTGCCACGAGTCTGAAATCATCTTACAGTCAAGTTTTGGCCTGTATTCGAGATAATGATCTGTGACTCCTTGTCAATTTTATGACTCCTCGATAGTTGTGGCGCAAATGGGCAAAATGCGAGGCAAGGCTTCGTAATGGCCTTCCCCACTGCCACTTCCATTAATGGCATGTTGAGAGTGGAAGAGTGAGAGAAAGCAAGGTGGGGGTGGGGGGGGGGGGTATCAACAAAGGAATGTAGATGAACACACCATGGAGAATTAATTTTCCTTGTTGATGAGATGTGAATGGAATCGGGAAGACCAATCGGAATCGGAGAAGGCTCACCGGCGCCACTACTTTCTAAGGAGTCTGAGGATATTTAATGTACTATCGGATACCCTATCTTTATCTTTATCGGATACTCTATTATCAAATGCTCTGTGGAAAGTACACTGAGTGGTTATATCGCACCCTGGTTTGGTAATTTAAATGCCCAGGAATGCAAAAGATTCTAGGTGGTATCAAACAGAGCCAAGTCCTTCACAGACTCTGGCCTCCCATTCATTGAATGCATCAATGTGACGCTCTGGCTCAAGAAGGAAGCCAACATCACAAAGGACCCCCCTAACCCTGATCACAACCTCTTCTCTTTTCTACCTTCGAGCAGAAGGTACAGAAGTCCGAAGACCAACAGCTAAGGGCCCTGTTTCTGTACTGCAGAAAAATTTTAAAAAAGATCAAAATTGACAGAGACAAAAAATTGCATGCCAAAGAAAGTTAAAAGATTGAAATCCAGCAGAGACACAAAGGAATAAATGAACTCCAGCTGGTTTGCAAGAATTCTATGCTTCTCTCAGTGCAGTGACAGTTAGATGTGTACAGCATCTTTAACCCGGTAAAACAGGCAGCGGAGGCTTCTCGTAATCACCTCCCTTTTGTCCAGTCTCTGAAAGAACAGATTGTAATCTGAATCACAAGCCCAGACTCCCCACTCCACCAACAGTCACCACTTATTTTACCTCCCCCACTGCCAGGGCGAGACAAGCAATCTGCAATTCCATGAACATCCACGATCGATTGAGCTTCTGAAGACGGCAACTTCTGTATTGAGCCTGTCTTGTTGACATTACCAATGGTGAATGGATAGTAAAGCTGATTCTCTTTGTGGTGTAGTTACATCCGAGCCAAGAATTGTGCAGAATGTCAGAGGAAGAAGTGGGGACAAAAAGACATTAAATAGAAAGTGCAAAAAAGGAATGATTCGGGTGCCATCTAATTAAAACTCAGCAGGTGTCCTATGCCAGCCAAGTCAAGAGCTCTGATAGTAAGAATGTTTTAAATCTTTCAGGGAATGCTTTACACTTTGCATGATTGTGCTGTCAGTCTTGCACTGAGGCTCGAGTTGAAGTCAATTCAGACCAACTGAAAATGTCTTTCCTTTCTTCTCCGCAAATTGAGTTAGATGGCACCATGGAGCCATGAGTTGAGTGGCTACTTCACGCCTCCACGGTTGCAGATGACACAACAGTAGCTGGCCTCATCAGCAACGGCAAGTCACACTACAAAGAGGTGGAAAATCTCGTATAATGGTGCGTGGTAACTAATCTCAGCATGAACGAGACAAAGGAGAAGATCATGGACTTCAGGGGAACCAGAAATGTCCACCCTCTGCTGTACATTAATAACTCGGTGATGGCAAGAATAGGAAAGCACTAAGTTCCTCAGAGTCCACTTCACAAATGACCTATCATGGACACTCAGCATCTCCTCACTTGTCAGGAAGATGCAATGGTGACTGCACTTCCTGAGAGGACTGAAGTGTCTGCGTGGCCTTCGTCTGGTTGCTCTGGTTTCCGCCCACCCTTCAAAAATGAGAGTAATTGGCAGCACATGTTTAAGTGACTGGAATTGTCTTCTACTGGGCTGTAAATAAATAAATGAAATATCTGGGATTTGGAACCAGGGCCCGAGGAATTGAATGAATGGAGCTGGGTTCACTGGTGGAATGGACAAGAAGCCTTGCTACTATGGAGGTCACAGGAGTGCAGGAGATGGTGGAATTCACTGACACTCGATGTCCCTTTTGCCTTTCGATCTCTTCTGAGTAGGGGCACTGGATTTGTGGCAGCTCTCTGTGTACTGTAACAGAGTAGATAGAAATGCTTTTGGGAGATAGACTGGGAAAGGTTTGTTAGAGTAGGTCACATACAAACACTTTAAAACAGATCTTATTTGAAATACTGGAGCTCTGCTAATGCCAGACATAGTGGCTTCTTTCAGCTTTTGCAAGAGCTTTGAAGAGTGCTCAAGAGACTTCACTAATGGATTGTTGTTTAGCAAAGCAACAGATGAAAGATTGTTGGAGCCGTGTATTGTCTGCAGGAGAATGATGACAGCACCAATCAGGTTCCTCTCTGAACCATCCAGCATGCCATACCTGGAAACATAGTGCTGTCCCTTCCTTGCCACTTGGGCGAGATCTTGGACAGTCTACCTCACAGTGCTTTGGGACCATCTTCACTCTGCAGGCCGGTGTTCACAAAGTGATGTTATAATAATGCAGACAGTCCTCTTGTGGTGCCGGAGTGGTCCCTGATTAGGGTAACAAGGGAAAGTCCAGGAGCTTGATAGCCATTAGAAAGAAACAGTTCTTGAACCTGGTCTTCAAAGGGAGTAGTGAGAAGAGGTTGTGGCCAGGGTCACCATCTCAAGGGTAATTAGGTTGAGTAATCAACACTGGACTACCCAATTTTCCAAAAAATGAATAAATTTTAAAAAGATATAAACTCAGTACTATTATAAAATGATGCAAAATAAATCGAATTGCCTTTGGTCAAAATTTTTGTTTCTCAACCATTGCCAGTAAAAACTCGTGTTATAATTCATCATGTCCTACTTCAAGAAGGCAGCCAATATCGTAAAAGATCCCATCACCCTGGTCACAACCTCTTCTCAGTGCTACCTTCGAAGTGAAACCCAAAAGTCTGGAGAGGCTGCGATTGCAGTAAAAATACACAGAGATGCTGGAGGAACTCAGCCGGTCTTGCAGCATCCATAGGAGGTAAAGATACATTACCAATGTTTCAGGCCTGAGCCCTTCTTCAAGGAATGAGCAAAGAATAAGCAGAGAACATGGAGGCTCAGAATGTCAAGAAGGCTGGCTGTGGGTGGAGTCCAGAGAGGGAGAGACAGACAGAGCTGGGGTAAGGAGGTGGGGGTGGGATAGTTGGGGGAAGGTTTTAACTAAAAACTAGAAAAGTTGATGTTAATGCCATCTGGTTGGAGTGTTTCCTTCAGGAAAAAGGTACAGCAGACTGAGGACCCAGCATCACTCTGTTCAAGAACAGTTTCTCTCCAACAGCTATCAGTCTCTTGAACCGTCCCTTTATATGCCAATCAGGGACTACTCTGACACCATATGACGACTGTCCGCATTATCGTTGAGTCACATTTTTTGTACAAGGATAACTGAATATCTATTATATATTTTCTTTGTGTATTTATTATTTTGAATTCATTTAGGTATTAAGTATGCAGTTGTTTTAGTTGTGCTGTAGGTCCAGTTGCAGTAAGAATTTTTCAGTGCATATCTACGTTATAAAATGTATATGACAATAAACTTATTATCATTATCGCCAGGAGCTCACCAAACCTGCAGTCTCGATCTTTCTAATACAAGTAACAGGAGTGGAAGAAGGTTTTTAGACATACAGGATGGTAACAGGCCCTTCTGGCCCACGAGCCCATGCCCCCAAAATACACCAATTAACCTTCAGCCCTGTACATTTTTGAAGTCTTCCTGCTTCTCATCTCTCATATGGTTAACCACATTTCTACCTTTCTTTGCTGTCCAAAATTTCTCAACATCTGCTTTGTATATATTTAATCTATCAATTTCCTTGCAGAGAATCCAATGGTTCATAAGAATTCTGAAGTCTTATAACCCTTTGCATGAAAAAAATTCTTCTAGTCTCAATCCAAAAGGGTCAATATCTTATCCTGCAACCATCTCCTTGGGTCAACACTCTGCATGCTGTGGAGGCCAGGCCATTGGGTGTATTTAAGGCAGAGATTGATAGGTATCAGAGTATTCAGGATATCAAATGTTATAGGGAGAAGGCAGGGGAGTGGGGCTGAGTGGCAGAATGGATCAGCTCACGAAGAAATGGCAGAGTGGGCTTGACGAGCCAAATGGCCTACTTCTGCTCCTATATCTCCACATGATATGAGCTCAGGTGTACAACTTGGTTAGTATTGGGCTGAAGGGCTTATACATGCAATGGAAAAATCCTCTCACACCTCACTCCAACAGGCCCTTCTGAACTTCTCATCATCAAGGGATATAATGAATGAAATTTAAAAAAACTTCTGTTCAAGTCCTCTGAGCACTTGGACCTGAACTGTTGACTGCCTTTTACTTCCTGCGGATGCTGCATGACCTGTAGACTTTCTCCAACTCTCTTGCATCCTGCTCTTGATCCCAGCATCTGTAGATTCTCTTGTTTAACTTGAACCTTGCTATGGTGTCCTTGCTCTATTCTCATAGATCTCCCTCTGTAATCCTGCACTCTGAACTGCATTTCTATTGTTGTACTATATATGGGTTGACGAGCTGGACTGCTTGCAAAATGAATTTTCTCGCTGCTTGTGACAACGAACTTGCCCTTTCACTGCAAGCCTCTTTGCACATTCCCCTCATCTCGCTCTGCTGGTTCCATGAATTAAATGGCCCTGCCTGTACTTCAGTAAGCAGCTCATTATAATATTATAATTAATTGATTACGTATGCTGATGTCAGGCCCAATGAACATATATTTTGGCAGTCACGAAAAAAGATGTTCTATTGGTAGATCACAGGCCACTTCGGGAGAGGGGGGTACAAATTATCTATCACAATCTATTTGGCTGAATATTTATTGCTACTGTCAACATTATCCGCCTGGGGTCTTACCAGAAGCTTGCTGGTTCATTGAAACACAGATACACAGATGTGATAAATGGTGGTTTTGTCTCATTCCCAGATTAATCATCGGGACAACATTAATCTTCGTCAGGTTCTGACTGGGTTTCCTTCTGCACGCTGGTGAAGATATAAAAAAAAATAAGGCCTCCAATCCATCATGTGCACTCACTCCCGAACTCACCCTCCATTGTGTGAGAGCTTCCAGGTTCGAAGAGAAATGAGATGGCTCCTCTTGTCCAGAAAAGGCAGGAAGAAAGAAAAACTGGGTTCCAAGGATGGTAATGGCAGGCTATGAAAACTGCTTGGGATATTTCTACTCGGATCCAACCAGGACGCCAGTTTGAATAGCAACTAGGGCAGTGCTCAGAGCTCTTAGCTCAACATTATCACAGCGCCAGTGATCAGGGCTAGGGTTCGAACACCATGCTGTCTGTAAGGAGTTTGCACGTTCTCCCTGTATCTGCATAGGATTCTGCCGGGTGCTCCGGTTCAAAATGTATGGGGGTTGTGGGTCAATTGGGCGCAATTGGAGGGCATGGGCTCATGGACCAGAAGGCCTGTTACCATGCTGTATGTTTACATTTAAAATTTTAACTATATTTGGGGCAGTACAGTCAGTGTAGCGGTTAGCGTGATGCTATTAGAGCACCAGCAACCCGGGTTCGAATCTGGCACTGCCTGTATGGAGTTGGGGGTACATTCTCCCCATCACCTGTGTGAGTTTCCTCCAGGTGCCCTGGTTTCCTCCCACCCTTCAAAACATTCTGGAGTTGTCAGTTAGCTGAGAGTGATGGGCTTCTCCCGTCACGTAAATAAAATTGAAAAAAAAAACCACGTTTAAATCATCTACCAGACTCTTAATGCAGGGTTGTTGAGAAAATGTTGCAACCATGAAACATCAGGACCTGTGACCAAAAACTTGCCATGAGAAAGAGAGAGGTTCACGAAGGAAGTTTCTGATCTAAGGATCCAGATGCTGATGCTGGAACATAAGAACATTAGAAATAAGAGGAGTCGGCCATTCAGCCCATCGAGCCTGCTCTGCCATTCAATAAGATCATGGCTGATCTGATCATTGATTCAACTCCACCCAACTGCTTTTTCCCCATATCCCTTCATTCCATTTTTATGTAAAAATCTATTTAACGAACCTGAAGTACGTTTAATGAAGTAGCATCAACTGCTTCCCTGGGTAGAGAATTCCATAAATTCACTACTCTCTGGGAAAAACAGTGTTTCCTCATCTCCATGTGTCCCCTAGCTCTGGGCTCACCTACCTGTGAAAAATGTTTCCTGCCTCTATCTTATCTCTCCCTTTCATAATTTTATATGTTTCTCTAGGATCTCCTCTCATTCTTCTGAATTCGAGTGAGTATTAGTCTCTCCTCGTAGGTCGACCCCCTCATCTCCGGCATCAACCTGGTGAACCTCCTCTGGACTGTCTCCAAGGCCCATATATCCTTCCTCAAGAATGGAGACCAGAACTGCACACAATACTCCAGGTGCAGCCTCACCAGTACCCTTGTATATTGCAGCATGACCTCCCTGCTCTTGAATTCAATTCCTCTCGTGATATAGGCCAAATTTCCATTTGTACCTGCAACCCAACTTTTGGCAATTCATGGACAAGCACTCCCAAGTCCTTCTGCATGACAGTATGCTGCAGAATGAATATTTACAGTGGAAGACTAGGTGGATTATCAAGTTGGTGGGCTTGTCCTGAATGATATTGAGATTCTTTGAACTGCATTTAATCAGAGAAGCTGAGAATGCTTCTTCAAAGCTTGACCTGTGAATATAGACAGATGGTAAGTTATTGGCAAAACACCCAGCACATGATCTGTACTTGTGGCCACAGTGGTTGGGCCAGCAAAGCTTCTGATAAATGATGACACACACTATTGATGGTGGTAGTTTCTTCAGTGGTAATACTATAGAATGTAATATATCAAGGGGAAAACTCCCTTCTACGAGAAGATCTGACAAGCGTTTTGGTGGCAAGACTGTTTAAGGGTATTAAAGGTTAGGGAGAGAAGGCGGGGACGGGGTACTGAACTTTAAGATCAGCCATGATCTCGTTGAATGGCGGAGCAGGCTCGAAGGGTCGAATGACCTACTCCTGCTCCTATCTTCTATGTTTCTATGATCGCTGCCTATCCATCTAAGTCAGAGATTCAGAGATGAAAAAGACTGCAGGTGATCGAATATTGAGTAAAATAACTGCTGGGGGAACTCAACAGGTTGGGCAGCACCTGTGGAGAAATGGGTTGTCAACACTTTGAGACAAGACCCAAGACCCAACATTTGGACTAGATGCAATCCAGATGCAGGGTCTCAACCCAGAATGGTAACTATCCATTTCACTTGACCAGTGTGTTGGAGAATCTCGGCAGGTCATGCAGCACCCCTAGGAAGCAGAGTGTGACCAACATTTCAGTTCTTGGCTCTTCATCAGGTGGGTGGAGGGGGGTAGAAGGAGAGGAGGGAGGGAGGAAGGGGAAAGGGGAGGAGCACAGGCCAACAGGTGGGAGGGAAGAAGAGAAAACTGTGAGAAGTGATCATGGGAAGAGTTCCTGTTAGACTGTGGATGAATGGATTGGATGAGCTATAATGTTACAGCCTCTGGTCAAAATCATTTTGTTACAGCCTGCAGCACCTGACTGATGTCCAGTTTTGGCCTGCTAGATATGTTCTTAGTTTATGCCATTTTCAGTGATGTTAGTGCCATATAACAGATTTGAAGACAACAAGGCTGATTCCCTTCTTGGATCTCTCTGTCTCCATCTCAGGAGATAAGCTTTCCACTGACCTATATTACAAGCGCTCTAACTCCCACAATTACCTGGACTACACTTCCTCACAACCTGTCCCCTGCAAGGATCCTATCCCCCTTCTCTCAATTTCTCCATCTTCGCTGCATCTGTTCCCAGGATGAGGTCTTCCAGTCTGGATCTTCCAAAATGTCTTCCTCCTTCCACAAACATGGCTTCCCCTCCACCACCATCAACTCAGCCCTCACTTGCACCTCCTCCATTTCCTGCTCATCTGCCCTAGCCCACTCTGCTCCTAGACGCAACAAACATTGAATCCCCCTACCACCATACCAGCCTCTGCATCCAATACATTATCCTCTGGAATTTCCCACAGTTACAACAGGATCTCACCACCAGACACATCTTCCCCTCTCCTCCCTTCTCTGCCTTCCATAGGGACCACTCCCTCCGTGTTTTCCTCATGTACATCCCTCCCCACCAATCTCTGCCCCAGCACCATATCAATTCTGTGTCACACACCCATACTCACATGTCTGTCCATGGCCTTGTGTACTATCCCACCAAGACCACCTGCAAATTGGAGGAACAACACCTAATTTTCCGTCTGGGCACTCTCCAACCAGATGACATTAAAATCGACTTTTCCAGTTTCTTCTAATCTGCCCTCCTTTCTATCCCTTCCCTTCACCCAGCTATCCCTCCTCTCCTTGATCCTGCTGTACCCTCCCTCCCTTCTTCACCTATCACCTTCTGCTTTTCTAACCACACTGCCCTCCCCTTACTCTTTTGCTCGGACGCCTGCTGACATTTTCCCATACCTTGATAGAGGGCTCAGACCCGAAATGTCGGTTATGTCTTTTTACTTTTGCTGTATAAAGAACACTGTTTGACCTGCTGAGTTTCTCCAGCATTGTGTGTTTTCACCTGAAAGAATAGATGCTTCATTAACAGGAGGTCACCTGGTGCTCACTAAAACTGAACATGCTGATTGAGGACTGAGCTCTGTCAGATGAGCTTGTTTTCGTTTGTGTATGAATGCTTAAACTTGTGATTCATTTCCTTTCCTTTTCAGATTCGTGACATGCCCATTAAAATGGAACTCAAAGCTACTTCAGGCAAAGGTTCCAGGCCATGAGTTCCTTGGCAAGAATTCAGAAATAAAAATAACTGCAATTATAATTCAACAAAGTGAGCCTGATCCCTCCAGTCTGTTTGTACTGACCTGATCGCAGATCTGATTCCTATCGGTCAGTAGCTGGCACTGATGCCTGACAGTCTATTGTTGCTGGGACTGATGCCTGACAGTCTATTGTTGCTGGGACTGACGCCTGCCAGAATATTGTTGCTGGGACTGACGCCTGTCAGTCTATTGCTACTGGGACTGACACCTGTCAGTCTATTGTTACTGGGACTGACACCTGTCAGTCTATTGTTACTGGGACTGAAGCCTGTCGGTCTATTGTTTCTGGGAATGAAGCCTGTTAGTCTATTGTTACTGGGTCTGATCCCTGTCAGAATATTGTTACTGGGAATGACGCCTGTCTGTCTATTGTTACTGGGACTGATGCCTGTCATTCTACAGTATTGTTAGTAGGTCTGATCTCTGTCATTCGAATTTTAGGAGGTACAAGTCTTTATTATTCAATGTGTTAGGTCTTGATTTCTGTCAATTTATTATAACTTGTTGAGATTCCTTTCGATCTGTAATGAGACTAAAATATTTCTGCCTTTTCTTCAATGTTTCAGAGAAGATACAGAATAAGGATCCTTTTTGAAGGATAATCATGGTTTTGAACAGGGTCAGACCCATATCCACTAAATGCAAATCAAACTCTCACCTGTTTGGGATGTCTCAATCAAACATTGAATGGTAACATTATAATCTGGCCTTCGTACAACTTTGCTGAGATGCGTTAAAACTAAATCTCTCACTCAATTCAGACTTTCTCAGGAGCAAGGAGGATTTCTTCAGCTCCTGTTTCAGAGGTAGTTATTTAGGCTAATGTAGGAATACCAACTTCCACAGATGAAGAGGATGTGAAGGGCAGGTGGTACACTCCTTGGCTACTAACACTGGACTTCTGTGGCTCTCAATAAGGTTCTCAAAAGCATCCCATAAGAAAGTATGGAATAGGAGCAGGATTTGGTCCATTGGACCTGCTCTGACATTCATTATGATCATGGCTATTCGGGCTGTGGACCCAGCTCCACCAACATGCCTTTTCCCCCCTAACCCTTACTACACATATGATGCTGCATTTTAAATATTTTTAATGGGGATTCTCTACTGTTTCCCTGGTCAAAGAATTCCACAGAAACATTACTCTGGGAGAAAAGCAGTTCCTCCTCATCTTCATTCTAAACCTGCTCCCTCAAATCTTGAGGCTATGACACCCAGTTCTAATCTCACTTACCAATGGAAACAACTTTCCTTCTTTTATCTTATCTATCCCTTTCATAATTTTAATGTTTCAATAACATCCCCTCTTGTTCTTCTGAATTCTACCAAGTACATAAGAATATAAGAAATAGGAACAGGAGCAGGCCATCCAGCCTATGAAGCCTGCTCCGCCATTCAGTATGGTCATGGCTGATCTAATGACAGGCCCATCTCCATCTACCTGCTTTATCCTCATATTCCTTAAATTCCCTTATAGAAATCTATCCAACCTTGTCTTAAGTATATTTACTGAGGCCCATTGTTGAATGGGCAGCAAAATTCCACAAATTCACCACTCTCTGGGAAAAGCAGTTCCTCCTCATCTCCATCCTAAATCTACTACCATGAACCTTGAGGCTACGTCCCCTAGTTCTGTTCTTCTAAATTCCAGAGTGTAGTCCCAGACAACTCAATCTCTCCTCATAAGCCAACCCTGGAATCAATTCAGTTAACCTCCTCTGCACCACCCCCAAAGCCAGTACATCCTTCTTCAAGTAAGGAGACCATTGCTGCACCCAGTACTTCAAGAACAGCCTCTCTGGTACCCTGTACTGTTGTAGCTGAACCTCTCTGCTCTCAAACTCAAACCCTTGAACAATGAAGGGCAACCTTCCATTTGCCTTCTTGACAACCTGCTGCACCTGCAAATCAATCTTTTGCAATTCATAAATATCCTTCTTCAGTCATTATGCCCATGGGTCAGAGAATCTCAAAGTATTGCACATTCTTGAACCCTTTCCTTTGATTAAAGAATAATCATGTACTATGACAGATCTTGTAATAGAGATTCTAGTGTACGTTTCAGGCATCTGGTGTCAAGACCAAAGTGGCTGAATGTAATTCTCTTAGTAACACCAAGAATGTTGGTTGGATATTGGTTTGCTTCTCCTTCTCAGTGAGTTTGGCTGTTTTTTTTTGAGATAGCATTGTTGTTATTTTTCCAGTGTTTTCCAGAAGGAATTTTCCAAAAATGTTTGCTGACCTCAAATTCAATTTCTTCTTCTCGCCAAAGAGAAGAAAAAGATCACACAGTCTTTAATTCAAGTACCTGTTCCCTCACAATTCCTTTGTCCAATGACCGTCAGTCCTATATTTCTTTATCCTCTTGTATTAATCTGTTGATGATTGGTACTGTCTCATTTTGTCCCTCAGTTCAGGTTGTCATCATAATCAGCGTCGGGTGACACGGTTAGCATGACACTATTACAGCGCTAGTGTCCCAAGTTCAAATCCTGTGCTGTCCATAAGGAGTTTGTACATCATCTCCATGTCTGCCTGTGTTTCCTCCATGTTCCACAGACACACAGGGTTAGTAGGTTGATTGGTCACACTGGTGTATTTAGGTGGGACTGAAACATGGGCCTATTGCCATGCTGGATGTATCTCTACATTAAAATTAAATTTTGTCTTTATTACTGCAACAGTAGCCTGAATAGATAATATCTCCACATTATCTAATGGCAATTATGATTGATCTCTGTCTTTGAAATTTTGCCTTATGTCAATGAAATATTGTAGAATACAGATAAAATATTTTGAAATGGTTGGAAGAGAATTTCCCTTGTGTATCATTTCCGTTACTAAAATGGCTGCAATGCTTAATTACTCAAATTGACAACAGCCAAATGTTTTAGATCTAATGCAAATTTCTTCCCAGCTGCTTTGACTGATAAGACTTTGTTCTGAATTATTTTGCACATTTTCATTGCCCCATTTTGCCAGAAGAGGAAAAAAGATTCTCCAATTTATTTTTCTGGCACATCAAATAGCCCTTAGAACTCATTCAAAAAGGGAGGCTTGGCCAAAACCAGATTTAAACTAGGATGTAGCAATTTTCTCATCATCCCGAGAGTCTGGATTCAGCAAGGTCAATGTCAGGAGAACGTGACATCAGAGTAGTGAAACCACCGTGGTCTGTGACCTGCCGAACTCACACTGGCAGAACAAGTTGGGGAGCCTCTCATTGATCAAGGCAATAAACAGACTCAGTGTTGAGTAACGTGAGTTTGAAGAATACAGAAAGGTGAAGGGTGAGAGATGTCAGCAAAAACCTCATGAGATGCACAGCCACATTTTTGTTTGATAATGCTCCTTGGCTCTATGTTATCCAACTGTTATTGCTCCTATTCTCTCTCTCTCTCTCTCATATTTTCTATTAATCTTTCCACATATTTCATCAGAGAAGGTTATTCACTCCATCATGTAAGTGGCATCTTCCAGCCGCACAAGCCCATTAGTCTCATCTCCCCCCCCCCCACTCAACTTACAAAATGATCAGATGATAAACAACTTAATGGGGGTCTACAAGATTATGAGATAAGGGTGGACAGCCTGCTCCTATTTCCCAGTAGCACAAACCAGAGGGCATCTGTATCAGGCCAGGGGAGGAAAGTTTAGGAGAGACACAAGGCATAAGTATTTTATACAGAGGGTAGTGAGTGCTTGAAATGCAGTGTCAGGGGTAGTAGTAGAGGCTGGGAAAATAGGACTATTTAAAAGATTCAGGCTCGCGGATGCAAGAAGAATAGAGGATTATGGGTGTGAGGGACGATAGGTTCAGTCTGATAAGTAGGTTTAAATAAGACAGCACAACATTGTGGGCCAAAGGGACTACCTTGTGCTGCAATGTTCCATGTTGTATATTTTAATGTTGTTATTTCCCTGCTTCCATCCCTCTTTTGTACATCTATCAACTTACCTTGGATTATTTTCCCACTTACAGTCAGGGTCTCATATTGCAGCCAATTACATTCAAGTTTAGACATATGGCACAGTAATAGGGCCCTTCCAGTACATGAGCTCGTGTCATCCAAATACAATCCCCTTTATGTTTTGAAGGGTTGGAGGAAACTAGAGTAAATGGGGGAAACCCACACTAACACAGGGAGAACATGCAAACTCTTTCCAGGAAGCGTCAGATTCGAACCAGGGTTGCTGCTGCTGTAATAAGTCGTGCTAACCGCTAGACTAATCGTGCCGCTAACATGCCTTTGGGAGGTAGAAGAAAGCAGGGGAGATGTGTGGTGAAACCCATGCAGTTACAGGGAGATCTCCTCACAGACCATAGATTGCGAGCACAACGGAATAGAAACATGATGTGTGTGTTTTTTTTTACTGCCTTTCTGTTCTCAGTTGCTAATTTGTGAACATTTCCAATCTCTCCTGGCCTCCCTCTGCCTTGTCCTTTAATTAAAACTCACTCCTCCCTTAAATTCTCTGCCCAATTCAGTTCCATTTTAACTTGGCTTTATTAAAGGTGGCCTATGAATGCAATTTTTAATGTCGTTGGCTCAAACTACAGGGGAATCACGTTGCTCTCCATTGCAGGCAAAATCTTCGCTAGGATTCTACTAAATAGAATAATACCTAGTGTCGCCGAGAATATTCTCCCAGAATCACAGTGCGGCTTTCGCGCAAACAGAGGAACCACTGACATGGTCTTTGCCCTCAGACAGCTCCAAGAAAAGTGCAGAGAACAAAACAAAGGACTCGACATCACCTTTGTTGACCTCACCAAAGCCTTCGACACCGTGAGCAGGAAAAGGCTTTGGCAAATACTAGAGCGCATCGGATGTCCCCCAAAGTTCCTCAACATGATTATCCAACTGCACGAAAACCAACAAGGTCGGGTCAGATACAGCAATGAGCTCTCTGAACCCTTCTCCATTAACAATGGCGTGAAGCAAGGCTGTGTTCTCGCACCAACCCTCTTTTCAATCTTCTTCAGCATGATGCTGAACCAAGCCATGAAAGACCCCAACAATGAAGACGCTGTTTACATCCGGTACCGCACGGATGGCAGTCTCTTCAATCTGAGGCGCCTGCAAGCTCACACCAAGACACAAGAGAAACTTGTCCGTGAACTACTCTTTGTAGATGATGCAGCTTTAGTTGCCCATTCAGAGCCAGCTCTTCAGCGCTTGACGTCCTGCTTTGCGGAAACTGCCAAAATGTTTGGCCTGGAAGTCAGCCTGAAGAAAACTGAGGTCCTCCATCAGCCAGCTCCCCACCATGACTACCAGCCCCCCCACATCTCCATCGGGCACACAAAACTCAAAACGGTCAACCAGTTTACCTATCTCGGCTGCACCATTTCATCAGATGCAAGGATCGACAATGAGATAGACAACAGACTCACCAAGGCAAATAGTGCCTTTGGAAGACTACACAAAAGAGTCTGGAAAAACAACCAACTGAAAAACCTCACAAAGATAAGCGTATACAGAGCCGTTGTCATACCCTCACTCCTGTTCGGCTCCGAATCATGGGTCCTCTACTGGCACCACCTACGGCTCCTAGAACTCTTCCACCAGCGTTGTCTCCGCTCCATCCTCAACATCCATTGGAGCGCTTACACCCCTAACGTCGAAGTACTCGAGATGGCAGAGGTCGACAGCATCGAGTCCACGCTGCTGAAGATCCAGGTGCGCTGGATGGGTCACGTCTCCAGAATGGAGGACCATCGCCTTCCCAAGATCGTGTTATATGGCGAGCTCTCCACTGGCCACCGTGACAGAGGTGCACCAAAGAAAAGGTACAAGGACTGCCTAAAGAAATCTCTTGGTGCCTGCCACATTGACCACCGCCAGTGGGCTGATAACGCCTCAAACCGTGCATCTTGGCGCCTCACAGTTTGGCGGGCAGCAACCTCCTTTGAAGAAGACCGCAGAGCCCACCTCACTGACAAAAGGCAAAGGAGGAAAAACCCAACACCCAACTCCAACCAACCAATTTTCCCTTGCAACCGCTGCAATCGTGTCTGCCTGTCCCGCATCGGACTTGTCAGCCACAAACGAGCCTGCAGCTGACGTGGACTTTTTTCCCCCTCCATAAATCTTCGTCCGCGAAGCCAAGCCAAAGAAGAAAGAGGAAGGCAAAGAGCAGGCGGAATTTAGTAAACCAGAAATTCTTTCATTCCAAGAAGGCTTTTAGTATGCTGGCCTTTATCAATCATTGCATGGAATATAGGAGTTGGGAGGTGATGTTGAGATTGTATAAGATGTTGGTGCGGCCTCATTTGGAGTTCTGTGTGCAGTTCTGGTCGCCTAATTATAAGAAGGATATAAACAGAGTGGAGAGAGTGCAGAGAAGGTTTACCAGAATGTTACCTGGGTTTAAGCATCTAGAGTATAGGGAGAGATTGGACAGATTAGGTCTTTATTCTTTGAAGCGTAGAAGGTTGAGAGGGGATTTGATAGAAGTATTTAAGATTATGAAAGGGATAGACAGAGTGGATGTGGATAGACTATTTCTGTTAAGAGGAGGAAAGATTAAAACAAGAGGACATGAGTTAAGAATTAAGGGGCAGAGGTTTAGAGGTAACATGAGGGGGAACTTCTTTACTCAGAGAGTGGTAGCCGTGTGGAATGAGCTTCCGGGAGAAATAGTGGCGGCGGAGTCAATTGTATTATTTAAGAAAAGGTTGGACAGGTATATGGATGAGAAGAAGATGGAGGGTTATGGGCATTGTGCAGGGAGGTGGGACTAGAAAGGGGTGTTTGGTTCGGTGCGGACTAGAGGGCCCAATGGCCTGTTTCCATGCTGTAATTGTTATGTTATGTTATGTTATGTTATGTTAAAAGAAATAAATGCAAGAGAAGGTAAACAGCAGAGCCGACACTCTATTCTTTACAATTTATTTACTGGTGATCATGTTAGTGAGGGGGGGGGGTGCGGGGTTAATTAGTATGTAGGGTTTTTTTCTTTTTTCTTTTGTTCTTATTTTTGTCATTTTGTAATTAGAAGAGATTAGTCTATTTAGATAATCACAATGTATATCTCGATATCAGGTGAAATTTTCATAAGGATATTTCACTTTTTTGACAATTATACAAGACAATGTACAAGTGATAAGTGACTCACATTCTGTATTGCATTAGATAAAAGCTACAGAATTAATTAATATCTAAACAATATATATGTGCAATATTTCTCCCTATCAAATTAATAAAAATATTCTCTAAAAGGTAAAAACCAAAGCACACCATGTCGACATCAGAAGTAGAAGCAAATGGCCACCGTGCCATTTTTGTAGAGAACCTAAAAATATTTTTGTTCAGAAATTTTTTGGCAAACAACGAGGAGCTGGAGAAACTCAATGGGTCAGAGGCCATCCATTGAGAGAGAGCTTTGACAGAGGGACCCGACCCGAAACGTTGACAACCCACGGGTAGTGTCTGACCCGCTGATTTCCTCCAGCAGACTCAGTGTTTGCTCAATAAGATTCCAGCATCTGGTGTCTTCGTGTTTTTCAATGCTTCTGTTTCCTGCCACGGGGACAGAAGTGGCCATTCCACCCTTAATTAGGCCAGTTATTCTCAACAGGAGACCTATGGAAACCCTGGGGGCCGCAACACATTTAAGTAAAAGCATGGTTTTCTTTCCACCTCAAGTAACACAATTTTGTTTTAATGTACAGGTACTCCTTGACTTGCAACCTTTGTGATGTGTGTTCATTTGCACATACGACAAAATTAAAAAAAAATAAATAAAATTTTCACTGTTTATTGGTGTATTTGACAAGCAGGGCATGCAAGAGTCAAAATATGCCTACTTAGCCTTGTTGGTCGGTGTTCCGGGGTTCTAAGGCTAGGTGCGGCCATCTTGATTCCTGTGCACATGCGCGAGTGTTCAGTTGGTGCATGAGCAGTGGGTTCACGTCTTGGAGTTCAGTTGGTGCAGGCGCGAGAGTTAATGGCCAAATTCAATATCATCAGGGTGCTTAACTCTTGTGCCTGAGCCAACTGAACTCTTTGCTTACCTTACGCCAGACAAAAGTTGAAGTATACCATGCATTTTACATTTTTACATGACAATAAAATGAAGCTCGAACCTTGCTGGCAGGTTAAAAGAGAAGTAGGAGTGGAGGGAGCAATAAGAGAGAGAGAGAGAGAATGTTTTGAATGAAGTTCAGAGATTAGAAATATCAAGACCTGAAAATGATCTGTCTATTCATGGATGCTTGAGAATTCTACTTCCAGAGCACACTTTCATTATTTGATTTGGAGAATGTATCTTTAAATGATTTCAGGTCTTGAGCTTACCACAATGGAACAGTATAAAGAACAGAGGATATAGAAGCAGGTATATACTGTAACATCTCAACCCTGCCCCACTATCCAATAAGTCACCAAACACTTGAAGTCCATTTTATTGGCCAATCCCCTTCAGCCTGTGATTTCTTTAGTGCCCAGAAATTGATTGATCTCAGCTTTTTATGCACTCAAAGACTCAACAACCATTTCCTCGGGGACAGAATCCAAATGATTGACAAATAACTGGAAAAGTGAATTCTCTTCTCAGTCCCAATGGACAATCTGTTATCCTGAAAACATTTTCCCACAGTACACTTAATCAGGTCTCAGCATTTTGGCATTCACTTTGGCAACTTACCTTTGAACTTTGTATGTCCCAATGAGATCATTTTTCTTTATTCTTTAATGAGACAGTCCAATCAGGGCTTTTGGATTCTGTCCAAAGCACATCAAGACCATCAATCGGGTTAGTTAAAATTTGCCAACATAGCCTGCAGAAGAAGGCCATCTTTCCCACTGGCTCCATCAAGTAGCTATCTGCACCAATCAAAATTTCTAACAGTCACACCATTCATTTCAAGAACTCACTGCTAGCTTATTATGTCTGACAGTAATCCTTTGACGTGTTGTGTTGTGTTTCGGGCTGGGTAATAAAGGTGTAAAAAATAGATTAGACTTACCAAATTGATACATCACAGAAGGAAACAATTTTGGCCTGCTGAATCTGTGCTGATTCTTTGCACATTGTGTCAAGATTATAGATTTGTTTTTGGGAGATAAATTGGGGCCATTTTTTTAAGTGTAGGCCACAAACAAACACTTCAAAACTTATCACATTTAAAATACTGGAGCTCTGCTCAAGCTAGATGGGATGGCTCCGTGTGCCTTTGCAAAAACTTTGAAGAGTGCACAAGAGACTTCACTAACGGATTATTGTTTTGAAAAGCAACCGATGAAAGAGATCGGAGAAGTAGGTTCGGAGCCGCAGGCTGTCTGGGAGTGCGGCTTGCTGTTCTAAGAGGGTCAAGTGGTTTTTGAAAGCGGAGAGGAAGTCAGACTTTTCTCTGAGAGAGATCAGTTCTGCCGTTTTACAGACAGCAGCAACAGCTGGGACTGGAACAGGACACTCGTGGGAAAACCCCATTTTGAAGAATGGTTGTGAGTGCGTAGTTCAGCCTGGTCAAAGCCCTTGTGGTTCATGCAAGAGGAGAGGACTGGCTGTCTGATGTTTCACTTGGAATAAGAGAAACAAAAAAGAACTCTGAAAGAAAGAGGTTATCATCTGGAAAACCTTGATGGAGCAAGTTTCTTCAGCAAGACATTGAGGTGGCCAGTTACAAGGAATCAGTTGTGGGTGTCCAGCAAACAACAAATCTCTCTCTGAAAATCGACAAGAACCTTTCTGAGTCGTAACCATTTACCTTTCAAGCACCAAAGCCTGGTGAACTTCATAAATGTTCAATTCTGTGCACAGTCTAAGAATTGGCCGCAACTTGTGAACTTGGAGGAAAGAGATTGGACTGCGAATCGAAGAACTTTTCTCAACTTACACACACACACACACACACACACACACACACACACACACACACACACACACACACACACACACACACACACACACACACACACACACACACACACACACACACTATGTCCATGTGCGCTCAGGATTAGAAGGGGGTTAAGTTAGACTAGTTAAGTCAATAGTGATGTTAAAGTGTGACCCTGTTTTCATGTTTAAAGATAATTAAAAGCAACCTTTGTTTAAGTAACCATTCATCTTTATGAATATCTATTGCTGCTGGGTTTTGGGGTCCTCTGGGCTCGTAACCACATGAATTACTTCTACCCTTTTCCTCTAACATTTTTCCTCGACTTCTGATGTCATTAGCTCCAACTATTTAACCAATTCCTTTTCAAAACCACAACTGAGTCTGCATCCTGCTGTATACTCAGTCAACTCATTCCTGGCCGTCACTCAGTCAACACATTCCCAGCCGTCACGCAGTCAACTCATTCCCGGCCGTCACGCAGTCAACTCATTCCCGCCGTCACGCAGTCAACTCATTCCCGGCCGTCACTCAGTCAACTCATTCCCGGCCGTCACTCAGTCAACTCATTCCCGGCCATCACGCAGTCAACTCATTCCTGGCTGTCACTCAGTCAACTCATTCCCGGCCGTCACTCAGTCAACACATCTATGGCTGTCACTCAGTCAACACATTCCCGGCCGTCACTCAGTCAACACATCCCCGGCCGTCACTCAGTCAATACATTCCCGGCCGTCACTCAGTTGACCATCACTCAGTCAATACATTCCCGGCCATTACTCAGTCAATACATTCCCGGCCATCACTCAGTCAATACATTCCCGGCCATCACTCAGTCAATACATTCCCGACCATAACATGTTCTCTTCTCCCCATCCATTCAGGAATATCAATCTCACTCTGTTAACTCATCTCTACATGTCTGACACAGGTCATTGTTTGCACCATTTGCAGGGGTCATAAGTTAAGGGCTAGGGGGCAGAACTTTAGAAGTAACTTAAGAGGGAGCTTCTTCACTCAGAGAGTGGTGGCTGAGTGGAATGACCTTCCAGAAGAGGGTCAATTCTGTCAGTTAAGAGGAGGTTGGATGAGTACGTGGATTGGAGGGTTATGGGGAAGGAGCAGGTAGGTGGAACTAATGGAGTTCACTTAAATCGGTGCAGACTAGAAGGGCCAATATGGCCTGTTTCTGTACTGTAATTGTTATATGGTTATTTATTTTTCTCATATTTTTATATTTATTAGGAAAGATACCAATCAGATTGAAAAAGTACAGAGAAGATTTTCAAGGATGCAGCTGGGACTTAAGAAACTGAATTACAGGGAAAGGTGAAACAGGTTCAGGATTTATTCTCTGGAACATCAGAGAATGGGGGGCGGGGGTGGTGTGGTTTGATAGAGGTAGAAAAGTTATGAGAAGGATATATACAGTAAATGTCAGCAGGCTTTTTCCACTGAGACAAGAACTGGATGACATGGGTTAAGGATGAAAGGTAAAATGTTGAAAGAGGACATTAGGGGGAGCTTCTTCATGCAGAGAATGGTGGGAGTGTGGAACAAGCTGCCAACTGAAGTGGTGAATGCAGGCTCAATTTCAACCTTAAAAGAAAAAAATGGATAGGTTCATGGATGGGAGGGATATGGAGGGCTATAGTCTGGATGCAGGTCAATGAGAATAGGCAGATTAATAGTTTGGCACTGTCTAGGTCAGCAGAAAGACTTGTTACTGTACTCTAACGTGGGATGCTCATGAACTTAAACGCATGTTCTACTGTTCTATGGATTTTCCCTTCCATGTTAATTATACTTGAATTGTTAGTGTGTCTTATGTTCCAGGGAAGCAGTAGGAAGTTAGACTGTCATTGAATCTGCATATTGTCATACAGTATGTCAATAAATTTAATTCATTCATTCAGTCTACACCAGTGATTTTCAAACTACCCCACTAAACTCACATTCCACCTTAAGCCATTGCTGTGCTTTAAGTGCTCTGTGATTAGTAAGGGATGGCATAAGGTGGTTTGTGAGTGGCAAGGTAAGGTTGAGAACCACTGCTCTCGACCCAATTGTTACTAAAATATTTTGCTTGAGAAAAATTGTCATTGGGCCATTTCCTTTGGAGTTATGAAACTGTTCACATGATGAGTCAATCAGATATGATTAAAACAGTGGTTTTCAAACTTTTTCTTTCCACCCACATACCATCTTAAGCAATCCCTTACTAATCACAGAGCACTTATGGCGTAGGGAGTACTTAAGGTAGAATGTGAGTTGGGTGGTGAAAACCACTGTTCTACACCAACCATGATTTCCAACGATTCTTATTAACCATTTCTAGTAGTCTTTGTTATGACTCTAGCAAGGTCAACTCCATTTTCCAAATGACCAAACAAATTTAAACTAGAGCAGCCCTTGTCAATGGGGGGGCTCTATTCTCTCCCCCCCCCCCACTAGCTAGGGGGCCACAGCACATTTAAGTAAAAGGCTTCATTCTTTTCACCTCACATACATATCTTTTTTTTTAAATGTAATCCATAGGAGAGAAATATGGAAGAAACTCAAATAACTGCTTCACAGGGAAGGGTACACTTTGACCGGAGTCCAAGGGTAGTCACAGCTGAGAATGGCTGAACTAGAGGAAAGTCACAAAAGGATCCACCTCCAATATGTCGACATGTAGTTTTCAACCAAATTTGTCAAGAGGTGACCAATTATCTGCTGAGGTGATCATCTCCATGCAGAGTGAACTCTGGGCAAGCTCTTTCATCCTATCGTGGGAGTTGTTTCAAATTTACTGACATCATGGTTCTGTTCAGGATCCGATACATTCAAGGCAGTGGCCCCTTGTTCTACAACAACAACATTTTCTTTTCCCCCAAACAAGTTCAAGTTTCTCATCTGATTGTCCAAGTACAACCCAATGAAACAGCGGTCTCTAGTCCCCATTGCATAAAAGATGCATCCACACTATTAGACAACACAAATATGGACAAACGATATATGTGCAGTGCATATAGATTTGGATAAAAATAAATAGATATTGTTTAATAAGTGTATTGCCTTGGACGGTTAACATGAGCAGTTCATTCAGCCATTCTCATTGCCTGTGGGAAGAAGCTGTTTCTCAGCCTGATGGTCCTCACTTTCACTGCCTCACTGACGGTCAAGGCCTTGTGCCATAGACTTCCCACAGAAGCCAGGCTGACACTCCAGGTGAGTACTGAGGTAGTGCTTTCAAATGAGATGTTATGAAGTCATACAGCACAGAACAGCCTATTTGGCCCAACTCGTCCATGCCTATCAAGTTGACATTCAGGGCAAGTTCTGCTTGCCTGCATTTGTTCTACATTCCTTTTGTCAGGAATTGGGTTCATTCCTAAAACCCTGGTTGCATTGCACTGCCTATGGATGCTACGCAAGTTTCTCCTGCACTTTTGTGTATTACACTGGACCCCAGCAATTGTAGATTGTCTTGTTTAACTAAAGACATCAGAGCCATAGGGAAGGATAAAGGGCAAAGTAAGATGAAAGGATAATGACAAGAGAGAATTATCTCTCTGCTTCGACACCTGATCTGGCTTAGCATTGGAGTGGAGACCCATGTTTCAATGGGGTAGAGCAGCCAGCAGGTTGAAGAAGATGAGCTGTTTATTAGGGCAGCACGGTTAGGATAGAAGGGTGGCACAGTTAGCGAAGAAGGACCCCACGGTTAGCGCAAAACCTTTACAGTGCCAGTGACTCAGGTTCTCCCCATGTATGTGTGGGTTTACTCGAGGTGCTCCAGTTTCCTCGCACCCTCCAAAAAAAATGTACGGGGTTTGTTGGTTATTTGGTATATTTGGGCTGATGCCCTGTTACCCTGCTGTATCTCTAAAAAAAACTAGAGGGCACAGATTTAAGTAGAGAGCAGAAAGATTTTTGAGGAGCACCTTCTTCACACTGAAGGTGGTGGGTACAAAGAACAAGTTGCCAGAGGAAATGATAAAGGCAGTGAAAATTGTAATACTGAAAATATGAATAGACAAGCATGTATATGGGAAGAGTTGGAGGGATGTTCAAGATTCAGTGTTCAAGATAAAATTTGTTATCACATAATCAAGATAGTGCAATATTACAAGGAATTTGCTTTCATCTGCCATAAGGCGGATAGATTCACCATCAGCAGAAATTGCCTGAAGCTCCTCTTATAGTCAGAGAAAGAGAAGCAAAAGAGACTCCCCTCAGAGTCACCGAGCGTCCATGGATTCACTTCCAGCGCTTTCGCAGCCACACAGATTCCAGTCCAAACCACCAGCAGCTCAAGCTCCAGATCTGAACCAAATCAGGAAAGCCTTCAGCGCCCCCCTCATATCCCAGTTCTAATACCCCTTCAGCCAGTTTCAAGCCAGCTTCCAGCAGTCTGCCGCCTGGTGTGAATCATTCGACCGCAGTCGCCAGCAGCCCAAGGCCTGCGAGAGTTCCACAGGTCTCAGGCAAACTGGACTAGTTTGGTCTGCATGGACAATTTGGATTAAGGACCCTGTTTCTATGACTCCACGACTCTGTAGATTATTTCACTTTGATTGAGTGAATTTAATGATTTAAATGTTCTAATGTGGTTTTCGTGAGATTTATTAAATTTATGTATGTTTGTTTGAATTATCTGCATCAATGCTAGCAGTTTTGTAATCTCCAAGAAGGTCAGGGATAGTTAATAGCTGCTGAAGAGTCTCACAGTTCGGCAAAAGACACAGCATTACTCGACTACCTTGCCCCATCATCTCCTCCTCCCACCATTGCCTGGTCTGATTACTACTGAAGCCCCTATCAGGGCCCTCTGCAGGTGGCAACAACATTGCCTGAAGCCCACTTGGAAATTGGACCTCTCCGCCTGACTCCAGGGTGTGGAGGGGCCAATGAGACCGGAGCTGTACAGGGCAGTGACCTGAGGGGGGCATCTGAAGCCGCATCTGAAGGTTGGGAGGTGAGTTCATGGAAGGGGTAGAGTGGAGCGGGGGGAAATGGTTTGGAAAACATAGGAGCAGTGCACTCTATTGTTAAACAAGAAAGTCTGCAGATCCTGGGGTCGAGCGCAATGCATGAACTTGCTGGAGAATCTCCAAAGGAAGGAAATGGTAAGCACATTTTTGGGCCTGGGCCCTTCATCAGGTATAAGCAGAAATAGGAAAGCACCATAATATCCACCTTTTTATTCGGGTACCTGCCCGTTCTTGCTCATACCTGAAGAAGGGCCAAGACCCATACTTCCTATAGGTCATGTGTGACCTGCCGAGATTTTTCAGCACATTTGTGATTTTCAGTACACTCTGCAGGTTGTACATGCACTAGTCGTGCAGTAAGGGACTGTGCGTGGTCTGATGGATCGGATAGTCCACGCTGTACTGGTTCTTGGAGCTGCAATCACCCAGGTATTGCTCCATTAAAAGACAGACCAGCTCCTTCCAGCCAATCTCAACCCTTTTTTGGCTATGGCCTCTGTCGGACTGCTCAAAATTTATGGGCCCTCTTCCCTGTGAAGCACTCAGGTTTAGTTGGTTTCTTCCATAGTTCTCTCCCACCGACTACATAGAAAACATTTTATGATTTGAGTCCGTGGCCCCAGGAAAGGCCATGTGGCCCCTGTTGAGTATGGCTGAGAATCCCTCCCTGGAGGATGTCCATTGCCTTTGACCTCTCTGGGGACTCCATGGCCAATTCAAGCAATGTTTCTCGCAAGATGGCTGTGAGGGGCGCAACTGACGGGGTGGTGTGGGGTGCAGTGGGAGTGGGAGGGGGAGAGGAGCAATGGAACCAGGTCCCTCCCATTGTAATGACCTGCAATACACCATCCTGTAGAGTCGTGGAAACAGTGTCAAAGTTACCCTGGACCTGGTTTCATCTGGCCCACCCACCAAGTACGCCACAACACCATGCCACCCCAACAAATATCTCAATTTCACCCCACTTGGACCACAGTGGACTCAGCCTTTTTCCACGAAGGATCATAAACTACAGTAAAGGGCTCTTTCATGTCAATACTGATGCCTATCTTCACTCATCCCTTTTGCCTCCATTCGTCCTGTATCCCTCTACCACTTGCTGATACCAAGTGCCTATGCAAACACCTTGTAAACATTGTAACTGTACCTGCCTCTACCATCAGCTCATTCGAGATAATCGCTAGGCTCAGTGTGGTGAGAATCCTAAAAGTCAGCCAGCGAATTCAAGGAACAATTGCAACAATTGCAAGGTGACCTGGGTGCTAGGTAACCAAGGTGTCATCTCTGCAGGGTTGAGCCTGCAGTGCCCAAGGCAATGGTCACCTAATAGGTTAAGGAATGGCCTGTTATCATGCTGTATGTCTAAATTTAAATTGGATTTTTATAGATATCTGTGATGGTCAACATGGACACATTGGGTTGAAGGGCCTGTTTTTAATGCTGTATAGCTCTATAGCTATAGAGGTGGAGAGAAGAGACCAGGGCATATTGGAGTGACCACCCCATGAATGAACTTGGCTCTCAACAAGCAAGCTCACGACTGACCCTGTAGAGTGATTAGAATGGCGGCACTGGGGTTAAACAGAAGTCAAAGCGCTTTGGAGATAAGTCCTGCTTGATCTAATTTAGCAATGGCTAGTGTGAGTAACATAAGATGCGCAAGACTGGTTTCTGATAGATCTGCGAACAGTCCTGCTGAACAATATATCTTCAAATTCTTACCTCTAATATTTGAGCACTGGGGAAAAATTGTCATTCTATGCAATATTGATTTTATAAACCTTTATAAGTACCCCCTCAGCCTCCTATATCCTGTTGAGAACAATTCTGGCCTAACCAATCTCTCCTTATTGCAACAGCCCTCCATTCCAGGCCACATGGCAACTGGTCACAGGAAAGAGATGTAAGTGCCACCAGACTCACACCACCAGGTTCAGGAACAGTTGCTACTCCTCCATCATCAGACTCCTCAACGACATAACTCAGAGCTAGTTAAGGACTTTTACTTTGCATGTTATGTATTATTGTATATTTATTTTCTGTATTACTCTGTTAGTTTGCACTTCCTTCTTGTTTACATCTCTCTTTCGTATACATATCTTTTCTTATGTACAGTTGAACTACCGATGAGTAGAAATTCTGCCTGGCCCACAGGAAAAAGAATCTCAGGGTTGTATGTGATGACATGTACTTTTTCAATTTAAAGTTAGACATACAGCAGTTACAGGCCCTTTCAGCAAACAAGCCCATGCCGCCCAATAAAATTACAAACCCCATATGTTTTGGAGGGTGGGTGGAAACCAGTGCACTCAGAGGAATCCAACGTGGACACAGGGAGAACGTTCAAACTCCCTACAGACAGCGGTGGATTTGAACCCGAGTCACTGGCACTGTAACAGTGTTAACTGCTGCATCAACCCTGCCACCCATATACTCTGACAATAAATCTGAACATCCTGGTGAATCCCTTCTGTATTCTATTGACACCACATCCTTCCTGTGTGGTGGTGACCTGATATCCAACTACAGTCTAACCAACGTTTTGCCAAGCTGCCCCCAGCATCCTTAAACCCTCTGCTGCTATCCATGAGGCAGAACTGTCCATGAGAAGGTGATAGGACACAGGTGATTTAACCCGACACCTTACCGCTCAGCATCGGCTGACAAAGCTCTTTTCAACCCATTCATTGTCTCTCCAAAGATGGAACGCTGCATTCATTTTAAAACATTCTCAATAAAAATAATGCAAGTTTATTAAAAATACAAAATACCAAAACAAAGAACTGACTCTGCCCTTTTAACTGAAATTCAGCGATCCCATTTCAGATTAATGGGCTGCACTAGATGTGTTTGCCTCGGACGGAATAAAGTACATCCATTCCTTGGATCCAGGTAAGTTAGCAACTACCCCAGACTTGCTGGTGAGTCCTGGAGAGGTCGCACATATGGTCATTTTTTTTCCTTCGTGCCTCTGCTAGCCCCCATGCTGAACTCACTGAGCCACAGCTGGCCTCTTGCAATCCACAGGACAGGCTGACCCAGACAATGTCAATGGAAAAACCAAAGATCTCCCTTTAGAATACTATTGATTTCTCTTTCTACTGTTTATTGAGTGCCATGTTCCAGAGAATTGCTGAAAGGGCCTCTGCAACAAAAATAAAGAAGAGGGACAAAATGGCTAGCATTTTCAAGGACTTCTCACACACAAGGCACCAACGAGATTTCCATTGTGATTCTACAGCTGTGTGGAACTTGATACTGTCAAAAAGTGACAAGAATTTTTTCTGTCGCTGGAAGACAACTTTAAACAAACGTCTGTAAGGCAGCTGGCAAACCGTAGCCTCCATGGCAAAGAAACAAGCAGTGACTACATTTATGCATTAAGTCTTCAGGGTGAAGCTAAAGTGGATATGTCTTACCTATCAGAACAGCAATGCCACAGCGATGGTTGATGCACAGGTGAAGGGCCCCGGGGAGGGAGGAGCAGACACGTTGTCCATTTCCAGTTGAAAGGATTCCAGAGGCAGGGGAGGGCAGGAGAAGGAAGTGGGGGGTGGTGAAGGAAAGAGACAATAAAAATCATCAGTTAGTCAAAAATCATGAGGGTCTTTGTGAGGTGCCAATTAGACTGGCACATTGTTAATGTTTCTTCTGTGTTAGCAAATGTCTCAACTTAGACTCCGAGCTATACAGCATTAAAACAGCCCCATCAGCCCATTGTGTCCATGTTGACCATCACAGTTACCTACAGCAATCCAATTTAATTTAAATTAGACATACAGCACAGTTACAGGCCCTTCCGGCCAATGAGCCCGTGCCATCCAATTGCACCCAATTGACCTACAACCCCCATACGTTTTGAAGGGTGGAAGGAAACCGCAGCACCCAGAGGAAACCCCCCGGAGACAGGGGGAAGAACGTACAAACTCCTCAGAGACAGTGCCCCGATTCAAGTCCCAGTTGCTGGTGCTGTGGCAGTGTTGCACTAACTACCATTCTCACTCTCTCTGCCCTGATCATTCATGGTCCTGTCCAGATGCTTTTGAAATGTCGTTGCTGTCTTGGCTTCATGACCTCCTCTGGTGGCTCATTTCCCACCCTAACTATTTTTGATGGGAATAATATTACAAAGTTATTAATTTTTTGAAATAATTCTCAATTTTAACGGTAATTCTAATTCCAACTGTATCTGTAAAATTAAGTTGAGTAAAGTTTGGAAAGCAGCCGCAAAGTTTTTCATTCTCACAACAATCCACTCAAGCACGGAGACCCAAATACTTAGACATCGACCCCAGCTCGCCGACAGCTGCAAGGAGTGGCGACACTGGTGTACGGTTTTCATGGACAACGTTGACAACTATGGGGACAGGATACCGAAGAAGTACAGAACACTATTAGGCTGTGTGAGTTGCAACGTTGTCGAATACATAGAAGGATTTGAGAATTTTGACTCAGGTATCTCTAAGTTGAACAGTTTATATGCGAAGACTCCCAGTGAGGTTTTTTTTTGCCGGACATTTACTGGCTACCAGGCGGAGAATCATTAGATTATTTCTTCAGGAGTTGGAAAAGTTAAAAACTGTACTTTTCAAGATTACAGTGCGGAACAGCGTGAAGACGAGACAATGCAGACGTGTTTGTCACTGGCATCGCCTCATCTGCAATATACCAGTGTCTCTGAGAAAACAAAACATTGGACTTAAAGACAGCTTATAACCAAGCTTCTGCGTTAGAATTAGCTCGACACAATAAGGATTCATGCGTGACCTCAGAGGCCCATACAGCTGCAGTAGTGAACCCTGAAGCATCACCGTTACTGCAGGTATGTGAGAAGGATTCTTTAGCAGGGCTGCCTGATAACCTTCCAGTTGCTCTTGAGGGACCAGCTGTGGTTGCCGCTCATCGTACAAAATGGAAATGTTTCTTCTGTGGTCTCTCTTACCATTCACAAGATAACTGTCCAGCACGTGTTCTCAATGTGCCAAGAAGGGACATTATACCTGGGTGTGCAAATAAAAGGCCTCAGCAAACTCAGTGGCAACAGGGGGCCAATCCTCAGGTACTGGCTACACTTACTAAGGACTTGCTCAAGCCACAACTTTGTTAAGTGCCCTGTTGGATTCATGCAGCACTGATAGCTACATTAGTGAGAAAGTCACACAGGAACTAAAACAAAATGTTCATCTACCTAGTAATGGCTCAGAAAACTTTAAACACTAGTTGCAAAGGATACGTTGTTGATGACCTAACTCTTAGTATATTGGTATATTGAAGGACTTAATACTTGGCCAGGATATCCAGCATCAGGGTCTGAGTGTGAAATTTGAATGCGGAGAGACCTTGCCTGAACCAATGGGGAATGGTGCTGATCATTACTGTCCACTGACAGCAGCAAAAATTGAAGAGCCATCCCTTTTTCCAAACTTATCACCAAACTCTAAACAATTGCTGCCAAATCAAGATGCTTTAGCAAAGATGATCAGGACTTCATTGCAGAGGAAATTCGCCTATTACTTTCAGAAGGCACAAATGAGATGTGCATTTCGGCTCATGTCGAGCTCAAGTGGTCGTGGTGAGGGATCCTGCCCAACGACACAAGAAGTGAATGTGTGTGGATTATTCACAGAAAATCAATCAACACATGGAATTGGATGCTTACCCCTTGTCAAGAATTGATAAAATGGTGAATGACCTTGTAAGAAGTACCTACCACCAAGTATCACTGAAGGAGTCAGATAAGAAATATACAGCTTTTGAAGCCAATGGACATTTATACCAATTTATACCAAATGGAGTAGCCACTTTCCAGGAAGCTTTGGACAAGTTAGTTAAGAGAAAAAAAACTGCAAGGTGCCTTCCCTTACCTTGATAACATCACTATTGTTGACATACACAAGAGGGACCTAATCAAAATGTAAAGAAATTCCTAAAGGCCATCTGTCAGAGGTACCTAACACTTAATGATTCAAAGACTGTGAAGTCTGTGAATTCCATTAATGCCCTTGGATACTGTGTGGGGAAGGGTCTCATTAAGCCAGATCCTGAGAGACTTCGCCCACGACAAGAGCCTCCTCCAGCAGAAAATTTGCGATCCTTAGAAAGGGCCCTTGGGATGTTTGCTTATTACGCCAAATAGATTTGTGGGTTTTCTAACACTATTCAACAGATGGTAAATACAGAGAGGTCTCCAATGGAGGCAAAGGCCTGAACGCCTTTAATCTACTGGAGAGAGAGTTGGAGGAAGCCACCCTGCACTCGGTGGATGAAAGCTTACCCTTTGAGTCAGAGGGTGACGCATCTGATGTGGCTATTTCTGCTGTCCTTATCCAAGGAAGACGGTGTAGCACTATCAATTAGACCCAACAGGCCCGAAGATTAATAGGCTTTAATTGCTATAAACTTAGAGGAGCATTTTACATTCTAGTGGCCCGATTTCAAGGTAGTCCTGAAGGAGGGGATTGGGTGGAATCAACTTTATTAGGAATCCTGAAGGGGAGGATTTACAGTATCAAGGGTGGGCCTAACCAGTACAATGCATGCATTAGTGTTCCACCACAGACGGCCTGTTGCATTCATGTCAAAGACGCTACAAGGAAGTGAACTGTACTACCACATTGTAGAGAAAGAAGTGACTGCCATCATTGAGGCAGTGCATGAATGGAGCCACTACCTGACACAGAGCCACTTTAACTTGGTTACTGATCAGAGGTCAGTGGCCTTTATGTTTGACAGTTAAAAAGTGTACAAAGATAAAGAACACAAAGATTCAAGAATGGAGGCTGGAACTTGCAGCATTTAGTTACACAATAAAAGACTGTCGAGGGAAAGATAATGTGGTCCCTGACACATTTAGATGGGCGTGCATTTGTTCAGCCTTTACTCCCTCCGCACACTCGCTGACTTTCACAATGGACTTTGTCATCCAAGAATAACCCAGCAGCTGCATTTTGTTAGAACGAAGAATCTCCCCTTTTCTACAGAAGATGTCAAGAAAACTTGTGCTTCATGCAGGGTCTGTGGTGAACTAAAGCCTCAGTTCTACCACCCACAAAGAGGGACTCTTGTCAAAGCAACAAAACCTATGGAACAACTTAGTATTGATTTCAAGGGACCCTTGCCTACAGCTTCACATAACCCATACCTACTTATAATAGTTGACGAATACTCGTGTTTCCCTATGTCTTTCCATGTCCCAATATACTTACTATAACAGAGATCAGATGCCTGGATATCTATTTAGCCTATGCGGAATGCCAATTACACTCTGATCGAGGGAATTCGTGTCTAAAGATCTGAAAGATTATCTCTCCCAGAAGGGGGTTGCCACAAGTCATACTACCCAATCAGGAACGGACAGGTAGAGAGATTCAAAGGCATCATATGGAAGGCGGTCCGTTTGGCCCTTAGAGCACATAACAAGAATAAACCACTTGTAGATCAAGTTGAAGTCCAACATATGCAAACACCAGGCACGCAGATGGGCAAGAGTCTACTGTGTCTGTTCGTGACTTGGCACCTTGTCCAGAAGCCCAAGCAATCCCCACATCTCCTACTGTGGAACAAGATAACAGAGATCTAGTGGTACCATTACTAGAGAAAGAAGAAGATGTGACCTGCCATAATATGGAGGATGATGAAACAGTAGCTCCACAAGAACTAAGGAGATCTGGTCATGTACAAAAACCTTCCAATCGACATGGATGGGAGTAGTCCCGCAAAGTGTTGTTTGATACTGCTAGTGTTTTTTTTAAAAGGAGGGACCAAAGTAATATGACAAAGTTAGTCTTAATTGTTCTAAATTCTAACTAACTGCACAATTAAGTTGAGTAAAACTTGGAAAGCAGCCACCAAGTTTTTCATTCTCACAACAATGGAAAAATTTCAACCCCTCAGGCTTTCATTGAAATTCCACCCCCCCCCCCCCCCCACCATCCCACTTCCAGTCATGTCACCCCATCAGCCTCCTTTGCCTCAGAGAGAATAAACCCAGCCAGTCCAACGTCTGCTGATAACTCTTGTCAATGCTCCAAGAATCTTTTCTGCATCCTTTCCAGCTTAATCACAGCCTTCCTGTGGCGTGGCACACGATATCTAAGAGCAGCCAGACCAAGGATTACTGCAACTGTAACAGGACATTCTAGTGTTTCGGGGAATGAAAGCCTGGCTCATTACCTTGTCACTTGCAGGGAATAAAGTCCTTGTATCCCACGGTCTGTCTATTTACAGGCACTCGCAGTGTCCAGCCATTCACTATGGATGTCCTGCCTGGTTTTACTGCCCAAAATACATTTATTAAGGCAAGGAGTGATTAGAACTAGTCAGCAGAGCTTTGGTCACACGAAATTATTATTAATTAGCCCTTCATTCTCTGTCCTTTCCTGAGAAGTTTTGCAAGTATTTTTTTTTTCCCCCAGACACAACTGTGATGAAAGTGTCCATAAACATTTGCTCCCACAATTCTCTTTAAAGGAGCATTGGAAAGGATTTGTATATATGTGTGAGAGAGAGAGAGAGAGAGAGAGAGAGAGAGCGAGAGAAAGAGAGAGAGAGAGGGCGAGAGAGAGAGAGAGAGAGAGAGAGGGCAAGAGAGAGAGAGAGAGAGAGAAAGAATCCATTGAGTTATAATGTATAATATTCAGAATTCTGTCAGAAAATGGACTCAAAATATTTTTTAAAAATACTGTGTCAAACAGACCTCAGGAAGAGCATCTCAGCTTCACAAACAAGCACGCCTTCCATATTCAAGCTGCAAGTTTGTAAAGGGAGACAAAGCTTGGAGCTTCTGTTTATTTTATTTCACTGCCCTGAGCAGCCCCATTTGTGAATATGCAAATCTATTGGAACCATTTTCATTCCACGTGAAGCTTTATTGCATTAATTAAATCAATGTAATTATTGAAAATGTGTTTGACCACCCGGAATGTAATTCGGAAAGTATTGCTTTGTAGCAAGAAGAACTGCTGACATAGATATCAGACAGGAGAAGGGAGAGAATTGACCTCTCTTTTGTGCAGGGAGATAGGGAGTGGGTAATCTGAAACATTGTCTAGGAGCAATGGAAAATCTGTCATTTCAATGGTCTTTGGCAAAGAGATTGCCACTCAGAGGGTGGCCTTATCAGCCACTAGAAGCCAGGCCTCTGTGAATTATTAGCAGATGCTGTTGGCATTCAGGGGAGCTGCCAATAGTTGAGTAGTGTCACAACAACCTTGCACACAGTATTAGTCCACAATCATCTCCTTGGATTTGCTAAAGGATGAAATCAGGAGAACATGAACCAGTCCTCATCGAGGCCTCAACAATGGAGAGAGTCAAGAACTTTAAATTCATGGGTGCCAAAATCTCAGAGGATCTGTCCTGGAGCCTCCATGTTGATGCAATCATGAAGAGGGCTCACCAGCAGCTATACTTTGTAAGGAGTTGAAGGAGATTAAGACTCTCAAAAACTTCTACAGATGTAACGTGGAGAGCAGTCTGGCTTGTTGCATCATTGCACCATCGCTCAGGACAAGAAGAAATTTCAGAGGGTTGTTTTCTTGGCCTGCGACATCACAGGCACCAGTCTTCACTCCTTTGAGGACATCTGCAAGAGGCGGTGCCTCAAGGACCCCCACCACCCAGGCCATGCCCTCTTCACTCTGTTACCATCAGGTAAAAGGTACAGGAGCCCGAAGACGAGGACCCATCAGCACAAGGACAGCTTCTTCCCCGCTGCCATCAGATTCCTGAATAATCAATGAACTGCGCATGCTGCCTTACTTTGTATTTTTGTTTCTCTTGCACTATTTTTATTTATTTTGTAAGGTGGTTTATATAAATGTTTGCACTGTGATACTGCTGTTAAACAATGAATTTTGTGACGATAAATTCTGATTCATTATCTACTCATTCCAGAGGCAGTTGGAGAGGAATAGAAGCATATAAAATTCAAAGTTCATTGTTCAGATTTATTGTCAGGGTACCTGCATCACATCACATAGAACCCTGAGAATCTTTTTTTCCTGCGGGCTAGGCAGACATACCAGTTTTGGTGACATCTTATCACACGATGAAGGAATTTAGGCCTCTACCCGGAGCATTTTCCCAAATTCAATCACTCCTCCTTTGTAATGCTGGGGTGAGAGGTCATTAGTACAAACAAAGCATTCGGCTATATTTAAAGACATAACAATATAAGAAATAAAATGATTAATAAGATGATAAGATGATAACTCCTGATCATTATTTATTTTTCCTCCTAATAGTTCATTAATTGTCCATCCAAGCAACGTTCTCAAAGCACAAGGTCCATCATTTCGACTCCTTATTACTTTTAGAGGTTCGAGAACTTTTGGTACATCTAATCCAATTAACATCTCGATTTTGACATCAAGCGAACCTCTTTTAGATGATCCCACTCTTTGATATCATCCTGATAAGCAATAGTTTCCTTATTGACAGGCATAGACTTCCGAGTATATACATTTGGAAGATCACAAAATTTATTGCTTTTTAATCCAGCATCTGTAAACCTGAAACTATATTAGTTTCAATGTTCCTTTCATCATTCGTTGTCTTCAACAAGATTTGTGATCTTTTACCATGAAGATTAAGTTTATTCATCAACTCAACAGTGTTAAATGATGCGGTATTTCCTGGATCTCTCTCTCTCTCTGTCTCTCTCTGTCTCTCTCTCTCTCTCTCTCTCTCTCTTTTTTATTCTTGGATTCAGATTGTTTGACTTCCTTCTCAACTTTACTTTGTTTTAAACTGCATACATCACAACTCAATCCCTTGTTACACGTTTTGCTGATGTGTCCTTTTCACAAGAAACCTTCTTCTTTAAAAGGTTTTATTTCTCATCGTACCACTTTTTCTCCAATTGTGAATATTTTTCTAAAGCATGCTCATCTTTGGAATGTAAACAGCTTTCTAGAGCAGTCTGATCTTCCTTTTCCATTGTTTCCTTGTTCTTTCTTGTGCTTGTATCTGACACAGCAGTAACAAAGGTCCTTCCCTTTGGTTTCTGTTGGAACGATGATTTAGACTTTTTATATCCTTAGGGGCTATTGAGGGATCCTCAATGTTTCCAAATACTGGTATTGTGTAAACCTACACATACCATTCCAAGAATTGTACAACATCCTCAAAAGTGGCGTCCCTTCCAGGAATCATTTTAAGCTCTGCAACTTTGGTTCTCCCAATGGGAGAAAGCCCTATCACCCAACAAGGCACAATCAAACATTTCTCCTTGGTTCATCTTTCTTAACAGCTTGGCCTTCCCAGTTCATTCAGAGAGGCAGTTCTTTCAGAGAGCTTCCACAGGAACAGAGGAGATATAAGATGCTGTGGATACTAAAGGAAGGATTAATGTTTTGACCCAAGACCCCACCATTAGGCTTTGAACTCGCCTTCTTGGGCATCGTATCATTTGAAGGTCCACAATAGTAACAAACATGCATAGGAAAGCCCATTGTTTCCAAAAAAAACCCTCCTTTCTAACCCCTTCATTCTTCGTTGTTGCTGGCTGAAAATCTTGGCACTCCTTGGCTATGGGGACGACGTGGATCTGCAGTCAGTGCGCAAGTACACGGCTCTCCACCACCTTCTCAACGGCAGCTCAGAATGAACACAGAAGGGGTGGCTCTGCTGGCAAGAATGAAGGCATGAAGGGTAAAACAAAAGCTCTTTCAAGGTGGCCATTTCAGCCACATGCTATGTTAAAAAAATGTCTCTCATGCTCTCTCATCTGATTTTAAGTGCGCTGTGCCAATGTCACTCGGCGATGCAGAGATCATATCGAAACAGATTAATAGAATGGGTTAGCCAGGTTACCAGAACGAGCCCTTTTCAATGGGTCTCTTGAAAATGAAAGCAATCGATCATTCTTTTATTGTTTCACAACTCAGGGGACATGCATTTGAGGATTTTATATTAAAGAATACTCCAATGACTTCATCTGAAAAAGATTGGCTAACAAAATGATTTATCTCACATGTAAAAGACAAGATAAATAGGTGTGCACAGAGCAAGGCAGACCTTGCCTCCCCTTTTATACAGCACAAACACTTAAAAGAATATGATTTTGTTGTGAGGTTGAATGCCTTCCTTTTCGGTGCCACTTTATGGGTAGAACATCCAGTAACCTCACCTGAAATTATAATGGGAATAAAAGTGTTGAGACAAATTGTTCTATTATTCAGTCTCTTAACAAGAAGCATCACCTCACATCATCTGTACTAGTTTCCAAAGTGTTTCACAGTGACGAAGAGTTGCTCGGAACAATCCCCATGAGGAACCCATCACAAACAGGTGCCAACAGGTCCAAAAGATCCTGCATTTGTGTGTTGAAACCCCAAAGTTGCTGGCAATCAAACAAGCCTACGTAGATAGTTTCCTGTGAAACTGTCATATTTACTGTCAATCTGAGGGCACTGAAAGCTCCCTGGTCACATTGGAGGTTTGGATCTGGAGCTCGGGTTGCCGACGAATCAAACAGGAGTCAATACAGCTGCAGAGGAGCGGGAGGCTGGAGGAAAATCCACGGCCAGTGAGTCTGAAGGGACTCATGCGCAACTCTCTGTTTGCCTTATAGCAGACAAAAGTTAATGTACATCATGCAAGTTACTTTTTTTTCCCTATATTATGACAGATTTGCTAAGAGTGTGTGGAGAAGGATGCAAACATTTTTGTCATGGTTCATCCCCTGCAGAAGCGTGATAGATCCATGGGCGGTTCCCAGGGAAGCCGAGTCAGACATCCAGAACTGCTGGAAGACCATCAGTTCTCGGTGATAGATGCTCTTTGGTCTGGCTGAAACTGGTTGGTCTTTCAGCACACGGAGCTATCGGTGAGGGAAAGCTGCCGACTGGCACATTCCAGGCTGCAGGAATATGTGCTGAGGGACTAACGAAGGCTTGGGGCAGCCAACACGAGAGCGTTGAGGGGGGATGGACCACAGTCTAGAGCCCACCCATTACTGGGCATTGAGGGGTGGAGACAGAGGAGAAGTCTCTCAAACAAGAGGGGGGGGGTGTGCTGGGGGCAGAAGTGACAAGGTGCCTTGGTTTTGGTAATAATAGAATCAAATGTAAATGCACAGTGAGGGGAAAGTATGGATCTGAAAGGAAGAATGGGAACAGACACTGAATGATTTTTCTTTTGGAAATAATTTATAGTGAATAAAGTCCAATTTTTGTAAAAAAATAAATGACAATAAAAGGAAACTTGAAACTTGAATAATCCAATGTATCATTAAGATTTCATCCATGTGCAAAACTCTTTATATGGAGATAAGATAATATTCCAAATGTTCAGTGGTTCTCAACCATTTTTTCCCCCCACTCACACATCATGCATTGGGCAAAATGCAGGGGAGAACTTCCCTGCCACCGTTTGCAATGTAGGATCATGCAGAATGAACACTGCCTTCGGAGAGCAGCAGCAAGCATGAAAGATCCACGCCACCCAGCAAACGGTCTCTTCTCACTGCTTCAAGACTCGTATCACTAGGTGCAGGAACAGCTGCTGCTACCCACTTCACCATCAGATTTCTCAACGACAAGCTCAATCAGGGACTCACTGAAGGATTGACTTTGCACATTATTTATCACTGAATTTTTTTTCTGTATTTGCACAGTTTGTTGACATTTTTCTCTTTGGATACATATCTTATTCTTGAATAAAGTTTACAATTACCAATAAGTAGAAATTTCTGTCTGGCCCACAGGAAAAAGAATTTCAGAATTGTATGCAATTTCATGTATGTATTCTGACAATCATTCTGAACTTTGAACTCTGAAACAGGTCCTTTGGCCCATCGTGTCTATGCTGTGTCTCAAACTCATTTGCACTAAGCCTACATAAATTCTGTTTGCTTTATTTTCCTCACATTCACATCAACTCCTGAAGAACAGCCTGGGTTCAAATTTGGCGGTGTTGGTAAGGAGTCTATAGATTCATCCAGGTCTGCATGGATTTCCTCTGTGCACTCTGGTTTCCTCCCGCATTCCTAAGGCGTACAGGTTTAGTAGGTTAGTTGGTCACATGGGTGGATTTCAGTGGCGTGGGCTTGTGGGTTGGAAAGCCTTATAACCGTGCTGTATCTTTTAAACAATTTATCTACACACGAGGTGGCAATTTGCAGAGCCCAATTAACCCTCAGACTTGACCGTCTTTGGGATGTGAGAGGAAATCAGAAAATCCAGAGGCCACTGCACCTATTTCAGGTCACCACATCAGAGGAAAGGTGTAAAAGTCCCAGAGAGGATGCAGTAAGGGTTTAACTTAGAGCATTATCGCACAGTACAGGCCCTTCAATCCATGATGTTGTGCCAACCTATATAAACCCACTCAACAATCTAAACCAGTGGCTCTCAACCTTTATTTTTCCACTCACATACCACCTTAAGTAATCCTTTACTTACCACAGAACACCTATGCCATTGGTGTTCTCTTGTTTGGTAGCGATTACTTAAAGTGTTACAGGAGTGGAAAGAAAAATGTTGAGAACCACTGATCTGAACCTTCACCTCACATCCATAAACTTATATTTGTGTTGCATCCATGTGCCCGACTCAGAGCCTTTTAAATGTCTCGATGTACCAGCCTCCACCACTACCCCCAGCAATGCATTCTAGGCACCCACCATTCTATGTAAAACTTTCCCCTGAGGTTCCCTCACCTCAGACAGATGTCTTCTATTATTTGATAGTCGCCCCAGAGAAAGAGATCCTGGCTGTCCACCCTATCTATGCTCCTCATAATCTTAGGCATCTGTAAGGTCACCTCTCAGCCATTACAGGCACTAGTCTTCACTCCATCGAGAATGTCAACAAGAGACAGCGTCTTGAGAAAGCAGCCTCTTTCTTCAAGGACCCTCACAGTCCAGGCCATGCTTTCTTCACACTGCGACCATTGGGATGGAGGCACAAGAGCCTGCAGACAAACATTCAGAGGCTCAAAGTCAGCTTCATCCCATCCACCATCAGATTCCTGAATGGACAATGAACCACAGGCACCAGGTTACTTTCTCTTATTTCTGCACCAATTTATTATTTTTAAATGCAATTTTATAGCAACATTTGCACTCTGACGCTGCCACAAAGCAACAAATTTTGAGACATGTTCATGACAATAAACTCTTATTCCAAAATGGGCTGAACAAGAGAGACCATAGTTGCTGGAAAACTGAAGCCACATGCATAATGCTGGAAGAACTCAGCAGGTCAGGCAGCCTCCGTGGAAGGCAACAGACAGCTGATGTTTTGGGCTGGAACCCTTCATTACTACTGGGAAGGAAGAGGGGCACAAGCCAAAATGAAAGGTTAGGGGAGGGGGAAGGAACACGAGTGGGAGAAGGAAGGTGGTGGGGGTTGGGGAAGGAATGGGAAAAATGTAAGAAGATCAGAGACAATGAGGCAGACAGCAATGGAAGATACAATCGACAGCAGAGGACAGTAGATGATGGAACAAAAGGAAGATTATGAGAGGCATTGATAGGGTGGACAGCCAGCACCTTTTTCCTGCGGTGACAGTAGTAAACACCAGAGGACATCTGCTTAAAGTGAGGGAAGGAAAGTTTAGGGGAGACTTCAGGGGTAAGTGTTTTACACAGAGAGTAATAAGCTCCTGCAATGCATTGCCAGGGATGGTGGTGGAGGCTGGCACAACAGGGACCTATAAAAGTCTCTTATTTTAATGGAGAGGGAGCATCCACCACCTGGTGGCGATGCTGCGCTCCTGTTAGGAGGACACACTGCCTGCCAATCAAGGTCAAAGACTCACCCCAAGCCATTAAGGTGACCCTTGTGATTGGCCCACCTAAAACACCAGGTACTGCAGTCCAGACAGTCTATTCAGACTCAGCCCTAACCTTCACCTAATTGGCCCAGGTGAATCACCTCAGCTGACCCCTGCACTTGGCTTTGAGCCATTGGCCACAGCAGTCAAAGGGGCCCAGACTACCCCGAGTGATTGGCCCACCAGTATTGTCTGCAGAACTATAAAGGGCCATGTGCCCATTTGTTCTGCCTCTTTGGACTCCTTGAGGCACATAAGTAGCAGCTTTCATATGGGGTTGGGGTGAGTCTCGAGGCCAGGTAGCAAGAGCCATCCGTACCAGTCAAGGGGTTGGAGGCATGTAATATCACCTTGATCTTGATTGTTGAATGTGTATGTTCATGTAATTTCCCCCCAGTCCCTGTCAGTTTATCCCTCGTTATCTGAAGTTTATATTTACCCCCTGCATTGTGTGTTTTATATATATGTTAGGCAAGTTCCCCCCCCCACCCTCTCTTTCTCTCTAAGATAGGAAAATAATCATGGTTGTAGGATGCCACAGGTGCTCTGTAGTTAGTAAGGGATTACTTAAGCTGGTCAACCAGTTTACCTATCTCAGCTGCACCATTTCATCAGATGCAAGGATCGACAATGAGATAGACAACAGACTCGCCAAGGCAAATAGCGCCTTTGGAAGACTACACAAAAGAGTCTGGAAAAACAACCAACTGAAAAACCTCACAAAGATAAGTGTATACAGAGCCGTTGTCATACCCACACTCCTGTTCGGCTCCGAATCATGGGTCCTCTACCGGCATCACCTATGGCTCCTAGAACGCTTCCACCAGCGTTGTCTCCGCTCCATCCTCAACATTCATTGGAGCGACTTCATCCCTAACATCGAAGTACTCGAGATGGCAGAGGCCTACAGCATCGAATCCACGCTGTTGAAGATCCAACTGCGCTGGGTAGGTCACGTCTCCAGAATGGAGGACCATCGCCTTCCCAAGATCGTGTTATATGGCGAGCTCTCCACTGGCCATCGTGTCAGAGGTGCACCAAAGAGATACAAGGACTGCCTAAAGAAATCTCTTGGTGCCTGCCACATTGACCTCCACCAGTGGGCTGATATCGCCTCAAACCGTGCATCTTGGCGCCTCACAGTTCGGCGAGCAGCAACCTCCTTTGAAGAAGACCGCAGAGCCCACCTCACTGACAAAAGACAAAGGAGGAAAAACCCAACACCCAACCCCAACCAACAAATTTTCCCCTGCAACCGCTCAACCGTGTGTCTGTCCCGCATCGGACTTGTCAGCCACAAACGAGCCTGCAGCTGACGTGGACATTTACCCCCTCCATAAATCTTTGTCCACGAAGCCAAGCCAAAGAAAGAAAAACTTAAGCTGGTTATGTAGATTGTTGAGTGGGTTTATATAAAGCAACACAACATTGTGGGCTGAAAAGGCTGTATTGTAAATGTTCTATTAAGAAGATGGGGAGCTAGAGGAAGGAAGGTGTGGGTGACACCTTCCTTCCCGTGAAATGGGCTAGCTGTGAATGCTGTACCAACAGCTGGCAAGGAGTCGTTGGGCTGAATAACATCCTTCTCTGCTTCGAAAAGGTTATGATGCTATAAATCTGCATTGGGCCAGGAGGAAAATTAATCGTGGGTTCAATATCTCCCCCCCCCCAATAATAAAAGAACAGCCTTCTGCAATCTATCAACGAGGACACTCCTTTCTCCTTTGCACTGGCAAAATCATTAATTCAAAAGCCATCTTTTTTATGATAGTTGTTAAATATCCTGGCATTTTTACTGCTCGATACACAAACCTCGCCATGATTCACAAATACCTGAGCTGTGGACATGATGCCACTGTCCATATTCGACAGTGGTCAACTCTATTTTACAAAGAGATTACATTTTAGGATTCAAAAGAGGCACAGGAACAGAGAGATAAAATGACATGATGGTTTTAATGGATTGGAATGCTTGCCAGCTGCATGCTCAATCTCCCAGAGTTGGTTGTGATATTTTTTTGGAAATAAAGTATTAATGAGCCATGCTTTAAAAGTGCAAAAATAGCAGCAATATGAAGGTTATTTTGAGCAAGTTATGCAGCCAGCTCAGGTGGTGTCGCTTCATTGTTAACCTTATGATGCCACACGTTCTGACCGCAAAGGATGACCTAAAGCTGTTGTGCTTTGATTATGCTCTTTTCCAATGTGACGTGCCTCAGCAACTCCAAGCAACAACTTTTGCCCATTGGATTCATATGCTTCTGTGGTTTGTGATTTTAAAAACAAAAATTTAACGTTTTTTTTATCCCTTCCGTTATTTTTTTCCCCCTCTTAAACCAGTTCTTCCTGTGGTCATAAACACATGCACAGATGCAATGAAATTCTGACTTACTGCAGACATACATGTACATAAGATACACCATCACCACCAACAGTTTAAGTTACCATAATGTCCCATAAGACAGAAAAATATGAAAGGATGGGGGAAAATAATCACGGTTGCAGTTAATGCAAAAAAAGCAAAGATTTCCTGATTTGACATCAAATACCTAGTGTAGTGAGAAGGGTTCTTCTGCACATGGGTTGTCTCCAATATTCATAAAGCAAGGTCGGCACTGGAGGGGCCATTCGTGAGCATTGCCCCCCAACCAAATGAGCCCCCACTCAACCCGGTGTATTTGTAGGTGGTTATCTTTTTTATTGTAGGGAGTGTGCCAAATTCCCCATTTATCTTTGACTGATGATAAGCTCTGACAGTGTTTATAATATCTCTGCCACTGATGCCTTTATGTGTATGGTCACTTTGTGGGGGTGATGGCAAGAGTTGCGCTAGATCTAAGGTTCCTTGACCTTGAGCTGGGCTCTCCGGCTCACCACTTCTCCAGCTTTGAGTCACATGCTGTGCTCGTGTGCAGGAGAATAGACTCTGGGTTATCCCTCGACAGTGTATACCTCCCTGGAGCTGTCTCCCTCCTCGACCTCTGGGTGCTTGCCAATGCTCCTTCATAACTTCCTGATCTGGTAACCTCAGAACAATGCTGCCCTTGGGTGACCTCTCCAAGCCGCTTGGATGAGGGTGGCAGCTCTGGTTCTCTCCCGACGCTGCCGCCTGGTTCGCAGGCAGCATCGAGCCCAGTGGTCAATGTGATTCAAACGACCATCCCTGCAGCCAGCGATTCTGGAGACTGTCTGACAATGCACTGGAACTCCAGGGCTGCGGAGCGGCACAAGGTCAGGAGCCTCCTGTTCGTATACTCTTGCGGGCGGGTGGGGAGTGGGGGGGAAATCTGGCTGGTGTTACAGCCGCGGAACTGGGCAGAGAGGTGCTAAGCTTGAGAAGCTTAGAGTATTGTAAACCCCACCCCCGCATACTGAGCGAGTTTCTAAGTGTCAGGTTGTACCCCGCCCACGGTTACCCTAATGCCCCTCTGCTAAGACTTGTTATGGTGCTAACTCTGGTGCAAAGAGCATAATTAGAGAGCATAGGATTGCAATGAAAAGGAAGATAATTTAGCACCAAGAGCAGTGGTTTTAGGGTTCATTCAGGAGCCTGATGGCTGTAGGCAAGAAACCATCTTTTGCCCTGTTGGTGCATGCCTTTCACATGCTTAAACCTTCTCTCCAAGGGGAGGAGGGCGAAGAGAGTGCAAATTGGGTTTGATGAGTCTTTCAGTATGTTGGCTACCTTTCTTCACCACATACAGATGGTGTCCATGGAGGGAAGGGATCTCGAGCAGAGCAGCTCCCGTCCCCACGCTCTAATGATACATTCAGCAAGTATGCTGTGAATGGCACACCTGTGGAAATTGTGGAGGGACAAGGGGGGGGCGGCATCCTTCTAAGAAGGAAGTCACCTCGTCATTTGACATCAGCACAATTAATGCACACGGCCCATGGACTCTGCCCACTCTTCTGAAGTCACTGATCATCTCCTTTATCTTATTGATGTTGAGAGATCCAGGCACCATGCCACTAGTCTTTCAATCTCTTTCTGGTATTCCATCTCATCGTCATTTGATACCAGGCCCATTACTGTGATGACATCGACAAATTTAAAGGTGGAATTGGATTGGTCTTTAGTTGTACAGTTGTGGATGTGGAGAGTGTATGGCAATGGTTTTAGTCAGTGGTTCTCAACATTTTTCTTTCCACTTGCATACCATTTTAAGTAATCCCTATGCGATAGGTGCTCTGTGATTAGTAAGGAATTGCTTAAGGGATTGTCATGTGGATGGAAAGAAAAAGTTAGAAAACAACTGCTTTAATCGTACCTAATTGACTTGTTATGTGCATGGTTTCATAACTCCAAAGGAAATGGGCCAATGAGAATTCTTTTTTTAAATTTTTTTTATTTTTCACACAATAAACCATACTGACCAAAATACATACAGACATTTTTCTCTTGAATATATAGTGTCATTTTCTCCCATTTCCCCCCCTCCCTTCGCTCCCTCCCTTTCCCCTCCTTCCCATTTATTCAAAGTTCAATCTATGAGATACATTAAATCCATTAAACAATGTCGTCACTTAATAAAATAAACAAGAAATTTTTATCTTTTACTTTTATATACTGACTCAGTTCATTTCGTTGTCTTCTCCTTCTGTCATTTTAGGTGGTGGAGGTTCATGGTAGGATTTCTCTATTGTATTTCATGTATGGTTCCCATATTTGTTCGAATATTGTAATGTTATTTCTTAAATTATATGTTATTTTTTCTAATGGAATACATTTATTTATTTCTATGTACCATTGTTATATTCTCAAGTTGTCTTCTAATTTCCAGGTTGACATAATACATTTTTTTGCTACAGCTAGGGCTATCATAATAAATCATTTTTGTGCTCCATCCAAATTGAGTCCAAATTCTTTATTTCTTATATTACTTAGGAGGAAGATCTCTGGGTTTTTTGGTATATTGCTTTTTGTGGTTTTATTTAATATCTGGTTTAGATCTTGCCAAAATCTTTCCACTTTCTCACATGTCCAAATTGCACGTATTGTTGTTCCCGTTTCCTTTTTACAGTGAAAACATCTGTCTGATACTGTTGGGTCCCATTTATTTAACTTTTGGGGTGTGATGTATAGCCTGTGTAACCAATTATATTGTATCATGCATAACCTCGTGTTTATTGTATTTCTCATAGTTCCGGAGCATAGCCTTTCCCATGTTTCATTCTTTATCTTTATGTTTAGATCTTGGTCTCATTTTTGTTTAGGTTTATAGTTTGTTTCCTTGTTCTCCTTTTCTTGTAGTTTGATGCACATGTTTGTTATAAATTTTTTAATTATCATTGTGTCTGTAATCACATATTCAAAATTGCTTCCTTCTGGTAACATCAGACTGTTTCCCAATTTGTCCTTCAAGTAGGTTTTCAGTTAATGGTATGCAAACCTTATATCGTGAGTTATATTATATTTGTCCTTCATTTGTTCAAAAGATAATAATTTATTTCCCGAAAAACAATTTTTTATTCTTTTGATCCCTTTTCTCTCCCTTTCTCTGAAGGAAAGGTTATTTATTGTGAAAGGGATGAGTTGATTTTGTGTCAATATTAATGTTGGTAGTTGATAATTTATTTTATTCCTTTCTACGTGAATCTTCTTCCAAATGTTGAGCAGATGGTGTAATACTGGTGAATTCCTGCGTTGCACCAATTTTTCATCCCACTTATAGAGTATATGCTTAGGTATCTTCTCCCCTATTTTATCTAGCTCTAATCTGGTCCAATCTGGTTTTTCCCTTGTTTTATAAAAATCTGATAGGTATCTTAATTGTGCTGCTCTATAATAATTCTTAATGTTTGGTAGTTGTAAGCCTCCTTGTTTGTACCATTCTGTGAATTTATCTAGTGCTATCCTCAGTTTCCCCCCTTTCCATAAGAATTTCCTTATTATTTTCTTTAGCTCCTTGAAGAATTTCTCTGTTAGGTGAATTGGTAATGATTGAAATAGGTATTGTATCCTTGGGAAGATGTTTATTTTAATACAGTTTATCCTTCCTATCAGTGTTAGTGGTAAGTCTTTCCAGTGCACTAAGTCATCTTGTAATTTTTTCATGAATGGCTGATAATTTAGTTTATATAGATGGCCGAGATTATTATTTAATTGTATACCTAGGTATTGAATTGCTTGTGTTTGCCATCTAAATGGTGATTCTTCCTTAAACTTTGTGAAACCCGTATTATTCATTGGCATTGCTTCACTTTTATTTACGTTGATCTTGTACCCCGATATTCCTTCAATTTCTTATGTAATTCTTTTATTGATATTTCTGGTTCTGTTAAGTATATTATAACGTCATCTGCAAGTAGACTGATTTTATATTGCTTCTCTTTTATTTTTATCCCACGTATTTTATTTTCTGTTCTTATCAGTTCTGCTAGTGGTTCTAATTTAAATTGGTTTGATATATATCCATTTACTGTAACTTTCACCAATGATCCGTATATAATGCTTTGATCCAATTAATATATTTCTCTGGTAGGTTGAATTTTTGTAGTACTTTGAATAAATAATTCCATTCTACTCTGTCAAAGGCTTTCTCTACGTCTAAAGCAACCGCTACTGTTGGAGTTTTGTTTCCTTGTACTGCATGGAATAAGTTAATGAATTTACAGATATTGTCCATTGTTCATCTTTTTTTTAATAAATCCAGTTTGGTTTAGTTTTACTATTTTTGGTACACAGTCGGCCAATCTGTTTGCTAATAGTTTAGCCATTATCTTATAATCTGTGTTAAGTCGAGATAATGGTCTATACGATGCTGGTGTTAGTGGATCTTTCCCTGTCTTTGGTATTACTGTAATTTTTGCTGTTTTGCATGAATCTGGTATGTTTTGTGTTTTTTCAATCTGGTTCATTACTTCCAGGAGAGGAGGAATTAATAAGTCTTTGAATGTTTTATAGAATTCGATTGGGAGTCCATCCTCCCCCAGTGTTATATTGTTCGGTAGTTTTTTTTAATACCTCCTGTATTTCTTCTATTTCAAATGGTTTTATTAATTTATTTTGCTCCTCTTTGTAATTTCGGTAGTTCAATTTTAGTTAGAAATTCATCTATTTTGTCTTCTTTCCCTTTGTTTTCAGTTTGATATAGTTGTTCGTAGAATTCCCTGAAGTTTTCGTTGATCTCCGTTGGGTTATATGTAATTTGTTTGTCATTTTTCCTTGATGCCAATACCGTTCTTTTAGTTTGTTCTGTCTTAAGCTGCCACGCTAGTATTTTGTGCGTTTTTTCTCCTAGCTCATAATATTTCTGTTTTGTCTTCATTATGTTCTTCTCCACCTTATATGTTTGTAGTGTTTCATATTTTATTTTCTTATCTGTCAATTCTCTTCTTTTAGTTGTATCTTCCTTTATTACTAATTCTTTTTCTGTATTTGTTATTTCCCTTTCCAACCTTTCTATTTCTCAATTGTAGTCCTTCTTCATCTTAGTTACATAACTTATTATCTGTCCTCTGATGAACGCTTTCATTGCGTCCCATAGTATAAATTTATTTTTCACTGATTCCGTATTTATTTCAAAGTACATTTTAATTTGTCGCTCAATGAATTCTCTAAAATCCTGTCTTTTAAGTAACATGGAGTTTAATCTCCATCTATACATTCTTGGAGGGATGTCCTCTAACTCTATTGTCAATAAGAGGGGTGAGTGATCCGATAACAATCTAGCTTTATATTCCAGCCATTGAAACCCATGCCACCTAATTACACCCTACCCCATACATTTTTGGTGAGTGCCCGGAGACAACCCAGAAAGATCACAGGGAGAACATATAAACTTCTAACAGATTTGAATCTGGTCACAGGTGCCATAATAGCATCACGTTAACCACGGTGCTGACTGTACCATTCCATGCAATTATTATTTTCAAAATAATTTATTAAACTTTTATTCCCCTAACTTAAGGTCTTCAGACAGAGGTGTGCACAAGAACATAACCTACAAAAGTAAATCCCATCCTGTGAAGCACATTAGTGGTTGTAGCATTGAAATTATTGGAGCCAATTTGGGCATAGCAGTTTCCCACAAAAGTATATATCAATGACCAGATTGTTTGTGACATTGACTGAGGGACAAATATTGCCTGAGATTGTCACTAGGTCTAATTCCTGGAATTTCATGAGACCAGTTCTGCTAAAATTCAAGAGGTGGCATTTACTCAAAAGTTATTGGGCCAGTCACAAAATCATCTCATAAATTAATTAATAAAAACAACATTGGAGATTATTCTCCTTGCAAATACAATAAAAAAACCTATTATCCAGAATTCAAGAAACCGGCAACCTCAAGCAACTGGCAAAGAAATCGTCAAAAATAAATAGGTACAAAATATAGATGTTTAAAATTGGCATGCCCCGATGTTAGTTCACCAATCATGCATCATGTAAAATGCACTTATCTGGCATCTATCAATCCCCATAGGTACTGGATACCAGGGGATTTTTCTTTACTATAGTTCACTGGGTATTTTAGGCTCCTCAAAGAAAGTGGATGGAACCGGTGTTTAATGTCTCATCCAAAAGACAGACCTAAATGCCAACCAAATATTGGAGGTGGAGTTCAAGGTGGATTGGAGATTATTTTGTGAGAAGACCAGTTGACAATGAGTAAGATACAACCCTTTGCAGTTTCTTGCAGTGTTGGGTGGAGCAGTTCCTGTCCAAAGCAGTGAAGTGCCCTGACAGGATGCTTTCAATCAGGCAACTGCAGAAGTTGTTAAGGAATGCAGGTGACGTGCTAAATTTCCTCAGGCTTCGGAGGACATAGAGGAGCTGATGCACTTGCTTGTCCATTGCACTGACGTGGGTAGTCAAGGACAAATGACTGGAGATGTTTACCACTCGGAACATGAAGCTGTCCAGCTCAGCTGGGAAATGAACCCCCCTCCTTCTTCCAAAAGTCTACAACCAACTCCTTGGTCTCACTGACACTGATTCTCTGTACTTCAAGTCACCTTCCTCTGTACTCCAACTCATCACTGTCAGAGATCCTGCCTATGACCGTGGTATCATCTATAGATGGAGTCAGAGTTGTGCTTGGTCATGCAGTCATTGGTGTGCAGAGGGTGATACAGAGCTTTAGTGCCATAATGTTGAGGATGATCGTGGAGGAGTGCTGTCACCAATCCTCACTGATTGTGGCCTGCAGGATAGTCATGGATCACATTGCAGAGAGGAGCGTGGAGACCAAGGTCATGTCGCTTGGAGATTAGTTTGTTTGGTACATCATGCTGAAAGCAAAGTAATGGTCCATAAATAATAAGACATAGCGCCAGAAATAGGCCATTCAGCTAATCCATGAGCTAATCCATTTTTCCCATTCGGTTCCACTTGCTAACATTCTCCCCATAACTTTTGAAGCTCTAGCTAATGAAGAACCTTAAATACACTGAGTAACCTGGTCTCCACAACCACCTGTGGCAAAAACTTCCACAGATTTACCACTCTCTGGCTGAAGAAATTCCTCCGCACCTCTGTTCTAAACAGATGCCCTTCAATCCTGAAGTTGTGCCCTCTTGTCCTAGAAACTCCTTCCATGGGAAATAACCTTTCTACATGTTTTCTGTCCATGCCTTTCTACATTCAAAAATGTTTCAATTGCCCCCCCCCCCATTTCCAAAATTCCACTGATGCTCCTCATATGATGACCCTTTCATTCCCAGTATCATCCTTGTGAACCTCCTGTGAAACCTATCCAATGACAGTACATCCTTTCTTAAATGAGGAACCAAAACGACTCTCAACACTCCAAATGACGTCTCATAATGATTTGATGTAGGTGTCCTCATTGTCAAGGAGTTCCAGGACTGAATGTAGGGCCAGGGAGATGTGAATTGGAGTGAACTGGGGGTGGCTGGAAAGTTGAAGTTACTGTGAGCCATGACCGACCTCTCGAAGGAAGATAAGTGCAGTAATGTGGGATGGGTTGGGGGGGGGGGAAAGAAAGAGAAGAGGGGGAGTGGAACATGAAAGTCTTCGGATGCTGTGATTGTAGTAGAATTTAAAGCTATACAAGTGACATTTCGTGCCTGAGCCCTACTTCAAAGTGGATGAAACAGAGGTTTGATGAGTTTTGGTGGGGTCCTGCTGGAGGGGTGAGTAAGAAGTGTCTGAGAGGTCGTCTGGCTTTGGCCAAACTACACCGTAATTGGCAGTAGTTTTTAAACTTCTTTGTAATACTGCAAGATATTTCTTTTATTTATGCACTTGCTTTGCAGCCATTAGCTTGCTCCATGAAATCGTTGCAAACAAACTGAAGATTGAATATTGACTCTCCTTGATACTTTGTGACCCTAATTATAATGTGGTAGAATTTTTCAGCAGAAAAAAAAAGCTCTCCAGTTGAACTCATCCATGCTGACCCAGTTGTTGACTTGAGCTAATCCCATTTGCTTGCGTTTGGCTCCTTATCCCTCTAAATATTCTCAATCCTTGCTTCTGTTGAAAGATCTTTGAAACATTTTAATGGTCCTTCACCTCTTCACCTGCTAGCTCATTTCAATTACACACCACCCTTATAAATCTTTCCCCACCCTCCTTAAATCTAAGGCCTCTTAGTTTTCGACTCCCCTATCCCGGGGGAAAAAAAAAGACCGTCTTTTCATCTCATCCATGCTCCTGGGGAATTTATATAAACGCCTATAAATAGACAAATAAATAAAGGAGAGAGGAAATTTGAGAGCAATTTTCTTTTTGTAAAGATCATCGACTCCAAATTTCAAAGATGTTCCAAATTTCTTTATTTGTACAGTGCAAGTCTTTGTTGGAGGCACATGTGACAATTAAATTAATTTTCAATTAACAATCCACAAGTCATAATAGTCTGCCATTAGCAAATTATATTAATATTTTAGCCTCAACATCTGTCTATATTTTCATAAAGATTGGATTAACTTTTGTTTTCTTACATTTATAGATAATTAGAGAACACTGAAATTCTTCATTTGCTTATGCAAATCTGTTGATAAGCCACTCCGCAATGCTGAGCAATTACATCCTACAACCTTCTGAAGGATTATTTTGGTTTTTTTGTTGATAACGTGCCTGTGATACCATTGCACTCTGAAAATTCACAGCTTGCTTGGCTTTGACAAGGCCTTGAAGGGAGTTTATAGAAGCTTGTAATTTCATTGTTTTAGTTATAAGCACATTTGCCTTTGAGTCATATGGGAGGCCCAGTTAGCATTGCGGAGAGCACAACACCATTACAACAGCAATGATTTGGGTACAAATCCGCTCCTCTCTGTAAGGGGTTTATACTTTCTCCACAAGTCCATGTGGGTTTCCTCTAGGTGCTTTGGTTTTCCTCCCATGATCCAAAGACATGCAGGAGTTAGTTAGTTAATTGGTCACTTTTGTGTTTTGCACTCAACCCCAGCGCCTGCAGACTTTCCCGTTTAACCCTCTGATTGGATATCTGAACTCCTGGACTGGAAGGGTCTGTTATCGTGTTGTATTTCTAAATAAAATTTTCTAAAATCACAGTTCATAAACTAGGGAGACTTGTTGTGGAAGCAAAGAAACACTTGAGATACTTCGAATAATTTGGACCAATCAGCTGAAGCAGGTTCTACAGTACAATTTTATTGTATAAAAGGACTGGTTCTTCAAGGTAGCTAATGTTCGATATTCAATATTAATTAGCCACTATCTCATCTTGTTTTAAAGAAAGATAACACTATACAGTAAAATCCCAGTTATTGAAAATGCAAGCAACTTGCAAAATAATTGCGGAAAATAGAGGTAAAAAAAGATGGAAGTTTAAAGATGGCTCATCTCGCTGTTGGTTTGCCAATTACGCAACATGCAATCTCAAGCAATAGGAATGTACACTTATCTGGCATCTACCAATTCCCTTAGGTGCTCGCTAACAAAGTTTTACTATATTGGAAAGGAAATAGAGGAGATCCATCAATACATTGCCAGGACTGGAGGGCTTGAGTTACAGGAAGCTGGTGAGGCTTGGTATTTATTTGCCAGAGAGAAGGAGACGGAGGGGTGACCTTACAGTGCGGCATGGATAAAAGTGAATGTTCATCGTCATTTTCCCCAGGATAGACAATTTTGAACTGCAAGGCATAGGATTTAGTGGGAAAGATAAAAGACTAGGCAGACATGAGGGGCAATCTTTTCACTCTGAGCTGCTAGAGAAAACTGTTGAACTGGGCACAATTGCAAAAGAAATATGGATGGAAATGCTTAAGAAGAATATGGATCAAATGGGATGTCTCAGAATGCCAACTTGGCCAGCATGGGTGTTGGTCCAGAGGACACAATTCCTTGGCGCCTGACTCTCTAATCCGGTACACCCCAAAGTCGCTGCAATCATCATACCCAATCTGGTCCACTGAAGGTGCAAGATCGAGAGCCCGTGCCTGAGCTGTTGTGCAGTCAAATGAGCCTAGTCTAGGTGGGGAAATGTGGCAGATATGGATGAGTTGAGCCAAAGGACCTCTTTCTGTGCTGTACAACTCCATGACTTCACATTCTAGACAGACCACCGATGATCATTAACAAGGAAATACCTCGAAACATGAAGTTTCCACTTCACACCTCTTTGGATCAATTGCAAAACAAAACAAAACAATTACATGAAGAAACATTAGATTTGCCCTTGACCCCAGCTTCTGCAGACTATCTTGTTTAATTAGATTTCCCATGCTGAGATATTCCAATCTGGTGTCTGAAATTTTTGGTCTGATAAAATTGTTCTCTCATTAAGAGCATGAGTTAGTCAAGTAGCCCTTGGCTCATGAAGGAAGTGAATAAGGTAATCGCCAATCTGATCTCCATTTTCCTCTTCCTCTTTCCCCATAACTCTTCATTTCCCTGCAGATCAAGAGCCATTCTATTGAATACATTCAGACTCTCCTGGGAGAGGATTTCAGGTTCACAACCCTTGAAAAAATAAATTATTCATCTTTGCCTTCACTGCTTATTTTGAACCTATGCCTCGAGTTCTAGATCCTTCACCAGGGAAAGCATCTCAGCATCGACCCCTTCAAATCCCCTCCCTGCTCCGATTCCTGTGTCCCATGAATATCGCGTCTCATTCCTCTGAACTCAGGCTCAATGCGCTCTCCCTTTCCTGGTCAGTCACCCACTCCATCTCAAGGAATCCTTTCAAACTGCAGCATCTGGGTAAGCCTCCTGGGACCCAGGTGTGATTACTGGGTCTTAGGTGCAGGATGCACCTTTCAAATCGAGGGCGGACCCACCTGCTAAATTGGCAACGGCGTCACGCATTCACCCAAAGCTCCTGATGTTCAGATGCTGCCGATGCAATTCTGCAGTGCTGACATCACCGGAGAAAGCGGGTCAGCCATTTTCATTTTCAAATCAGCTGGGTAAGTTTAACTGGGTTCCCTGACCACGTCGGAGGTAGGTCAGGGACCCGGTTAGGTTCTTACCAGGTCAACCCTTTCAAATTATCATGTAACTGGGACACTAACCATGCAAATTGCATGGTTAACCCCATTTTATACAGCAGCTTGAAAGGGCCTATGACAATTTTCATTTAAAAAAGAACTTTATTTAATATTTTCAAAACAAAAACTTTTACAAAATCCATAATATAAAAATGAGAACTACAACTACCCCACCCCTTTTTCCCACCCTTAACAGACCCCACAAGGGAAGCATTAAAAAAAAGAAAATAATACATGCAGCAGTTTAAGATATTACTAAGTTCATGCATTTCAAATAAGGCGACCACATCTTAACAAAAAAAAAAAATCAGAATTATCATGCAAATTATATGTTATTTTCTCCATATAAATACAGGACTTCAACCCATTACGCCAATGATGTACATTTATCTCAACTTCATCTTTCCAGGAAGTCGCGACACATTTACACGCTACCACCAATGCTAAACACAGAAATGCTGTCTGAAACTTATCTAACCCCAAGTCCATAAATGGAACAATAGAACCCAACAAAAAAAAAACATTGGGATCTAATAAATATTGAATTTTAAACAAATATTGAAGAAATTCCCTGATTTTATACCAAAATGATTGAACTTTATCACAAAGCCAAACAGAAGGTAAAAATGTTCCAACACATGATCCACAACTGAAACACAACTCTGAATTACTAAATCCATATTTTCTCAATTTCACAGGGGTTAAATATAACTGATGCAAAAAATTATAATTAATCATACTATATCTTACATTAAACAATTTATTCACACCATCAAAACACATAATCTCCCAGTCGACCTGATTAATATCACAAATTAAATCATTTTCCCATTTAATCCTGGGTTTATCTATATTTATTTTTTCCATAGCATCTTGTAACAACACATACATCTCTGAAATAAAACCCTTATCTGAAAAATGAGAAATCATAAACTCAAATTTCGTTAACTTCGGAGTTTTCACTTCTCTTTCAAAATTATCTTTCACTAACTCTCTAATTTGATAATAAACAAAGAATCCACTAAAATCCTAAATTTCTCTCTAAATTGATTAAATGATAAAAATTTACCCTCTTCAAAACAATCCTGCAATATCTTTTTTCCCCAATCGATTCCTTGTTCTCTTTCAAAATCTTTTTTTCAAGACTTAAATAAAGTGAGGGCGAAAAATTTTATGGAAGGGAAAATTAGCCAGAGTAACGCTACATAAATTGACTTGGAAATATGCTTTGGGAGGTTTGCAATTACCCCATTTTCAAAATTATTATAAAGCAGCTCAATGAAGATTTATTAATCCTATGTTAGATGTTTCGTGCCCTCCTAATTAGGCTAGGGTAGAATTGGCTGGTATATTGGAACCTTGTCCATATCAATTTGTATTGAAATGGAATTAATTCTGTTTTATTACAGAGATATACAATTTTGAAACATTTGTTCAGGATTTGGACTAAAAGGAATTTATTAATAGGCTCAAAAGGTATAATATCGGTTCAGGCCCCAATATATCAAAATAAATTGATTCCTTTTTCATTCAATAACAGATTTTTAGGAAATTTGCCGATTAAAGGAATAAAGCCTTTGACACTTTTCCAAACAAGCTACAGATATATTCCAGAGTAGAAACCGCATGCAGAACATGCGCTAGTGACGCCATCAGATATTCTCAGCAAGACATGCTTAACTTTTAATGAAACAGATTTGACCCAACGTCAACTAAAATTCAATTACAATGCCATAGGGAGGCTAGTTTCAGTGCTGAACTTTTCAAACAAATTGTAAGCTAAAAGCAAATCCTAAAGTGTTGGTTTATGCAAACATAAGGCTTCATCTGGAATCCTGCTGTGGCAATACCACCAAAAGTTGAGACTTTGCATAAGTAACAAGATGCCTTGAAGGCACAGTGAGATAGGATGAGAGATTACTGTCATCTGGCAAGTTCAATCCACAAATGTTCTAAAATCTATGCCTGCTGCAGATGCACAGGGAAATGCAAAGTAAACCAACAATAAATATAAATTAAATTACAGCACAAGGGAAGAAAAAGGTCATCGAGAAAAATTTACATTTGCAGTTAGTGCAAAATAAATGTTACTAAAGTGCAATCTGGTCTTTGGTGGTCCTTGAGTAGTTTATGGCCAGGCTCGTTCAAGAGTTTGTGGAGGTTTGCTATGGCATTGGAAAATTCGACAGATATGCGGTGGAAAGTGCGCTAACCGGCTGCATCATGGTCTGCTATGGGACACCAATACCCTTGCAAGAGGCAAAGATAAAAGTTCCATTATTGTCCCTTAATACTACATTTAGAATGTAACATTCATGAAATTCTTTAACTTTTCTCGACTGTAAGGCAGTCAGAGAGTCACCACTTTGTCCAGCGCCCCTCACAGAAATCTACAGCACCTGGTATCCTAGTTGGTCTCCCTTCCAAATACTGACCAGGCCTGAGCTTGCTTAGCTTCCGAGATCAGACAATCCAAGGAGTATTCAGGCTATTAGGTGCTGGACATCTAGTGGACTAAAGGGTAGTGAAGGATCGGCATCAGAATGTATGTTAGAAGGGGAAATTAGCAATTTTGAGGGGGGATCATTTAGTAGGGGGGCATGGTGGCAGGGACCTGTTAACGGGAGGGGGTTGCTGGCAGGGACCTACTTGTCGTTAATGCTATCCACCCCTCCGACGTGTGGCATGAGGACACTCTTTTTATTGCATCAAGCGTCGGACGCTACTGACGCTCGACACATGCTAGTGATGCAGCCAGGGGTGGGTGAAGTGTGCATCAACCCAGATGCTACTGATGCGGGTCTGACGGCTCGGGATGGCCACGACCATAAGGAGGTGGGGGGGGAGGTGGGGGGAAAGAAACAACAGCACCTCATTTGGAGTGGCAATGCCTGCGGATGCTCCTCCTTGGCGTCGACCCTGAGGTAGTGGACACAGCCCAGGATGTCATAGGCAAAAACCTCCCCACTGTCGAGAACATCTATAGGGAACACTGCTGTCAGAGAGCAACAGTAATCATGTAGGATCTGCACAACATAGCACACGCTCTGTTCAGGCTGCTACCATCAGGAAAGAGGTCTAGGTGCCACTAGACTCACACCACCAGGTTCTGGAACAGCTGCTACCCCTCCACCATCAGACTCCTCAATGACAAACTCAATCAGGGACTGAGTTAAGGACTCTTACTTTTGAACTTTATTGATCTTTTCTCTCTGTATTGCACACCTTATTTACATTTCTTTATTTCTTTATGTGCATGCTGAATATGGTTCTTTGGCACTACAAGTAGTATTTCTGCCTTGCCCACAGGAAAAAGAATTTCGTGTTTGTATGTACTCTGACATTAAACCTGGAATCTGAGCCTGACAGGGTAAAAAAAATATTCTTGAACTTGGACAGATCAGAGTCCAGGCTTCTGTACATTCTGTCTGAAGGTAGCAATGAGAAGATGTTTTGACCAGGGTCCTTTATGATGTTGGCTCCATCTGGAGACAACATCTCAGTGATTTCTTTACCAGAGGCTAGTGACCCTAGAGAAATCATTGCTGCAGATGCCTGTGGAGGCCAAGCCATTGGATATAATTAAGCTGCAGGTAGGTAGGTTCTTAATTAAGAAGAGAATCATGGGTTATGGGGAGAATAAGATTAAAAAGGAAAATAAATCAACCATAACGGAATGGTGGGGACATTCAATGGGCTGAATGGCCTAATTACACTCCTATGTTTTATGGTCAAGAACAGAATGGAAGTGGTAAACCAATGGCTCTCAACCTTTTTCTTTCCACTCACATACCACTTTAAGTTATCCCTATGCCATCGGTGCTCTGTGATTACTAAGGGATTGCTTAAGATGAGTGGGGAGGGAAGGTTGAGAATCACTGCTCTAGACTCAATTGTTACCAAAATATTTTGCTGGAGACAAATTGTCATTTTCTTTGGAGTAATTAAACCATGCACATAATGAGTCAATTAGGTACCATTAAAACGGTGGTTTTCAAACTTTTTCTTTCCACTATAAATGACCTTAAAGCAATCCCTTACGAATCACAGAGCATCCAAGGCATAGGGAATACTTAAAGTGGTATGCGAGTGGAAAGAAAAAGGTTGCAAGCCACTGGGATAGAGACTCAACTCCAAGGTACAGTAAACAAAACAGTTATTAGTGGAAATAGAAAGGAATGTGTGCACCAGAGGTTGCAGTTCAGTGTTAGAGCAGAATGAGGTGATCAAAGTAGATTCAACCAGTCTGTTGTCATTTATATCAACCTTTGGTAATTTTATATCAAATTACATATTTGTATTTATATTATTTTATATCTGGGCTTCGGTCTGTTTTAATAAACTGTTAAGAGGTCTTGCTTGTTTTGTTTTATAAGTTGATCTCAGAGGATAGTAGAGATCTTCCTAGAGTAGTCTTTTTGTTCATTTTTTTTCTTTTTCTTTTATTTTATTTTATTTTCTGAGGTAAGTGGAGAGATTTTGGCTGAGGAGAGAGAATGGAGGGAGAGGGATAGAGAAGGGTGTGGGAAGAGGTGGAGAGTAGGAGGGGATGATGAGGTGGAAAGACAGGAAGGGGAGAGGGGGTGTGGGAGGGGACAGGGGAAGGAAAAATGGGAAATGGGGGGTGATGAAGGAGGGGGAAGGAAGGGGGAGGGTGAGAAAGGAAGGGGTGAGGAAGGGAAGGGAGGGTGAGGAAGGAGGGGAGAGGAAGTGGGGAAGGGGCGGGAGCAGTGAACTACAGGTCATGGCATTCCTAGAGAAGTCTTAGCTGCATTCCACAATATGTGGTTCCCTTTGCATAAAATTAATCTCTCTCGATTTACATAATAATTCTTCTTTTACTCCAAACTGCATTCCATTTGCTCTACTTGTGCTTATTGAACTATTCCTATTAATATAACAAAAGGAGTGTAATTTGCATAAATTTACCGCTATCCAGTTATATTTCTTCAAGTTTATTGTCACATTAAACTTGGTACAGTGAGAAGGGTTCATTGCATGGGTGCTCCAGCAAGTCCATAAAGCAGTGCAAAATTGAAGGCCAAGAGTGTGTTACAGTGTGCCATAATATAGAGCAAGGGAAGTAGGAGATTAATATTGTGAGGTTCATTTAGGAGCCTGATGGCTGTGGTGGGGTGGGGGGGGGAGGTTGAATGAATCAGTTGGTACATGTTTTCCCACTCAGGAATGTTCTCTCACAGGGAGGTAGGAAAAGACCGTATATCCTTTTTGGGCAATTTGATTTTCTTCTCAATAATTACTGCTTTCCCATCCGTCTTTGTATTAGGAGTGTGTTTGGCAACAAACTCTTGATCTTTTCTTCCAAGTCATTAATAAAGCTTGCAAACACTTGAGTATCCAGCATTGTATCCCAAGGTACCTCACTAGTCTCTGTGTGTCAACTGTAAACAATCCATTTATCATGAATATTTTCCACAAGTTAGTCTCTTCCTTCTACAATGCTAATAATTCAATGCAATCAATCATTATCTTGAGGCACTTAGCTTTCATGCAGTATTACGCTTGTGCATCTAAATACACTGAATATTCTGATCTTAATTTATCCATCCTTGAGTTAATCTGTTGAACTTGACTGTTCCATTCTGTTTTCGAAGTGACCTGCTTCCACTTCCTTTACTGTGAATTCCAGCATTTTCCCAATAATAGATAGCGGGCACAATGCACCATTGCTTTCAAGCTCCTTGCTGTCACAAAGAGTATTCCAATCCACTGGAGCATTTCCAGAACTCTGGATCTTTGGATGATCAATGCCACTTTGACACAGCCATCTGCTCATTCACTTCCTCTGAGACTGCGGGAAGTGGGAGATCCAAGCAGGGTTGACAAAGGAAAGAGGAACAAATGAAGGAAGCGCTCGCTCCCTACTACTGATCCATGGCTGACCACCCCGACTGAAGGCAACTCCACTAAATTGCATCCATTGATATGCCGTAACATACAGAACTCCTGCCTTCAGGTTAATTCTGTAATGTATCCTTGGAAAATATCAACTTTAGTTTGATGGAGATGCCTTAAGGTAAATTTGCACTCTTTAAAAAAAAATCCACACACGGACTTACAAACCGCAGATTCAATTTATAAATATTGCTTAAGTCATATGCATGAAGAACACATCTTGAAACACACAGTATCATGAAAAATTCCCTGCTCTTGCAGCACCGTGTTTAGCTCCAGGCAGTGTTCAGCACAATGCACTTACAGCTGAGATGGATGGTGCATTGCTCCCTGCACTTTGCCTTGCCAGACCTGTGGTTGTCCAATTACCTGTGGCAGAACAGGTGCTGGGGACAAACAATCTCCACATTATTAAAAGGCACAGTCATTAAATGTGTCCTTTAGGAATTTAGCTTGGTGATATTTCAGTTCTCGTCTGAAAATGTTAAGACAGGAAATGTACCTTGACTGATGCACATATATCACATCTTACCATGTTACAGCATTGTCAAGTGGGAACAGGAGGAGCCTCTCCAGTCTGATCTCCTTCAGCCTATTCCACCATTCAATTAAATCATAGCTGATCAGTAATGCTTTGTACTGTCTATCAGCCTTGATTCTCTAACCCATGACTCCCAAAAGCCTATCAATCTTTAGTATGATTATTTTTTAATTGATCGCTGAACTCAACAGGAGTTGAGAAGGGGTATCATGTGCTCCAGTACAGATTTTTGTGAAGAAATTATTCCCAACATCATTCCCAAATGATTCACTTCTTGTTCATTCTGGACTTGTTTGACAGTGAAAATAATTTCCCTCAAACACTGCTGCCAATAAGAGAACAAATCAAGCTAACAGGGTCAGAGTCGCAGAATTTTAAGCAAAGAACAGCTCCTTCATTCTGTCGTGGTCAGAAGCGACACGTGAGGGTAATAGCGCGCATGCGTGTTAAGTGTCAGTGTGCGGGTGATCTCAAATGGAGGACGAGGAGAGGGATCACCCCTGTGGCAGTGAGCCAATGAGTAGGTCAGAGGGGTTTAGCTGGGTGGTATCTGAGGAGTTGTCTAGTGAGTAAAAGAGTAATAAAGAGAGTCGACTTCATGGTGCATGAAAGAAATGAATGAGGGTACTCTTTATTTGTTTGCAAGCGATGGTAAATCAGTGCTGTTACAGGCCCAAGTTATCGATACTAACCAAGCTACTTCCATTGCCTGAGTTTGGTTAACATCCCTCTCAACTTTTCCTAATCATGTCCCTGTTTAAATGTCTATTAAAATTTCAGTTGCCCTTGGCTCTATCATTTCCACTGTCAGCTCATTCCGTATACCCACTATCCTCTATGTGAGAAAGGTGCCCCTCGGGTCCCTTTTGAATCTTTCTCCTCTCCCCTTAAACCCATTAACTGAATTCTCCTCCTCTGCAAAAAGGACTATGACAATTTAACTTACTTTGCAAGGAAAATGTGGGACTTAGCAACTCCTACCTTGATGTGATGCCCTTTTGTGTGCAGTTCCCTTTACATTCTCCAGTACCATTTGGTTTTATCATTGTGCTGGCAATGCACGAACACAAGAAACAAGAGTAGGTGCAGGCCACTCTGCTGGTGTGACCTACCCCACCATTCATTACAGTCTGGCTGACCTACCCAGGCCTCCTGTTCCGATCCAGACCTCCATTGTCCTTCGTTCCTGGACCTTTCAAATATTTCCCAACCTCCTCTTTAAAGGGCTGGAGAGAGTGGACATGGAGAAGATGTTTCTAGCAGTGGATGAATCCATGACCAGAGAGCATGATCTCCGAATAAAAGGAGATCCGTATAAAACAGAGACCAGGAGAAATTTCTTCAGCTCGTTGGTGTTGAATCTGTGGAATTCTTCACCACAGATGGCTGTGGAGGCCAAGTAAATGGATGTATTTAAAGTGGAAGTTCTTGATTAGTCAGGATGTCAAGGCTTATGAAGAGAAAGCAGGAGAATGGGAGAGAAAAATGCATCAGCCATTATTCAAATGGAAGAGCAAATTTGATGGGCTGAATGGCATAATTCCACTCCCATATCTGGTCTTAAATATCTCCCTGTTTGAAAGTTTTCCATAAGTGGCAACATCTCAACATCTACCCCATCAAATTCCCTCAAGATCTTTCATGTTTCAATATTTAAAAAAAAAACACACCTCATTTTTCTAAATTCCAAAGATTATAGGTTCAACTTCTGCAGCAGTTGGTCATGAGATGACAACACCCTCACCCCATTCACTCTCAGTCTTATTTCTACCTCCCTGTTCACCTTTGAACTACAGGGTTAATTACTGCATCTTCCTCACCTGTCCTCAGGTATTTTCACCAATAGAAGTAGATTCAAAGCCCTCAGCCTCATTATCCTTCTTCGCCTCTAACCACTTTTTAAATCGATGTTTCTTTTCAGTTTGAAAAAAATTAGAATGTAGAATGGCACCCTCTGTCTCTTGCGCTCATCATGTGATAGATATTTTTAATTAGCTAATCTGTCTTGTAGGTATAAGCAATTAATTAATTATGGGTAGTTAAAATTAAAATATTGAAGGAAATTGAAACACCAACAGAGGAAGATAAGGATCTAGAAACTGGACCCATTTACATGCACTTAATGCATAAATTGCACATAAACGTAGTTTTATCCAGATGAGATTGTGCTGCCAATCTCTGCAAGGTGAAAATGTGCTCAGCAAGAAATTAACCTGGGAACATGCACCCACCATACACTTCGTTGTGGCTGACACACGGTTAACGAAATCACTGGTCGCACAATTCTTCCACTGCCAGTGGAAAATGAAGCTGCAGGGGTAAGCAACTGGTATTTGCTGTTCACTCAGTTCTTCAGGTGGGGTTCAGGACTGGGACACCAATGAAAGTGTCTGCACCCTCACGTTGATGTCTTGCATTCACCATCCACCCGCCTCACTGCCCAGTGGGAAATAATTCCCCTCAGAATCAGAATCCGAATTTATTATCATGAATATGTCATTGTTTTGCAGCTGTGTCATAGTCCAAATATTGCTATGAATTACATTGAAAACTAAATAGTGCAAGAAAATAGAATAAAGTGAGGTTGTGTCTGTGGTTCATTGTCCATTCAGAAATCGGATGACCGAGGGGAAGAAGCTGTCCTTGTGCCATTGGGTGTTTGTCTTCAGGCTCCTGTACCTCCTTCCTGATAGTAGCTGTAGGAAGAGGGCATGACCTGGGTGGGTGAAGGTCCTTGAGTATTGAACTTAATTAAGGCACCGTCTCTTGCAGATGTCCTTGCTGGACCGAAGATTGGTGCCCATGATGGCACTGGCCAAGTTAACAACTCTCTGGAAGTTTTGGTGCCTCCATACCAGACAGTGATGCAACTAGTCAGAATGCTCTCCATGGTACACCTGTAGGAAGTTTCAAGATTCTTTGGAGACGTACCAAATCTCCTCAAACTCAGGTAATAGCCACTGGTAAGCCTCCTTTGTGACTGCATCAACATGGAGGCTCCAGCACAGATCCTCAGTGATGTTCATTGCTTGCCAGCTCCTCAGATAGATCACCTGAGCTGTCAGCTGTGATCTCTTACTGCTTGATCAACCCACCCCTCACAGAGCTTGGGTACAGGAAACTATCGTCTGGTGGGTTAGCATTGAAGAAAGAGCAGTACTGCACGGAATGGGCCCTCAGCAAATGATATCCACAATTGCTTTTATTTTGCTCGCTAAAATGACAGAACCTTTCTCTCTCCCCTTATCTTCCGCCTCCCACATGGGGAAAAAAAAATCAAAAAAGGTGAGGCCAATTTTTCATTAAATGAGCTCCCAGGTAATCCTCAAAGAACGATTTATCCCTTTGATCCAGCACAGTAACAGGTCCTTCTGGCTTACAAGCCCAGGTCAACCTATGTGACCAATTGACCAACTAACCCATACATCTGTGGAACATGAGAGGAAACCAGAGCACCCGGAGGAAATGCATGGAGGCAAGGGAAGAATGTACAAGCTCCTTACAGACAGTGCTGGATTGAAACCTACATTATTGGTGCTGTGATAGCCTTGCGCTAATTGCTTTGCTAACCCTGCCTCCTTTGGAACATGCGACAATCTTACAGAGATAGAACCTTGTACATCAACACTTGCTTCTTTCTTTACCATGGTTAGTTAGCCACTGGAAGATCATCATGTCCATGCAACAGATTATACCTAGGGATTTATCTCACCATCAGTTCCTCAATTTCATGAATGTAAAGCCATTGTACAGTTGGGAGGGCATGGGCTCGTAGGCTAGAAGGGTCTGTGACCAAATACACAGAGAGGTTGTTCTGTCCACAGAGTGCACACCAACCATCAAGCACCCATGTACATTAAACCTACTCCAACACTACATTCCCATCAACTTCATCCAGATTATACCACTCACCAACCTACTCAGAGGTAAGTTACAATGGACAACCCATTGGTCTTTGGAATGTGTGATAACTGGAGCATTTGGGTAAACAGAGCAGTGACAAAGGGGAAAATCTAGAAGTCACACCGACAATGCTGGTAGTTGGAACTAAATCTGGTCGTCTGGAACCACGCGACAGCAGCTGTACTACCACAGTACCGTCACGGAAGAAGCTGGTCAGAAGTAATCAAGTGGTGACCTCTGGAATTTGCTAACACAGGGAACTGCAGAGGGCAGATCGTTGGGAGTATTTAAGTCAGAGATTGCTAGGTATGTGAATAGTCAGGAGATCCAAGCTTATGGGGAGAAGGCAGGGGAGAGGAGCTGAGTGGTCCTAAATTTTATGATCCTATAGCATGGGGAGTTAAGGTATCAGACACTTGGAGGCAAACACGTAACCTCCAAAAACCTTCAAGAATTGCATTCAACTCCCACTGGAACTACATTGACCAACATTTATAGCCCAGCATTCTATGGAACCTTTCTTGAAGCAACTTGTTTTTTGAAAGAACAAAGTGCAAGCAAAATAACTGCAAGAGTTTGCAAAAAGAATTACAAAAGGACACAAAGTTACTGGTTTATTCACAGTGACTAAGTGCAACTGTCTGTGGAAGTTCAGGAAAACAATAACATGTTTTCTAGATAGTGATAAGCTCAACCGGTTTCCCATCACAATGACCTTTTAATGGAAATTAATGACAAGGACTAATTGGATTAAGTGATGCATGACTATTGACGGTGGTATAAACTGTACTGGATGGACCATCACAATGTGAGAGCTTGCTTGCTTGGTCTCCACAGGTGTAAACCTTGTGCTGCATGAAGTGAAACAGTCTGTCTATTGTCTCATGCATATGCATTGCCAGCCTGAGATCACCTGCATATTGGAGGAACAATATCTTATCTTCCATCTGGGAACTCTCCAACCAGATGGCATTAACATCGACCTCCAGTTTCAATTAAACCCCTCCACCCCACCTTCTTTTACCTCATCTCCTTTCCCCCAGTTCTCTCTCACTTTTCCCTTCACTGAGCAAGAATCAATTCTGATCATATCCAATCAAGACCTTTTGGCTTTGGTCTGGACTCCTCTCGCTTTCTCTCTCCAGTCTTTATTCAGATGCTTTCCTGTTTTTTTTCTTATAGAACTGCTTGGGCCCAAAATATTGGTAATATATCTTTACCATCTATGGACACCGAGACTGGCTAAGTTGCTCCAGCAATTATTGCGTGGGCTTTACTTTGTGCTGCCTGAACATAGTGGGGGCAGTGGAGTTTGGAGGCAAACCTTAGCAACTTGCAAGGAACACAAGAAGATCACTGGGGTCTCCCTTTGTTCCATTGACATTTACCAGGAATGTTGCTTAATAGGGCTCAAGTAATTAATGAGGAGCCTTTCCACCCAGCACACAGTATCTTTAACTTACTACTATCAGGAAGAAGGGACAGGAGCATTAAAATCAGTACTGCCAGGCTGGGAAAGACTTAGTTCATCAATCTAATAGTATCCTGCAAAATAAAATGAGTAAACTACTCCAAAATAATTAACTGCTCACACTAACCCTCCAAGATGCTACAATTTAAAAATAAACACAATATTTATTTTAAATACATGTGGTGAACTGCTCTGTGATTGTACCCATAGGTCATCCCTCTTGACCATGTATAAAGGCTCCAACACCATAACCCATCCCCACAAAGCCTCGGTCACAGCACAGGATGACCTTCAAGTTTATTGTGAATAAAAGACTATACTTCCATAACTCCAGTCTTTCAAGTTATTGATAGTTCATGAATACATACATTTGTTCTGCGCGTGTGTGTGTGTGTGTGTGTGTGTGTGTGTGTGTGTGTGTGTGTGTGTGTGTACAATTGCTTGTCCAATCAGGAGATAAATGAACTTGAATATTTATACACATTTATTTTATACTTTTATATACAGTAAAACCCCTGGCATCCTGCACTTATGGGGATTGGTAGATGCCAGATAAGTGATTTTTCCCAGTTGCTTGAGACTATGCGTTGAGTTACTGGTGAACTAACAGTGAGATTTGCCAATTTTAAACTTCTGTATATTTTACCTATTTATTTTCTGCATTTTTTTTGCCAATTGATTGAGGCTGCTGGTTGCTTGAATTCCTGAGAGCAGGGGTTTTACTGTACATGCGATCTTTCCTGGACCTGTCATGAAGAAAGCAGATTAGCATTTCCTTCTCAGGAGTTTGCAGAGATTTGGTATGACATTGAAAACCCCGGCAAATTTCTACATGTGTGTGGTGGAAATTGTGCTGACCAGCTGCATGACAGTCTGGTATGGGGACACCAATGCCCCCGAGCTTAAACCCCTCCAAAATGTAGTGGATACATCACAGGCAAAGCCCTCCCCACTATTGAGGACACCTACAGGGAACGCTGCCGTCAGAGAGCAGCAGCAATCATTAAGGATCCCAATCACCCGGCACCCACTCTGTTCTCACTGATGCCATCGGGAAAGAAGTATAGGTTCCATAAGACTCACACCAGTAGGTTCAGGAACAGCTGTTACCCCTCCACCATCAGACTCCTCAACAACAAACTCAATAAGGGATTTATTTAAGGTCTCTTACTTTTGCAGTTTGCTCCCCCCCCCCCCCCCCCCACTCTGTATTAAAAAGTTTGCTTATATTTCTTTATTTGTTTCCATGCATACATTGAGCCAGTTTTATTGCACTAACAAAAAGTGGTAATTCTGCCTGGCCCACATGAAAAAGAATATCAGGGTTGTATGTGATGACATGCATGTACTTAGACAATAAATTTGAAATCTTAATAGATACAATTACTATGTACTGCATGTGAGATGTATGTCTACACCATGTTCTGGAGAAACACTGGTTTGTCTGGTTGTATGTGGACAATCGGATGACAATGAACTTGAAATGTCAAACAGTTCTGATCAGCTTGGCTATACAATGGGCAATTATGCTGTTTGTTCACCATTCCGAGTTGTGTCCAGAATTAGGATTAGAGCTAATAATGAGGAAGTGGAGGACAGAGATGCAGTCAAAAATTAAGAGCTTAACAAGAGTGCAGAGGCTCCATGATGACACTCAGTCACAGTGGCATCACTAGGGTTGGTGTCACCTAGTGCAGTCACTCATGGTGTCACCCCACTCCCCACCCACATGGACCTCCTCCCAGACCAGACAGAACCCTCAGTAATTTTTTTGCACTAGTGTTATTCGTAATTCCCATATATCACTGAACGCAATGGCAATAGTAGTGAGAAAAACAGCTAGCAAAATTAAAATATACCTTTAAATTACAAAATTATTTTGTAAAATCTTTCTACATTGAATTACATTATTAGTTACAACATTATTAGTAATTGAGCGGACGCCTTTTTTGCTTTTTCTCCTTTCCGTTTGATTAGTACTTCAGTCTCAAGAAAGTTATTGATATAGGTTCACAAATACTAATTACAACACAATATTATAACGAAAAGACCAGAAAATTTGCTAAAAGTTATGACTATATATATTTAAAAAAAACACCACCAGCAATGAAAACAACAGCACGTGCTTGTAGTGCGTCCGGACAAAACCACACGATTCAAAACCTCATTGTAATTGGGTATTAATGACAGCTCTGACCAGAGCACATTAGAAGGTTCAAAAAGTAAATTAGCATAGAATTTTAGCCTTGTAGTTATATTGATAGATGCAAGTTGATCAGGAAAAAATGTTTTTATTGTTATTACTAACTGCAGGGACATTTTTATAAAAAACTAATACATTTCCATTGAAACACTGCACAAAAGTGCTTAGAAACAGTAATTTTGATGTCCCCACCCACCTCTGATGGTGTCACCAGGTACGGTCCACATCTCCCGCCCCCCACACACTCTCCTTGTGGCCCACTGAGTTCATGCTGACCATTCATGATTAGTAATTTAAATTTTTAATCTTTATTTTTAAAATTGAGACTAACAGCACATTAACAAGCCTTTTTGGTCGACAGGCATGAGCAGCTCAAATGTCCCAATTAACCTACAACCCCTGTATGTTTTGAATGGTGGGAAGAAACCGCAGCACCCAGAGGAAACCCACGTAGACGGAAGGAGAACGTACAAACATCTTACAGTTAGAGCCAGGTTCAAATCTGGATTGCTGCCATTGTAATAGCATTGCGCTAACCAATAGGCCAACGGTGTCTCCTGAAATATCAATCCCACTTTGTTCTCTCCACATTCCCAGTATTCCTCTCAGATTTGAAATATAGGTATTTCCTTTCATGTAACCCCACAATACAAGTCTTTCATAGGTTCTTGTAATAACTTATTGAATAACATAATGTCTGATTCATTGCATTTTTTTTTAAACATTATATTAGTTGGAGCGCTACTTAGTTTCAACTTGTAACAAGAATTCTGAACTGTTCTGTTTTCTGAGGGCAAGTCAGAGAGAGTCCGTTTAAGTTCATTTGTCACATTACTAACTACACAGTAGTGAATTTTCTCTGTGAGCACTATTTCTAACAAGTGTGCAAAGAGCACAATTTCAGAGTGAAGTGGAAAGATGCAAGAGTACCAAGCAAGATCAGTATGAAAACACTGTTGTGGGGTTCATTGAGGAGCCTGATGGCTGCAGGGAAAGATTCAAGATTCCTTTATTGTTATGTAATACTATAGAACATGTAATATTACATGAAATTGCCTTCTGCCTGCCGTAAGGCAGACGAAGAGTCACCATTAGTGTTTCCGGGAGCCCATACAGTATGAGAAAAAGCGATGCAAAAGGAGAGAGCCCCTTTAGAGTCACCGAGTGCCCGTGAATTCGCGACCAGCACTCCCGCAGCCGCACAGACTGTTTGATGCACAGACTGAATAATCAGCAGCCTGAGCTCCAGATCCAAACCTCCGACCCATTCAGGAAGCCCTTGGCACCCAAGGGGTTTGTCTTTAAGCCTGTTGGTGCGCGCTTTCATTCTTAGATCTTCTCCCCAATGAGAGGAGGGAGAAGAGAGTGTGCACAGGGTGAGATGAATCCTTCTGAAAATTGATTGCATTTTCTCAGCAATGTAAGATGTAGATGGAGTCATGAGTGGCAGAGAGGGTTATTACTCAGGCTATGTTCCCCTGCTCCCCTTTACCACAGTAGTGTGACCTTTCCTCAGACCCTCTCTAAGCTTCATCCACAGCTTGAGATGCCCTGCAGTGAGGGTACAGTTGTGTCACAGTTATGCAAATTGTGCTGGTTATTCAAGGATCAGGAACAATGAATCAGAGATGCAAATTCATCCCCTTCATCGCAGCTTTGAAGTGTCACTTAGTGAATTAAATATACTTTTCTAACGGAACTACACAAATCTGGAATAAAATGACGGCTATGAAACTGTTGGATTGATATACAGTATAAATAAACACACTTGGTTCACAGGAGGGAAATCTATCATCTTTGTAGAGTGTGGCCTTTCACACGGTCCTGACCAGTAATCTGGAAGATTACGCAAAATGGATTCACAAACCACGAGTTCAAGGGAACTGGTGACAGGTGACATATGCTGCGCCTGTCACTCATCACCAGATCTCTTGAAGGAATTGTCTCTTTCACATTTTATCAGCGCATGTTGCTGCTGGGAGATTTGGTCTCTCTTGAAATTTCTGAGAGGTGGTTGAATATCTTAGGGGAGGAGAGAGAGAGAGCGCAAGCAAGGAGGCAGAGAGGGGGAAGCGGCAGAGCACGATGGGAGGTAGGGGGGAGGCAGCGCGAATGGGTAGGGCAGTAGTGGCGAGGCTGGGGGCTGAGAGGGGGAGTAAGTAACAGGATTGCTTGAGAGCACAGTAAAGATTAGAGGTTAGCACCATACACACAAATACAATGCAATGAAATTTTTGCTTGCTGCTACGAAGTCTGGAAAATAGCTGTGGAATTCATCTCTGCAGCGTGTAGTGAGGTAAATACTACAGATGCATGAAAACCGAGGGAAAACAGGACAGTTCTATGAGAAGTGAGGGAAGCGGGGGGGGGGGGGGGGGGGAAGTTGAGGTTGATACGGACTGGATGGCTCAATGTATTCTCCATGCTACGACTCCAAGCTAAGCAGCTGATTCTAAAATAAACAGGAAATGCTGCTTTAACTTTGCAGCATCTGTGGAAAGAGAAACAGTAAATGTTTGAGGACAAATACCCTTCCTCAGAAAGGAACACTGTGCAGACTTTAATGTACCCCAACTAGAATGACACTCCAGCTTGATCTGCACAATTGTACCATCACATTTTGCATTTTGCACAAACTGGAACTGTATAAAACTTCACTTCGTGCAATTTTCAATAGACATTCAGCTAAATCTAGAGGTAGAAAGAGCTTAGTAAGAAGGGACTAGCCCAGTTGGCCATTTTGGTTGGCTTGGAGGAGTTGGGTGGAAGAGCATGTTCTGTGCCAGATGAATCCAGAAACCATGGGCAGAACCTCCAGAGTATAAACATGCCTGCAAATGGTGTCGGGGAAGCTTCCTCCAGATGCCTGTGTCTACATTTAACTACAACATTCTATACTGCCCCTGACCTAGTGGTGTAATTATATATCACCACTTGGCTCGAGTTGGAAAGTACACTTGTGATGTACTGGGGAATCGTCACTTCCTAATCCGATGACTTCATGCCCTGGTTTGCCCTCCTGGCTGCAGCAACCACGGGGTGCTGGAAATCTCTTGCCCAGAATTTCATCCCCCATCAGTCAAGGACAAGTGAGCTCAATAGGATCAACTGCAATTCCAAACTTTGCCTCCCAACTTTGACACCTCAGGTTGATACAGATAAAAGGAAAATTCGGAAAAGCAGTGATAAGGTAGATATAGGGGGGTGGGGGGGGGGGGGTTGTTTGTTTTGTTTTTGCACAGTGTTAAACTTTCAAATAGGTGAGGGGGGAAATTTAAATAAGTGCAAGGCAAGTTCCCCAGCCCCAGAGATAGCAGGTGCATGGAATGCACAGCCAGGAGAGGAGGTGGAAACAGATACATTGGCCACATTTATGAGGCATTTGGTCAGATGCATGAACAGGGAGGGCAAAAAGGGAGATTGACCATGTGCAGCCAGATGGAATTAGCTTGATTAGCATCTGGTCCACACAGTCGCGGTGATGAGCTGTATCATTTTCAAAGATTAATGCCAATTTCCTACTGCAGGCAACAGACCTGTGAAACAAATGCATTGTTAAAGTCACAGTTCTCCTCAAGAAGTAATGACACATGAACCTCCAGTAGGAAGTGTGAGAATCTTGACAGGAAGGATACGTCAAGAGCTCCCATGAGTGCCAGAGATGTCACCATTGATATTTTGCTTCCTGCCAATTAAGTACAATAAACTTTCTCTGCTCAACACTGTTGCTTCGTGTAATTTGTGACAGAAGGCTGACAATTAGCAAGACCAAACCAAACCATCTAGTGCTTGACAGGGTGTGACATTTGATAATAATGAAATTCCCCACTCCCCCAAAACTGGAAATAGTGGATAAAGAAATGAGAAATATCTCAGAGGAACTCAGCCAGAAATGGGAACAGTGTAAAGGGCTTTAATTTTTAAAATAACTTTGTTTTTGCTCTCTCCACTGACCCTATGATATACGAGATATTTGCACCCTGCTGCAACTTCTGACCTCGTACAGTTCACAACTCTGCCAGCTAACAGATTATGGCTTAAGCTTGCAGAGTTTGCAACCAGTTCTTGCAATACTTTGCTGTCCTGATGAGATAACTCTGGGGTTTGGTGGTCAAAATTCAAGTTTTGGATAGTTGTAGAGTCAGGCGACGTGGAAACAGGCCCACCGGCTCTGTACCCACCATTAAGCACCCACTCAGACTAAACCATTTTACTCTACCCTCATTCTGACCAAGTACTTCGGGATTCTACCCCACAGCTGCACGCCAAGGGCAATTTACAACAGCTAATGACACTCCTAACTCGCAAGTCTTTGGGAAAGGTGAGAGAGCATGAGCACTTTGAGGAAGACCCAGTGGTCACAAGAAGAAAGGGCAAACAGGTAGCTCAAGGTTGCACCAATCAAGGCCTTGATTGCTGGTTTTGGAATCGGGAGAGAGCAGGGTGAGAGGGAACAACAAGTTGTGTCAGACAGGAGCAGATGAATGGGAACATGTGGAAGTAAGGGTCTGCCTATTGTAGGTTGATGGAGATTGATTAATTTTAATGCCTTCATGTGCCATGTTGCTTTGTGAAAGAAAGGTTGTAGATAACTAAGGACAGCAAGGGTGGGCCCAGGATGTGGATTGCCTGGCAACAACAGGTAAACTGAAATTCTATCACCCTGAGCAAGAGGGTCTGCAATATTTGTTGCCTGATAACAACAATAACCTGGCAGATAACTTTCTCATAGTCCCACTTCCCTCTGGAATCACGCGACTTACAATTAGGGGAATTAAAACTAAAGATATATGAGGGAAGGGGTTGGTGCATCGATTAGATGGACATTGCATGGCTTAATACTTGCTGCCTCAGAGGTGACAGTTTTCAGATTGGTTAGCGTCAGACAGCTTTGGAGAATTTAAACCCATGCCTTTGTACCTTTGGAGAACTCCTGGATCCCCTCCAGGAGGGGATGGACCTCATGCCAAGCTGGTTGGTGAATAAAGGAGTACTGGGGATACTAAAGTGTCTAAGTCTTCCATTCCTTACGGTACATTCACTGAAGAATAGAGCACCACCCTGGAACTGGATGAAGGGGATATTGAAAAGTAACCATCCGCAAACAAAAAAAATCCCAGAGTAGTCTCACCACAAGAGCAGATTCTTTACAAGCCAGCCTGAGCCACTCTTCCCCTCCTCCCTCAGAGGTCCCAGGCCTCTGGAGATTACCCTCCAGTTCACAAATTGCACCCAATGGGACTGCCACATACATTCTCATGGTTGAAATACAAAAAAGAGGAGCTGGAGTTGGCCATTTAAGCTAGTGACATACTGCTGATCCTACATCCATTTATCTAAAATGCTGGAGAGGCTCAGCAGGTCAAACCGATGTTTCGGGCTTCAGCCCTTCAAAGTCTGAGAGAAGGCAAGCAGGCGTTTGAAGAGTGGGGTGGTGGGGGAGAAGGGGTTGGCAAGGGCAGGAGATGATAGGTGGAGAAAGGAGGGAGGGGACAACAGCAATGAGGAGGAGAAGGGATGGACAAACTGGAAAGACAGAAAAAGGGGAAGAAAGGGCGAGCAGGTTTAGTGGAAAGCAATAAAGTCAATGTTAATGCCATCTGGCTGGAGGGTGCCCAGACAGAAAATAATGTGTCGCTCCTCCAGTTTGTGGGTGGGATGGTACACAAGGCCATGGACAGACACGCAAGGGCAGGAGTGTGACTTGGAGTTGAAATGATTGGCTACTGGGAGGTCGCTATGGTTGCAAACAGAGCAGAGGTGCTGAGTGAAGTGACCAGTCTCTAAATGTCAGATATCTATCTTTACCTTTGCTACGCAAAGGACATTGTGACCTGCTGAGCCTTTCTAGCATTTCACGTTTTAGTTCAACCACTTTTTCACCTCCATTATCTAGACAGTTTCCATTTCCTTTGATCCTTTATTATCCAGAAATCAATTGCTGTGCTTTGACTGTACACAATGACTGAGCTTCAACCTTCTGAGGTAGAGAATTCCAAACATTCACCAGCTCTGAATGAAGACTTTTCTCCTCATTTCAGTCCTAAATAGATGTCCTAAACTTTATTCTGGTATCGTTACTCCATCTGCCAGGGGATAACACCCATGAATTCAGTCTGCTAATCCACCTAAGAACATTTTAAGTTTAATTCAAATCTCCTCTCAGTCTTCCAAGTTTGGGAGAATACCACTCTGCTGGTCTTTATTTCTTCTTCAAACCCAGCATCAACAAAAACAATCTCGTGAATCTTTGCCTTCTTCTCTGACAAATCTGTTGTTTCTTTCCCAAGGAGGCCAAAACTGTGTCCTGCACTCTGGCGGTGTTTAGTCGCACAAGTGGATTACACCCAGGCTTTTGTAGTTAAGGGCAGCAGGTTTCTGGGCTAGTTGTAATTGAATTAGATGATCTATTTCATGTGCAGCGAGATGCAGTGACAAGCTTTCTTCTGCGTGCTATCCAGTGAAGTCAGTACAAAAACAGAAACAGTGATGCAATAAAACCAAAGTGCAGGGTGTAGTGTTGAAGAGAAAAGTCACAGTTAAACAGTGCTTTGGCATCATCCTTTACCAATGAGAGGTCTATTCAAGCAACTGATTACAGAAGAAACTGTCTTTGAATTTGGAGGTGTCTTCTGCGTAATAAGAGGGGGAACACAAGAGCAGTGGGATATATCTTTTAATATATAGGCAGCTTTCCTAAGGCAGCAGAAGGCGAAGATAGAGTCAACAGAGGTGAATGGAGTTAAACAAGAATGTCTGCAGATGCTATATTGTTGTTTAGATGAAAATTGCTGGAGAAATTCAGCAGGCTCAGTGTTCTTTGTGTATCAAAGAATATTTTGGGCCCGATCCCTTCATCCATGTATGAGGAGAAAAAGCAGCTGGCACCTCAATAAAATGGTGGGGGAGGGACACAGGTCCACAGGCAATTGGCGGATATGGGTGGGAGAGCGAGAGCAAAAAGAAGCTGAGGTGATCGGAGGATTTCGTCAGTTCTCTGAATGGAGAGGGAAAGGGATAGAGAGATGGAGGAAAGGAGCCAGAGGGATGGAGGAGACAGGGGAGTGGCTTAATGGAAACTGGAAAAATCGATGCTAACGCCATCTGGCTGGAGAGTGCCCAGATGGAATATTGGGTGTGGTTCCTCCAATTTGTGGGTGGCCTCCATTTGGCAGTGCATGAGGCCATGGACAGACATGCCGGTGTGGAGTGGGGTGAAAAATTGAAATAGCTGGCCACTGCTAGCGAGATCCCAATCATTGCTGCACAAAGAGCAAAAGTGCTTAATGAAACCATCTCCCCATCTGTGTCCAGTCTCTGATGTAAGGCCACAATGGGAGCACCAACTGCAGTAGATGAATCTCACAGATTCACAAGTGTTGCTTCACTAGGAACGACTGTTTGGGTACCCGAATGGTGGTGATGGAGGAAGTATGGGCACAAATGTAGCACTTCTCGCAGTCACAGGGGTGGGAGGAGATGAGTGGACAAGAAAGTCATGCAAAGAGTGGACCCTGTGGTAGGAGGAGAGGGGAAGATGTGCCTAGTGGTGACATTACTTTGTAAGTCACAGAAATTGTGGAGGATAAAACGTTGGATGTATAAGCTGGTGGCGTGGTAGGTGAGGGCATGAGAATCCTGTAATTGTGGGAATTGGTGGGTTTGTGGAAAATGTCGGTAGAAAGCTCGTTTCGTGAGATGGAGACAGAGATTGATAAAGGGGAGAGTGTTGCCAAAGATGAACCAAGTGAAATTGAGGGGAGAAAAATGGCAGCAAAGAGGACAAAGTTGACAATTTTATCATGGATCCATGAAGCAACATTAATGTAGTTGTTTATGAAATGGAAGTGCTGAGGTGTCTTGCCTGTGTAGGCTGGTAGCATGGCTTGCTCCACATCGCCAACTAAGATGCAGGCCTCACAATGACCTATGTGGGTACCCATAGCTGTCTCTTTGACTTGGAGATAGTGGGATGAGTCACAGGAGTTTAGTGAGGGCAAGAATGGCATTGGTGGAGGGGGTCGGATTGGGTCCGTTGCTGAGAAAGAAACAAAGGGCTTTGAGGTCTTCGGTATGGGGCACGGAAGTGTCTAGAAATTGTAATCGACGGAGGTGAGGCTGGTTTGTGCAATGGACTGAGCCGAGTCCACAGCTCTTCTGATGTTTCTTGCAGTCTTGAACAGAACAATTCCTGCACCGTGATATAATGCATTTGGATAGAATACTTTCTACAGATGGGTACATGTTTCTCTCAATGTCCCAATGCTGTGCAGAATTCAGCATTGTGGAAACATGGATTGAACAACGTCTGACCCAAGTCATAAGGAAGAACAGGCCAATTGCCCTTTCAAGCCAGCCCTATCATTCAGCAAGACCGCAGCAGATCTGATCTAAGCCTGAAGTCCATTTTCCTAGCCGTTCCCATAACTTTAGATTGCCCCATCATCAGATACCTCAATATCAACCTTGAACAAACTTTGATTTCCCATCCACAGCTCTCTGGAGAAGAGAAGATTTTTTAAAAATTGCTGAGATAAGAAATTGCTTTGTATTCCCAGCTTAAATGTTTATCCTTGAAAGCAACATTATACCCCTTCTCCGGAGGGGTATCATCTTCGTAGCATCTAATCAGTTAAGCAGTCTCACGACCTTGTATCATTTAATAAGATCATCTCTCTTAAGCTTCAAAACTTCCATGGGAATCACCCCAATGTACTAACCTTTGTTTTCCAAATAGCTGACCTTCACAAGATACAGAGTAACACAACACAGAAATAAACCCTTCAGCCCACCGAATCTGTACTAACCATCAACCAGCCGTTTACACAAATCGAACACTAATCTAATTTTATTCTTCCCCCTATTCTAATCAACTCCCCCCATGTTCGACCAGCCACCTGCACACTTGGGGGCAGTTCACCGAGGCCAAATAACCTGCCTACCTTTGGGATCCTGGAGGAAGCACCATGCAGTCACGGTGAATGCACAAACTCTACATGGACAGGAGCCAAGGGAAGGATTATACCGGATGGCTGGGCCCGTGGAGTGGTGCCCCAAAGGAGATGACATGGAACAATATGACCTGCATTTCTCCCAGCTACACTCTTGAAAAGCAGAAGCATTGAACAAGACATTCTGTGAGGATTGCTTGCAAAATCAAACCTGGCCTTTGCATATTCCACCTTGGCAGTCTCCAGCCAGATGACATGAATACCGTCCTCCAATTTGTAGTGACTCCTCTCCCTGTTCACATCTTTCCACCCACCCCCCACCCTTGCTTTCCCATCCCTTTGATTCCTTTCCTTTCCCCTGCTTCTCACCGACACAGACTAGCTCCCCATCCTTGTCTCTGATAAGGAGAGTATCTTTCTCCACTATCTGCCCCCTTCCCCTATCAACCCCTGGCTCCTTCCCTTTTGTGCTTGACATTCACCTATCAGCTGTGAGCCTATGCTTCTCCCCACATTGTTTGAGTGTTTTCCCAATTTCCAGCAAGCTCTCAAGGGCTCAAGCCTGAATCGTTTACTGCTTAATGCTTTCCAGGGATGCTACGTGACCTGCTGAGTTTCTCAAATACTTCTATTCTCCAGGCTCTTTGACTGCCCTTGCGACTGGACTGCCTGTTACTTCTGTAATGCTGCAAATGAAGAGAACATTCTGCTTCATTCCCAACTTCATCCTTTCTTGAAGGATTCCGACACGAAACGTCAACTCTTCCCACTGGCACTCCTCAACCCACTGAGTTCCGACAGCAGAATATTTTTGTGCATCAAGAGAGAGGTGGTAATTTGATCGTGGCAGGTTGGGACCCTTTGACAGGACTTAGATGAAATTGCTGAATCAAATGAGGAAAGAAACTAGGGAAACATTCCCAGAGATGACGTGGGGAGGGGGAGGATTCCGAGAAAGCAACAGAAACAGTGGAGCAGATGGGGATAGGATTACCCAAAATTAGAAAACATGACTGCTCAAACCATTAGATTTAAGACCGTTTCAGGAGGAATATGATGTGTTGTTCCTCAAGTTTAACCACTTTCTTATAATGAATGAGGGCAAGGACAGACATGACATTGTAGGAATGGTTGAGGAAGATCTTTTAATGGTCCTGGGCGAGTTTATGGTTCAGGTTAGAGTTGTACAGGGTGGTTCAACAACCTGGACAAAAAGAGCTGCTGGATTTCAGGTTTTTGTACCATCAGCCTGAACATAGCAGTGAGAAGAGGCTGCAGGCAGGTTGATGATGCGGGCTGGGGGGTCCCTTCATGATGTTGGCTGCCTTCTTGAAGCAGTATCTCATAGACATCTTGTTGATTACAACATTCTTCCAATTTCAAAGGAACAATTTGACCAACCAAAATGTTGAGGCCATTGCTGACATTGAAACTTTATTGATCACTTTCTGGGATTTTTTTCAGGGAAGTATAAAAAAACTTGTATATTGAATTTGGAGGTGTCTGGAAGAAGGAACATGACAGAGGTTTCAGACAGAATGCCTGTGTCCTGTGCAAACCTTTGCATCTTTAGCTGCTTGGTCTCCAAAATAATGTATTTGGTCTACTCTGCAGAACCTTGTAATGGAAGATTTAAACCGTGTTTTTTTACTTTTCCAGCCTTTGCTTCTGTCTGAAAACCTGCTTGTTTTTAGAATCAGCAGACATAATCTAATTTACACCATGAGGCCCAGGATGCATATTTAATAGACACACCTAAATTCCACCATGGGAACCAGGTTGAATCAGAAGACATTATCTAATTTACATGGGGCCCAGCGATGCATATGAATCAGTAGACATTATCCAACTTCCACCATGAGGCCCAGAGATGCAGTTTTCTTTTGTAGGTCGCTGTCAGGAGACCTTGAAGATAATTAAATAATTTGTTCAAAGAGATAAGATCTGAAGTAAACAACTTTTGGGTACAAGCCATAGTCTCACTGCTGAAGTTTGAGACTCTCCAAGAGGTGGCAACATCTCTCAGCAAGAAGAAGAACTTCAAGAGTCCAGCTAATGTCCCAGTCAAGGGAGGTGGAGAAGCAGCTACTGGCGCCCCGACAACCTACTACAAGTGTGCAGTCGTTGCCTCACTTCGGCAGTTGGGACCAGTCCAGGCGTTGATAAGTATAATTGAGAAGGGCTTGCATATTGTAGTGTGAATTCAGCTTTAGATTTAGTAATAAAGCGTTGTATAAACTGAACTGCTCTCGGTGTGTGTGTGTCTATTTTCTTTCGGTAGCTCAAACACTGTGACCAATCTAAAACGAACAAAATGAGAGGTATAAGTTTACCCAAGACAAACCTTTTCTAAAGCTCGAGAATTTTGCTGAGGAGAGAGTGACATTAGCTAGGACTGATTGGACTGAATGTCCCATTTCTGCACTGAATAATCCTTGGCAAAGTGCTTGTGGTCAGACCATACCAAGAGACAAAGGGGACAGCACCGCAACAGAAATGGGGTGGAAAGACTCAGCAAATCAAGCAGCATCCATGGAGAGAAATGGACAACCAACATTTCAGGTCAGGAGCCAAAACCCTGACTGCACATTTCCCTCCAACAACAACTCCTGAGTACCTCCAGCTTCTCAAAGCAGGTGGGATACTGATGTAAATATGCTCCACAACAACTAAAAAAAAATTAGCATACAATTATTGAAGGTAGCATGACTTGCTGGCATTGCAGTCATGGAGACGAATGACTTCCATTTATTCAGGGACTGCCAGTTGTACGGAGTTACGAAAAAAAGGAAGTCTACAGATGCTGGGGTCGAGAGCAATATACAAAGTCCTGGAGAAACTCACCAGGTCACGCAGCATCCATACGGAGTAAAGTGTAGCAAAGTTTTTGGGCCTGAGCCCTTTGTCAGGTACGGTCCAAGCCTGAAACATTGATTACCCTTTACTCTTTATAGACGTTGTGTGACCCGCTGAGTTTCTCCAGCACATTTATGCCTTGCATGCTGGTTGCATAGTTTGGACCTGCCCATCTTGGGTCCAAATGTCTCTGGCTTACTGAGCCAAAAAAATTCAGCCGGTTGAAGAGCATCTGTGGGGAGGTTTGGGTTGGGGGTGGGAGAATTGTTGCTGTTTCAGATTGAGACCTGCATTCTGAATGTGCACGGAGAGGGAAGATGCTTCCTGTTATTGGATTATTTCTTTGGGAATGTAGCTTCAATTTAAATTAAAAAAAAATTTAGACATACAGCACAGTAGCAGGACATTTTGGCCCTTGAGTCCATGCAGCCCAATTTATACCCAATTAACCTACACCCCTCGTGCATTTAAGGGTGTGAGGAAACCAGAGCCCCTAGGGAAAGCACACGCAGACATGAGGAGAACATGCCAACTCCTGAGACAGTGGTGAATTTGTGCCCCAGTCCCAATTGCTGGTGCTATAAAGCCATTGCACTCACCGCTAGGCCAAACAGGCTTTCAATGACCTTTGTTTCAGCCTGGAGGCAGCTGGGAAGCTGATGCAGTGTTCAGATGGTGTGACTACTGATGACATGACACCATACATACACGCTAAGCAATGGTTGACTTTGTTACCCATAATCCCACACACAGCTGGAACCATTGGTTGACAGAGCGGTTCCAGCTGCATGGGGGACTATGGGTAATAAAGTCAGTCGTTACTCAGCAAGGTGTCAAGCAGTCCCGAAATGCCAAATTTGTTCAACTCACAAGGTGTGTTGTCATCAGCAAGGATAAATTTAAACTTTCACATGTGTCTGCTCATTGAAGCAGGCTGCTGAGAGGTTGTGCATGACAGCTCTGGTGTTTGGCTTGGTGGGGGGGGGGGGGCATGCTGAGCAGTGGGGAAGTCTGTGCAGTGTGGGGGTGGTGCTGAGCAGCAGTTAGGTGGTGGCTCCTGGGTTGCAGGTCGACATTATCAGGCCACCCCTTTAGAGCTGCTCCAAATGGTTCTTCGTTCATAGATCCCTAGTAGGGCCTTTGCCTCGGCCCCGACACTATCGAATGCAGATATGCCACATTCTAGGAGGCAAGTGGAGCGAGGTAGAGGTGGATAATATCTGCCTTTACACTAGTTCATTTCTCCACCATGAAAAGGCTTTCAGATAAATCAAATCAGTTTTGTCTTTTCTGAAACAGGTAAACTAATAAATTGCAGAGAGCAAAGATCTCTGAAGGAGTGTTTTGGAAATTCCCATCATAAAGTGTGCCTTGAGTATCCAATAACTAACTTAGTGTTGAATGTTCTCATTATTAAAATGAAAAGAATGCTTGAAATAGGCAGGCTGCACTAATCTTACTAAAAGTCTTGAACTTTTGTACTATGCCTTCAAAAATATGGATTCTCAATTGCATAACTAGATCCCTGGGGTCTTGTAACATTTCCAGACTTCTTCAGCATTTCAGTTTAACACTTGGCTGATGATCTCCGCCAACCAACACTTAAAAGTTCCACCTCTCACTGCTTTCCATTTGGGGTTATCAGCCCTGCTTTTAAAATGGGGTAATAATCTTGCTTCCAAAACTGTTTACAGTTTGACACACCACTGCACAGTGCAGAGGTGCCAGAATTTCTATTTTATACCTGCCTTGTTTTGGAAACTGGGGGGCCCAGGGATGCAGGAATTGGAGAAATGAGCAAATCTAATGCCAGCATCGACCTCCCAGTCACTGAAGATAGCTACACGAGGCACAAGCTCAAAAAGCAATCAACAGCCTAAAGAACCTCCGTCACCTTGGTCACAATCTCTTCTCGCTGCTACCTTGAAGGAGGAGGTATTTAATTAAAAAACCTGACACACAGACGAGTGATTCTTTCCAGTGAGCCATGGTCCATCGATGGGCCATAGCATGCTACCATGTGGGTCTTTAAAAATGTTAAAAATACTTTAAATTAAGATAGATTTAAAAAAAATTAACAGAGCTGACTTCAACTTGAAAATATTGTTCAGCTTTTGCCACTAGTGGGCCATTGCATACAAGGCTGGAAGCCAGGAGGGCCTTAGACAAAGAAAGGTTGAGAACTACTGCTAGAGATACAAGAATAGATCCCCCACCCAACAACAATTGGGCTTTTGAACCTTCCCTACTACTCTCACCATAAACTCTTCCCAAACCCATGGTCTTTTTGTTGCATTTACTGCACATGTGTACATTTATATATCCTTTTATATTTATTGCCTTTTATTTCCCTTGTGTCAATTTATATTGATTCTTAATCAGGTGTTTCATGTACCTGTGCAGCTGCAGCAAAAGAAGAATTTCACTGCATTTAGAGGAGGTGAACAGTTCAAGAGCAGGAACAGGCAGTTGTACATTGTCGATGACTTCTCATCTTATGCACAAGGTCAAACTAAGGGAGCTGGATCATTTGGGAGACAGAGGGGATGATAAACAGGAGCAACAAGGAGACAGTCACTCCCAAGAGGCAGGTAGCTGGGCGACTGTTAGGAAAGGGAGGAGGTCGTCAGTGTGCATCACCCTGTGGTCGTTCTCCTCAACAATTAATACACCGATTTGAAAACCGTTGGAGGGGAATATCTACCAGGGATCTACTAAACACATCCATTGGAGAAATGGTTGGCTTGCTGAAAGAAGACAGAAGAATGGGGTAGAGGCCTTGTTACTCAGATTCAAAGCCTGTGAGAAGTGGCTGCACGAGTCCATTGTTCTAGGTTATTTAAATTAATGATCTGAATGACATTGTAACTCATGCGATTAGTATGAGTACCACCAAAATTGATGGTAGTGTGGACAGTGAAGATTGTAATAGGAACGGTGAACTGGGACAGTGGGCCAAGTAGTTTAACTTGGATAAATGCAAGCACATGGTTTATGAGAGGGCCCTGGAGAATATAGTACAGAGATGCAAGAGTCTTCAGTTACTGCATACAGAGGATGTCGCATTCACAGGAGTAAAGTGCCCTAACAACTGAGCTCCATTACGTGAACCCACCTCACGTGCGCTAACCGAAGACTCGCTCATAGGAATCAAAATGGCTGCACCCAGCCTACAGACCCCAGGACACTGACTAACAAGGTAAGTACTCACATTTTGGATTTTACATGCCCTGCATCCCTGTTATAGTTTGTCAAATACAACATAAACCATGTAACTTTTATATTTTTTCTTTATATTTTTAAAACTTTTTGATCGTATGTGCGGATAGACATGTCATAAGTCAGGGAGTACCTATACATAGTACTATTGCCACTGATGTGGCTATTTGGGGTCATTACACCCCACCCCCCACTCCGTTATTTGTGGGGCTTCCCCTCCAATCTCAGCCCTTCAATACCCCATTGCAGACTGTGTCCCTTCACCACAATGACCTCGTATTGGCTGCGTCCGAGCTTCAGTGCTCCCCTCAGTACGTACTCCTGCAGCCTGGGATATGCCAGTTGGCAGCATTCCCTCACCAACATCTCATTGTACTGGAAGACCAAGAGGCTTTGGGCAGACTGAAGGGTGTCTTTCACTGAGTTGATGGTCTTCCAGCAGTTCTGGATTTCTGTCTCTGCATGCGTCCTCAGGAATAGCCCGTAGAAGCATAGGAATGTCAATGTGGGTCTGCATGAATGCATCTGCCTGTGGATATAGGTACACACTAAAGAGACAGTGTATGACATTGAGAAGGGGCTCAAGCCCAAAACATCAGTTATGTATCTTTGCTTAGATAAAGGGCATCATATGACCTGTTGAATTTCTCCAGCATTGCCTTTTAATTTAATATTATAAAAATCTGGACATTCAGCATGGAAACGGCCCATTTTGGCCTATGAGTGTATGCCGCCCAATTTACACCCAATTAACCTACAACCCTGGAGGAAACCGGGGTCCCAGGGGAAAACCCACACAGACATGGAGTGAATGTACAAGCTCCTTAAAGACAGTGCAGGACTTGAACCCTGGTCCCACCCAATTTCAACCACAGTGTCTTTTGTGACTTATGTATATGTACAGGTAGATGTTTGTATAGATTGTGCACATCTGCCGGAGTTCACCTGCGCGGTCAAAACAGGTCTTTCATTTTATTTATCGGAGTTGCTCTTTGATTTCTAAATGCATCATGCCCAAAGAATTAGTTGGAGCCGTGCTGATGGGGAGGGGAGGGCTGGTGGAGGGGGTTGGGTGTTGAGCTAGAATATGTACCACAATGTCAGCAAGGACTTCAAATGAATGTTGAATGAATAACAGTGTTCCTGTTGCACAATGTGTTTCTGTAAATGGAGCTGAGGGACCAACTGGAGGTGACAGGAGTGGAATGATAATGAAAGCAAACAGAATGTTTAAAAAAAAAGTTCCAAGTGCTTCTTGGGAGCAGAAAACCTTCTGAATATTCATAAGGTAATTAAGAGACTCCTGCATAAAAGGGGATCTGGGAGCATTCTGTGACAACTCGCTGAAGTATTTCACCAGCCATGCTTCAAGTTGAGAAGGTGACCTTCGCGCTCTGTGTGATAGTCCACACATTTGGCAGACCATGGAGAGGAGTAGCTTTGCAACAACATGATTTATACTCTGAAATCTCAAACTCATTCAGAAGGAGTCAAAGAAGAAAATCTGCAGATGCTGGGGTCAAGTGCAATGAGTTTCTTCAACACATTTTGTGTGCTGCATTTATTCGGAAGGTTATTGTTGAGGAGCATCGTCTGAGGAATGGTTTCTTCTATCGGAGAATGACGCCTCATACACCAGGCTGAGGTTCATCAGCCAGGTCAAAATTTAATGCAATCGCTCCCCACAGGCTGGTGGAGAAGCTGTCCTCGCTGCTACTCAGCACCCCTCTCTGTAACAGGGTGCAAGATTTCCTTCCTGAAAGGCCAGTCTTTCCAAGTTGGTAGCAGAACCCTGGCACACCTCAGAGCCATGAGCTCAGTCCCCCACCTCCCCACCCCGTTCACACGGGCATCATCAGCTCCAGCGTCATTTAGTTTTCAGATGACACAACAGTAGTTGGCATCAGCAACAAGATGTACCACAGAAAATCACATGATAGGTACAAGCATAACAACCCGAGTCTCAACATGGACAAGATGAAAGAGATGATTATGGACTTCAGCAGGACCAGGAATGACCACCCTTCACTACACTACTACAATAACTGTAGTGGAGAAGATACCAAGTTCCTCCAACCGGATGGCATTAAAATAGACTTCTCTGGCTTTCATTAAACCCCCCACCTCCAAACATATTCCCTGTCACCTCCCCCTACCCCCCACATCTCTGTCTCTCCCTTCCCCATCTCCTTCAGCACAGATATGATGAATTCTCTCACCTCTTCCCTTATCATACCCAATTAACACCTTTGGTTTCCAACATTGTCTGAATTCTGAGATGTGCTGAGATGTCCTGCTTTTGGCTCGTTCTGCTTATTCCTTGAAGAAGGGCTCAGTCCTGAAACATCAGCCATATACCTTTGTCTTTTGTGGACACTGAAAGTCCGGTTGAGTTCATGTCAGTGTTATTACCACCATCAAATGTCTGTAGACTTTTGTGTTTCACCAAGTTCCTAGGAGTCCACTTAACTAGTGACCTATTGTGGACACACATCTCCTTACTTGTCAGTAAGGCACAACTCAACTTCATTTCCTGAGAAGACTGAAGCAGGTAAGGCTACCAGCAACCTTCTATAGGAGCTCCAGAAAGAGCATCATGCCTAGCGTGACATGGTTGCAGAAATGGAAAGGTCAATCCACAGGACCATAAATATGACAGAGAGGATTACTGGTGTCTCCCTTGCACTCCGCCCCCCCCACACCACCAATTGACATGATCCAACTGAACTGTTGATGGAAGAGGGCATGCAAAATAATTGAGGACCCTTTCCATCCCACACATGGCATTTTTCAGCTGCTCCTGTGAAGGAAGAGATTCAGGAGTATTAGAGCTAGTACCACTGGGTTCAGAAACAATTTCCATGGGCAGTGCGAATACTGGATGAGCAAAGAAACTGCTCACGTTAATCATCTGCAACTCTTATATTTGAAACAGCATTTATTTATCTATATGAATGTGGTGCGCTGTTAGCCAGAATCAGACACACACACAAGGTAAGATTGAACAACAGACTTTAATCCACAAAGACTTCCACAGAGCCAGGCTTGGCTGCAGCAACTCTGAGTGAGACCTCGTGAGGCCGGCGCAGGGTTATATCCCAGAGGGTGATGGACACCCGACTGGGTGGGGCTTGATCCATTCAGGCTGACTGATTGACAGCCGGACAGGTGTTGTCCTGTCCCCTTACACTCCTGCAGGTACAGAGGTTTCCCCCTGCAGTAGGCCGGTGGTGTACCACCACAATGAATACTTGTCCTGCATATTTATTGTTTGTTTGTGTGCTATGTCTGATTGTGTGTCAGCATGCTTTGCTTTGAGGATCGGAGAACATGGTTTTGTTGAGTTGTACTTATGCAATCAGATGATAATGAACTTGACTCAAGTCATCTTCCATCGGTGGTGATGAGGAAACAGAAAGGAAAGATAAACAAAGTATGAAATGGCCATGTTGAACTATATGACTTTAAATATTAACGGAATACATAACCAAATCAAAAGGAAAAAGCTGTTAAATTTATAGAAGAAAGAAAAAATTGATATAGCATTCGTGCAAGAAACACATTTAACTGAAATGGAACACAAGAAATTAAAGAGAGATTGGATAGGACATGTAACAGCAGCATCATATAATTCAAAAGCCAGAGGAGTAGCTATATTAATCAATAAAAATGTACCAATCAAAATAGAAGAGGAAATAATAGATCCAGCAGGGAGGTATGTAATGATAAAATGTCAGATGTATTCAGAATTTTGGAATTTACTCAATGTATACGCACCTAATGAAGAAGATCAAAAATTTATGCAAGATATCTTTTTGAAGATCGCAGATACGCAAGGGAATATACTAATAAGAGGGGATTTTAACCTTAATTTGGACTCAAACATGGATAAAACTGGAAAAAAGACTAACAGAAAGAACAAAGTAATCAAATTTATAATTAAATCGATGCAGGAAATGCAACTTTTGGATATATGGAGGAAACAACACCCAAAGGAAAATAAATATTCATATTATTCGAGTAGACATAAAACATACTCAAAGATAGACCTATTCCTGTTATCAGCCCACATTCAAGAAAGAGTTAGGAAAACGGAATATAAAGCTAGATTGTTATCGGATCACTTACCCCTGTTATTGGCAATAGAGCTAGAGGACATCCCACCAAGAATGTATAGATGGAGATTAAACTCCATGCTACTTAAAATCCAGGATTTTAGAGAATTATTTGGGCGACAAATTAAAATGCACTTTGAAATAAATACGGAATCAGTGAAAAATAAATTTATACTATGGGACGCAATGAAAGCGTTCATCAGAGGACAGATAATAAGTTATGTAACTAAGATGAAGAAGGACTACAATCGGGAAACAGAACAGTTGGAAAGGAAAATAACAAATACAGAAAAAGAATTAGCAATAAAGGAAGATATAACTAAATGAAGAGAATTGACAGACAAGAAAATAAAATATGAAACACTACAAACATATAAGATGGAGGAGAACATAATGAAGACAAAACAGAAATATTATGAGCTAGGAGAAAAAACGCACAAAATACTAGCGTGGCAGCTTAAGACAGAACAAACTAAAAGAACGGTATTGGCATCAAGGAAAAAGGACAAACAAATTACATATAACCCAACGGAGATCAACGAAAACTTCAGGGAATTCTACGAACAATTATATCAAACTGAAAACGAAGGGAAAGAAGACAAAATAGATGAATTTCTAACTAAAATTGAACTACCGAAATTACAAAGAGGAGCAAAATAAATTAATAAAACCATTTGAAATAGAAGAAATACAGGAGATATTAAAAAACTACCGAACAATAAAACAATAGAATTCTATAAAACATTCAAAGAGTTATTAATTCCTCCTCTCCTGGAAGTAATGAACCAGATTGAAAAAACACAAAACATACCAGATTCATGCAAAACAGCAATAATTACAGTAATACCAAAGACGGGGAAAGATCCACTAACACCAGCATCGTATTGACCAGTATCTCTACTTCACACAGATTATAAGATAATAGCTAAACTATTAGCAAACAGATTGGCCGACTGTGTACTAAAAATAGTAAAACTAGACCAAACTGGATTTATTAAAAAAAGACGAACAACGGACAATATCTGTAAATTCATTAACTTAATCCATGCAGTACAAGGAAACAAAACTCCAACAGTAGCGGTTGCTTTAGACGTAGAGAAAGCCTTTGACAGAGTAGAATGGAATTATTTATTCAAAGTACTACAAAAATTCAACCTACCAGAGAAATATATTAATTGGATTAAAGCATTATATAAGACACCATTGGCGAAAGTTACAGTAAATGGATATATATCAAACCAATTTAAATTAAGCAGATCAACAAGGCAGGGATGTCCACTATCTCCTTCACTGTTCGCGTTAGCTATAGAACCACTAGCTGAACTGATAAGAACAGAAAATAAAATACGAGGGATAAAAATAAAAAAGAAGCAATATAAAATCAGTCTATTTGCAGATGACATTATAATATACTTAACAGAACCAGAAATATCAATACAAGCAATTCGATACCTAGGTATACAACTAAATAATAATCTCGGCCATCTATATAAACAAAATTATCAGCCATTAATGAAAAAATTACAAGACGACTTAGAGCACTGGAAAGACTTACTACTAACACTGATAGGAAGGATAAACTGTATTAAAATGAACATCTTCCCAAGGATACAATACCTATTTCAATCATTACCAATTTACCTAACAGAGAAATTCTTCAAGGAGCTAAAGAAAATAATAAGGAAATTCTTATGGAAAGGGGGGAAACTGAGGATAGCACTAGATACATTCACAGAATGGTACAAGGAGGCTTACAACTACCAAATTTTAAGAATTATTATAGAGCAGCACAATTAAGATACCTATCAGATTTTTATCAAACAAGGGAAAAACCAGATTGGACCAGATTAGAGCTAGATAAAATAGGGGAGAAGATACCTGATCATTTCAAGTGGGATGAAAAATTGGTGCAACGTAGGAATTCACCAGCATTACACCATCTGCTCAACATTTGGAAGAAGTTTCACATAGAAAGGAATAAAATAAATTATCAATTACCAAAATTAATATTGGCACAAAATCAACTAATCCCTTTCACAATAAATAACCTTTCCTTCAGAGAAAGGGAGAGAAAAGGGATCAAAAGAATAGAAAATTGTTTTTCGGGAAATAAATTATTATCTTTTGAACAAATGAAGGACAAATATAATATAACTCACGATACAATGTTTGCATACCTCCAACTGAAAACCTACTCGAAGGACAAATTGGGAAACAGTCTGAGGTTACCAGAAGGAAGCAATTTTGAATATGTGATTACAGACACAATGATAATTAAAAGATTTATAACAAACATGTACATCAAATTGAAAGAAAAGGAGAATGAGGAAACAAACTGTAAACCTAAACAAAAATGGGAACAAGATCTAAACATAAAGATAAAGAATAAAACATGGGAAAAGCTATGCTCCGGAACTATGAGAAATACAATAAACACGAGGTTACGCATGATACAATATAATTGGTTACACAGGCTATACATCACACCCCAAAAGTTAAATAAATGGGACCCAACAGTATCAGACAGATGTTTTTGCTGTAAAAAGGAAACGGGAACAACAATACATGCAATTTGGACATGTGAGAAAGTGGAAAAATTTTGTGAAGATCTAAACCAGATATTAAATAAAATCACAAAAAGCAATATACCAAAAAATCCAGAGATCTTCCTCCTAAGTAATATAAGAAATAAAGAATTTGGACTCAATTTGGATGGAGCACAAAAATGATTTATTATGATAGCCCAAGCTGTAGCAAAAAAATGTATTATGTCAACCTAGAAATTAGAAGACAACGAGAATACAACAATGGTACATAGAAATAAATAAATGTATTCCATTAGAAAAAATAACATATAATTTAAGAAATAACATCACAATATTCGAACAAATATGGGAAGCATACATGAAATACAATAGAGAAATCCTACCATGAACCTCCACCACCTAAAATGACAGAAGGAGAAGACAACGAAATGAACTGACTCAGTATATAAAAGTGAAAGATGAAAATTTCTTGTTTATTTTATTAAGTGACGACATTGTTTAACGGATTTAATGTATCTTATAGATTGAACTTTGAATAAATGGGAAGGGGGAGAGGGAGGGAGGGAAGGGACGGGGGAAAAAAGGGGAGAAAATTACATTGTATATATTCAAGAGAATTTATTGTCTGAAAAATAAAAAAAATTAAAAAGTCATTTTCCATCTCCTCCCCAATCTCCATCAGTACTGGACACCACAGGGATGCAGTCTTAGCCCTGTGCTCTACTAGTTTACACTTAATGACTACATGACATCAACACCATCTACACATTTTCTGATGATACCATGGTAGTGGGTTGCATAAAAAGGGATGAGGAATTGCGATTGAAAACTTGGCTGAATGGTATACTAACAACATCTTGTACTCATTGTTACCAAAACCAAGGAGCTGTATGCAGTCTTTAGGAAAGGAAACCTTGAACTGTACAATCTAGCAATCATTGGGGAGCAGAGGTGGGGAGCAGAGCAAATTTAAATTCCTGGAGTTACCTCCTCGGAGAACCTTTCCTGGACCCAATGCACAAATGTCATCATGAAGAAAGCACGTCAGCACCTCTGTTTCCTGAGGAGTTTGCGGCGGGTTTGGCATGAGATCAAAACACTCGGCAAACTTCCATGGATGCGTGGTGGAAAGTTTGCTGACCTGCTGCATCACAGCCTGGTATAGGGCACCAATAGTGGAAAGCCTTGCATAGGTGGTGGACATAGCCAACTACGTCACAGGCAAAACTCTCCCACCAATGAGAAAATCTAAATGGAACACTGCCATTGAGAGAGTAGCAGCAATCATCAAGGAGCCACACCACTCAGGATGTGCCTTGTTCTCCCTGCAGCCATCAGAAAAGAGGTATAGGCACCTCAAGTTTTGCACCACCAGGTTCAGCTGCTATCAGACTCCTCAACAGCAAACTCAGACTTATTTAAGGCCTCTTACATTGCACATTATATATTGAATATTTTCTGTATTGCACAGTTTGTTTACACTTCTTTCGTGGTTTACATTTCACTCCATTGCATATGTATCTTGAGTGCAATTTTTTTTTGCACTTCCAATAATAGAAATTCTGCCTGACCTACGGGTTAAAGAAGCTCAGGATTGTATGTGTTACGCATGTACTCTGACAATAAATATGAACTTTGAACATCAAGCTCCATCTATGCACCCTTCCCCCATTTGGTCTGCTGACCAATATCAGCCCTCTGGAAATCTAGCCCTCAGGTTTGTTTATTGTCACGTGCATTGAACTTGCAGTGACAGAGGTTGTTTTGCAAGCAGGCCAGTAGACATCTCATACATAGTACAAGAAAGACAGTAAAAAAAAATGTAGAGTTTCAGAGAGGATCAATTGGTTTGAAACAAAAGCAACATAACCTTATTTTGGGGCTTATTCAGGAGGGGCGATAACACAAAGAAAGAAACTGTCCTTGAATCTGAGGTGTGTTATCATACGCTAGTGAAAGTTATTCCTGGGCAGAGGGGGATGAAGAGTGTGATTGGGGTGAGATGTGTTACAGATGGAAGGGGGGGGGGTTTGTGTGCAATGGATTGAGTCACGTCCACCCTTTGCAGTTTCTTGTGGTCTCAGGCTAAGCATTTCCCGTACCATGTATAGATGCACCCTGACAGACACATAGGTACCTGCAGATGCTGAGAATCTGCAGTTAAACAGTCCATTGGAGGAAATCAGTGCATTAAGTAGCATTAGTTGGAGAAAAAGAATGGACAATGTTTCGAGCTGAAACCTTTATCAAGACCTGTTAAATGCAAAAGAAAAGCTGGTGTGAAGAGAACAGGGTGGGAAGTGTTGGACAGGAAGCCTTTTGTGGGATTGGTAAGCTAAGGAGAGATGAAACATGATAGAGGCAGAGGATTGGCAGATGCCAGTCAAAATGTACAGGAGTTGTAAATTCAGTAGTGTATTTGGGCAGCATTGTCTCGTAGGGATGGAAGGACCAGTTCTGTGCTGCAAGTCCAAATTATTATTATTTTTTTAAATTACCATTTAGTAAAGAGAGACCTTTCTGCTTTATCACAGAAATCGTTTCTCCTTATAGGTGGAACAAACTCATGTTTGCTTCTAGTGACCTCAAAGGAGATTAAAAAAAATAAGAACAAATAGGAGCAGGAGTCGGCCATTCGGCCCATGGTGCCCGTTCCGCTATTCAAGGTGATCATGGCTGATCTGATCTAGTTCTGCTCTCCTCCACCATTGGATACAACTTGCCTACCTCGATCTTATCTATGTCTTTTATTATTTTATATGTTTCTTTAAGATTTCCTCTCATTTTTCACCTTCACTCACTTTCAACTGTACCAGAAGAATTCAATCTTAAAATTTACACCAACAGTTGTGCAACACTGAGTGATTTCTGCACATGTGGAGCTCAGATTTCATTTGTCAGGGAAGAAATTTCCCTGCATCATGAATTGTACATCCAATGCAACAAATTACTTCATCAAATTCTCTGGACATTGATTTCTAATGAGGTCCATGGAATTGGATTTCAGAATTCTGAAAGCATTATTTCACCAAAAGTTTTTTTTTTAATGTAAATCATTCATTTTTCAAGGGAATGAGATCCAATTGACTGGATGGAGTCATCCTTCCTTCAGAAATCCTCTGTCTCAGACTGGACTTGAAGTTAGGAAGCAGCGCCTCACACAAAGACAAATGGAAATTTTGGGCTCTAGCCACAGAAAGTTTTTGTTCAATATTAAATCCAAGCTCAGATTAAAAGGTCTTTTCAGTGATAAATTTATCAAGGGGTACAGGACCACAGCTGATGGATGGAGTGGAAACACAGATTAGGTGCGACCAAATTGAGTGAAATAAACAGGAGGGATTAATGGTGTCGGAACTCCAGGCTTGCAAATGAGTTATTTCTGTGGCCAATCTGACATGCTCATTTTACATGGAATTCACATAGTAGTTGCCCAGTTTTTATTTATCATGCATCAATTACTTTCATATCCATTTTGTCTTGGCAGGCTGTTTTAACTGAATTGCTGTACACCAAGCTATTTGTTTAATGTTTCATTCAAATAGTGACAGAGTAAATTAAGACCTGAAAAAAAACTATTGCTGTCTAGTGGAGCAATAAAATGATTAAATAATGCATTAAGAATTTCCCTGCTTCTCCCCACACAGACTGATGGGGAAGTGCAGCACAGATGTGTTATGATAAATAGTTAATTTTAACAGACAAGATAGTTTTCCAAGGATCCGACAGCTCAGTGGTTAGAGCACTGGTCTTGTAAACCAGGGGAGGTTGTGGGGTGGGGGGGGTGGGAGGTGGTTTGCGAGTTCATTCCTCATTGGGGTCTCATTTCTGTGAGGGGCGCTAGACAAAGTGGCGACTCTGTCCTCCTTGTGGAGGACAAAGTTAAAGAATTTCATGCATGTTACATTCTAAATGTAGTATTATATAATAATGGAACCTTTACCTTTTCACAGTTAATCATCAATATGGCTGGCAAGTGACAACCTGAATGGAAACAAAGCTTTATTGCCTCCTTTATTCATCCACTATCTCCTACCATACAACAATTACAGCACAGGAACGGGCAACATGCCCTTCTAGTCCATGCTGAACACTTTCTCCCACCTAACCCCACTGATCTACACTCAACCCATAACTGTCCATTCCTTTCCCATTAATGTATATAGTAAATCATAATGGACCCAATACTGAACCCGAAAGCACATCACTAGTCACCAGTTTCCAATCTGACAAACAGTTATCTACCACTACTCTCTGGCATCTCCCATTCAACCATTGTTAAATCAATTTTACTACTTCAATATTAATATCTAATAATTGAACCTTCTGAACTAACCTTCCCTGAGGAACCTTATTAAAGGCCTTACTAAAGTCCATATATACAGCATCGACTGCCTTACACTCAACTTTCCTAGTAACCTCCTCATAAAATTCAATAAGGCTTGTCAAACATGATCTTCCCCTCACAAATCCTAATCAAACCCTGCTTATCCAAATATTTATATATACCATCTCTAGTAATATTTACCATTAATTTACCCACCACCGATGTCAAACTTACAGGCCTATAATTACTAGATTTACTCCTAGAACCTTTTTAAACAATGGAACTACACGAGCTACCCTCCAATCCTCTGGCACCGTTCCTGTAACTAATGACATTTTAAATATCTCCATCAAAGCCTCTATTTCTACACCAACCTCCCTCAAGGTCCTAGGGGGACATCTTGTCAGGACCTGGAGACTTATCCATCTTATTTTCCTTAAAAGTGCCAGAAACTTCCTCTTTAATCTTTAATAATTTCCCCAATTTATTTCCCTTTACACAGATCAATATCCTTCTCTTTAGTAAATATTGAAGAAAAAAACTATTCATAATCTCCCCCATCTCCGTTAGCTCCACACTCTTCCTCTAGGGGACCAATTTTATCCTTTCACTGTCCTTGTGTTCCTAATATACCTGCAGAAACCCTTTGGATTTATGTTCACCTTACTTGACAAAGCAACCACATAGCTCTTCTTAGGCTTTCTAATTTCCTTAAGATTCTCTTTACCTTTTTTTATATTCCTCTAAAACCTCATTTACTTCATACTGTCTATACTTTTTGTACATCTTACTTTTTCTGAACCATATTTCCAATAATCCTTGAAAACCAAGGCTCCCTAAAACTTTCAACCTTTCCTTTCATCCTAACAGAAACACACCATCTCTGTACCCTTAAAATTTCACCTTTGAATGCACTCCATTTTCCTTCTACATCCTTCCCATAAAACAATTCATCCTAGTCCACACCTTCCAAATCCATTCTCATCTCAAAATGAGCCTTTCTCCTATCAAAAAATCTCAAACCTTGGTCCAGACGTATCTTTCTCCATAATTATTTTGAAACCATTAGTATGGTGATCACTGGACCCAAAGTGCTCCCCAACACACACCTCCATCACCTGCCCTCTCATCTCCTAATAGCAGATTCAACAATGCCATTTGACAAGTTGGGACCTCAATATATTGATGTAGAGAACAATCCTGCACACATTTAACAAACTCCAAACCATTCAGCCCATTTACAGGATGGGCATCCCAGTTAATGTGTGGAAAGTTAAAGTCTCCCACAATCACAGTTTTGTGCTTACTACAAATATCTGCTATTTCCTTACAAATTTGTTCCTCCAGTTCCCTCTCCAAATTAGGTCATCTATAATATACCCCCATAAATGTTACCATTTCTTTCCCACTCTTCAATTCCACCCATTGTGCTTCTCTAGACGAGCCCTCTAATCAATCCTTCCAAAGGACCTCTGTAATACTCTTAACAAGCAATGCAACACCTTCCCTCTTCTTCTCACTATTCTATCACACCTGAAGCAACAAAATCCTGGTATGTTTAGTTGCCAATCACACCCCCTCCTGCAGCCATGTTTCACTAATGGCTACCACATCATAATTCCACGTTTCTAACCATTCTCTAAGCTCATCTGCTTTTCTCCCAGTACTCCTAGCATTGAAATAAATAAATTGAAGAAAATCTCCTTCTCTTACTCTCTGTTGATTACTAATGGTGCATACAACTTCATTCTTCTCCCCTACATCTATTCATTCACTCTGGTTCCCCTCCCTCTTCATTATCAAGCTTAAACCCATCAGAGCCACACTAGCAAACCTACCTGCAAGAATATTTGTCCGTTTCCAGTTAAGATGCAAACCGTTCCGCCAGAACAGTTCCCACCTTCCCTGGAAGGTTGCCCAATTATTTACAAATCTAAAGCCCTCCCTCCTGGATCATGTTTTCAGCCACATGTTTAGCTGCACCATCTTTCTAGTTCTTACTTCACCTGCACATGGCACTGGTAGAAAACCTAACTCCTAGCTCCCTAAACTCATCCTGCATTACCTCCTCACTCTTCCTCCCCATGTCATTTGTTCCCACATGGACCATGACATCTGGCTGTTCTCCCTCCTCCCTCAGTACATCATGGACTCGATTTGTAATATCCCATACCCTTGCACCAGGAAGGGAACATGCCATACAAGATATCCAATCTCTTCCACAGAACCTTCTATCTGTACCCTCAACTAGAGAATTCCTTATCATAATTCCATGCCTCCTCTTATCCCCTCCCTTCTTAGTCAGACCCCATGCCAGAGACCTGATCTCTACAACTCATCCCCGGTATGTTGACTGCCTCAACAGTAGCCAAAGCAGCATACCTTCTTCAGGGGGACACCTGTCTATCACCTTTCCTCTTAACTGCAATCCAACTATCCTCCTCCCACCTCCAAATGTAACATTATCCTTACTTCCTACCTCCTATCACCAAAGACGACCCATGTTTTAGAACATAGTACAATGAGAGCGCTAACTGATGACAGTTGGCCTTTCTAACTGAGGTTTCGGGTACAAACTTGGCTCCAGTCCATCCTGAGTGCCTCAGAGTACTCTGAAATCAGAGATATTTTCTGATATTCCATTGGTTCATTGCAATCCAATGGGACTAACATGAAAAGCGTGCCCAGGTCATCAAAATTTACCTCAACCTATGCCACAGAAGTCCAAACATTATCTGTCCATTTGCTTTCCTTCTGATGTTTTCAACATCTTCCCATCTGCAGAACTTCTACAGAAGATGGCCATACTGCAGCATTAATCCGTACGCAATGGTTATCTTGGACATATTACAAACAAAAGCAACTCCTCTAATTACAAAAGTTTTCAGTGGGCAACCAGACACCGTCCGGAGTGGCAAGGTGAACAGTAGCAACTAATTCAACTCGTTTCATCCTCATGGCTTATTTCTACACTTTGAAGACGACATAGTACTGGATCACAGAAAACCTCTTTCTTTTCAAGGATTAGTTTGCTAGTTTCAATGACAAAGTTAATCAACTCTAACCCAGCAAGATAACAGTGACTTGTACACAGACCATTTTAATGGTCTTCTCACACCACTAAAAGGGAGTTGCTGGTAGCATTCTGTGATATTAAAGGCTAATTCCTTCTTTATAGAGGCAGGAAAATAATCCCTGTTAATCCTGTTGTGAGTGAAGGAAAAATATCGCACTTTGAACACAGCGCCCAACTCAACTAAAAGACAACTTCCAGCAATGAAACGTACGTCCAGTCAGCGGAGTCTGCATTCCTTTTGCAACAATCTACATGCAGGAAGCTCCAAGTCAGAGCAATGGAGTTACAAGCAAATAAATTGTATTTTATTTGGCTCAGCTGAGAACACCAACTTAGGGGCGGCAGTGTTTGTGCGACGCCAGCGAGTGGGGCAAGGATCTGGAGCTGTCTGAAAGGAGTTTGTAGGTTCTCCGTGTGCCTGCGTCTATTTCCTCCTACCCTTTAAAACTTACGGGGGTAGCACAGGCTCATGAGCCAGATGGGCCTGTTACTGTGCTATATTTATAAATTTAAAATAATTAAATAGCAACAGGAGTAGTCAGTGTTATGGTCATATGATTGTGCAACCTGACAAAACAGCGTTCTCCAGTCCTCGGTGAAAACATGCAGGCACACAACCAGACAACACACATACAGACAAATAATATACATAGGACAAGTATTTTAGAATCAGGATTTATTGTCATGAACAGGTCATGAAATTCAGTTTTTCGTGGCAGCTTCATAGTTCAAACATTCCTGTTATAACCATATTACGACATTATTATTAAAAAAAATGGTGCTCGAAATGTAAGGCCATGTCTTTGGTTCATTGATCAGTCAGGAATCTGATGGCAGTGGGGAAGAAGTTGTCCTTGTGCTGCCGAGTGCTCGTCTTTAGGCTCCTGCACTTTTTTTTCCCCTGCTGGTAGCAGAGGGAAGAGGGCATGGCCTGGGTGGTCAGTGGGGGATGGATCTTTGAGGATAGAGGCTGCTTTTTTAAGACACGGCCTCATGTAGATGTTCTTGAGGTGAAGTCTGGTGCCTGTGGTGCTGCGGACTGTGTTAACAATCCTATAGAGTTTATTCTTGTCCCGAGAGTTGGTGTCTCCATATCAGAGAGTGATACAACCAACCAGAATACTCTCCATGGTACATCTGTAGAGGTTAATAAGAGTCTTCGGTGACATACCGAACCACCTCAGACACGTCACAAAGTGTAGCCGCTGTGAGCCTTCTTTGTGATTGAATCAATGTGGCGGCTCCAGGACACATCCTTGGAGTTGTTGACACCGAGGAAATTGAAGTTCTTGACCCTCACCACTCCTGAGTCCTTGATGTGGACTGGGTCATGTTCCTTCAACTTCCTCCTGAAGTCCACAAACATCGTGGCCAGTACCCTTGCCTACCTCAGTCTACTCAGGAATTGGAGTCACTTGCACCTTCCTGACAAGTGACGAGATGGGGAGAATCCATGATAGGTCATTAGTCAAGTGAACTTGAGGGAACTTGATGGTCTCCACTCTCTCTACTACAGATGTTGATGTGTAGTGGAGGGTGGTTGTCCCTGCTCCTCCTGAAGTCCATGATCATTTCCTTCATCTTGTCAGTGTTGAGACTCAAGTTGTTTCTCTTGCACTATTTCACACCTCTTCTCTGTAGTGCAGCTCATCGTTGTTGCTGATGAGGCCGACGACTGTTGTGTTGCCTGCAAACCTAATGACACTGTTGATTTCAGATTTATTGTCAGAATAAATACATGACATTACATACAGCCCTGAGGTTCTTTTTCCTGCTGGCGCAGCAGAATTACCATTAATAGGTAGTGCAAAAAAATTGTACACAGCATAAACATTAAGAACGTTAAGCAGATAATGAATGTAAACAAACTGACTGCAATACAGAGGGAATAAAAAAGAAAATCAATAAATTGCACGAGAATCCTTGAGTGAGTCTCTGATCAAGTTTGTCATTGAGGTGTCTGATGGAGGGGTAGCAGCTGTTCCTCCACCTGATGGAGGGGTAGCAGCTGTTCCTCCACCTGATGGAGGGGTAGCAGCTGTTCCTCCACCTGATGGAGGGGTAGCAGCTGTTCCTCCACCTGATGGAGGGGTAGCAGCTGTTCCTCCACCTGATGGAGGGGTAGCAGCTGTTCCTCCACCTGATGGAGGGGTAGCAGCTGTTCCTCCACCTGATGGAGGGGTAGCAGCTGTTCCTCCACCTGATGGAGGGGTAGCAGCTGTTCCTCCACCTGATGGAGGGGTAGCAGCTGCCTGGACTCTGCTGGGTAGCCAAATGAGTGGTGGCATCTTCTCGGTTACCAAGTGGGCATCCTCCTTCCTCAGTGTTTTGCAGATAGACCCAGGACACCTCCAGAGGGTTCACCAGTGAAGCTTGGCTTCCTGGGCTCACCCCCTAGATGCTCTTCACTCTCATGGGGGCACAGATGGAATCCTTTCTCCTCATCCAGAGCAAATGACTACACTTCTCAGCAGTTCTTGCACTCCCAAGTCCCAGAGTAGCCTTGATGTTGATGCCAATGTCTGTCCATGGTCTCATACACTGCCAGACCGAGACCTCCCAAAAATTTGGAGGAAAACCACCTCATTTTCCATCTGGGCATCCTTCAACCAGATGGCCTTAACATCCTCCACCACACCACTACCCCTATCCCTCTGACTTCTTTCCTCCAGTTCTGCATTCACAGAGCCACCCCTCCCCTCATCAATTCTCACCTTTTCGCTCCTGCCCTCCAATTATGGTCTCTTGCTTGTTGGCCTGTGCTCCTCTCTCTGCCCCCTTCTCCCCCAGCCTTTTCATTCAGGTGCCTGTCTGCTTTTTGCTCATACCTTGAAGAAAGACTCAAGTCTGAAGCAATGATTACATAGCGTTGCCTCCTAAGGACGCTGCGGGACCCGCTGAGTTTCACTGGCACTTTCGTGCATTAACTACAAATCCAGTGTCAGGAGACTTTCTTGTTTCACCACAACATTCAGGCCATTGGACTCAAGGGTGTCCAGGAGGACTATTATCGTTTTGCTCCATCAACTTTCACGGTCTCAACCTTGCAGTGGACGAGGCCGAGGACAGACCGTTCTCTGTGGGATGGTTGCAGGGGAATGAAGTGGCAGGCCACTGGAAACTCTCACTTCGAGCCACAGTGTGCATCTGTGCAGCAAAGCAGTGGCTGAGCATTTCTCTCCATGGATGCTGCCTGACCCACTGAGTACTTCCATCTTCTTTGTTCACTAAAGAGCCAGTAGCTGCTCTTCATCTGAGATAAACTCTGTCTTCTACAGACAAGCCAATTTAACCTTTCAATTCACCATAGATCCCATGCATTTTTATCTTCTCAATCAACCCACAACAAAAGACCTTGTGAAATGTCTTACTAAAGTCCTCCACTGTCCTATCCTTCATCAACCACCTCTGTTACCCCCTCAAAAAACTGACATTTGCCCTTTAATATACTCATGCCTTTCAAAATGTATGAATCTTATCCCTAACAATCCTCTCCATAGCTTCCCTAATATATGTTGAGGCTCTCAGGTCTATCATCCTGGATTCTTGAACAAAGGAACATCATTGGTTACTCTTCAATCTTTCAGTGTCTATTGTTAGGGAGGAACAAGACCCCAGTAATTTCTTCTCTTGCCTCTTTAAATAAAGTGGGAAACATCACATGAGGCCCCAGGGAGTTATCCACAATGTCCTTCAAAAGACCCAGAATCACCTCTTTTTGATCTCAAAATTCCCTAATGCATTTTCATTCTCCACACTGTTCTTAATATCCTCCATGATGAATGATGAGACAAAGTACTTGCTTATTTCTTTGATAAAGCATAAATGTTCTTCTTTATCCTTAAGTGGTCTTATTATCTTCCCAGTTATCCCCTTGTTTCTAATGCATGATAAAATGCCTTGGGCTTCTCTTTAATCTTATTTGTCAAGGACATTTCATGGCTCCTTTCAGCCTTCCTAATCCCCTGCTACCTTTATATTTCCCAAAGAATATGTCTGATTTTAGCATTAAACATCTAAACATTATGCACAATTATTTTTTTTTTAAATCACTTTACCTTAGCATCCTTCCTTGTCCACCCTCCCTAGTAGATTGAACCAGTCCTAAACTCAGATCAGCTGACCCTTAAATAATTGGGCTAACAAGCAGCAAATCTCACCCAACTAAACATCAACCAATCAGTAGCAGTCTAATAACCAACTAATTACAAGGGCTTTCTGTCACTCTAACCATTGAGCACCACCAGTCTGACCACCAATTGCCCCCACCAAACAAATACTTTAACTTTGGTCAATTAATCACTTAATTTAAACATTTTTCGGACATTATCTTCTCTTTAATTTTCTCCAAGGAATCATTCCCTTTCTCATCTATATTTAACTCCAGAGCCTGAGTTGATATTTACTTCATATTCACCTTTTTATCCCTGTTTATTTTCAACTATTTTAATTTCAGTGATTTGGGAGAATGTTCATTACTCAGCTCCACGTTGCTCCACTTTACTGCACCTGTCGCTGAACCACAATTGAAACAACTCTGGCCAGGAACTCCAGAAACGGATGGTCTCGGAGCCAGCACTAACTAAAAGCTGACTCTGCCAGAAGAAGATTTACCACACGGATTTTGTTCAATTCACTGCATTTATCAATAATATTATTCTGGCACTTGCATCATTGAGCACAGAACAGGAACAGGCACTTGGGCCCACCAAACGTGATGCCAAATTAATCTAAATTTCTTCCTGCCTGCACATGCTTTACTTCCTTCTATTCTCTGCAGATTTGTGCGATTATTGAGAAGATCCTTAAATTCTACAATAATATCTGCTTCAACCGCAATCCCCCAGGAGCCCATTTCCAGGCACCTACCATTCTCTGCGTAAAACACTTGCCTCACATGCCCACTTTAATCTTCCTCCCCTTCATCTAAAACTCATTTTCTAATTTAATTTTTTTTTAAAATTTTTCACACTATGAACCATATTGACGAAAATACACATAAACCTTTTCCTCTTGAATATACACAGTGTCATTTTCTCCCCTTTCCCCCCTCCCTACCTCCCTCCTTCCCACCCCCCTCCCCACCCACTCAAAGTTCAACCTATATGATACATTAAACCCATTAAACAATGTCATCACACAATGAAAATAAACAATAAATTTGTGTCATCCACTTTTACATACTGGGTCAGTTCATATCGTCTTCTTCTCCTTCTGTCATTTTAGGTGGTGGAGGTCCGCGGTAGGACTTCTCTGTTGTGTTCCATGTACGGTTCGCAAATTTGTTTGAATACTGTGATGTTATTTCTTAAATTATATGTTATTATTTCCAATGGAATACATTTATCCATTTCTCGTGTTGATGACATTTTTACCCCAGGGAAAAAGAATCTGACTCTCTACCTTATCGATGCTTCTTATAATTTTTATACGTTTTTATCCAGTCTCCCTTACCCTCCTATGCTCCAGAGGAAACAACCCATGTTTGTCCAACCCTTCCTGAGAGCTCATTCCCTCTAATCCAGACAGCGTCTTGGTAAAACTCTTCTGTACCCTTTCCAACGTTTGCACATCCGTCCTGTAATGGAGGGAACCAGATTAGCCCTCAATACTCAAGTGCAGCCCAGCAAAGTTTAACATAAAGATAAAATGACTCGGTTACCTTAATGCTCAATAACCTGCCCCGTACGAGAAAGAATGCCATTGGCATGCCCAAAATTGTAGGGTGCCATTGTGTTAACAAAGCTGATTAGATATTAGCCTTGATAGCACCCTGTTCTCCAAGTCATAGGCTTGTTCCATACTGGCAACAAGACCCTCATTAAAATAAAATGAGAAAATGCTGGGAAAATCAGCTGATCGGGTAGCATTTCTGGACAGAAAAATAAATATTAATCGAGCTGGATACCCATGCAGTGCTGAGGGAGTGATGCACCATTTGGAAAGATATTATATCAAGGTCCCACCTGCACTTCCAGAAGATTTCATGGCAATATTAGGAAGTTAATTATTGTTCAAAGAATCATAGTTAAAGTCATAGAAACAGGGCTTGTGACCCAATGAATTTATGCTGACCATAAAACACCAATATTTTTGACCTCAACCAATCCTAATCTGCTTTATTCTGTTCACAAATCCACCCACTTCCCTGACTGACTTCCCTAAGGGTATTTAAAGAGGAATGGATGATATATTTGAAATAATTTGCCCAGAAAAGGAGATGAAGCCATTGCTTGGCAGGGCAGTCTAAGGGGGGAATGCGTGGTCTTCTGGTCCTGCTGTATCTTCTAAATAAAGGCCCTCATGTCTGTGCTAGCCATACCCATCATACTATTGGTTAATGGACCTTGAGATTATAGTTTTCATTTGTTCTAAAGTCCTGGTCAATAATTTTCCATCAACCAATATCGCTTAGAAAAATTACTGAAGGTAAATTTTCTCCCTTTTTTTTGCACCACAGCAATGTCTAGACTTCAAAAGCACTCCTTTAGATAGGAAGTATGTTGGGATATTTGTCACCTATCAAAATTCCAATAGAGATGCAAATATTTATAGGAACATATACAATAAATGCAAAAATGGTATGCAATCTCAAAATAAGAGATACAGGAGGAAAATGATAATAAGAAATGATTATTAGTCAGGACTGTGTTATCAACTTTTTTCTCAAATGGTCTGGTAGGTGACAATTCATTTTGTGTGGCTTATAAAATCCACATTTCTCTTTTGTTACACAAGCTGGTAAATATAATTCCTTTAAATCACACGCACACACAAAATAACAGTTTTCAATCCTGGAAAATAGCAATTTAGATAACATAGCTATGACTAATTTGTTTCCCTCATGCTCTGTAAGTTTGGTGAATTCAATTTAATAACATGTTGAATCTTAACTCCTTACATTTGCATCTAAATTCTAAGCAATATAATTAACAATTTGGGACAAATTGTTATCTGAGAATACCATTTAATTTGCTACTGCAAAATACACTATATCTTACATACTGGAAGAATTCTGTGCAATTAAACAGTGAGATTCTTTCCACAAATAAATAGTTACTCTGTAGTGATGCAGTAAGTAATGTTTGATCTGCTGAATAAAGAAAAACATAAAGAAATCATGGGAATACTGAAGAGATGCTGTGACTGGCAGGTGCATGAACCCTTGTCCTTAGAAGTGGTAACTCTGCAGTGAAACTCAAAAGTGTGCAGTCTTTGTGATTATAGTCAAAACACAAAAATGCTGGAGGAAATCAGCTGGCCTCCGAGTGCCCATAGGAGGTGGAGATATATAACCGATGTTTCGGACCAGAGCCCTTCTTCAGTGAAAAAAGACATCTGGACGGGTTAGGATTACAGACCAACAGAGAGAAAAAAATGTTAATTGGATATAGTAGGAGGAAAGGTGAGATTGATTTTGTCTATGTGAAAGGAGACAGAGGGACAATGGAGGAGAGGGATGTAGAGGGGGAGAGAGAGAGAGAGGGAGAGAGAGAGAGAGAGAGAGAGAGAGAGAGAGAGAGAGAGAAAGTGATAGACAGAGTGTGTGTGTGAGAGAGAAAGTGAGAAAGAAAGAGAAAGGAAAGGAAATAAGCTTAAGAAGATCGGGGTGTTCTCATAGAAACCAGAGAAGTCAATGTTAAATGTTAATGCCAATGTTAATTCTACACAGCTGCACACTTTACCTTACAGTGATTTTGTTCAGCAATTTAATCAACAGGAGGTAAATACAGAAAGAATTGGAATTGTTAGCCTGAATTGTCAGCAAATGTGCAAGTTAGAGAATGATTGATCAGTACAGTGATAAAGAGAAGCAGAATGATGATTATTGTGTGAATGACCCTTATCCTACACAACAAACTATGGCTTTACAAAGCTAGAAGAGTGGATGGCTTACAGATCCAGTGACCGACCCAACTTCAGTCCTGACCTCTGCATTTGTATCTGTGTGGTACACTATTGATGAAGGACTCAAGCCCGAAACGTTGGTGATGTATCTTTACCTTTGCTACATAAAGGCACTATTTGACCTGCTGAGTTTCTCCAGCATTTGTGTGTCTTTTTTTCACTTAACCACCGGTGTCAACAGAATCCTGTGGTTTACCCATGAACTACGTTGGTGTCTCCATGGATGACCTCGCTTGCTCTTACATCCCAAATGTTAGTGGGCTGGCACATTTATTCGCCGCTATAATTTACCCCTAGTGTGTGGGCGAGCAGAAGAGTCAGGTTGTGGGAGGGGGAACGGATGAGAATCAGTTACAAAGTGTAATGGGAGAATGGGTTTGCTCAATGCACCAGCATTAACTTATACAGTCTGTCCTCGCCATGAATAAACAGATATGCTATACAGTTAGAATAAGTAACCCTTCACCTAAATCGACACCAACAAAATGAATGGTTCAAAATCAGGATAAAGAGTTACTCAATACAGTTACATGGTGAGAGGCGTTATTTTGATTATACAGGATCACAGTACAATTCACCAAAACTGACCTTTATTCACTGAATATGGTGTCTTTCTGAAATTACAGAACAAGAAACAAAGTGGTAAATTACCGTAATCATCGAGGAGCTCAGTAATTTCCTCTTTAAGCCTTTCCACATCATCTTTTTTTTTAATTTTAAATTTAGACATGCACAGTAAACAGGCCATTTCGGCCCATGAATCTGTGCCACCAAATTTACTCCCAATTAACCTACACCCCCAGTTTTGAACAGTAGGAGGAAACCAGAGCTTCCAGGGAAAATCCACGCAGACACGGGGAGAATGTACAAACAGTGTGTGGATTCGAACCCCAATCTCCATCGTTGGCACTGTAAAGGCATTGCGCTAACCGCTAAACCAACCGTGCAGCCCTGTTCCTGTGAGTCACATGGTACAAATGACATTTGCCATCAAACATGGTTGGATAGAAATAACCCACTAGCTGTCTCAAATTCTCTCCTCCGTCCATGTGACCCATCATCCCTGATCTCTCCTGCTTCCACCTATCACCTAACAGTACCTGTTTTACCCCTCTTTAAATTGCCCATCTCCCTGACACAGGGTATCAACTCAAAATGTCAGCCATTCTTCTGCCTCAACAGATGCTGCCAAGCCATCTGAGTTCCTCCTGCAGTTTTGTTTTGCTCTCATTTCTAGCATCTGTCTCTCTCTCCCTCTTGAAAAAAATCATCGTGTTGATGTCTCTGATAGCTTGAAACTGGAATGTATTAAATCTATTACCTACACTTGCTGAACCATTCTCTCTCAGCAGCTCCAGTACTCTCCTGGATGTGATGAACTTCCCTCCCCCCTCCCTACACTGAACCACCTACCCCTGACCTCCCCTTCCTATCCCCTCCGCCCACTGACATCCACCTTCCTCTTTTGACCTCCCTAACCCTTCATCTCCATCCTCTCTCCTCCCCAACTCGCCACTTCCCCCTCTGGCTCGGTCCTCAGTAAAGGGCTTATCTTCGCGCCCACACCTTAATGAGTTCTACACATGCCACGATGCCAAACTTTTCTTCCGGCGCCTCTGTCTCCAAGCCTACTTCCATGATCATGACTTTCCAACTCCCCACTCAAGACCCCTTCTCCCGCATTAAGCCTTATTCCTCCTCTTGGACACCTTGTCCTGGCCAGCTGCCCACTCTGGATCCTTTTATTTACAATTACTACCGAGACATCAACTGCTTTAACTTCACCACTCTCCTTTCTTGTTCCAAGCTCACCTCCTCTGAATACTCTGTCCACCACTCATACCTGGATAAAGGGCCCAAGCCCAAAACACTGGTAACGTCTCTTTATCTTTGTGATATAAAGAACACTGCTTGGCCAGTTGAGTTTATCCAGCATTGTGTTTTTACTTCAACCAGATTATGTTGTATTTTATATTGTATATAGATAGGTTTAAAAGGAGATAAATTGTGGCAGGTTTTTTAGTGAAGGTCACATACAAACACTTCAAAACAGATCTCATTTAAAATGCCAGACCTCTGCTCAAGCCAGACAGTCCAGGATCTAGCTGTCTTTGCAATAACTTTCAAACATGCCTATAAGGCCTTCACAAGTAGGTGTTAATTGGACATGCTGTGGAGTATTGGATTATTATTTTGGAAAGTAACAGATGAACGAACTCAGAAGATTGGGTCCGGTGCCACAGTGGTTCTTAGTTCAGTCTGGTCAAAGCCCTTATGGTCCATACAAGCGGAGATGGCTGGCTGTATAATGTTTCAATTGAAATAAGGTAAACAAGAAGGAACTCTGTGGTGACCTGAAAGAAAGAGGCTATCATCTAGAAAACTCTGATGGGGCAAGTTTCTTCGGCAGACACTGAAATGGCTGATTAGAAAGAATCAGTTGTGGGTGTCTCTCTCTGAAAACCGACAAGAACCTTCCAGATTGGTAACCATTTACCTTTCAAGCATCAAAACCTGGTGAAATTTATAAATGTTAAATTCTGTGCACAGTATAAGAACTTGGAGGAGTGAGAAGTGAGATTGGACTGTGAATTCAAGAACTTTTCTGACCTTATACACATATTACATACACGTGTGCTAAGAATTAGAAGGGGGTTAAGTTAATAGTAATAAGTTAAAGTTTGATCCTGTTTTCATGTTTAAAGATAATTAAAAGCAACCTTTGTGGATGTAACCATTTGTCTTGGTGAATTTCTATTGCTGCTGGGTTTTGAGGTCCTCTGGGCTCATAACATTGGTGTCTGCAGACTTTCACATTTTACTTGTGATGAACGTTCACTGGGTTGGCAGCAATTGCCTGAAACCCCAACCCCACACGGGGAAAATAACCAAGTTCCAATCTTAGAGAGTGACCAGGTATTAGATGTGACCCCATGGATTTCACTCCCACTTGATTTACTCCAGGTTGATGTTGCCAGTGCACTGCCACAGATGTCATCTTTCAAATGAGACAATAATCCAAAGGGCAGCAACCACCAACTCCTGGAAGCCCTGGGATTATTTGCAGTAGAGTTTTTCCCAGCATTCTGCCTAAGTTACCCTTCCGCTGGTGTCATCTGCAGAAATGTTTGTCTCATATTGCATATGACCTTTCTGCGTATGAGTTCATTGGCCCATTTCATCACAATAGCTGCATTCCAAACACCCTGACGTGTCTTATGTGTTAATTATATTTAAATATTGCTAGTGTGCTTTGCACAACTCCAACAAGAAATACTTTCTTTGCCTCTGTATATTGTACTTTGAGAACAAGCCCTCCTTCATTCAAAACATATGGTGGTGCAGGTCAATTGAATGAAATTGGGCGCCACGGGCTTGACTGATCTGCTACCGTGCTGCATGTCTAAATTATTTTTTAAAAATCCTGTTCTCTCTCCCCAGATGCTTCCTGACCTGCTGATTGTTTCAAGCATCCTTCACCAGAGTCCGTTGTGACACGTTGAGAGTGTGTGAATTTAAGAAATAGCCATCTGCCCTTCATGCTTGCTCAATAAAATCATTGCTGAGCTGCCGTAGGTTCCGCTCCATTTACCCACCTTCACAACCTGTCGTTCTTCAAAATCCTCTCTCTGTGACACAAGTTCATTCAGCTACTGTTTCTTTAGGCAAAGAATTCTACAAATTCCCTACTCTCTGGGAGATGCAGATCATATACATGTATTTCCCCCAGATTTTAAGGTTGTATCCTTCTGTTCTATTCTCACTTGCCAGTGGAAACAACCTCCCTGCTTATATCTTATCTGTTTCTTTCATAATTTTAAATGCTTCTATAAGATCCCCCTCATCCTTTTAAATTCCAATGAATGTAGTCTCAGGCTGCTCGATCTCTCCTCACAAGATAACCTCTTCATCTTTGAAATTTCTCTCTGTTTGTGTACATGCTTTCCTGAGTACAGTTTACAGTACTGATAAGTAGAAATTCTCATTTGTCTGCAGGAGCAAGATCCTCAGAGTTGGATGTGATGTCGTGTATAATACATTGACAATAAATTTCAACATTGAACTTTGAATCAACCAGGTGAATCTCCTCTGCACTCCCTCCAAAGCCAGATCAGTTCCCAAGTAAGGAGACCAGAATTACATGCAGTACACCAGGTGCGACCTCACCAGTGCCCTGGACAGTTGCAACAGAACCCCTGCTCTTAAATTCAACACCTCTTGTAATGAAGGTTCACTTCTTGATCATCTGCTGCATCTACAAACTGAATTTTTACTATTCAAACTCAAGTGTTCTTGGTATTGTGACAGAGTATAACATAACATAACATAACAATTACATCACGGAAACAGGCCATTAGGCCCTTCTAGACCGCACCGAACCAAACACCCCTCTCTAGTCCCACCTCCCTGCACAATGCCCATAACCCTCCATCTTCTTCTCATCCATATACCTGTCCAACCTTTTCTTAAATAATACAATTGACTCCGCCACCACTATTTCTCCCGGAAGCTCATTCCACACGGCTACCACTCTCTGAGTAAAGAAGTTACCCCTCATGTTACCTCTAAACCTCTGCCCCTTAATTCTTAACTCATGTCCTCTTGTTTTAATCTTTCCTCCTCTTAACGGAAATAGTCTATCCACATCCACTCTGTCTATCCCTTTCATAATCTTAAATACTTCTATCAAATCCCCTCTCAACCTTCTACGCTTCAAAGAATAAAGACCTAATCTGTCCAATCTCTCCCTATACTCTAGATGCTTAAACCCAGGTAACATTCTGGTAAACCTTCTCTGCACTCTCTCCACTCTGTTTATATCCTTCCTATAATTAGGCAACCAGAACTGCACACAGAACTCCAAATTAGGCCGCACCAACGTCTTATACAATCTCAACATCACCTCCCAACTCCTATATTCCATGCAATGATTGATAAAGGCCAGCATACTAAAAGCCTTCTTCACCACCCTATTCACGTGAGTTTCTACCTTCAGGGAACGATGTACCCTTACTCCTAAATCTTTCTGCTCTTCTGTATTCATCAATGCTCTCCCATTTACCACGTATGTCCTATTCTGTTTCTTCTTACCAAAATGAAGCACCTCACACTTATCAGCATTAAATTCCATCTGCCATTTTTCAGCCCACTTTTCTAAGCAGCCCAAATCCCTCTGCAATCCTTGAAAACCTTCTTCATTATCCACTATTCCACCTATCTTAGTATTGTCTGCATATTTACTAATCCAATTCACCACCCCATCATCTAGATCATTAATGTATATAACGAACAACAATGGGCCCAATACAGATCTTTGAGGCACACCACTGGTCACCGGCCTCCAACCTGACAGACAATTATCCACTACCACTCTCTGGCCTCTCCCTTTCAGCCAATGTTCAATCCATTTGACTATCTTAAAATTTATACCTAAAGACTGCACCTTCCTAACTAACCTTCCTAACTAACCTTCCATGTGGTACCTTATCGAAGGCCTTACTGAAGTCCATATAGACAACATCCACTGCGCTACCCTCATCCACATTCCTAGTCACCTCTTCAAAAAATTCAATCAGATTGGTCAAACATGACCTTCCTCCCACAAATCCATGTTGAGTGCTCCTGATCAGACCCTGTCTATCCAGATGTTTATAAGTACTATCTCTAAGAATTTTCTCCATTAACTTACCTACCACAGACGTCAAACTTACAGGCCGATAGTTGCCAGGCTTCCTCCTTGAACCCTTTTTAAATAACGGAACCACATGCGCAATGCGCCAATCCTCCGGCACTATCCCCATATCTAATGACATTTGGAAAATTACCGCCAGAGCCTCTGCTATTTCCTCCTTCACTTCTCTCAATGTCCTGGGGAAGATCCCGTCTGAGCATGGGAGTATATAGAAAGATGACCTGGTCAAAGCCCTTGTGGTTCATGCAAGAGGAGAGGACTGGCTGTCTAATGTTTCACTTAGAATAAGAGAAAGAAAAAGGAACTCTGTGGTGACCTGAAAGAAAGAGGTTATCATCTGGAAAACCCTGGAGGCACAAGTTTCGTCAGCAAGACACTGGAATGGCTGATTGAAGTACATCAGTTGTGGATGTCCTGGAACAACAAATCTTTCTCTGTAAACCGACAAGAACCTTCCTGAGTGGTAAGCATTTATCTTTCAAGCACTAAAGCCTGCTGAACTTTATAAATGTTAAATCCTGTGCAAAGTATAAGAATTGCCTGCAGCTCGTGAACTTGGAGGAATGAGAAGTGAGATTGGACTGTGAATCAAAGAACTTTTCTGAACTTACACACACATACATTGCACACACGCGCACTTAGAATTAGAAGGGGGTTAAGTTAGGTTAAGTAAGTCAATAGTGATAAGTTAAAGTTTGATTCTATTTTCATATTTAAAGATAATTAAAAGCAACTTTCGTTTAAGTAGCTATTTGTCTTAGTGAATATCTATTGCTGCTGGGTTTTGGGGTCCTCTGGGCTCGTAACAGTATCTCTGCACACCAGCATGCTGCAGTTTCTGTCGTGCTCGCATATCCCAACCTCACATGCATCTGGTTGCTTTGCTGGGAAATAATTCTCTGTTAAGGAGACCAATTAAGAATGAAATGTGGCCCAACTATTGCATGAAAATCTCTGGTCATCTCCGCTCAAGCGGCATGGTTAGTGAAGCAGTTAGCACAACACCTTTACAGTGCCAGTGATTGGGACCAGTGTTTGAAACCTGCGTTGTCTGTAAAGAGTTTGTACGTTCTCCCCGTGTCTGCGTGGGATTTCCCCTGGGGCTACGGTTTCCTTCCATCGTTCAAAACGTGCCGGGGTGTAGGTTAATGGGATGTAAATTGGGCACCCCAGACTCATGGGGTGAAAAGGCCTGTCACCGTGCTGTACGTCAAAATTTAAAAGTTTTAAAAATTAAAAAATATTTAAAGCCACAGGTAACTCTGGTTCTACCTTATCAGAAATGTATCCCCTGCTTCCTTCCTGCAGTTTACCAAGTGTCTTCTATCTGCTTCTCATTTCTGAGGGAGGGTCTTCAACCATCAACATCAACTCTGTTTCTCTTCCCACAAACTGACACATCGAGTATTTCCAGAATTTTATTTTATATTAGTCACATGATCTTGTTTCTGATGCATATGAAATTACTTCCATCTTCCTTATTCTCAGTCCCCATTTATTGCTCCACAAGTTCTATAAGCTCCATCTAAGACGCCTCGATTTTTTAGTTGTGGGTCATGGGCATGTGAAAGACACTGCAGAAACACAATTCATTTCTTTCAGTGGGATGCAGTCGTTACATTTTGTGATACCGCCTTTTGGGGTAGAGGCCGGTGGAGGGTAGTGATCCCACTGAGCTTAGATTGACGAATGCAAAAGCAGAGTTACTCACTTAATTAGCCAATGAGAAGAAATTTGATTTTCATAAGGTGAGGTGTTTTGACAGCTCCAGACTTTGTACCATCTGGACTGCTCGGGAGTAAGCAGTGGTGACCATATGTTTCAAAATGTTCAGGTTACTTCACAGCAACACCTCTCCTTGAGTGCATGCCAATGTAACACTATTACCAGCCGCAACAGCTCATCACCTCCTCCTGTATCTCACTGAAAACAATCAAAAATTGTTTGTTTCTGGCCCTGAATAGCCTGAAAATTTCAATCAGTGAAGATCAGTCTCGATTAATGGCTATCTTCTGTCTTGATGCCCATCACTGAAGATTGATCTCACTCATGTCACATCGTAGAGGCAAGTACATGCACAAAGGGAGTCCCTTGGGATTGATGTCAGCTACATGAGTCTGGTACAAGATGTCCTTCATTGGGAACTGATGCTGAAGCAGCCACTCAAAATAAAAGTGCAATGACACAGTTCACGGAAGATATTTGAGATCAACCACTGCAGTTTATTGGCGATTGGTTTCAATCACAAACTTGGCTACAGTAAAAATGAAATTAATCAAAACTGCAAATGTTACAAATTCGAAATAAAAGCAGATATTGTGAAAATATGCAGCAGGGGTGGCCAAACCGCGGGTCATGAGCCACATGTGGCTCTTTGACATATAATATGCAGCTCACAGAACTATGTTGGCTGAGACAGGAATCTTGCGAACCGGTGCTCACAATGGTGGTGTTAGTTGGAGTGACTTGTAATTACATGAATGCGGTTGTCAAACATCTGAAGTTTATCATATGTCGCTCTTATGTTAAACATGTTTGGCCACTCCTTATATACAATATATCTGCACACACACACACACACACACACACACACACACACACACACACACACACACACAGACACCACACACACACACACACACACCACACACACACCACACACACAGACACACAGACACACACAGACACACACACACACACAGACACACACAGACACACACACACACACACACACACCACACACAGACACCACACACACACCACATACACACACACACACACCACACACACACACACACAGACACACACACACACACACACACACAGACACCACACACACACACACACACACACACACACACACACACACAGACACACACAGACACACACACGCACACACACACACACACACCACACACAGACACCACACACACACACACACACACACACACACACACACACATAGAAATGTACATGCATTTACATATGCACATCTTTTCGGGACCTTGGTAGACATGACAATAAATAAACATGACAATAAATGAACATGAAATTAAGTGTGTCAATTCTGTATGTTTGAGACATTGCTGGACTCCTGGTCCTTGACTTTGGTCCTGTAGGGCTCAAGTCCATAAGATCAGAAGCCAATGGCCTAATGACCTGGCCTCCACGGGTAACAAATTTCAGAATTTCACCACTCAAGTCCATCTGAATCCCCCCAGAATGATCTGAACCCAGGCACCCATCAGCTGAGAATTCTTCAAGCCTGGCCTCACAGATTGGACCTGCCACTGAAGGAATTGGTCCCTCGCTGTGCGTGAGAGTAGACCAAAGCCCCCTTGAGCAATGAGGTACGATTGCCATGTGTGGCCTGTCAGGCAATTCCTCCATCAAAAGCTCTAATGATTGACAGCTGGTGTCAATCTTGAGTCAGGACCAGAAGGCCCATAATGTGAATTATAATATGAATGTTTGCACTCTTTTCCTGGTACAAAACACGTGACTTGTTCATGACAATACATTCTGATTCTAATTCTGAGGATTTTTCTGCTTGAATTTGCCTTTGCATAGTATCAGGAAGGACCTCCATTGACATGCATTGGAAGATAGCCACCCTTCCCTTCAACTAACTCCCACCATCCAATCCCTTGACGCTTGCCAAGATCTCATGGCAAGGCGAGCATTGCTTTCTTTCCAAACTTCCTGCTGATAATCTTGAAACGACATTGCAAAAGCAGATTACCTTGCCGTTATTGTGTTCAAATTTAAGGCAACTAGCTATGTATCCTTGCCGTTATTTCAACATTACATGCGTGCTCAGATGTCTGTAAGATGCATTGGGACACCCAGAACTCATGAAAAGTGCAGTGAAAATCAATGTCTGTTTTTCATATGTCATGACAGGAGCTTCAACATCTGACCCATCTTATATTTGTCCGAGAAATGCAGATGGACCTGTATTTTTAATGAGCTGTGGGTCCTGGAAGGGGAGAGCCAATCCATTGCCCTCAGCACCAAAAGATGTCAACCATTCATATTTCACAAGAGCCAACGGAGCAGGCAGAACAATTAAGCAGTCATCAGGGAGATATATCTGCTGATGGGCACACCAAATCAGTCTGATGTGACTGATTGAAAGTAATGGCTCAAATTCATAACAGCTGCCAGAAATTTACATAACCAGAAATGCACCGTAAGAGTCTCTGAACTTTGGTTCACTGTGAGGTTTCTGCAAAAGGGTCTTAATAAACCTGCTGTGAGTGCACGGTGGTTATTACATAGAGGGGAACATTAAGTGCCCAAAGTAAAGATCTAAAAGTGAATCCCCAAAGAAATAAGCCAGAGGTCAACTTTCAAATACCAATGTCCTGAGGAATATTTTATTGTCCATATTTTTACTGATTCTTTCAACATTTCAATTCATCATGATCTCTTCATTTTGCCCTTATCTCCTCCCCACATGTTCAACAACTCCTCCCAGATTGTACCACTCATTTGCAAACTTGGGACAATTTACTGTGTCCAGTTAACCGACTATTCTGCACAATGGGGTGACACGCTTGACGGAGCGGTTAGCATAATGCCTTTACAGCGCCAGCTATCAGGACTGGGGTTCGAATCCCGCGGTGTCTGTAAGGAGTTTGCACATACTCCCTGTGTCTGCGTAGGTTTTCCCTGGGGCCTCCAGTTTCCTCCCACCATTCGAAATGTACCAGGGGTGTAGGTTAATTGGGTGTAAATTGGGCGGCACGGACTCATGGGCCAAAATGGCCTGTCACTGTGATGTATGTCTAAATTTAAATTTAATTTAAATTTTAAAATTATAAATTAAAAAAATCTCTGGGATGTGGGAGGAAACCGGAACATCCAGGGAAACTCACAAAGTCATGAGAGGGAAATACAAACTCCACACAAGCAGCAACTTCTCTTGCTGCACCACTGTTGTCGCTTCAGAACCGGGGACTCAGAAATAATTTTATTTTAGCTTTCCGTCCTCTCACAGGGCCTTGTGGCTTTGGAACCTGTTCGTCCTCTAGCATATTCAGGTAAACAAGAAGTCTGCAGATGCTGGAATCTAGAGTAAAATAACTGCTGGAAAAACTCAACAAGTCGAGCAGCATCTGTGAAGAAATGGGTAGTCAACATTTCGGGATGAGACCCCACATTTGGTCTAGCAGTAGTCCAGAGATAGGGTCTGAACTCAGAATGTTGACAGTCCATTTCCCTCATCAGATGTGCTGGAGAAACTCAGCAGGCCACACAGCATCCAGACAAAGTAAAGGTTAGCCAACATTTCGGTTCTGAGCCCTTCATCAGGTAGAGGCAAAAATCAGGCAGGTTTCTGAATAAAAAGGTAGGGGGAGGAGGGCAGAAAGAGAGGAGGGAGGAAGGAGAAAGAGAAGGAGCACAGACTAACAGGTGGGAGGGGAGCAGACAAAATTGAGGTGTTCAGGGGGAGAGACTGTGGGTGAATGGATCGGATGAGCCATTATTTTACAGACTACAGTCAAAATCAATTCCGTTGTGGCCCGCAGCAGCACTTGACAGATGTCCAGTTTTGAACTGCTTGTTATGTTCTTAGTCTATGCCACATTCAGCAATGTTGGTGCCATAAAACACATTTGAAGAAGACAAGGCTGTTTTCAAAGGACTGGGTAGTACTCCCCTAAGTTCTATCACTGACACGTCTATCAGTGAGGATGAGGTCACATAGGCTCAGCTCAATCCTTGGCGCTGGAGGAACTCAGCGTCTTTGGAAAGGAATGGGCATTCAACATTCCCTTGATCAGGAATCAAGCCGCTTAACCTTCGGAATATTTTTTGCATCTTTTGTACATGGTCCGCTGCTTTGATCAATGGCCAATCCTTAAAGCGTCACCTTTCACTAAGGCATCACTACAACGTGGACAAGAGTTATATGATTTGCAACTCTTAATTAATTATTTCCTTCGAAATATGATTTTATTCCACCAATTGTTTAGCTAGAGTGCAGTGAACCTCTGGAATTTGCTACCACAGGCTGAGTGGGAGAATGGATCAGCTCGTGATAGAATGGGGAAGTGAACTTGCTGGGCCGAAGGGCCCCTACACCTTATGGTCTAACTGTGTGTAAATCCTTGCTGGGGGGCATGCTGAGAGAGCGGATTATTACTTAGCCACTGATTTAGGAGGCGGTTAATCACTGTCCAAACACAAACTCTTCACTCTGGATGTAGCTGAAATAGTGTCGAGCAATACTCGATCAGCGTGCCCCTGAATTAAAGAGAAGCAGCACAAACTGGGCTGTCGATCCTGCTTCATGGAATGCCCTGTGCCTCCTCGCTGTGGCCTGGCAGATAACGGAGGACTGAGAGGGATTGTGAAAGATCATTTGCTCATTATTCTTATACATCAGTTGTCTGAACATTGGAGGTATCTCATATGGACTTCTCTGCTTCTCCAAAGTTGTCCCAACCACTGTCTGCCAACCAGCATCAAAAAATAACATGAAACCTAAATTGATCTCTTTATTCAAGATTCAAGATTGAATTTATTATTCTAATAAAACGGTGTCATATTACATGAAATTGCCTTTGCCTGCTGTAAGGCAGACAGATTTGCCATCAGCAGATGGTGTCAGAAAAAGAGAAGCAACAGAAAGTCCGCCTCAATCACTGACTGTCTGTAGATTCGCCTTCAGTGCTTTCATAGCCTCCGCAGCCACAAAGAGCCCAGTCCAAAGCATCGGCAGGCCGAGCTCCAGATCCGAACCCTCTGACAGGTCAGAAACCCTTCAGCGCCTTTGGCACCTCCTGGCGTCCCTTCAGTCATTTTCAAGCCAGTCTCCAGCAGTCCGCAGCTTGGCATGGGTCTCCTAACAGCAGTCTCCAGAAGCCCACAGCTTTCATGGGTTCCTCACCTAAGTCGCCCGCTGCCCGTTGCATGCGTTGATCTTTCAGCTGCAGAGATCCCTCACTGGTCCGCCCACCGTGGCCACCGTCCCATGGGTCGTCTCCTTGGCTTCTTCTTCTCAAATGGGGAATGGTCTCCCTGTTTTCTGGGACCCTGCTCCACTCCTCCACCCTCCTGGAGTCTTCACCCCTCGTAGTTACTGCTGATCGGAGGCACCGCCATCTTGGGCGCATACCCCACGATTGCGGGACTTGAAATAAAATTGCCATTGGCTCCTTTAATGGGCCGTTCAACGTCTGTGATGAAAAGAATGTCATGAATGAAATGAGTTTGGCAGTCCAATCAATTTAGTTCATAGAATCCAATTAGTTCCACAGCCCTGCATGTACATTTTCTTTTTAAAGTGTTTAACCAGTGACCCTTCGAAAGCAACAACTCCATCTGATTTTGATACTCCAACAGCCATTAAACTCTGAATTATGTCAAGCTTTTGTGTATACCTATTAACCTTGTTTATTTTGGTGATAGCCTTTCATCTGTGAGCTTTTAATGAGTTCATCTTCACTTTCCTTTTCCTCTCTGCTGAAAGCTGTTACAATATTGACCTGTCCTTGGTCTCCCAAGAAACCTTTGTGACTTAAGGACATCCTCCATTTCCTTAATCTCTTGAATCACATTTCTTTATAAAGTCGCAATGCACAAGAGATCATTTGGTTCATGTGTCCACGCTGGTTCTCAAACAGAAGAACTGTACTTAACCTCACCCCTATTTCCAAATTCTAGACATTCTTACCAGAATGCCTCAAATTTAACACATCTGCAACTTGTGTATAACCAGATCTGCAAATACAATGGTTCGTACTCTAAACCCATTTACATAAAGCATAGGATCCAATATACCAAGAGAAAGCATGGAAGAGGATGTACTCTGACACCGTGTTTTTGATTCACCTACTTTTCAAATCCCACTCACATACCTGGGGAATTTTACCAGTAACATGTCTTCTGCCATTCCATCATGCAGTAGCAATCATCAAAGACCCTCACCACCCAGCACATGCTCTGTTCTCACTACGGTCATCAAGAAAGAGGTCTAGGTGCCACAAGGTTGAGGAACAGCTGCCACCCCTCCACTATCAGACTCCTCAACCACAAACTCAATCAGAGACTCATTTAAAGGCTCTTACTTGTGCACTTTATTGATTTTCTTTTCATCTCCCTGTATTGCACCATCAGTTTGTTTATAATCATTATCTGTTTGCAGTTCTTTTATTTGTTTACATGTTTTTGCTGTGTACAGTGTTTTTTTTTGCTCTCGCAATTAGAGATAATTCTGCTTTCTTTCTTTGGCTTGGCTTCGCGGACGAAGATTTATGGAGGGGGTAAAAGTCCACGTCAGCTGCAGGCTCGTTTGTGGCACCTGCAGAAAAAAGGAATCTCGGAGATGTACGTGATGCCCTGTACGTACTCTGACAATAAATCGGAATTTTTATGAGGCAAGGCTACCAGAGCAAGGGCTTTTTCTCTTTGGAGTGAAGAAGAATGAGAGGGGACATAATCGATTATGAGAGGTGACAATAGGTTGGACAGCAGCTCCTTTATCCTGGGGCAAAAGCAGAAAGCAGCAGACGACATCTGTTCAAGGCGAACGGAAGAAAATTTAGGGGAGACAATAGGGGTGGTTTTTTTACACAGAGAGAAGTAGGGATACGTTGCCAGGGGTGGTGATGGAGGCTGGAACAAAAGGGGCATTTAAATCACTCTTAGACAGACACATGGATTTAAGAAAAATAGAAGGTTTTAGGTGTAGGTTCATTATTTGAGTAGGTTTATACAAGTTGGCACAACATCAAGGGCTGAATGGCCTATTCTGTGCTGTAATGTTCTAGGCTCTGTGTTCAAATGCCTGAATACTGTGTTGTTCCTGTCAGTCACTGAGTTAGAGAGAGCTATAATGCAGTACAGGCCCTTCAGCCCTTTGAATTTCTGCTGGCCACCAACCACTCATTTATACTAATCCTACGTGAGCTGCCTAATTTTATTCTCACCATATTCCCATCAACTCCCCACAGTTTCTACTACTCACCTAAGAATGAGGGGTAACAATAATGGCTAATTACACTACCAAGCTTTGGTGTGTGAGTGGAAACCGGAGCACCTGGAGGAAACCCATGCCTTCACAGGGAGAATGTGTAAACTCTGCACATGGGAAAAACATGGCAGTGTTGCCATTGATGCAGACCCGACTCTGTGGGGAGTGGAGAAACAGCACTGCTCCACAGGGTCCTGCTGCCTGGCCCTAATGCCGACATTTCCATTCAGGCATTAAACAGCTTGTTATGGAGCCGATGATGTTCTTTTAAAAATCTTGCAATCATGGATGTCTGTGCCCAAGATGGTGGGAACTATGATGTGCAGTGTATCACAAAGGGTAGTAGACTCCAGAGGAGTAGCTGACTGGCACAGGGCACCGGAAATCAGGGAGAACCACCCCCCACATTGAGAAGGAGAAGCTACCATGGGAGCGGACCGATGAGGGTCCACAGACCCACACAGGCTGCGGGGTGTTGGCAGCGATGCGGTCGAAGGACTTAAACAGGCTATGGACTGCTGGAGATTGGCTCACGGGAACCAGGTATCAGAACCATGATTCAAGAGGGAGCTGAGAGCCAGAGGAAACCCAAAGCTGAAAACCTCCTGACCATATGGGAGGTTCGAATCTGGAGCTTGGCTTGCTGATGGTTTGAACTGCAGTCTGTGCGGCTGCAGAGGCTGCAGGAGCACTGGAGGCAAATCCACAGACACTCATTGCCTCCGAAGGGACTCTCCTTTGCTTCTCTTGCTTCCATTGTTAGGGGCACCCAGCAATGCTCATGGTGATTCTTTTTCCTTACGGCAGAGAAAAGTTGTAGTATATCATGTATATAATATTTTTATGAATTATTACATGACAATAAGAGGAACTTTTAATCTTTGAACTTACAACCTTTGGCCTGGCAGTTTGCACCATGCTATTACAATGCCAGCGGCCCGGGTTCTAATCTGATGCTGACTCCAAGGAGTTTATACGTTCTTCCCATGTCGACTTGGATTTCTTCTGGCTGCTCTAGTTTCCTCCTATGTCCCAAAGACAAATGGGTTAGTAGCTTAGTTGGCCACATGGGTGAATTTGGGTGGCATGGGTTCATGACCAGAAGGGCCGTTATTTTACAGTATTTTTAAATTTAAAATTATTAAATTCAAAAAGCAGTACCCGAAGTCAGGATTGAACACCAGTCTGTGGCAATGTGAAGCAGTGGCTCTATTCCACCAGTAATACACCCTAAACTTTTTAAAAAAAAATCTGATTGACTAATGTTCCTCTGGTAAGAAAATTAGTCCTCATAAGCAGCGCAGCTAATTCTTATCTGTATTCTGAAGCCTCGCCAGAGGAGGAGGGAATGCAGATTGGGAAGGGCAGCAAGGGTTATATCCACGTCCAAAGGCCAAATGAGTTGGGGTGGATCTAAATGGGGTGTTTTAGAGGCATTTTGACAGGTGCATGGATTAGGATTTATGCAGGGATGTTGGTCAAACACAAGACAAATGTGACATGCAGATTGAAAACCTGGTTGACATAGACTAGTTGGGCCAACAGGCCTGCCTCTGTGCTGTATGATTGAAAACCTGGTTGACATAGACTAGTTGGGCCAACAGGCCTGCCTCTGTGCTGTTTGATTGAAAACCTAGTTGACATAGACTAGTTGGGCCAACAGGCCTGCCTCTGTGCTGTTTGATTGAAAACCTAGTTGACATAGACTAGTTGGGCCAACAGGCCTGCCTCTGTGCTGTTTGATTGAAAACCTAGTTGACATAGACTAGTTGGGCCAACAGGCCTGCCTCTGTGCTGTTTGACTGTGACTCTGAACAAAAAAAGTCTCCACAGCTTCCATTTTGTGTTGTCTCTTCAGCACAGGGCATTATGAGGAAAATAAACAATCTTCCCAACGATTCTACCACCTCGGGTTAAACAAGGGAGTCATTGCCAATATGGAAAAACAGGTGAATAAAAAGTTGGCGGGGTGGTGGAGGAGAGGAGGGAGGAAGGCGAAGGGGAGGAGCGCAGGCTAATAGGTGGGAAGTGATTGAGGAGAGGGTGGAGGAAGGGTAGCTTTCTGAAAGGAGAAGGGGTTGGGTAGCTGGAGGAAGGGAGACGGGATGAGTGAAAGAGAGGGACTGGGGAACGGGGTTAACGGGAATTGTATTTACAATATGTGCGTTTGAAGTCCGCTTCTCTCTCTCTTTTTCTCATCACACGACCTCTCTGGATTGATGCTCTCCAGTCTGACACCAGACTACAGCCAAGTTCCAACAAAGCTGTCCGGAAATGAAAGCCGGAGGAATTCAACGGGCCGAGCATCTTCAGTGGGGGACAAAAGGGATCGTCAAAGTTTTGGGCCGGAACCCTTCGATTCCAGTGCAATGCAGAGGATCAAACCCTTCGATGTGATGATAAATACTTTCAAAATCAATTTGGAGAAATGTTTCCCTCAAACATCACCATTGGACATCACTGACCAAATCAGACTCATTGAAATTATATCAAATAGTGGGAAACAAGTGGACAACAGCTGAGATTACTTCCAATTGAAAAAGATAAGGTGAGTTCAAACCTGATGGGGCTGCATTCTTGCGACACTATAAGACAATAAAGCCATAAAGCACACTTGAGTAATAATGAGATCGGATGAGATACTATTTATTACCATGTAATAAAACAGAAATTACCTATGATATGAAATTGCCTTTGGTCTGCCAGAAGCTGATCCATTTTCCCACTCATCCCCACTGCCCGGCTTTCTCCCCATATCGTTTGATGCCTGGCTAATCAAGAGCCTATCAATCTCTCCCTTGAGTACACATTCTGAGGGGAAACACTCTGAAAAGATCTGAAAAAAAAATTGAATTGCATAGGATCACTTGCAACGAGATGTAGTGAAAAACATTGTTTTGCTTGCTATCCAGGCAAGTCAGCCTTGACAGTACAGCAAGTACAGCAGCTTGTGCAAGAACAGAAACATTGGGCTAAAGTAAAAGAAAGATGCAGTGCATGGCGTCATATAAGACAAATGTGTAGGGAAGAATGTTAAAATGTGTACCGTTAAACATTATCTTTGAGGTGACAAAAGGCAAAGGAGGAAAAACCCAACACCCAACCCCAACCAACCAATTTTCCCCTGCAACCGCTGAAACCGTGTCTGCCTGTCCCGCATCGGACTTGTCAGCCACAAACGAGCCTGTAGCTGGCGTGGACTTTTTACCCCCTCCATAAATCTTCCTCCGCGAAGCCAAGCCAAAGAAAAGAAAAGAAACATTATCTTTAAAGGTGTAATCCCCAAAGTGACCAGACACCCAATGACTATTATTGTGGGCAAGAGGGTCTTTACCATGGTGCATTTTAGTGTTTCAGGGTCAGGTATCCTCCCAAATTCAGGGTGATTCTTGAACCAAAATGACCCTAATTTTTCATGAGCTTCATCCTGGAATTAAAAACCCACTTGTTGTTAGCTTTAGCCAGGTCCAACCTGATCGGAAGGAGCATAAGCTAATTCCAGTGAGATAGGCTGCTGCCCACTGAGTTGTCCCAATGACAGCAGGGCGTAATCTTCATGTGGCAGCCAAACGCAGAATGCAGTCTGCTCACGTTTGACCAACTGTCCGGCAGCCGAACCCAGGAGTCCCAATTTGTTTAGCAACATTTTGGAAAAGACATCACACAAGGACTGGTCTTATCAGAGGCGTACCACAGTGATCCACTTTTAGAGGTGTGCTAACGTGGGATTTCGCCTGACGTTGATCACTGGAGTGATATGCTCTGAGAAAGAAAATAATTGATTTTGGATAGCATAGTGTTAAATAGTGCAACAAGATTCAATTTCCAGGCAGCAATTGCAGTAAGCCTGTGAGAAAGCTTCAGAGGAGATGATGGAACGAGTTGATGCTGCTTCATTCAAATGTGCATTAGATGGTTATTTCAGACAATGCGTGCACTTTATGTCTGGTACGAACATGTCACTTTGAACCTTTAATCCAAATGTCTTGTATCTGGATCTACTGAAGATTAATTGTCAGAGAAACAGAGTACTGCTTTGTTAACATTACCACAACATCAAGTGATTATCAAGATGGTTGAATGTCAATGAGATGCAGTTAAGATGTATCCATGCTGCCTATCATTTTCATAAGCCTCATTAAAGTCATCCCCCAGCCGTTTGCCACAAGAATAAACTTAGCCTGTCCAGTCTTTTTTTAAGAAAAGCTTCAGAGGAGATGATTCCAGGCAACAACCTCGTAATTATTGCCTCTTGTGGTTTTTGTTCTTTATCAAGTCTTTCTGTTTCTCTCTGGGAACCCATCATTCCACCCTCCCCCAACCTGTCTCCCTTTCAAGCACTATATTCATTCATTGCAATGATGTTGGTGCTCTGTGGAGGAAGAGTACTATTTTGACCCTTAAGATATGGAGGCATTGTCGTATACTGGCTGCAAAGCATTTGACTAGAAGCCAATACATAGAATCAATAAAATGGCCAAGAAGACCACTGCGGTCTCCCTTTTATCTACTGATGATGTTTACCTTGACCATTGTTTAAATAAGGCTCAAGGAATGATTAACCACCCTGTCCATCAACCATCCTTGAACCACTAAGCATCAAGAAGGAAGTACAGGAGCATCAAAATCAGGACTCTCAAAGCTGGGACTGAGTAAATCATTCCAAAACATTTAAATGTATTCATTTTAACTCCGTGTCCCATTTTTCAGCGACTACCAACAAGTGGATATACTCCATGTCCTGATTTGCCGGACTATCAACAAGTGTAGAAGCTCCGTGCCCAAGGTTTTCCAGGACTGGTTTTATTCTTAACCATCAGCTGATTTGAACTGGTGTTCATTCTGTAATGGTTTGCCCATGGATCCAGTCCAGAGTAGGGTATATATTTGAATATTTTGAAAGGTTAAAAGTGGCTGGAGCCCAAAGGATTAAATTATATCTTTATGTATATATGTGATTATAAGACTGGAAGGGCCAAAGAGCCTGTTTCTGTAATGTAATGCAACCATTCTCAAAAGGGGGGGTCACATGGCCTCTCTGGGGGCCCCAACACATTAAAAGGGGGCCACAGGCTGAAATTATATAATATTTTTATGTTTTATGTAGTTGGTAGGTAGTCGGTAGGAGAGAAGTATTGAAACGAATTAAACTTGACTGCTTCACAGGGAAAGGGGGCCATAAATTTAAATTAACATTTAAATTAAATTTAAATTAATTTTGAAACAGTTTTTAATTTTAAAATTTAAATATACAGCATGGTAACAGGCCATTTTAGCCCACGAGTTTGTGCCACCCAATTAACCTAAATCCCAGTATGTTTTAAATAGTGGAAGGAAACCAAAGCCCCCAGAGAAAACCCACACAGACACAGGGAGAATGTCCAAACTATTTACAGACAGCACGGGATTCGAACGCAGGTCCCTATCATTGGCGCCGTAAAGGCAATATGCCAACTGATACGCCGACCGTGCTGCAACCATAGCCATAAAAATGTTGGGAATTGGTGATGTAATTTTTATATGTGTATTGTGGAGAAGAACATGGCCTCCCTGTCTGAAACTTATTTGGAATTCACATCACCTGTTAATCAAGGTGAATCCAGCTACCAATAGTGCACGCCTTGCTATTGGCTAATTGAATTGAAATCACCCAGGATCATTACTGGCTAGATGGCCAGATCAGAACTGTATAAAACATTTATGCATAGCACATTTCTTTCTCTTTGCCTTGTGCCTGATTGGTGCTGTGGACATCCCTGGGATTGTCGCAGATAAGTGTGCACTAAACTGAAGCTGAGCCACAGTACAACAATAGATCAGTACTTCCAGAGAGCTGCACCCCGCATTGGTACAGGGAACCGGGTGTGTGTCTGTAGATTGTGGACTCAAGTGGGTCAAACAGTGTCCTTTATATAGCAAAGATAAAGATACAGAACTGGTGGTTTTGGGCCTTAGCTTCGAAGGGCTTTATCTTTATTATATAGAGACCACTGTTTGACCTGCTGAGTTTCTCCAGCATTCTGGTTTTTACTTCAACCATGGTGTTTGCAGACTTTCCGTGTTTCACTTAATTTTTATCAATATAGCTGAAAAAAAGTTAAAAGAAAATAAGTACTTTTATAGTTTTAAAATTGTTGAATTTCAAAAATTGGATGTAATCATTCATTAATTCCAATGCCTGTAATAATTGCATGTTAAACATGGTGGGAAAATGGGATGATGAAGAAATAAAACACGGATGTCTGCCGACACAGTGATTGAAGTAAAAACACAATGTTGGAGAAACTCAGCAGGTCAAACAGCATATTTTATATGGCACAGTTAAGATACAGAATCAACGTTTCAGTACTGATTATTTGACTTTTTAATTTCACACGGTGCCTTTAAGAGATGATCCAGTCAAGGTTCAACAATCACAGAGGCTCTCCAGTGACTACTTTGTGAGGTGTTTGAGGAGATTTGGTAGGTCACTGAAGACTCTATGGAGGTGAAGAACCTCCCACAGGCCTGCGCACCAAGTAAAGTAGTGCTCTTAATAATGTGGTGGTCCTGAAATTTATTTAGGGGTCTGAAGTGAGATGAAACTTTGACAGTATCAGCATCTTTTTTTCCAAGTCAAGCCAAGTTTATTGTCATTTGATTGTACAAGTACAACCTGACGAAACAGTGTTCTCAGGTCCTTTTGCCTGACGCAAGGGGGGATTTTGGATGGAGCACAGGACTACCTGAGGGTTATTAGGTTATCATACAGAGACAAATTATTGAGACATTTGGAAACAAGTAAATTGTTTGTGACAGCCAACATCCTAAAGGACTCCCATCACCCTGGTCACAACCTCTTCTCACTGGCACCTTTGGCCAGAAGGTTATTAAGAAGGCAAATGGAATGTTGGCCTTCATCGCTAGAGGAATTGAATTCAGGAGTAGGGAGGTAATGTTGCAACTGTATAAGGTACTGGTGAGACCGCACCTGGAGTACTGTGTCCAGTTCTGGTCTCCATATTTGAGGAAGGATATACTGGCTTTGGAGACGGTCCAGAGGAGGTTTACTAGGTTGATCCCTGGGATGAAGGGGTTGACTTATGCTAAAAGATTAAATCCTCTAGGATTGTATTCACTCAAGTTCAGAAGAATGAGAGGAGATCTTATAGAAACATATAGGATTATGAAGGGTATGGATAGGATAGATGTAGGAAGGTTTTTTGAGTTGGCCGGGGAAACTAAAGCTAGAGGACACAGTCTCAAGATTCGGGGGAGTAGATTTAGGACAGAGATGAGGAAAAATAGTTTTTCCCAGAGAGTAGTGAATGTTTGGAATTCTCTAACCAGGGAAGTGGTTGAGGTTGCCTCATTAAACATATTTAAAATTTGGTTAGATAAATTTTTACATGATAGAGGAATTAGGGGATATGGGGAGAAGGCAGGTAGGTGGAGTTAGGTCATAAATTAGATCAGCCATGATGGTATTGAATGGCGGAGCAGGCTCGATGGGCCATTTTTGGCCTACTCCTGTTCCTACTTCCTATGTTCCTATGTTTCTAAGGTACTGAAGGGCCTGAAGACCAGTTCCTTTGCAATAGCTATCGAGCTCTTGAACCTCCCCTTGTGACATTAACCATGGACTCCTGAAACACCACAAAAGGACTCTCCACACTAATGTAACACCACTATTTTTCCTTGCACGATGGCAACTGTGAATACTTATATTTTATATTTACTATCTCTTTTCAATTTACACGATGGCTGTAAATTTTATGAAGTGCCTATTCAGCTACAGCAAGTAGGAATTTCATTGCATGTTGCAATGTTCCTTGTATAATCTGTATGACAATGTAATTATCATTATTCATTGGATTGGTGGCTGGAATAAAGCCTCAAAGCAGGAGACTGAGGCAGGTTTCCCATGAGAGTGAAATAATACTTTAGAAAGAAATAAACTTGGTAAGACTTCTTGTGGTGAATGCTGAGCTGGAGTGCAGTCTCCCCTGGCGAGTTGGGATGTTAAAAGTGACATTTGAAAATTAACAAGTATCAAGAAACCACAGTAGCTTTCCCAACCTTACCTGTCAAAATGTGAACAGGCTGCTTTTTGTCGTGTGTTAGCCTAGAGGTAATGTTACCAGGCAGCTTCCCTCTCACAGAAATGTAGTTGTTACGCCAGTAATCTGTCAAATTTGTTCCAAATAAAGTCATGGCGGCAAATCATCTCTCCATTAAGAGTATTGTTGCAAGATCAAATTTAAAGAAGGATTAATTGAAGATACGAGTGTTCATATAAAATGTATGCCTGTAACTGAGAGATAATTTGCCCAGCGGAGTTTAGTCAGTACTTGAGCTGAACATTTACTCTGCATATTGAAACAGAGGGTCTATTATAATTGTGACTGAGATCACATGGCTTAGGATATTTAAGGCATAGTTAAATGATGATAAACTAATTCACTCTGAGATTCCAGACCACTGATGAACAGAGACAAGAGCGGACCATTAATTGCATCCCTTTACTGAAACCTCCAGTCCATCCTCACATCTCAGCTGCTGATTTATATAACCATATAACCACTTACAGCACAGAACAGGCCAGTTCGGCCCTACTAGTCCATGCCGTAACAAATCCCTATCCTCCTAGTCTCACTGACCAGCACCCGGTCCATACCCATCCAGTCCTCTCCTTTCCATGTAACGATCCAGTCTTTCCTTAAATGTAACCAATGATCCCGCCTCGACCACGTCTGCCGGAAGCTCATTCCACATCCCCACCACCCTCTGCGTCAAGAAATTTCCCCTCATGTTCCCCTTATAATTTTCCCACTTCAATCTTAAACCATGCCCTCTAGTTTGAATCTCCCCCACTCTTAATTGAAAAAGCCTTTCCACATTGACTCTGTCTGTCCCTTTTAAAATCTTAAACACCTCTATCAAGTCCCCCCTCAATCTTCTACGGTCCAGAGAAAAAAGCCCCAGTCTGCACAACCTTTCCCTGTAACTCAAACCTTGAAATCCTGTCAACATTCTCGTGAACCTTCTCTGCACTCTCTCTATTTTGTTTATATCTTTCCTATTATTTGGTGACCAAAACTGTACACAGTACTCCAAATTTGGCCTTGTACAATTTCATCATAACCTCCCTACTCTTGAATTCAATACTCTGAGTTATGAAGGCCAACATTCCAAATGCCTTCTTCACCACACCATCTACCTGAGTGTCAGCCTTGAGGGTACTATTTACCATCACTCCTCAATCCCTTTGTTGTTCTGCACATTCCTAATCTTAGCTCAATTAATTTACTCCTGAATGGCTCCAGTCTCACTTCCTCCTTTGAGTGAAATCATCTCGGCACTGATTGCTCTGACTGAATATTTCTGGGAGAGAATTGACCAACCAGGCTGACGGACTGATAGATCTCGGTTTAAAGCAGGAGGGGAAAGAGGTTTAAAAGGAGGGGTGAAAGGTACCTGAGCAGCATTTTTTTCACCCAAAAGTTGGTGGACAGGTGGTACATGCTGCCAGAGGAGGTGGTAGAGGCAGGTACAATTGCAATGTTTAAAAGACCATTAAGAGAGGTTCTTGGATTGGAAAAGTTTGAAGGGAAATGGGCGAAGCACAGATAAGTGGGGCCAACTCAGATGGTCATCGTGGTCGGAAATGAGCCCAAGAGATTGATCCATTGCTGAATAACTTAGTGCCTCCATGACTCTAAATTAAGGCAGTGACTAAATCCAAAGTAATTCATTTTTACTTTTAGACCCGCAGCAGGGTAGCAGAATCTTTTGGCCCACAAGCCCGTGCCACCCCACGACACCAAATGTCCTACAATTCGGAAAGTTTTGAAGGGTGGGAGGAAATCAGAGAGTTTGGAGGAAACCACGCTTACATGGGAGAACATACAAACTCCTTACAGACAACGCTGGATTTGTATGCCTGGCACTGGGTAGTATTGCGCTAACCGTGACACCTATTGGTGAAGAAATTACTTGGGAGCTCTTGATGATGATGTGGAGAATGCTATATAAAAGCGGGATTTTTATTTTCTATTATTTTATATTTGAAAAAATAGCTCCTTGATATCAGATGCAAACATGTGCTTATTCAACTTATAACCATACTCTTCGACTTGAAAGAACAATGGAAAATCCTTGTCTTTTCTACTTTATCTAACTAAATTAAGTTTTCTTCATCATGATTTTCTTCCAGACTTTAAAGCTCTACTTCACTCATAACTCATAGTCCCACTGGGTAGCAGCTGCTTTCAAAGCCTAAGTATCTCCCTTGGTGAGGAGAACTGTGCAAACTGCTCCATACAGAGTGCACGTGATGGTTTCAGAATGCCACTCATGGGATCGATCAAACATATGGCTCTGCTATCGCATCATTATTTACTGCGGAAATATTCAGCAGAGATAACCGAGAGAACCAGCATATCCATGATGAGCAAATAAGACTAAAAGGGACAGAATTAGGTCATTTGGCTAATTAAGTCTGCTCTGCCATTCGATAAGAAGGGATAGAGAAAATAGAACAGAGGACATCATAGTACAGGCTCTTCAGTCCACGATGTTGTGCTGACCTATGTAAATCTACTCCATGCCAACCTATCCTATGGTTTTCATCTTATTAAGCAGCCTTTTATGTAGCACCTTATCGAAGGCCTTTTGAAAATCCAAATTAGCCTTACCTTTGTCCATCCTCCTTGAGATTTCCTCCAAATATTACAATAGGTTGGTCAGGCAGGATCTTCCCTTCATGAAACAATGCAGGCTTGGAACTATCATGTCATACACTTTGCGTTATTTCATAACCTTGTCCTTGAGGATCAACTCCTACAACTTTCTAACTACCGACATCAGACTATTTCCTTTTTTCTGCCTCCCTCCTTTCTTAAACAGCGAAACTGCATCTGCGACCTTCTAATCCTCCAAAACCATGATTTCTGGAAAATCATTTGCAATGCCACCACAATTTCCAAAGCCATCTCCTTCAGAAACTGTGGTTGCACCTCATCCGGTCCGGGAGACTCACCTATGTTTAGTTCATTTAGCTTACTAAGCACTAGCTCTCCAGTAATCTTGACTGTCCCTAATTCTATTCTCTGAGACCTCTGACTATCAGGTATATTAATCCTGTCTTCCTCAGTGAAGAGTGACACAAAATACTCATTTAGTTCCTCTGCCATCACTTTGTTACTCATTATCATTCTTCAGTACCATTTTCAATCGGTGTTCTATCTACCTGTGTCTCTCTTTTACTCTTCATAAATTAAAAAATAACTCTTAGTAAACTAGTATGTTATTTGTGAACTTCCTTTCATAATTCATCTTTTCTTTCCTAATGACTTCCTTTGTCTCTTTCTGCAATCTCCTGATCTCACCATCCCTACCTCATTACATCCTTTACACCATTTTAGCCAGACTCTTCCCTGTGGCAGGATATTTCGCACTTTTATGTTTTAGTTTTGCATTTTCTCTAGTAGCTAAATGTGGGTTGACTTGCCTGGATAGCACACAAATAAATGTTTTTCATTGTTTCTCATAACAATTCAATTGAATGACTGTAAAATGATTTGAGCCACCCCTCCGTCCACAGACAGGTAAGCTCTTTTACTGCACTCATTCACAAAATGCAAAATGCATGGAGACTGAACATATAACAAGCCAAAAGGCTGCCATCCATTGACACCGTTCCAGTCGAGGACATTAGGTGTTGACTCCTGAAGTGCCTTTTAACTGCCACTTCGCATATGGGGTTCAAAAACTTGAAAATAAAATGTTTAATCGGTTTGGAAACCAAAGCTTCCTTACCAGCTTGGTGTATCTACATTTTGGAGCAATTATTTTGCATAACTCAGTGTACCCTCGAAATTTTAGCAAACTTTTAAATTATTATATTTTTTATTTAAAATTTAAGTTTAAATTTAGACCCACAGCACGGTAACAGGCCATTTCAGCCCACAAGTCGAAGCTGCCCAATTTACACCGAAATAACCTACACCCCCAGTACATTTTGAATGGTGGGAAGAAACTTTATCCTCTGGGGAAAACTTATGCAGATGCGGGAAGAACGTACAAACCCTTTACAGACAGCACGTGATTTTAATCCCAGTCTTAATCGTTAGTGCTGCGCTATCCACTACACCAACCTTGCCGCCCCTATTTTCTTATTTTTTTCCTTGAGACGTGGGCCATAGGAGCAATTATTACTCAGGAGTGAAGCTCAAAAGTCGGCAGATGCTATGATTGTCAAAAAAAACAGAGTTGTTGGAGAAATTCGGCCAGTCTCATCCTACATCCTGGCGTTTTGGGCTTGAGCACTTCTTCAAGGCATGAGTAAAAAGCAGGCAGTTTCCTGAATTAAAAGGCTGGGGAGAAGGAAAGAAAGAGCAGGGGGAGGAGCACAGACCAACAGACAAAAGGTGTTAATTGGATATGGATAGTCTTAATACAGGTTCCTGCCTGGTTTCTACTCATATCTTGAAGAAAGGCTCAGGCCTGAAACATTGGTTATGTATCTTTACCTCCTATGGGATCTGTTGCAATTATCCCTTATCCCTATTTGGCTTCAACAAGGTGGTGGTGAGCTGCCTTCCTGCATAGGGTCAGCGGACTGTACAACAAAGGTCGCCCATGTTACAATATTCAGTAGGTGTGAGTCTGCTGGCAGAAAACAAAACACTACATAGTTTAATGCTGTATACAATGTACTGTATGTTTCAAGTATTCTTGAATGGATGTAGAAGCTTTAGAGATGGTGCAGAGGAGATTTACCAGAATGTTGCCTGGATTGGAGACCCTGTCCACTGAAAAAGGTTGACCGAGCTAGGGCTTTTCTCTTTGGAGCAATAAAGGATGAGAGGAGACTTAATAGACGCAGATAAGTTTATTAGAGGTATCAACAGGGTGGACAATCAGCATCTTTTCCCCAGGGCAATAATAGCAAATACCAGAGGTCATCTGTTTAAGTTGAATGGAGGAAAGTTTAGGATAGATGTTACTGGTACATTTTTTATGCATTGCTGGGAGTGATGGTGGAGGCTGGTCAATAGGGCTTTTTAGAAGATTCTTAGCTATGCACATGAATGTAAGAAAAATAGAGTGATAGGGTAGTTTGGTAGAGAATGGTTAGGTTGTTGTGGAGTAGGTTTACATGGTTTGGTACAACATTGTGGACTGAAGGGCCTGTACTGTAATGTTCTATCTCATAATATTATTGCAAAAAAGTGGTAAAGGTTGTGAATCTGATGAATGCTCATAGAATCATAGAACTGTAGCAGGACAGAAGGAGACCCTTCAGCCCATAAAGTCTGTGCTGAGCAATCCCATCACTTCCATTCCTTGCTCTTTTCACCACAGCTCCACAAATTATTCTCTCTTCCCTGTCTTTCCAAATCTTTGCTGAAGGAACTGACAGTTTCTGTTCCTCCCACCCCTATAGGAACTAATTCCAAGTCCTTGCCTCTTGTGACCCATGGATCTCTTGCCCAAAATGCTAAATCTCCATTGTAAAACACAAAAGTCGGCAGACACCGTGGTTGAAGTAAAAACACAATGTTGGCAAAACTCAGCAGCTAAAACAGTGTCCTTTATGTAGCAAAGATAAAGATACAAAACCAATATTTCAGGCTTGAGCCCTTCAAGGTCCTACATTGATGAAGGGCTCAAGCCCGAAATGTTGGTTATGTATTTTTATCTTTACTACATAAAATATATTGTTTGACCAGATGAGTTTCTCCACCACTGAGTTTTTACTAAATCTCTGTTCTCTGGTCGTGGAACCATCTGTTCATGGAAACAGCTTCCTCTCAATTTCAAGTTCAAGTTTACTTATCACCCGATTGTACAAGCCCAACTTGATATAAAACGTTCTGCGATCTTTGGTGCAAAACATGCAGACATACAACCAGATATAATACACAAACAAATGATACATTTGTAGTATTCATACATACAGATAAATAAATAAATATGTTTTCATTAGTCTGAGAGTCTCGGATGGTTAGTGTGTGTAGTACTTTGGTCGTTCATCATTCTCACTTCCTGTGGGAAGAAGCTGTTCCTCAGCCTGGTGGCGCTAGTTCTGATACTCCTGTAATTCTTCCCCAACAGGAGCAGCTGAAAAATGCTGTGTGCTGGGTAGAAAGGCTCCTCTTTACACAACGATCCCGGTTGATCATGTTGATGGGGAGACGGTAGGGGGGGGTAGGGGGGGGAGGGAGACTCCAGTGATTCTCTCTGCCACTCTTATGGTCCTGTGCGTTGACCTCAGATCCATTTCTTTGCAGTAACTGTACCACAATGTGATGCAGCCGGTCAGGGCGCTCTTGATTGAGCTCCTACAGAAGGGTGGTCATTAGCCTTGCCCACTTCAGCCTTCACAGGAAGAACAGTTGCTGTTGCACCGTCCTGACAAGTGAGGAGAAGTTAATCTCATCTTTCACTACTTCTCCCGACTCCAGAATTGCCAATCCATTCCTTCTGCTCTTTGACCCTCTGGAGGTCAATCAATCCATCTACTGACATTGGCCATATTGGCTTTTCCACTCTTCTCACTCACCAACCTACTGCCTCATGAACCTATCCCCCTTGTTATCTTTCTGCCCACTAAACTCCAGTGGTATTGCATGACCTGCCTAATACAGGCAGGAACCTGTCTTAAAAGACTATCCATATCCAATTAACACCTTTTGTCTGTTGGTCTGTGCTCCTCCCCCTGCTCTTTCTTTCCTTCTCCCCAGCCTTTTAATTCAGGAAACTGCCTGCTTTTTACTCATGCCTTGAAGAAGTGCTCAAGCTCAAAACGCCAGGATGTAGGATGAGACTGGCCGAGTTTCTCTAACATCTCTGTGTTTTTTTTTGACAATCATAGCATCTGCCGACTTTTGAGCTTCACTCCCGAGTAATAATTGCTCCTGTGGCAATACTTTTGCGTATTGCACTCGACCCCAGCATCTGGAGATTTTTTTTTTGTTTGAATCCATGTGGTTTCTCGTACTGCTGTGAAAGTCCATGACTTCTCACATCTCTCTCTTTAATTGATTTATCATTTGTCTGATCATTTAGCCAGCCTATCTGGGTTTTACTGACAAGGTATTGCCAACATTTTCATTGTTAACCATCGCTCCAAGCTTTGTATTGGGGAAGAATGCTTGCTGAGTTGATGTGTGTGTGTGTGCCCAGAGGACTGGTGTTAGTGGACAAAATGAATATTTCAGATGGGGGACCAGGTACTGATGGAGCAGAGTGCTCTGCATGGAGAAACAATATTCCAATGCTTCAGAATCTTATCAGGGCTATATTAAATTGGCCTTGGGTGATGCAGAAATATGGAGGCCTTGATTATGATTGAATATCTTGGGCACCGACCCATTGCATTCAGTTATGAGAGCAGTGCCTGTGATTTATCAACATTTCATTAATCCAGAAGGCAAATTGAGCATACCATTGTAGAGGAAGGTCAGGCATTAGGGTTTGAGCACTGCTCATAGCACCAGTGTAAAAAACTTCTAAATTACAAGTAATCTGAAAGGGATGAGTGTATGTCCCATTGGGAAATGATCTGCACTCTAGAGCAATAAAAATAATACGCCAGCATATTGTGCTCTACCTCACCACGATTGCTTGGGTCTCTACAGGCAATGCCTCATGTCTCTTATGGTTGTCGAGTTCTTCCAATCTGAATCCATCTCTTGACTTCCAGAGCTAAGATCTTTTCTCTCCATCCTTCATTGTCAGAGCAATCTCTCCTCTTTTTTCACTGTCCCCATCTACCCTTTCTATTCCCAAGGCTAACCATCCTGGAATATCCTGATCACTTTGCAATCGTAGCCATAAAATGATTTAGAGTGAGACATGCAGCACAGTAACAGGCTCTTCCGGCCCACCAGCCCATGCCAATTTCACCCAATTGACTTACAATCCGGAAAGTTTTAAAAGGTGGGAGGAAATCGGAGCAAACCATGCTGACATGGGGAGAACATACAAATTTCTTACAGGCAATGCCGGATTCATACACCTAGCGCTGGACAGCATTGTGCTAACCGCCACACTAACTGTGCCGCCCCAAATGAACGTTAAGCGGCACACATTTATATTCTATCTGTGCCATCAACTCATTAACCACTATCAATTCACTGATAACCTCCTAGAAGCATTGTGAAGGCTGAAAGGTCAGGACAGAGTAGACGTGGCAAAGTTGTTTCCCATGGTATTGGAGTCAAGGTCAAGAGGTCACAACTTCAGAATTGAAGAGCAACTATTTAAAACCGAGATGTAGAGGAATTTCTTTAGCCACACACTGATGAACCTCTAGAATTTGCTACCTCAGGCGGCTGGGGACGTCAGGTCTTTGGGTGTATTTAAGGCAGAGATTAGTAGGTATCTGAACAGTCAGTTTTTCAAAGGTTATGGGAAGAAGGCAGGGGAGTGGGACTGTGGGAGAATGATGGAATGGTGGAGCACTCTCAACAGGCTGAATCCCCGACCTCTGCTCCTGCACATTATGGTTTATGGACACCACTATTGTCTTCCGAATAATGGGTAACGATGAATCAGAATGCAGGACTGGAGATCAAGAATTTGGTTGGATGGTGCCAGAATACCAATCTTGCTCTCAACCTCAGCAAGAACAGGGAGCATATTGTGGACTTTAGGAAAGGGAGACCGAGGGACCACACAACTGTCTGCACTGATGACAGTGGAGAGGGTTAATACCTTCAAATTCCTGGGAGTCCACACGACGGAGGCCCTCTCCCAGAGCCAGTGCTCTGGGAAGAAGGCACACCAATGCCTCCGTTTTCTAAGTGCACTGAGGAGGTCTCATTTGCTCTCATTTAATTAGAGACATTCCCTTATCTCTATCCATCACTCCACTATCTTGCCTGCTGCTGGAAACTCACTTGTTTTCTCTCTCCTGCTCCAAACAAGGGTCCCAGACCTGAAATATAATCTGGCTTTGTGTCCATTGATTATCCTTGCCAAAAAACATTAAGCTTTGTTGCATTACAAGCTTTATTGTTCTGGTTTTGCTTTTGCATTAAATAAAACAAATATGCAACCCATCGAAGAAATAAGTATTATGATTTGATCATGGGATGCATTCTAGCAGAATGCTCAAGCACTATCACAGCTCATTATGGTGAACAACTGCATCAAGGTTCAGCCACAACACAGAAATGTAAAAGGATTGAGAGAGAGCAACGTGACCAGAGTTTAAAGTTAGATCCATGGTTATCGCATAAGCAAATGATGTCCTATATCAGAAGCTCAACAGGGCCCAACCCTGTATGTGATTCACAGATATCACTGGAGCAGAGTTATCTCAGAAAGCGACAGACCTGGTAAATCTAAATCTAAAAGATTATTGACCTGTATGTTAACCCTGTTTGCCTCTCCACTGATGTTGTCGTGCCAGTATCCAGCTTTTTCTGCTTTTTATCTCAGTAATCTCAATTCGCTATTAAATATAAAGGACCAGCCCAGTAGGCCCAGGTAGTGTGTATCATCTGAAGGGTGGCGTGGTTAGTGCAACGCTGTTACAGCACCGATAATGGGGACCAGGGTTCGAAACCCACGCTGTCCGTAAGGAGTTTGTACGTTCTTGCTGTGTCTGCGTGGGTTTCCTTCCAGGGCTCCATTTTCCACTCACCCTTCAAAACATACCGTCAATTGGGTGTAATTGGGCGGCATGGACTCATGGGCCAAAAGGGCCTGTATGTCTAATTAAAAAAAAATTAAAGCTATGAACACCGGTGGAAGGACACCGCAGCTAATAGGTCACTTCCTTCGACCAAGAAGGAGGCCATTGCACCCATCTGGCCTATGCCAGCTCCCAATAGAGCAACCAATTCACTCCCATCCCTCTCTTCTCACACTGTAGCCCTGCAACTTCTCAAATGCTCATCAATTCTCCTCTGATACTTTCGCCACTTTCCCTGCACACCGATTGACCTACCAGCACACTTTTAGGACGTGGGAGGAAACTGGAGCATGGGGGAAACCTCATACAATACACAGCAGGGAGAGCGTGCAAACTCCAGAGAGATAGCATCCTGAATCAGGATAGAACTATGGAGCTATGAGGCAGCAGGCACCAACTTCTTTGCTATTGCGGGCTGCACGGTTAACACCAGCCACACGCGGTCAAATCGGATGCTGTATGTACGTTCTCCATTTGTCTGCATGGGTTTCCTCTAGGTGTTCCAGTTTCCTCCCACCTTTCAAAATGTTGTCACTTATTTGGGGTATTTCGATAGCATGGACTGTATATATAAATGTTTTAAAAATCAATATAAAAATTATACCACCTTAACACATATCCTTGTAATCCCTTAACCTCAGCTGTTAATCTCATTTCACCTTAATGCATTTGTGCTCTTTGGTTCATCTACTCACTGAGGCAGTAAACACCACCCAGCTCTCTGGGTAGAGGACAGTATCTTCCCAATTCAGGGTACCTACCTGATATTTTTGGTGCCTACCGTAAGACCACAAAAGCATAAGATTTAGGAGCAGAAATCGGCTACTCCACCTATCAAACTGTCCCACCATTTAATCATGAGCTGATCCATTTCTCTATAACCTTTGATGCCCTGGCTAATCAGGACCTAATCAATCACAGCCTTAAATACACCCAATGACCTGGCCTCCACAACTACCTGTGGCAACAAATTCCACAGATTTCCACCATCTGTCGAAAGAAAGTCCTCCGCATCTCTCTTCAATCCTGAAGTTGTGTCTCTCATCTGAGTCTCTCCCATAATGGGAAACAACCTTTCTACATCTACTCTATCCATGCCTTTCAACACTGAAAATATTTCAATGAGATCTCCCCCTCATTCTCCTAAATTCACCAAGAAGTACAGGCCAAGGGTCTTTTTCATTTCCGGAATCATCCTTGTGAACCCCAGAACATCCTGCACAGTCTGGCAGAATGCATTATCTACAAAATCCAGTTTCTTGTCTCAGTTACTTCCACAGCATTCTCCATCACCTTTAAGGACAAGGGCAGGGGTGCATGAGAACACCACCCCCTGAAGGTTCACCTCTCAATCCCACACCATCCTGGTTTGCAAGTATACTGCTGGTCTTTCACTGTTAACAGATGCCCAGATCCATGAATAGACTGCATAAAGTTGCAAGCATCCACCAATGAACTGCTCAAACCCTTTTGTAATCTTAAAGGTATATTGGCCAGTGCTTCCTATTAATATTCTCTTTTGTAGGGAAAAGTCAGTGAAATTTTTCCAGCCAAGTACAACTTCTTATTTCCAATTCCATTAAACTTCTCCAAAACCAACATATAATTTTGTCCTGGCTCAGAAATTTGTACGTCTATGGTCCTCTACACCCCTCCCTGTCTCAGGAACCCCCTCCATTCCCCTACACCTCACTCTGTCTTGGTAACACTCTCTGTTCCCCTACAACCCTCCATGTCTCAATAACACCCTCCATTTGCCTACAACTCTCCCTATCTCAGGAACCCCCTCTGTTCCCTAAACCCCTCCCAGCTCCTAAGTCTTGCAAATCAATGAACTCACTCACCTTCACTCCTGTGCATCACCATAGGTTTCTCAGGAACGGGGCTGGCAGTTAGACATCAATACATTTCATCTCTCACTCCACCTTAGGACAGCACTGAATCCAATACACAGCACATATTTAAGCGCTCATGACGGAGGGTGAATATCCTTCACACCTTCATGTCAGCAATTTTTTTTTGGGGGGGATGGAGATTCTCCTCACACCTGGCCCCTCATCTTCCTGCCAGGAATGGTGGGGCGGAGGGGGTGGATTCCCTTCATACCAGACCCCACATTATCACACCAAGAATGGAGGTGGGGGTGGGAGGGGGAATGTGGATGTCTTTCACACCAAACCCCACATCTTCACACCAGCTGTGATGGAGGGGGTATGGATGCACCACACCTGATCCCTCATCTTCATGCCAGGAATGGCTCTGTGTGTGTGTGTGTGTGTGTGTGTGTGTGTGTGTGTGTGTGTGTGTGTGTGTGTGTGTGTGTGTGTGTGTGTGTGTGTGTGTGTGTGTGTGTGTGTGTGTGTGTGTGTGTGTGTGTGTGGTGATGTAACCTCATTTGGATGGGAATCACTTACATGTGCTTTTTATTTCTATTTTACTTCATCCCAATGTTGACAATTCATTTTCAATGGCAAAAACTTTCCATTTTTTACACAGATATGTCGTAATAATATTTGTAGAGCAATCTATTATCTCATTATTGTATGCCTCCAACCCTGCAATAGGTGGCTATTGTACAAAAACTCTCCATTGGGCAGTGAAGTGCTTTGGAATATTTGAAAAGGGCTGGGAAAGGTACCACCAAACTGCAATTAATCCTTTCTTGAACACTGCCAGATTGTTTAGTAACAACCGCGGATGTCTAGTTGCCCATTCATAAACAGTGAGTTGCCACTCCTGACCCTGCCCAGCAGGTTTTCATACCCAAAACAATTCCTAGAGCTCAGTGTGGTAGAATGGGATACTATCACCATTGTATATATTTGATATATTTACGTCTCCAGAATGGAGGACCATCGCCTTCCCAAGATCGTGTTATATGGCGAGCTCTCCACTGGCCACTGTGACAGAGGTGCACCAAAGAAAAGGTACAAGGACTGCCTAAAGAAATCTCTTGGTGCCTGCCACATTGACCACCGCCAGTGGGCTGATATCGCCTCAAACCGTGCATCTTGGCGCCTCACAGTTTGGCGGGCAGCAACCTCCTTTGAAGAAGACCGCAGAGCCCACCTCACTGATAAAAGGCAAAGGAGGAAAAACCCAACACCCAACCCCAACCAACCAATTTTCCCCTGCAGCCGCTGCAACCGTGTCTGCCTGTCCCTCATCGGACTGGTCAGCCACAAACGAGCCTGCAGCTGACGTGGACTTTTACCCCCTCCATAAATCTTCGTTCACGAAGCCAAGCCAAAGAAAGACATAGAGTAATTGTGATTGGCTGAGACCTACTGGCGGGTCATAAAGGGCTGTTCCTAACCAGACCCAGGTCAATCTGGACTGGTCGAACTTGATGTTCTACGCTCCAGTCTTTTGGTAATAAAAGCCTTGGTTTGAGTCAACAAGTCTTTGTGTCATTCGGCGCGCTACACTCAGTGCCAAGATGCCCTCTCTTGCCTCCTTTATGTTGGGCAACTAAACTGCCGAAAGCACACCCAAGTCGTCTCTCCAGTGCTCCTCGACATAGCGGTCCCACTTCAATCAATTACAGACCTGCCACTGGCTTCCCCTTCTCCTCTCACACCAGCCATGAATGATAGTACTGATATCAGGATTGTAGATTAGGGGTCAGAGATAATTGTCCAAGCCTGCATCTCAAACATGGGGGCATTTTAGTATTCTTCAGTTGTCCTTAAATACACAATAGCAAATGAAGACCTTTGTTACGTGATATAAATTGTGATAAACGTGCACTAATCAAATCCAATCAACCGTTAATCCAATGAACTTCTGCATTATAATTCCCTCTGTTTATCATTCAGTTTTGATTAGTGTGTCCTCGGTGAATGCGGGAGAATGATTAAAGAGTCAGCGAACATTTGCAATTAATGTGTCCGTTTTCCTCACAGCTCAAGGGAGGAGCACAGTATGTCAAAACCAATCAGAGAACAATTAATAACCCAACATAGTGCTGTCCACAACAGCCCACAGTCATACGGCATCCGCAGGAGGAAGGGGAGAGTGAATGATAGTCATGGATTGAGGTGAGGAAAGAAGAGACAGGAACAACTTGTTTCTGAGCTACACCCTCAGACAACTTCGATGTAATCCAGTTATTCGCACAGCTTGTAAGCTACAAAGTTATCTGGCATGCAGTTCAAGTTCAGGTTTGGCCAATCATTTCAATTCTGCCCTCAACTCCAGTGATGGTTTGTCTGCCAAACCAAGGCCACCCGTAAGTTGGAGAGGCAACACCTAATATTCCGTCTGGGCACTATCCAACTGGATGGCATTGACATCAAATTCTCAGGTTTCTGCCTGACCACTCCCCATTCTCTCTCTCTTCCTCACCACCCCCCACGTCTCCTTTATTCCAGCTCTCTGCCCCCTTCCCGATCCATTCAGAGGGCTATCACCCCTTCCCCATGTTTTCTCTTGTGCCCTCCCAGCTAAATTCACCTCTTATCACCTGCCTATGGGCCTGTGCTCCTCCCCCTGCCATTCCCCCCCCATCATTTTGTTCAGGCACCTGCCTACATTTTGCTCACACCTTGATGAAGGGCTCAAGCCAGTAACATTGGTTTTGTATCTTTATCTTTGCTGTATAAAGTACATATTTGATGTCATATAAGACCTACATTTTTCCGAAACATTGGCTCAAAAATATCCCTCGGGTCTTGTACTTGAAGTTGAAATTAGTGATTCCCCACTATTGCTACCAAGCCCCGGTATCAGGGAGGGAGGGAGGGATCCCTCAGTCTCCGCCTGGTATTGCTGCCAGGTCTTGGTATCAGTGAGGGAAGGATCCCCTGCTCTCTACCTGGTATTGCTGCCAGGCCCTGATATCAGGGAGGGAGGGATCCCCCGCTCTCTGCCTGGTATTGCTGCCAGGCCCCGGATCAGGGAGGGAGGGATCTCCCGCTCTCCTCCTGGTATTGCTGCCTGGCCTTGGTATCAAGGAGGGAGGGATCCCCCACTGTCCTCCCAGTATTGCTGCCAGGATTGCACCCCACCCCCCCCCCCCCCCACCACCGAGCGCCTAAGCTGCCACTATCCCGGACATACGCTCGGTACTCGTCCTCCTTCCTTGTCCTAGCATTCGCTCTCAATTATACAACATGACACCACCAAGGCCAAGTCTCACGAGACCTGCTTACCCACAAATGCACTAAAATATTTTTTTCTTAATATTCCCTGCTGAAATCGGGGGTCTGGGGGGAGGAGGGTGGTCTTATATGCCATCAAATACAAGTACGTTATTTGACCTGCTGAGTTTTTACAGGATTGTATTTTAACTTCGATCACGCGTCTACAGACTTTCATGCTTTACTCTTCTCTCCTCATTTATTACATGCACAACCAGATGAAATGGTGTTTCTCCAGACCATGGTGCTCACACAAACACACACTCAATAATGCACAGCACATAGTAATCACATAAAGATATAATTTAAAATAAATATATTTCAACATTTTGGAATGATTTACTCGGTTACAGAATACTGTTCATCAGTCTCACAGCCTGCGGGAAGAAGCTATTTCCAAGCCTGGCAGTCCCGATTTCGATGCTCCTGCACCCCTTTCTTGATGGTAGTGGGTCAAAGGTGCTGCGTGCTGAATGGACAGATACGTCAATAATCCTGTGAGCCCTATGTAAGCAATGCTCCCGTTAAATGGTGTGAATGCAGGAAAGGGAGACCCTAGTGATAAGAAGAGGAATGGCAGCGCTGCCGCTGGTGCAGACTTGGGAGAGCGGAGACACAGTTCTCCTTCAAAGGGTTCACCATAATGCCGACAGCTCCATGTAGACTTTAAACGGCCTGTTGAAGGGATTTCCTGCAACCGCGAGGTCTAAGCCCAAAATTAAGGTCAAACACTACAGAATCCTCCAGTCCCAAGTGGAATAATCTGGGAATAGTCAAGATTCAAAATTCAAGATTCTTTTATTGTCATGCCTTGAGACAGATAAAGTGATGGCACTTGAAATTTCCTTCAGTCTACCGAAAGACAGACAAAGATTTGCTATCGGCAAAAATTGCTCAGCATCCCTGACAGCCGGAGAAGGAGAAGCAAGAGGGTGCCCCCCCCCCACCCAATGTCACTGAGTGTCCAAGGTTTCGCCTCCCAGAGCCTCTGCAGCCACATGGCCTTCAGTCCAAAGCAGCACGCACCCTGTGTAAGTCCTTGGAGCTCAGCCACCAGCGGCCCGCACCCTATCTCACTTCGCGTCACCCTCAGCTCACCACCTGTTCTTCAGACTCAGAGCCCCTCACTGGCCCCCGCCAAGGTCAGAGTCCCATAGGTAGTCTGCTCTGCTGCTCCTTCTCAAATTGTGGGGGGGGGCTTCTGCTGCCCTGTTTCAGTCCTCTGCTTCCCCAGCATCTACAACCCCCCCAACGCTGCTCCCGATCATAGCACTGCCATCTTGAGCCCAGACCCCATGGTCGCAGAATTTTAAAATAAACCACTGCCACTTGAACACACCATTTAAAGCCCTTACAGAGTTGACAGCAGTCAGACTGGGTGGTTGATGCCTGTACAGGAACACTGTGTCTCCGCTCCCTGCTGATCCGCATCGGCCATTACAGCAGTGCAGCCATTTTTTTATATAAAAAGGATTTGGATGGACACATTGGGGGAATTCAAATTACAGGAGTATAGGCACAGAACAAGAGGAATAAGACTGGCTGAAATGATTGGTTTTCAGCAGTAAGTGCCCCCCCCCCCACCCCACCCCCAGATCCAGGGACCCAGGTTCGTTTCTGACCTTGGGTGCCACCTGGGTGGGATTTCCTGCACCTTCCACGACTGAGTGTGTTCTCTGTGGTTTCCTCCCTCATTGTAACACACTGTCTGGTCCATGGCTCACCCGTGGTGTAGCTTTGTGGCAAAAGAATCAAAGGGAGTTGATCAGCCCAAGAGGGAAAAGATAAACTGCAGGGCAACAGGGAAATAAGCAAAAGAACAGCATTGTCAGGATTACGTCCATGTGAACTGGCATTCGCCTAATGGGCTGAATAACCTCTTCTTTCATTACAAGAATAAGATGCTTGACTAAAGCTTTATTAGAAGCCTAAATGGACAACTCACTAGTGGAAGATGATGCCCTTATACACTCTTAACTGTATTTTTCTCTCTACCCTGCACTCTATCTCTGTAAAATCATACCTGACCGTCTTTGACCTATTGTAACACTGCACCCAGCACTTTTGTTTTATTATTACACATATTTATCGTACTTAAGTATGAGTTGACATGCCTGGATAGTGCGCAAAACAAAGATTTTAATTGAATCTTGGTTCATCTCACAATAAGCAATTCAATTCAATGTAAGGATTGGTTAGCAGAGAGGTAGCATGAACTCAGAGGTTAAATGGTCTGCTGGGAGCAGACTGGGAGATTGATTGATTCATTGAACCCCTTCGCTCGGTCTACTGCAATGGCAAGGACTTCCTAGTGACCAACCCTTTTAATTTTAAACACCACACACTGGCAAACCGAGGCCACCAACAAACTGGAGGAACAACACCTTATATCCCACCTTTGCTCTCTCCAACCAGAAGGCATTAACATCGACTTCTCCAATTTCAATCAAACCCCAAGACACCTTCTTTTCCTATGCTTGTCTCCTTTCCTCCAGCTCAGCACTCCCTTCCTTCTCCTATTTGAGAGCTACTGTCCACCCTCTCCCTATCACTTCTTCCTTCTCATCTGCCTCCACCTATGACCTCTTTACCAGTTTACCTGTTCTCCTCCTGCTGCCCCTCCCTTCATCCTCTCATCTCCTCCTCACCCCCTCCCTCCTTTTTATTCTCTGTTTTTAATAAAAAAAACTGATGAATGGCCCAGGCCCGAAATGTTTTACCTCCTATGGATGACCTGCTGAGTTTCTCCAGCATTTTTGAGTGTCTGTCACAAAGGCGCAGCATCCTTGTTGGATAATTGGGAGCAGATAGCCTTGTTCAATCAACTTAAAGAAAGTAGATGTGTGATGGTTTTCATGGCTCACAGTAACTCCAGTTTATTCAAGTGTAACCGGGTAGATTTTGTATTAGAGAGTTAAGGAAATACCTTAAAATAACAACTTTCTTATCCAAAAAGGGAGTGAAAATTACTGAGCTTTTGCTACCCTCAGGACCCATGCTCCTGAGCTCTGAAGTGCTTCGAGCACTGGCCCTTACTTTCATTTCAGATTGACAGCATTTGTAGTTTAACAGGCTAGATCAAAGAAACTGGAGGAGAACAAAATGAATAAATAAGTTGGAGGGTGTTTCATAAACGTACAGAGGGAGAAAACTGGTTGAATTTAAATCTTTGAAGTCTGGAAGATGACACTGTCGTATTGTAAGAAAACAATAATGTATTGACATTGCCAGGAACACTGAATATGTTAAAGTCTTCAATAAATGCAACAAGATCAAAGGAAATGCATTACGAATAATGCTTTTAAGGGAAATATTTTTACCGACCTTGCTGTAACAGATCTTGGAATGGAAACGGGTACACAAAAGGCATGCTCAGATTTGATCAGAACCGTGGTGTTTTATCTCCCGTCAAAACATAGAAATGCTGGAGGAACACAGCAGGCCTTGTAGGATATTTCATTGACGTTTCGGGCCTGAGCCCTTCTTCACAGTGGCTGCACTAGGGTTGGTGTCAGCCAGTGCAGTAACTCATAGTGTCACCTCTCCCCTGCCAACCCTCTCTCAACACCGGACCTCCTCTGTAACTGAGTAACGGAGCAGAAGTCTTTTTTTAAATTTTTCTTTTTTTTAATTGATCGAGATTCACAAATATTAATCACCACAATATTGTAGCTAAAATACCAGAAATGTTGACAAAAGCAGCGATTATAAAAACAGCAGCAGCAACAAAAACAACAGGGCTTGCTTGTAGCATGTCCGGACGAAACCATGTGATTCAAAGCCTTCAAAGGTTCAAAAAGTAACTTAGCATAGAGTTCTAGCCTTGTAGGTATATTGATACATGTAAGCTGTGTAGAGCTCGTCGAAAGAACCAAAGACTTGTTGATCCAAACCAAGGATTTTATTAGCAAAAGACAGGAGCTCTTCACAGGTGGCCGACCAGTCCGGAATGATCCGACCTGGCTAGGGACACAACCCTTGAAGGCCCAGACAGTAGGTGTGGCTAAGCTCTCAGCCAATCGCTGTAAGCACAGTCATTACACACATACTCTAGATGCTGTAACTAAATACATTGGTGATAGGTCTGGACTATCACAATCTGGGCTTATGATTTATTTTTGTTGTTATAACTAACTACAGGGATATTTTTAAAAAAATACATTTCCACTGAAACATTTACACTAAAAATTTTATAGACAGTCATTTTTTGGTGTCATCCCCCCCCCCCCCATGGTATCACCTGGTGCAGTCCAAACGCCCCCACCCCCCCGCCACACACCCCTAGTGACGCCAGTGCTCCGTCAGGGTGTTAGTAAAGAGCAGGCAGGTGCCTGAATAAATATACTGAGGAGAAGGAAAGGAAGGGCAGGGGAGGAGCCGGAAACCAACAGATAAAAGACGATGATGGGATGTGGATAGGTGACAGGAGAGGAAAGGTGAGAAGGTATCAGGAGAGGGGTTGGCCCTGTGAATGCAGAGCTGGAGAAGAGGGGAAAAGGGGATAGATTGAGGAGGATATGTGGGGATGGTGGGGGCTAATCGAAATCGGAGAAGTCGAAGTTAATACCGTCCGGTTCGAGGAGTCCAGACGAGATACAAGGTAGTATTCCTCCAATGTGCGGGAGATCTCAGTCTGGTGGAGCATGAGACCGTGGGCAGACATAGGGCAGGGAATCTCCACTGGGAGATCCACGCTATTGCAGTAGACTCTCCACTGCAAGAATCTCAGGGTTGTATGTGATGTCATATATGTACTCTGACAAATCTGAAATCTGAAATCTGTGATTGCATGGTTTCCCATGGATATGACACCTGCATCTCAAAGGTGGAGTGAGGTTGCAAATAAAGATACATGGGCATGTAACTGTGATCAGAAGGCTTCAGTTCTAAGGGAATATTGGATAGACAAGGACTTTTGTCCTTGGAGCATGAGAAGACTGACTTTACAGAGGCATATAGAATCTTGAGGGCATGAGTGGCTGAGTACCTGTGTGGCAGTAGCAAGGAAGAATTTCAGTATATCTGTACATTGGACCAATGAATATGACAAGAGAAAGCACATAAGCATGTAATAGTCAATCTTATTTTAAAATCTGCCCCCTATTTTTGGCCAAAAATTCTGGTATTTTATATATATATATATATATATATATATATTCCATGTAAAAGTTGATCCTAGTTTCTCACCTCGGCCCCCACCACCCGCAGGCTGGAGTTCCCAATGCCTCGATCGTGAGCTCATGCCTCGGCCCTTGCCACTTGCTGATCAGAACTATTGACACCTCCGATGATGCACATACTTACCGCTGTCCTGACCTCCCATGTGGTAGGATGTGGGAGTTGATGCACACACATCCATACATCCGTGTAAATGATCTTTTATGTTGATGTTGTATCGGCTTCCACCCCGTGCCCTGGCAGTGTGTTCCAGGCACCTACCACCCTCTGTGTAAAATACCTGCCTTGCACATCTCCTTTAAACTTTTCCTTGTCATCTTAAATCTGTGCCCTTTCATATTGGGAAAAAGACTGATGGCTCACGCTATCTATGTCCCACAAACTTCTATTAATACACCTTAGCATCTGAAACTCCAGTGAAAAAACCTCAAGTTTAACCTCATCAGCATTTTGCTGTCTACTTCAATCTCTAGAAACTACTGTTTTAGAACTATTCACTTGTAAAATATAATGTTTTACCGTTTGCAAAATCTCAGTTTCAAACATAAATCATTTTGCATGCGTGGACTGTAAATCTATCAGATAAAAATGCCAAAATCTAATTTAATGCTGAATGGAATGTTACTTTATAAAAGAACTGTTTGTGATATTTCAGACTCTCATTTAATCTCATGTGTCAATTTTGTTCTTTATTTCCATCTGTGCAAAATATTCAAATCAGTTGTCAGGGATAGAGTCTCGAAATTGATTAGAAAAATAATTTGCATTGTTTTGGATGGATTGTGCACAAAGACTTTTTGAAGCTCTATGAAATATATGCTTTCCTTTTGTAGGGACCATCATACAGCTCGGACACAGGCTGATCATCAATTACCATTTACAGTCTGCTCCCACCTTGCCCTTCATCTCCTCCCAGATTCCACCATCCACCGGGGGAATTTATAGTGGTCAATTAACCCACCAACCTACAGGCTTTTGTGACATAAAAGGAAACGCACCTGGTCACAGGGAGAATGTGCAAACTTCACACCGACTGCTCTGGAGGTCAGGATTGGACCCAGGCTACTGGATCTCAATGATCATGTCCACATCTATCCAGTGGGAAATTGGACTGGGCATTTCCTGTCATCATTCACCCACAATGGGTATAGTTTTCTTGTCATATTTTGAATGTGGTGTCCTGCATTTACTTGCTGTTAGAAAAAGGATCTCAAGGTCATGACTTGTCACTGCCATTATGAGCTCTCAGTGAAGATGTAAAATCTGGAGTGATGTTCATCTGTGCTGAAGATGGAACCGTCTGTACCCTCAGTGAACACCATGAGTAAGGATAACATTTGGCTGGGCATTTAAGCTTCCATAATCTTTCTATTCACTGGATTTTTCTCAATAGTCAAGATTTACCTCTTATTTTCCTGATATCTCCCAGTTTTTCTGCCCCATTTCTTTTCACCTTCATGGCAACATCTTTGGCTAGTGTTGTTTTTTTTTCTCCCAAGGAGGCTTTGAGCACATCCTCAAAACTTTACCTCTTCCTAATGGTGAGGGAAAGACATCCTTTGCAAGATGGGGCTCAGATTAGAGTTATGACCAACAGCTATCCATTTGCAGCATTCCCAACATTGAATGTGCCAGAGCCCTGCTCAGAATATGCCAAAGGAAGTCTTCTCGCTGCAGCTGTATTAGTGGCAGTTCCACGTGGTGTAAAACAATGGTTGAAAACCTTTGCAACAGTTGCTATTTGAAGGAAGAGACATTTGATTGAATTTAGATACCAGTGGCTTTGCTGAACGTTGACAGCCTCAAGAACATGAGGGACTAACTGACTGAATGAATGAATGAATGAAAGAGGGAATCAATGGATGAATGAGTGGATAAATGAAGAAGAGAGAGTTTATTATCATAAATATAAGTACAATGTAAGGATGCTATTGCTGCAGTTTCCCAGAAAGGAACCACACTTAGCCACACACCAAAGGAAATGGAAACAGTCAAAAAGACACAGGAGAGACGAGAGATGCTGAAATCTGGAGCAAACCACAATTTGCAGCATGAATCAGAATCAGAATTTATTATCATGAAGGTGGCATGAAATTTGTTGTTTTGTAGCAGCATTACTTGTGCAAATATTGCTATAAATTACATTTTTAAATAATAAATACATTTGTGCAAACAAAGAAAAAGAGAGGTAGTGCCTGTGGTTCATTGTCCATTCAGAAATCCGATGGCGGTGGGGAAGAAGCCGTTTCTGTATCGTCTGTATCGTTGAATGTTCATCTTCAGGCTCCTGTACCTCCTTCCTGATGGTAGCAGTGTGAAGAGGACATGACCTGGGTGGTGAAGGTCCTCAAGAATAAAAGCCGATTTCTTGTGGCACCGCCTCTTGTAAAAATCCTCGATGGAGCGAAAGCTGCTGGCTGACTTCACAACTCTTTGTACCCTTTTCCTGTCCTGTTCATTGGCACCTCCATACCAGACAGTAATCCAACCAGTCAGAATGTTCTCCATAGTACACCTGTAGAAATTTGCAAGAGACTTTGGTGACATTCCAGATCTCCTCAAACTCCTCATGATGTATAGCCGCTGTCGAGCCTTCTTCATTATTCCACTTGACGTGGAGGGTGCCTGTCACATTGGGCTGATCTCGCCTCAAACCGTGCATCTTGGCGCCTCACAAATTGGCGGGCAGCAACCTCCTTTGAAGAAGACCGCAGAGTCCACCTCACTGACAAAAGGCAAAGGAGGAAAAACCCAACACCCAACCCCAACCCACCAATTTTCCCTTGCAACCGCTGCAACCGTGGCTGCCTGTCCCGCATCGGACTTGTCAGCCACAAACGAGCCTGCAGCTGACGTGGACATTACCCCTCCATAAATCTTCGTCCGCGAAGCCAAGCCAAAGAGAAAAGAAAAGAAGAGGCACCAGGGCAGATCTTCAGAGATGTTGACACCCAGGAATATGACGTTCTTAACCCTTTCCCCTGCTGGCCCCTGAGAAGGGGACCGATTTGTGTTCTCCTGATTTCCCTCTTCTGATGTCCTCAATTCCTTAGATTTGCTAATGTTGTTGCTAGTGCAGTGTTGTTGTAGTAACACCACTTAACCAGCTGATCTATCTCCGTCCTGAGCGCTTCCTCATTGCTGACTGTAATTCCGCCGATAACTGTGGTGTCATCAGCAAATTAGTAGATGGCATTTGAATTGCCATCTACAGGAACTCAGTAGGTCAAGCAGCATCCATGGGAGAAAAAAGAATAGTTAATGTTTTGGCTGGAATCCTTCATCAAAAGGTAAAGTCTCAATCCTGTTTTGCTTTACAATAAGACCTGATCCTTCATCTCAATCCATTTATTTCCCCCACCTGAACCATATTCCTTTTGATTCTTTCCAGATTGAAAATCTTGCTCAGATCTGAAAGTGGAATAGCTTTCCATTTTAATACCCTTCAGCACCTTCTTGAAGGTTACAGGAATGCATGGACAGTGCAAAAGACAGATAGATAGAGGGGAAAGGGACAGTGATCACTTATCATTGCAGACTTTCAGCTGGATCACTGAGTGCCGAGCTGGAATCTCATTTGTTCTAACTATATTCAAAAGAAGTGCTCCTGAACACTCCTTTTCACATAGTGTGTGAATAAGCCGAGGCCAGGAGACAGATACATTAATTTAAAGAGAGCCCGGGGGAAACTTGAAGCATCTTTATGTACCTTTGGTATGTTGGCAGCATTTTTAAAAAGTAGGAAGGAAAATGACATTATTTTCTTTCAGATAGACTACTGGATGCCTAAGAACTGAACAATAAATGCAGAACAATCATTCTGATAATTAAATAACATAGGATGGATGCCTTCTGGATTAAGTTGTGTTTCAGTTGTCTTGTCCTTCAGCTGTTTCTGAAACTGAACACTAAGGAACTTATGAAATAGATATGCCATGTAGCCCATCAGATCTGCTCTCATTATGTTACCTTCAATCACTGCTTTAAGGTTGCTCTTCAACCAATGACACTCTAGGGCAGGGATGTCAAACTCAAATTCACGGAGGGCCAAAATTTAAAAGTTGGACTAAGTCGTGGGCCAAACTAAATATTTATTGAAAATTTTCAACAACATCTGCATGTTTTCTCTTCTTTCAACATAAGTAATGTTAAACTTTTTCTTATTAAAATAAATGTTAAATAATAGTTTTGGTTAAACTCTTTCCAGAAGAAGCATTAACAAATGAGAAATAAAATATTCAATAAATAATATTTCTCTATAGCCTTTAAGCTCCTTTTAAATGTATTTTTTTTCACAAGCCAACGTCAAAAAAATAACAACTTGCTTCAATGAAAATCCAATCTTTCAACTAGGAACAGTCCAAAGTTAACCAAAGAAAATATTAATCCAAGCTTCGCTTGCTACACTGTGATTTACTCTGATGCACCCTGGTCTAAACCAGATACTTGGCATCTCTTCTTAGATGCAAGTTCATCAAACTCTGGGGTCAGAGTTTGCCTCCCACCTGTCTTGAAAGGTCCTGTTTTCTGTCTTTCGTTTGGCCATTTTTCGTAAGGGGTTTATTACATGTGAGTTCGGCGACAGGTCGCAGATGTAAATGAAAGTAAAGAGAGGAGGTGGGGGCGATTAGCGGACTGACGGGCCGGCGCCAACGCATTTGCAAAGCATTCTGGGATTTGTAGTATTAGCTGTGCATGCACTATACTGGCACGGCGGCCAGTGGGCCAGCTCTAATACATATTTGATATGATCTTGCGGGCCAAATATAATTATATCACGGGCCAAATTTGGCCCGCGGGCCTGAGTTTGACATGTGTGCTCTAGGGAATAAAAGCCTACCCCATGCAAGCTCTTTGTAGCCTAAGACCTCTCGATCTCATGAATGTCATCTGCGTCGCTCCCAACTTATTCCTTCCTAAAGAAGCTCACTCAGAGTTACTGCAGCTACAGCCGGTGCAGGCTTATATCCCGGAGGGTGGTTGACACCCGACCAGGTGGGGCTTGATCCCTTCAGGCCAGCTGATTGACAGCTGACCAGGTGTTGTCCTGTACCCTTACCCTCCTGCAGGTACAGAGGTTGTTCCCTGCAGTAGGCCGGTGGTGTACCACCACAGTTAAATTTAAAATAAATAGAAAAAATAGCTAAATGAACCTTCATGTTTGTCCTCATGCAAGAAGGTAAAAGGGATGTTACGAAGGTGCAGACAGTCCTTTTGCTGATGTTGGAGTAAGAGGAGGTTCATGAGCCATTGGCAAGAAACTACTCTTGAACCTAGAGATGCTGGAGTCTGCTCCTCCTGCCAAAAGGAAGCAGTGAGAAGAGGTTGTAACCAGGGATGATGGGTTTGCGTCATAACATTAGCTGCCTTCTTGTGGTAGCGCCTCTTATAGACGTCTTCAAGGGACAGGAGGTCGGAGCCAGTAATGGATCTTTCAAGTCAGTTACTCCCTGTTTAGATCAAAGGTTTTTAACCCTAAATTTTACTGTTTCTCTTTCCATAGACCTCATGGACTCACTGGGCCGTGCAGCACTGAACAGGGCCTTCAGCCTATCGCATCCATGCCATCCAAGTTGGCATTCAGGACTTGTCCCATTTGTCTTCAATTAGCCTGTTGCCTTCTGAGCCCTTCTGAGACAGAAATCTATCCAAATGTCTCTTGGAGAACACCACTATTGTCACTTCCCAATTGCTTTCAGCATTTTATCATCTTAGTTCAGATTTCCAGGACATTAAGGGCTTTACTTTGTTGAGGTTTCAAGCTACCAGCAACTCACTGGCAGGTGGAGGGAAACCAGAGCTCCTGGAGAAACCCATGCAGCCTCCGTCAGAATGCGCAAACTCCACTCGGACAACACCAAAGGTGAGGATGGAACAGGATCACTGGAGGTGGGAGACAGCAACAAAAACTGCTACTCCAATGCCCTGAATATAATCCTCTATGGGCAGAAAATTTGCACCTATGAAATCTGGCACTGATCCTCACTGGTTCATAATGAATAACCCAGCTTTAGTTGCAAGAATTTAAGAAGCAAAGGATCTGTAATTAACGTATTTCCTTCATGAATATATTTAGTCTGTGCTGCCCTAGCAGTGACAGAAACATCCGACTAATCCTTCAGGATTTTTTACTTTGACCAATTTACCTTTTAATAGGATTAATGCCAATGAGAATCTCTGTGACTGCTTTGTTGAATTTAATTTTGTATTCAAAAGATATGGAATGTTCAATTTTTTGAGGCATTGGTTGCATGATATTTAAAACAACAAAGCAGGTTTTCTGTGTCCCTCAGACCACCATTGATCCTTGTGCAGTTCTGGGCTCACTTCCTGATGAGGGACCAGTGCCCAGATTATCCACGTGGCACAGCGAAGGTGGACAATTAACTTCCAGGGCAATTTTGGCAGCACCACCTCCTGAATCGTTTCCTACCAAAGCTGTCCTTTAAACATCAAAGGCATTCTCAATGGTGTACTAAAAACAATCTCACGCTGTTTGTCACCAAAACCGAGAAACCAATTGTTGACTTCAGGAAGGGAAAATAGGAGGTGTACGATCCAGTGATCATCGGAGGAATCAAAGGTGGAGAGGGTAAGCAAATTGAAGTTCTTGGATCTTAAAGAGGATCTTTCCTGGACCCAACACATAAATGACATTGTGAAGAAGGCATGTCAGCGCCTCTACTTCCTCACAAGTTTGCACAGGTTTGGTATGACATTGTAAACCCTGGCAAATTTCATCAGATTTGAGGTGGTGCTAGTTCTGAAACTCCTACCATCAAGAGGCTTTGGTTTTATGACATTTAAGGCAACAAAGAAAATTTTCTCACTGCTACCATCAAGAAAGAAGTACAGGTGTCATAATACTCGCAGCACTAGTCATTTCAAGTTCAGGTTTACTCTCATCTTATTGTACAAGTTCAGTTGCACAAGATTGCACCAGGTTCAGGTCCACCATCAGATTCTTCAACAATAAATTCAATCAGAGAGTCATTTAAGGACTCGTAACTGATCATTTTTTTTTCCCCTCTCTCTATTGCACGGTCAGTTTGTTTTCATTTCTTTATTCGTTTACATATGAATGTTGTCACTTTTTTGTCCTGCCATTAAGTGGTGATTCTGCCTTGCCCACAGGTAAAAGAATCTCAGGGTTGTATGTGATGTCATGTATGTACTCTGACAATAAATCTGAATCTGAAATGTTCAAAATATCTGGTGAAAATTAAAAAAAATGATTGAAACAAAATAAAAGTATTTGAACAATGTTAAAAGTTATAAGATTAAAAAAAAATAACAACCTAATTCTTAATGTAGATCAAATGAAAGAGACGATCTTGGATTTCAAGAAGATCAGGGACAACTGTTCTCTACTACACCTTAATATCTCAGTAGTGGAGAGAGTGTCCACCTGAGAATTGACCTAGCCTGGACACACAACATCTCCTCACTTTTCAGGAAGGCGCAACAACATCTGAACTTCCTGAGAAGATTGAGATGGACAAGGTCACTAGCCTGTTAACTTTCTCCAAGAACTCAGTCAAAAGCATCCCAGCCGGCTGCATCATACTGTGATAAGGTTGCTCCAGACAAGTGGATCGGAGGTGAATCCACAGATCTATAAGAGTGGCAGAGAGGATCACTTGGGTCTCCTTCCCCCTCATCGACGGGGATCGTTGTCTGAAGAAGGCGTGCAAAATCATTCAGGACCCCTACCACCCCGCATACAGGATGTCTCAGCTACTCCCTGTTGGGAAAGAGATATAGGAGTTTCAGAGCTAGAACCACCAGGCTGAGAAACAGCTTCTTCTCATGGGCAATGAGAATATTGATAGAGGAAATGAACTGCTCAGACTAACCATCTGAGACAATACTATTTATTAAACAATATTTATTTTATATATATATTTATATTTAATCCTGCATATGTATTGCTTATCAGTAGATGTGCTATGTCTGTTGGGCTTTGCACCGAGGACCAGAGAAAGCTATGTCTTCGGGTTGTATTTCAGATTTCAGAATTATTGTCCGAGTACATACCTGACATCTCATACAATCTTGAGATTATTTTTACGGCAGGTGAGGCAGAACTACCACTTAATGGCACTGCAAAAAAAAAACTGTACACAATGTACACATGTAAACAAATAAAAAATGTAAACAAATCAACTGTGCAATGGAGAGAGGAAGAAAGGAAGTGCAAAGTTATGTGTTCTGAAATGAGTTCCTGATTGAGTTTGTTGCGGAGGAGTCTGATGATGGAGGGGAGGCAGCAGCTCCTGAACTTGGTGCAATCTTGTGCAACTGAAAGATGACAATTGCTCCCCCACTCATTTTAAAGGCATGGCCTCCGGTACTAGGCATTTGTATTTTTACCTTTGCTATATAAAAGGCACTCCTTGACCTGCTGAGTTTCTCCAGCATTGTGTTTTTTCTTCAACTACGGCGTCTACAGATTTTCATGTTTTACTCTTGGCATGTTTATCTTGGAGAAAAAGATTCTGACTATCTATCTTATCAATACCTCTCAGAACTTTATAAACTTCCAGCAGGTCTCTCCCCAGCCTATGATGCACCAGAGGAAAGAGGGCAAGATCCCAGGACAAGAGGGCATAGGTTTAAGATGAGGGGGGGTGGGGGAAAGATATAAGCGGGCCTTGAGGGGCAATATTTTCACTCAGAGTCTGATCTTTATCTGGAACAAGCTGCCCGAAGAATCTATGGAAGCGAATATAATTACAATGTTCAAAAGGCATTTGGACAGATATATGGGTGGGACGGTTAGTGTAACAATTAGCGCAATGCCACTGCAATGCTGGTGATCCAGGTTGCTCTCTGTAAGGAGTGTGTATGTTCTCCCTGTGTCTGTGTGGGTTTCTTCCAGGTGCTCCAGTTTCCTCCTCCCCTACAAAATGCATAGGGGTGTAGTTTAATTGGAGTATTTGAGCAGCTTGGACTTGTGGGTCAGAAGGGCCTGTTACTGTGTTGATGATCTGGCACGGAGATGGAGGAATTGAGAAAATGGAATGGGATCCCTACAGGGGACAGGATGGAAATTGGTGGGTGTCCTCCTTCTTCAAACAATGTGACTTTCTCTTTCCACCATCAACTCAGCACTCACCTGCATATCCTCCATTACCCGCACATCTGTCCTGGCCCCCTCCGCCACACGTGCAATGAGGACAGGATTCCTCTTATCTTCATCTACCAGCCCACTAACCTCTGCATCCAACTCATCCTCCTCCATCATTTCTGCCACCACTAGATTCCACCCCTAGACTTATATCCCCCCCTCCTCCTCTCTCCACCTTCTGCAAGAATGATTCCTCTGTGATTCCCTTGTCAACTCCATCCTCCCCACCAATCATCCCCTTGGGACCTACCCCTGTGACCACAGGAGATGCTCCACTTGCACCCACACCCCCTCCCTTAGCACCATTCTGGGCCCCGAACAGTCCTTCCAAGTGAAGCATCATTTCATTTGTGAATTTGCTGCACCCAGTGATCTTGCTGAGGTCTCCAGATTGGAGAGACTGGACGCAGATTGGGAGATCGCTCTATCCGCCGTAATAGTGTGGATCTCCCAGTGGCCTCCCAGAATAGTGTGGATCTCCCAGTGGCCACCCATTTTCAATTTTCCATCCCATTCCCTTCCTGACATGTCTGTCCATAGTCTCATACTGCCTGACTGAGACCACCCATAAATTGGAAGAACAAGACATCATCTTCCGACTGAGCGTCCTCCAACAAGATGGCATTAATATTGACTTCTGGCTTTTGTTTAAACCCCCACCCCCTTCTTCCCCTCTCGTCTCTCCATTCCCTGTCTCCTTTTGCACAGACATGATAAATTCTCACCTAGTCCCTTATCATATCCAATTAGGACATTTTTTGTTCTGAATTCCTCCACGATTGTTTGAATTCTGAGACATTGATATATCCTGCTTCTGCCTTTTTCTGATTTTTCCTTGAAGAAGGGCTTAGGCCTGGATCATCAGCCATGTATCTTTGTCTCCTATAGATACAGAAAAGACCAGCTGAGTTTCTCTAGCATTTTGGTGAATTTCACTCCCTTGTTTTACCTGGCACAGAGATGACCTGATGTGGGTACATACATACATACATACATACATACATACTCTCACACACATCAAAAGTGTAGTTAGTCACCTACCAAGACATATCAGATTCATGAGACTAACTCTGCTAAAGTGACTCCAGCTGTCCACATCTACCATAGTTTGGCTACAAGATTTCCCAATTCAGCAGTAGAGGGGAGAATTCAGTACAATAAAAATCTGCTGACAGACAACTGAAATACTCACCACAATCTTCAGAGGGCAGCATGGTTTCCACCACAATATTCCCCATTGTCACACTGAACCAGGCTATTCATCTTATCAACATTAATTATCATGTTTGGATCTTTATTTCTAATAAACTAGCACCGAGAGAATTAAACCTATAAAACAGTGCTAAGCTATAATACCCAATCCAGTTTTCAAGGTTATTATTGTAGCTCCACTTTCAGAAATATTAGCATTTCATAAATTGTGACCCTGGTGGCATTATTACACTCAGATCAATTTTCTTTTTTTTGTTTTTCATTTTTCTAATCTGACTCACTCTCTCTCTCTCTCTCTCTCTCTCTCACACACACACACACACACACACACACACACACACACACACACACACACACACACACACACACACACACACACACACACACACACACACACACACCTCAGTCTCAGGTTTGCCTACCTGTCTTTCTCTTACTTGCTGTGGCAATTTTAGAAGCTATTTTTTTTCTTCTCTCTGCTTTACTCAGATCTCTGTGAGAGATAGAAAGAACCCGTCTCATTTGATAAGGGGACCATAGAATCACAGAACGGTATAGCATAGAAAACAGGCTATTTGGCTCCTCTAGCCTGTGCCAAAACATCATGCTGCTCATCCCATTCCATCATCCCCCAGACGTCTCCCATTCCTGTATCTATTCATTCTTAAAAATTAAAAGTGAGCCTGCATTTACCACGTCAGATAACAACTCATTCCACACTCCCACCACTCTCTGAGTGAAGATGATCCCCATTATTCCCCTAAACCTTCCCTTTTTCACCCTAAAACGATGTCCTCTTGTATTTATCTCTCTTAATCTAAGTGATGTAATATTTGGGAATGGTTTGGGGAGATAATTTGGTAAAATTAGAGTAGATCTATTCACATTTACTTTGTCATCTCTCTCATAATTTTATAAAACAACTTATCCCAATCCACTCTTCCTAGATCCTTTCTCATTTCCACAACATTGGCCTTACTCCATTTTAGAATATCTTTCTTTTTAAAAATATTTTTATTGAGTTTAACATATAAATCCTACATACAAAGTCTTATAATATAGCAAACAACAGATCATATCACATACATCTCACAAATTAAATACAAATGCAAATCGAAACCTATCCATGTTTGTTTCTTTAACAATATTTCTTTAAAACGTTAAATTCTGACATTATAGTAATTAACCGTCTATCTCTTTCTGCTAAATATATTCCAAAAAAAACCTGTAGTTCTGGAAAATAGTAAGATTAAATTAAACAATCCCTTGATCTAAACGAAGGGTAAATCCTGTCTTATTTAATGATATGATCTATGTCAACCATATTTAACAATTCCAATATTTAGGAATTACGAGAAGTTATAAAAATTTATTGGAAGAATTGTTTTTGGTGTTACTTAATCAGATTAAAGTACTATTACCAGGATGGTCACCATTATCCATTACACAATGATTGGATGTATCAATTTCATTAAAATTAACATTTTACCTAAATGTTTGTACCTTTCTCAAGCTTTACCAATTTACATTGGTACATCCCTTTTTTTGACTCATTAGATGCCACCCTCCTCTCTATTATCTCTACTCTAGCACCATCAGAATTGTACAGCACGCTACACTTTTGTTTCACTTTTCCCCTAGCTGTTGTACTTAATTCTCAACTGACTTGCCTGGTCAATGTTTTTCCACTGTATCTCGATAGATGTGACAATAAATAAACAATTCAACAACTCAGTTCAACATTTCAAGTTTAACCCTGTCTTGGGACACGGTCCCTGGAGTACTTCTCTCACCTGTATACTTTCTAGTGTGCAGATGATGAGAAGTTGGAGGGGATCAGGAAGCATCCGTGGAGAGAAATGAGCAGCCAATGTTTCCACTTGGTACCTTTTTTTGTTCCTGGCCGGAAATGTTGGGTGACCATTTCTCTTCAGGGATACTACTTAACCTGTTGAGCACCCCTGCTTCACATTGTTGGCTCAAGGCTATAATTTGCAATTAATGTAGCAGTTAGTGCAATGCTGTCTGTGATAGTACAGATCTATCACCAATGTACATAGTGTATATAGTTACTGTATCTAGACTGTGCTTACAGCGATTGGCTGAGAGCTAAGCCAAACCTATTGTCTGGGCCTTAAAGGGTTGTGTCCCTAGCCAGGTCGGATCATTCCGGACTGGTCGGCCACCTGTGAAGAGCTCCGGTCTTTTGCTAATAAAAGCCTTGGTTTGGATCAACAAGTCTTTGGTTCTTTCGACGAGCTCTACACTGTTACAGCACCAGTGATCGGGACTGGGGTCCAAATCCCGCGCAGTCTGTAAGCAGTTTGTACATTCTCCCCATGTCTGAGTGGCTTTCCTCTGCAGGTCACTGGTTTCCTCCCACTGTTAAAAACACAGGGGGTTGTAGGTTAAATGGGTGCAATTGGGCGGCAAGGGTTCATTACCAGCCTGTTACCATGCTATATGTCTAAATTTTAAAAATTCATCCATTACAGATCTTCTGCTCCTCAAGCTTTGTATTGTGCCTGCCAATGGATATCCAAGCACCACAAGAAGATCCTGTCCTGTTTTCTTTATAAATATATTTATTTTCTGAAGTCTTGACAACACCTCGAGCACTGCAGCACTCAGTGTAGCACTGAGTTGTCAGCGGGGCTATCGATGGTGTGGGGCTTAAGACATCTGGCCCAGCTAGAAGAGTACCCAGCCACACCCAAGGTAAATTCAACTAGGCCCTACCACTTACTCTTATTCATTTGGCATGGTCTCACCTTCTGAGGAGGAACAAACAGATTAAAGGTTGATAATTTAGAACTGAGATCAGGTGGAATTTCTTTATTCTGAATGATTGTGAATTGTCGAACCCAGAGAGACGTTGAGCAACTCATTCTAGGTTGAGATTCTTGGATATTTTGGAATTAAGGGGAGTTGAAAGAGAGGGGCATCAGATACAAAAAAAAAACCATCTGGTTGAACGGAAGAGCAGGTCTGTAGGATTCATTTGCTGATTTAGTGATTCAGTACTGTTACCCCTATGCCTGACGACTCATTGCAATCCCACCCTTACAAAGGAACAGCCCAGGCAGATATTTGCAAAGGTATCACATTTACAGAATCACAAATAAATCTGTTCTTTGAATACATTCTGAAGATTTGTGGCTCTCGAACTCTGCAACATAATTAAACTAGTATTACTCTAGGCTGTGCATCATAAAACTAATTCTACCTCCAGGCCACTTACTAAATCCTCCCTTCCTGACATTCACCATTAATCAATTAGTCCTTCATGCTTTTCATTGAGATCTAAACCCACCCGAAGGTAATTCATGGCAGATCATCAATTCTATGCTCAGATGCCTCTATGTTGTGCCACATCAGGGTGACTACTGCACCCAATCATTACCACTTGGTCTGAGGTTCTCAACCACCTTAGAGATGGCAAAACAATTCCTTCACTGACACACTGAGTGCAGTACTGAGGATCTGTGACACAGAGAGGGGCACTGAGGGGGTGTAAAATAGTCAGGGGTACTGAGGGCGTGTAGCACAGACAGGGCTACTGAAGGAGTGGGACACATAGTGGTAGAGAGGGTGTGTGACACAGACGGGTACTGTGAGAGTGTGACACAGGTGGGCATTGAGGGTGTGTGACACAGACAGGAGTACTGAGAGTGTGTAACACACTGGGGAACCCCTAGTCCCACCCTGAGTTTTCTGCTCACAATTGATCTCCTACATCCAATCACTGGTACAGATTAAAATTAGATTAAATCTTCACAAACAGCATGGTAAAGGGCCCTTCAGGCCCACTAACCTGTGCCCCCTGATGGGAAGAGCCAATTTGAATCTGGTTATTATCACAATTTTAACTGTGTGTAGACTTACACAGCATTTTTGAAATTAATTTGATGTGGGAAGAGAAACAGTGTATCCTTACACCTATCCCTTTTGGCACCAACCAGCTCAAGAGGGGAAGAATGAGTTGAACTTGGCACAACAGCTCGGCGGTGCAGCTCCTAGAGTCTCACTTACATCTTGATCAATGCCCGGCTTCCATCTGACTTCCGATGCTACCTGTATGGATTTACTTTTTCTCTACCTCACACCCATGACCCTCAATTTTTCCCAGATCCTTGTGCCCATCTAAGAGTCTTTGAATGTTTCAGCCTCCACCACTACCCCGCCAATGCATTCCGGGCACCCACCACTCTCTGAGTAAAACCTTACCTCTGATGTCTCTCCTAAACTGTCCTCCACTCACCCTAAACAAAAGGCTTCTGGTATTTGTTACTGTCGCCGTGGGGATAAAAGATGCTGCCTGTCTATCTTTGACTGTGCTAACTTCATCATGTTTGACTGCAACGAGCTCTTGACCCGTCCATTAAAGGGATGTTTGATGACCAACCATCAGCATAATGGAGATATTTTCAAGTTGGAACGTTATCAGCATTGCCTGACTGGGGTTTATTATGATGTCTCCAATATTTAAAGAGCCCATTGTGAACCAGAAGAGATAAGCAGAGATACACAGCACCATCCTATTAGACGAGAAAAACGGGGATTTTGTTTCCTAGGCACTTGTGGATGTATTTTGTGAATTTTGTGCCACTGATCATGAAAATCACCTTAAAATTATCCGATACCATATTGCTCTTTTTAGATATCACCTATTTTTGTGATTTCCTGTCATATTTTAAGCCTGCTAGGATTTTGCCCACAATGCATGCTGATTTGGCCAGTCAAAGAATGTCTGGGTAGGCATCCAGTGCAGGTGCTATGCAAATGTTGTCTTAGGTCTGGACATGCTTAGTCAGGATAGATGCAGATAGGGTATAAATGTTCACAGATATACATGCTGTGCATTACATTTATAATATAGACTGAATGCATGTTGATGCATTCAAGCAATAGCCTACTTAACAATAGCATTTATTGTCTTCAAGAAGATTCAATACAGCAGAAATGCTTCATTGATGTCACCGTGATACATTCTGTTACATTTGGGGCGAGTATATCACCTTCATCAACCTTCTTCAGCCCCCTACCTCACCCCATCTCCTCTCCCCTTCCCTCTGTCTTCCTTCTCCCCTCTCAGCCCTGGTGCCATGTCTTGACCTGAAATGTCAACAATTCCTCCCCAACTCCTCCCAAAGATGTTGCTGACCCACTGAAATCCACCGGCAGTTTGACTTTTTGCTCACCGATCAGCTTCTTGCAGGTACAAAGCACCCAGCAGCGGCGCTAATTTTGATTTCTTTCATGGCAAGCCTCACTCCTCCGTGTTTTGGACAAAGTATTAACTTTTGCTCCTGCAATTATTCAGGAATCACAGAAGGAATTGGGAAGCAGATTTATTTAAATCTGCCGTTTTTTAGTAGGTGACTGCTAATTTAATGCAGAGGTTCCAATAGATCCAAGCCAAGTTCAGCCGTGTGCGGTCGCACCAAACTGCAGCATTCATTAGGTTAGACTTGTGTTAATCAAGAAATTGTTGTGATCTGCAGTGTTTTAGCGACCAGAGAGAAGCGTAGTAAAAATAGTATTCAGTATGGATTTTGCCAACCTCTCCTCCCTCCATTCAATGAATCCTGGCTGATACCCCTTGCCCTTGCATTTTTATTTTTTTCTCATATCCCTCGACTTTTTTAGTATCAAGAAATTTACCTAGTTCGTCTTTAGTGTAGCTTCTTATTTATTTTGGTTTATTCATTATGTTGCACAATGAAGATTTTGCTTCCAACGCTTGTGGGTCAATTTAATGGATTTTGGGCTGATGAATTATGATTCACCTCCAAATTTTCCTGTCACGTATTTTTTTTAGATATAATCTATTTTCATGATTCCCTGTCAAATTTAAAGTCTACTTCAAACATACAAAACCATGATGCGCAACATGTCATTGACAATTCATTTCCTTCGTACTTGGACTTCTTCCCTGCTGATCTTGGTGACAAACATGGTGAAATATCTCACCAGGACATCATGACCATGGAAAAGCGGTATCAGGGTAACTGGAATCCATCAATGCTGCCCAACTATTAACACGGCGAGAGGCATCAGATGCTGAGTACACATGAAAATCAGTGGCTAAACGTTTTTAGGTCAGTTGAACTAACGCAATGTGTCAGCATCGTTATGCGATTAAACTTGCCAATTTCAATAAAAGTTAAAATAATGTTTCTTCAACTTCCTACGTGATACAGCAAATCAGAAATGACCTGTAATTATTTGAAATTAGCTTGAAGTCGTCCATTGTAATCCCCCATTTCTTTTCAAGAAGCAAACCTTCTGGGAAAAAAAAACGTTGCCCAATGTTATTAATGTAATTATTTCAGTGACGGGGTTCCAGAAATGTTTGTGGAAACAAAGAGTTTAGGATTTCCTTTCAGTTTTCAAACGGTCTCAAATGGTTAGCACTGAGAGTGGGTTGCCCACAGCATTCAGGAGAGAGTTCTGGGTTGATTTTGTTTCTCTATGAATTAAGAATTTTTCTTTGATGCTGACTGACTACAACTGTTGATTTTTATGTTACAAACGCTCCTAAATCAGAGTTCGATAAATAGGTAAGTGTTAGCCACGTTGGGCCAAATTTCATCTGCTCTTTAAAAATAAGGCTGTACAATCTGCTCGACGTATCTCAGAGAAAAAAATTGGTACAGTGTTACTCCTGGAAATCTGTATCTCCCCTCCCTACCCTCCTCAGTGACGTACAGGGAGTATCAATTTACATTGTGTGCTTACACTTCTGGTGTGGTAAAAATACAATGCTGGAGAAACAGTGTACTTTGGCCAAATATTTCAATTCTATGCCCCACTTCCACGCCGACATGTCTGCCCATGGCTTTATGTACTATCGCACCAAGACCACCTGTAAATTGGAGGAACACCACCTAATATTCCATCAAGAAACTCTCCAACTGGATGGCACCAACATTGACTGATCAATGTTGACCACTTCACATCCTCCCTATCTCCATTCCTTCAATGCTCCATAGATTCACAGAGCCATCGCCCTTCCCCTGTTTGCTGCTGTGCCTTCCCTCCCCTATTCACCTGTTACTTCCCACCTGTGGGACTGTGCTCCTCCCCCTCCCCCCACCACCATTTTGTTCAGGTGCCTGCTTACATTTTGCCCATACCTTGATGAAAGACCCAAGCCCAAAACATTTGTTATGTATCATTATCTTTGCTACATAAAGGACACTGTTTGACCTGCTAATTATCTCCAGCATTGTGTTTTTACTTCAATAATGGTTTCTGGAGTCTTTCATGTTTTACATCTGGTGTGGTATTTGACGTTATATGAATCAAATTGAGTTCAGGCCTGAGATCTAACCCAACTTCATGGAAAGGAAAATTAATAAGTCATTTGTTTCATTATTTTCTCTTGATCTTATTCTCCAATTGCACATCTGATGTGTTTCCCTGCTTAATATCAGTCTCTAGATTACTGTTCATGAGTGAAACATGTTGCAATGTATTTGAAGAGACAAGTGGGTACTTAAATACATCAAGCTCAATGTTTATGTTTCTTCAAGAAGGTCATCTTTTTGTACATCATGTCACCTGTTCCCACGACAAAGCTTGGAACAGAGCATGTGAAGAGACTTCAAGTTGATCGAGCAGCAGATGGAATTTAATCTGGAAAACCATGAGGTCAACCATTCTTGTGGGCTAAACAGAAAAGTAAGATTTTGTTTTGAATTTTAACAGACCTTCCAAAGTGCATCACTTCACACTTATCCAGACTGAACTCCACCTGCCATCTCTGCATTCTATCAATATTCTATTGTAACCCATAGAACCAAAACACATTACAACATAGAAACAGGCCCTTCATCTCTTCTTGTCAGTGCTAAAATATTATTCTGCCTTGTCCAACTGACCTTCAACTCGCCCATAATCCCTCCAAACCGCACCTCCCCACCATCCATGTACCTGTCCAGTTTTTTTCTTAAATGTTAAAATTGAGCTCGCATTCACCACTTCAGTTGGTACCTCCCATACCCTCTGGGTGAAGACATTCCCCCTAATTCCCCCTAAACCTTTCCCCTTCCACCCTTAATCCACATCCTCTGATTTGTAAATCACGTAACTCAATAGAAAAAGCCTACTTGCATTTACTCTGTCTATACCCCCTACACAATCCACATCACCTCCAACCTTCATGTCATCTGCCCCCTCCACTACTTCATCAAAGTCACTTCCAAAAATCACAAAGAGCAGGGGTCCCGAAACAGATCACTGTGGAACGCCGTGTGTCATCGATCTCCAGTCTGAATACGTTCTGCATACAACCACTCTCTGCCTTCTACAGGCAAGCCAAAATGGAATCCACGATTTCAAGTTCTATCAAATGGAGAAACAAAAATCAAGCATGCGCTCAAAGTCGAGGGTAAAGTGGAGCGAGAGAGAGGCTGTACAAGAGTTCAGTAGAAAGCAGAGACCGAACAAAAGATTGGCTACACTTTTACTGAATGGGGAGAAAAAAAAGCTTTTCTGTGGACCTGTATAGTCTGAACTCTATTCTCAGCAGCAAGCAAGAAAAGAGCAGCAAATAAAACACTGACTGAAGGTAATTTTTAACACTGGTCAAGGGTACAAAATGGGCCACATTGATTAAATCAGCTGGAGATGGCATCTATCTGATCATCCTTCAGAAATGAAGGTGGAGAAAATGACCAGGTACGGTATCCATGAGCAATGCAGTGAAATTTGCAGAATGCATCATTGATCTCGCCCTGCACTAACTGTTTCTCTTTTTCAGATGGATCACCCAGCTTGCTGCATGCTGTGTAATCTTTACTGTTAAATGGCATGGATGTTGAGGAATCAGCCGAAGAATGCGCAATCGATTTCTGTGGCACAGGAAGGAGATGATGAAGAGGTGTACCTTCGCCTGCTTAAAAATCGGCCTGTGTCAGAAACTGATGATTGATAGTGAAAGGGTAAAGCCAACATGTGGAGCATGTCCTGCCATCGACGATATTCACACCCAGGGAGGGTTGGAGTGATTGCTTATGGATTGAGATAATGCTGACATGATTGCAAAGTAAAGGAATCGTGTTGATTGCTGTTTCAAGGCCACTTGCTTCGATGAGTAAAATAAGCAAGAAGAGGCAATCAGTTTCTTTGTAAAATGTGAACATTACTAAAGGTACGAGGCCTTGGCCTGACTCTGTGATGTACTGGGTATTCCTTTTAGCGCCAGCCGCCAGAAAGTTGAAGCAGGCAGCCAGTTTGATCTGCTTGCAGCAAGATAATCCCTTGGTGATAGTGTGATGATGTTGTAGAGAACAGAAAGAGGCCCTTCAGCGCACTGAATCTGTGCTGATTGGAAGGCAACCTTGCACTAATCCTATTTTATTCCACTCATATTCTCATCAAAGAAACACCCCACCCTCACTCCCAGAATCTGCCACTGACCTACACATCAGAGTCGTCAATTAACCTTGCAGGCCTAGAGTATGGAAGGAAACCGACATTTCTACCCTGCCCAACCTGCTGATTTCCTCTTGGGATTGTTTGTTTGCTCAAGATTCCAGCATCTGCAGCTTTTGTGTTTCATCAGTATTTTGTGCAGTGGTCAGTGGTTCTCAACCTTTCTTTTTAATCACTCGTTCGCCGTTACTGTTCCTCTAAGCTGTGGGTGCGTGCACGTGCACACCCGTTTTGAAACCAGCGCACAAAGGAAATTGATGTGTGTACAAAAGGTTAGTTACCTAAAACAATGTAGTAATTAATAATTATACATAATGAAAATAATCTCTTGGCTATCATACTTGTATTATATTAAAACATGCCAATACAGTTTGATTAGGTGTGCCCAAATTATCTTGAAACCATTTCAAATTTACATTTGCACAAGCATTCAGTAGCACATACTTTTGTCACAGGAAAAAAAATGGCACAACCTAAGATTTTTTTGCTCATGCAGACTGTTAAAATTTCGAGGGAACATTGCTTGCCACCCTATGCCATAGTGCCATAGGTTAGTAAGAGGTTACTTCTTCTTCCTTCTTCTGGGTATCCTTTCACTCAGTTTATGGGGTTTATTTCCCCACTCCTCATGAATGAATGGATTTTAGGTGAGTAGGGGGATGCACAGGTCCAGACCCACCCTCTCGACATCCCCTCCTGCATCCAGCTGCATGGTGAGGTCTAAGACGGCTGGCGGAAGTTCTATTGCAGCAAATGGCCAGTCCAAGCTTCGAGGCAAGGGACGCCCATTCCACGCTTCACGGCCCGTGTTTACTAGATGGCCATTGACCCTCTAAGAGGGTTCGTCCATGCTCTGACAGGTCTTGGTTTTCCTCCTGCAGGGTGTCTAGCCACCCTCCGCACCAGGCAACCTGGTGGGGGCGCCAGTTTAGTTGCTGACTAGCCCGCCACGCGACAGGTAGTACTGGGTTACATGGTAGCACTCAGATGAGTGACTTGACACCATGGGTTACTTAAGCTGGTATGTGAATGGAAAAAACAGGTTGAGAACCACTGAACTAGAACCCCAGTAGTGAGAATGTTGGCAGGTTTGGAGAGATTTTGCAGACATAGTGTTGGTGGTATTTATTACTTGCTTGAAAACTTTTCCATTATCTCAGCGAAAATCAACGTCAATGATTAAATTCACAGTTACCTTCTTCAATGCCTTTATTTGATTAAAACATGCTGTATTTTAAAATCAATATTTGAAAATATAGTTTAAATCAGTGATGATCCCTGTCTTCTATATACACTTCTGAGGTCTGGACTAGCTTCAGGAGGCAAGTTCTTTGTATTAATTGATTCGGTTCATGTCTGATGTGCTATTAAAAATGCAGGAGAAAAAGGGGAATAGTGTGATCCACAAATCCTAACAAACCAGTTGATCAGTCACCTTGTCATTTAGTCTGCAAAAAAAAGTCAGAAAATCAAAATCGTTAGCTACGTAAAGAGCCCTGTGGGGTTCAAATGAAACTTTGCCACAGATTGATTTTGCTCAATGGTGTTAAATGAAAATATATAGTTCAGGGAACCACTGTGTCAGGATTTTGTCGCTGTTCAATTGCATTTCCAATGATAGCAAGGATTTATCCGAAATTAGCACATATGACTCATGCTGGCAACTTGGCCACATGGTAAAGCCTCATTGATCGCTGGTCTACTGACCAATTAGAATTGGAGAATTATAGAATGATAATGCACAGGAGGCCATTTGGCTCATTGTTCCCAGGATGACTATACCTCAGCTCATTTAATTATATTCTCCTGTTCTATGCCTATATCCTTCCTAAGTGTTTGCTTCTTTCTTTCAGGATTATGCTTTCATTGAGGTCCAGGGAAATGGAAAGTTCACAGGCAGTTGATCAAAACAATTACTTGGGCATTAATGACGAACATTCATTTTCTTTGTTGTTCCCCGGGAACACTGAAGGCTGCAGAAAGTGTCAAACCTAGCCAAGTCCATCAAATGCACTGACCTCCCATCCAATGAAGGCGCCTATGTGACGCACTGCCTCAAGAAGGCATCGTGCTGGTCACAGCCCCTTCTCACTGCTGCCTTAGGATAGAAGGTACAGAAGCCCAAAGTCCAGCACTTCTAGGCTGAAGAACCATTATAAGGCCCTTGAATGTCCCTATACTGCCTCAGTTCTAACCACAGGACCACCAAAAGATGTCTGTACTACTGAAATATCCTTATATATTCCTTCCACTCACGGCAACTGTGAATATTTCTTTATCTGTCCTTTTTACTTTTCATCTCTTGTTTTGTCTTTGCTTATTATAGTAATTTACTGTGTACTATGTGTCATAGGTACATGTGTGGCTGCAGCAAGTAAGAATTTTGGTGCATCTGTACATTGTACTTATGTACTTGAGGTGGTGCCTCAAGAAAGCAGCCTCTATCCTCAAGGACCCTCGCCACCCAGACCACGGCCTCTTCTCACTGCTACCGTCAGGAAGGAGGTACAGGAGTCTGAAGACGAACACCCAACAGTACAAAACAGCTTCTTCCCCTCCGCCATCAGATTTCTGGACGGACCACAGACTTGACTTCTTTCTCTTCTTTTGCCCTAATCATTTGTCTTTCAATAGAGAATTTACAGAAATGGAATTCATAGCAATTTTTTCACCTGTGATGCACCGTACTCCTGCTGCAAGCTCATTCCTTGATATGTATTCATGTCAATGAACATGATTCTGTGTATGTTAACAAACTCACATTGATATGGACATCTTAGGATGCCAAACTTGATGCAAAGGAGTGATAACCTCTCACCATTGAGAGGTCATTGGGGTCATGGCATCAGACAATAACTATCCAGCATCACAGACTGTCCAAGGCAACTGTTCTCCCTAGATGGATTCAATGTTACTCTTTAGTTATCTGTTTTCACAATTCGCCTGAATGCTTGGCCACTAGGTGGCACACTTAGGTAGAGGCCGACTACTGGTGATGTCTGTGTAGAGTTTGCATGTTCCTCCGGGACTGCATAGGTTTCCTCCAGGACCTCCGGGTTTCTTTTCACACATCAGAGATGCGCTGCTTGATAGGTTAATTTGTGACTGTGAATAAACCCCTTAGTGTGTCTGTGGGTCAATGGAGAGTGAACCGTTTATAAGGAAATTAATAAGACTATAAGACATAGAAGTGGAATTAGGCCATTCAGCCTTTCAAGTCTGCCCCACCATATCTTTGTGGCTAATTTCAACCCCATTCTCCTGCCTACTCCTTATAATTCTTGATTCCTTTCTTAATCAAGAACCTTTCTACCTCTGTCTTAAATATATCCAATGCCTTGACTGACTGCAGCAATATATTCCATCGATTCACCACACTCTGGGTAAAGAAATTCCTTTTCATCTCTGTTCTCAAGTGACATTTTTGTATTCTGAGGCTGTGCCCTCTGGTTCCAGACTCCACCACCATAGGAAACCTCCTCCCCACATTCACTCTATCCAGCCCTTCCAGTGGTCAAGAATGGGGTTGATGGGATAGCTCTGAGAGTCACCATCGACTCAATAGTTCAAAAGGCCTTGTGGTCTGTCGTGAGAAAATATTACAAATATGAGATTGCCTGATATCTTGGCCAAATGAAGTGACATCTGACAACATATTTTTGCCTCACTGCTGGGATGATCAATGCCTGCATTATGCCTCAGCTTCTGAAGTGGATTTTGACCTCACGGACCTTTTACCATTTCAGTCAAGCAGTTCTTACTGAGCACAAGCTCTCTTACATTACTGTATTGGAAATACTGTATAATTTGGAGGTCACTAATAGCACGAATCCTCTTTGATAAACAGTCCTGCTACAGATCTATTTAATTACTCCCTTTTAACTAGATAACCAACAATTGACAAGAAGCATTTATCAAAATGCCTCCTCATTAAATTCAGACATGTGATTAGAAAACAAATAAAATAATGGAATGCTTTTTCAATATGTATAGCCCAGTGATTCTCAACCTTTTTCTTTTCCCTCAGATACCACCTTAAGTAATCCCTTACTAACCACAAAGGTGCTCTGTGGTTAGTAAGGGATTACTTAAGGTGGCATGTGTGTGGGGGAGGGGATGAGTGGAGGTTGAGAACCACTGGAACAGTCAGTCAGTCAAAATAAAGAAACATTCTGCAAAGGCTTTACAGCCCTTCCATCACCGGGCATTGAAGGGATGAGATCAAGGTGATGTCCCTCAAACAACCGAGGTGGGAATGGTGCTAATTAGAGAATGTACATAAAAATGCACATTGATAGAAATGTATGGACATTGCACTAAGGGCATGAAAAAACTGAACGGTTTCCCTTTTTGCAAATAATTTATTGTGAAAAAAAAATGTTCTTGGGGGAAAAAATATGTGTACTGAGCTGAGAGTTTCTAAAGTGGCAGCTGATTTAACATCAAATTAAGACATAGAACATAGTACATTACAGCACAGTACAGGCCCTTCAGCCCACCATGTTGTGCCAGCTATATAAATCTACTCAACAATCTAAACCTTCCCTATATCACATCAATAACCCTCTATGTGTTATTTACATCCATGTGTCTGTCCAAGAATCCTTTAAATGTCCCTATTGTACCAGCTTCTACCACCACCCCTGAGAATGCATTCCACACACCCACCACTTTCTTTGTAAACAAAAATTACCCTGACCTCTCCCCTAAACTTTCCTTTACCCCCCTTGAACAGATGTTCTCTGGTATTTGCCGGGAAAAAGGTACTAGCTATCCACCCTTATCTATGCCTTTCATAATCGTGTAGACCTCTATTAATTCATCTCTCATTGTTCTTCGCTCCAAAGAGAAAAACCCTAGTTCTGTTAGCCTTAAGGCACATTTATCAATCCGGACAATATTCTGGTATGTCTGGTACTGTTTACTGATGAACAAAAGAATCATTGTATCTGTGTATCTGTCAATAAAGGATCTAAGGAATACTTGGGATCAGATCACTGATACCACAATGGGTAGCTCTCGGAATGATTAGTTTGCAGTTCCTTTTCTTGTTCAGCATTCTCACTGACTGTGAGAAGAAGTTAATCTTCAGCCTGGTGGTACTGGCTCTGATACTCCCGATGGGAACAGCTGAAAAATGCTGTGCGTGGGGTGGAAGGAGTCCTCACTTATTTTGTGCACCCTCTTCAGACAACGATCCCGGTATATCACGTCGATGTGGAGGAGGGAGACTCCAGTGATCCTCTCTATTGCTCGTGGTCTTTTGAATTGACCTCTGATCCATTTCTCTGCAGCAACCATACCACACTGTGATGCAGCCGGCCAGGACACTCTCCTGCAGAAGGAGCAATCCTTCTGGAATAACTATCCCATGGGTTTACATGCATAGTAAGAAGCTGATTAACTAATGTCTGGAGCTTAAGAAGAATTCAACCTCCCCCCCCCCCCCCCCCCCACTCCTGGAAGCCAATGGGACCCCACTTTCGCTTCCCCCCCGACACCCTGGAACCCCAAGGGAGTCCACTTCTGTTGCCTCCTCTAGAACCCCATGGGACATCTCCTACTCTCTCCTCAGGGTCCCCACTTCTGCGCCCTTTTCCAGGACCCCACAGCACCCCGCTTCTGCTCTCTCCTCTGTGTCCCCATGATACCCTGCTACTGCTGCCTCCTCTGGGTTTCTATTCTCATGCCTTGTCTGCCTCCTCAGGGACCCCGCTCACATTTTCCCCTTGCTCCCATTACAGCCCCCAGAAGCCTGGTCCTGATATCTTCTCTCCTGCTCCTGACACTTGCTTCAGGAGCCACAGGAGGTGAGTGAGTCAAAGTCAGGGTTTAGGGAACTTCCTTGCTGTCTACCACTGAAGACCAGTAGAAAAAGACTGTCCCATTGATTCAGGATATGAGTTTAAGTCCTGTCATAAATGATTTGGATTGTTTGTTGTCACATGTACCAAGATACAGTGGAAAGTGTTATTCACATGATATCCAGGCAAGTCAACTTTCTAGGTTTATGCAAGAAATCAAAGATAATGTCACCATGAAACAAAAGTGTGGGATACTGTGTCACTTAAGATGTCATTAAGCTGGAATTGGTGGAGAAAAGATTCCCAAGAATGTGGGCAGGATTGGGAGGCTTCAGTTATAAGGACAGGTTGAGATGTTTCTCCCTGGAGCTTAGGAGGTTGAGGAGGTGGAATCCTTTCAGAGGTTTATAAAGTCAAGAAGGGCATATTCCCATGGTAGGAGGATCCAAATCTAGAGGGCACTGATTTGTGCCAACAGGGGAAAGATTTAAAAAGGATCTGGGGGCCACCTTCTTCATGCAGAGGATAGGGGGTAAATGGAATGACTCCCAAAAGAAACTGGGAGTCTCTGCACATGTTTATGCTTTACTTATAGCACTGTGGAAGATGATTCCTGCCCCTTAAAAGCGTGCCACCCAATTAAACCCAAATTAACCTCCACCCCCTTAAAATTTGAAGGGTGAGGGGAAACCATAGTATTTGGGGAAAACAGGGGAAATGTACAAACCCCTTACAGACAGTGCCGGATTTGAACCGGAGTCACTGGCGCTGTAATAGTGTTGCACTAACCCGCTGGGCTACTGTGCTGCCCAGAAATAAATACGAATAAAATGAAAATAAAAGTTCAAAAAAATGAGATGCAGAGGATTGTAATGTTCAAAAGACTTTCAAACAGGTGCATGGATATGAAAGGTTAGGGGGGATATGAGCCAAACACAGGCAAATGGGACCAGCATGGACAAGTTGGGCCAAAGAACTTGTTTTCATGCTGGAGAACTTGATGACTCTATATGACAAGTGGGCAGGATTTGATGTTAAATGTGCTTTAAATTCATAAGAGCTGGTGAATTTAAATTCAAATAGCTTTATACATCTGCACAGCAATGCTCACATTATAAAGAAATGCATTCATTGCACAAAATTTCACGATAAAAGACAATCACACAAAAATGAGCATCGGAATAATTTTCAATGGGAAAAGGATTGGAGGCGTCATTGAAATTATTTTTCTTTCTGTGAAATATGAGGGTTTTATTTTTGATCAATCACAGTTCAAAAGCAGAAACCACTGAAACGCTGGTTTGCATACCCCATTCGCTCACTTTCCACCCCGACAAGATCTGCAGACTCACCTTGCTGTTCAACGACTGTCGCAATTTAGAGGCAACTGGGGAGGAACCCCCTCCCAGTTTTCCGCTTTTAGCAAGGCAAAGGGCACCAGAACCGAGTGGTAAAATGGACTAAGACACACCTGGAACTCAGCCAGTTTTGCAGCGACCATAGGCGACGATGATATATTGCCCACATTTTGAAGGAATAAGCAAAAAAAAACCAGGAAATTTCAAGATAGAGACAGATCTAAATACAGTAAGGTGTTAATTGGATATGAGAAGAGGAGAGGTGAGAATTTATTTTGACTGTGTGAAAGGAGCCGGATGAGAGACAGAGCTGGGGGAAAGTGACGGGGAAGGGGGTGTGGTTCAATGAAAGCCAGAGAAGTCGATGTTAATGCCACCTGGTTGGAGGGGGCTCAGACAGAAGATGAGGTCCTATTCCTCCAAGTTGCGGCTAGTCTCAAGGCTAGCAACTCATTATGCTTCATAAATCAAAAACCGTCCCATAGATTTTTATTCCTGTTGGATGATGGAGCAACATTCCTTGAAAAAAAAAACAAACCAGTTAATGTAGGTAATAACGTATTGTAAAATCATTAGGTGAATGAAAGAAATGTGCTGTGTCAGCACTTTAAAAATAATTTTATTACTTATTAAACATGTCTCATTGATCCAAGTCTCAGAATCTGCTTTGAATAACAATGCTCAGATATTATTCCACAATCTATTTGCCTCAGTCATTAATCAATAAATTATTCAGCAAGCTGTACAATCTACAGAAATTGATGCGGTCAATTTAAACATTTTGGTTCGTTCTGTCTTAATAACGGTGTTGGGATTTTTCTCCTGAGGGTGCTATACTGTTTTAACATAATTTCGCATTTAGAATTCTGTCATTAACAGGCTGTCAAACTAAAAGAGGGTCCTCTGGATTTCCAATCAACAAACCAAGAGGATGGTGATACATATTAAAGTAAAAACACACAGAAAATGCTGGAGGAACTCATCCGGTCTCGCAGAGTCCATGGGAGGTAATATATTACTGATGTTTCAGGCCTGAGCCCTTCTTCAAGGAATAACCATAGAATAATTAGACTAAATGAAGGCTCAGAATAAAGACTAGGGGAGGAGTCCTGTTATGTCTCTGTGTTACTTAAATAACTTGGAGATGCAAGATTCAAATAACAGAAGAGATTTTACTTACTGATGCCTTCCACCATCTCAGGAAACTGTTCACTCGCTCACTTACGTGTACATATGCTCCACAGTGGTGAACTACAGTTACTACAATGAGAAGGGTGTATTCTTACGTGGTTACAAAAGAGTTCAAATTATCCTGATGACATAACAAGTCCAGAACAACAAAAGGTGTTCATGGGATATAGTAAGAGGAGAGGTGATAACTGATCTTGACTCTGTGAAAGGAGACAGAGGGAAAAGGGAAGAGAGAATGACAGACAGAGCTGAGGAAAAGTGACAAGGGAAGAAAAAGGGGAGGGAAAGGGGGATTAATGAAAGCCAGAGAAGTCGATATTAATGCCATCAGGTTGGAGGGTGCCCATGTGGAAGATGAGGTGTTGTTGCTCCGATTTGCAGTTGGCCACAATCTGGCAGTGCATGAGACCATGGGCGGACACGGGAATGGGACGGGGAATTGAAATGGGTGGCCACAATAGTGTGGATCTCCCAGGCTGCACCCAATCTCTTTAGGCACAGAAAGCTTCAGCAAAGCTTGTGATGTGGGAAATTTTCCCGATTCTCTGATGTTTCACAGCAACACTCTTCATTTCTACAGGGCCATTCCATTTTTCCTTTAATATAGGAAAATGCACTAAGGTGCTTTGCAGATACCCCACTGGAGAGATTTCTGATTTCTTGATGACAGTGTCAGATCAGATGACCAAAAACTAGACTCAAAAAAAGATGCGGTGTTGAGGGAGACAAATCAATTTCATTTGGGAAGGACCAACCCAATCAGCCCCTTTCCTTTCACTCTCCTTTAAGCCCTAAAAATTAAATAATTATTTTCCAATTCCCATTGAAAGCACCCGCTGATCCTTTCTACCAATGCCTGTAGAATGTATGGTTCAGATCAGCAACATTCTCAGTGTAGAAACAAATTTTATGCATTCTCCCCTCTGGTCCTTCAGTTGGAGTCCGTAACATTGGAGAGGCATAGAGTCACAAGCAGGGAACAGGCCCTTCAGCCCATCTTGTCAGTGTTGACCAAGTTGGAATTCTGGGCTAATCCCACACATGCAGTTGGTCCACATTCTTCTAAACCCTTTCTATCTATCTATTTTGAAATTGTGCCAGCCAACAGCTTCCTCCGGCAGCTCGCAGCAGATACAGACCACCTTCTGAGTGAAAAAGTTGCCCTTCAGGCTCCACTTAAATCATTCCCCTTTCAACTTAAATGTATGTCCTCTAGTTCTAGAATCAACTGCTTTCGGCAAAGGACTGTGTGCATAACAACCTGAGTCACAATGTGGACAACACAAAGGAGATGATTGTGGACTTCAAGAGGAACATAAGGATCACCTTACACTGGATACTAATAACTCAGTAGTAGAGAGAGTGGAGGGCTCCAAATTCCTTGGAGTCCACTTAAAAAATGATCTCTCCTGGGCATGCTACGTCTCCTTATTTGTCAGGAAGGTGCAACACTTTCTGAGAAGGTTGAGGTGGACAAGGTTACCAGCCCCTATCCTGTCAACTTTCTGCAAGAGCTCGATCGAGAGCATCCTGGCCGGCTGCATCAAAGTGTGGTATGTTTGCTGTAGAGCAGCAGATCAGAGGCTAATCCACAGGACAAGAGTGGCAGTGAGGATCACTGGGGTCTCCATCCCCCTTGATACGATTTACCAGGATCATGGTTTAAAGAGGGTTTGCAAAATCAGTGTGGAGTCCTACCACCCCACATGAAGCATCTTCCAGCAACTCCCGTCGGGAAAGAGATAGAGGAGTATTAGAGCCAGAACCGCGAAACTGAGAATCAGCTTCTTCCCACGGGCAGTGAGAATGCTGAATGATTGATGAACTGCTCGTGCAAACCCTCCATGAGTCTACTAGATATTTAACAATAATATTTATTTAATTTAATATTTAGATATATGTACTGTGCATATATATCATATGTATTTGCAGGATGTTGCATCGAGGACTATAAAACGTGTTTTGGTTTTGTACTTATACAATCAGGTGATAAATAAACTTGAACTATAAACTTTAACTTTGAGATTATAATGATTTTATTAACCTCTATAAGGTCACGCCACAACCTCTTACAAAATTATCTAACATCTCCCTCTAACTTAACACCTCTTGTCCAGCAACGTTCTGTTGAATCTCCTCTGCACTCCTTCCATCTAACTGATATCCTTCCTCTTGGTGGGCAACCACGACTGAACTCAATGAGCCACTGTGGTTCAGCCTGTGAACATGGATAGAAAGATGGAGTTGAAGTGGTGTTTGGCCAAACATTCATGGGTGCACAGGAAGTATAGGAGAGGACTGAGATCACTTGATGTGAGGCCCCAGTGTTGAGGATGATCATCAAGCAGATGCTGTCACCCATCCTCACTGATAGTGGCCTGTGGGATAAAGACATAGATTAAGGAAACAGGCCCTTTGGCCCATCAAGTCCACACTAAACTGGCCACTGGCTCACTGTAACCTTTCACAGGATGTGCCAGCAATCACTGCCCATCACTAATTGCTTTGAGAGAGTGGCGGTGAGTGGCCTTCTCAATCTGCTGTGGTCCTTCTGGTGAAGATGTTCCCATGGGGCTGCTGGGTTGGATATAGATCATGTGATAACAAAGTAACAGTGATACTTGTCTAAGTCACCATCATTCGTGACTTGAAAAAGATGGTTTAGGCGTGGTTAGTAGCATCGTCTTTCTAGGCAATAACGGTGAAGGGCTTAGGAAGTAGAATGAAAGAATCCCCAATGATACACCCAGTTTCATGAGAACAGCTAGAGATCCCCAATAAATGCAGGCTTTGATGGAAACACGGAGCAGGTCTGATAGCATCCGTGGAAAGCGAAACAGACTCAACATTCCCAGCCCATCAATTCTAATCAAAAAGTCCGGATACGTTCCAATAAAAGTTTTTCAGCAAGTTTCTTAGTGGTAACTAGTGATTAACCCTTACCCTTTTCATGCATTCCTGTGTTCTGTGACCCACCTCGGATTTCCAGCAATTGCACCTCCCCTCCCACCCCCCCACCCCCCACTTCCCACTTTTACTGTTCTTAGGAAACCCATTTTAATGTTTAAATTAAGCAAATTTATATTCTGAGTAAATAGTCACTCAATCTGCAGGGTGCAGAGTGTAAAGCACTGAGCAGCTAAATGTAAAGCTTTCCCTTGTAATGCGCGCTGCCCATTATTCCTTCAGCATTTGATGCTTCACTGTTAGTGAGATGTGCATCTGCAATTTTCAATGAGGGATTTGGGTAGTTTCGAAAACGTACCTGGACTGACAAAGAGAGTGCATGTTTTGAAAGGTCAATTGAGGTAATGAAAAAAAAGCCACAGATGGCTGATGTAGTCGAACCTGTAATGAAGACACACCTTATTAACTTCTTACTTAAATAACTTAACAAATTTGGACATCAGGTTCTGATTTTTTTTTTGGCTCCTCCACTGGAAGATGACGGAACAGTGTTGTTCAGCTCAATAGAAACACAAGAGGCTTTATTAATCCGATGCGACTGGTAAATTCAATGTTTCCCAATCTAGGAGATGGAAGGGTTCAGTGTAATTTGTCAGACAGCTGTTGATTTCAATGGAATTTGAGTTCGTTTCAAGAGCTGTGAACTCAGCTCAGACCATCACACAAACCACATCTCCATTGACTCCATCTATGCTACCGATTGCCTTCGAAAAGCAGTCAACATATTAAAAAATTAATCTCAACCCGACCACGCTCTCCCATCCCTCCACGCATTGGGAACAGTGTGAGACCACAAACTATCAGATTCAAGGTCATTTTGCTGTTCTCAAACTCCTGTATGAATCTCACATTAGTCGTGTCAAGTTTATTGTCATCTGATTGCACAGTACAACCAGAGTAAACAGTGTTCTCCGGTCCTTGGTGCAAAAATGCATAGACACACAACCAGACATAATACACATACAGGCAACCAATACACGTGCAGGACAAGAAGTCATACATACAAATAAATCAATAAAAAATGTTTCGTAAATATGAGAGTCTCGGATGGTTAGTGTGAACATTTCCTTTGGTCATTCAACATTCTCATTGCCTGTGGGAAGAAGCTGTTCCTCAGCCTGGTGGTGCTGGCTCTGATCCTCCTGTATCTCTTCCCCGATGGGAGCAGCTGAAAGATGTGTGTGGGTTCTCAATGATTTTGTGCACACACTTCAGACACCAGAACCAAATGTGCCATTAGAGGGCCCTGGCATATATGCATCCACGGAGAGCTCTCTTGAAGTGTTCTGCCCTGGCAGAGTCTGCAAAACCAAACAGAAGGGTCACAAGTGGGATCCATTCATTCCAGGAATGGGTTGGTGGAAAGCATTTGAGTAGGGCGAAAGGTGGAGCTGAAGGGTGTGAGGAGGAAGGAGATTGGTGGAAGGGAGTGTGAGTGAACATTCAGTGGTGGGGGAAGGGTAGGTGGCAGCGTTTGGGAGGTTGGGATTTGGAGTGGGAGTTTCTGGCTGTTAACAGGATTGGGTTGAAGTTGGATTTTGGGGAGGTTTGGGTGATTTGGGGGTGAAGGCAGAACCAGATAGCATTGTGAAGGTAAGGTTCTGAATGAGAGTCACCACGTGGTGAGTCTTGTATTTAATTTTTTTAAAAATTAACGATACTGCAGGATAGAAGGCCCTTCTGGCTCATGAAACCTGCGCCACCCAGCTAACCTAGGTTAATTGGGTCTAATTGAGCACCACATGTTCTAGAATTGGCTTCTACTGTGTTGGAATAAAATTTAAAAATAAATAAAATCAGTAAACCCTACAGCTTGCTAAGGAAAAGACCACTGACATTCCAGAGCCTTAAAACAGGCAGCAAGAGAAGGGTTCTACAATCAGGCAGGAGGTACCAGAGCATCAAAATCAGGACTGGCAAACTGGGAAATGGTTTCTTCCCACAGGCTGTGAGACTGATTTATTTCAAAATATTTTTATACATTTATTTCATATCTCTATGCATATATGTGGTCATTATGCAATGTGTATTGTGTGTCTAAATGTGTGCACTGGGGCCGGAGAAATGCTGTAGCCTTTGGTGGTAGATGTGCAGTCCATGAGACCTAGGAGCAGAAATAGTCTATTCAACCCATCAAGTCTCCCCTCTGTTTAATCATAAGCTGATCCATTTCCCCACTCAGTCCCATTTCCTAGCTCTCTCCCCATAAAATTTGATGCCCTGGCTCATCAGGGACCTGTCAATCTCTATAAGGTGTTAATCCCAATCTGTCCGTCAGATGATAATGAATGAACAAACTCTTGATCCTCCTGTGCGCCTTGGAGATAAGCAACCTACAACAGATGCCACATAACATTCGTGATCCATCATCAATATTGCCTCAGCAAAATCCTCCAACTTCCTTGGCTGGTACTGGTACAAGGAACATAAACCAACAAAGGAACAGGCATGTCAGCCCATGCATCAACATCGAACATGATACTCAAATTAAGTTGCATTAAAATTCTGCTGCTTGCACATGTCCCTCCATTGCCTTCATACCCATGTGTTGATGTAGACACCTCTTAAACTCATCAGATCTCCTCCTGGCAACTTGTTCCAAGTGGCCACTAGTCTCTGTGTAAAAACGTGCCCCACATATATCCTTTAACCTCTACCCTTGTTACTAATCCATCTCCTCTAGTATCTTTTAACTCTGGGAAAATAAACCACCTTAGCAATGCCTCTCATAATTCTATAAAAGGATAGGAAAACTAATATTTACCGAGATGGGTCATATCTGCCAAACACGGGAAACCAGAGACACAGTGTTGCTCCAAAGGGTTTAACTGTCGGTCCTAAACCTGGTGGCCCTGTACAGCTTTTAAACTGCCTGTTAAAGCGCAGAGCCCACCTCACTGACAAAAGACAAAGGAGGAAAAACCAAACACCCAACCCCAACCAACAAATTTTCCCCTGCAACCGCTGCAACCGTGTCAGCCTGGCCCGCATCGGACTTGTCAGCCACAAACGAGCCTGCAGCTGACGTGGACATTTACCCCCTCCATAAATCTTCGTCCGCGAAGCCAAGCCAAAGAAGAAGAAAAAGATAAGGGAGCCAACGTTGTTTGTAAGTAAAAATCCTGCCTGTTCCAAAAAATGGCAGCGTCCGTGCTCAGCAGCGACCATGAGGGATTACTGACTCTGGGGAACAGAAATGGGGAGAAAACCCCCTGTTGAGAAGGAAAAGCAGAGGACATGACCCCACAGGGGCAGGCGAGCATGGCAGCGGACCAGCGAGGGGCTCAGCGGCTGAAGAATCTATGGGTAACGCGGTCGGGAAACCGGCACGGGCTGAGGGCTGGTGGTGACTGGTTCGTGGGAACCAGAAATTTGAGGTAGGATTCAGAAAAAAAAAAGGGTGCTGAGGGCAAGAAGGGCCCCAGAAGGGCCTTGGGTGCTGAAGGCTTCCTGATCATGTCAGAAGATTGGATCTGGAACTCAGGTTGCCGATGGTTGAAACAGGAGTCTGTGCTGTTGTAGAGGCTGCCTGAGCATTGGAGTCAAATTTACGGGCACTTAGTAACTCAGGAGTGACTTTACTTTTGCTTCTCTTTATCTCGTACTGTAAGGGGCATCAGGGATGCCCATTGACTCCTCTTTGTCTACCTTACAGCAGGCAAAAGGAAATTACATATTCTGCATTATTGTGTGACAATAAAGGAATCTTGAATCTTGAATGCGATGGACATCTGATTCCCATGAGGAGGAGACAACTTCAAGCTCCATCAGGGCAAGAGATATCGAGGAGAAAATGTTTCAAGGATATGATTGAATTATTTCCTTGGGGATCCCTGCCCTGTTCAACTTTGGTAGAAGCCACTCGGGAAAGAATCAACATGATGAATCTCTTCAACCCTAGCACCCAGAGGCCACATACAAACAGCAGAAGGGAGGCCGCACAATCCAAACACCCCCCCCCTTGGGGGGGTGGTGTGGTTGCATGTGGGTGGGTTGCTTCAGAAAGAGGACTCTTACGGTTTTCCGTTTGACCAGCTTAAGGAACATTAAGAGTGCTGAGTCGATTTAGCCCAACAGCTGTGCTAAGGCAAAACAAACACCTGGATCGGAAACACTTGGGAACAGAATTTCGATATCTTGGAGTCCGTCCCTGTTGAAAAATGACTCTCAGGCCAAAACTCATTGCAGATGAATGAGATTCGTTTGACTGTAATATAAGCTGCATCGGAACCATCCATCACTCCCATGGATTATTTAGCCAATTATCGGCTATTAGTCTGCACTTCCTGCAGAACTCAAAGGGTACACGGTAGCATTATACACATCAATAAAATGAATAAAACAGGCTGGAGCTTTTGAATAGTAATGAATAGAAAGAAACAGAGTGAGGAAGAGAGATGGAAAGAGATACATAAAGAGAGAGAATGATAGAGAGAGACAGATTGAAATAGACAGATACAGAAAGAGAGAGAGGGTATTTATACATTGAATCTCAGAGCAGGAGGGAGATAGAGAGAGACCCAACCTTTGGTCATGAGTATAACTGATTGTGTCTGAATTCTGAAGAAAGATAGCCAACCTTGTACTTTTCTCATGTTTCTTTATGACATGGAAGGAGGCCATTTGGCATATTGAATGTATGATGGTTCCAAGAACATTCGCAATGGTTCCATTCACTTGTTATCTCCCTGTAACCCATTCTCTCCTACTTGTCCATCAGCTCCCCCCTGTTTTCCCATACCCAGCTACCCCACAGGTTAGTTACAGTAGCCAAGTGACTGACCAACCAGTACATCTTTGGGATATGGGAGAAAACTGAAATGCACTGGAGAAACCTATGTAGTCATACAGAGAATGTGCAAACTGCATACAGATACATACAGGCCAGAGAACATGGATCATCTCTCTCCTTTGGGCCCACAATGTCTCTGGTGTACATGATGCCAAATTAAACTAAATTTCTTCTCCTGTGCTTGATCCACATCCCTCAATTTCCTGAATGAGTCTACCTAACAGCCTCTTATAGTCAGGGCCAAAGGGCCTGTTTCCCTGCTATCCCACTCTATGACAATATTGTGGAAGGCCCAACACATGTGTACCTTCCAAATATCCCAATTTATTGAGCTTTGAGGTTCAATAACAATTTCTCCTTGGATTTCACCCAAAAAACACAGCGTTTGTGGCAACTTATAATCTCCTTTAATAAAACGCTGAAGAATGGTGCAGATCAAGCCAATTTTATTTTTTTAATTTGATTAGTTCAGCATGGGAGTTTGCCCTTCTGGCCCATGGAATTCGTGCAATCCAATTACACCCAATTGACCTACCAATCCCATATGTCTTTAGGAGGCTGGGAAGAAACCGGAGAAAACCCATGCAGGTCTCAGTGAGAACATAAAAACTCCTTACAGACAGTGCCAAATTTGAACTCGGGTCCCGTTAATGGCATTGCATTATTTTACATCTAGAGTTTCACTTACTATACTTGTCATCTTGGTCAACAGGCCAGTATATTAATTGAATGCAGTAAAACACGGAAGTTTGCAGACTCTGTGATTGTATTAAAAACACAGACACGATGGAGGAGCTCAGTAGGTCCCACAGAGTCCCGCTGAGGTGAAGATGTATACAGTAACTGACGTTTCGGGCCTGAGGCCTTCTTCAAGTTATGAGTTAAAAGCTAGCAGGTGTCTAAAAGAAAGGGCCAGGGGTGGTGGGAGGGGAGGAGCACAGACCAAAGACAAAAGATGTTAATTGAATATGGAGAGGAGGTCAGGCGAGAGAAAAGGTGAGAATTGATGGGAGAGGGAGCGCTTTGGCTCTGTGAATACAGAACTAGTGTAAAAGAGACAGAGGGAAAAGGGAAGAGAGAGAGAGAGAGAGGGAGAGAGACAGACCGACAGACAGAGCTAGAGGAAAGACTAGGTAGAGTTCGGGTTGGGGGCGGGGCTTACAGAAACAGGAGAAGCCTATGTTAATGCCATCTGGTTGGAGGATCCCCAGATGGAATATGAGGTGTTGTTCCTCCAATTTGCAGGTAGGCTCAGTCTGGCACAAGATCATGGACAGACATGTCTGCAAGGGAATAGGGGGAGGAATTGAAACAGATGGCCACTGAAGAGATCCACGCTATTGCGGTGGACAGAGCCGAGGTGCTCAACGAAGCGATCTCCCAGTCAGCGTCCAGTCACTCCAATGTAAATGGGGGGGGGGGGGGGGGGGGAGCATGGAATGTGTGGGTGAGGGCCACGTTGATGGCGGCAGAAGGGAAGCCACATACTTTGAAGAATAGATTGCAAAATGTGGCCTGTCCTTTGTCTCTTTACACTTGAGGAAAGCAAAGCTTTCACTTCTAATAATGAAGAAGACAACCTTTAATCTTCATTTTGCATCACCAGCATCTTTTCATTATCTTGACAGGCCTGTGTGCTGATGGACTCAGATTTTATCAGCTGTTATCAGTGCCAATGAGTTAATTGAATAGAAATGAAGGGCAGATCAATAGGACACTACAATGTACAACATCTCGTTTCATTGCAAGCCTTAATGGCCATTGTGTTGCACATGAAACCTTAGATTTGCACTCGCTCTGTGTCAGAAAGATTTGATCCCACAAAGTGGGAAGATTTAAAAAAAAGGGCAATTTTACCTTTTATGGTGACAACCTATAAGGCGTATCCTGCAGTGCCTTTATGCAGAGCTGAGTCGGGAGCCAGCTTCCAGAGCTGTAGGAGGAGGGCAGTAGTGGATGAGGTGGGAGGAGGGCAAACATACCTGCCGAGAAGGGAAAGCGGCCTTTACTTGAAAATGGCGTCCGAAGAACAGGTAAGAGCGCTAATGGAGATCTGTGCAAGCAGCCTTAGGACTCAGGCAGATCTCCCGTGCCATATAATAGTCTCCATTAAACATATGGGTTTTTTAAAAATTCGCGCTCCTGGGTCATGCATTAACGGCATCATCGTGACATCATCAACCCTCCCCTTTTTAGCCATTTTCAGTGGCATTCCTTCACTCCACCTCTAAGTGTGCCCCCTTAGGCGAATGGAAGCTGCAGCGAGTTCAAGCAGTTAATCCGCCTTTGGACCTTTCATGGAGGTAAGTGTAGCGATGTAAAGACAGGGAATCTCTGTCTTCACATTCGCTTTTTGGTCTCTATAAAAGGGCCTATAGATTAATAGCTAGGGGACGCTTGGAAGCATTCTCACATCAGACTTTGGAGAAAATAAAAATAAAATGCAGATGCAGGAAATCTAAATGGAAACAATAAATACTGGAGATACTCAGTAGATCAGGTAGCGTCTGTGGGAAGAGATACAGACTTCACGTTCCAGGTTGAGGTCTGAGAAAGAATCTTCGATCTGAACAACTGACTTTTGTTCCTCTTCCCACAGAGATGACCTCACCAGCATTTTTAAAAGGTTCTAAGGTTCTTTTTATTTTAAATTTTAATTTTTCATATTTTAAATTTAGACACACAGCACGGCAACTGGCCATTTCGACCTACAGGTCCATGCTGCCCAATTACACCCAATTAACCTACAACCCCGTCACGTTTTGAACGGTGGGAGGAAACCGGAGATCTTGGGGAAAACCCACGTAGGTGCGGGGAGAACATAAAAATTATTAACAGACAGTGAAGGACTCAAACCCCAGTCCTGATCGATGATGCTGTAAAGGCATTACACTAACTGCTATGCCAGCTGTGCTGCCCTCATGCAATAATACATTGGAAATGTAATATACATGATACACTTCAACTTTTGTCTGCTGAGAGGCAAACAAAGAGTCACTATGAATATTGCCCAGCGCCCCAAACAAAATAAGAACGAGAAGTGAGAAAGAACCCCTTCAGAGATGCTGAGTGTCTGTGAATTCCCCTCCAGCACTCCTGCAGCCTCTGCAGCCGCACATACTCTTGTTCAAGCTATTGGCAACCTGAGCTCCAGATCCAAACGTCCGATACAATCAGGGAAGCCTTTGGTACGTGAGGCCCTAACATGGACACACAACATCTCACTTGTCAGCAAGGGACAACAGCGACTGCCCTTCCTGAGAAGACTGAAGTGGGCAAGGCAACTGGTCACCCTCATGTCATCCTTCTACTGGACCTCTATCAAGAGTGTCCTGGCCAGCTGCATCACAGTGTGGTACAATTGCTGAAGAGAAATAGATTGGAGGCCAATCCTTAGGACCATAAGAGTGACAGAGAGGATCACTGGAGTCTCCCTTCCTCCCCATCGACTTGATCATCCGTGTACAGTTGAGAGCGGACCGAATCATGGAGGACCCCATCCACCATGCCCACAGCATCTTTCAGTTGCACCGATTGGGAAATGGATGCAGGAGTATCAGAGCTAGCACCACCAGTCTGAGGAACAGCTTCTTCGGACAGGCAGTAAGAATGCTGAACGACCAAAGGATCAGCTCATACTAAACATCCAAGACTCTCATATTTATGAAACAATATTTATTTACTTATTCTTATGAATGAAAACTTGTCCTGCAGGTGAAATTGTTTGTCTGCATGTGTGTTATATCTGGTTGTGTGTCCATATGTATTGCACTGAGGACCAGAGAACATAGTTTCTTCATTGTACAATCAGACGATAATAAACCTGACTTATTCCTGTGCTGTACTGTTCTATGTTCTATGGCAGAAAAGATTGACTAACCCGTGTATCAAAGCCACTAACAAAGAGTGCAACAGGCCATCAAAGAACTAATGCATCATGGTGGCTTGGTCTGAGGATGCGACTGTTTTTTTATTCATTATGCTGACCGACAGTGCAACTGAAGTGTGCTTAGATTACAGATGTGACCTGATTGATGTTGCTGGAAGGCATTGAACAATAAAGTTCAGGCATGCTATTCACAGCACATAACAGGTTAGCTTCCGGATATCAACAAATTGCTGAACTTTCATGTCAATTTTAGTCATGGGGAACGGATGTTACATGAGGCATTATGTCTCCAAGGGGTCTTTGAAAGACCAGGGTTTGTTTGAGTGAGAGATATAATCACAAATCATTTAGTTTCCTAAGATTAAGATAGGCTTCTGGCAAGCATGCACACAAGCTTGTCTGAATCTATTAATCATCTCAAAAACATTGCATGGACTCTTTATTTCTCAGGTCAACTTTTGTGTCTGTCAAGGTGAAAACTGCAAGTGGTAGGAAATACAATATTTTACTTCATTGCTTTCATCTCAGTGGCTAGCACTTGCAGGGCAAGCTAATTCCCTCCATTCTGCCCTCTATGATCATGGAGTGCCAACAGCATCAGCTGTGGCTCAGTGGATAACATATCAAGTTTATTATCATCTCATTGCACCAGAACCACCCAACAAAACAGCGTTCTCCAGTCCTCGGTGCAAAACAAGCAGACACTCAACCAGACATTACACACATACATAGGCAGAACAAGTAATCATTCTGTATATACAATTCAATAAATAAATATTGCTTTGTAAATATGAGAGTCTCAGATGCTTAGAGTAACAATCGGAACAGTGTGGGTATTGGGATTAAATTCCTCGTTTGAGAAGCAAAGTATTGAAGGAATTCTTCGTTGCTGGAGCTGACAGCCTTGAGGAATTACATCTTAAAATATCTCAGTTGGAAGTTAATTTTGAACTGAATTGAAATGGTTCATTCATTTGTCATACGTCCAGCAAGAGGCTTCGTTTTGATTGCTATCCAGTCAATTCAACTCTTACCAGATGGTCCAATGTTAACATAAATAAAGAAATAAAGAAGAAAGTGTAAGGAGTCATGCACCAATCATAAAATAATGCCACATATGTTCCCTGGGTATGGAAGGAAGAGAGGCAGGATTTTCCCTGGTATCCTGGCCAACCCCTCTAACCAAAACCAACAAACTAAAAAAAAATGTTTCATTATAGGAGCATGCTACGTCTAAAATGGCATCTGCATTTATTATATTGAAACAGGGACAGAGCTTCAAAAAAACCTAATTGGCCCCAAAGTGCTCAGAGAATATGCTAAGTGCTTTGGAAATGGATTATCCTGATTTACTTTCCTTCGCATAGAAATTGAAGAGGATTTTTTGTTCCCCCTCATCTTTGCTCAATTAGTCATTAATCCACCATTTTGCTGGTTCTGTAAATTCTCCAATATATCATGTGAAATATATAGATAATATCGAGGCAGGAATGTAGTTTCCATTGGAGGCGTCTGCTCAAGATTGGCTGAAGGGGAAAACAAGGTCATGGAACCGGGACGTGAGAGGGTGCTGAACCCGGGAAGACCTCCCGAGGGGCCTCAGGTTTGGATCTGGAGCTCGGGATGCCGATGGTTTGGACTCAAGTCTGTGAAGCTGCGGAGGCTGCGGGAGGGCTGGAGGTGAATCCACGGACACTCAGTGACTCTGGGGGGACTCTCTTTTGCTTCTCTTTCACGGACTGTCAGGGGGGCCAGGCACTTGATGCTGATGGCGAATCCTTCTCTGCCTTATGTCAGACGAAGTGCACTTTTGTGTAATATATTGCAGCTGTTTTATGACATGACATTACAAGAATCTTGTAGCTAGAACTAGAGGTCGTGGTGTCAAGATTGAAAGGAATAGATTTAGGATGGAGATGAGGAGAAACTGCTTTCCCCAGAAAGTAGTGAATCTGAGGAATTCTCTGCCCAAGAAAGCAGTAGAGGTGGCTTTGTTAAATATATTAAGGACACAATTACATAGATTTTTGCATACTAGGGGAATTATGGTGAACAAGCAGATAGGTGGAGCTGAGTCCACAGCCAGATCAGCCATAATCTTATTGACTGGTGGAGCAAGCTCGATGGGTTGGATGGCCGACTCCTGCTCCTGTTTCTTATGTTCTATGTAATATTATTCATACTCCATCAACAGGGTGGCACGGTTGGCCTAGTGATTAGATCAGTGTCTTTACAGTGCCAGTGAATGGGACCAGGGTTTGAATCTTGTGCTGTAAGTAAGGAGTTGGTACGTTCTCCCTGAGTCTGCATGAGTTTTTCCAGGGGACTTCAGTTTCCTCCCACCATTCGAAACGTACCAGGAAGGCACATCAGCGAACTACACTTCCTGAAAAAAACTGATGCAGGCAAGGCTACTGGCCACCATTATGTCAACCTTTGACAAGAGCTCTATCAAGAGCATCCTGAGCCAGCTGCATCACAATGGTATGGTACAGTTGCTGCAGAGAATTGGATCAGAGGTCAATCCACAGGACCATAAAAGTGGTCAATGGGGTATAATTGGACGGCAAGGGCCCGTGAACCAAAAGGGCCTGTTACTGTGCTGTATGTATAGATAGATAGATAGATAGATAGATAGATAGATAGATAGATAGATAGATAGATAGATAGATAAATAAATAGGATTCACTATCAGGAAAAATTGCCCAGAGCCCCTTAAAGCCAGAGTAAGAGAAGTAAAAAAGAATCGTGTTAGAGTCACTGAGTGTCTATGGCTTCACCTCCTGCACTTCTGCAGCCACACAGCCTTTAGTCCGAACCATTAGCAACCAAAGCTTCAGATGTATACCTGCGACATGATGAGGAAGCCTTCCATGGCCTTTCGCATTTCGGTTCTGATTCCTGGTAATCCTTCAACCAGTCTCGAGCCAGTCTCAAGCAGCGCATAGGCTGGTGTGAGTCCTTTGACCGCAGTCACTAGCGGCCCACAACCTGCGTGGGTTCTTCGCCTTGACACTGACGGCCCACCTCCTGTGTGATCTTCAGCCCCCAGAGTCCCTCACGGGTCCACCACCCCTGGATCACCTCCTCTGCTTCTCCTTCTCAAATGGGGCATAGTCCTTCTGTTGGTGGGTGCCCTCCACCAGTCCTCTGCTTCCCTGGAGTTTTCAACCCCTCGTGGCTGTTGCCTATCGTAGGTGCCATCATCTTGGGCCAGACCCTGTGGCCACCAGATTTTAGAATAAACCACCATTGGTTCCTTTAACAGGCCATTTAAAGGCTGCATAGAGCCACTAGCAGTCGGACTGAGGGGTTGGACCCCATGGGGGAGCGGTGAGACTTCACTCCCTGCTCACCGTGGGTCTGCATTAGTGGCAGGGCTGCTGTTACATGAACTCTGGCAGCACCATCACTGTTTTTTTCTCCAACCTCTATCTCAAAAGGAAAGGTCTATTAATAGTTGTAGAAATTCTGGAGACCTGGATTGGCTTCCAAAAATAGGACCTCCATCGATTACAGTGTATAAAAGTGTTGGAGAAACTCAGCAGTTAACCCCTTCCTCTGTTTTTTCTTTCCCCTACTCTGTCTCCCTTTCTCCATCTCCCCACCCTTTACCTTCCTTCTTAGCCCTCTGCCCTCTCCCATCTCTTCTCAATTTTCACCATCCTACCTGTATCCTTGTATTTCCTATTACCCCCTTACTCCCTCTCCCAAACTTTTTATTCAAAGTTCGAAATTCTGATTTATTGTACATCCATGACATTGCATACAACCCTTTTTCCTTGTGGGAGGACGAGGAGGGAGGGCTTGGAACATGGAAATACTGCCATAACTGTGACTGTTGTCAAAATACAGAAATGCTGGCAGAACTCAGCCGGTTTTGCAGCGTCCATAGGAGGTAAAGATATATTACTAATGTTACAGGCTTGAGCCCTTCCCTAATCTTTACTTTACCTTTAGCTCCTATGGAAGCTGTGAGACTGGCCGAGTTCCTCCAGTATTTCTGTGTTTTGACGACAATCACAGCACCTATAGAATTTCTTGTCATACCTTGAGGAAGATTTTCTGTAAAACATAAAAATCTGTGGACACCGTGGTTGAAGTAAAAACACACAATGCTGGAGAAACTCAGCAGGTCAAACTGTCCTTTAATATCAAAGGTAAAAATACATAACCGATGTTTCAGGCTTGAGCCCTTCGTCAAGGATTGGAAAAATGTTGGCAGGCTTCTGAGCAAAAGAGGAAGGGGGGAGGTGTATTTGCTAAGGCAGGAGGTGATAGGTGAAGAAGGGAGGGAGGGTACAGCAGTGATCAAGGGGAGGAGGGACGGCTGAGTGAAGGGAGGGAGGAGAACTGGAAAGAGGAAAGGAGGGGAGAGGAAGAAGAGAAGAGCAGAAATTGGAAAAGTTGATGTTAATGTCATCTGGTTGGAGAGTGCCCAGAAAATTGGGTTTGTGTGTTTTTCCTGCGGGCATCTCCTGATTTTTAACACTGCTGATGAAGGGCTCAGGCCCAAAACGTCATCTGACTTTTACTTCCCGTAGTTGGTGCGTGACCTGAGGAGTTTCTCCAGCATGCTTGTGTATGGGACTAGACCCCAGCTTCTGCAGATTTTCTTCTTTACCTCATCAGTTGCAACCGCTGTGATGATAGCTCAATAATCCAGAACATTTTCTCTCTCCACGTCACTCCCTTGGCCTGTGGAGTGTTGGCAGCAGCTTCTGGCTCCATTTTGCACTTTGTTTCTCCAATGAGATGGCATGTGAACATCATGTCCAGTTCTGGTCACTACATCACAGGAAGTGTGCGGAAACTTTGGAGATGGTGCAGAAGAGGTTCAACACATTACTGCTTGGATTGGAGTGTGTAAGCAGAGTTTGGGCAAACTTGTATTGTTTGCTCAGGAATGTCGAAGGCTGAGGAATGTCCTGACTGAAGCTTATCTGTCATAAGAGACATTGGTAGAATAGATAGAATAAATTTTCTCGGTAAAATGTCAAATACTGGAAAGCTTGAAGGTGAGTGATGGGGGAGTTTAAAGGAGATGTTTCTTTACACAGAGATTGGTAGATGCCTGCAAACAGATGTGGCAGTGAAGTTTAAGAGGCACTTAGACAGGCACACAAATATGCAGAGAACGGAGGAGTGTTGATCACATAGAGGCAGCTGGAATTTGTTAAAGTTCACATCATGGTTGGCACCGGATTCAAACCCGGGTCGCTGGTGCCGTAATAGCGCCGTGCTAACCGCTGCACTAACGGTGCTGCCCTTATTCTGCCCACCTTCACATCAACTCCCACTAGAGCCTACCACTCACCTGCACTTCAGGGGGAACTTACAGTGGGCACTTAATCAACCATGTCATTGGGATGAGGCAGGGAGCTGGAGCACTCCAAGGAAACTCATGATCACAGGGGAATTGTGCAAAATCCACGCTTGCAGCACTTGAGGTCAGGCATGAAACATCATGAAAGTGAGAAAAAGGTGGTTGTCCGTTTTGATTCCGGGTTAGAATACAAACTCTTTGGTGTTGACACCAGCTATCACGTGTGGACTTTTATGTGGGGTGATGCAAGCCATTTGTAATGAGGTCAACCTCTGGAAAAACAGGTGCATTGACAATCCCCTGAAAACTTGGTAGGTCACCAAAGATTCTTGCAAATTTCTACAGGTGTACCGTGGAGAGCCTTCTGACCGGTTGTATTACTGTCTGGTATGGAGTTTCCAATTCACAGGACAGGAATAGACTACAGAGAGTTGTGAACTTGGCTGGCGCCATCATGAGCATAAGTTTCCACATCACCGAGGACATCTACAAGAGGCGGTGTTTTAAGAAGGCAGCCTCTATCCTTAAGGACCTTCACTACCCAGGCCATGCCCTCTTCTCACGGCTCCCATCAGGAAGCAGGTACAGGAGCATGAAGACGAACATTCTGTGGCACAAAGACAGTTTCTTCCCCTCTGCCATCAGATTTCTCAATGGACAATGAACCACTGACACAACCTCACTTTCTCTTATTTTGTACTAATTTAATTATTAATTTAGTAATTAAATTTTATCAAAATATTTTCACTATAAATGCTGCCACAAAACAATGAATTTTGTGATATGTTCGCGGCTATAAATTCTGATTCTGATGTGAAAAATGATACAGTGGAAACAAACTTGCTCCAGCAATTTGAATTTCAGCATTGATACACTCTGAGTGTATCAAATCAGTCACTCACAACCCTGAGTGTTGTTGATAACTGCAAATGAGCAGGTGGATTACAGCTTCTTCATCAAAACTGAGTGCATTTGGCAAAAGAGAGCATAAGACTCTGCGTGAGCAAGGTCAGTAAAATGCCATTGTATACCATGTACAAAAGTGCACATTATTCCTGCACCATGTCTTCCACTCGATCAGCTTTTGAGTGGATACAAATGGAGAGTACATTTAATTTAATCTTGATGGCGTTTCGCCTCTAGAAATCTTATTCACCAAATTAATGACTTCTAAGTGTTTCTTGCACCTTTTTCTTAATGGAGTTTAGAAGAATGAGGGGCGATCTTGTTGCAATGAATCAAACAGGAGTCTGTGTGGCTGCAGAGACTGCTGGAGCACTGGAGGCAAATCCACGGACACTCAGTGACTCTGAAGGGGACTGCCTTTTGCTTCTCTCTCTTTCTCTCTCTCGTACTCTTAAGGGATGCCAGGCAGCACTAATGGTGACGCTTTGCATGCCTTACGACAGGCAGAGGGCAATTTCGTGTAATGTTAGATGTTCTACATGAGAATAAAGGAATCTTAAATCTTGAATCTTCCAAACAGACTTTGATGGGTAGTTGCAGAGAGGATATTCCTTTCTGGAGGATATTAGAAGCTTGGAACAGAGGAAAAATTGATCACTCGTTTACAAGATAATTGTTCTCTCAAATGTCTTTGGAATTTTCTGCTCAATTGACGTGTGGAGACCGAGCCATGACATTTATCCATGATGTTGGACCCTTGGAGTAATGCGCACAGAGAGTTTATCACCATTTACATATTGCCATATACATGGGTACAATATAAAGATGCACTGAGATTCTCACATGCTGCAGCCAAACATTTAAACAAGAAAGTCTGTAGCTCCTGTGATTGTAGTGCAATGCTGGAGAAATTCGGCCGCAATGTCGGAAGCAAAGGTATGGAACCAATGCAAAGGGCTTGGGCCTTTTGTGTATGCACGTAAAATACACCAAGTACAATTAAATTATCACAATATGCCAAGGCAGAAAAAGAGATAGATTGATATTGGCAGTTGCAGTTAGTGATAGAAAGACGTGATGTTTCAACAACGCAGGCAAATTTTTTAATGGTCCCGGACTCATTTGCAGTTAGTACAGGGAAGCTTCAGAGCCTGATAAAATAAAAGATAATCTCATCCAGATGATCTCTTCTGAATTTAGAGAAGATGGACTTCAAGCTTGTCTACCTCCTGCCTGAAGGTAGCAGTGAAAAGAGGATGTGACCAGGGTAATGGGGGTCCTTTATGATGGTGGCTGCCTTCTTGAAGCAGCGAATACATAGATGGCCTTCAATGGAAGGGAGATTGGAGTTTGTGATGGACTTGGCCAATTCTGCCACTTCCTTCAGCCTTTTGCATCCCTGGGGATTCAAGTGATTTGAGTCTAATGTGGAGTAATTTAGGGGGTCAACTATTACACACCTAGAACTTTTGACCGCATTAAGTGCCTGCTTCGTTCAAGGTGTTGGGAGCTCGGATGGGCGGGCGGCCGGGGCCGAGGAGTGAGTCAGCGGTCAATGTGTCAGGAGCTCCACTGGCCTGGGCGAGACTCCACGATTGAGACATCAGGAGCTCGGATGGATGGGCAGCTGGAGCCTAAGTGAGAGAACGCAGTCAAAGCATCGGAAGCCCTGGTGGGTGGGTGGCTGGGGCCGAGGCGAGTGACCGCTGTTGAGGCATCGGGAATTCCCATGGGCAGGCAGACGGGGCCTGAACGAGAGATGATGGTTGGCAGCTCAGATTGGAGGTAAACGGGACCAAAAATAGGTGGGGGGGGGGGGTCAACTTTTACATGGTATTGACTATTACATGTGTATATGTGGTATATCCTGTTGTCATATTTCCATATTTATTGCCTTTATAAGTTCCTTAGCCTTAATTTAGCATGCAAACTCATCACACTACTGTCCGGTCTCTGCAGTAGGTTATCTGCATTCTTAATTCTCCAGTTGATCCCCAATGTATTCCACTTTTTTGTAGTTTGAGTTCAAGTTTATTGAAGTACAACCTCCAAGCACACAATCAGACCAAGCACGCATACAGACAAACAATACATATGCAGGACAAATATATATATGAATAAATAAATATTGCTTTGTGATATTAGAGTCTTGGTCAGTTAGTGTAAGCAGTTCCTTTGATCATTCAGCAAACCTTTGCATCCATATTTCCATAGTTTGATCAAACTGATGATAAATATTTGTATGATTTTCATAACAGGACTTTCACGTCATATCGTTACAGGTCAACAGCAAAGTGGAGCTCTGAGGAAAGTCATCGGTGAGAACATTATCTTCCGAAACAGAATCAGAATTTATTGACTTGAATATATTACGAAATTCCTTGTTTTGCAGCAACATTACAGTGAAAGCATTTATATAAACCGCCCTGACAAAATAAATAAAAATAATTCAAGAAATAGAAAAAGACAGAAGTAAAGCAGTGCCTGTGCTTCATTGTTTTTTCAAGAATCCGATGGCAGAAGGGAAGAAGTTGTCCTTGTGTCGCTGGGCGCTCAACTTCAGGCTCCTGTGCCTTTTCCCCGATGGTAGTAGAGTGAAGAAGGCACGGTCTGGCTGGTGGGGGTCCATGAGAATAGAGGCTGCTTTCTTAAGACACCGCTTCTTGCAGATGTCCTCGCTGGAGTGAAGACAGGTGCCCGTGTTGTCTCAGGCTAAGCCGCGGGCTGAGTTAACAACCCTCTGGAGTTTTTTTTTCTTGTCCTGAGCTTTCATTCGTCCAGGTGCAGGAACTGTTGGCAAGGCAGATGCTGAGTCGTCTCCTTGAACGGGGTGGTGCATCCAGTGAAGGTATTTTCAAAATGCTGTGGTATCGGGAGCACTAGGATTTAGAACTGGTTGCAAAGAATCAAGCACAATATATTTCCAAGTCAGGATGGTGCCCTTGTCTTTTCATGGCCTGGAAGGTTCTGACAGAGTAGACCACAAGCCCATAAGACACAGGAGCAGAAATAGGCCATCCAGCCCGTCGAGTCTGCCTCGCCATTTAATCATGAGGTGGTCCATTTTCCCCACTCAGCCCCACTGCCCGGCCTTCTCTCCGTAACCTTTGATGACCTGGCTCATCAGGAATCTATCAATCTCTGCCTTAAATACACCCAGTCACCCGGACTCCACAACTGCCCGTGGCAACATACTTTACAGATTTACCACCCTCCAGCTGAAGGAATTTCTTTTTGAAGTGGGCACCTTTCAATCCTGAACTTATGGCCTCTTGTCTTGGACTCTCCCGCCATTGCCTAGTAAATGCAACGTATTTTGTCAGTTTGTCATTAAAATATGAACCCATCTGTTCTATTTCAGAAGCTGCTTCAGCTTTCCCTGCTGCAGATGCCACTGATGTGGAAAGCAGAGAAAATCCTGACCTTGATAGGATGGATGTAAGTGATCAACAAATCTGACATGCAACATGCAACTAATGTCTGTGCATTGTCCATGCATCATTTGAGCTATCATGTCAGAAGCTGAGGCCTTTATACAGCCACTGGAACAATTCATCATCGACATTGCTTGGCTTGTTACGATCCATCAGCTCCTCTGCACTGGAGATTGGACAAGCATTCCAAGCTTGAGAGCTAAGGTGCAGGAGTAAGAACTTTGAAGTGGAAAGTTACGCATCAACTTCATTGGGGACTGGTTGACCTTGCATTTCAGCCAAGATAAAACCCTTAGCTCAAGTGTCTCACACCTGCCTAGTAAAAATAAGTTTTACAGTTGATTCCCTCAGCGCCATGTCAGTTTTAATGCAAACTTTACGCACTTACAGTCGTTGCAGGAAAATTAAAACGCAGTGATGTTAATCTCACGAGTTTTGTACAGGATGACCCAGTGACAAAAATCTCACTTAACATGATTTATCCCGTGGGTACTTGTAAGGTAAAAACATCATGAGATGGGACCGGAGAAGGAATGCAGATGTGACCTTGTACACTCAAGATAAGTGTGGCAATAACAAGATGATGTGCAGCAGACTAACAGAGAAGGATAGCAACAGTTTATTCATTGGACAATGTCATGGTATGATAATTTACTAAGTACGTATCCTGAGGTATAAAAAAAACACCACTTGCTGATAACGGCAGAATGCGCCTTCTCCAACTAACACTGTTAGTTGCAAGTGTTACAATCCGGCAATAAAGAACAAAGAACCTTGATTTCGACTCAGTCTGGTGTTTGACTCACTCATTCATGAACAAAGCAGACCTAACATACTTCACCTTTAAAAGGGATTTTGTGATGGGGAACAGCTGAATGTTAACATGCTCACAAACCCTCTCCATTTCCACACTGTCCCTCAGTCCTGAAAACATATCTCTCTCAACTTGCTCCATATATCTGGGCCTGAATTGAATGATTCCGCCAGTGGCACATGTCGAAAATTCAACGACAAAAAAAATCACCGACCATAGAGTTCACCGACGAGCTTTTTAAAAATTTTAAATGACCTATTAACACCTAATTAAAAGCTCTATTAAAGGAACCTTCATTAAAAATTAAAACATTCTTTTCATGCATTTAATTGTTGGTGAATTTTCCGTCAGTGAATCACCCCCATCAGCAACATTTCACCTGTCGGGCTGGGGTGTTGTAGGAGGGAGGTGAGGTGCAGTAAACGGCCTTATCTCAGCTCAAACCATCACCGACAGTCCACATCTGGTCCACCCACTCTAGAGCTGAGAGAACTGCGCTCACCCCCAACAGGATTTAGAATGGAGGGAGGGATTGGGGGAAGCAGATTCATCGTTCAAACACCACCAGCCAGTGTAGGAGAACGGAGTGCCTGCAGTCCCTGATGTATGCCAGCTCTGCCCTGTGTCCAACACACCCTCTCAGCGCTACCTGTCCAAGGCTGAAACTGTGAGGGCGCTTTCCCACCCCAGGATGTAACAAAGGATGGGGCAGTTGTCCAACGGTTGGATTCTGGTCTTCAAAAGCATCTGCACTCCATTAAAACTGCATTTGTGTGGCTCTAGAGATGCCCTACCAGCATCTCCATTCACTCTCTCTCTCTCTCTCTCTCTCCTCTGCATCAATCTCCTCATCCTCCTCCTCCTCCTCGCTCTCCCAGGCCTGGTTGTTCATGTTCACAAAGAGGTCCCTGCCGTCATCTAAATCCTCCTCAGGTTTGCCTTTCATTTCTTCCTCTGTCCACCGACAGCATTAACTGGTGGAAGAGGAAGGGAATAGGGGGAGGGGGATTTAGAGACCAGGACCGCAGCACAAAATCAGCCTGAAACTGGCATCCAGACGAGCATCCCCACGAGGAGGGGAACGGGAGAGGCGAACACCTTCATGTGCATGCGGGTGGTGAGTGGGGAATTGGGACGTGGGGGATGGTGTGGGGGGGGGGGGGTGGAACTAGCACAGGCAGCCATGGGAGCAACAACATTTTTCATTCATTCAATTGTCGGTGATATTTCTGGTGGTGAATTAATTTTGGTGAATTTACCTATAACCTACCTGGACCTGCTGCACATCAGCCCCGAAATCCAACCCAACACCCAAAAGACAGAATGCACCATTCTGTTACCTCGTTGACCCTATAATCATATGTGCTTTACATATTCTCATGGCCCCAATGGAAGAAATATTGCTCAAAGCAAGGATCGAGAAAGCACGGTCGGAGAGCAGAGGTGGAAGAAGCAACACATGGATTACAATAACAGGACAGGGGGGGGCACTCATTATGCGGATGGAGATTATAACTGTGGATGAGCGATTTCCATGAGGATGCTTTCATCCTTTGGTCAAACCAGATAAAACTATCATCCATCTCATGCACATCAATTGCTGATGTTAATTGTGATTGCAATTACTCAATGGGTGCCTTGCAACAAAGTAACCTAAGGTCCCTAAGATGGCTGTGGAGTCAGAAGGAAGGGCTCAGGCCCAAAAATGTTGGCTACCCTGTTTGTCCTCTGCATGCTGCACGGGAGCACTTTTGCCATTGCTGTCAAGATAAACCATTTCCTCCTGGGAAGGAAATCTTTATTCACTCTGTGGAATGCAATACCAAACCAACACTGGGTCACTTTTCTAATGACCTCCACTAGGAGTGGATAATAAATGCTGGCATTACCAAAAATGAATAAATATGCACACCAAAATGTAACACTGTCTACAGGTGTGATTGGCTGCCAAAATTAAAAACTGCTGTGTGGGAAAGAATGCTGACTGGCTGCATCACGGCTGCTATGGGGCACCAATACCTCTGAGCGGTAAGTTCTACAAAAAGGTTGCAGTATATCACAGCAAAATCCTCCCCACCATCGAGAAAATCCTCAGAGACCAGCAACAGTCATCAAGGATCCACACCACCCAGCACACGCGCTGTTCTCACTGATCCCACAAGACTCACACCACCAGGTTGAGGAATACTTGCTACCCCTCCACCATCAGACTCCTCAACGACAAACTCAATCAGGGACTCATTTAAGGACCCTTACTTTGCACATTATTTATCATAGAATTTTTTTTCTGTATTTTCAGTCACTTTGTTCACCTTTCACTTTTTTGTATATTGTTACAAACCCAAAGGACCCCAAAACCCAGCAGCAATAGATATACACCAAGAAAAATGGTTACTTAAACAAAAGCTGCTTTTAATTATCTTTAAACATGAAAACAGGATCAAACTTTAACTTATTACTATTAACTTAACCTAACTTAACCCCCTTCTAATTCTAAGAGCCCCATGTATACAATGTCTGTGTAAGTTCAGAAAGGTTCTTTATTTCACAGTCCAATCTCACTTCTTCTCACTCCTCCAAATTCACTGGTTGCAGGCAATCTTATACTGCGCACAGAGTTTAACATTTAATGAATTTCACCAGGCTTTGGTACTTCAAAAGCAAATGGTTACCACTCAGGAAGGTTCTTGTCGGTTTTCAGAGAGGTTTGTTGAACGTTGACACCCACAAAACTGATTCCTTTTAATCAACCACTTCAGTGTCTTGCCGAAGAAACTTGCCCCATCAGGGTTTTCCAGATGATAACCTCTTTCTTTCATGTCACCACGGAGTTCCTTTTTGTTTCCCTTATTCCAAGTTAAACATTAGGCAGCCAGTCCTCTCCTCTTGTATGGAACTCAAGGGCTTTGACAAGGCTGAACTAAGCACTCATAATCTATCTTCAAAATAATTTTTTTCCACAAGCTTGCCAGCTTGTCCTATTCCAGTCCCAGCTGCTGAACTGTAGAACTGAATTCTCTCTCTCTCTCAGAGAAAAGCATTTGTTTCTCTCTCTGCTTGCAAAACCACGTGACCCTCTTAGAACAGCAACCTCCACCCAGACAGACTGCAGCACCGAACTTAATCCTCCGAGTTCTTTCATCTGTTGCTTTTCAAAACAACAATGCATTAGTGAAGTCCCTTGCGCACTCTTCAAAGTATTTGCAGAGGCTCTTGGAGCTGGCCTGTCGAGCTTGAGCAGAGCTCCAGCATTTTAAATGAGGTCTGTTTTGAAGTGTTCATATGTGACCTACACTAAAAAAAAACCTGCCACCCTTGATCTCCCAAAATCATATCTATATACAAAATATAACATATTCTGTTACTATATGCATCATTTTCTTGAGTTCACTACCCATAAGTAGAATCAGAATCAGAATTTACTGTCACGAACCTGTCAACCAAATCGTTGTTTTGTGGCAATTTCACAGTCCAAACATATATATTATCCACATTTCAAAATAAATAAAATGAATTTATGAAGTTCAAGAAAAAGAAAAAGACAAGGTGAGGTCATTTTTGTGGTTCATTGTTCATTCAGAAATTCTCTCTGGGCTGCAGGGAAAAAAAAAATCCCAGGGTTGTATGTGATGAGAATAAATTTGAACTTATTGAATTATCCAAGGATGCTTTCATCCTGTGAATAAAAAAAATTATACAAAAAAATAACCTCATCAATTATTACCTGGACACTGAGGATTCAAATCCTGGGATAGACCTTGAAGGGAAGTGGCATGGGTATGCTTGCCAGTCGCATGTTCCGAAAGCCAATGCACATAGATTTAGGCCACCATCTGCGTGCATGGAATAGAATTAATTAAGACGGTGAGTGGTCACTGGAAATTTTGAGTTTGTCAGTCTTTGAGGAATACTCTGGCTGAAGAGCTGTCACTGTGCTCTTTTCAAACAAGAGGTTCAGCCAAAGCCGAACCAATTACATCGCAGAGAAGGCATAGAAGTAAAGCAACTGGCACAAAAGGATTCTATTACTCCAGTCTTTTGACATTTGAGTTCGGCTGATTTGATTATTCTCTGAACTTTATGAGAGAAGGGAGGAGAGAGAGTTGCAATATTTCAAAATGCCATATTTTTAATTAAGCACCTCACATTTTTTAATCAACATAAAACCTTTACAGATACAGTTTTTCCTTTCAGTTGCCACCAAGCTTGGGAGTATTTGGGAATAATGGCCAGAATTACCTGCTCAGACAGATACATTGGGCAGGGAGAAGTTCAGCAATTCTGTTCAGCTCCTCAAGTTAAAACCCAGCCAGGTACATGCCTGAAACACGAAAGTGCGCAGACACTGTGATTGGATTGAGAAACACGGAAATTCTGGAGGAACTCGGCGCATCCATAAGAGGTAAAGATATATTCCCTATGTTTCTGGCCTGAGTCCTTCTTCAAGGTATAAGTAAAGGCTGGCAGATACCTGAATTAAAAGGCTGGGGAGAATGGAAGGAAGGGCAGGGGAAGAAGTACAGACCAACAGATAAACGGTGTTGGTTGGATGTGAGAAAACACAGTGCTGGAGAAACTCATCAGGTCAAACAGTGTCCTTTATAGAGCAAAGATAAAGATACATCACCAACGTTTTGGGCTTGAGCCCTTCATCAATGTAGTTTGATGAACACTCAAGCCCAAAAGGTTCCTCATGTAACTTTATCTTTGCTCTATAAAGGACATGCCAGCATTGTGATTTTACTTCAATCACTTTTCTGTTTTACTTAATTGGATGGGATGCAAGAGAGAAGAAAGGGGAGAAGTGACTGGAGAAGGGGATTGTTTTTGCTCCATGGAAAAGAAGACAGATAGAAAAGGAAAGGGAAATAGAGAGTGAGACCGAAATGTTTTTTAGACTGCAATGTCAGAAAAATCATTAAAAAAAAGTATAATAATTACTGCCTGTGTGGTTGTTCACACTGGGCACCTTTTTAGACCGCAAGTACCTGAGTGCTACAGTACCGGTGGTTGGACGTACAGTAGAGTGGATGACCGACAACATATTTTTCCGGTACAATTTACACTGCAGGCTTCCTCCAAAAAGTTGTAGGGGTTCTACAGGATAAGTCATGGAGCAAGAACTGATTCAAAATTCCTGCACATTCCTTTAAAGACTGCCCGTGTAGAGGCAAAATTGCTTGATTGTGTCGTTACAAGTCTGCAGTCTAAAAACCCCTATAGAGACAAAGCAAGAGAATAGGAGACATTGGGAAATATGGGGTGAGTGGATAACAGAAGCCGGAGAAGTTGATATTAATACTATGTGATTGGAGGGAGTCCAGGCAGAATATGAGGTGTCGTTCCTCCAATCATCAGGTGATTTCAATCCAGCAGTGCATGAGGCCATGGACTGACATGTCAGCAAGGGAATAGGGCAGGGAATTGAAATGGGTAGTCACTGGGAGATCCAAGCTATTGCAGCAGACAGAGGTGAGGTGCTCAACGAAATGATCTTCCAGTGGCTACCCATTTCAATTCCCTGCCCTCATGCAATGCCAGACTGAAACCACGTGAAAATTGGAGGAGCAACATCAAATATTCTGCCTGGGCTGCTTCCAACTGGATGGTATTAACATCATCTTCTCCGGCTTCTGTTAGCCTCTCACCCCATATTTCCCTATGTCTCCTTGTCTCTAGCTCTGTCTCTCAAAGGACTGTTTGGGTCCCTGAATGATGGTGAAGGAGGAGATGTGGGCGCAAGTGGAGGATCTCCTGTGGACACAGGGGTAGGTGCCAAGTGGTCGATTGACGGCAATGGAGGAGTAGATGGGGAGTCGTGGAGGGAGCGGTCCATGTGGAAGGCAGAGAGGGGAGGAGGTATTTCTGGTGGTGGGATCACGTAGTAGGTGGCAGAAATGCAGAGGCTGGTGAGGTGGTAGGTGAGGACAAGATGAATCCTATCCTTGTTGCGTGTGCGGGCAGAGAGGGCCAGGGCAGATGTGCAGGTAATGGAGGTTATGTGGGTGAGGGCTGTGCTGATAACATGCGGTGGGGTGTATACCATCAAGTTCTGCACTGAGCCAGGGAAACTGGAAAATCCCAGCTGTGACGGCTGATGCTTGGAATGAGCTGAAGCAGCTGACACTGGTCAATATTGTCTCCAGCTCATACGGAATCCCAAGGAGGCTAATTATCAATAATATCTGTGGCAGTGAAGAAGCACTCTCTGCATTGTGTGAGCAAATTGTAGATTTGTGTCCCATATCAGGCACCCAGGCAGAAAAATCGAGGTGGTGCTGAGGGAATACAGCTCCATTAGATGCCACTTGTATGAGACTTAATACAAGGTTGATGTCTAATAACCTTCAGTGTGATTTGGAAAGTGATCTGCCTGGTGACCCGGTCAATATATATCCTTCAACCCCCTTCCATGGAGCATAGAAGAATGAAAGGAGATTTGATAGCAGTATATAAAATTATGAGGGGTACAGAAAGAGTAAATGCAAGTTGGCTTATTCCAATGTGGTCAGGTGAGACATTAACTAGAGGATATGGATTATGGGTGAAAGGTGAAATGTTTAAGGGGAACATGAGGGTGTACTTCTTCCCACAGAGAGTGGTGAGAGTGTGGAATTAGCTGCCAGCTGAATGCGGGCTCATATTTGACATTTAAGAAAAGAATTGGATAGGTACATGGGTGGGAGAGGTATGGAGGGATATGGTTCAGGTGCAGGTAAGTGGGACTGGACAGAGTAATAGTAGACACAGACCAGATGGGCTAAAGGGCCTGTTTCTGTGCTGGAGTATTGTATGGTTGTCTATCAATATGTAATGATGACCATGCCCAATTCTGGTCACATCATTGCAGGAAGAATGTGGGGGCTCTAGAAAGGGAACAGAAGGGATTTATCGGGACACTGCCTGGTTTGGAATGTATAAGGAGGGTTGGCAAACTTGCGCACTTTTATCTGGTGCATCAGAGGGTGAGGGCAGACCTTTATAAGAGAACTTTATAAAACTATGAGAACCCAAGATAGGGTAGAGACAATCTTTTCTCCTCCAGGTTCAAAATGTCATGTGAGGGGGGGGAAGGTTTAAGAACATGGGTTGGGCAAGTTTGAAAGGGGTGGGTTTCTGGAACGAGTTGCCAGAGGTAGTGAAGAAAGCAGGGTCAATAGAACTGTTTAAAGGCTGGGAGATGGTCACATGAAATATGCAAAGAATGGAAGGATATATTGTAAGTCAGAGAAATAGATGGTTATGAAGGTGAAGTGGAAAAAAAAATTATTGTGGAATAAATTTATATAGGTTGGCACAACATCATGGGCTGAAGGACCTGTATTCTATGGTCTATGATATGTATTATGTCCTAGCAGCCACTTGTGTGGACCTGGGAGAGCGGGGCATGGAAACACAGCACTGGTCTGCAGGGTCCTATTCCCTCGTCTATATGCCTATGTCATGGTACAGGCTTTAACCGACCTGTTAAGGAGGTGATGGCATTTTATTTTAAATCCTGAAACCACAGGTCTGTGCCCAAGATGGTGGTGCCTGTGCTGACAAGCGTAGCACAAAGGGTGCAGAATCTGGGGGAGCAGCTGATAGGTGCAGGATAAGGGAAATGTGGAAAAAACCCCCTCCCCCCTCCCCCCCACCCCATCGAGAAGGAGATGCAGAGGAGCCAAACCTATAGGACGGTGATGATAGCAACAGATTAACAAGGAGTTCAACGGCTGAAGGACTCACACAGGCTGTGGGCTATTGGCAATTTGAAGTCAAATGACCCACAAAGGCTTTCCGATTATATTGGAGGTTTGGATCTGGTTGCAATTGTTTGAACTGGAGTCTGCGCCTGCAGAGGCAGCGAGAAGCAAATCCATGTATGTTCAGTGTCTCTGAAGGGGCTCTCTTTTGCTTCTCTTTCTCCTTTTGTTAGGGGCACCGGACTACGCTCATGGCGGCGCTTTTTTTGTCTTACGGCAAAGAGAAGTTGAAGTGTATTATATTTTTAATGTATTATTGCATGACAATAAATGATCCTTTGAATCTTAGAAGCATCACCCTGGTCACAACATTTTATCGCTGCTCCCTTCATTTATTATATTTATTATCTCTTTTTAATTCAATTAAGTGCCACATTAAAATATATGTAGAATATATATAGAACACTACAGCACAATTCAGGGCTTCAGCTCTTGAGTTATGCTGACCTATATATTCTTATCAAAAGAAAAATCTCTTCCTATCTCATAACCCTCTATTTTTCTTTCATCCATGTGCCTGTTTAAGAGTTTCTTAAATTTCCCTAATATTTCAGCCTCCACCACCCTGGCAATGCATTTCAGATACCCACAACTCTGTGCGAAAAAAATCTCCCCTGATATCTCCCCTAAACTTTTCTCCCTTCACTTTGTACAGATGTCCACTAGTGTTTGCTACTCCTGCCCTGGGACAAAGGTACTGGATATCCACCCTCTCAGAATCTTCTAGACCTCTATTAAGTTACCATTCACCCTTTGCTCCAGAGAGAAAAGTCCCAGCTCTGCTAACCTTGCCTCATAAGACTTGTTTCCCAATCCAGGCAACATCCTGGTGAATCTCATCTGCTCCCTCTCCATAGCTTCCACATCCTTCCTGTGATGAGGTGACCAGAAATGAACACAATATTCTAAGTGTGGTCTCACCAGAGTTTTGTAGGGTTGTGTTTTTTTTTACACAAAGTACCTGCTCAGATAAAGCAAGTCAGAATTTTGGTGCATATTTACATTGTAAATATGTACAAAAATAAACTAATTATATTATTATCTTCAGAAACAAAGATTGATGGATCATCATTCCTCAGTGTGGTGAGAGTGACCTTCAAGAATTTAAATGAAGTAAAACACGAATGATTATAGTAAATATAGAAATATGCTGGAGAAACTCAGCCAGGTCCTGAAATTTCTAGAGGAGGCAATGATAAATGACCAATATTTTGGGCCTGAGCCCTTCTTCAAGGTATGAGCAAAGAGCAGGCAGGCATCTGAATTCAAAGATAGGAGGAAGAGAGAAGAAAGGACAGGGGTGGAACAGAGGGCAACAGACAAGAGGCCATAGGTGGATGTGGATAGCAAGGCAATAGAGAAAAGCTGAGAAATGATCGGAGCGGGGGGGGGGGGGGTGGTGGAAGGTTGTAGCTCTGTGAATGCACAGCTAGAGGAAGGGAAATAGAAGGAAACGGAGTTGGGGAGGGGGAATGGGCTAACGGAAACTGGGGAATTTGATGTTAAAACCTTCTCATTGGAGATTGCCCGGGTGTTGTTCCACCAATTTGCAGGTGGTCTCAGCCATGGACCGACATGTCAGCATTGGAATGTGGAATTGAATGAACATTTAAATATCCATTTGTGAAAGTGGTGTGGGAATAATTGGCACCAAGAAGTGAAATCTATTGACTTTTTATAACAAATGAAAGAAATAAACAAGTAAATAAAGATGTGAATATTGGCCAAGGCCATCACACTGAACAACCTCGCCTCCATTGCCTCAGGCTATACCTACCACTACCAACCTATTAAAGGACAATCCTGACTGCAGTCTCTTCTACCTCTCTTCCATTGGGCGGAAGGCACAACATGAACCTCCTGATTTAAGGACAGTTTCTTTCCTGCTGTATCATACTCCTGAATGGACTTCTCATTGCCAAAAGCTAATGGCCCTGCAGTTTTCTTCATATCCTACACTTTACCCAAGTAAACTGTAGCCTAAAAATGCAGAAAAGCTGGAGGAACATTCAATGGAAGTAAAGATGCATTACCGACATTTCGAGCCTGAGCTATTCCTCAGGGCATGAGTCAAAACCAGACTGGGGGGGCAAGGGAAGAACATAAGGGGAGGAGTACCGACCAACAAACAAAAGGTTATAATTGGATATGATAAGAGGAAAGGTGAGAACTGATTGTGGGGAATTGGAGGGGGGGTTGTTTTTAGCTCTGTGGAAGGAGACGGAGGGAAAATAAATGATCAGGGGAAGGATGTAGCTCTGTGAAGGCAAGAGCTGGAGGAAAGGAGAAGGCGGGGACGGGGTACTGAACTTGAAGATCAGCCATGATCTCGTTGAATGGCGGAGCAGGCTCGAAGGGCCGAATGACCTACTCCTGCTCCTATCTTCTATGTTTCTATGAAAGAGAGAGTCGGGGAGGGGGAATGGCCTAACGGTAACTGGAGAAGTCGATTTTAATGCCATCAAGTAGGAGGGTGCCAAGATGGAATATGAGGTGTTGTATCTCCAGTTTCTGGGTGGTATCCGTCCGTCAGTGCACGAGACAATTGACTGACATGTCAGCAAGGGAACGGGGCAAGAAATTGGAATAGGTGGCCACTGAGAGATCCCTGTTATTGCGGCAAACAGAGTGATCAACGCTATAATCTGCATGTTTGAGTTCCTGCAACACTACAGTCTGAAATTCTGATTTAGTTTTGCACCACCTCCTGTACTTAAGTCTGGGTTTCCTTGTGTGGATAGCACATGAAAAAAAAACTGGTTTATCACTGCTCTTTAGTACAAGTGACAATAAGCAACTCAGCAAACATTACAGGTTCCTTAAACCACCATCTACAAATTAACAGAAAAGCAGCAGCTGTCCTGTCACCAAGTTTGGATTTTATCTGAAAGAGCTCTGGAAATTTTAATGCCTAGATCATCGCAGGAGTGAAGCCCAATCAAAATTCTGATGAATACAGAACTTTCCCATCAAAACACCTCTGAGTGATAATGGTCAAGGCATCAAATAGGATGGTGTTCCCCTTGAGATGACAACTCACTTGCAGAGCTAGGAAATTGAACAATTTCACAGGCTTACAAGAAGCAGAAGTTGGGATCAAAGTGAGTATTGTGTCAATCACAACATCAACAGTGCAGTTTTTAGAGAGGCTTTTATGGAAATTTTTAATCGAACCTCAGCATCTTCAAGGGAATTGCAGACTGGATTGATCATCTGCACACACATGAACAGTCTCCACGGCAGGGGTCTGTTCAATATCACATCAAGAGAACTAGAGCAAAAAAAAAACAAAATGCTGGAGGAACTTAGAGGGGAAAGGCAGCGCTGTTAGGACAGCGCTGTAACAGCACCAGTGATCGGGACCGGGGATCGAATCCTGCGTTGTCTATAAGGAGTTTGTGCATTCTCCCTGTGTCTGCATGAGGTTTTCCCTGGGGCCACGGTTTCATCCCACTGTTCAAAACATATCAGGGGGTTGCAGGGCAGTAAATGGGAAGCATTGGCCTATAGGTCAAAAGGGCCTGTTACTATGCTGTCTGTCTAAATTTAAAATTAAATTTAAATTTAAATTTAAACAGTGTCTGTGGGGGTGGGAGATTGGAAGGAATTATCAAAGTTTTGGGTCCTCGAGGACTCGAGGCACTGGGTTCCTCCAGAGGCTTGTTTATAGTCCCAGAATCAAGCATCTAGTTGCATGTATCTCCAGAGAGAATTGCATGTCTCAGCAGTACTTAAAGTTGAAGAAACAGTGTGTTTGAGGGAACAGTAGACTTGTACGTGCACAGCATTTGTCAAGGCAATAAATTATTAATGGAACATTGAGGTGCACAGCTTTATGAATCTTCAGTAGTTTTGTATCACCCATCTGGTTCAGGTCATGTGCGTAAACGATATTGACAGGGAGACATGAGGGATGCTAGAATCTGGAGCGGAGCTCTGTATCAAAGATGGCAGTGCCCGTGCTTGGCAGCAGACCACGAGGGGCTGCAGACACCAGCGGAGTGGCAAACATGCACTGGGCACCAGAAATGGGAAGAGTACCCCCCTCCAATCACTGAAACATTAAGCATTGAGAAGGAGAAACATGGGAGATGACCCTATGGGAAAGTGACCAGGGCGGTGGCCCAGCGAGGCTCTCAATGGCTGAGGGACCCAACACAGGTTGCAGGTGACGCAGTCGTGGGACCCACACACAGAGACAAGCACATGGAAACCAGATATTGGAGCCAGGACTTGAGAAGCTGCTGAGGGCAATAAGGACTCCCAAAAGAGGTGAGAGAACCTGGTGGATTGGTAGAATGAACAGAGCATGGAGGTTGTGGGTTACCTGAAATTGGAAAATTTAACGTTAACCACATTGGGTTGCAGACTACCTTGCCGATTATGAGCTCCTGGTCTTCTAGTTTTCATCTGGCCTCATCTTGACAGCGGGGATGGCTGAGATCCCTGTGGGTCTAGGAAGAGCAGTCAATATGGTGTGAAATCTGTGAGGACATTCTTTCCGCGTCCGCAGGGGTTTCATCCAGCTCCTCCAAATTCCTCTCACCCTTCAAAAAGTTTGGGGGTTGTAGGTTAATTGGGGAATTTGACAGTGGGTTAGAAGGACGTAGTAAAAAAATAAATAAAATCAGGTGATCATTGGGTCAGGGTAGAACACAAAGCTGGAGAAACTCAGCAGGTCAAACAGTGTCCTTTTTATAGCACAGGTAAAAATATAGAATCAATGTTTCGGGCTTGAGCCTTTCCTCAAGGGTGAATAATAGTTTAGTGTTGGCTAGAAGGGCTGAAGGGCGTTGTGGATAGAGCAGAGGTGCACAAGATATATAATTATTGTGTCAGTGGGGGTCACTTGGCTGCATTAAGGCAGATATCTGCACATCCATTGGTGATCATATTTTGTGTATTATATGTGTGACTAAGCTTCAAAATCTATTCCACTGGATTGAGCACACATTGGGGAAGTGTGATACATGTAGCAGAAAGAAGATGTTCCCTCCTGAACTGGCTTCCTGTTACCAATTTTCTATTTAAATTACATGATTGTTGTGGCTCCTGTCTCCTTTACATTGATTTGTGGTCCCTCCTCTGCACCCACTTATTCCCAAATTTACCAATTCACTATTAAATTTTAAATTTAGACATACAGCATGGTAACAGGCCATTTTGGCCCATGAGTCTGTGCCGCCCAATTTACACCCCATTAACCTACACTCCCGGTACGTTTTGAATGGTGGGAGGAAGCCAGAGCCACTGGAGAAAACCCACGCAGACACAGGGAGAATGTACAAACGCCTCACGGCAGCGCAGGACTCGAACCCTCGTCTGGGCTCGATCGCTGGCGCAGCACAGAAAATGCATTGCTCTTAACTGCTGTACCAACTGTTTTACAAGTTAGAATGACTTTATTAATTCTACAACTGGGAAAAAAAAATCCAGATTAATGTTAATGTTAGACGAAAACAATATTTGCATTTTCCCACTGGTTTCTGGGCTACTTTGAACATAGAACATTACAGCACAGTACAGGCCCTTCAGCTCATGGTTGTACTAGCCTATGAAATCCTACTCCAGCACAATCTAATCCTTTCTTGCCTCAAACTCTCAATTTATGTTAAATCCATGTATCCATCCAAGTTTTTTTTTGATGTCCTTATTGAACCAGCCTCCAGCGCCACTCCTGGCAATGCAGTCCAAGTGCCCTCCAGATTCTGAATTTAAAAATAACTTAACTTTGACATTTTCCCTAAATTTTCCTCTGCTCACCTGTCCTGGGTAAACTTGTACCTCTCACTTTGTTTGTTTTAGATTGGTCACAGTGTTTGAGCTACCGAAAGAAAACAGACACACGCACTGAGAGCACTTCAGATTATAAAAATCTTTATTACAAAATCTAAAGCTGATTTGAAACTACAATATGCAAGCCCTTCCCAATTATACTTATCAACGCCTGGACTGGTCCCAACTGCCAAAGCGAGGCAACGACCGCACACTTGTAGTAGGTTGTCTGGGCGCTGGTAGCAGCTTCTCCACCTCCCCCGACCGGGATGTTGGTTGGAGTCTAGAAGTTCTTCTTCTTGCTGAGAGATGTTACCACCTCTCAGAGAGTCTCAAACTTCAGCAGTGGGACCATGGCTTATATTACCCAAAAATTGTTTACTCATAGCTTATCTCTTTGAATAAATGATTTAATTATCTTCAAGGTCTCCTGACAATCTGTGACCAACAAAAGACAACTGCATCTCTGGGCCTCATGGTGGAAATTAGATAATGTCTGCTGATTGATATGCATCCCTGGGCCTGGAATTTAGATTATGTTTTCTGATTCAACTGCATCCCTTCTTGCATAAGCTGGTCTAAATCTTCCATTTCATCACCTTCTACAGATGTCTTCTTGTATTTGGTATTATCGTTCCAGGAATAAAGTGCTGGTCGTCCACCCTATCTCTCCCCCTTATAATATTATACTCCCCTAATAACCTCTTATCCTTAGTCATTCCAAAGACAAAGGTCCAAGTTCAGTTAACCTTAATATATGACACGTTCTCCAATTCCCATAACATTCTGGTAAATCTCCTCGCTGAAGCTCAGGTATCTTTATGAGTGATTTGGTTCTTGAAGTTTCCATCACAAGGGCTGCTTAGGGAGGGGCAGGGGTTGGAGGGGCTGAATAATGGAGATAACAGATAGTAAGGATGGGAGGAGGCAGCACAAGTAAAAGGGTTGAAAGGTTGAAGGGGAGAGTTTGTGGGGGAAGGAGAGAAAAGTGTGGATATTTGGATGCACATGCAAGGAACGATTTTTGACAACGAAAAAATGAGGAATGTTGGATGAAGAATACATGTACAACATTTGTTAAGAACAATAAATTATTAAAGCCACATTGAGTGATGCTGCTTTGTGAACCTTCAATAGTTTTCTAAGATGAGGTCAGAACAAACAGAATGATAATGTCAGTGGGGAGGGGAGAATCCCTCCCTACACTGAACACTGAAGCAGCTATTTGATCATTAGATGGTGATCATGTTTCATACATTGTCTCAGTATCTACCCTACAAGAAATACTGCATTGGGTTCATACCACATTGGGAAACTGTGATACAAGCAGCGTCGATACATCAGCTTCTCTTTTGAAGAGTAGATAGAAGGGAAAGGAGAGAGTTCTAGTGAAGCGATGAGGCAGAGGAAATAATCTTTATTTCAGTGCAGTCAGATCAGTGTGGCTGAGAGGGAGTGTGTGTGTGTGTGTGTATGTTTGTGTGTTTGCATCTATCTCTGTGTATGTCTGCATGTGTCTGCGTCTGAGTGTGTGTGTATTTGTGTGTATCTCTGTGTATGTATTTCTGCATCTGAGTGTGTGTGTCTATGTCTTTGTGTGTAAGTGTGTGTGTGTGTGTGTGTGTGTGTGTGTGTGTGTGTGTGTGTGTGTGTGTGTGTGTGTGTGTGTGTGTGTGAGTGCACCTATGTGTATGTGTAATATCCATGAGTAGGGGTGGAAACATCATTCACATTCTGGCAAAAACCTTCATTACCTTCCCAAGTATGAGGTCTGTATTATTGCGAAGTGAACTCAGGCATAGCTCTACCATGTGAAATGACAACTGCTGGTTTACTAACCACCAGGGATTCAGTCAAAGATCTCAGAATCATCAGAAAGGTAATTTCCTGCCTGCAGATGAGCGAAACAACCTCAGACATTCAATGTGAGCTTGTTGTTTTTCAGTCAAAATTGAAGAGATAGGGAGTTATTTAAAATATAAGACCATAAGAAGCAGGAGCAGGAATATGCTCTGTGTAGCCTCCAGCCCAACGCACCCAGTCACAACATTCCTGCTCTCATCTTAGACACAGATCCACTTCCCTGCTGTTCCCTATGACCCTCATGGCCAGCCTAAGAGAGCTTTATACAACTGCAACATGACCTTCCTACCCTCATACACAATTCCCCACCCAATGTGAACAATCTTATCATACGTCTTCTTTACCCTTTCTTCTTGCGCTGCCACTTGGAGGGAACTGAGGACTTCCAAATCCATCTGTATTGTAAGGGCTTTGCTATGAACCGGGTACTTCCCCCATGCATTTGACCTTCCAAAGTGCAAAACCTCATATTTAGAACATCGAACATAACAGCACCGTGTAGGTCCTTTGCCCCACGATGTTGTGCTGACCTATATCTACCTACCCCCCCACCCTCTATTGTTCCAGCCTCTACCGCTACCTCTGGCAATGCATTCCAGGCATCCACAACTCTGTGCAAAAAAATATCAACCCCTCTACTTTCCTCCCTTCATTTTGTACAGATGTCCTTTGATGTTTGCGACTCCCCCCCCCCCCACCACCCCCTCACCCTGGGAGAAAGTTGTTGACTTTCTACCTTATCTATGCCACTCATAATCTTGTAGACCTCTATTAGATCACCCCTCATCCTTCTTTGCTCTAAAGTAAAAAAGCCCTAGAGTTGTTAACCTTGCCTCATTATTTTCCAATCCAGGCAACATCCTGGCAAATGTCCTTTGCATAGCTTCAACAGATTGCTCAGATTAAACACCTTCTGTCAGTTCTCTACCCCTTATCTCTAACTGTTCTGTGTTGCTGTGTGCTTTGAGAATTCTCCACAGAGTCCACATCTCCACCAATCTTTGTGTCATCTTTGTTGATCTTTGGCCATATTAAAGAATATTTATGTTTAACAAGTGGATGAAACATTTGATCAAGATACAATGCCATTGTCATAAAACAACATTGCTGGAGTTCATTGCCAATGGTTAAAAAAACAAAGAAACACACTTGTTTGACACTCCTGTGTCCTGTAAGTAAGGCTTACAGCAGTATTCAAAAGATGCATTCCGCTTTGCTCAATTTTCCAACCATTTTATTCACCTTAATCAAAAATGAAGACAAAAAAGAGTATTTGTGTAACTAAAGTTTAACCCAGTAGACCTGGTCTTGTGACAAAGTCTTCTGGGATACATACAATCAGCTTAGGCAAGCTTGTTTCAAGTAAATTAACTGTGACTTACCTATTAGAGAGGCAAATGACACAATGGTTATTGGCAACAGTTCCAGATCATCGACAGGGAATGCAGGCAATACAGTGTTCATTTATGGCAGCACATAGAGGGATGAAAGGAAAAGAGAAGTGACAATTAGCAAGAATTTAATTATCGTGTCCTTATTTTTTTAATGCACAATGTCTCAAACAGGCATAAACAACGATGTTTAATGCACATGGCAACACTACAAAATGCATATGTCCTTATAGCGCAAAGACAATGCCACTGTACGAACAGAAGACACTTCATGATGGTGCCCATCTCTGTTCCACTTTGCCTCCAGCTGCTCTCCCGTTCTGTGACCTCCAGGTTGCCCTTCTCCAATTAGGGGAAGAAAAAAGTAGAGGACCCAGAGTTCCTTTGTGTGAATATCAGGCACCTACAACATCTCATTATTAGTCAATGCCTGCACCTCCTCAGGAGTTGGAGGAAGACGACTGGACCCCATTGTGATAACATTTTACAGGAGGACAACTGAGAGTGTCCTGTCCGGCTCATCATTGTTTGCGACGAGAACTGCAAAGCATCAGACTGGAAGTCTATACAAAGGATCATTAAAACATCTAGTGGATCACTTCCCTTTCCTCTATACATGGCATTTACTGGAAGAGTTGCTTAAATAGGGCTCATTGAATTGTAGAAGACCCCTCTCTTTACATCACAGGCACAGGAGTAATCAGGATTGCCAGGCCAAGGAATAGTTTCCACCAGCCGGCTGCAAGATTGATGACCGTGACAATCATCCCAAATATTTACATAGTGTGTTTTTGTGAAGGTGCCACGGTCCGCAGAGGTGTTGCTTCACAGGGTTGTACATGCGCAATCAGATGATAATGAACTTGAACTGGGGTAAGAGACTTTTACAGCGCAGGAACAGGTTCTCGCACCATGTCAACCGGGTCATCTTTCTGAGCTACATTAGCCTTGATGACGGGTTCCGGCCCGAGATGTCGACTATTCTCTTTTTCACACTGATGCTGTTCAACCTATTCAGTTCCTGCAGCTCTTTGCTTCAGATTCCAGTATCCTCGGGTGTCCCGCATCTGTCCAAAGAAGTCCCATCACTGCAGGATTTCCAGGCTACTCAGAACTCCAGTGGCCAAACAGCTCCCAGTAGCACCTTCCTTTTAAGTTTAGACATACAGCACAGTTACAGGCCCTTCTGGCTCACGAGCCCGTACCTCTCAATTACACCAATTACACCTCCAGTGCCCGTACATTTTGAAGGGTGGGAGGAAACTGAAGCACCTGGAGGAGACCCACAGAGATACAAGGAGAACATACAAACCCATTACAGGCAGCGGCTGTAAAATCCCAGTCGCTAGCACTGTAACAGCATTGTGCTAACCATGCCGCGTTTATGTATCGTCACATTTAGGTATTGTCATTCTTTCATTCCCTCTGGGTTCTGCCCTAGTCGTGTCCCTTTTCTACTCCTGTGATCTGCAGCACAGCTCTGTGGCCATTGGATACCTTCAATGCATGTCACTCTGCTGGTTCATGGGACCACCACCCCATGCCAGCTTCCCTCCAGGTGATCGGCCATCCTGATTGGGAACTATATCAGAAATCCTTCAATATCACTGAGTCCACAGCTTCCTCATCACCAATGTGTGAGCACCTGCACACCTGCTCAACCCTGCTGTTCCAATGGAATTGGGGTTGATGAATGGAATGAACTAAGAATGCCTGCAGATCCTGAGACAGAAGTTAACACACAAAAGTCAGCAGGTCCTGCGGCATCCATACCAGATGGCATTAACATCGACTCGTTCGGTTTCCATTGAGTCCCCCACCACCCGCCTCCGCCATCTCTCCCTTTCCCTATCTCCGTGTGTCCTTTCCTCCAGCTACCCTCGTTCCCCCAATCAATGCTCAGCTTTTCTCTGCTGCTCTCTTATCCCTGTGTCACGGTGCTGGACACCGCTGATGATGTAAGCGGTCAGAGTAATAGCATGCATGCGTGAGTGTGTTAAGCATCAGTTTACGGGTGATGAATCCCAGATGCAGGAGGGGGAGAGTGAGAGCGTCAGGATCACCCGTGGGGCAGTGCATCAATGAGAGGGTCAGAGGGGTTTAGCCGGGAGGTGTTTGGGGAGTTGAGGACTGTAATGTTGTGTCTAGTGAATAATAAAAGAAAGTCGACTTCATGGTATGCTGAAAGAATCGGGTGAGTGTATTCTTTATATGTTTGTAGGCTGTGCCGTTACACATGTCCCCTTATGGCCGTTTGGCTGTTGGCCTGTGTTTCTCCCCCTGCTCTTTCTTCCTTACTCCACTTGCCTTTTTATTTGTGCGCCTGCCTGCTGTTTGCTCATGCTTTGGCAGAGGGCTCAGGCCGAAACGTTGGTTATATGCAGGTACTCCCTGACTTACGACCGTAATTGGTCCCAATTACGGACGAAATGGACGTAAATCGGAATTTTGCCTGGGTGCATGGAGTCCTAGAGCAATCCATTTAATCAAATGCTGTATTTGACAAACTGTAACAGGTATACAGGGCATGTAAGATATAGAATTTGAGCCCCTAACTCTCCAACATGCGCCAACTGAACTCTAATACGCGAACCCAGCATGCAGGCACCAACTTGGGCATGCACACAGGCATCAAGATGGCCACCCAGCCTATGAACCCTGGGGCACCGACTAACAAGGTAAGTACACACATTTTGGCTCTTACATGCCCTGCATTCTGTTATAGTTTGTCAAATACAACATAAACCACGTACATTTTATATTTTTTCTTATATACATATATTTTCAAAATTAGGTTGAATGTGCGGATAGACGCAGGCTGCGAAATGTCACGAAATTTGTTGTTTTACAGTAGGATCACAGGTGCAAAAGAAGTGTAAAGTGAGGTACTCTGTACGATTCATTGTCCATTCAGAAATGTGATGGTGGAGGGGAAGAAGCTATTTTTTTTTTAACCATTGGGTATCTGTCTTCAAGCTCCTGTACCTCCTTCCTGATGGAAGCAGTGAAAAGAGGGCATGGCCTGGATAGTACTTCAGAATAGAGGCTGCTTTCTTGAGACACTGCCTCTTGTAGATGTCCTTGATGGAGGGAAGAATGACACCCATGCTGGAAATGGCCGCGTTAATAATCCTCTGCAGAAGTATCCTGGCCCATTTTTAACGCGGCAAAGTTGCAAAATAAAAATCAAAAGTATGTACAGTGCAAATGCAAAAACTGCTTGCTGCCTAGAATTTGCTCAGTGACTGGACTTCCCCCGAGGAGAGGTCTTAACATTCATTGCCCAATTAAACTCAATAGTTTATCATAGGGAGTGGGAATGTGGAAGGTTCTTCTCTATGCCTGAATTCTGCTACTGCTTCTCTGAAACAACGGGTGACAAATTACAGAGGATTGCAAAAAAAAATTCCTCCTGTGCAGTGGATAATTGCAGCTGCTCTCCAGTTCCACAGATCAGATGTGCAACCGACTCAAGAGCAGAACGAGACACATCAGGGCAGGTACACTTCCTCTTGGCTGCATCTTTTGTTTCAACATTTGCATCCCCAGCCACTGGCATTTGTATCCTCAGCGCCATCTTTCCCCCCACCTACCCCTAGCCCTTTCCCCCTCTTACCCCTTCCTCATTTAAGCTTGATATCTCACCTTCCCATCCAATACATGAAAGAGCTCCAACCTGGAAGGTTGATGCTCCATTTCTCTCCATGGACACCTACTGACCTGCTGAGCCCTTTCAATTTTTCCTTGTTCGCCCCATTTATTTTTTTTTAACTTGTTCCTGGCTCACTTATCACCCAGTACAGATGATATTCTTTGCTCAGTCCCACTCAGTCAGGGGACTGATTTTCATTCACTGATCTCAAGTGGTGGTTGTGGAGAGTGGGGTGAGGTGAGAATATCACTCAGTGGTTACACATATCTCCAGGGCTTTGGCTCCTTTATCAAAAGGACAGCCTGGCTGGGAGATAGCTTCTTTCTGCAGGCTGGGAGATTGATTAAAAGTATCTGAGTTAAGTATTCCAAATAAATATATATTGACAACCTGACAAAACTGTGTTCTCTGGTCCTTGGTGCAAAACATGAAGACACACAAGCAGACATAACACACATGCAGACAAACAATACTCCTGCAGGACAAGTATTCATATATACAAATAAACAAATATTGTTTCATAAATATGAGCATCTTGGATAGTTAGTGTGAGCAGTTCCTTTGGTTGTTCAGCAATCTCACTACCCGTGGGAAGAAACAGTTTCTTAGGCTGGTGGAACCAGGCTCTGATACTCTTGTATCTCTTTCCTGATGGGAGTATCTATGTGCGTGGTAGTAGGGGTCCTTAATGATTTTGCGTGTCCTCCTCTGACAACGATCCTAGTAGATCACATCAATAGAGAGGAGGGAGACCCCAGTAACCTGCTCTGTTGCTCTTATGGTTTCATGGATTGACCTCCGATCCAATTCTCTACAGCCACTGCACCACACCATGATGCAGTGGCCATGACTCTCAGAAGAGAGCTCCTGTAGAAAGTTGACATGATGGTGACTGGTAGCCTTGCCCGCTTCAGTCTTCTCAGGAAGTACAGTCGCTGATATGGCTTCCTGACAAATGCAGAGATAGTGCGTGTTTTAAACCCCATGGTCCCTCTGCTCATCACCATTGCTCAGCACTTCCCAAAATTCAACACCTCATACTTGTTGGGATTAAGTTCCAGCTGCCAATACTCTTCTTGACTTTCCATCTGATCTCTACCCTGCTGTAGCCTTGGACAACTTTCCTCACTAACTACCACACCACCAACATTTGCATCGTCTGTAAACCTATCTCCTACTTTCAAATCCAATTCGTTAATGTATTTTTCAAACAACAAGGGTCCCTGTACTGATGCCTACAATCAGAGACTTCCAATCAGTCACACCTGCCAAGGCTTTGTCCTCTACTATCGCCATGAGACCAGATATTCGTTTTATGAAACCCCTGATGGTAGCTAGCTTCAAGCTGCTGGAGACCTGAGCTTCCTTCCCTAAACCTCCCCAACTCTCTACTCTTTCTAGACATACAGCACAGTCCTTCTGCCCCACAAGCCTGTGCTGCCCATCTCTACCCAAATGTCCAATAATTCCCTGTATGTTCTGAAGAGTGGGCGGAAACCGGAGCACCTGGAGGGAACTCCACGCAGACATGGGGAGAACATACAAACTCCTCACAGACAGCGCCAGATTCGAACCTGGGTCACTGATGTTTTAACAGCGTGGTGCAATCCTAAATATTCTCTTTATAAGTCTTACGTGGAAACCTGATCGAATAGTTCCTCCTGCATCTCAGCATCAGGTGCAGCTTGGTAGCTCGTTATTTTATTAAAAGCAGTATTTCATGGAAATTATTCAGTCAGAGTGCTAAAAAGTAGTGTTTGTGATTGAACTGTCCTTCAGAGGAGCTCATTAACACGGTGCTGTATCTGTATCGTGCTTTCAGCGTTATTATTTATCAGGTTATTGTTGCACAGGAGTGCACTGATGGTTCAATTGATGGAATCATTGAGAAACAACAAAGACAGGAAAATAACTCTATTTAATGCAATGGCAAGCTGATGTGCTTGCCAAACAAATTTCTCACTGCATCTTGGCACATGTGACAATGAACTTGAACTTAGATGCATCACGGGTCAGTGGGTGGCCCTTCTGGCCCACAAGTCTGTGCCATGACTCTGGATTTTGAGATATTGGATTCAGACTCCATGTCAGACTCATGAGAGCTCATTGTGGTTCCAGACCCCCAACGTGGGTGATTTGTAACCTCCTCCTCCTCATTTTAGGGAAAATAAATGACGATCCGGCTGGTGACATCCACATCTCACAGGTGAAATAAAATAAAATCGAGCCTGCCACTAGCCGACAAAGAAGAGCAAGATGTTCTCCTGGCTGTCTCCATCAACACTGATCTCCCATTTGGTGGAATGGAACGATTCACTGGCCAATGAGCTATTGTGTGTGAGAGCCTCCAGGGTAAACTATCACTTGCTGGATGTCCCTTACCTTCAACATTGGCCATACAGAAGAGCACCACCTCAGAATAAAAGGATGGCCCTTTAGAATGGAGGTGAGGAGAATTTGTGGAATTCATTGCCACAGATGGCCAAGCCAATGGGTAGATCTAAAGCAGAGGTTAATTGATTCTTGATTCTTCAGGGCATCAAAGATTATGGGGAGAAGGCAGGAGAACAGGATTGAGAGGAAAAATAAATCAGGTGTGATTTGAATGGTGGAGCAGACTCAATGGGCCAAAGGGCCTAATTCTGCTCCTACATCTCACGGGGAAGATCGTTGGTCACTGTGGAAACAGAAATCTTACCCTCCTGCTATCTACTCTATGGCAGAAGATGCCGTCTAGGTCAGCGAGGAGGAAACTAGGCAATGTTACCATAACGGAGTCCTTCCAGTGGCTACTACAGGCAAATAGAGTCATGGTGTGCAGAAGAGGCTTTACAGCACATCTCTGTAGAAAAAAAAATGTATTCACAAATCCTTCAAGTGATGATGTTCTTCAAATTTTTCCTCTCAAGTAACTAGAGTCGCACTATGGTAGAGAAGTTGTGCCTCACAGTTCCGAGGACCCACCTTCAATCCTGACTTTTTGTGCTGAGTTAGCATGTTCTCCCCGTGACCTCGTGATATTCTCCCTGGGGTGTCCTAGCTTCCTCTCACATCCCAAAGATTTGCTGGGTTCTGTAACTTGATGAAGTGGCAGGGGTGGGGATGGGCGGAGAAGGAGTGTGGTGGATTTGAACCAGGATCACATATGCTGTAATGGCGTTGTGTGTACGGCTTCACTATTTTGAAGCATAGAGGAGCAAACCACCACACCACTCCCACTTGCCCTCACCCTTTCATCCCTCAGTCAATTCACAAAACATTGCTGTCTGTGGGGCCTTGCTGCATGCACATTGGAGCAACCTTTCAAGGCAGAAACAGTGCCACAAACTCATGGGCTTTAAATGCTTTTTGGGTGATGCAGAAATGCAAGTCTTTCTTCGGAATGCAAAGCTCCCCTGCTGTTATTCCATTTGAAGAGCTTAATTACAAAGAGCATTAATCCAGCACACCTGTGGCATCAAAGCCCCTCACACTCTCCAAACCACAGTTCTTGTGGTGCAAGCGAGAATTACTTTCACAAAATTCACAGCAGGTGCTCAACAAACAGCACCAACACAGGACAATTACAAGAGCTTGACTCAGTGATTACAAGGGAATGAAGCCAAAGGCACTCAACATGTTTTTCTCAGAAAGGACTGAAATGGAGAGGTCTTACAGATGCTTTGAGTGTGCTTTAAACTGTCCACAAGCCCCAACTATTGCTATGAACTTCATTCAGAGAAAATGCATTGCTTGGGCTGTAGCCCCAGCACCGGTTTATGTGGTCATGCTCTTAAATTTAGCACCAACTAATGAATCCTGCCTTGAATTAAAATGAGTTTTTGACCAAGTTGTCAGATGGATATAAAAGATCACACCGTTTCTCCAATGTTCTGTTTCCAAATTTATCTGCTCTTAAGTACATAAGAAATAGTGGGGGAGGTTATTTCTCCATCTGAGCCTGCTTCATTATTCATAGAACACAGAGCAGAGTCCAGCATAGGAACAGGCAGCTTGGCCCACGATGTCTCTGCTGAACACGATGCCGATTTGAACTAAATCTCTTTTGGCTGAACACCATCCATGTTCCTCCATTCCCAACATGTTCAAGTTTAAGCTTTTTATCATGTGCGTCAAAAATGCAGCAACAGGGTTTTTTTTTTGCGAGCAGACCAGTTGACATCTCATCAGCAGGAACTTAAATTTACTAACCCTCTCCACCGCCAACCTGCCAACAAAGGCAGGCACATGGGCCCTCAGCTGCCCAATCCTGAAGTCCACAATAAGCTCCCTGCTTCTGCTGATGCTAAGATCTCCACACAACCAGATCCTCAATCTCCACACCATGTTCTGAATCACCATAAGTTATCTAGCCGAGAATGGTGGTGTTCTTAGCTAATTTATAGATTGCTTTGGCGGGGACTAAACACCTTATGTTTCCCTTGTTGATGTGGAGGAACTGAGTTACAAGGAAATGTTAAACAGGCTATGACTTTATTCCCTAGAATGTAAAAGAATGAGGAGGAGGGATTTGATAGAGGCATATAAAGTCATGATGGGCTTGTTTGACAGAGTAGATGCAAGCAAGCTTTATCCACGGAGGGTGGGTGCGACAAAAACTAGAGGACTTGGGTTAACGGTGAAAGGTGAGCTGTTTAAAGGGAACTTTCTCACACAGTGGGTGGAAAGGGCGTGGAATGGCCTCTACCAGAGGAGGTTGCGAATGTGGGTTTGATTTATGAGATTTAGGAAACAATTTGGGTTGAAGCATTTATCAGAGGGGTATGGAGGGTGATGGTCCGGGTTCAGGTCATTGGCGTGAGGCAGAAAAATAGTTTGGCACAGACTAGACGGGATAACGGGCCGGTTTTGTGTTGAAGTTTTCTACAGTTCTCTGATCGAGGAGGAGATGATAGTTCCAGCTCGCACTAGCATTTTCTGCTGAGGAAAATCAACGATTCAGATGCCAAAGAAATTGCATTTCTCTCTGACTCTGAGTTTAATATGCACCTTATTTTCTGCTGAGGAAGTCAACGATTCAGATGCAAAAGAAATTGCATTTCTCTCTGACTCTGAGTTTAATATACACCTTAAAATACCTCTCTTCCTAATACCATTTTTCAGTGCTGGCTGTTAAAAGTAAATTCAGCATCACGCCTTTGAAGTGCCTTGCAATGTTTGACGTAGTTAGAGGCATGATATAAATACATTGTTAAACTGCTCACCTCCTTAGTCAATGCTCCAGTTACAAGCCCAGAGAATTGACAGCAATTTCCAAACTGCTGTCATATTGAACCAAGGCATTGTGAAGGAAAAATTATCCTTAGCTTCTTCATAGGACACTGGCAGGTGTCTTGGGGAGGAACAACATTGGCTGACTTGTAGCTCAACCACAACTAACAACTACTTTAATCAGTGTGCACTTACATCAACTTCAGAACAAGTGTTTGGCAGCATCAATGATATTTGTCATTCTTTGACAAGAGCTCCAATAAGATCAGATTACAACCAATCATTAGGAGGCATATCAGAGCTCAGAGCTTTTCTGAAGGATTTCTCTAATTGTATATGCGGAAGATGAAATATAACAAGCAAAATGGTAAATGTATTCCAATGCTCTTACCAAGTGGTTCCTGGAACTGATTAGCTGATTTCTACTTCTTTCATTCAAACTACCATTTTTAAAGTCAAGCATTGTGCCCATTTACACTTTATCCAGCCATTCTCAACCTTTTTTTTTTGGCTATCGCCCAAACACGCACCCGCCTCCCCCCACCACATGACTCTGCCTAAAGGTTATGGGCCCCCTTCCCTGCAAAATTGTCAAGTTTTGCTTTCTTCCATACTTCTCTCATACCGACTCTGTGAAAAACTTTTTCTTAAATTCTTATGTAAGGTGAAAAGAAAATAAGGCTTTAACTTAAATGTGGTGTCTCCCTCCCTCACCCACCCCAGGCCCACGCTGAGAATGGCTGCATTTGACCATTGTTCTGAACTTCGTAACACAGCGTCAAGTGTACATTAAAATCATGTACACAGCCCTTTTGAAGTTGGTGCCTTCTTAAACCTCAATATGTATGCATGGATTTGAATTACATTTGTATTAATTTGTGATGTGTATATGATAGGACATGCTTTTTTGCTGTGTAGGATTTATAAGTTAAATTCAATAAAAATATTTTAAAGAATGAACCTCAATACTCCACCTTGTGAAGGTCCTCCCATAGTATTGTGAGGGAAGAGGTTCCAGGATTTAAACTCTAAGATAATGAAAGAAAGGTGATTGTGTTGCAGCGCACTCTCTCATGGCGAACCGGCCCCGCGTGTAACGCCACGTGGCAGGGCAGCCATGGGGAGATGGCACCGTCAGGGGTTTTTCCTAATTCAAACCTCCCTCTGAGCTCAGGCCTCGGGCAGTGCCACACACTTGGTGACTGAGCCCGTGCTGCCCTTAAAGGGTCGTGCGCTAAATTCAAATAAACAGTCATGAATGACCCTCGACGTGGTGGCTGAGCTTTCTTCAACTGTGCAGAGTGCCACAGTGGTGACCCTGACGTGATCGACTGTTTATTTGAATTTAGCGCGCGCCCCTTTAGGGGCAGCGCGGGCTCAGACACCACGTGTGTGGTGACGTCATAATCGCTGCCCGAGGCACACGCTGATAGAGAGGTTTGAATCAGGAAGAACCCATGACGGTGCCATCTTCCCATGGCTGCCCCGCCACGTGGCGTTACACGCGGGGTCAGTTCGCCATGAGAGAGTGCGCTGCCACAATACTTTCCCAAGTCAAAATGATGCGAAATTTTGAGGGGAGTCTATCATCTACTTTTCAGAGATATTTCACTGTAAATGAGATTCTGGTAGTAGAATCTTTTGGCGTGTCCAGCAGGCTTATGCCAAATAGATTAGCTATACCACAGATTATAATAATGATAATGGTAAGTATTGTCACCTTGACTCGTAACAGCTTATTGTCATACACATTGTACAATGTACATATGCAATGATATTCTTACTTGGTGCAGCTGAGCAGGTACTGTTAAAAAAAACTGTAATCGTATAAATTAAGTTACATTGAAGAGATAATAAATGGAAAAGATGGATGGATAATTAAGCAAAGTGCAGGAAAAAGAGATGGCGTTGTAATAGTGCAGACAGGCCTTTGGTGCTGTTTGAAAATTTTATGATGAATGTGTGAAGGGGAGGTTCAGGTGCCTGATAGCCTTTGGAAAGAAACTGTTCTTCACCCTTGAGGTACTAGACTTTAGGCTTCTGTACCTTCTGCTCAAAGGTAGCGGCAAAGAGAAGTAGTGATGGGGGCCATTTATGATGTTGGCTGCCTCCTTGAGGTAGCACTTTGTATGGATGGGAGGTCTGCTGCCTTCTGCAGTCTTTGGCATTCCTTGGCATTCGAATTACCAAACCAGGCTATGAGTCAATCATTCATTATACAGGGCACCTGTTTGAAAGATTATCAAATCTCCTCAGACTCCTTAGAGATGTTCTGGCATAGGTGAATTGAATTGGAAACAATCTATATGCTCAAGAGTGTACAAGCAATAGAGCAGAGGGGTAAGTACATAGCTTTGGGGTTCCCACCTCCCCCTGCCCCCTGTGTTGATAGTCAGTAAGGAGGAGGTGATGTTGCCGATCTGAACTGTTTGGGGTCTACCAATGAGGAAGTCAAAGATCCAGATAAGGAGGCACAAAAAAGCGGCTAAGATCCTTTAGTTTGGTCGGATGCTTTGCCGGTATGGTGGTGTGGAAAGCTGAGCTGTCGTCAATGCACAACAGCCTGAGGCTGGTGTTTCTGTGGTGCAGGTGATCTAACACAGAGTGGGGGGTCCGCAAGATGTCATCTGCCATTGACCTGTTGTGGCAATAGGTGAATTGAAGGAGGTTCAGGTCCTTCCTGAGATAGGAGTTGATCTGCTCCACAACCAACCTCCCATTTTTCTGAAAATTAGTTGGTATAGACCGATGTAACTCCTCATAAGCTATCCCAATCATCTCTAGAATCATCACTCTCCAATTCAGGAGACTAGACCTGCACACAGTACTCCTGGTACGACCTCTGTATCCTGTACTGTCACGGCAGAACCTCCCTGCTCTTAACTTCAATCTTCTAGCAATGAAAACCAACATCCCATTTGCCTTCTTGATCACCTGATGCAGCTAATAATCATTTTTTTTTGCATTTCCTCAGCTTTGACCTCCTTATTATGTACTTAGTGCCCCACCCAGAGAAGGCAAGCATACCTTTCACTTGCTTTATCTCCCTATCTTGGTTGAGAGAGAGGGTGCATTTTTCTTTCAACAGATTACTTAACCACAAACCAAAGCAGAAGTACATTTCTCCCATTTTGTTTTTGCTTCCACATAACTCGTTCCCAAAAGCTATCAGGCTTAAAGCTCCACATTCTACCCTAACCCTTCAGAAATTACTCTGGGACCACCAAAAGATCTGTCTGCATGACTTAAATGTCACTTCCTTTTTTTGCACTAACTGCCATTGTGAATATTTATTCATCTAGTCTTTTATATTCATTATTTTTTTCTATCTCAGAGGATACTATGTCAATTTTAATTTATACTGCAATTGCTGATGCGCATAATGTGCCTGTGTGTCTGTAGAAAGAACAATTTCAGTACATTTGCACATTTTATTTGTGTCTTTGATAATAATAGGAGGGGCGTAGCGGTTGGCACGACGCTATTGCAGTGCCAGCGACCTGGGTTCGCAACTGCCGTGTCTGTAAGGAGTCTGTATGTTCTCTCTGTGACCTGTGTGGATTTCCTCCGGGTGCTCCAGTTTCCTCCCACCCTCCAAAATGTATGGGTTGTAGATTGATTGGGTGTAATTGGGCGGCAGGGTTCTCAATGGGTGGAGCAATAAATTGACTTCAACTGTGTAGTAAAATCATTTTTAAAAAAAATGATAATTTGTAGTAATATTCATATTCAGGTTTTCTGATCTAGCCACAGAACAAAAGATCTTTATTTCTGGAATAATTTTAGAAAATATGTTTCCTGAAAGTCAGCTCCGAGAACCGGAAACCACTGAACCTTCATTAAGTGTACCAGCAGCATTAACCACTAATTAGAGGGGGAAATCAATCCAGAAGCAACTCCTCCACTCCCACTGCTTACCATTTAATTGCTGTGGTGGTGTCAGGGCAGTTCCTTTGGCTCCTGGTCAGAGTGGAGTTAAGAACACCTGAGTTGCCATGGCAATCCTGTTTTCTGATGCTCAGAGTTGTGCATCTCTGCATTCCCAAAATAATACCCAGCTGATGTTTCATTCCCAGAGGAAACATTTTTAAATGAGTGAAACATAGCCAGGTTTCTAATGTTAACTTCGGAAAACAAAAGGGTGTAAAAATAGGGCAAGTATCAGGAGTCATAATTTTGTATACCTCTAACAAATCTCACCTTATTCTTCTACACTCTATGGAATAAAGTTGTAAGCTGTTTAACCTTTCCTTGTCACTTAGTTCCTCAAAACCTGGCAATATCCAAATGAATCTTCTCCACACTCTTTCAAAGGATGCTCGCATTGATCAAAATGTATGTGGAGCTCTACCTAGCTTTCCATTTGTGGTGAGGAAATACTTTCTTGATTGATTCACCAATTTCCTTTGGGAGGCAAGGTTCCCCAAACTTGGTTCACATCTGGAACAAGCTGCCAGAGGTGGTGGTGGAATCAAGTACATTTACTACATCGAAGAGGCATTTGGATAGACACAAAGGTATTGATGGACATTGGCTTAAAACAAGCATATGGAATATATCATCTGAGGAACTGAAAATAATTTAAATATCAACTCCGCTCACCCAACTGAAACATCTGGAACAAAGCCTGTTGTGGTTAAGGTAATTACCATATAACTATAACCATATAACTGTTTACGGCACGGAAACAGGTCATGTCGGCCCTTCAAGTCCATGCCGGTTCACTTGAACAACTCCACTAACTTCCCCCTCCTGCTCTTCCACCCATAACCCTCCAACCCCCTCACATCCACGTACACAACCAACCTTCTCTTAAATGACAGAAGGGACCCTGCCGCAACTATCTCTTTTGGAAGATCATTCCATTCTGCCACCACTCTCTGAGTGAAAAAGCATCCTCTAATATTTCACCTAAAGTTTTGCCCCTTTACAGATGTAATTTTCTAGTAAAATTAAAACTGCATCATACCTCCCACTTCTACTTGTCGGGTTCACAAGAGGAGCCTTGCTAATAATCTTAAATAACTAGAGCAGGGGCTCTCAACCTTTTACTTTCCACTCACATACCACCTTAAGTAATCCCTATGCCTGTGATTAATAAGGGATTGCTTAAATTGGGTGGGAAGGGAAGGTTGAGAATCTCTGCTCTAGACCCAATTGTGACTGAAATATTTGCATTGGCTCATTTCCTTTGGAGTGACGAAACTGTGCACGTAATGAGTCAATTAGGGACGATTAAAACAGTGGTTTCAACCTTTTTCTTTCCACCCACATACCACCTTAAGCAATCCCTTGCGGCAATAGGGAATACTTAAAGTGGTACATGAGTGGAAAGTAAAAGATTGAGAACCACTGAGCTCGAGAGTACGATACAGATCACTAAAGCCAAGAGTGAAAATAGTTTCAATGGCATAAAGTGCATCTCAAGAGAAAAGTAAAGGAATAGCAATAGAGGAATGCATCAATACAGCTCAAACTCACAAGTGGCAAGTGGGATTTCCAGTTCTAAAAGCCAGCACTGAAGTACCAGACAGGTGCATGTGTTAATTGCTGGAATGTCAGTCTCATCATGCGATATATGAAAGTTGCAATACGAAGCAGATTAAAATGATTCAATTCAAGGATAAGTGTGGGCATGAGCCTTCTGTGATGTGTGATGCACTGCCATGAAAAATAATTTACTGGAATTTGAAAGTTTTTGAGGTGATGTGGCTGAAAGAATATTTTCCCATTTGGGAAAATCTAAAATTAGGGGGTTAGTTTCAGATAAAGGGATAGACTGAGTAAATAAAACAGAAAAATAAAAAAGAAAAGGCTAGATAGACTCCACAAGTCAGCAAGTACCTGTGGAGAGGGAAAAACAGTGCGGAGGTTTCAGGTCTCGGACCTTGCATCGGAACTGAAGATTAAGATTTATATTTTTTTCTCTCGCAGGGATCATGAATCTTCGGGCACCTGGACTCCGGCATGTCATCACGGAGATGGGCTCCCTGACTGCATTCGCGGCTGAAATGGACAGACTTTAGGGGCTGAACACGAATCAACAGACTTGGGGAGAGGCAGGAAATGAGTTAATCCTGAAAGCATTGGAGCGGGCTTAAGGGGCCAGATGCCCTCCTCTCCTATTTTTGATGTAGTGTAAACCATCATTTGTAACATAATGTCACTGAGCCCCAATTCTTCCTCTCAAATAATGTCTTATCAAGTTAAATTCCAAGTTCATTATCATCTGATTGCACGAGTACAACCCCACGAAACAGCGTTCTCTGGTCGTCGGTGCAAAACATATAGGCACGCAACCAGACAACACAAATACAGACAAACGATACATATGCAGTGCGTATGTACCTAGCTGAACATAAATAAATAAATATTATTCTTTCCCTAAAAGACCTGGAGGAAAAATTTCTGATGGAATTAAAAGTCAAAGCACTTTCATTGAATTTCCGCTCTCGGAAACAACTCGCTGCGTTTCCTAATTCCACATTTTTTTTCCAATTTGTGCGATACATAATTCAACACATTCTCATCTCTTGTTTTGATGCCAGTGCTTTTCCTCCAACGACATTATCAGGTTAGACATCAAGGGCTGTACTTTATGGATTTCGTTGCATCAGTCACTGAAATGAAACTCTGCAAGCTGCTGGGTGCATCTCTCTCACTCACTTCCTTCCTCCCTCCTTCCCACTACAAACCCTCTGCAGGCTCCTTGACCAGAGAGAGAGAGAGAGAGAGAGAGAGAGAGAGAGAGAGAGAGAGAGAGAGAGAGAGAGAGAGAGAGCATTATTCACGCTCGTGCATTCTCATTCTGTGTGATCTCATTTCTTCAGGGAATGAGACGGAGAACAGCTACCTGACGGACCAGGGAAGTGACACATAAGAAATGCACAGTACAGATCAAGATTTTTAAACGTATTTCCCTGTGAAACAAAATGGGAGTCGAGGTGAATATATTTTTTTCTCACAGCTATTAGGCTTTTGAAGTTAAGTCAAGTTTATTGTCATCTGATTGTACAAGGAACCCGACAAAACAGCGCTCTCCGATCTGTGGTGCAAAGCACACAAGCACACCATCAGATATAACACACATACAGGCAAATAATCTTTCTTTCTTCTTTCTTTCCTCTTTCTTTCGCTTGGCTTCGCGTACAAAGATTTATGGAGGGGTATATCCACATCTGCTGCAGGCTCGTTGGTGACTGACAAGTCCGATGCGGGACAGGCAGGCACGGTTGCAGCGGTTGCAAGGGAAAATTGGTTGGTTGGAGTTGGGTGTTGGGTTTTTCCTCCTTTGTCTTGGCGCCTCACAGTTCGGCGGGCAGCAACCTCCTTTGAAGAAGACCGCAGAGCCTACCTCACTGACAAAAAGAGGCAAACAATACATATGCGAGAAGTATATATCAATACAAATAAATATAGTTTTGTAATTATGAGAGACTATTGGATGGTTAGTGTGAGCGGTTCCTTTGGTCGTTCAGCATTCTTACTGCCGATGGGAAGAAGCTGTTCCTCAGCATGGTGGTGCTGGCTCTGTTACTCCTATATCCTTCTCACAATGGGAGCAGCTGTAAGATGCTGCATGTGGGGTGGAAGGGTCCTCAATGATTTTCCTCGCTCTCTTCAGACAACAATCCCAGAGCATCATGTCGATGTGGTGGGGGTGGGAGGGGGGTACTACAGTGAACCTTCCTGTACTACACCAATCCCAACCACAAAATACTCTGGGACCACCAAAAGATCTCTCTGGACCTCTGTTTTCTCGCACTACATGAAACTGTGAATATTGTTTTTAAAAATGTGTCCAAACTTTTACATTTAGTATCGCCTTTTTTTCGGTCTTGTCCTTCATGATGACTTACTTTATCCCATTGTAGTTGGTGTATCTTACAAAGCTGCAAGTAAGAATTGCAGTGCATTGTACTTGTGTATATGACAATAAATTACTTTAATCAATTAACAAACAAAACCATTTGAGTCAAAGGAAGGCCACTGTGCCTGAAGAATTGGGATTTGTCATGATCATAATGTTGTCAAGAGAGGAACTTCATATCCGTTCATTCTTTTAGAAGAGCCATCGAGTTTTACAGCACAGAATCAGGCCCTTTGACCTTCTGACCAAGTTGTCTACTCAATCTTGTCCCATTTGTTAGGTTGGGGTATGTAACTCACATCTGAACACATGAATTGGAAGTAGGACTGGGCCACTAAACTAGTTGAGCTTGCCCTGCCATTTAATCAGATTATGGCACATCTAATTGATACAACAATCTCATCTCCCTTCCCAACATTTCATCCCCAATGCTAAATAAGAATCTCTCTCTCTCTCTCTCTCTCTCTCTTTCTCTCTCCCTGTCTTAAAAATCTTCACTTTGCTTCTAGTACCCTTTAAGGAAGAGAGTTGTGAAGACTCAAAGCCAAAAAAACTCATTCTCTTCATTTCTATTTAATGGATGTCCCTTTATGCACAACGAACACTAGTTATGGATTGTCCCAGAATTTTCCACTGAGGTTAGGTGAGATTAAAAACTAGAGGACATGGGTTTAGGGTGAAAGCTTAAAGAGAATATTAGGGGGAAGATCTTCACACAGAGAACAGCTGAGAGTATGGATGAGCTATCAGCTGAATTGGTAAAGGCACGCACAATTTTGACAGTTAAGAAAAAAATGGACAGGTACATGGATGGGATGGGTATAGAGATATAAAGGTCAATGGGAGTAGGCATATTATTAGTTTGGCACAGATTAGAAAGGCTGATGAGCCTCCTTCATGATTTCATCAACACAGAGGCCCTGGGACAGATATTGATACCCAGGAACTTGAAGTTCTTAAACTTTTTTCCACTGCTGACCCCTTGATGCAATACAGGAAATAAATATTCACAAATAAAAATAATGTGCGGAGTAAAAGGTTGGCCATGGTTAGCATTGCGGTTAGCACAACGCTGTTACAGCACCACTGATCAGGACCACGGTTCGAATTCCACGCTTTCTGTAAGAAGTTTGTGCATTCTCCCCGTGTCCGCATGGGTTTACTCCCACTGTTCAAAACGTACCGTGGGTTGTAGGTCAATTGGGCAGCACGGACTCATAGCCAAAAGGTCATGTTACTGTGCTGTATATTTAATTAAATGAGTCTCTGATTGAGTTTGTTGTTCAGGAGTCTATTGGTGGAGGGGCAGCAACTTCTTCTGAACCTGGTGGTACAAGACTTGTACCACTCTTCGCCCAAGTGTTTTGGCTTCCTTTCCGTGGCTCAGCCACCGTTGCGAGATTGTCTTCCCTCCTGCTTTGCAAGCAGGCTCGAGGCTGTTATTTTGCCCAACAGGGCAGTGCAATTTCAGGCTGTTGTTGAGCAAAGACTGAAGTGGGAAACGACTCATCATTCACATCTTGATTGCATTTGTAGCTAGGTCGTGGAAGGTGAGTACTCTCTACACTGAATCGGATCTCTCACTTTATCACTTATCATACATGGACAAAACAAATTTACACACATCTTCCCACCATCCAAGAGGTGACACATAAGGTTGTTCCCAGCCATATCCACTCAATTAATTTTCTTGGCTGCCATACACCAACTGTAAAGATTGCAGTTTTTTAATAACAAAGTGGCTGAGGTATATGATTTGATTTTTGTTCCACTTCCCACTTTATTTGATTCATGCTTTCTGGCTGAGAATTTAAGATAAAAGGTGTTGTTTGCTGTCTGATAGTGTAGGACCATGAGAAACTAGGAGCAGGAGCAGGTCATTTAGCCTCCAAGCCTGCCCCACCATTCAATAAGATCACGGGTGACCCCTGCTGGTCTCAACCTGTGCCAGTTCCCCCTGGTCCTTCGTTAGAACCATAGAACATTACAGCACGGAAACACATTATTCGGCCCTTCTTGTCTGTGCCAAACCATTATTCTGCTTCCTCCCACTGACCTGCTCCCTACCCCTCCCATCCATCTACCTGTTCATATTTTTACTTAAATGTAAAATTAAGCCCACCTTCATCACTTCAGCTGGCAGCTTGATCCACACTCCCACCACTCACTGCAATGAAAACGTTCCCCCTAATGTCTCCTTTAAACATTTCACTTTTCACCCTTAACCCATGTCCTGGAGTTTTTATCTCTCCTAACCTCAGTGAAAAGAAGCCTGTTTGCATTGACTATATGTGCATCATTTTGTATTCTTCAATCTTTCAAATAGTTATCCATGTCTGATGATTCAGTCTCCTCTTTCTTTGTTGGAAGAGAATTGCAAAGATTCAGTACCCTCTAAGAGATGAAATTTAAACCATCTGTCCCTTGTTTAGACAATAAGAACATAAGATATAGGAGCAGATAGATGCCACTCATCCTATAAGTCTGCTCTGCCTCAAATATAACCAACGACTTGGCCTCTCATAGCCACCCTGGTTGCAAATTCCAGAGGTTCTCCACTCTCTGGCTAAAGAAATTCCCCTGCATCTCGGTGTCTCCTTCAATCCTGAAGCTGTGGCCTCTTGTCCGAGACTCCCCTACCACGGGAAACAACTTTGCCACATCTACTCTGTCCAGGCCTTTGAGCATACAAAATGTTTCCATGAGGTCCTCCCTCATTCTTCCGAACTCCATATGTTAATCCTTTCATTCCAGGAATCATTCTTGTGAATCTTCTCTGTACCCTCTCCAATGCCAGCATGTCCTTTCTTAAATAAAGAGCCCAAAACTGTACCCTATACTCCAAGTGAAGCCCCACTAGTACTTTGTAAAGCCTCAACTTCACATCCCTGCTCTTGTATCCCATTCCTCTTGCATAATCTTTTCAAGGAGAGAACCTCGGAAGACCTTCCATGAAACTGTTCTCAACCTTTGTTTAAGGAAGGGCCAACCTGATCAGATCTATTCCCAATTCAGCTATTATTCTCACACTCCGTTACCCTGTGCCGGTCCACTGCCTCTCCTGAGCCCACAACCTTTGAATTCTGGGCTGTCGAGCATGGGTGCCAAAATCTTTGTCCCGGACTTCCATGGGTCTTTTGTGTAAGAAAAGCTACCCCATTCTACAGGCAGTTTCAACCTACATGGGGCCATTAGATGCAACGGTTGGGCAGTAGGGCCCTGTGAAGGAGAACACTGTCTCCATGCACTCCTCATCTGGAGTCAACACCAGTGACACCTCTACCTTGAGTGTGGCTGCAGCAACATTTCCATCTTCACATAGCATCATACATGTTGCAGAGTGACACGGTTTTATAGAAGCCATCAAACCCCTTCACCAGTAAAACTAGAAAATCTGCAGATGCTGGGGTTGAGTGCAATGCACAAACACTTAACCCTCATCCCTCCTCCTTTCCTCTCCTCCTCTTCTTCCACTCTACCACTTCTTCCCTTTCACCTCTCCTACTCTGCCTCCCTCCCTCCTCTCCTCTCCTCCCCTTCCTCCTTCCTTCCCTCCTCATTCCCTTCCCTCTTCATCCCATTCTTCTCTCCTCCCCACCTCATCCTTCTTCCCCTCCTCTCCTCTCTCCTTCCTCTCCTCTCCTCCTACCTTCTGCTTTTCCCATCCCCCTTCTTCTCTTCCTTGTCCTCCTGCTAGTTCCCCACCCCAACCTTTTTATTCATTTGCCTGCCTATTTTTGCTTCTACCCAGGCCTGAAACATTAGTATATCCCTTTGCTTCCTATGGATGTTGTGTGGCCCGCTGAGTTTCTCCAACTGGCTTGTGCATTAAACTCCTTCATCATCTTGGCCATCTGCTCTACACTTTCTCTGCTCTTGAGGCAATTTTCCTGACTGTTAAGCATGGCTTGGCTCTAAAGGTTAGGTCATAACTGGAGGGTGGTAGTGGGGACAAGCTCCCACTGCCACACAAATGGTCTTCATGGTGCACAACCAAGTCCAACTCCTGGCCTTCACGTGTAGCATAGTTCTTATGCCTGGTGAAGCTGTTCTCGTTGAGATGAGAAGGGGCGAAGGTGAGTCACTGGTGCTTTGAAACCACTTGCTCCGGGCAGATGGGGTTCGATAATCACAGGAGGTAACTCATCTAGGAGAGGGAAAACTCAGATTTCAAACCTCCGCTGCCTTATGGCTACACCCGCTCACAGAAAAGGCTTTGGGGGTAAACCCTGAGGGAAAAATCTGGAGTCAGGAGTCCAGAAAATGGCCAACTGCTGTACCCAGCACCGGCACGGCATCTCCTGCGATGCTGCTGGCACCAAACTGTATCGACTTTCATCGTTCCTTTGAACCTGTCATTAGCATGGAGGTGGGGGTGGGGGGGGGTCCCCACTGCATGGGCAACAGACAGATCTCCATATCAACTCTGCCCTGGCCTGCGCCCTGGAGATGCCGCTCCACAGTGACTACCAGAGACGCAGTACCCATAGTCGACCATGACCGATGGAGGCCACGCACATCAAGCATGGCTGAAAATGTTCATCCATGGTACTATTTGACTGCTCAGCCAAGTGTTTTTGTTTGCCGAGTTCTCTATTGATTGCTGTTTGGGTAGCAAATAGTTGATCCAGTGGGATGTGTGGAAGGGAGGCTTCAGATATGTCAATAGTTTGGTTGTTGGCACACTGTGTTAATGATATCTGAGATCTTGTAAGTAGGACAGATATAACTTCATTTGTATCTCTCGAGGGCTCATTAAGGTTTAATTTGACCACATACCTGCACTTTCCTAACCCAATCCCGCTGCCTCTCATTCAATATTGGAACAACAACAAATGATTGAAAGGCTACAGATCAAAGACAACATCAGCTCAAAGGATCGAGCTCATTTCTCCCAGTCAGAGATCAATTTCTGAGCGAAAACAACAAAGTGTCGGGATAAAGACAGAGGGGAAACAACTCATGCAGAGAATGGATATGATAGGTAGGTATTTGATGAAATGAAGCTCCAGGAAGCAGGAGTTTCAGTGCATGTGTCCATTGCTCTGAAGCATATGACCAAAAGATCTCTTCTCATCTCATCCGCTAAGAATACGTCAGTAATTACTTTTGTGGGCCCTGGAGTTAGTAGGGAAAAGTAAGTTCTGGATTAGCCAGGGCATTAATTGTTATGGGGAGAAGGCTGGGCAGTGGGGCTGAGTGGGAAAACGGATCAGCTCATGTTTAAATGGCAGGACAGACTCAATGGGCTGAATAGCCTATTTCTGCCCCTATATCTTATGGTATTATGGTCTTAAGAAGATCGTTAAGCCATTTGGACTGATGAGCGGTGACTTAATCGAGGTATATAAGATTATGAGGGACTGAGATGGGGCATCAATAGCAAAAAAAAATTCAACATACAGCATGGTAACAGGCCTTTTCACTCCATGTGTTTGTGCAGCTCAATTTATACCCCATTAACCTACACCCCCAGTACATTTTGAATGGTGGGAGGAAACCGGAGCCTCCCGAGAAAAATCCACAGAAACACGGGGAGAACGTACAAACTCCTTACAAGAGAGTGTGGGATTTGAACCTGGTTTAGTCCTGATTGTTAGTGCTGCAAAGGCATTGCACTAACTGCTACGCCAACTGGGCTCCCCTTTTTAAGATGAGTGGAGGAAAGTTCAGGGGAGATGTCAGAGATCTTTTTTTAAACACCGAGAGGGGTGGGTGCCTGGAACACATTGTCGGGAGTGCTGGGGGAGGCTGGTACAATCAGGACATTCACAAGGCTCTTAAACTTCTTACGTGGATGTAAGAAAAATAGAGGCTTATGAGTGTGAGGTCGGGAAAATTGGATGGTTGTCAAGTAGGTTTACATAGGTCAGCACACATTGTGGGCTGAAGGGCCCGTATTGTGCTGCTTTAATCATTGGGGACCGAGTGAAGTACCTCCCTTCCCTGAAAAATGACCAAGGTAATTTATCCGTGGGCTTGACAAAGAATTTGCTGCGCTTCTGAAGCTTGGTTAACCATTGGTTGAGCTGGGAATCAAATTGGTGAGACCACATCAAGAGTGTCCTGTACTGACGTAGTCTCCTTATTGAAGGAAGAATGCAAATTTTTGGAAGCAGGTTAGAGAAGGTTTACTAGACTAATGCTTGTTGGTATGTGTTGAATAGACGATATATTCGTTGGAGAAGAATGAAAGGGGAATTGACTGAGATTATGGGAAGTCTTGAAAAGCAGGATGCAGAGAGGTTGATTTCTCTTGTTGGAGGGTATTGTATTTCGGATCACGAAATAAACGATTGCCAATATGAGACTGAGAAGCATTTCACCAGGCATATGAGGAAGATTTGGAACTTGTCAAAGTATAGGAGAATTTGTTGCCACAGGCAGTTGTGGAGGCAAGGTCATTGGGTGTGTTTAAGACAAAGTTTGATGAGTTCTTGATTACCCAGGGTATCAAAGGTTATGGAGAGGGGGCCGGGCAGTGGGGCTGAATGAAAAAATGGATCAGCTCATGATTGAATGGCAGCTATGTGGTCTATTTCTCAAAATAGACTATTTCTGTCTTATGCTCTTAAGCAAGAGTTTTGGAATACTTTTAAGCCCGAATAAATTCTTGATTAGCCTGGCAGTGAAAGTCTGCCATAGATAGATGGAAAACAGAGCTGAGGTCAAAATTAAATAAACCATGCTCACACAATAAGGTGGTGTGGTCTAAAGAGGTTACCACCCTGCTCCACAGGGATTGGTGTTGGAGGGGGAGTGGTGGGAGGGCAAGTTTGAAAAGGGACAAGAGTGCCACTCTTTTCACACGGTGTCTATGGGGAGAACTATGGGGAGGCAGGTATAGTTACATTTAAGACATTTGGAGAGAAAGGATGAGAGAGACATGGGTCACATGCAGGCAAATGAGATGCGCTCAGGTGGTAGGCAACTCGGTCTGTTTTTGTGCGGTTTCCATTTCTCTATCCAGTACAGTGAAATCCCTGATATGCAGGATTCAAGCAACTGGCAAAAATAAAATCGGAAAACAAATAACAATTAAGTAGGAATAAAATCATCGGCACTCAGGCATGGTTTGTTTTCTTTTGTCAAGAAGGCAAAGCATCCTGCAAATATGGCTTGTTCCTGAAGGTAAAGACGAATTTTGTGCAACAGGTCGTTCCTTCAAGAGCTGTCTTAGAGTCTAGCAGCAAAGGAGTAGAGTAACAGGTCCACCAGAGCTCAGCAGTGAGCAGGCTGGTTGCCAGGGGTGCAACCGGGGCACAAAGGCGGAATTCTCTGCAAGGATGCAGGTGAGTTGAGGAAAAAGAAGTCTCCTTTACCTTTTCTAGTTTGCATCATTTGGTTAGGTTCCCGATGATCCAACCCATCTGTCCACACGTTATAGTGAAGGAACAAGCCACTACATTGATGCCGGCATATCCGTTCAATCATAGCCAATAAAAAGGGGCAGTGAGCAGGATACGGAACTCCATCAGGGCCTACGTTGACAAGATTGTGGCTGGCATGGAAAATGTATGGAGGGAAAATACAAGGTTTAGATATTACACTGCTTAAGGGGAGTGCAGCTTCCTTGTACAAGAACCAAGCTTTTAAGATCTATTTGTGATGGTAAGTACAGGTTGTACCTCTCTTATCTGGCGCTCTGTAGTTGGCAACTTCCATGGTCCAGCACGTGTTGAATCTGCCAATGTTAGTACAAACCTCTTTAAAGACAGTGCGGGATTCCAACCCCAGTCCCGATCGCTGGCACGGTAAAGCCATTGTGCTAACCGCTACAACAATCATGGTAATCGGAACCCCTTCTTCATTCATCACAAATCGTGTGTAAATGGTGAAAGGAGCACACCCATCCACAAGCTTCCACACACTCATCTCATCAACCTGCTTCGGCCCGACGTGTGGCTGAAGCTGCATTGCCCCTCGCCAGCCTCCTCAGAACAAATGGAAGTGGTGTGGAAATCAATCATCCTCCATGTGGAGGAGAAAGGTTATTCTTGTGGTCAAGAGTGGGAGAGAAACTGACGCAGTCCCACTTTTGTCGCTGAGCAAGAGTTGTGGGATGCACATACCAACCACTGGCCGGCAAGGTGCGGCGGACACTTGCCGCACTGCCCTTAGGTACACCCACAAACTTGAAATAACGGCAGAGTCTGTGTATGCACGTGCTTTCTGTTTTCGGCATTTTCTGTGGTCTGGCAATGGCCAGGTCCCAATGTCACTGGATTAAAGAGGTACAACATGTACATGATAGTATTTTGTCTTTTAAATGCAGTAAGCTAAGTCTCAAGTAACTGGAAGATACACTGAACCATCATCTACCCATCACCATAGGGGCCGAATACCAGGGGTTTCACTGTATCAATTTCTGTTTGTGTTTCCGATTCCAGAACCTGCTGTTGCCTTGCTTTTGCGATTCTCAATTCATTCTGATGGTAAATGACCAGACAGTGGAATACTAACCGATATTTTGATCATGTAAACTCCCAATCTGTTCGCTCTCGCTCACAGGTTTGGTTCAGCTGATGGTGCTCTGCCGCAGCCTGTTAAGTTTTGCATTTTTAATATTCAAAACGCATTTTCACTTAAGCACATATTTATTCCAAACTGTTAGAGACCAGACCAGACAGAACTCATTTTTGAAACAGATTCACACATATCAACATTCAGCAGAATTTTTTTGATAGAGAAGCATTTTTTTTCTTCAGGGAATGAAAGGAAATTACATTGTTAAAACATCACCAAAGAGTAATAGAGTTTTGCTGCATGGAAACAGGCCCTTCAGCCCAACTTGACCATGGCAACTCAATTGTCTACCCAAGCTAATCCAATTTGCCTACATTCAGCATTATCTCTATCCTATTCATTCATCTATCCAATTAATTGTCTTTTAAACATCACAATTTTTACTGCCTCTACTCAAAGGATACCCACCAGGCTGCAGGCTGGTGGAGACTGGCTCAAAAGAACCAGGTATTGCAATGGGGATTCAAGAGGGTTCTGAGGGCAAGAAGGACTCCAAAAGGGCCCTGGGCGCTGAAGGGTCCCTCATCGTGTTGGAGGTTTGAATCTCGGCTCGGGTTGCCGAAGGTTTGAACTGAACTGGACTCTTGTGCGGCTGCAGAGTCTGCGGGCGCACTGGAGGCGAATCCACAGATGCTCAGTGACTCTGACGGGATGCACTTTTGCTTCTCTTTCTCTAACTGCAAGGGGTGCCAGGAAACGCTAATGGTGAATCTTTGTCCGCCTTATGGCAGACTAAAGGTAATTTTAAGAAATCAGGAAGAATCCATGTCATTCTTTACATTGGCTGTCTCCACCTGAGAGAACATAGTGAGGCGCTCCATTTATCATAGCCTCCAAGTGGCGATGCACAGCCTGTCTCTGGTGGGTGGGTGGGGGGGGGGGGGAATAATCCTTTGCTTCTCTTTCTCCATATTGTTGGAGGTGCCAGGAAATGCCCATGGCGACTCTATGTTTGCCTAACTGCAAATGAAATTTTAAGTATATCATGTTACATTTTAATGCATTATTATGTGGCAACAAAGAAACTTTTGAACCATTAAGCTGGTCACTGCTACCTTCAGTCAGAAGTTCAGCAATTTTAGGTTCAAGAACAGTTTCTTTTCATCAACTATCAGGCTCTTGCAATCGTCCTTTCTGCACGAGGATAACTATAAATACTTATTATATATATTTTGTATTTATTATTTCTTTTTAATTTTAATAAAGTAGCTGCTCAGATTAAGCAGATTAAGCAATGCCTTTGGTGACTCCTTCTGTGCCTCATGCCAGGCAACAGTTGAAATACATCACAAATTTGACATTTTCAAAGTATTATTACATGAAAATATAAGGAACCTTTTTTGATCCTTTGAAGAGTGCAGTCCCTCCCTTAGTGGTGCTCTGGAGGATCAGGGTGGAGTTGGACTGGGAATCACACCCCCCACTCATCTAATCAGAGACAAGAGAATTACTCACTAACCCAAGTCTGACTTGGTCATGGGTGACTAATCACAACTACTTCAGAGCTGCTCGGTGAAGTTTACAGAATAATACATAAATAAGTTTCACACAATTTAAATTATCTATGTTTATTGGGAAGGCTGTCTTCTCTCTGGCCGTACGGGTGCCCCGAAGTTCAGCAGACAATTAGGTCCTTTTGAAAGGTGGAAGCATTAAATGGTACAGCGCAGAACGAGGTTATTCAAAGTATTGACTTCCTAAAGCTGGCATTTAGTTATGTTGAAGGAGTGGAGCACGGTTCTATAAACGGTAGCATAAAAAAGTCAAGTAGATGAACCAGCTACCAACTGAGTATTGATTTAATGTAGTTAATGTGCATGAACTGCCTTGCATTCACTCTATTTTCCTTGAGAAATGACAGTGTCTATTGGGGAAAAATAATTGCTGCATTTGCTATTTACTCCATTCTCTCAGAGAAACACAGAAAACCTATAGCAGAATACACGTCCATAAGCCAACAAAGTTGTGCCAAACATGTCTCTATCTTAGAAATTACTAGGCTTACTGTGATGCAATGGGTTAATTAAATATATAAGTATAAAAGGGATTAGAATTGGGTTAGTGGTTAGGTTGCATGCATTTTACAGCCTTGCAAAGTTCTGAGGGCAAGTGCAAGCAGAAGGTTCTGGGCTTTAGCAACATTTGCAGCGCACCCCAGAAACTGAAACATTTGCAGAGAGTTGGGGCCATGTGCTTTTTATTGTAAAGCCTGGAAATTGCAAACTGAAACCAAAAAAAAACAGTGCCTGGAACATCAGGAGAGGAGGAGCAGAGAACGAGAGAGAAGGCAGTTAGAAGGAGGCAGTCGGACGCCCCTTTCACACTTGCTAGTGATCCCAGGATTCAAACTCCAATCGGCCTTTAAAGTGGCAAGTGTGAAATCAAAGTCTGCTTAACGCCGGCGTCAGATGATATTATTTCACACCTGGAATTGCTGGCCTCGACCCCTGGTTACAATCCCCGGTGTCTGCTGACACCGGTGTTGAGATCAGACAAGTGTGAAATGGGCGATTCTAAGCAGGCACTTCCTATTAATGGTAGAACAGACCAAACACTGGCGATAAAAGCATTCAGTGACCCAGTTAGGAGTGGTCTAATGTGAAGGGCCAAACCCCCATTCCTATCCTGGGACATTGAATGGCCAATTTACTGGGATGCGTGTTTATTTAAAATTTTTTATCTTTCACACTATAAACCATACTGACCAAAATACATACAGACATTATTCTCTTGAATATATACAGTGTCATTTTCTCCCCTTTTTCCCCCCTCCCTTCCCTCCCTCCCTCTCCCCTTCCCATTTATTCAAAGTTCAATCTATAAGATACATTAAACAATGTCGTCACTTAATAAAATTAAATAAGAAACTTTTATCTTTTACTTTTATATACTGAGTCAGTTCATTTCGTTGTCTTCTCCTTCTGTCATTTTAGGTCCATGGTAGGATTTCTCTATTGTATTTCATGTATGGTTCCCATATTTGTTCGAATATTGTGATGTTATTTCTTAAATTATATGTTATTTTTTCTAATGGAATACATTTATTTATTTCTATGTACCATTGTTGTATTCTCAAGTTGTCTTCTAATTTCCAGGTTGACATAATACATTTTTTTGCTACAGCTAGGGCTATCATAATAAATCTTTTTTGTGCTCCATCCAAATCGAGTCCAAATTCTTTATTTCTTATATTACTTAGAAGGAAGATCTCTGGGTTTTTTTGGTATATTGCTTTTTGTGATTTTATTTAATATCTGGTTTAGATCTTCCCAAAATTTTTTCACTTTCTCACATGTCCAAATTGCAGGTATTGTTGTTCCCGTTTCCTTTTTACAGTGAAAACATCTGTCTGATACTGTTGGTTATTTAACTTTTGGGGTGTGATGTATAGCCTGTGTATCCAGTTATATTGTATCATGCGTAACCTCATATTTATTGTATTTCTCATAGTTCCGGAGCATAGCTTTTCCTATGTTTCATTCTTTAACTTTATGTTTAGACCTTGTTCCCATTTTTGTTTAGGTTTACAGTTAGTTTCCTCGTTCTCCTTTTCTTGCAGTTTGATGTACATGTTTGTTATAAATTTTTTGATTATCATTGTGTCTGTAATCACATTCAAAATTGCTTCCTTCTGGTAACTTCAGACTGTTTCCCAATTTGTCCTTCAAGTAGATTGTCAGTTGGTGGTATGCAAACCTTGTATCGTGAGTTATATTATATTTGTCCTTCATTTGTTCAAAAGATAATAATTTATTTCCCAAAAAACAATTTTCTATTCTTTTGATCCCTTTTCTCTCCCAATCTCTGAAGGAAAGGTTATTTATTGTGAAAGGGATGAGTTGATTTTGTGTCAATATTAATTTTGGCAGTTGATAATTTATTTTATTCCTTTCCATGTGAATCTTCTTCCAAATGTTGAGCAGATGGTGCAATACTGGTGAATTTCTACGTTGCACCAATTTTTCATCCCACTTATAGAGTATATGCTCAGGTATCTTCTCCCCTATTTTATCTAGCTCTAATCTGGTCCAATCTGGTTTTTACCTTGTTTGATAAAAATCTGATAGGTAGCTTAATTGTGCTGCTCTATAATAATACTTAAAGTTTGGTAGCTATAAGCCTCCTTGTTTGTACCATTTTGTTAATTTATCTAGTGTTATCCTCCATTTCCCCCCTTTCCATAAGAATTTCCTTATTATTTTCTTTAGCTCCTTGAAGAATTTCTCTGTTAGGTGAATTGTTAATGATTGAAATAGGTATTGTATCCTTGCGAAGATGTTCATTTTATTACAGTTTATCCTTCCTATCAGTGTTAGTGGTAAGTCTTTCCAGTGCTCTAAGTCGTCTTGTAATTTTTTTCATGAATGGCTGATAATTTAGTTTATATAGATAGCCGAGATTATTATTTAGCTGTATACCTAGGTATCGAATTGCTTGTGTTTGCCATCTAAATGGTGATTCTTTCTTAAACTTTGTGAAATCCGCATCATTCATTGGCATTGCTTCATTTTTATTTGCGTTGATCTTGTACCCCGATATTTCTCCATATTCCTTCAATTTCTTATGTAATTCTTTTATTGATATTTCTGGTTCTGTTAAGTATATTATAACGTCATCTGCAAATAGATTGATTTTATATTCCTTCTCTTTTATTTTTATCCCTCGTATTTTATTTTCTGTTCTTATCAGTTCTGCTAGTGGTTCTATAGCTAACGCGAACAGTGAGGGAGATAGTGGACATCCCTGCCTTGTTGATCTGCTTAATTTAAATTGGTTTGATATATATCCATTTACTGTCACTTTCGCCAATGTTCCCTTATATAATGCTCTTAATCCAATTAATATATTTCTCTGGTAGGTTGAATTTTTGTACTACTTTGAATAAATAATTCCATTCTACTCTGTCAAAGGCTTTCTCTGTGTCTAAAGCAACCACTACTGTTGGTGATTTGTTTCCTTGTACTGCATGGATTAAGTTAATGAATTTACAGATATTGTCCGTTGTTCGTCTTCTTTTAATAAATCCAGTTTGGTCTAGTTTTACTATTTTTGGTACACAGTCAGCCAATCTGTTTGCTAATAGTTTAGCTATTATCTTATAATCTGTGTTAAGTAGAGATATTGGTCTATACGATGCTGGTGTTAGTGGATCTTTCCCCATCTTTGGTATTACTGTAATTATTGCTGTTTTGCATGAATCTGGTATGTTTTGTGTTTTTTGAATTCAGTTCATTACTTCCAGGAGAGGAGGAATTAATAAGTCTTTAAATGTTTTATAGAATTCTATTGGGAGTCCATCCTCTCCCGGTGTTTTATTGTTCGGTAGTTTTTTTAACATCTCCTGTATTTCTTCTATTTCAAATGGTTTTATTAATTTATTTTGCTCCTCTGTTTGTAATTTCAGTAGTTCAATTTTAGTTAGAAATTCATCTATTTTGTCTTATTTCCCTTCGTTTTCAGTTTGATATAGTTGTTCGTAGAATTCCCTGAAGTTTTCGTTGATCTCCGTTGGGTTATATGTAATTTTTTTGTCCTTTTTCCTTGATGCCAATACCATTCTTTTAGTTTGTTCTGTCTTAAGCTGCCACGCTAGTATTTTGTGCGTTTTTTCTCCTAGTTCATAATATTTCTGTTTTGTCTTCATTATGTTCTTCTCCACCTTGTATGTTTGTAGTGTTTCATATTTTATTTTCTTGTCTGTCAATTCTCTTTTTTTAGTTGTAGCTTCCTTTATTGCTAATTCTTTTTCTGTATTTATTATTTCCCTTTCCAAATGTTCTATTTCTCAATTGTAGTCCTTCATCTTAGTTACATAACTTATTATGCAAGTGTTGAAGGGGGCTTGAGAAAAGGCTGGACAAGAGGGGCCTGCTGAAAAGGCTTCTTTTTCAAAACCAGGCAGAGTTCTAATATGGTAGCCTGAGTGTACTCTCTGTTGAAATCAGGAGTGGTGGTTAGTCTTCCCAGTGTGGAGAAGAGGAGAAGAACTCTGTGAGATGAAATTGGAAAGAAGATGTTTCTTCTCTTCTCGAAGACACTCCTGTTTGGAGTGTCCAACAAGCAATAACCATCTCTCTGTAACCCTCCGCAACTTTCCTGCCTGGTAATTCTAAGTAAAGCACTGAAGTTTGATTGAATGTAATGACTGGGTATAGGATTGAAGATTACTGGAAACTGTAGCCTTGGAAATGTGGACAGTGGAGGACTGGCCAGTAAAAAGGACTTTCTTGAAAACGCATTACATCCACTTGCTCTAAGATTAGGTTGGGGGGAGGGATTGTGTAAATAACTTATTGTTGATAAGTTAAGTATTGATCTTGTTCTTTTCTCATAGAATTAAACTAAGTTTGTTTAAGGAACCATTGCTTTGGTGCATTTCTATTGCTGCTGGTATATGGGGTTCACTGAACTCATAACATTACCCATAGGCCTCTATTTTTCTAAGCTCCATTTACCTATCCAAGAGTCTATTAAAAGACCCCATTGTATCCGCCTCCACCACCATTGCTGGCAGCCCATTCCACACACTCACCACTCTCTGCATAAAAACTTACTCCGGCATCTCCTCTATACCTGCTCCCTTGCACCTTAAACCTATGTCCTCTTGTCACAACCATTTCAGACCTGGGAACAAAGCCTCTGACTATCCACAGGTTCAATGCCTCTCACCATCTAATAAACCTCTTAATGGGCACTTGTCAAGTAAGTTGATTTGTTTGCTAAACAATTATTCTGCCTCCAACACTTTGGAGGTGGTCACCATTTAGGGCATCAGAACAGAGATAGTTTCTGTAAAGAAGGATGATCTCTACCTTGCATTCTAACAGATTACCGAGACAGTTAGCACAATGTTATTTATAGGGCTAGTGGCCCGGGTTTGAATCTGGTGCTGTCTGAAAGGAGTTTGAATGTTCTCCTTGTGTCTGCGTGGGTTTCCTCCGGATACTCCTGTTTTCTCCCACCACCCAAAACATATGGAGTTGTAGGTTAATATATGTGCAGTTTGGAGGCACAGGTTTAAATGGCTGGAATCGGCTTCTAACGTGTTGTGAATAATGTTTGAAAAAATGATTACATCCTTTCTGCTGGATGCACAAGCAATTAATATATTAAACACTGAATTGAATTATTCACTGTCACATGCATCAAAATACATTTAAAGCTTTGGTTTTCATGCTATCCAGGCAAGTCAATTCAACTAGCAATAATAAACAATGAATAATTAATAGAGGAGAGAGTAGTGCAATAATAGTGAAAGGTGCCAAAAACATAGTGCCAAGTATGGTTAACAGTGCAGTTAAAAACAGGGTAAGGACATCATCTTTTGCCAGTGAGAGATCTAAAGAGTTTGATACCAGGAGAAAATAATCTGTCTTTGAATCTGGAAGTTCATGCTTTCCAATTTGTATCTTCTGACAAACAGGCAGTGGGAGAAGGGAGTGTAACTGGGTTGCAATGCGTCGTGTAATATGTTGGCATCTTTCTCCCATTAATTCGAGGAACATCACCAGCTATTCCGTCTGGGTGGCATTAACATCGACTTCTCTGGTTTCTGCTAACCTAGTTTCCTCTCTCCCTCCTTTCCCTCCCCCCGCCTTCATTCCCTCAGCTCTCCACCCCTTTCCCCCTCTATTCATGGAGCAAATCCCTCCAGTCCCCTGCTTCTTACTGTTCTCTCCCTCCCTTCTCCACCAATCACCTCCTGCCTTTGGGACCGTGCTCCTCCACCCACCCCTCTCCCCCTTTGCTTTTCTGTTCAGATGCCTGCCAACATTTTTCCAAAGCTTGATGAAGGGGTCAAGCCCAAAATGTCGGTTGTGTATCATCTTTGCTATATAAAGAACATGGACTGACCTGCTGAGTTTCTCCAGCTTTGTGTTTTTACTTCAACCACGGTGTCTGCAGACTTTTATGTTTTACTTCGGCACCTTTCTCAGGACAGCTAGAATGAGAGTCTGAGGTGATGGAGGTTGGTTTGCATGATGGCTTGAGATGCAATTACTTCTCTGCAGTTCCTTACAGTTCTGGGCAGAGCAGTTACCGTACCAGACTGAGATGCACCTGGTTCAATTTGGTAAGATGTGGACTGTTGCAGAAATACTTGGAGGGAAGTGTGGGAAATCCTTAACATCAGCATTTCTTGGAAAGGATTAAAGTTTAATAGCTCTATCAAACTCTTGGGACTATGATCTAAATATTGCGATGTCTGTTTAAATTATAATAATATTTCTGTAAGTCAACAGGGGAGAATAAGGATAAAGAGATCCCATTGTTCTTTCCATCCATTGACAATATCTATGCCAATAAGGCAGCCATTATCATAAAGGTCACCACTGCCTTGGTCACAACCTCTTCTCGCTGCTCCCTTTGGAGAGAAGGGACAAAAACCTGAAGTTCAGAACCTCTGGGTTCAAAACCATATTTTTTACCATGGCTCTTGAACCTCTGCTGTGACACTAACCATAAACCACTCTGACACCATGAAAAGAACTGTTTGCACTATTGTAACTTCATGTTTTTTCTTGTATATTGGTAACTATGAATATTTATATCTATAAATCTTTTTTTATTTATTATCTTTAATAATCTAATATACACTATTGTTGTTTTGTTTGGGGCACAATCTCAGATCATTTTTCTTGGACCCAACACACTAATGGTATCGTGAAGAAAGCACATCAGTGCCTCTATTTCCTCAGGAATTTGCAGAGGTTTGGCATGACATCGGAAATCTTGGTAAATTTCTACAGATGTGTGGTCGAAAATGTACTGACCGGCTGCATCACCGTCTAGTATGGGGACACGAATGCCTCTGAGCATAAAGCTCTGCAAAAGGTAGTGGACACAGCCCGGACATCATGGGTAAAACTCACCCCACCATCGAGAATATGTCATTGAAGATCAGCAGTAATCATCAAGGATCCATTCCATCCAGCACACACTCAGTTCTTGCTGCTACCATCAGGAAAGAGGTCTAGGTGCCACAAGACTCACACCACCAGGTTCAGGAACAGCTGCTCCCCCTCCACCATCAGACTCCTCAACAAGAATCTCAATCAAAGACTCATTTAAGGACTCTTACTTTTGCACTTTATTGATTTTTTTCTCCTCTACATTTCACAGTCAACTTGTTTATATTTCTTTATTTGTTTACATGTGTACATTGAGTCAGTTTTCTTCACTGCTAATAAGTGCTAATTCTGCCACACCCACAGGTAAAAGAATCTCAATGTTGAATATGATACCATGTATGTACTCCGATAACAAATCTGAATTCTGACAAAGTACCTATTTGGCTGCACCCAGCGCAAATTTCAGTGTATATGTGCATTGTACAATGTGTACGACAATAAATATTATCATTACCGCCATGTGTGGTAGATACCTCATTGTGCGCTTATAGCAGAACATAAGTAGATTACAAAACAAAACTAGAGGGAGTCTTGATAAAGGGTCCTGACCTGAAACATTGACTGATTATTTCTGTTCAGGGCTGATAATTGACTAGTTCAGTCTCTCCAACTTCACTTTGTTAATTCAAAATTCCAGCATCCACTGGTTTGTTTTGTTCAAATCACAGAGGGTACTTTGGGATCATTCTGGCTACACTGAAGTACCATACTACCTACGCGGAGCATCAATAGTGTGTTATTGTGCTGTGAAATTTATCGAGGACGTATATCTCCCACACATTACCACTGTAGTAATTACTTAGATGACAAGTCATGATCATAAAAGCTTCTCAGCGCAGTTAGATTTGTTTCCTTTGCAATGAAGTTGCCATCAAGTAATGCTAAAAAAAACACACACTTTAACTTTAGGCTTTTCATTAGTCTCGTTCTTGGCTACAGGTTAGATTTATTCTCCTCTGAGTTACCACTCTATATATGTGTTGGTACTCATTATTGTTTTGTCTGGACACGGCCCTTGCTGACTGTGCCTGTGGCTTCTTCCACAGACTTCTGAATAAAGGCGACTGTGCCACAGCTCCCTCCTCAGTCCAGGACAGACGACCCACATGGACATGCTTCCATTCTGTTGTTAATGAAAGTCTATTAGTTCTTACATAACGTCTAGTCTTTTGAAGTAATTGATGGTGCATCAAAAATCTAAGCAACATTCTGAAGAATTGGGCAGGGTCTTGAATATCCCCTGTTACACTAATCAGGGTCTCCTCTGACACCACAAAAGGACTATTCCTGCCACTGTTTATTTTTACCAGAATAACTGTGAATATTTATTATCTCTGTATTTTTTTTTGTATTCATTGTCTCTTTAATTCAATTAAGTATACAATTGTCGAATTTTTCAATTAATTTTGGGTTTTTTTTTAACAAATATTGACTAGCACTTCCTGACTGCAAGAGGGATAGATGGGGCAGAATTTGTCAGGTGTGTTCATGCAGGATTACTGATACAGTTTGTGTATCAGCCATCTAGAGAAGGGGCCCACACTGGATCTAGTACTGGATAATGAACCTAGTCAGATGACAGACCTCTTGGTGGGAGAACATACCTCCCTGAGCATAGTTATGGATAAGGATTAAAGCAGCCAGAAGGGAAAAGGCTAATTACGATGGGATGAGGTAGGAACTATGGGGGAGTAAAAGTTGTAGTAGGGAGAATCTGAGCAATTGTAGGTCAGTGAGACTTACATCAGTGGTGTGCAAACTATTGGAGAGGATTCTTAAGGACTGGATATCTGACCATTTGCAGAAGTACCGTCTTCTCATGGATAGTAAGCATGGGTGGTACAGTTGGTGTAGTGGTTAGCACAACATTTTTACAGTGCCAGTGATTGGGACTGGGGTTCGCATCCCACGCTGTCTGGAAGGAGTTTGTATGTTCTCCTTGTGTCTGCATGGGTTTTTCCCAGTAGCTCCAGTTTCCTCCCACTGTTCAAAATGTACTGGGGATGTAGGTTAATTGGGTGTAAATTGGGTGGCATGGACTCGTGGGCTGAAATGGCCTATTAGCTTGCTGTATGTCTAAATTATTATTAAAATGTTTGTGAAGGGAAGGTCATGCATCTTGAGCTTAATTTTTTTGAGGAGATAACAAAAGAAATTGATGAAGGTAGAGCAGTAGATGTGGTGTATATGGATTTCAGTAAGGCATTCAACAAGGTCCTCCATGAGAGACTCGCTTGGAAAGACATGAGGCATGGGATTCATGGAACCTTGGCTGTGTGGATTCAGAATTGGTTTGTCTACAGAAAGAAGAGTATAGTAGTGGATGGAATGTATTCTGCATGAAGGTCAAAGAGTGGTGGAGTTCCGCCCTGATCTGTTCTCTGACCCTCGGTGGGGGGAGAAGGGGGGGTCCCACTCTATGATTTTTAGAAATGATCTAGATGAAGAAGTGGAAGGATGCATTAGTAAATTTGCAGATGATACGCAGGTGCAGGAGTTGTCGTAGTTTACAAAAGGATATAGACAGGTTGTAGAGTTGGGCGGAGAAGTGGCAGATGGAGTTCAATCTGGATAAGTGTGAGATGATGCATTTTGGAAGGTCAAACCTAAAGGCTGAGAACTGGGTCAATGGACAGGTATTCAACAGTGTGGAAGAACAGAGGGACCTTGGGGTCCAAATCCAAACATCTCTTAAGGTTGCTGTGCAGGTTGACAGGATAGTTAAGAAGGCCTATGGGATGCTGGGCTTCAGTAGTCATGGGACTGAGTTCAAGAGTTGCGAGGTCATATTGAAACTCTACAAATCTCTGGTGAGACAACACTTAGAATATTGTAAAAACACGCTGGAGGAACTCAGCCGGAGTTTTCATTGTCCACAGGAGACAAAGGTATATTGCCAACGTTTCAGGCCTGAGCCCTTTTTCAAGGAATGAGCCAGAAGTAGGAAATCTCAGAAAGTCACAGAATTCAGACAATGCTGGCTCGGGGAGGAATCGAGACCAACAAAAGGTGTTAATTAGCTATGATAAGGGCTGAAGTAAGAATTTATCAAGTTTGTGCACAAGGGAGAAGGAATTGAGATGAAGAGGTAAGGAAAAGTGACGGGTGGATTGGGTTCAGCAAAAGCAAGAGATCGCTATTAATGCCATCCAGTTGGAGGGTTCCCAGTTGGAAGAAGAGGTGCTGTCCCTCCAATTTGTGGGTGGTCTCAGTCTGGCAGTGCATGAGTCCATGGATAGACATATCAGCAAGGGAATGGGATGGGGAATTGAAATGGGTGGTCACTGGGAGATCCAGACTATTGCACCCCCAGTCTGCGTTCAGCCTCTCTGATGTAGAAGAGACCTCAATGGGAGCACTGGATGAAGAGATGATCCCTGCAGATTCACAAGTGAAATGTTATTTCACTTGGAAGGACTGTTGCTTCACTTGGAAAGATTGTTTGGGTCCCCAGAAAGAGGTGGAGAAGGAGGTGTGGGTACAAAGGGAGCATCTCCTGTGGTCACAGGAAAGGTCCCAAGGGGATGATTGGTGGGGATGGAGGAGTAGATAAGAGAGTCACAGAGGGTGCGGTCCCTGCAGATGATGGAGAGGGGAAGAGAGGGAAGCATGTCTAATGGTGGGATCACGTAGTAGATGACTGAAATGGCAGAGGAGGATGTGTTGGTTGCGGAGGCTGGTGGGGTGGTAGGTGAGGACAAGAGGAATCCTGTCCTTGTCTCTCTTGGGAGTGGAGGGGGTCAGGGCAGATGTGCGGGTTATGGAGGCTATGCGGGTGAGGACCACTTTGATAGAGGGAAAGCCATGTTGTTTGAAGAAGAAGGACATCTCTGATGATCTGCCATGCCAGCATCATCTACTGCATCGGATGTACCCACTGTGGTCTCCTCTACATCGGAGAGACTGGACGCAGACTGGGAGATTACTTTGTTGAACACCTCGGCTCTGTCTGCGTGGATCTCCCAGTGGCCACCCATTTCAATTCCCCTCCCATTCGCTTGCTGACATCTGTCCATGGTTTCAAGGACTGCCAGACTGAGACAACTCGCAAATTGGAGGAAAAGCACTTTATCATCTGACTGGGCACCCTCCAACCGGGTGGCATAAATATTGACTTCTCTGGCTTTTGTTAACCTCCCCATTCTTCTCCCCTCGCCTTTCCCTATCTCTGTCTCTCCATTCCATCTCCTTTCGCACAACCAAGATAAATTCTTATCTTGGCCCTCATCATATCCAATTAACACCTTCTCTTGTTCTGGATTCCTCCCTCAGCCAGCATTGCCTGAATTCTTTCTGAGATTTCCTGCTTCTGGCTTATTCCTTCAAGAAGTGCTCAGGCTCAAAACATCAGCAATATATCTTTGTCTCCCCTAGACACTGAAAAGACCGGCTGAGCTCCTCTAGCATTTCAGTTTGTTTTTGCTACAATCACAGCATCTGCAGACTTTTGTGCTACACTTAGAATATTTTGTGTTTAATTCTGGTCTCCTCGTTATAGAAAGGATGTGTGTAAAACGGAGAGGAGGCAGAGGAGATTAACCAGGGTGTTGCTTGGTTTGGAAAATAAGTCATGAAGCAAGGTTATAATTAATGTAGGAAATCAGCGGCTTTTCCCCAGGTGAGAGTAGCAAACACCAGTGGGCATCTGTGCAAAGTGAAAGGAGGAATGTTGAGGAACCAAGGTAAGCATTTTATTAACACAAAGAGTTTATGGTGCCTGGAATACCTTGTCAGTGGTGGAGGCTGAAACATTAGGGTCATTTAAAAGACTCTTAGTCAGGCATACTGATGCAAGAAAAATAGAGGGTTACCAGTCAGGAAGGGCTTTTTTTAAATTTTGGAAGGGATATATAGGTCAGCACAACATTGAGCGCTGTACAATCTACAGTGTTCTGTCGTGTTCTATGATCTGTGTTCTAAAGTACCTGTTCAGCTGCCACATGTCAGAATTTCAGTGCATACTTGGGTATGAACATTGTTAAATATATATGACAATAAACTCACTGTTAACATTATTGGAAATCTATTTTTGAAGAGGTGCACACTGAAGTCTCTTGCAAGCAGTTGCAAGAGATCTCTGAAGGTGAATTGAGTCAGTTGTCCCCAATACCAGGTGGCTTTTCCTGTGAATAAATACTCATCTGGTCCTTTACCAAATATTGTGTGTGGAATGTTTTGGCTCAGAATTTAGAACATAAAAATCTACAGCACAGTACAGGCCCTTCAGCCCACTGTGTTGGCCTATCCTACTCCAACAACTGCCTAGAATTTCCCTGCTGCATAACCCTCCATTTCACTCAGTTCCATGCACCTAATACTCTTTTAAAAGATGCTATTGCATCGGGGTCCAACGCCGTTGCTGACAGCAAAATCCATGCATCCACCACATGATGCGTGAAAAACTTATTTCTTACAACCCCACTGTACTTACTCGCCAGCACCTTAAAATTATGTCCCCTCATATTAGCCATTTCAGCCATGGAACATAGCCTCTGGCCATCCACACGACAAAGCCTCTCATCCTCTTATACACCTCTACTGGGTCGCCCATGCAACGTCCTGTGCCTCCAGCAGAGAAGAGATTTCAAAAGTGACTTATTGACTGCAAAGTACTTGAGGACATTCTGTGGACAAGAGGATTGCACTGATCCTTGCGACAAGATGTCTTTTTTCATCATACACACTTTCAGGTCAGAGACGTGCTTAACGATTGACCCATTTATGTAGAGAAAGCACCCCCCTGCTCCCACAGTCATCTTTCCCTATCTCTCCTTTTCTGTAGCACTCTCTCCCTCTTCCCTTTTCCCTCTGTCTCCTTTACTGCAGCTCTGCACTTACAGAGCCAACACCCCCCTCCCCCCATCAATTCTCACCATCCATCTCTCCTGGCCTCTTCTCTATATCCTTTGGTCTGTCAGTCTGTAGTCCTCTCCCTGCCACTGCTTTTGTTCAGATGCCTGTCTACTTTTATTCATATCTTAAAGAAGGGTTCAGACCCAAAATAGGCCTATATGTCTTTACCTCCTATGGGCGCTGCAAGACCTGCTGAGTTCCCCCAGCATTTCTGTATTTTTAGTACAATCTGCAGACTTTCGCGTTTCACTTCATGGAGAGAAAATGTTTATCTTAACCATGTTAAAAGTAAATGTTTTTTTTTGAAGCTATCTGAAAATATCAACTCTGTTTACTATAAAGAGTTGATAAGGTGGTGTACACAAGGCAGAATTACACAGAGTTTCAGATAGCACTGGAACTGGATAGGAGTACAAGTTCCATACAGTAATAAATAGATATTTATTTACTGAAGAAGGTTAAGAAACAATGGCTCTATGCAGTTGAAATATATTCTCGCCACTTCGACAGTACTGAAAACAGAAAAAAGAAGTACAAGGCACAGACTAAACATCAAAGAGGTAAAACTTTGTGCTTAAAGAAGCAATCTCACGATGTAATTCACTCAATGATTATAGGGTTACCATTTAAAAGCAAAGAGGCAAGAGACAGCAGAGGGTACTACAATCATGTGCATACACACAGATGCCAGCATAGAATTAAATTGTTCTCAGAGGGGAATTTAATTTGGTTGAAAATCTCTGCCTTATCAGCCACAACATTGTCAATTTTCTGATAAAGCATCTGGGTTAAACACTTCTACCAAGCAGTTTGAACCTTCTGGCTGACCGCTTTACACTTTACTGTAGAACAAAAACATTTAAAATGTTGGAGTTTCTAATATTTTGTAATACAATTCTGACTGCACTGTTTCTCAGAGAGTCTGTGATGCTGTTTGCAATCTAGTATAGGGTCCAGATTCAGTCAGAGCGAATATAAAGCCTCCAATGTAATGGCTTTTTCTATCACTTTTTCTTGGTTTATATCGTTTTTTCTTTGCATGTTTGAAACGGTGCGACTAACACACTGAATCCAATCTACTGCTCAATTTGATATTAAGTCACAGAGGTCAGCGGGCACTGCGACTGGGTAACAACATCATAACATGCCTCAGTGCTTACGACTTGGTTTGACAGCAGTCTGTTGGTGCAAACGGATAATTACTTCAGAGACATTAGTCTGAGAGACATTTGCTTAAGAGTAAGTAGAGCGCTCTCTGCTTAGCGCAAGAGACCAGTGCTGAGAAGAGCTCTACTCTGATTAGTGAGCCATTAAAGGGCATACTGAGCATGCTCAGTGTTTGATGATACTGATTCACCCAATGGAGATCATGCTTCCTGAACGCTTTTGGGTGTATTTTATGGATTTTGGATCTAAAAATCACCTTAAAAGTTTCCAATTTTTTACCGTTTCTTTTAGATGTAACCTATTTTTGTGATTTCTTGCCATATTTTAAGTCTACTTCAAGCATACAAGACCAGAAAGCGCAACACGTCATTGAAAATTCATTTTGCTGGACTTTTTTCCTGGCCGATCTTGGTGCTGTCAATGACCAACATGGTGAGAAGTTTCACCAGGACCTTGCAACCATGGAAAAGAGCGGAATCAGGGCAACAGGAATCCATGAATGCTTGCCGAGTACTGTTGGTCACTGATGTGAGAGGCATCAGATGCTGGGTACAAACAAAAATCAGCAACAAAAAATTTTCAGGTCAGTTGAACTAATGCAAGGTGCCAGCGTCATTATGCGATTAAACATAATAAATTCAATAAAAGTTAATTTAATATCTCTCCAACATCCTACGTGATACAGCAAGTCTGAAATTATCTTTGAATTCATCTTAAAGCTGTCTAACATACTCCTCATTTTTTTTTCCCCAGGAAGCAAACCTTTTGAAAAAATGTGTTAACCAGAGTTATTGGTCTGACCACCACAGCCCCCACTCCCCTTAGCCCCCTGTAAATACACAGATCAATGATAGTTTAATGTCAGCTGGGTCCCTGAGATCTGTAGAAATCACAGTAGTGTCTCCACACTGATTCTTTACAATATTTTTCAGGTCATCTCAAAAGTAAATCATTCATTTATTCTGTTTGCTTCTTTTAAAGTAAATCAGTAACTCTTTAACATTGGCAATTCAGATAATATTGTTTACAGTGGAGAGATAAATTATGTTTGAACATCAGTACTGTGATTTGGGACTTGCATGGACCATTTCCCCTCTGCATTTGAACCAAACGCAAATGATTTCTCTCCATGTATATAGTTTGATATTTTATGGCTGTTCCCCATTTATTGTTGAAGTTCATGCTTGTTAAATAACCTGAGGCACACCAGAACGCAAAACAAACGATCGTCTCTTGATCGTCTCATCTTAAATCCCTTCAAAATCATTTGGCAATGAAATTATTCCACTTGATCTGAAACCACCTTGTTGCAGTCTAATTTAACCTCTCCACAGCGTTAGACACTCTAATCTAATAGCAACCTTTAGCCCTGTGTTCCATACCACCGGCAACCAGGACGTTCACTGGGCTTCAAAGTCCAAAATTCTCTTGCTCATTCTCATTCTCTCCCATTCTCTGTCTCTGCCCCTCTACATTTGTGCCTCTCTCCTCCCCACCTCTACCCTTTGTTTCTCTGCTTCTTACCTGCCTCTCACCTCTTCTCACTGCCTCTCCTCATCACTTTGTCTCTTTGCTTCCACCCCTCTATTTCTTCACACTCTCTATCTCCCTTTTCCTCCTCTCCCCTTCTTTTCTCCTCTTATCCACCTCTTCTATCTCTGTTTCTTAACTCCTCCTCTTCAACTCTCCCTCTCCATTCCTCCAACTCTCTGCCCATCACCTCCTTTTTCTCCTTTTAAGTTTGGTCACCTGCTTTAAAATCTCCTGAAATCTTTCTGTAATGAAATAGTATAGATAATGCTTGACCTCAACTAGTTGGCAGTGGACCACCATTTGGAAGTGTAGGTGAAAATATCCAGGTGTACATGTTCAGATAAACCATGACATATTAGAAGACCCATCTCACCCTGGCCATACTCCATTCATCCTCTCCCACCAGTACGAAGATCGATGTGCTTGAAATCACAAGCACCATCGCATTCAAATACCTGCCAGAGGAAGCTGTAGAAGCTGCTACATTCAAAAGACATTTGGGCAGGTTGATGGATAGGAAGGGCTGAGAAGGATATGAACCAAATGCAGGCATATGGGATGACACCAGAATGGCAGCGGCAGTGTGGATGAGTTGGGCTGAAGTGCCTATTCTATGCTATATGACCTATGACCTCCAGGTTAAATCATTGGGTCAGCACCAACCTTAAACCAGCACCCTGATCAATCCTGTATGGAGTCCATTTTATTTTCTCCATGTTCCTATGAACTATCCCCAGGTTCAACCCCAAAGCAGTGGGCCATTTATTTTGGCCAATTAAATCACTAAACTTCATGTCATTGAGAGGAGGGAAGAAATGTGAGAACACGGAGTCACATGAAGGACCGACGTTCCTGCACATTCTTGGTCAGAATTCTGCCAGTTCCCACATATGCAGACTGGTTGACTAAGCTTGGTGCATCTGTAGGTGTCTGCTTGGAGAATGGATGCTCCTATATAAAGCTTCTCTATGCTGCACCAATCAGCATTCTCATCATTACAAACTAATTTCTATTGCAACACTGTGAGAGGCCATTCAGCCCATCAGGTCCTCTCCAGCTTCCTGATTATCAACCCATTCAGACATCCCACCTGGAAATATGCAGTGACATATTGTCCACTGAAACAAGGGATGCTGGGGGTGGGCGCAAAGTAGTTCATAAGTAGACCACTGCTACTCAGCTCCAGGGTCGAGGATTCAATCTCAACCTTTAGTGCTGTTTATGTGGAGTTTTCACATTCTCACTGTGACCATGTGTGTTTCCTCCTGGAGGTTCCACCTCCCTCCCGCATCCCAAAGCCACGCCGGTTGGGGGGGGGAGGGGATTATTAATGACTGTTGAAACACAGAAATGCTGGAGGAATTCAGCATCCAGAGGAGGTAAAGATTTATTACTAACATTTCAGGCCTGAGCAGCGTCCAGAGGAGGTAAAGATTTATTACTAACCTTTCAGGCCTGAGCAGCGTCCAGAGGAGGTAAAGATTTATTACTAACCTTTCAGGCCTGAGCCTTTCCTCAATGTATGAAATAAAGAAAAAAAAAGACAAAATACTGGGGAAAGAAAGAGAGAAGATGGGAAGGGGACAAGTACAGACCAACAGACAGTTAATTGGAAATAAAAAGAAGATAGATGAGAATTATTTACTGTAAATTATCCCTGTCAGAGATTATTTGGGACTTATGGGTTATGGAATTATGTAGACATATGAGGCATTAACACAACCAGAACCCAGTGTTCTAATGTACTGTATATTACAAGCAGCAAAGCCTTTTGAAATTAAAAGGACAGCTTTGTAACAGACAGTATTATCGACAGAGCACAGGCCCATAGCAGGGGTTCACTTAATGTCAATGGGCTGCTTAATTGGCTACATCAAGAATCAAGATTCAATTTATATTGTAATTAAACAGTGTCATATTACATGAAATTTTGATTTTGCCTGCTGCAAGGCAGTCAGATTTGCCACCAGCAGGAATTGTCCAAGCTCCTCTTACAGTTCTCTCAGTCAGACTTACAGTCAGAGAGAGAGAGAAGTAAAAGTCCCCCCAGAGTCACAGCCCCTGCAGACTGAAGCTCCAGATCCAAACCTCCGACACAGTCAGGAACCCTTCAGCAGCCTTGGCAGCTCCTTGCGTCCCAGTTCTGATACCTGGTATCCCTCCAGCCAGTTCCAGCCAGTCTCCAGCAGTCCGCAGCCCACCACGAGTCTCCCAACAGCAGTCTCTAGCAGCCCACAGCTTCCTTGCCTCAAGTCGACGGTGGCCTGTCGCATGCAGCTGCAGAGCTCCCTCAGTGGTCTGCCACCATGCTCACCATCTCCACGGGCTGTCTCCTCCACTTCTCCCTCTCAGACAGTGCATGGCCTTCCCGTCCTCTGGTGCCCGGCTCCAGTCCTCCGCTTTCCTGGCGTCTACAGCCCCTCGGGGCTGCTGCCAATTAATAGGGGCTGCCATCTTGAGCGCAGACCCCTGAAGGCCGGATCTCAAATAAAAACTCCCATCGGCTCCCTCAACGGGCCGTTCAAAGCCTGTTCGGAGTCAACGGTGGTAGACTGGGTGGCTGGCCCCCATGGGTGCACTGCATCTCCAATCCCTCGCTCCCTGTGGGTCCACACCAGTGGCACTGGTGTCACTACAGATCTACGGTGGCTCCGACTGATCAAACCAAGATCAAAGAAGCTTCCAGATCAAATTTAGTTTTGTCACATTGCACATCAAAGACACATTGACGCTGTCTATCAATAATTAGGGCACTTGTGTTCGCAGAGGCAGCCATCACAACACTTAGGTGCTCTCTGTCTTCAAAAGCATTTAGATGTGAATTATTTTCTTCTAACATTCAGAGGTTTCTTATTAGTTCTAGGGTGCTTCCATTATAGATACATAATTTAACGTGTGACAGACTGAAGTACCTAACTAAACATCCTTACATCTTCCCCCCTCTCTCTCATTTTCATCCAGGGCCCAAAACAGACCTTCCAGGTGAGGAAGAGCTTCACACACCCTCGTCATTGTACTTCGTTCAGTGTTCTTGGTGTCGCCCCCTTGACACCAATTTCGATGAACAATTTCACGTGCACTGTCTGTAGGTCTGAGCTTGAGCTCCAGGTGGTCAACTAATTTAATTCACCCCAGCTTCATCCAATGCCAAACATAAACTCGGGGAACAACACATCACATTCTTGCAGGACAGCTTAAAACCCCATGGCAAGATTTATTTTTCTAATTCCCCCCCTCCTCGACCTCTATCTGGTTACACTGTTTCTATTTCTCTTTATGTACTCTCGTTGCTCCTTCCCCCTCCCAGTGGTCTTGGCCTGTACCTGTCTACACCTCTCCCATCTTCTGCCCAATAATCTATTGCCTCATAGCCCCTCCCCATCTTATTTTCCCCCTTGATTATACTTGTTTCACACCTTCTATCTTCCGTCTCAATTAAAGGCCCCCAACCCAAAACAATGACTTACCATTTCTACCCGTCCAACCCATTGAGCCCCTCCAGCTTCTCGCTGCAATGTCAAGATTGAAATTCCATCAAATCTCCTTTTGATGCCTTTATTTTTAACAGGAGAAATACGCATTGTATTTTGCATTTGGAGATTGTACTAAGAGGTTCTCCGAGATAATGACTGCTTGCCATGTTACAATAAATACCTTTTGCATTTTTACCAACAGTACTTAATCATGAGGAATGGAACATGAAAGTCTGAAGACACTATGATTGAAGAAGTAACACAATGCTGGAGAAAGTCAGCAGGTCAAACAGGATACTTTATACAGCAAAAATAAAGATATATAACCAATTTTTGAACCATTCATCAAGGTATGAGCAAAATATAGGCAGGCGCCTTAACAAAATGGAGGTGGGGGGAAGGACGGGAAGAGAAGCATGGTCCCACAGGCGGGAGATAATGGGGGATAAGGAAGGGAGGGCACACCAGCAAACAGAGAAGGGGTAGATGGCTCTGTGAATGGAGAGGAAAGGGGGAGGAGAGCTAGAGGAAAGGAGACAGAGGGATGGAGAAGAGAGGGAGAATGGTGAGAGGTCTAGCAGAAACCAGAGAAGTTTGAAAGTATGAGTTAACTTTCCTGGATAGCAGGCAAAACAAAACATTGAACAGACTCTCAGTGCACATGACAATATAAACAATTCAATTTAATTCAGCTCAGAGGGGTGTTGACAGCATTGGGAGTGAATGGCTCACAGGGATTGAGACTGGTGAGAAGAGAGCTTAGTGACTTTCTATGTTGTGAGAAAATATGGAAAAATTTCTGATGGAAATATATTGCAATATATTTGATTGTTTTCAAGAAGCTTATGCACACCTTTGGGTCATTGTGCATGAATCACTATTGAGTCCCATTCCTTCTGCATCCATAATATACAGCAGCATAATTTTTCTACTTATCAACATCCATTTAGAATTACTTTCCAATAACTTCAAATGCTGCTCCCTCCAGATTTTTTTATCGCGTTCCTCGTCCACCTCTGGCTTTCTGCCAATCATCCAGTCATTCATCCTCCTGTGATTAGGCACTTTCAAGCAGGAAAAACACCAGTCTTTAAAGCCAGAGGTTCTTCGCCCTTACGGCTAAAGCCATACCTCTTTATTGTGCAGTGGCTGGCTCTGAATCGCCGATTCCAACCCTTCTCGGAAAGGGGGCAGACCGCTGAGCTCCGCTGCCTGACCTGAATGTACAGCCGCTGCAAGTGGCTGGTTAGGGACAGGCGAATGATGCTGTCAGCCCGCAACCCATCTCCCCACTCACTCCTCTCCCTCCATAACGCCTTCAAGAGTGGTTCCAGCTGCATGGGAAATTATGGGTAGGGAAGATGGCGATAGCTCTGCTGTGCATTTATGACAGATGGTGCTATGGCACCAGTTGCCCTACCTCCATCGGATCTGGAGGGTGCTTGGAGGTGCCTCGCCATATGAATGCTATGCTGGAGCAGCCTTTCAGGGCTGCTGTCTGAAAGGTAAGTTTTAAGATTTTGTCCGCTCTGGTAGCCGGCCTCCAGTCAGAGGCCTGACATGAAATAGCTTAATATCTCCATGGTGAGGCTATTCCAATGCAAACAATTCCTCTGATGTTCTCTGGTAGGATATTCTCAGAGGTGAGGTATTAAAAGTAGATAGTGCCAAGCTGAGATAGAACATGTGATATTTTCAACAAGACCTGACACTGTGATACATGGAAAAATCTGTAACAACAAACAATACTGCAGCTAAAAATAAAAAAAAAATAAACAGTAACTAGAGGTAACTTATCATTCACCATACAATGGTAACATCAGACTGGGGACACCAGATAATTTTGGACAAGGACTGCACTTCAAATGGAGAGTGGGTGAATGCATCAGGCAGAAAATCTATTTTTGATGTTTTTTTCAAAAATGGTTCTGGTCCCAAATCCACCCACAAAACCCTCAGTAAATGCTGGAGAGATGATGGAAAGATTAAGACGTTATTTCCACACCTGCAAGATCTTTATGATTTAAGATGCAAGGTTCCGAGAGGCATAGATAAGGTGGACAGCCAGTACCTTTCCCCCAGGGCAGGAGTAGCAAACACCAGAGGTCATGTGTACACATTTAAGGGAGGGAAGTTTAAGGGAGACATCAGGGGTTGTTTTTTTTTTAACAGAGGGAGTTGTGGGGCCCTGGAATGCAGGTAAATTCCATTTATTGTAGTAATTGAGCACCCAGGAATGCAGAAGGCCACAGTAAGCGGCAAACCTAACCGAGTCCGTCACGGGGAACCCACCTTCTCTCCGCTGATGACATCAACATGAGGTGCCGGTTTGAGAAGGCAGTGGACGTCATCAAGGATCCCTCACTCCCTGGTCACGCTCTGTGATTACTACTATCTTCAGGCGAAAGGCTCAGAAGCCCAGAGTTTGGCACCTCGAGGTTAAAGAACAGTTTTTTTCCCCAACCCCCATCAGGCTCTTGAACTTTCCTGGACTATCCTAACCGTAATACTATATCAAGATCACTAATAATCCATCTGCACCTACATAACATCACAGTTTTTTCATTAACTGCAGTTGCAAATATTTATCTATCCTTTTATATTTATTATTTTTGTTTTTCTCATTTGGTAATTCAATTTATTCTAATGGTCAGTGTATTTTATGTACATGGGAAGCTGCAACAAGCAAGATTTTCAATGTATTTGTAAAATGTATTTATGTATCTGACAATAAACTCTCATCGTCAGCTTCAAAATTAATATGTGAATGAATGTTTTTTTTTAATCATATACATCGTACTGTTGCAACAATATTCATTATTCCCACATATAAAAAAACACTATCTGATATCATTGAAGCTGCTTCCATCAAGACTGTCCCAAAGAAATATAATTCTATGTAGGCTAGTTTCACCAATCTCCTCCTGGCCACTCATGTGTGTTCCTATTCTGACAGACCACTGTGGAATAGACTTGTTTGCTTCCCAATGCTAATGAGAGAGATACAAAACTAGCAGGACTTCCACACATTTACTCGAACGATATTGAAGTTCACAAGAATGAAGGGGTGGGGGGGGGAAACGTCATAGAAATCAATTTGTTGAAATGCCTGGGTAAAGCAGATGTGGCAAAGTTGTTTCCCATAGTCAGGGAGTCCAGCTCAAGAGGGCACAACTTCAAGATTGAAGGGCACCCATTTAAAACAGAAATGCAGAGGAATTTCTCTGAAATCCTCTTAACTTTGCTACCAATGAAACCAGATTGATGGGTGTATTTAAGGCAGAGATTGATAGGTGTCTGAATACTTAGGGTATTAAAGGTTAAGGGGAGAAAGCTGGGGAGTGGGGCTGAGTGGTTGAATGGTTCAGCTCATGATGGAATGGTGGAGCTGACTCGATAGGCCAAATAGCCTACTTCTGCTCCTATGTCTTATGGTTTTATGGTCTTACAGTCAATATGGAGGTGTGGGAAAGAGTGCAGAAGAGCTTCAGCATGATGTCACCTGGATTAGAGAGTAATATCCATAAGGAGAGATCAGAATGTGTTCAGCTCAGGTTCAATTACCACATTTTCCCATGGCCTGTGAATCCCCTACATGCTGGATGTAATTTTCAAATGAAAACCCTCCCAGAAGGGGGTTAATAAACCTTTATCTATGATATGCTTTCAAATCTTGTCAGGTTTCTCTCAATAAGATTAAAAGAGCATGGGAGCATGATCTACAGTTTTCAATCTCAGACAAAAATTGGGATTTGATTCTTAAATTAGTTAACACTTCTTCACTATGTGCTCATCATTCTCTTATTCATTTCAATTATGCACATTGGACTTACATGTCTAAAGGCAAGTTATCCCGTTTATTTCCTGATCTAAATCCCTGATGTGTTAGATGTAATGACAGGGAAGCAACCTTGATGCATATGTTCTGGCCTTGTTGAGTTCTTGAACCTTATTTGAGGGAGATTTTTCATGTTTTGTCAATAATATTATGTTAATCTTGAACCTAATTCTTTAACGGCTTTGTTTGGATGTTAGATGACATTAACAAGCTATTTTCCTCAGCTGATCATCAAATCATACTATTTACAACTCTAATGGCATGAAGTGCTACTACTTAGATGGAAAGATCCTGTTCCACCCACTAAAACTCAATGGTTATGCCATGTCATGTCTTGCCTTAATTTAGAAAAGATCAAATGTTCCGGGTTTCATGCTAACACTCATTTTCATAAAATTTTGAGTCCTTTTACGGACTATTTACGTGCTCATTAAATCTGTGTATCTTGATCATTGATTGTATTTATTTATGGTTTTTTTTCCTTCAGTTCGTAATGTTTCATAGATTCAGCAGAAAGATACTAGCTTTAATGTTCTGTCAAAACATCTCAGGCTTTTGCAGTGGGATTTAGAGATCTTTTCTTTGTTTTTTTTTGTCATTCTGACAACATTGCATGAGGAAGCGGAAGATCGCTATTGTTTTATTTTTGGAAATGTACTTATATTCTACATATTTGTTCTCCAAATAATGTGTGCATATGCTGTGAATTGGAAATTCACAACTGGTATGATGTTCTAAGGACTGGCTCCTCCCCCACATACCCCGATATAAACATTGGATCCCCGTCAAAACCCCAGTTCAGTTCAAAGACCATGTTTGCTATTCTTACTGAATAAAAGCGTGCTCTACTCCCTCTAGTCTTTTGAGTGCTCTCAGTCGTGCTACAGCTTCTTCTATAAAGCTCAATAAAAGGGTTGAAAGTGGAATCTGTTCAGCAATTTAGATTTACTTTTAAAGCACCAGAGTCGATAAAAGTTTAAAATTAGGTCATACAACACAGTACAGACCCTATTGGCCCACGAGCCTGAGCTGCACAATTACACCTGTTAACCTACAACCACCCCCCCGTGCCCCCCCCCACCGTAAGTTTTAGAATGGTGGGAGGAAACCGGAGCACCTGAAGATACCCATGGGCACACAGGGAGAATGGACAAACTCTCTACAGACAGCGCCAGATTCGTACACCGGGTAGCGCCAGGCTAATGGTACTGTTCCTAAAAATAATAAATTCCAGAATAATCAATAGCCCACATTAAGACACAATATCTGTCACCAACAGCTCCCATTTCCTGTGAATGGTTATACCGGACAAAATTAGGACAGGACTGATCTCACAAAAATCGTGGCACTTATTCCTATCACATCCAAAGCTTCTTGGTCCCTGACCTGCCAACGTTTGCAAGTGGAGGATGAGAAAGTCTGAGGGAGCCTGTCTGTGTCTGTAAAAGTAAACATTGGCATGACGTGAAGAGACAAATGTAGGAATAAAGGAACATTTTTGATTATTACTTCATTCATTGGAACCCGAGGAGGAAATCGGAATCTTTCAGGTTATTTACCAGCTGAATCCCTGCCTTGTGAAATGACAAAAGTGATCTTTCCAAGACAGGGATTAATCTAGGGCCTCACAAATTATTACAAAGGTAACATAAAAATGTGCAAATAGTTTAGAATAATGATGTTAATTTGAGACTCAGTTATTGGATGTGTGCTGGTGCTAAATGATATTCAATGGACAGAACTGAGGGAACATGACAATTAGGAACCTTTAGAACATGATGCTCCTGGGAGAAAAGGTTTCAATATTTTTTTTAAGACTAATATATGCACCTCTGCTTTGTGTTAGCTTCTGCAGTTCTGATGGAGTCGAAAGCTAGTGGTAATTTGTATCTTAAGGTCAATCCCATTAGGTGTACTCATTACAAACGGGCTTGAAGCAAGCTCTGGCAAAGCCACGCTGGAGTTGGATTTACTCACAGAAGAGATGTCAGCTTGTGAGCTCTGGTTTTCGCAGAGAAGACATTGCCTTTCCCCGATTTCTATTTTGAAACCCCAATCCTTAAAGCGGGTAATTGATGCAAGAGAGAGCTTACGCTGGCCTCCAATTTCTGAGAACTAGTTTCAGGCCCACGTCAGACTAAAGTGGAACGAGGTGCCTGTTGCCACAAATGGGAATAAGTTTGGGCTGCCTGAATCTTGGTGTATCCTCCCAATCCAAAACCGTTGCTACCTTTACAGCAATCAATTCATTCACGGCCTCCTTCATTGGCATTCCCTTTCCCACCTCTCCAATAAGGACCAGGATGAGCTTCAGCAGAAACATTTAATCTTTTATCTGAGCACATTGCAGCCTCCCGCACTGAATTCACCATCTTCTGATAACTAATTTTCCCTTTGTTAAAATATGCCAGATGCCATCCATCTTTGAATTTGGTTCAGCTTGGCTCTCTCTCCACGAATATGGACTGACCTGCTGTCTACAGCCTTGGGTTTTCCAATTCTACATTTCTTACTCTATGTTGCTCTGCTCGTTTCATGGATCTGGTGAACAAAGAGCCCTGCCCTCCTGAACCAAGTGACCAGGTATCCACATTTGTAGTTCACGTTCAGCATAAACCTGTCTTCATCCTATTAAAGACTCTCCCTTGTCTTAGGCATCCCTTCTCCACTTCTAGGCTGGATTCTGATGTGGTTCAGTCATAACCTTGACATGAAATCATTCGCAACTCTGACAAACATGAACTTCGTTTTGCCTTCCACAGGTGCTTCCTATCCGATGGTGGTTCCAGTAGTTTCACCCAACCCCCTGTTCCACTATCTTGGAGCTCTCCCACCAGTCACATCAGAATCCACAATGGTAAATTAATAATTAATAGTTTATGTCAGAAATATTCAAATTTAATTTTTTTAGACAAACAGCACGGCAAAAGGCCCTCTGGCCTCAAGCCCGTGCTGCCAAATTACACCCAATCGATCTATAATCTCTGTACATTTTAAACAATGGGAGGAAACCAAAGCACCCAGAAGAGGCCCACGCGGACATAGGGAGAACGTAGAAACTTCTTTCAGGTAGCACCGGATTTGAACCTTTGTTGCTAGCATTATAATTGCATTGCACTAACCATGGCACCCTAAGACGCTAACCCTGCTGTGTCATGTCTTGTCGCTGAGACGTCTAACCTTCTGATAACGATGGACCAACAGAAGGAAGAGCGGAGAACAGAACAATCCTGAAACAGCAGAATGCCGCTTGCCCCCTTAATCCCATCCTATCTGATGAGAGAGCTACCCTTCTTAGACCGCTGTCTTCTCCCTTTATCACTTCTCAGCTACTTTCACTACCCTCCCACCTGCATCCACCTATTACCTCTTAACTGACAGCTTTTGCTCCCTCTTTTCTCCTTCTCTCCTCCTCCCCACACCCCGTATTTTTGTTTGGCATCTACCTGCTTTTCCACTTTCTCAACGAAGGAGTAAAGCTCATACAGTCACCTGCTTCTTACTTCCTGTGGATGCTGGGTGACCAGCTGAATTTCTCTAGCATTTTGTCTATTGTACTTGACCCTAGCATTGGCAGATTATTTTGTATAATTCCCTTATATCTCAGGTCACTCATCTGAGTGCTACTGATACCATGTAACCCAGTACTACCTGTCGCATGATCGGGTGGTCGGCAACTAAACCAGCTGCCCCTCCAGGCTTGCCTGGTGTGGAGGGTGACTAGACACCCTGCAGGATGAAAAACAAGACCTATCATAGGGTGGATGAACCCACTCATGGGGTCAATGGCCAAATAGCAAACACATGCTGCCGAGAATCATGGAAAGGACATGACTTGCCATGCTTGGTCTGGCCATTCACTGCAATAGAAGTTCCCCCGACCATCTTGGATCTCACTATGCTGCTGGAGCCAGGGGGAGGGGGGTATGTTGAGAGGGTGGGTCTGGACCTGTGCAACCCCATCTCATCTAAATCCATTCACACACACACTGTCCCTTTCTGAGGAGTGGGGTATCCTCATATCAAACCCCACAAACTGACTGAAAGGAACCATCATCATCCTATGGGATGGATGGCCAGAAGAAGAAGAAGAAAATTCCTTTAATCCTATCTGCACCTCCCTGTCAGAAATACTGAAATGTATTAACACTTGTTTGGCTGCTGCCTGATGCAGGAGGTCAGTGAAGAAAAGCAGATTTGTGAGATTGTTCCCCTCCTCGTCGTGTCCATTTCAGAATCACACTCAACCATAAAAGATATCTCTGACATTGTAGGGCCCATAATGCAATTCACCGCCTTCTGCAATTGATTTCTTGACTTCCTCATAGGAAAGATATCAATAAGATAGGAAGAGCACGGAGAAGATTTACTAGGATATTGCCCGGACTTCAGGAACTGAGTTACAGGGAAAGGTTAAACAGGTTTAGGACATTATTCCTTGGAGCGTAGAAGAATGAGGGGAGATTTGATAGAGGTACTTAAAATTATGAGGGGGACAGACAGAGTAAATGAAGGTAAATAGGGTTTTTCCACTGAGGGTAGGTGAGATATAAACTGGAGGACATGGGTTAAGAATGAAAGGGGAGAACATGAGGGGGAATTTCTTCACACAGAGATTGGAGGGAGTGTGGAACAAGTTACCAGCTGAGGTGGTCAATGCGGGCTCATTTTTAACATTAAGAAGAATTTGGATAGGTACATGGATGGGAGTGGTATGGATGGCTATGGACTGGGTGCAGGTCAGTGGGACAGGCAAAAGAAAAATGGTTCAGCACAAATTAGAAGGGCCGAGAAGGCCTGTTTCTGTTATATGGTTCTATGGAAGACTACAATCATTAGGAATTTGAAACAACTTCTCCTCAATGACGATCAACACAGGGACACCTAGAGGATGCATGCTTTGCCCACTGCTCTACTCACTGTACACCTGCAGTCAGGCACGATTCCAATGCTATCTACAAATCTGCAGATAGCGCCCTAGTCGTCGGCAGAATCACAACAGCAATGAGGAAGCGTACAGGAGGGAAATGGATCAGCTCGTTGAGTGGTGCCATAACAACAACTTTTGCAGGTAACGTTACCAAAACCAAGGACGTGATTGTGGACTTTAGGAGGAAATCAGGAGAATACAAACCAGTCCTCGTCGAAGGGTCGGCAGTGGAAAGGGTCAAGAACTTCAAATTTCTGGGTGTTCACATCTGTGAGAATCTGTCCTGGAGCCTTCATGTTGATGCAATCATGAAGAAGGCTCACCAACTGCTGTACTTTGTAAGGAGTTTGAGGAGATTTGTTTTGTCACTGAAGACTCTTGGAAACTTCTATATGTGTAACGTGGAGAACATTCTAGCTAGTTCCATCCCTGTCTGCTATGGAAGTGACTACACTCAGGACAAAAAAAAAGTGTGGTTAACTTGGCCTGTGACATCACGGGCACCAGTCTTCACCATCAAGGACATCTACATGAGGCAGTGCCTTAAAAAAGGAGCCTCTGTCCTCAAGGACCCCCACTACCCAGGCCACTCTTCACTCTACTACCATCAGGCTAAAGGTACAGGAGCTTAAAGACGAGCTCTCAGCGGCACAAGGACAGCTTCTTTCCCACTCCCATCAGATTCCTGAATGATCAGTAAACCAAAGACACTGCCTTATTTTGACTTTACCTTGCACGATTTTTAAAAATATATATCTTTATAAGGTAGTTTCTATCAATGTTTGCACTGTAATGCTGGCTCAAAACAATGACAATAAATTCTGATTCTGATTTATGCGCTTATCATTACTTTATAAAGCTTGATAAAATTCCCCTTTAACCCTTGCCACATTTTCCTACCCATAGCCCCCACCCATTCATTCTTTCCTCAGCAGCTGGGATGAGAATTCTAAAGATTCACTGCCACACAAGCAAAGAAGTCTCTCATCCCCTTATTTTGAGCCTCTAACTTTTGGTTTGTGACACTGCAAACGTGGAAATATGAACTTGAAACCATTCTATCAAGCCCTTTTAGAATTTTGTAGTTCTTCATGGTCACCTCCCATTGTCCTGAACTCGAGACCCCGTGCTCTGTCTGCTTAATCTCCCCTTACACAACTAACCCTAATTCTGGTCGCCTATATATACATATATATATACATATATATATATATATATATATACACACATATATATTTATATATATATATATATATACATATAATATAAACAGAGTGGAGAGAGTGCAGAGAAGGTTTACCAGAATGTTACCTGGGTTTAAGCATCTAGAGTATAGGGAGAGATTGGACAGATTAGGTCTTTATTCTTTGGAGCGTAGAAGGTTGAGAGGGGATTTGATAGAAGTATTTAAGATTATGAAAGGGATAGACAGAGTGGATGTGGATAGACTATTTCCATTAAGAGGAGGAAAGATTAAAACAAGAGGACATGAGTTAAGAATTAAGGGGCAGAGGTTTAGAGGTAACATGAGGGGGAACTTCTTTACTCAGAGAGTGGTAGCCGTGTGGAATGAGCTTCCGGGAGAAATAGTGGCGGCGGAGTCAATTGTATTATTTAAGAAAAGGTTGGACAGGTATATGGATGAGAAGAAGATGGAGGGTTATGGGCATTGTGCAGGGAGGTGGGACTAGAAAGGGGTGTTTGGTTCGGTGCGGACTAGAAGGGCCTAATGGCCTGTTTCCGTGCTGTAATTGTTATGTTATGTTATGTTATGTTAACCCGCATTTGTCAACGCAGAGAGATAAACAGAAGCAGTATCATCTCCGTCCAGCCATCGTATTTCTCAATTATCTTTGTCAGAAGTGGTCTCAGACGTAGACTTGTCCCTGAATCTCCTGCAGGAAACAACAGCTCAAACATTTTGACTGATCTGGCAGGAATTCAATGCAAAATGTATACATGTCTGCTATGAAGCTGCTCAGGTGCACAGGGAGGTGCGTTCAGTGAAGAGAGCTAACTTTTGATGATAACGCATACCCTTACAGTTTCACAGCTGTAAATCGCACGCAAAATGGATTAATTAGCTTTTGGCCACCAGAAAAAAAAGGTTTGAAAACCACTGTTTTCATTGTACCTCACTGACTCATTTCAGTAGCAAATGGGTCTAGAGCAGTGGTTCTCAACCTTTCCTTTCCACTCGCATACCACCTTAAGCAATCCCTTACTAATCACAGAGCACTTAGGCATAGGGAATACGTGAGTTTTTTAAAAAAAGGTTGCCCACCTCTGGTGTATACATACATAAAAATAAATAAATATTTTGGAATAAATAGTAGAATCTCGGAGGGTTTGTATGAGCAGTTCTTTCAGTGGCATGTGGGAATTAGATGTTTATCAGCCTGGTGGTTCTGGCTATGTATCTATGTCTCTACTGTATCTCTTTCCTGATGGGACTAGCTGGAAGTTGCTGCCTGTGGGTTTAAAGGGGTCCTCAATGATTTTGCAAGCCCTCTTCAGACAACAATCTCAGTGGATCACATCGACGGCGATGTGGTGGGGGGGGGGAGGAGGAATTTTACTGTCCAACTGTTTGAGGACTTCATTATGACTGCATACAAGGTTTTCTTGTGCAGATGTCAACGCGAGAGAATGATCTTGATTCCGTGATCAAGTGAACATGCAGGATGGCAAAATGGCAATAAAAAAAATGTTGTTTTTTGCTTGAGATCAAAGTGTTTCCACTAGGATATCAGAATTCCTATTATATAGTGTTTGTAACCTGATTGTTTTTTTTTAATGGAAATAAAACTGCTTGATGATGTGCATACAACCAAAATGTTGGGGCTTGATGACTGTAAAACTTTCCTTTCTATGGAATGCAAATATCTTTCAGGCTCCATTCAAAGCCTTTGTCTGTGCTGTTCAATTTTGATTTGATAAGAAGAATTAGTTGAAAGAAAATAACATTGCAATGATATTTGAGTGATGGATTGAGAATGTGCGTGTTTTATTCTTTAATAATGTGGTTGCATTGGAAATTTCTCAAATCCCATTAAAATACTTTTTAAAGAATATTTTTCTTGGTTCTCAAATGGTGGATTGTTTTTCCTTCCCAGAAACTAGAACTGATCATGACTGACCTGTAAAAAGCATCACTAGCTCATATCAAAGCATGAGCCTGTGGGTTCAAGGACCTCGAAGACCCGTCGTCAAATGGAAAGTGACCACACATGATCGGCACCCATCCACAACCACTCACTCCTTTGTGTCACTGATACAGAGTAAGAGAGGTTTGTACCATCTACAGGATAGACTGCAGCAACTCATCAAGATTCCTCGCACAGCACCTTCCAGGCCCACCCCTTTGAACAGCTGGGGTCAAGGGCAGCGAAACCATGGAGGTCGCTCCTCAAGCCAGTCGTCATCATGAATTTTTTTTAACCATTTATTTTAGAATATTGTGGTCTTATTGTGTTTTTTTTTTATTGTATGTGTTTATTGTATTGTATTTTATTTTACGTTCCGGTCAATGCTAATCATGTTTTATTGGCTGGTACACCAGCATGACAATAAAGAACCATTATCATTTTTATCATTGGAAATGTTTGGTTACTGGGTCAAAAGACTGGGACTCACGCATTCTGAAATCTCCCTCGCCTCTCCTCCCCCCCCCCCATCAACATGCTCTACCGCACACATGTCAAATTTGGCCCGCAATATAATTATATTTGGCCCGCAAGATCATTTCAAAAATGTATTAGAGGTGGCCCGCTGGCCGCCGCGCCAGTATAGCGCATGCACGGTAATACAACAAATCCCAGAATGCATTGGCGTCAGCCTGCTAATCGCCCCCACCTCCTCTGTTTACGTTGCAGGGTCTCACCGTGGACTCTGGTTTTGGGGCCTGGCCGGTGTCAGGGGAAGCCAAGGCCGCTTCCCAGCGCCCGGAACCGGAGGCCTCGGGCCTGACCTCGCCAGGACCGTTGCCCACTCCCCCTCCCTGCCGCAGGCCGATCCGCGACTCACGGTGATGGGGCCACTGATCTGCCGAGATGCCGCCCTGCAGCGAGAGCCAATGCCCCCGCACTGTCGTTGTCCAACCCGATCGCCCGTAAACCCCGCCCTCCCGCACACAGGCCTGAGTAAGGATTATGAACTTTAATCTCAGGATAAAACGATCTTCCAATCGTTTCATGTCACAGTGATAAATATATTCCTGGTTAAAAATGGTCCTACACCTGAATACAAGCTCATTAGGCATAAAATTTGAAAAGTGTGTAAATCAAAGGATATCTGTACCAATGGAAAAAGGGTATGGCAAATAACCCTGCTAGAGTTCATGCCCACAATCAGTCACCCATTTGATTGTTTCAGGAATCATGTTATTCTCCCACATTCTCAATAGCCCTCAGATTTTACTATTCGACAGCACACTAGCAACATTTGACAAATCTTCTATAGAGAAATATTATTTATTGAATATTTTATTTCTCATTTGTTAATGCTTCTGGAAAGAGTTTATCCAAAACTATTATTAAACATTTATTTTAATAAGAAAAAGTTTAACATTACATATGTTGAAAGAAGAGAAAACATGCAGATGTTGTTGAAAATTTTCAATAAATATTTAGTTCGGCCCTCAACTTAGTCCAAGTTTTTAATTTTGGCCCTCCGTGAATTTGAGTTTGACACCCCTGCTCTACCGGGATTGAGGAACCTTTCCACCCCGCATACAAGATTTTTCATCTGCTCCCATTGAGAACAAGATGCAGGAATATCAGAGCCAGCCCCACTAGGCTGAGGAATGATTTCTTCCCACAGGCGGTGAGAATGCTGAATGACTAAATGAATGGCTCACACTAACCATTCAAAACCCTCATATTCATGAAACAATAGTTACTTATTTACTTGTACAGGTACACAATCCTTTATACGGGCAGCTAAAATCTGGAAAGCTCCAAAATCTGGCAAGTGGGGAGAGACCAGCAGTGTGCTTCGGGCGGGTGAGAGACCGGCAGCATGAGTCGGGGGGGGGTGAGGGCGGAGACCGGCAGCGCAAGTCAGGCGGGCGAGGGGGGGGGGAGACGGCAGAGAGACTGGAACGGGGTAGGGGTGGATACGGCAGCACAATTCGGGTGGGCTTAAATCTGACTTTCCGAAATCTGGAAAAATCCAAAATTCGGAACACACTGTTCCTCAAGGTTTCCGGATAAAGGATTGTGCACCTGTATATATGAATACTTGCCCTTGTATATGTATTGTTTGTCTGGTTCTGTGTCTGCGTGTTTTACACTGAGGATCAGAGAACGCTGCTTTGCCAGGTTGTACTTGTGCAATCAGATGACAATAAACTTGACTTACACCTCAAGGACCACAGCAGTTCAAGAAGCAAGAAGGCAGCTCATCTCACCACATTCTCACAGGCATTTAGGGATGTGAGGTTTTTTAAAATTTAGAGATACAGCACAGTAACAGTCCTTTCCCACAAGCCCGTGCCACCTAATTCAACCTGCAAAGCCCACATCTCTTTGAATGAATACATTAAAAAAAAAATCAGTATTTCATTGCGCAGTGTAGGGGCTTCTTTCAGGGAAGCATTTACCCAAACATTTGAGTCACATATATTCCCCATTTTTTGGACTCTCCTATGCAAATAGAAACAAGAGCCATTCCTTTATGGCAGTGGTTCTCAACCATTTTTTACCTCACTCACATACTATCTCAAGTAATCCCTTACTAACCACAGTGCACCTATGGCATCCTATTCTATAGGTGCTTTGTGGTTAGTAAGGGATTACTTAAGGAGGTACGTGAGTGGAATAAAAGGTTGGGAACCACTGCCTTAAGCCAAATGGGTTTATTTTTTTGCACCTTTACGGGAACAGAAAGGTAACACGGAAACTGGATAAACACTGGTCAGACCACAAGTAGAGTATTGCATATTATTCAGGTCTTCACACTACAGGAAGTATACAACACGCAAGGGTAGATGCAAAGGCTGATACCATGATTGCAAAAGGACACTGGAGAGGCCAGTGTCGCTTGCTTTGGAAAGAGAATGCAGAGGTGAGTTGCAACCGAGATACATAAAATTACGGTGGGATTTTTTTTTTGAAGGTGCATTACAATGTTGAGGATGAGGAGTGGGAGCATGGGATTAACCTAGTTTATTGTTGACTCTCTCCTACACATTTCTATGATTTTACAATTAGATATCTTACTCTTCCAATGAGATGCTCTTCAACTAATTCCCAACGAGTAACGCGTAGCTTAAATATTTCACCGTAACCTAGTAGTGGCACAGTTTTTCCTTGAGGTTTGGGCTGGTTTTGGTCATTGGGAACCATGTCATATGGAACACATCTTTTCTTAATCTACATGGGGCAGGATGGTGAGGCATGTCTTGTTCAAGTGTTTGGACGTCATGTCATTTCTGGTTGTTTTTGGCAAGACCGCCATTTGAACAACGGCACACATTCAGCTAGAAAGGGCACAGAAAGCCTTCATGAGAATGTGACCGAGGATTTGAATGGCCGCATTGGCTGGGATATTTTCCCCCCGGAGTTAAACACGGATGTCAGCAGACGCTGTGATTGTAGTAAAAAACACACACAGAAATGCTGGAGGAACTCGGCTGGTCACGCAGCATCCATCGGACGTGAAGTAATTGTGCGTTTTCGGGCGGCATGGGCTCATGGGCTGGAAGGGCCTGTTGCTGTGCTGAATATCTAAATATAAATTTATAAAAAATCTTTGTCAGATGCTTCATGGAAGTGAAAATGCTCAAATGATGGTGCTTATTAGCAGTTTATTTTCTTCATTGATATGTGCCAGACAACAGTGAACTGGTAATAGCTTCCTCATCTAAAATTCAAGGAATTGCATTATCATAATTTTATATATTCACAGCCTCATTTGTTTGCTTGAAATCATATTGAGCTTTTATCAGACTGAAAACCCAATAAATGTGTTGGTCTATGTCTATATCACCATCCATGATTGATTTTAAAATAATCTTGCTTTTGAAATTAAATTAAACTTTAATTATTAAGACAATATAAATTCACCTCCCTTTCTCCATTAATCTGAGGTTTTTTTGGGCTGTTCAACTTTCTGACCACATTAATCAAGCTGCAGGGATGCTTGAAGTGTGAGATATTTTGTTTGCCTGATATTCTGCAGTTAATTTCCTTCTGGTAACTCTGATGTAGCCTTCGCAAATTTGAGGGATGATTTTGCAATGTAAACTTTGGGCGGCAAGGTTGGCATAGTGGTTAACACAACACTATTACAGCACCAGCGATCGGGACAAGGGTTTACACCCCACGCTGTCCGTCAGGAGTTTGCACATTCTCCCTGTGTCTGCATGGGTTTTCCCAGGGGGGCTCCGGTTTCCTCCCACCTTTCAAGGTTGAGGGTGTAATTGGGTAGCATGGACTTGTGAGCCGAAAGGCCCTGTTATCGTGCTGTGTGTATGCCTAACTTTAAAGGTGTATTAAAAATGAGGTTACTCCAGACATTGGACTTCAATAGCAATATGGACAATGTGGCTACGGGAGTAGGTCAGTGGCATAGAACCTCTGCCTAGTTGGCGTTACTTCAGGAAGGCTGCCAACATTATTCAGGGCCATCATCCAGGTCATGATGGAAATAAATAGCTCAGGATGTGGCCAAAGGATCATCCATTCATCAACATAGAACCTTTGTTGAAGATTCCACTTTTCTTGGTTCCTTCTGGTTGAAAGTGTTACACCAAGATAATCAGAGCATCAACAGAACTCTGTAGGATCTTCCATCTGTGCAAGGAATATTCTGAACATCAAATACATCACCCCGCCCACCTCCTATCTCCAATTCACTGGAGAAATGCACTGAATTATCTGCCTCCATGTCTCAGGCTGAACCCATGACCTCTGAGTTGGAAATTGAAAATTTGTGAATTATTTGGATACGGTTTATATAAATCACACGATTCCTCTCCATCTGAAAAGTTGTCACTTACAATTACATTATTACAAAATAAAACTTGTAGCTCTTGGAATTGCATCATCAGGGATATTCTGCCACAGCTGTACAAGGGTTCCTGACTCATCAAACATTTGTAAATTATTCAGCTAAGTTTCAAAGCGCAATTAGGGTTGGTGGGCTACACTGTCAGGAACCATGGCTCAGCCATTGAAGATGACGGACAGCACTGAAATATGACATCAGCTAAACGTGACTCGAGAGAGAGATTTTCAACATGCCACGAGACAAAATCTTCAGAAATGCAGCAGGGTAACGGGCCCTTTCAGCCCATGAGCTCATGCTACCCAATCACACCCAATTGACCTATGTTTCGAACGGAGGGAGGAAACCAAAATACCTGGGGAAAACCCTCTCTTTCTCTCTCTCTCTCGGCATCCCATTATTCCCTTAATGTCCAGAAATCTTACCTCTTCACTCTTTGAGATACTCTTTTTGTTTATACTAAATTGTGTGTTTAGAGCAGCCATTCTCAATGGGCTATTTTCCCCTCCCTTCACCCCCCCCCCTCCCCCCCACCCAGGGGCCACAGCACATTAAAATAGAAGACTTATTTTCTTTTCACCTCATTATTTTTTTAAATTTTGTTTATGTCAATGGTAGAAGTACGGAAGAGAGAAGTGGGCTCATAAATGTTGAGCAGAGTCCTGGGTGTGGGGTGGTGGTGGGGGGCACAGCCAAACAAAAAAATGAGAATGGCTGGTGTGGTAAACCACTGCTATACAATGATTGGCTACTGCCAGCTGGACACGCCTCCCGAGACGGATCCTACCCATTACCCGGGTCTTCCTGCCGTGATTGGTCGATGAGTTTGGCTGCTGCTCCAGTCTAGAGACAATAAAAGCCCAACAGTTTCACAACCTCAGCCTTTTGTAGTAACTGATGATGCATGACTTAGTTTAGAGACATCAAAGGGAGAACAAAGTTAAACCCAGGATCAGATGAGAACCAAGTTACCACTGCAGGAGAAGTCAAAATTTAATTCTAAGTTGGGGATACATCACAGTAACATGTTGCTGTTGGGACTTCCCTGGGGGCCACAGCACATTTAAAGAGGGTGGGGAGAGCCAATGACTGAAATTATAAAATATTTTTATGTGTTTTATGTAGTTGGTAGGAGAGAATTATAGAACAATCCAACTAAACTTGACTGCTTCACTGGGAAGGGGGCCCATAAACATTTTAGCCCATAGCCAAAAAATGGGACCTGCTGGTATCAGATATCGAGGGCCTGAGATAGCAGGAAAGTCCTTTGTGCAGTAGAATGATGAACCACCCTGAGGATTCCACATAAATGGTTAATGCTAAAATGTTAAGGGACTCTGAGGAGATTTGTTATGTCACCAAAGACTCTCAAACTTCTACAGGTGTACCATGGAGAACATTCTGCTGGTTGCATCATGTCCTGTATGGAGGTGCCAGTGTTCAGTACATGAGAAAACTCCAGAGGGTTGTTAACTCGACCTATGACATCACGGGCACCAGACGTCACTCCATTGAGGACATTTACAAGAGGTGGTGTCTTAAGAAAGCAACCTCTATCCTCAAGGACCTCAACCACCCAGGCAATGCCCTCTTCACTCTATGGCCATTAGAAAAAAGGTACAGGAGCCTGAAGGTGAACACTCAGCGGCACAACAACTTCTTCCCCTCTGCCATCACAAAACAAAAGACTCCATTGTTTAACATCAACCAACTACAATAGAAGACAGCAGGAAAACCAAGATCATTTCCGAATGTGCAATTGTGCCCACCTACTGATGTCTTCAGACTGTTCTGCAGATAACTATGTTTAGCTGGATTTTTCTGAAGAAATATTAGAGGTGGCTTTTTCACTCAGCGAGTGGTGGCAGAAAGGAATGAGCTTCCATATGAGATAGTTGCGGCAGGGTCCCTTCTGTCATTTAAGAAAAGCTTGGATGTGTACATGCAAGTGAGGGAGTTGGAGGGTTATTGGCAGAGAGTGGGTGGTTTGAGCTAGTGGAGCTGTTCTAGTGAACCGGTGCAGACTCGAAAGGCCAACATGGCCTGTTTCTGCTCCGTAAATGGTTATATGGTTATATGGTTCCATGCTGTGTGACTGTGACTCTATAACTGATGTGGACTTGATGGGTCAAACAGTATCCTGAATTATAAATTTTGTGCTGGACTTGAAGTGGAGTGGACTTGAAGTGGAGTGGACAGTGTGTAAAACTTGGTATCCTTAGTTTTTCCATGGTTGTAGTGCTCCCCATATGGCAGAAATGCCTTCAGCTGCCAAATCCTTCTTTAAATTGTCTCTCCATCGCTCCCTCCTCAAAGAGTCACAGAGGGAAGTAACACAGTATAGGTCCTTCAGCCCATTCTTTGGCTTGGCTTCGCGGACGAAGATTTACGGAGGGGGTAAAAAGTCCACGTCAGCTGCAGGCTCGTTTGTGGCTGACAAGTCCGATGCAGGACAGGCAGACACGATTGCAGCGGTTGCAAGGGAAAATTGGTTGGTTGGGGTTGGGTGTTGGGTTTTTCCTCCTTTGCAACCACTTAATTCATCCTACTTTAATCACATATTTTTAAAATTAAATTTAACTTTAAATTTGTTTTTATAATTTAGACATATAGCATGGTAACAGACCATTTTGACCCATGAGTCTGCACCATCCAATTACATTCGATTAACCTACACCCCTGGTACATTTCAAACGGTGGGAGGGAACCAGACCCCCAGGGAAACCCCACACAGACCCGGGGAGAATGTACAAACTCTTTACGGACAGCACGGAATTCGAACCCCAGTCTCGATCACTGCACTGTAAAGGTGTTGCTCTGATTGCTATGCCAACCATGGCGCCCCATTCTGCTCAGATTCCCATCAACTACCCAACCCCCCCCCCCCCCCTCCAGATTCTAACATTCACCTTCACACTAGGAGCACTTTCCAGAGTCAATTAACCAACCAACCTGCATGTCTTTGGGATGTGGTCGGAGTTGAACTCGGCTCTCTAGGACTGTGAGGCAGAGGCCTCCACAGGCCGCACCAGTGTTCCACCATCACAAGCGAAGAAAGCTTCTTTATAAATCAACTCTTTGCCCAGAATCTTGATTCAGCTTGAGATGCAATTCAAAATATCTACCATGCAGGTGAACTCTTAGAATGAGGATCTCTTTGCCCTCCCAGGTGGATGGACAAGAGTCAATAGGGTAATTTCAAAGAGGTGCACACCACACTTCCTCTCTCTTGACCCAACCAGCAACGTGGCCCAACAGTTGGCCTTCAGCCACCCAATGATGGATTGTTGACACATTGTCACATTTCTGTTTCTGGGATGTTGCTGTGGGCCATTTCCAATATTCAATTCACTACATTAAAACAGAACTATACAACAGAAGTGCTTTATTGGCACTTCAAGGCACCTTAGTTAGTGAAAATTGGAAATTAGCAATGAAGGGTTATGAAGCTTAACAATGTAATTCAGGTTATGGATGGTGACAAAAGGTTTAGAACAATACAATTTTAATATACATTTATTGATTTTAGGATGTAAACCACATTGAGATAATTGATATGCAGGGCTCTTCAGAGTAGACATTGTTAAACACCATTTTCTGTGTAATATTAGTTCAATTATATTTTTTGCTGTTTATTAAAATCTGGTTACGTGTCAATTGCATTGATGTGGGGATGGAGTCACACAGGGATTCGCAAGGATATCAGATGTTTCTTCTCAAGGGACTGCAGTAAGGCAGAGAAGCACGTCATAGAGTCATGGAGCTATAAACAGGCCTATCGATCCGTCTCCTCCACAGTGAACAGATTGCCTAGAGTTAGATCCAACTGGTTGAGTTTGGCCATATTTCCTCCAAATGTTTCCAATCCAAGTGGCTGCATCAATGTCCTTTAAACATTACAAACGTACCCATCTCGACCAGCCTGCCCTGCACTGTTCACTTGCTGTAACGCTACATCATGAATTTTTGTTTTATTATTGCACAATCTGCTGTACTTAAATATAGGTTGACTTTCCTGGATAATGCGCAAAACAAAGCTTATCACTGTATTTCTGATCACGTGACAATGAACAAGTCAACTCAGTTTGAAAATTCCACAGATTCTAAAAGGACATTGGAGGATGTGTTTGAACCTTCATTGAGAAACTCTGAGGAGGCAATTTTTGGAAATGTTCAGAATAGTTTTCCAGGTCAACTCTTTCACTAATTCAGCCAAGGAATTATAGGTGAACAGAGCTCGGGTAGTAAAAGGTAATATTTCCCTCTTTTTGTACTTGAGTAGAAGCGTGTTATTGCAAAGAGAAAATCAATATTTTTAGATTTCAAATTAGGTCATTTATCATAGTTCATTTTTTCTGACCTGAGGACATCCTATTAGCATCAACAATCTGCTTCTAAATCTTCCGTCATACATCTGCAACTCTTAAATTTGCCCCTCACTCCCTCTTTGTCGAGAAGTAACTTGTTCTCTGGCCTAAAGCTATTGACGTCTTTAATCCACACTCATTTTATTCAGGCAAATCCACATATATTTTTTACAACAATCTCTGACTTAGTTATAAACTATCTAAGAGCAGATAATATTGGCAATGTTCAGCAGGTCAGGTAGTCTTCCACAGAGCACAACAGATACTTAATATTCTACTCTAGTTACAGCTCTTTCCAATTTAGAAAATTAAGCTGTTGATGTTGGCGTGCAGCAAGACCAAGCCAACATTCGTTCATGGCTGTTAATGGCAAGTAACATTCACAGTTTAGAACTTCCAAGCAATTATCACTAGAAAGGGTAGGTCAGAGGGAAGGGATCCTGCAGTGAATTTCTCTTATCACCTCAAGGGTTTCCAACTCCCATAAGTCACAAACCAAAAGCTGAATCTTCTCCATTTCCTCGATATGTATAACTCCAACCCTTTGTAGTCGTAGGTAACACTCTGACAGAAAGATTACAACGGTGCCCTTGCAGAAGTTGTTAAGGGGTGCAGGTGACATGCCAAATTTCCTCTGGCTTTTAAGGAAGTGGAGACACTGATGCACGTTCTTGGCCATTGCATTAACATAGATAGACCAGGACAGATCACTAGCTCCACCTCGTCATCATTGATGTGGGCCAAAGAGTGAGCTCTGTCCCTCTTCTGGAAGTCTATAACCAGCTCCTTGGTCTTGCTAATATTCCAGTTCGTTTATTATAAAACCAAATGGATCATGATGCCCACACATACACAAAATCCACAGTGCGTAATAATCACATATATTCATGAAGATATAATTTAAAATAAATATAGAAAAATGTTTTGGGATGATTTACTGATAGCAGATTGCTTGACCTTAAATTGTAATCAAACAGGCTGGTGCCCATAATAAAAATGAGAACTTGTGCACAACATGAAACCCCTGTTTCTTTGCAAATTTAGTATAGGAGTCATATTTGACCTGGAGTTAAAAGCTCCAAGTTGAACTGTTGTAATCCTGACATTTTCCCTCAAGTTCCAGTGTTTCATTTTAACAGCTGTAGATAACTTTCTTTTCTTCTTAATGCCCACAATGTCATCTCTCTTCAGTCGCCTCTGTGCCTACCTCTTTAAATTTAAATTAAAAAATTTTAAATTTAGACTTATTGCACAGTAACAGGCCATTTTGGCCAATGAATCCATGCTATCCAATTTACATCCAATTAACCTGTACCCACCCCTCCCCAGTAGGCTTCGAATGGTGGGAGGAAACCGGAGACCCCGGGGAAAACCCACGCAGATGCGGGGAGAATGTACAAACTCCTTACAGACAGCGCGGGATTTGAGCCTCAGTCCCACTTGCTGGTGTTGCGCTGACCTCTACGCCAACCATACCGCTCCTATGCCAACCGTGCTGCCCCTATGTGCCAGCTTTTGTTTGATATTGCATCTAAGGAGCATTATGGCCATTTCACCCTATTAAAAAGACCATGTGGTAAATTCGTGTAGCAATTAAATTTCCAGCAAAGTTCTTAATGCTACTAGAGCAGCAGTGACCCAGTTTTGAATCTGGTTCTGCCCGTACATTTCCTCGTGTCCACATTGGTTTTCTCAGGGTGCCCTGGATTCCTCTTACATTCCAAAGACATGCAGGGATTTTGGGTTAATGAGTCACGTTAAAAGTGTAAAGGCTCTGTGAAGGGATGAGGTAGTTCTGCATCATGCAGTCACCTCAACCAGACTCAGAATTACTGAATGAAATGAATCCTCTTCCCAAGCGTATTATTTGTTCCCCTTTTGTTTATCACCAATGTGTTCTGTGACCACCTCCCCTTCCCCCAACCCATCCTGCTTCAGAAATGGTTTAAATAAAGAATTACAAAGAGTCACAGAGAAGAGAAACAGGCCCTTCAGCCCATCAAGATTGCGCTGACAACAAAACACTTGTTTATACTGATTCCAGATTAATCCCATTTTTAAAAATTCTCACCACATTTGCATCAATTCCTTCCCAGATTCGATCACTCACCGCACACGGTGGATAATTTACCAAATGACTCCTGTCTTTAGGGTGTGGGAGGAACCCAGAACACACAGAGGAGAAACACATGGTCATAGGGAGAACATGCAGAGACAGCACCTGAGGCTAGAATTGAACCTGACTAAGTCTGTGGAGGTGAGAGCCAGCAGCTCTAAGAGGTGTGGCAGTGAACCATCCATGGCAGTTAGTACTTTGGCCAGCGACTCGGGTTCGAATCCCACGTTGTGTGCAAGGAGTTTGTACGTTCTATCCGTGACCTGTGTATGTTTCCCTGGATGCTTTTGTTTCCCCCACCCTTCAAACGGGGTTGGTAGCTCAATTGCGTGCAAATGGGCTGTGTGGGTTTCATTGGGCCAGAATGAGCTTCTCCTGTTTTGAGAATAAAATGTAATTTATACATAAAAGTTTGAAGTTCAATTGAACAGCCCTGGCATGGCTTTGATTGTCCACTCAACGTCTGATTAAACCATCAGTAATTAAACTTAATGCTCTATAAAGCTAGAGGCTGGGAGTCAGGGTTGTAGGTGAGTGGTTTGGGTGATTCTGAATAGGACCATAACCAATGAAGTAAAAACATGAAAATCTGCAAACACTGTTGGTGAAGTAAAAACACAATGCCGGAGAAGCACAGCCAATCAAACAGAATCAGAATCAGGATTTACTGTCATGAACAAGTCATGAAATTTGGTGTTTTATGTGGCAGCTTCAAAGTGCAAACATTCATTATTATAACCATCTTAAGACATTTACTATATAAATTACTATACAAATATAAATGTCCACTATATAGTGGACAAAAAGCAAGACGGTGGATTATTCAGGAATCTGATGGCAGCGGGGAAGAAGCCGTCCTTGTGCCGCTGAGTGCTCGTCTTTAGGGCCCTGTACCTCTTCCCCGATGGTAGCAGAGTGAAGAGGGCATGGCCTGGGTGGTGGGGTGGGGCTGCTTTTTTAAGACACCACTTCATGTAGATATCCACGATGGAGTGATGTCTGGTGCCTGTGATGTCGCAGGCTGAGTTAACAACCCTCTGGAGTTTATTCTTGTCCTGAGAGTTTGCACCTCCACACCAAACAGTGATACAACCAGCCAGAATGTACTTTATATAGCAAATATAAAGATAACTGTACAAATTAATGTTTCGGGCTTGAGTCCTTCATCGAGGTGCCTTGTTGAAGGGCTCAAGCCCAAAACGTTGGTTATGATTCTTTATATTGGCTATATAAAGTACACTGTTAGACCTGCTGAGTTTCTCCAGCATTGTGTTTTTACTGTTCAATGGGATAACCTTTTATTATGAGATACAATGAGAACCCTTTGTCTTGGGCCTTAAGCTACAGTATTTTGTCCCGTTTAACAGACAATTAATAACAAGCAGACAATAGCTCAGTGATTCGTGTACGACGTAGGCTAGAACATGGCTGATGTGTTAACAGCATTTTGATCTCAATGTCTTGCTTGTGGGTTCTTCTGAGAGACAGATGACACAGCAGAAGATAATAAAGAAAAGCAATGATTACGCAGTAGGAGGTTTGGTGAGAGGTATGCAGTCAATCCAATTTCCACTATTCTTTCATGAAATGCATAACAGAACATAACACTGCACATGTTTTACTTTCTCCTTTGGGTTTTTTTTCTTGAGCTGTTGGTTATCAAATAGCCTACAGGGTTTGATATGAATAGAATTGGTTATTATCACAGGAGTAACTCAAAGTCGGAGACTGCAATGTTCGCTTCGATTTATTAACATGATATCAAGGGGAGCCTGTAGTAGCCTAAACCACCATCAGAACACCAAGTTTCAGCTGTTATAAGTTTATATTTATACAGTAGAATGGCCTGATGATTTTTACATTCCTCATTAAGTGTCTGACAAATCTTTCAATAGGAGGTGCCTGATGAATTTTTCAGGGTTAAAATCAGTCTTTTACATACTTAGCAGTGTTTTAACAAGATTAGCTTAATCAGTCTTATCACGCCCCAGGATCAGGCAGGGTCAATCAGTCGTTCAACATTTTTAACAGACTTTCTGAGTTACGGCAGACATTCCTTCCTTGAAGACCATGTCTTGTTTATCGGCACATTTCTTATTCTGAAGGTTGCTCTCAGCTATCATCAGTAGTTTTAAATTCAGCTTGCTTGTCTTCTTTGGCTTGGCTTCGCGGACGAAGATTTATGGAGGGAGTAAAAAGTCCACGTCAGCTGCAGGCTTGTTTGTGGCTGAAAAGTCCGATGCGGGACAGGCAGACACGATTGCAGCGGTTGCAAGGGAAAATTGGTTGGTTGGGGTTGGGTGTAATGCTGGAGGAACTCAGTTGATCTTGCAGCATCCACTGGAGGTAAAAATACATTACCACCATTTCGGCCATGAACCCTTGAAGGAATGAGTAAAAAGTGGGCAGGCACCTGAATTAAAAGAAAGAGCAGGGGGAAGGGCACAGACCAACAGACAAAACTGGATATGGAGGAGGCCAGCAGGAAGGAAATATGAGAATTGATTGGGTGTGGAGGGGGGGGGGTGGGGAAGAAGGGGGTATGTGGAGCTGGGGGAAATGAGACAGAGGGAAAAGCACAGAGAGAGAGAGAGAGAGAGAGAGAGAGAGAGAGAGAGAGAGAGAGAGAGAGATACAGAGCTACAGGGAAGGACACGGTGGGGGGAGGGGGGAGTCAAGTCTCCCATTCTGCACTAGGCAAGAGTTAACCCTTTCAACCACAGTTATTGCCAGGGACACCAAGCGACAGTGAAGAGCTTTGATTTACATGCTCGCCAAGCAAATCAACCTGGGTCATGCAATCATCGGACGGTATGGTTGGTGTAGCGGTTAGTGCAACGCTGTTACAGCGCCAGCGATCGGGACCAGGGTTTGAATCCCATGTAAGGAATTTGCATCTTCTCTCCGTGTCTACACCAGTTTCCTCCGGGTGCTCCAGTTTTCTCCCACCCTTCTAAAAGTACTGGGGTTTGTAGGGCAATTGGGTATAATTTGGAGGCACATGCTCGTGGGCCGAAGACGCCTGTTATCGTGCTGTATTTTAAATTTAAATTTAGACACTTCTGTCTAATTTTTTAAAAAATTATATATTTATAAAACAAAAATGCAAGGTCAGCATTACAGTCAATGAGAGCAGGGTTTGGTGTCACTAAGACAAATAACATGATGTAGAAAAGTCATGTTAAAACAGTACAAGGGGATTATCATTTTACTAATGAGATGTCCGCTCAAGCATCTGATAACAGAAGGAAAGAATTTGCTGTTGAATCTGAGGGTTACTGTTTTCAAACTCATGCATCTTCTCAAAATAATTCTCTTCATTTACCAATACCCTTCATAGTTTTAACCATTTCCTTGATACGGTACATTTCTGATAAGAACAATTTGATCAACTAAAACACACACCGAGAAGCTGCAGGAACTCAGCCAGTCTCGCAGCGTCCATAGAAGGTAAAGATATATTACTGACATTTCGGGCCTGAGCCCTTCTTCAAGGTATTTTAGAAAAAAAAATCTGGCAAGCATGTTAATTAAAGACGAGAGATTAAGGGGGAAGAAAAGGGAGGGGGAGGAGTCCAGACCTAACAGCCAAAGGTGTTAATTCGATATGATGAGGGGAAAGGTGGGAATTTATGTTTGGCTCTGTGCAAGGAGACAGAGGGAAAAGAGAAGAGAGAGAGAGAGAGAGGCAGAGAGAATTGGAGGAATGGAGACAGGGACGAAGATGGGGCGAGGACGGGGTGTTTAACGTAAACGAGAAGCTGATGTAGCTGGAGCGACGTTCCTGCACCGTTTCTCTACGTATTTACTACAATCTCAGCATGTGTGGACTTTTGCGTCTTACTCCATTAACTGCAGTGCCCGGTTATGAAAACCTTACGTTCTTCTACCCTTTCCTCAGATGCTCCTACCCTCCTCCAGTGTGAAATCTGCAAGGAATATCAATGGGCTATGGTTTGTATGTAGGCAGGTGCCCCTGCGGTGCAGTCCTGGCAGCAGTAAACAAGTCAACTGAACACAGCTGCAATGCTGCTGACCCAGTGCAGACCAAACTCACCGTCTCCAAGACTGTTCTGGAACAATCTTGCGAGTTACTGCTGGTGGTTTTAACTTTCCGCTTTCCCAACCGACAACCACATTATAATGATCAGGTATTGGCACCCCAAGCCATGGATTGTGGCAACTTTGTGTAACACTACATTTCTCTTTTATTACACATGACAATAAATGGAATGTAATCAGATACTCTCAAGCCCAGTGATGCAGCACTTCTCCGTGAACTCTGAATGTGCAAACGCCCCCTACATTGAAGCATTTCCACAATTATAAAACAATGCCTGTGGAGTACTGAACCTGAATATCCTCCTCAGGCTACCCTCACCTCTTTGTGCTTCATCCACATCAAAGTGACTTCGCTATAACTCAATCCACTGGATTGATTCGCCTTTTCATTCCAGCTGTACATGAATTGAAAAAAAATAGTTTGCAGACGCAACAAAATGATCAAGAAGACAAGTGAATCAGTGACCTTCGTTGTTGGAGGGATTGAATTTAAGAGCAGGGAGATCCTGCTGCAACTGTGCAGGGTTCTGGAATTTGCATGCGGTTCTGGTCTCCTTACTTGAAAAAGGACATAGTAGTTTTGGAAGCAGCGCAGAAGAGATTCACTTAGTTGATTCTAGAAATTAGGGTATTCTGTCCTTGGTGACGGGACAGAGGGTGACAAGTCATGAGGTTCAGAGTTTATCAGAGATTAAGTAGCCTGATATTATACTCATGGGAGTTTGGAAGGATGAAGGGCGTATCTTATTTAAGACCCTACTGTATCTCCTTTGAATCTTTATCAATGTTATCCATAAATATGTCAATGAAATTCATCTCAACTACTTGCTGTGTTAATGGATTCCAGCCATCCTCTGGGTAAAGACATTTTTCTTGTATAATGTTCTGGTCGGGCTCGAGTCCAATCTTTACTGGATTTCATAATTAATGATTCTTTCATATTTATTCCTGTCCTTGTCTGTTTTTCTATTCTGTCTACAGCATCGCCCTATAACCATCTGCGGTGCCGAGCAAGACTCTGGATTTGGTTGTGGGATGTTTTTTTTTTGTCTGGTGTGACAAAAGTATTCCTTCCCACTCATCAGCCCATGCCTGGATGGCCTCCAAGTCTTGCTGCCGACAAGCCACATTTTCTGGCAATCTGCTGAATACTCCAGTCACCGCGACCTGGTATGCACGGTTTAGGGAAACCAAGCAGCGAGAGGAGACATAAACAAAGTACTTGTGAAAAAACACAATAACAGCTTCATGTGAGCACAATACCCTGTGGATCACTTTCCGAGAGAACTGCTGTTAATTCCCTTTGAATGGATCATTGTTAATGGAGGCTTGATGCAAAGACTACTTGAAGCATACACGTCTTGCTTTAGGTTGACTACTTGCATCAGTCACAGTAAATAAGCAAATGAACAGAAACCCTGTCCATTCATGACTTTAGGCATGCCTTATTTGAGCACAGTTCTCTCGTTTCCTGCAGGAGATCCTGCTTCATAGACCGTATGAGTTGCACTATTGAAATAGCCCAATCACCAGGTCCCACAGCCTCCACAGAGAGAAATGGAAGGGCAACGTTTCAGGTCAGGATCCTTTTACTAGGATGGAAAAGGGGAGAGCTTAAGAACAAAAAAGGGTGCGGGAGGGCTGAGTAGGAGCCAAAAGGATCCTGACTCAAAACATTGACCGTCTTTAATACCAGAAGATGTAGGAGTGGAATTGGGTCATTCAGTCTGATCTCCCCTTTGAATCATGGCTGATGTATTTTTCTCTCGATCACATCCTCCTGTCTTCTCCCCATAACATTTGATACCCTTAATGATCAAAAATCTATCAATCTCCACTTTAAATAAATCCAATGATTTCCCAGCTGTCTGGGGCAATTATTTCCACAGATTCACCACACTCTGGCTGAAGATATTTCCACTTAGCTCTGTTCTAAACAGATGTCTTTTTATTCTGCCATTGTGCCCTCTAGTCCTAGACTCTCCAACTTCCAATTCGTGTGGAACATCACTAGCAACTCAAGCAATATATGATCCTCATATTCCAATTTTCTACTTCCTGCCAACAGCCAATGCTCTACTCACACTATTATGTTACCTGTTAAACCAACGCTTATTTTGTAGAATAGACTCATATGTGGCATCTTGCCAAAGGCCTTCTGAAAATCCAAATACACAACATCCACTGCAACTCCCTTATCCAGCCTGCTTGTCACTTCTTCAAAGAATTCCCATAAGTTTGTCAAACAAGATTTTCCTTTAAGGAAACCATGCTGGCTTTGACCTATCTTGCCTTGTGCCTGCAAGTTCTCCGTAACCTTATCCTTGACAATCGACTCCAGCACCTTCCCATTCACTGATCAGCCTATAATTTCCTTTCTGCTGCCTCCCTCCTTTCTTGAATAGTGGGGTGACATTTGCAATTTTACAGTTCTCTGGGGCCATGCCAGAATATATTGATTCCTGAAAGATCATTACCAAAGTCACCAAAATTTCCACTGCTACTTCTTTCAGAACCCAAGGGTGTAATCCATCTGGTCTGGGAAACTTATTCACCCTTAGACCATTCAGCTTTCTGAGCACTTTCTTCCTTGAAATATAAATGCACTCACTTCTCTTCCCGAATACTATATACAGTTAGAGTGTTGAAGTCACAGCACAGATCACCTTGGTAGTTCCCAGTTAGAGCTTCAAACATGAAAATCAAGCCATATCACAGCTACTGCTCGGCCTTTAATGCCATTATTCCTCAGTGCTGGTCAAGGAGCTATAAACTCCAGGCCTCTATACCCCCTTCTGCAACTGGATCCTTGACTTACTAATTGGAAGGCCACAGTCACTACGAATTGGAAGCAATGTCTCCTCCTCACTGATTATTAACACAAGTGCACCCCAAGGATGCATGTTTAGCTCATTGTTCTACTCAGAGAGGGTCAAGAACTTCAAATTCCTGGGTGTCAACATCTCTGAAGATCTGCCCTGGAGCCTGCATATTGATGCAATGACAAAGAAGTGGCTATATTTTGTGAGGTGTCTGAGGAGATTTGGTATGTCATCGAAGGATCTCGTAAACTTCTACAGGTGTACCATGGAGAGCATTGTGGCTGGTTGCATCATTGCCTGGTATAGAGGTGCCAATTCTCAGGACAAGGATAAACTCCAGAGGGTTGTTAACCCTGCCTGCGACATCACAGGCACCAGACTTCACTCCATCAAGGACATCTACATGAAGCGATGTCTTAAAAAAGTGGCCTTTATTCTCAAAGACCCCCACCATCCAGAACATGCCCTCTTCACTCTTCTACCATTGGGGGAAAAAGGTACAGGAGCCTAAAGATGAGCACTCAGCGGCACAAGGACAGCTTCTTCCCCACTGCCATCAGATTCCTGAATAATCAATGAATCAAAGACACTGCCTTACTTTTTGGGCATTATTATTTTTATTTATAGTAATGTTGTAAGACGGTTATAATATGAATGTTTACAGCTGCAAAACACTGAATTTCATGGCTTGCTTATGACAATAAAATTCAGATTCTGATTCTGACCTCTATTTCCAATCAGCTAATCCTCTATCCATGCTAGATTATTGCACCCAATATCTCATGCAATAATCTTCTGTGGTGCCTCACTGGACACTTCTGGAAGTCCAGCTACACTACATTCAATATTTTCTTTTACCCTGATTCCGAGCTATTTCGACAAAGAGCACAAACAAAAATTAACTGCAATTTTTTTCTCTTATTAAACCACATTGGCTCTCTCAAATGTTATGATTTTCTGTGCACTACTTCCTCGAGCATCAACTCCCTTACTTTCCCATCAACTAAATACTGTAGCTATAATCCCTTATCTTCTCTTCTCTTCCCTTCCCTAGACTGTAATGTTGTATTTGCAGTTTTCTAATCCATTACTCTTTTCCAGAATCCAGTAGATTTTGATAGACCGAAGTCTATTATCTCTTTGTAATCATTAATTTCAGAATTCTAGCTTGCTGGCCATTGTCTTGGGGAGTTGTTAGACCTCTGCGTACGCTTCAAAATACTTTTATGGTTGCAAATTGTAGCAGAATGTTGTAAGGCCCTTTGACAAATGCTAGTCTCTCGGATAGTGGAGTACAATTCCGAAACATGAACAAAATAATATGGTAATATTACATGCTGATTGTATCTCTTTTTTTTGTTTTAATCTACATACAAGCACACACAAGAGAAGGCCATTCGAGCATCCACCATTCAACAGGATCATGACTGATTTGAGAGTTTCCTCACTTCAACATTCTCGCCTCAAGAAGAAGCTGTTCCTCAGCCTGGCGGTCTGATACTCCTGTACTTCTTTCCCAACGGGAGCAGCTGAAAGATGCTGTAAAGCAGAGCTATGAAGACTTTGGAGATGATATGAGATGTCATGCAAATATGGATGGCCCCACACAGGACAGTACAGCAACCAGATAACGAGGGAGTGTAATGGAAGATTTAAACTGTGTCTTTTGCAGTCTTTGATTCTGTAAGGCTGAGAATTTGTTTGGAATCAGCAGACATAAATTCCACCATGAGCCCAGGATGCATATTTAGTAAACACCCACCATGGGGCCCAGGATGCAGTTGAATAGGAAGACATTATCTAATTTACTCTTATGAGGCCCAGAGCAGTTTACACTTGTTGGTCGCAGACTGTCAGGAGACCTCGAAGATAATTAAACCATTTGTTCAGAGATAGGATTTGTGGTAAACAACTTTTGGGGTGATATGAACCATGGTTCCACTGCTGAAGTGAGAGACTCTCCAAGAGGTGGCAACATCTCTCAGCAAGAAGAAGAACTTCAGGAGTCCAGCTAACGTCCCGGTCGAGGGAGGGAGAGAAGCTGCTACCGGCGCCCCGACAACCTACTACAAGTGTGCAGTGTTGCCTCGCTTCGGCATTTGGGACCAGTCCAGGCATTGATAAGTATATTTGGGAAGGGCTTGCATATTGTAGTGTGAATTCAGCTTTAGATTTAGTAATAAAGACTTGTATAAACTGAACTGCTCTCGGTGTGTGTGTCTATTTTCTTTCGGTAGCTCGAACACTGTGACCAATCTAAAACGAACAAAGTGAGAGGTATAAGTTTACCCAAGATAGGGAGGCACACAAAAGCTGCAGATGCTGGAGGAACTCAACACTTCAGACGACATCCATGGGTAGAAATGGTCAGACAACATTTCAAGTCAAAATCCTCCATCAAGACAAAGATAAAAAGGTGAAAATCTATATGCAGTACAACTCCGATTATCCGAAATGCTCAGGACTGGCATTATTTTGGATAAACGATATATTTCGGATAACTGGTCGCTTTTTTTCAAAACAGCCCTGTAGCAACAGCGAATCACTGGTCACAGTAAACAACAACAAACAACAAGGAAGGTTTTATAAGTATGAAATAATGCTTAATTCTCACCAAAAAAAACCCCAACCTGAACAAAAATAAGATGAATCCAACATCAAACACTTGAAATTCTACTCAAACGATTTTCCAAAATTTCAATTTTTTTCTCCCACCGGAGCAGAACGTCATGGCTAGTGCTTAATCTGTCATCTACTTTGGCTGGCAGGCAAACTGAAATGGGTCTAAGGTCACTGGAAGACACTATTTGATGCGATCCATTACTGGTCACCATTTCCATTCCATTCGACTTCCTTCACTATTTGCTAACCTTTTCATGCATCATGTACGAAAATCTCCCATTCCCTTCAGACTGCAACATTTTGCAATTTCACTTCATTTAAATAATAGTTGGCTCTCCTCGTCCTTTCTAAGTGGATAATGTTACATTTGCCCACATTAAGCTCCGCCTGCCTATTTCTCACTCATTCAATCTATTTGTGTTCTTCTGCGATCTCCCTCACTCCTCCTCAACAGCTTGCCCACCTATCGTTGCACCATCAGTAAATTTAACATCGCATACGCTAAAGTTTATTTGAATTGAATGTCAATATTTGAGGGCTCAGCACTGATCTTTCTTTTTAATTCCTAATTCCCTGACTGCCAGTTTACAAAAGACCCATTTCCCCAGATATTTTTATTTTCTCCTCATTAACTTCATTCCCAGCCTTTATTATTTCCATTATTACCTTTAACCATGTTATCTTGCAGTATTTATCAGGCATCTGATCGAATGTCTTCTGGAAATTAAAATATGTTATGCACCCCGACCGCTTCCACTTTGTCCTCCAAGTTTGTTACAGAATACTAACAAGTTCATAAACCATACTGATTCTGTTTCATTTGCTTCTGATTTTCCAACAGTCCTGATGTTAACATCTTGATAATGAATCCCATCACTTTTCCCAACTAGAGATGCTAGTGTCTAAATGCACCACCAGGTTGGTTTCTGGAAGCAGATTCAATTGTAACATTCAAATGATAAACAGAGCATGCACTGAGTTTGAGCTGAGTTGATGGAACAAATGGCCTTTGCTGTGACATTCCTTGGATTCTGCAATCTACTCCTGATTTACAAGTTCAGTGCAGTTGCTCTGTGAAAACTGCCTCGAGTCATCAGTTGTCTTGGAAGAAGTCCGAAATTGATGGAACTTGCCACTTCAAAACATTGTAATGCAATTTACTTAATTACAAATGGTTTACTTCCAAAACCCAGAATCAAGAATCATAAAAAAGAGGTAGATTTACAATAGCTCAGGGTTAAACATCTTTTACGAGAAGTGTGAGAATGTAGGATTCACCAGTGGTCTCAAAGACTATACAAGGTGAACTTCAAAGTGTTTAGAGGGGGTTAAGCAAATGGTATCGAAAGGATTATGAGAGAGCCAGATCCCAGCGCAGACCAATTGGGGCCTCTAACTGTACTGTATTTCTCTATATTCCATGGCATGGATAAAGTGAGTGCTGTGACCTTTTTCCCAGGGTAGACAATTCCAGAATGAGAACAGAGAGAATGCCAAAGCAAGATTTTAGTTGCCTTACTGACCTGGTTGATCAACAGCTTAAATTGTTATTGAGCATATTGACAATACATTTTATTGTGTGCCTATTAACAAGAAGGCAGCCAACATCATAAAAGCCTGCTCAAAATCTCTTCTCACTGTTATCTTCAGACAGAAGCCTAAAGTCCAGCACCTTGAAGTTCAAGGATAGTTTTTCTTTTAACAAAGAAACCTATTACTGCAGTAATCATGAAATCTTCTGACATTACAGAAAAGACTTTCTGTATTACTGTGTAAAGCCATTTTTTCCCCTTGCACTGTGGTAACTGTGAATATTTGTTAACCATGCCATTGGTTAACCATTCCATTTGCATTTACTCCATGCCATTGTCATTTTTTTTACAAAATACATAGTTGGCTGCATCGTAATAATTTTGGAGTATATGTACAGTATTTTGTGGAATGCACATGGCAATAAATACATAATCATTATTGGTGTTCACATCACAATATTAAGGTAAAATTAAATTTTCACAGTAAATTAATTCTGAAGTAAGTGATAGTGGGCCATTTATTGGGCATAGGTTCAAAACCTAACCCTCACTTCTCAAAAAGGAGCAACAGCCCTTCCTGAGAAGATTGAAGTGGGCAAGGCTACCAGCCCCCTTCACGTCAACCTTCTACAGGAACTCTATAGTCCTGGCCAGCTGCATCACGGTGCGGTACAGTTGTAGAAGAGAAATGGGTTGGAGGTCAATCCACAGGACTATAAGAGTGGGAGAGATGATTCCTATTAGGTGACCATTCCAAAGGAGGACATAGTCATAGGTTTTAAAAAAATGATATATTTTTTATCAGACTTAAACAGTATTGCAAAACCAACAAATGCAAACACACTGTACGTGTGTGTATATATGGTAAACAATGACCATGTCCTATTTTTGGAATGTCCACCCTAGTACCTCCCCACCAGCCCTCCCATCGCCCCTCCCTCCCATCGACATGATCTTCTGGGATCGCTGAGGACCCATTCCACCCTACACATAGCATCTTTCAGCTGCTCCTGTCGGGAAGGAGATACAGGAGGAACAGAGCCAGCACCACTAAATACAATTGACAAGACCAAAAAAAAGGGTAATAAATGCAAAAGGATGGATACGTATTTAAAACAATATTCGCAGTTGCAAGGAGTTTCACTCATCCAGAGAAATCTTTTGGTGGTCCCAGAGTAGTTTGGGGCGAGGGAGGTTCGACCAGGATCGTTGTCTGAAGAGGGCGAGTGAAATCATTGAGGACCCCTTCCACCCTGCACACAGCATCTTTCAGCTGCTCCTGTCGGGGAAGATATACAGGGGTATCAGAGCTGGAACCACCAGGCTGAGAAAATGTTTCTTCCCACGGGCAGTGAGAATGTCGAACGACCAAAGGAAATGTTCACATTAACCATCCGAGACTCTCATATTTACAAAACAATATTTATTTATTTGTATATATGAATATTTGTGTTACATATGTATTGTATACCTGTTTTGTGTCTGCATCTTTTTTGCATCAAGGACCGGCGAACGCTGTTTCATCGGATGTACTTGTGCTATCAGATGATAATAAACTTGGCTTGCCAAAAGGTGAAAAGAGATTGCTTTGAAGGAGAGTTTTAAAGCACAAGGTAGACCTTCAGGTTGAGGATTCAAGGGTGTTTACGGAGCTCATGACTGAAGTGATGGCAGACAAGAATGACAAAAGGCCAGTGTTGGAAGAATGCAAAAAACCTCAGTCAAGAGTTTGGAAGAGAGGCCGATAAAAGAGGAGAGCTCTAAAACCCAAATGGTAAACATTCAGGATGGGGGACCTTGTGAATCGGTGAAAGAGAAGCTCTGCAGGCTATGCAGCATCTCTCGGGAGTTTGGCAATGCGGGGGCTGAATTGCATGTGGATGCCAGGTTCTGCAGACTTTTCTTGTTTAACTTGCAGATCAGTGAAAAGGGGCAGTTGGGCAAGCAGAGCCAGGTGCCATTGGTGGCCAACTTTGGAGCTGCTCTTTAATTGCATGCACCAAACATTGTGCTTTCTCAGCTGCTTCAACAGCACTCAAATGAGCACCCTTTGTCAGCAACAATGAAAGGTAATCAATACCAAACAGAAACTGCACACCGGAGTGAAGTGGCAGCTGCTTAACACTGCTCCGTTTCAGAGAGCCATTGGGCATTTGAAGAACTGTTCTGGAATTCATAAATCAAAATACCTTTCCTGACTTTCTCATCCCTCTTCCGCCAGCTGAGTGTCAAGTAGAGCCAATAGGCCCCCTGGATTTGCCTCATTCCAAGGACCAGAGCACGTTATGTACATTGGCACCTCGAGTGCATCCCTGAAGGAATGCCACGAGGTTTCGCACTCGAGTACAGAAATCCATTGGCACCCACTCAGGAACACTGATCACCCACAGTAAGTTCAAGACACACGAGGTAGTGTTGCAGCTCAACAAAACTCTGCCAAGACAGCATGGTTCTGGCCACCGCATTGTCAGAACTTGAGAGAAGATGCAGAGGAAATCTACCAGAATGCTGCTTGATTTGGGGAATCAACCAGCGGGAAGTGAGAATGGTTGCAAAAGAACTGCTCACACTAACCATTCGAGACTCTCAGTAACAGCACAAAATGCTGGAGAAACTCAGCAGGTCAGGTCAAACAGCGTCCTTTATGTAGCGAAGCCAGAGATGCATAAGTGACATTTCAGGCTTGAGCCCTTCATCCAGCATTTTGTGTTTGTACTTCCACCACAGAATTTTGTGTTTTATATTTGAGACTCTCATATTTACGATCTATCTATTTATATATATCTTCAAAGGAGGTTGCTGCCCGCCAAACTGTGAGGCGCCAAGATGCACGGTTTGAGGCGATATCAGCCCACTGGCGGTGGTCAATGGGGCAGGCACCAAGAGATTTCTTTAGGCAGTCCTTGTACCTTTTCTTTGGTGCACCTCTGTCACGGTGGCCAGTGGAGAGCTCGCCCTATAACAGGATCTTGGGAAGGCGATGGTCCTCCATTCTGGAGACGTGACCAACCTCCTTTGAAGAAGACCGCAGAGCCCACCTCACTGACAAAAGGCAAAGGAGGAAAAACCCAACACCCAACCCCAACCCACCAATTTTCCCCTGCAACCGCTGCAACCGTGTCTGCCTGTCCCGCATCGGACTGGTGAGCAGCCTGCAGCTGACGTGGACCTTTACCCCCTCCATAAATCTTCGTCCGCGAAGCCAAGCCAAAGAAAGAAGAAAAAAAAAGATTCATATATATATGAAGAGTCAGCCATAAAATTAGAATGATCACATCACATTACTGTTTACCAAGAAGTATTTAAAAGAACCTGCAGAATTTTGAAACAAAATGTCTTGTAGACAGATGAGACCAAGATTAACCTGTATCACAGAGATGGCAAAAGCAAAGTGTGGAGGCACAAAGGAACTGCACAAGATCCAAAGCGTATCACCTTGGCCATGGCTTGCATCTTACCGTGTCGTCTCTAAATTTCCTTTCATGAAGTTTCCTGTATCCAGTAGTCATGAACACATGCGCACCTGCCTCCTGAAGAGTGTTTCTGATCTGTCTAATGTACGTTTGAGGATTTTTCTTTATTCTGTGGAGAATTTTTCTGTGATCAGCAGTAGAGGTCCTCTTTGGAATACCAATCCCTTTGCAATTACTGAACTCACCAGTACGTTCTTTCTTCTTAAACAATGCTCCAAACCATTGATTTTGGTCATCCAAAGGATTGGGTAATGTCATACTGTCTTATTCTTATTTTTCAGCCCCATTATGGCTTCTATGACTTTGGCACAACTCTGGTCCTCATGTTGAAAAATTTTAAATACAGACTCCAAAGGTGATCAAAAGCTTCGGAGCAAGTCTAGCTCTCTTATACCTGCACCAATGAAGCAATTAAACATACCTGAGTTCTCACACACACCTGTGGAGCCAAGTGTTTCAAACATTATGGTGCCCTGTATGCAAAATACTGGAATTTCAACATGATCAAACCAAAATGTCTACAAATAACCTTGAATAAAATTTGGAATGAGCACTTGTAGGGCACGTCGAAAGAACCAAAAGACTTGTTGATCCAAACCAAGGCTTTTATTAACTAAAAAACTGGAGCATATCACAAGTAGGTCGACCAGTCCAGAATGACATGGTCTGGCTCGGAGCAATCCTTTAAGACCTGCCAGTAGGTGTGGCTACACTCTCAGCCAATCACAGTCATCCTACACTACCATCTGTAGATATACACATTGGTGATAGAATCTGTACTATCACATTCACCCTTTCTTTGAGAACTGACCCCGGGGTGGATGGAGGTTAGGGGCTGTACTGATCAGGGGGCTTGACCATCTGGCGTGACCGCTGTGGTGCTGGGATTGGGGTCGCTGGAGTCGTGTCGCCAGCAGGCCTGTAGGGTGCGGCCACTGCTTCGCTCATTTCCCCAATGGCGTTGTCGACAGTCTGGGCTGAGCTGGTGGGGTGGTGCTGGTCCCTCTGTTCAAGCACATGACCTGGGGGAGAAGGAATAGGGGGAGGTTGGGTTAAAGACACTGCTGCGACTGATCGGCTTGGGCTAGGTCCCTTACCGAGACTGTGTCCTCCTGCCCGTCTGGGTACTCAGCGTAGGCATAATACGGCATGGAGCAGTCCTCACATGGAATAGAGTCAGTCGGTCAACCAAGGGGGTCATTCTTTTGAGTACCGGACGTGGCGTCGTAAGAGGACCAAACCGGGAACCGTGAGCCATGCTGGTATGGTCGTTCCTGATTCGGATTTCCTCGGGAAAGAGAACATCCTTTCATGGGGGGTGGCATTGGTCGTGATGCATAGGAGGGAGTGGATGAACTGTAGGGCACTAGTGAGCACGTCCCGCCAGTGAGAGGAGGGGAGACCTTTGGACCGGAGGGCAAGCGTAACCGCTTTCCAGACGGTGGCATTCTCTCTTTCGACTTGCCCATTGTCGTGTGGGTTATAGCTGGTGGTCCTGCTTGAAGCAATACCACACTCCAGAAGGTTCTGTCACAGCTTTGCGCTCATAAACGAGGATCCCCTGACACTGTGGATGAAACTGAGGTACCCGAAGATGGCGAAGTTGCTGTGCAGGGCTTCTATGACTGAGGAGGCAGTCATGTCCGAGCAGGGCACAGCAAATGGGAAGTGGGAGTACTCATCGATGTCCATAAGGATGTAGGTGTTACGGTTGGTCGACGGTAGGGGACCCTAGAAGTCCACGCTGAGATGCTCAAAGGGGCGGGTGGCTTTGATGATGTGGGTGTTCTCCTGATGGAAGAAGTGAGGCTTGCACTCAGTGCACACTGGATAGGCTTGGGTCACGGAGCGAATCTCCTCGACCGTGTAGGGCAGGTTGCGAGCTTTGACAAAGTACAATCCTTTAAGACCTGCCAGTAGGTGTGGCTACGCTCTCACCCAACCACAGTCATCCTACACTACCATCTGTACATATACACATTGGAGATAGAATCTGTACTATCACGGCACTTTAATTACATGTGAACTGTTTGATTACACATTTAAAACTATGGAGCACAAGGGCAAATAAAGTAAAAAAATGTCTTTGTCCCAAACATTATGGAGGGCACTGTATATAGAGTTTTATCAGGTTGTACCTGAGCAATTGGATGATAACAAACTTGAACTTGAATATTTCTTATGAAGAAAGGTTGAGCGAGGCTGGGCTTTTCTCTATGGAGTGACAGAGGATGAGAGGCAACTTACTAGAGGTGTATAGGTTAATAAGAGGCATAGACAAGGTGGAAAGCCAGCACCTTTTCCCTACGACAGCAATGGTTAATGCCAGAGGACATCTGTTTAAGGTGAGTGGTGAAAAGTTTAGGGAAGACGTTAGAGGTAGGTTTGTCACATGGAGAGTGGTTGGTGCCCTAGAGTGCATTGCTGGGGATGATTGAGGCTTGTACAATGGGAAGATTTAAACAATCTTAGAGAGGCATATTGATGCAAGAAAACTGTAGGGTTATGGGGTGTGAGGGAGGGAAGTGTTAGATTGATTTGAAGTTGATTTATGTTGATTGGCAAAATATATTGGCTGAAGGGCCTGCATTGCACTGTCATGTTCTCTGATATGGAGTGATGCTGTCCATTTTCATGCATACTGCAGGATGGGCAGCAGGAAGAGTACACCACTGTGTAACGATGGATAGGGTAATGGAAATCCATCATTGTGGAATTCACAAGTCACTGCAAAGAAATCTGAGTGACGGAATGAATGTCTGACCTGATGGAATAGATGTGCAAATACAAGACACCAATAGAAACACCAGCCTTTGTCAACGTTCTCTTGACAGAAAATCGAGTGATGGGTGGCTTTATGGGAATGTAGCCCTCGGTAACGACGGAATATGGTGTAATTATGCAAACAGCTGCAGGGATTGTGAAGTCAGAATGCAGGATGGAGGTGGGAGGTTCTTGGAATTGAATAAGAATCAGAATTTATTGTTACGAGCAGGTCACAAAATTCGACGTTTTGTGGCAGCCTCACAGTGCAAACATTGCTATAATTTGTGTTTGAAAAATGAATCAGAAGTGCAAGAAATTTGGATAAAGTGAGGTAGTGTCTGTGGTTCATTGTTAATTTCAATGGCAGAAGGGAAGAAGCTGTCCTTATGTTCGTCTTCAGGCTCCTGCAGCTCCTTCCCGATGGTACCAGAAAGAAGAGGGCATGGCGTGAGTGCTGGGGGTCCTTGAGAGTAGAGACAGCTTTCTCAAGGCACTACTTCTTGTAGATGTCCTCGATGGAGCGAGGACTGGTGCCCATGATGGCGCTGGGTAAGTTAACAACTCTCTGTAGCTTTTTCCTGTCTTGTGCATTGGCACCTTGGTACCAGATAGTGATGCAACCGGACAGAACGCGCTCCACGGTACACCTGTAGAAATTTTCAAGAGTCCCTGGTGACATAGCAAATCCCCTCAAACTCCTCACGAAGTATAGCCGCTGGCAGAGGAAGCAAATAAGAATTCTGCCTTGAGACTTGACCACATTGAGCCTTTATACGGAATCAAAGGCAAAAAAATGACAAGATCACGAATTATTAAATGACAGATGACATGAGAATTTATTGTCATATGTACTAGTACAAAGTACAGATGCAGTTATGCTCTTACTTGCAGGTATCTAAACTGCACATCTGGTTATCTGGTAGTTATCACAATACTTTACTAGAAAGCTTCTGTGTGAAAGTTAATTTCAGGCAGGTTTTTCTACTTTCCAGTAACAATCACAGTTCAAAAACACTGATGAAATCTATTGTACTAAAATATTAATTCTGTTACTTTATCCATAGATGCTGCCCAACCTGCTGAGCAGCAACAATCATCAAGATCCACACGACCCAGGAAATGCTCTGTTCTTGCTGCTACCATCAGGAAGGAGGTAGAGGGGCCACAAGACTCGTGTCACCAGGTTCGAGAACAGCCACCACCCGTTCATCATCAGGGACTGATGTAAAGACTCTTACTTTTGCATTTTTTTTTCCCTCTCTGTATCGTGCAGACTTTTTCTCTACATTTCTTTATTTGTTTACGTCTACGTGGTGTCAGATTTTTTTGCACTGACAATAAGTGGTAATTCTGCCTTGCCCGCAGGAAAAAGAAACTAAGGGTTGTATGTGATATCATTTGAATTTAAAAGAAAATTAGACATACAAGTCCATGCCGCCCAATTTACACCTAATTAACCCTCACCCTGCTACATTTCGAATGGTGGGAAGAAACCAAAGCCTCCGGAGAAAACCCACGCACTGGGCAAACCTACAAACTCCTTACAGACAGCGCGGGACCCGACCTCTGGTCTCAATCACTGGGGCTGTAAGGGCACTGCGTTAGCCACTACACCAACCATGTCATGTATGTACTCTGACAATAAATCTGAAATCTGAACCTCCCTGTATTTATTTCAGATTTCCATCATCTGCAGTTTGTTTTTGTGCTTAATCATTTTTGTTGAAAAATCCTTTGGTATGCCCTAAAAAGATCAGAATTACATTCCTAGATCCTACTGAGGGTCACTCAAGCATGACATTATTTAATTAAATCACACATAACCAGACACTATTACATTTAATCAGGCTTTCGATTAAACAAATTCCAGAATTTATTAACAACCATGTTTCTGGTTAAACTGCTTCTAAACAAAATCAGACCAATAATGATTTCCTCATTTTCATTTAAAATACAGGGAATTATGACCTGTGGTTTTATGCATCTGAGAGCATAATTTCCCTGAATTATTTGCAAGCCTTTATCAGTCTTGAAGGCTCAACAGTAGTCAGACTCGGCATCAAAACAACATTTCTTTGTCAATCTTAAGACGTTTGCTGCTTAAGAAATGAAGCTATGCTTTAATTAATTAAAAGAAAATTCTGCCCACACCAGTCCTTTATTCAATGCTAATTTGTTTTCTTTTGTTAGCAAGATGGTCACCTAAATAAAATTCTGTTTTCATATTGATCTGATGGAAAGCCTTCCAGAAATCGTCTGATATCCTGTAAGTGCCAGCTCTCTCCCTTCTCTCACACTACCCCTCCCCCACAAACTCACTTCACCACTGCCAACAGAATTTTGCTATTCCCAATTTCCTGAAGTATAGGCCATCAAATTTACAAAGAGGCCTCAGAAGCGTATGTATACGTCTTTAGTGGAGCCGTGCAGGGGACCAACAAACTCGGAGGGGCAAAGAACAGGACAGGACATTTATTCTGGATATTAGCCAAGTTCTTAACAAAAGCACAAATGCGAGTTTCCCCAGGACTCTTCCCAGGAGAAATGACTTAAAAAGGCATCTGGGGTTTGGGTAGTTTTTGAGATAGAGAAAGGGACATTAAATATATTTTTGTTTCTGCAAACAAAACTTTTAGGAATTCGCTGGCGTGATTTGAAAACTCATTTTTCAGTTGAAGACATTTTTTAAATTAAGCAGCCAACAAAATAAAGCAATTATTCAGACGGCAAAAGGAGCAAATGGAAGAATGCTCCCTGCCTGGATCTCTGTTCCTATCCTACAGAAACTCAACAACAGTGCTGAAGTACAGAATAGTACAAAAGAACCCTCTGAAAATGCCCAGAGACCTTGATAAATTTTCCAGGTTTGGGATAATCGGGAGGAAATTTTAAAAAATCTTTCTTTATCTCTTCTCATCTTCAAAATTCTCCCATGGATTGTGCATCTGCTGAGGAGTTGATTACGGCATGAAACACATTCAGATCTCTTCCATGTCTTGGGCCTGAGCTTTTCACTACCCTCCACCGCTACCTTGTCAATCTAGCGATGGCTCCGACAAGGTGTGCACTGACAAACTGGATCAGGGGGCATCTCTTGAATCTCTGATGTTGTGCAAATCATCTCCTGCTGTTGATTTTAGGCCATAATTTGTCGAGGTAGATCAAGTGGCAGACATCTCAGTTTACTGAGAGGGGCACAGCTTGATGACATGGAACAGGCTATTGCTTGCAAATTATGCGTCTTTCATTTGGGCACGGTTAATTGCAAGATGTGCGATGTGGATCAGTTGTAGAAAGCATTTTCTAACTTCATAAAAAAGCAATTTTATATATTTAGTTTGCTGTTTTAAAATATGTACGACATGGAAGAAGGCTGAAATGATGAAGGACCAGCTCCAAGCAAACCCACAATGCTGGAGTGTACTTTATGTAACAAACCAATGTTTCAGGGCTTGAGCCCTTCATCAGGTATGAAAAAATGTGGGCAGGTGCTCCAACATGATGGTGGTGGGGGTGAGGGGGGTGGAACAGGGGGAGGGGGGAGGAGCATGGAGCGAAAGGCAGGAGGTAATAGGTAGATAAGGGAGGGAGGGCACAGCAGCATTTGGGAGAGGGGGGTGTCTCTGGGAAGGGGGTGGAGAGCTGAAGGAAAGGAAATAAAGGAAAAGGGAAGGGAGGTAAAGTGGAAAGTAGGCTACAGAAACCAGAAATGTCGATGTTAATGCCATCCAGTTGAAAAGCACCCAGACAGAAGATTAAGTATTTCTCCTCCAATTTACAGGTGGTCTTGGTGGGACAGTATGGGGCCATGGATAGCCATGCGAGCATGGGAGTGGAGCATGGAAATGAAGTGGTTTCTGCTTCAACCACAGTGCCTGTGGACTTCTGTGTTTTAACAATGACCAACTCCAGATTGCCTCCATTCATCATCTGGCATCTTGGCCACCATTTAGTGTTCTGTCATCAAAGCATACTGAATTAGTCCTTCAAGTGGAATTGACACATTGTTGAAGACCATTTGACCCAACCTTCAAAGTTGGTGCCTTTACTCCCCATCTTCTCTCAGGTTAATGCCCTCGCTCATATCTCTGCTTTTAGCACTCCACGGGAGAGAGAAATCTGCATCATCACCTCTTGCTGTGAAGAGAAATTCCTTTCAAATACTTTTTTATCTCCTGCTGGTTGGCATCTTGCTGTGTGTAAAGCAGTTGCTTTATTAACTGGATAATAGCAATCAACACCGCTTCAAAACATACATTAAATACAAACTGCTTTTCAATGGCTGAGAGGGTTCACCAGAAGTGCTCTATTACCTCAACTTTTCTTTCTGAATTGCATTTTACTTTTGGCAGAGCAAGGGGTTTTCTCTTTGGAGTGAAGAAGGATGAGAGGCGGCTCAATAGAGGTCTACAAGATTATGAGAAGGCACAGCTCAGGTAAACAGACAGAGCTTTTTCTGTATCTGGGATGGGAGTACCAAACACCTGAGGACATCTGTACAAAGTTAAGGGAGGAAAGTTTAGGGGAGACGTCAGGGGACATTTTTTACACAAAGAGTTGTGGGTGCCTGGAAAGCTTTGTCAGGGGTGTTGGTGGAGGCTGGAATAATAGGGGCATTTAAGAGACTCTTAGACAGGCACATGGATGTAAGAAAAATAGAAGGTTATGAGGTAAGGAGGGTTTAGTTTTTTGGAGGTAGGTATATATAGGTCAGCACAACATTGTGGGCTGAAGGGCCTGTACTGCATTGTAGTGTTCCATGCTCTTGTTGGCTCATAGCATCAAGTGCATTGTGGAAACATTACTGGGCGGTTGTGTCACATCCTGATCTGTGAATTCAAATACCCAGGAATGCAGAAGGCAATTGTAGCCAGGTCCATCACAGGCTTCCACTTTCCATCCATCAACGTGAGGCACTGCCTCAAGAAGGCAGCCATCATCACACTTATCACCCTGGTTACATCCTCTTCTCACAACTGCCTTTAGGCAGAAAGTACAGAAGCTTGAAAAACAGCATCTCTTGGTTCAAGAACACTTTCTTTCCAACAGCTATCAGGTTCTTGCACCTCCCCTCATTACATTAATTATGGACTGTCCTGACATCACAAAAGGACTGCCATCCACTCATACGACCAAATTTAAAAAAAAATATATAAAATTTGTATTTGGCAAACTATAACAGGGATGCAGGGCATGTAAGAGCCAAAACTTACCTTGTTAGTCGGCAACCCTGGGTCCATAGGCTGGGCCCGGCCATCTTGATTCCTGCACGCATGTGGAATCAAGATGGCCGTGCCCAGTTTACAGACCTTGGGACCTCGGAATGCTGACTAACAAGGTAAGAATGGACCAGAATGTTGAAAGGTTCGCCAAGAGTGATCGACAAATTCAGGAAACTTTAAGTTGTTATTGTCAAATCTACAATGAAAAAAAGATTTGATTAAATCAGTGGAAAGTACTCAATTGATTGAGTTTGTAAACTTCTGTAATTGGATTGAGGTCAAGGGTGAAGCCCCTGATAAAGAACAATCCAACCAAATCCTCAACGGTAGAACAGGCAGACGAAGTTACTCTGAACTCAACGGCTGTGAAGGCGGATGAAGGCTGCAACCAATCCATCAGCTCCAGTAATTTTCCATGACTTTGGAATTAGATGGTTGATTTGTGAAGTATCGTGTGCTTCTTAGAGAGCAACATCAGGTGCACATTAAACAAACACATACACAGCCATCTTCACTCTGCGATCAACAGAATGAAGACCATCATCCTCGACCTCAAGGGAGAGCCATGACGACGATGATGACCCATTTGGTTGTTAACTTCCCTCTATCCGGAAGTTTGGCTTCCGTCTCTATATATATTTTTTTCACTGAACCAGTGAATAAAACCAGAAAATGGTAGGAATACACATCGGGTCTGGCAGCATCCAAGGATGAAGGAACAGAGTGAATGTCTCAGGCCAATAACATTTTATAGAACCATGATAAACAATTCTGATATTTTCAGGTAATATTTCAAGTTATGACAAAAAAAAATAGAGAAGATACACTATCGGATGTGCATTACATAGAGAACCATTGGATCATAGAGACCCATACACAGCACAGAACAGGCCAGTTTGGCCCTACTAGTCCATGCTGGAACAAATTCCCACCCTCCTAGTCCCACTGACTAGCACCTGGTCCATACCCCTCCAATCCTCTCCCCTCCATGTAATTATCCAGTCTTTCCTTAAATGTAAATAACATCCCTGCTTCAACCACATCTGCTGGAAGCTTATTCCACATCCCAACCACCCTTTGCATGAAGAAATTTCCCCTCATGTTCCCCTTATAATTTTCCCCCTTCAATCTCAAACCATGGCCTCTGGTTTGAATACCCCCCCACTCTTAATTGAAAAAGCCTATCCACATTGACTGTCTCTGTCCCTTTTAAAATCTTGAACACCTCCATCAAATCCCCCCTCAATCTTCTACACTCCAGAGAAAAAAGCCCCAGGTTTCCATAGCATGGAAACAAGCCATCTCACTTGCTCTACACAAAGCAGTGGAATACCTGGACAGCAAAGATTCATACATCAGGATGCTTTTTATCGACTAAAGTTCAGCATTCAACACCACAATTCTCCACTGTGTAAATAGATCTTGGGTTTCCTCTCCTCAAGACCCCAATCAGTGTGGATTGGTAAGAACATTTCCTCCACAATTTCCATCAGCACTGGACCATCATAACACTGCATGCTTGGCCCCTGCTCTAACTTGCTTTACACCTGTGACTGTGTGGCTCACTACAATAACACCATTTACAAGAGTGGAAGGGGGCTGAATAAAAAGGGGCAATGAATTAGCATGCAGGAAGGAGACTGAAAACCCGGCTGAATGGTGCACCAACAACAAACTCGCACTCAATGTCTCCATAACCAAGGATCTGATTGTGGACTTGTAGAGCTCGTCGAAAGAACCAAAGACTTGTTGATCCAAACCAAGGCTTTTATTAGCAAAAGACCGGAGCTCTTCACAGGTGGCCGACCAGTCCGGAATGATCCGACCTGGCTAGGGACACAACCCTTTAAGGCCCAAACAATAGGTGTGGCTTAGCTCTCAGCCAATCGCTGTAAGCACAGTCTAGATACAGTAACTATATACACTATGTACATTGGTGATAGATCTGTACTATCACAGGACTTTAGGAAGCAAAAACCAGAGGTGGACAATCCAGCGATCATTAGAATGAGCAAATTTAAATTCCTGGGAATCGCTATTGTGGGGGACCTTTCCTGGGCCCAACATAATAATGTCATCGTAAATAAAGCACGTCAGTGCCTCTATTTCCTCAAGAGTTTGTAGAGGTTTGGTATGACATTCAAAACCTTGACAAGCATCTACAGATGTGTGGTGGAAAGTATGACGACCGGCTACAGCATGGCCTGGTACGTGGGCATCAGTACCTTGAGTATAAAGCCCTACAAAAGGTAGTGGACACATTTCAAGACATCACAGGCAAAACTCTCCCCACCACTGAGGAAATCTACATGGAAAGCTGCCAACGGAGAGCAGCATGGATCCACACTATCCAGGACATGGTCTGTTCACAACATCAGGAAAGAGGTATAGGTGCTACAAGACTCGTATGACTAGGTTCAGGAACAGTTGCTACACCTTCACCATCAGACCCCTCAACAACACACTCAAAGACTCACTTAAGGGCTCTTATTTCCACATTAAATTTTTACTAAATATTTTTCTGCATTTGCACAGTTTTTTTTTACATTTCTCTCTTTTGTATGCATATCTTTTTTTTCTTGAGTACAGCATGAAAAGTGAAAATTCTGCCTGGCCTGCAGGAAAAAGAATCTCAGGGTAAAAGTGCTACATTATTATGGAATCTCCTCAGTCACCTTCTATGTTACCATTAGTGACAGCAAGGTCAATGCAACAACAAAGTTAAAGTTTATTTTCATCTGACTGTACATGTGCAACCCACCAAAACAATGTTTCTCTGGACTACACTGCATACGTACACACGCAATATACAGCACATAATAATCACATGTATACAAAACAATATAATTTAAAATAAATATATTGATATATGTTGGGATACTCAGTTAAGGTAGTTGAGTGCTATTACAGCCATATGTAATGTCTTGGAATGTATCCACTACCTTTTGTAGGGCTTTATACTCAGGGTATTGATGCCCATGTATCAGGTCATGCTGTAGCCGGTCGTCACACTTTCCACCACACATCTGTAGATGCTTGTCAAGTTTAAGAACCTTTAAAAGAAGTTGACCAGGATAGTAATGAGGTCAGATGAATTGAAATTTATTTTGTATTCAAGTTTTGGCTTGAGTAAATTATCACTGAAATTAAAATAAATTGGAATATAGCACAGAAAGGGAACAGGCTGTTGAGCCATTAACATCTGCACTGACCATGATGCCAGTCTCAACCAAGCCTGCGCATCGTCTGTGACCCTCCATTCCCCAGATGTTTATGGATCCGCCTGAATGCCTCTTAAACATTGCTATCCTTTTTGCTGTCACCAACTCCCCTGGCAGAACATCACAGGCACCCACTACTCTCGACATAATTGCACAACACCTTTAGAAAAGAAGGTATAATTTTCAGAATAGGATTGTCATTTGGACAATGCAAGATTAACAAATGATTGTAGGTGAAAGGAGATACAATACGGGTTGGCATTTGGGTCAGAAGGGCTGAAAAGCCAATGCCCTCTGTACTTAGTGGTGTTCATTCTCAATTGTCCTGACCTTTCCTGGCCTATGGATGCAACTGTAGCCTGAAGTTTCCTACAACCAATGAGGTCTGTGCCCAAGATGGCAGCTCCCATATTTGGCACCATACCACGAGGGGTTGCAGGCCCCGGGGGAGCAGTGGACCAATGCAGGGTGTCAGAAACGGGGAGCTCATCCCCCACGGAGAAAGAGAATCTAGGAGGTGACCCTAGAGGACAGTGACCATGGCAGCGGACCAGCCAGGGGTTCAGAGGCTGAAGGACTCACACAGCTGTGGGCTATTGGCAACTGTCTTATGGGAACCAGGTATGGGATCCTGGATTCTAAATGTTGCTTTGAGCAAGAAGGGTTCCCAAAGGCCTCAGGCGCTGAAGCCTTCCTGACTATATCGGAGGTTTGGATCTGGAGCTCGGATTTCCAATTGTTTGAACAGGAGTCTTTGTAGCTGCAGAGGCTGGGGGAGCGCTGGAGGCGAAACCTTAGACATCAGTGTCTCTGAAGGAACTTTCTTTTCATTCTCTTTCTCCTATTATTAGGGGGGCCGGGCAATGCTCCGAGCAACACTTTGTTTGCCTTACAGCAGACAAAATTTGAAGTATAGCATGTATAATACATTTCTATGTACTATTATGTGGCAATAAAGGAACTTTTGAACCTTTGAACTCAGTGGGGTATTTTTTATCAGAGAGCTGGATTGACATAGAACAACTCACATATAGAGTGATGGGAAGGACAACAAACTACCTTTGTCAGAAGAATTATGATCACCTGTTTTTATTCCACCCAGATATTTTTAAACCAAACTCATTTTCACAATTGCAACAGTAAGGTTTGCATTCACAGTGGATTATTAGTCCAGGGCAGCAACATAAGCAAAGCAGTGGATGACGAAAGAGAACTGGATAAGTGGATGTGGCTCTAATTAAAAGGCAAACATCATTTTTTGGATCTATCACTTGAGTAAAACTACATGCATTCAAAGCAATTAGCACAGTGTGTGGTTGACAGACAAATACTTTGTGTTAATGAGCAAAGCAGAAAGGATTTTAGAGTGTTATGGACCCTGGACAATTTTATTTGGAGACCAGGGACAGGAGTGAATTGACGACGGGAGAGAGGGGATCATGTGCTCCTGAAGCACTGAAGTAGCACTTTGAAAACTGACAACTGCACGGGGAGCGCTGAAGCAGCGATAGGAGAAATTACAGCTGTCAGAGGCGCGGGATCCACGCGCTGGAAGCCCGTGGAGACTGCACCCACTGTTGTCAACCTCTCTCCACCAATCGGGAGAGCTGAAGGTGCGCACTGGGGCAGTTGAAGGGCCCAGGGCACTGAGCTTTGAACTGATTAGTTGGCTGGTTGTAGGCCAGTCAGTCAGACGTTCGGTCTTTGAGTGCGTGCTCACCCAGCAGCTTCAGCAAACAAGAGGCTGAGTTGCTTCATTCACGGATGTTAGCACTACCATCCATAATTGTCTGTCACCCAGAAGTTTCAGTGGGAGAAAGAAGACTGTCCTGACAGCAACTTGTGCCACTCTGATACCCAGAGTGTGTGTCTGTGTGTCTGACCTAGGCTTCCCCAGACCCCTTCCAAGAGGAGGACTTCATGTGACAGGAGACACTTGATAACCCAAGACAGGAGTTTAGAGGGGAAGACTTGTATGACAGAAGGTCACTTGTTGACCCTAAAATGGGCTTTGGAAGGTGCGAACCTTGTGTAGTGACTAGGAGGTCATTGGGTGAAAATTCCCATGTGAATAAATCAAAACTCAGGAAAGTCATGTCTACAGTGGTCATAAGTCTACAGTGATCACGGCCATCTGTCTCCTCGTCCAACTAAAAGACCAGTGTGCAACTAAACTAAGAATTCCCAGCATGGAGTCCAGATTCTGTGAGCTGTTCTTTTTTGACCGACAGACTTGATGTGACTGACTTGAGGTTTTATTTTGGGAGTTTTCTTTGGGGCATTTTGGGCTTGGACTGTAATAGTCTGGGTTTTTTTTTTCCCCACCATACACGTTATAAATATCTGTTGTTAGTATATAGTTGCTATAAAGGTTTATGTTCAGGTGTTAAGTTAATTAATTGTATTATTGACAAAGTTAATAAATTTTGAGTTAAACTTAATCCATCTGTTTATGCGTCTCTCAGATGCTGCTGTTGAGGTGTAACATTAACCTCACTCTCTAGAGTCGTGTATTAATCTGCAATCCCCTCCAACCATCCTGCTGGCAATCCGCCAAACCACACACCATCCTGAGTAGGAAACATATTGCCAATTCTTCGTTGTCATTGGATCAAAATCCGCAAACTATTGACTTCAACCAAAGGCACCATCAACTCTCATAATACGCAGGAAGAGGAACTTTCCTCTCTGCATCTAATCGAACTGATTTAGGAACGAGTGAATAATTTCCCCCACCTCTGCCTTTCCCTGAATTAAGATCATGGTTTCTGTGCTCCTTGATCCCCTTAATATCCAAAAAAATCTGTTGTTCTCTGCCTCAATTTCTTCATTGTCATGTCCAACCAGGTGCAGTAAAACTTTGTTTAGCTTACTATCCAGTGTGGATGGAATAGCGAAATGCAGGTTTGATGGAAAAGCTCCTTGCAGCCAATATGTACCTGATGGACTAAATGGCCTCCTTTATCATGTGGCAAAATACAAGAATTATGAGATTACTTGTATTAGTTTTGATGTGCTTTCAGTTCATATTTTGGAATAGGTTTTACTTAAAAAGGAAATCTTTACGTCTACTTGAATGCTTCAAACAGAGAAAGCTCAAAACTATTAAGGAAAAATCCTTGGCAGGTGCTGATTGGTGCTAAAGATTATCGTGGTGTGTTAGTGGCTCATCACACAGCCCTGTCCCTTGGAGCCAGCATGGATTCAGATCTTGGTGCCAATTGGGCTGTGGTGCAGAGAGATCTGGCTGCATATCCTTTCTCTTCAAAGATGTCATCTGAAGACAATAAATATACATCCACCACAGTTACTCGTGTTCAGCTGTGCTACCAACAGAGATTGAATAAGATTGATCAGTCCTGACTGGAGTTTTTAAAAATAAGATGAAATCCATCATCCAGGAAGTGACATGTCAGGGGACCGTAAACATCGAGTTTTGTAGACACTAAATTTATGGGGTGGACTATTTCACGGATACTACTTTTGACCGTGATAAGTACTTGCGTCATTCGAGGGAGGCGTCTGGAGCTCTGATGGGAGGGTGGATGGCCAGGACCGGTGGTAACTCTGCATTTGAGAAGTCTGGGGCTCTGATGGGCAGGTGGGTGGGGCCAAAAATAGTGGGGGGGGGAGGGGGGTTGACTTTTACATGTGATATATGGAAGATACTAGATTTCTGGGCTAAAAACAGGGGGTGTCGACATTTACACAGTATTGACCTTTACACGAGAATATGGTAAATATTTTTATATAGAGAGCAATGAATAACTGGAGTATATTGCCGGGGGTGGTGGTGGAGGCTGGTACAATCAGGATGCTCAAAAAAAGATAGGCACATGGATGCAAGAAAAATAGAGGGTTATGAGTGTGTGTGAGTAGGCCTGTGAGTCTGACATCGATGGTGGGTAAATTAATGGAGAATGTTCTTCAAGATGGTATTTACAATTATTTGGAAAGACAGGGATTGGTTAGGAGTAGTCAACACAGTTTTGCATATGGTAGATCATGTTTAAGAAATAATATAGCTCATCGAGGCAGTGACTAAGCAGGTTGACGAGGGGAAGGCTATGGATGTTATCTATATGGACTTCAGTAAGGCCTTTGACAAGGTTCTGTATAAAAGGTTAGATAAGAAGGTTCAAGCATTAGGTATTAATGTTGAAGTAGTGAAATGGATTCAACAATGGTTGGATAGGAGATGTCAGAGGGTAGCAGTGGAATATTGTTTGTTAAATTGGTAGCTAGTGACTAGTGGAGTGCCATGGGATTAGTAAGTATCCAGATGATAGGATCATTGGTGGTGTTCTGGACAGTGAAGAAGGGTTTCTAAGCTTGCAGTAGGTTATAGGACAGTTAGAAGAGTGCGCAGAAAGATGGCAGACGGAGTTTAATATTGATAAATGTGAGGTGCTACATTTTGGTAGGACAAAAGATCATAAATGTTAAATGGTAGACAAATGAGGAGTGCAGTAGAACAAAAGAATTTAGGAATTCCCTGAAAGTTGAATCACATGCAGATAGGATGGTGAAGAAAGCATTTTATAAATCAGAGTATTGAATACAGGTGTTGAGATGTTATGTTGAAGTTATATAAAGCATTGCTGAGGATGAATTTTAAATATTGTGTGCAGTTTTGGTCGCCGAATTATAGGAAGGATATAAACAGAATAGAGGAGAATTATAAGAATGTTTCCTTGGTTTCAGGGTTTGAGTTACAGAGAAAGGTTGAGCAGGCTGGGACTTTATTCCCTGGAGGATTGAAGATTGAAGGGTGATTTGATAGAAGTATTTATAATTATGAGTGGGACAGATAGAGTCAATGAGGTCAGACTTTTTCCATTGAGAGTGGGGGAGATTCAAACGAGAGTGCATGGATTGAGATTGAACGGGGAAAAGTTTAGGGGAAATATGAGGGGAATTTCTTCACTCTGAGGGTGGTGGGAGTGTGGAATGAGCTTCCAGCCGAAGTAGTTGATGAGGGTTCAATTTTAATATTTAAGGTAAAGTTGGATAGGTAAATGGACAAGAGAGGTGTGGAGAGTTATGGGTCAATGGGAGTATGTGTTCAGCCTGGATTAGAAGGGTTGAACTGGCTTGATTCTGTTTGGTAATTGTTATGTGGTTATATGGTTATATGTTGAGATAGGGAAGGATTAGATTGTTGTGGAGTAGGTTTATGTAGGTCGGCACATCATTGTGGGTTGAAGGGCCTGCACTGTGATGTTCAATGTTCCATCTCATGCAGGGATAAAAAATCTGTGCGGGATGGCAAATATTGACAGCTCTTTCTTTGGGCAGGAAATTCTGGGGAATTAGTTGCAGATTAGAGAAATGGATATCGGAACTAAGATGAGGTGAAATATTTTACTCACAGGGTGGGAATTCTCTCCTCTATGAAGTATATTCGAGGCTGAGATCAATAGATTTTGGAATTGAATGATGGAATTAGGATTGGAATAATTAAGGATCAGTTGGGACTTGACTGAGGTGCCATTGGCTAAGAGAACATAGAGCATGGAAAATTATAGCACAGGGCCGGCCCTTCACCCCACAATGCATTGCTGACACATATAAACCTACAACTCAACAGGATATTTTTTTTCTCTCCCTCATATTCATATCCTCCATTTTTTTTCTTACAGAGACTTTGTCACATTCTTCAGATCAAATTTACTATTTCAGTCAGGGATGTTCTTGAAGTCTTGGATGAGTGCATGTTGGTGGTTAAACGTTTAAAAAGATTAGTAAGATATCCTGAATGTCAAATGTCCGAGTATCTGTGTATTGTATGGTTGGGAGAGATGTTGAGGGAAGGGAGTCATCAATAAGACCAACAGATCGGAGATGTGCTCAAGAGATGAAGGTCCCTAGCAAGCCCAACAGAGTTTGGCTATGGAAAAAAGGGGTGGATGGACATCGCCCTCCTCCAGCTGGCAAAACTTGTCCTCACCCTCAATAATTTCTCCTTTGACCTATCTCATTTTCTCCAGGTCAAAGGGGTAGTCACGGGTACCGCACGTGCCCCAGCTAAGCCTGCCTTTTTGTTGGCTACATGGAGCAATTCAAGCTACAAGTCTACTCAGGTAAGGCCCCTCAACCCTTCCTCTGCTGCATTGGTGACTATTTTGGTGTTCCTCAAGCACCCATGATGAGCTTATTGACTTCATCCACCTTGCTGCCAAATTTCACCCCGACCTCAAATTCACTTGGCCCATCTCTAGCAACACTCTCTCTTTCCTCGATCTCTCTATCTCTATTTCAGGAGAAGAAACTCTCTACAGACATCTGCAAACCCACCAACTCCACAGCTATCTCGACTACACTGCTTCCCACCTGTCCCCTTAAGAATTCCATTCCATTCCATTCTCTCAATTCCTCCATCTCTGTCGCATCTGCAGCCAGGACGAGGACTTACATACCAGATTATCAGAGATGTCCTCCTTATCACCATCAACTCCTTTCCCTTCATCACCATCAACTTGGTGCTCAACCACATATCCTCCATTACCTTTACCTGGCCCCCTCTGCCTCCACACACAACAAGGACAGGATTCCTCTGGTCCTCACCTACCACCCCACCATGCTCCTCACCCAACAGATCCACCTCCATCATTTTTAACCACCTATTATGTGATCCCACCACTAGACACATATTCCCCTCACAGCCTTCTGCAGGAACTGTTCCCTCTGTGACTCCCTCCCCACCAATCATCCCCTTGGTACCTACCCCTGTGACCGCAAAAGATGCTCCACTTGCACCCACACCTCCTCACCACCATCCGGGGCCACAAACAAGTCCTTCCAAGTGAAGTGATATTTTACTTGTGAATCTATAGGAGTCATCTACTGCATCCAGTGCTCCTTTTGTGGTCTCCTCTACATTGGAGAGGTTGGATGCAGACTGGGAGATCGCTTTGTTGAGAACATCAGCTCTGTCATCGCAAGAGCGTGGATCTCCCAGTGGCCACCCATTTCAATTCCCCATTCTATACCATTGCCGACATGCCTGTCCATGATCTCATGCACTGCCAGATTGAGACCACCTGCAAATTGGAGGAACAACACCTCATCTCCTGACTGGACACCTTCCAACCGGATGGCATTAACATCGACCTCTCTGGCTTTCCTAAAATCCACCCTCCCATCTTACTTCTTCCCCTGTTGCCTTTCTCCAGCTCTGTCTCTGCCTTTTCCTTGTCTCCTTTCACACAGACATGATACATTCCTACCTCTCCCCTTATCATATCCAATTAACACCTTTTGTTGGTCTGGATTCCTTCCCCAGCCGGCATTGCCTGAAATTTTCTGAGATTTCCTTGCTTTTGGCTTATTCTCTGAAGAAGGGCTCAGGACCGAAACGTCGGAATAGATCTCTGTCACCTAAAGATGCTGAAAAGACCGGCCGAGTTCCTCAAGTACTTCAGTGCGTCTTTACTATATCACAGCATCTACAGACTTTCAGGTTTCATTCACTTTGGCCTCCTAGCCTTACTCCAGACAGAGTTGGTGGAGGAACAGTGACTTGACCACTTCATTGGGTTCAACTACTCCAAGCAACAAGGGAAGGGTATATGAGTGAACAATGAGATGTTGGAGGAGCTCAGTGGGTCAGACAGCATGCATCAGTAGAAATGGTTGGTCAACATTTCAGGATAAGGCCCTTTCTCAAGACTGTCCCCCAATAAAGGGCTCTGACCCAAAATGTTGACTGACCATTACTACTCCTGGCTGGTGTTCCTTCAGGATCTCCATGTAGGCTTAAGATGGCAGCATCAACGGTCCTTTAGTTCCTCGAGAGTGCTCCACTTAGTTAATTTCAAACTTTTTCAGGATTTGCAAGTGTTTAAATTATTATTTGTGCATTGTTTTGTTTCAACTATGTAAATCTATTCAGAATCTTTATAGAGTAATGTTGAAATTTGCTGTCAGTGAGCTTTCTGGGTCAGGGGTTTCATACTGCCTTAGGCCCGCCTGTGGTAAGGGTCTAGTTTGCTTTGTGGATTGCTTATTTGGAGTATGGTCAGGGTAATGAGTTCAACTTTCCCTCTGCCCGCAAAGAAGATAAGCTGAGGTGGGGATGAGCCGAAGTGGGGGGAAATGCGGATAGAAGTCTGTGCACAATAATTTGACTCAAAGCTTCAGCCAGTACATGCCAGTGGACGGGAAGTTAAAAGTTCTCATTCTAGGAAGGACCTGGAGACTTTGGAAGGGGTACAAAAGAGATGCTTCCTGGATTGTATGAACTGCAAGGAGAGATTGTTCATACTTGGGGTGTGCTGCCTGGAGCATCAGAGGCAGAGAGCAATGTGACAGAAATTTAGAAAATTATGAACATTTCAAGAGGTGTACAGCCTGAATCTTTTTTCTCAGTTAAGCATGTCAAATACATTGCATTGAAGGTGAGATGGGAAAAGTTTAAAGGAGATGCTTGAGGCAAATCAATTACACTGAGAGTGGGGTGGCGGGGGCGGGGGAGGGGGGGGGGAGTGCCTGGAATGGGCTGTTGGCGCAAACAGTCATGATCATAGCATTTAACAGGCTGCTAGAGGGACACGGAATGGAGATGGATAGGTCTGGTGTAGACCGAAGAGATCCAGTTTAATTTGGCATTATGTTTGGTACATAAATCAGGAGCCCAAGACCCCGTTCCTGCACTGAACTATTCCAGACTCCATGTTCTCCATGGAAGGGCTAAGTGAATCAATTATTAGTAAGTCCCAACTGAAAGCACAACCATTTCACTAGAACACAATGCTAACACCAATCAGCTAAGATCATTTGAAAAATGAATGCAGAAAATGCCAGAAACATCTGTGGGAAGAGAAAGAGAGTTAATGTTTCACTTTGAAGACCTGGAAAACTTGTCTTCCCTCCGATGTTACCTGAGCTGATGAGTACTTCAAGTATTTCTAGTTTTTTTAAACTTAATTTTTATATTTAGAGATACAGCATGGAAGCAGGCCCTTCTGGCTCATGAGACTATGCTGCCAGCGTGACCAATGTACTGATCCAGTACATCTTTGGAATGTGGAAGGAAACCGGAGCACCTGGAGGAAAACCACGGGGACACGGGGAGAACGTACAAATTCCTTTCTGACCGTGGTGTATTGGAACCTGGGTCACTGGCGCTGTAATCTTTGGCTTGGCTTCGCGGACGAAGATTTATGGAGGGGGTAAATGTCCACGTCAGCTGCAGGCTCGTTTGTGGCTGACAAGTCCGATGCGGGACAGGCAGACACGGTTGCAGCGGTTGCAGGGGAAAATTGGTTGGTTGGGGTTGGGTGTTGGGATTTTCCTCCTTTGTCTTTTGTCAGTGAGGTGGGCTCTGCGGTCTTCTTCAAAGGAGGTTGCTGCCCGCCAAACTGTGAGGCGCCAAGATGCACGGTTTGAGGCGATATCAGCCCACTGGCAGTGGTCAATGTGGCAGGCACCAAGAGATTTCTTCAGGCAGTCCTTGTACCTTTTCTTTGGTGCACCTCTGTCACGGTGGCCAGTGGAGAGCTCGCCATATAACACGATCTTGGGAAGGCGATGGTCCTCCATTCTGGAGACGTGACCCACCCAGCGCAGCTGGATCTTCAGCAGTGTGGACTCGATGCTCTCGACCTCTGCCATCTCGAGTACTTCGACGTTAGGGATGAAAGTGCTCCAATAAATGTTGAGGATGGAGCGGAGACAACGCTGGTGGAAGTGTTCTAGGAGCCGTAGGTGATGCCGGTAGAGGACCCATGATTCGGAGCCGAACAGGAGTGTGGGTATGACAACGGCTCTGTATACGCTTATCTTTGTGAGGTTTTTCAATTGGTTGTTTTTCCAGACTCTTTTGTGTAGTCTTCCAAAGGCGCTATTTGCCTTGGCGAGTCTGTTGTCTATCTCGTTGTCGATCCTTGCATCTGATGAAATGGTGCAGCCGAGATAGGTAAACTGGTTGACCGTTTTGAGTTTTGTGTGCCCGATGGCTGGTAGTCATGGTGGGGAGCTGGCTGATGGAGGACCTCAGTTTTCTTCAGACTGACTTCCAGGCCAAACATTTTGGCAGTTTCCGCAAAACAGGACGTCAAGCGCTGAAGAGCTGGCTCTGAATGGGCAACTAAAGCGGCATCGTCTGCAAAGAGCATCACACTAACTGCCTCGCTAATCGTGCTGCCAATTTTACTTTACATTTCCAACAAGCATACGTTTCTTTGAATTCCACATCCATATTGAAGAGTGGGACAGACTTCAGGGTTGAAGCAGCCAAATCCTCCTCCAATTTACATCTGTTCTTATGTTTTTCCAAGGCATTCATTTATACTTATTTCACTGAGATTGACAATAGAACTTAACAACAGTTCCCTTGAACTACGAATTCACCATTCACATCTGACATTAACACCAGGCAGTAAAAATCAGTGGGATATTTCAGGCAATTCTCTTCAATGACAAAGGGTCCAGCTGTGCAGGTAATGTTAGGCAAATGACAAAGAAAAAATTCAGGATGCCAGAGAAGTGAAATAAAGACAGAAAATGCTGGAGATCTCTTCACTGGTCCAACGTGACCTCTTGGTCATCACCAGCACATTCTGCTTTCATGTTCTTGCAGCAAAGCTGTCCAATTGCAAAACAGACAAGGGGCGATGAGAATCATTTGCTGAACACATGACCTCGAAATACAAGTAAGGCAAATCTTAAACAACGTCTTGAGTTTATAGTTGGGCATCTCACGACATGTTTCAAACTACTCCAATTCACACCATCTAAGAAGTAGTCATAAATCCACAAACATCAAGGGCCAGTTGATAAATAGAACATGGAGCATTACAGCACAGTGCAGCCCACAAGGTTGTGCTCACCTATGTAAACCTACTCCACATCAATCCTACGGCACACTCATGTTCCTCTCTATGTGTACATCCATGTGCCTGTCTTAGAATCCTTTGAATGTCTCCACTGTGCCAGGCTTCACCACCACCCCCTTCAATGCCTTCAAGGCATCTATCACTAGTATTAAAAGATACAAATGGTCAGAGCCATGCGAGGAGGGGTGTCCTCTGGCAACCACATTTCTGTTCTTGTTTGTCTCACTTTTCTTTATTTCTCCTTTTCTTCTTTCTTTTCTTGGGGTTTTGTTAGGGGGGAGGAGGGGGTTGGGGTTTTATAATAATGGACTCGATATTAATATTTGATGATTGTATTTTACATTTGGCTAAAGAAATCTCTTGGTGCCTGCCACATTGACCACCGCCAGTGGGCTGATAACGCCTCAAACCGTGCATCTTGGCGCCTCACAGTTTGGCGGGCAGCAGCCTCCTTTGAAGAAGACCGCAGAGCCCACCTCACTGACAAAAGGCAAAGGAGGAAAAACCCAACACCCAACCCCAACCAACCAATTTTCCCTTGCAACCGCTGCAATCGTGTCTGCCTGTCCCGCATCGGACTGGTCAGCCACAAACGAGCCTGCAGCTGACGTGGACTTTTTACCCCCTCCATAAATCTTTGTCCGCGAAGCCAAGCCAAAGAAGATTATATGTATGGAAACATGTTAAAATATATATTTTTTAAAAGGCATCCACCACTCTCTATGTAAAAAGTGTTCCTCCGATATCTCCTCTAAACTTTCTTCCACTTATGTTAAACTGATGTCCTCTATATTCTCTGTTGTTGTCCCAGGAAAATTAAGTACTGGATGTCCACCCTATCTTAGCCCTTCATAATTGTACATGCCAACATGGCCATATTATCTGATTTCAGTCCTGATCCAAGGGAATAGACAACCCTACAATCCCCAAAGAGAACTGCAAAAAATGTTACCTCTGAGAGGCAGGCAAGGAGCTCGGTTTCACTTCTGAGTTTCTGGTCCAGGTTTGTGGACCGAAGATTACATGCATCATGTGAGCAGAACTGGTCCCAGTTACCAGGGTCCCTTATGGTTCAGTAGCTCAGTTACGCTCCAGATCAAGGGGGAGGGGAAGGGAGAGGTCCATCACAGAGAACAGAGAGAGAAGAAAATAGATAGCAGAGGGGATAACTCTCATCAGGAAGGATGATTATGAGAAGGAAGAAGTTCACAACAATCTCAAAAGAGCAAACATAGTTTCATTGATGTGTAATTCATTAGGAGCACTGTGGAAAAAATAGATGAGAGAGATGAACCAATCTGTCAACAGGATGGAAATTTATCCTCTTTATTTGCAAGCTTGACATTGTCTAGAATCTTGTTTAATAAAGAGGAAATAAAATATGGCATACACAGTTGTCAGATTTAATTAACATACATTTTGGTCATAGGTTAATAATTAGTTATATTTTAGAAGCAAAGTTTACTGTTCCTTGCAGTCCTAGAAGAGAGTGATCAAACAAGTACTTGAAGTGGAATCGTAAACTACCAGATAAAGCTGTAAGAGCATTAAGCAAAGTCATTTTATTCCCCACATGTATCCTGTCGTTCTGATCTGGTCGGATAAATATTTCTTTCTCTTCCCTTACTCGCCTTATCTTCCCTCTGCAGATACTGGGAGCAAAGACTTGAGATGTACCCTGCTAACTCCACTGCAATGTATTGTGGGTGAATGGTTCCGTCTCCAATGCACAAGGCTACTTTTCAAAGAATAGTTTCACCAGAGACTGTGCCTTTGTCAATCCTTACACTTTCTGAGCACTAAAATAATAATTCTTCCATTCATTCATTTCTCAGGAGGAAGATATCACCAATTATTGACTGCATCTAATTGCCTGTGAAGTGCCACTTCTGTTGAAGGTGCTCCCACGAGATCGTTGGGCAGGAAGTTAGAACATAGAACACTATGGCACAGTACAGATTTTCGGCCCTCGATGACAAATTGGTTCATCTCTCCCACCTTTTTTTTTCCACAGTGCTCTAATGAATTACTCATCAATGAAGCGAAGTTTGCCATTTGAGAGTGTAGTAAACTTCTTCCTTCTCAGAATCACCCTTCCTAATGAGTGTTATCCTCTTTTTTCCCTGTATATTCCACCAAAATTTAAAAAAAACCTCCCTACCCCAGGCCTTAACCCTCTACCTTTCTTTCATCTATAAGTCTCTTAAATGCCTCTAATGTTTCATCTTCCACCACCATCCCTGCCAAGCACCCTCAACTCTCTGTGTAAAAATGTATCCCTGATATGTCCTCTAAATTTCCCTCCCTTCTCTATATAGAGATGTCCTTTACAGTTTGCTACTCTTGTCTGGAAAAAAGGCACAAGCTGTCTACCTTATCTATGCCTCCCATAATCTTGTAGACCACTATTAAGTCTCCTCTCATTCTTTACGCTCGAAAGAGAAAAGCCCCAGCTCTGCTAACCTTGCCTCTTAAGACTTGTTTTCCAATCCAGGCAACATCCTGGTATATCTCCACTGCACCCTCTCCATAGCTTCCACATCCTTCCTATAGCAGAACTGAACACAATATTCCAAGTGTGGTCTCATCAGAGATTTGTAGAGTTGGCACATGAAGTTCTGGGACTTAGAACCAGTGACAAAGCAATAGGGCAAAATTTGGATGGTGTGTGACTTGGAGAAAGGACTTGCATCAGTGGTCCATAGAAGCATAGAACCACAAAACACTAAAGCAAAGAAGCAGGCTCTTTGGCCCATCTATTATTCAATAGAGCTTGTCCCATTGACCTGCACCCTGACTATATCCCCCCCATACAGACGAAAGACAGGCACATGGGACCAGTTCAGGTAGGAAACTTTCAGTTCGGATGAGTTGGGGGCTGAAAGGCCTATTTCTATGTTGTAACTATCACCCTGCAAGATGCCAATCTCATTCATCATGATCTTTCCGACACAGGTAGCAAAAGTATGCAATTTGGATTTATTTTTTATTTTCTTACACAAACATACCACTTTCCTGTCACTGGAAACGGACAGCATGAACAGCAGCTGCAAACACTTCCATTTGTTCGGCGACTGAGAAGTGACTGAACAATGCTGCAATCCCAAAAATGTTCTGGAGATGTGATTTCACACCTCCCCATGAAAGTGGCTGATCCCTGCCCTGACTATTGCTAAATCCTGCTGTGTTGGAAAACGTGTATGGAAAGATAATTGCCTGCCAATTGGACCATTTGTGCTTTTTCCTTCATGTGCGGTCATGCACTAAAGCCATCCAGTGGATATCAGTTTGTGACAAGCATCAATTTCTTTGGAATGGGCATGAGCACTCCCAGATAACACGCACCAGGCAATTGGAGCTGCAATTGGCAGCAGGCCCATCAAGCCCGGCTTGCCATTCAATATGGTGATGCCTGATATATGGTGACCTCCTCTCTTCTCTGCTGGATCTCCAGATCAGATTTCAGATTTATTGTCAGAGTACATAAATGACATCAAGACAATGCTTAAACCCCTGCTCCACTGGCACCTTGTCTTAGGAATTAACTGGGACAGGGATCAGAGGAAAAAGAAAACTGTCAGCATGCTAGCGTAAAATTACATCATTTCACGCCAGGGATTAACTGCCTCGACCCCAACTCATATCCCAGCATCAACTAATGCCGGCGTGCTGATAAAAACCAATGAGAAATGGACAGCAGGAAGTCCCCCGTTTCCAGTTGAAGGTAGAAAACTCCGATCCCTGGGGTGAGTTGCGCCCCAATTAAGGGTGGCCCAGTAGGAACAGCATAAAGGGCTTCCTGTCCCGGGACACTGCACAGTCAATTAACTGGGATGCTAGTGGAAAAGGGGCGTTTGATTCCTTTTTCCTGCAGGTACGGCAGAATTACCACTAATTGGTAGGGCAAAAAATAATAAAAATATGAATAAATAAATAAACTGTAGACCGTGTAAACATGAAGAAAAAGCTCAAATGGTCTAATTGGCAGACACATTTCTCATTAACCTTAATTCCCCAATCCTTCAAAAACATATCTACCATCACATTAACTAAAGTGAAACCCCTAGTATCCAGAATTCAAGCAAATGACAAAAAAATGGAGGAAAATAAATTTAAAAAATTAAAATAAATAAGAATAAAATAACAGGTAAAAAATATCTAAGTTTAACATTGTAAAAGTAAATGTTCTCTGAAGTTACACATTTGCTGACGATATCACAGCAGTGGGTTGCATAAAGGAAGGGGAGGAGTCTGCCATACAGGAGGGAGATTGAAAATTTGGCGGAATGGTGCACCAACGACAACCTTACACTCAATGTCACCCAAACTAAGGAGCTGATTTTTTTACTTCAGGAAAGGAAAGCCAGAGTTACACAATCCAGTGATCACTGGGGGAATCAGAGGTGGAGAGGGTGAGCACATTTGGGTTCTTGGGAGTCACTATCTCGGAGGATCTTTCCTGGACCCAATGCGCCGATGGCATCATGAAGAAAGCCGACAGCACCTCTACTTCCTCAGGAGTTGACGGAGGTTTAGTATGAATACAGAATCCTTGGCAAATTTGTGGTGGAGAGTGTGCTGACCAGCTGCATCGTGGTCTGGTATGGGAACACCAACACCCCTGAGCATAAAACCCTTCAAAAGGTAGTAGACGTAGCCCAGACCATTACAGGCAAAATCTTCCCCACTATTGAGTACATCTACAGGGCACAGTGCCATTGGAGAGCAGCAGCAATCAGCAAAGACCCTCATCACCCAGCACGTGCACTGTTCTCACTGCTGCCACCAGGAAAGAGGTATCGGTGCCATAAGACTCGCACCACCAGGTTCAGGAAGAGCTGCTACCCCTCCACCATCAGACTCCTCAACAGCCAACTCAATCAGGGACTCATTTAAGGACTCTTACACTTGCACTTCATTTGATTTTCTTTGCTCTTCCTGTATTGCACAGTTAGTTTGTTTGCATTTGTTATCTATTTACTGTTCTTTGTTTGTTTACATGTATACACTGTGTTCACTGCCAATTAGTGATAATTCTGCCACGCCCACAGGAAAAAGGAATCTCAGAGACGTATATGATGTCATTTATGACCTCTTGACAATATATCTGAAATCTAAATGTTTGGTGTAGATGGGAACCAGCCTCAACTTCATTGGATATATTCAGAAAAGAGTTAGATGTGGCCCTATTGGCTCAAGAGACCAAGGGGTGTGAAGAGACAGCAGGAATAGAGTACTGGGGTTGCATGATCAACCGTGATCGTATTGAATGGTGCTGCCAAGATTCGCATTCCATTCAAAATGTCAAAGTTGGGATAGATTTTTTATTATTGTTTGCCAACAGTTGTGGATTAATGGAATGTGAATCAGCCATGATCAATGGGATGGTGGGACAGGCCTGAAGGGCTGAATGGGCTCTTCCCGTGCCTCGTGCTTTTGTTCTGCCAGTACCTGTTGCCTGCAATCTCAGTGAGTAATTGGATCTCGACTGTGCACAAGTGAAACCATTAAAATAGAAAAATCTGCAAGAGTACAGTCTGTCAAATTGTGTTGAAGGAGATCAACAAAAGCATTGGGATTATCAGTTTCCGTGGCAACGCAATGGCTATCACTGGTGTGATTGAATGAAACCTGTCAGGATAGACACACAAAGCAGAGTTCGCTGTGTTAAAGGAAGTGAATATGACAGCAGGGAGCAATAATGAATTCTCATAGCTTTATACTTTTGTGTATATTTAATGGACATTTTATACCTTCCCTTGTGCTGTGTCACTTTACATTCAGGACTTTGAATGCTATAAAGTGAGGTTTTATTTTTGTTTATTAATGGAAAAATTCTACTGCATTAACAATAAGGCAGCTCTTAAAAATACACTTCTGCAAAATGGGTCTCTAAGTACACCAGAGAACTGATCTGTCACATAGCAGACAGGCAATGACAGTGATGTAACTGAAGTATTGGACTGACACAGGAGTTGAGGTAGTAGTTTGGTGCACAGAACATAGAAAGTTACGGAGTACACAGTCCATTAAGATTGTGCCATTTACCGATGAACAGACAAGTACACAAACAGGGAACAAGAATCAGCCATTCTGTCCTCTTTCTTGTCCTACCACTCAATAAGGTAATGTCTGATCTGATTGTCACCTCAGCTCTCCATTCCTTGCAATCTTTTCATCCCTGCTTTATCACAAATCTTGCCTTAAAAAGAATTCAAAGACTTTGATTTTGTGACCATTGGAGGAAGGCATTTCAAAAATTCATGATACTCTGAGAAAATAATTCACCTTGGAGGCAATGGGGCATGAATCCATATGATGGTCAGTATAGATCTGATGGGCCAAAGGGCCGGTCTCTATGCTGTACACCTCCATCTCTCTATGACCACAGTTTTAAATGAGTAATCTTTTATTTTTAAACAGTTTTCCTTCATATGAGTTCACCTTGTAAGAGAAAACATCTTTCCCACATCCACCTCTAAGTGATAAATATTGGCTAGATGCCACTGGGTGATAAATATTGGAAAAACAAAACAGTATTAATGGAACCTTTAGATCTATTCAAGAAGGCAAGTGGGGTCTTGGGTTTAATATCTCTTCCAGAAGGTGGCACTCCTTCCATATCATTTGGGGAATGTTCACAGTGGCCTTTATCTTGAGGTCATGGAGCGCGCGCGCGCGTGTGTGTGCTTGTGTGTGTGTGTAAGAAAAAGAGAAAACTACATTTTCTGGGTGTGCAATATACGAAGGAACCATGCAGAGAGAGATAGAGAGAGGAGAGCCTTATGTTTCTTTGTGCTTGGAATGGATCCAGCCCATTCATGATGAGCAGCTGGCAAAATTATTAAAGGGCCACACAATTATTACTGCATGAGCCTCATCAGTTTCTGAGCCACGTTAACTTAGAAAGATTTTTTGGAGGGAAAGTAACCAGTGATTTGTCCTGGTCCGCTCATGTTAATGCAGTAGCCAAGTAAGTGTACCAGTGCCGCTACTTCCTCAGAAGCCCAAAGAAATTTGGCATGTCACCTATGTCGCTTAACAGCTTCTACAGGGGCACCACTGAAAGCATCCTGTCAGGTTACATCACTGTGTGGAACGGGAACTGCTCCGCCTATGTTTCCAGATCTGTGAAAGTGGATGCTGTTGTGGAAGTAGATGTTTCTCAAAGAATATACTGGCTTTGGAGGGGGTGCAGAGGGCGTTCACCAGGTTGATTCTGGAAATAAAGGGGTGAGGAGAAATTGAGTAGCCTGGAGCTACACTCACTCCAGTTTGGAAGGATGAGGTAGGGACTAACAATGATATATTAAATTATTACAGAAACTGATAAGGTAGAAGCAGAGAGAATGTTTCCACTGGCAAGTGAGATGAGTGTGATGGCACATAGTCTCAACATTCAAGGGAATAGACTAAGGATAAACTGCTTCTCCTGGAGGGCTATGGACCAGGTGCAGGTTGATGGGACAAGGCAGGATGAATAGTTTGGCATGGACTAAATGGACTGAATGGGTTGTTTCTGCACTGTAGATGGTTTTAGTTCTGTGGTAAGGGAACAGGCATAGTGGAGCTGGGTCCACTGTCAGAGCAGCCATGATCTTATGAAATGGTGGAGCAGGCTTGACGGCCAGATGGCCGATTTATTTCTCCTTTCTTATGTAAGTGCTGAAGAAGTGTAACTGTTAACTGAAAGTGACAAAGTGATGCTTGGAGCTGTGACATTGACACTTAACCCTCAAGTGTTAAGAAAGACCAAGCTCTGGTTTGAGAGTGATTAGCAGTAAATGGGAAGGAGATGGCTGGAAACAAGGATCACATCTACCTGCCAAAATTATAAGCCATGGATATTCCTGTGACTGTCAGTTCATATCACTTGGTGAAAAATAAAAGCCCACGTCAGACGTCTGGAGGAAAACAAATGACTCATGGCCAAGTAGCTCTAACACGTTATGCGTTTGTCAAAGACAATTCCTCACTTCCAGACTTGACAGTCTTTTAACTGGACATCTGTTCTCCTTTGCACTGCATGTTCTCCCCGTGTCTACGTGGGTTTCCTCTGCGTGCTTCGGTTTCCTCCCACCCTTCAAAACATACAGAGGTTATAGGTCAATTGGGTGTAATTAGGTGGCATGGGCTCATGACTGAGAGGCCCTTTGTTCGTGTGTTTAAATTAAAAATTAAATTAAAGAACACAAGTAAAAGATATATAGGCAAGCAGACTACAGAGTGTGCTCTTTGAAGCGAAGCTGCCTCCCAGGAATGAGTTTAAAACTACTTCTGTTGACGGCTAAAAAAATAAAGCATAAAAGTCTGCAGACACTGTGATTGAAGCAAAAGAACAAACACTGGAGAAATTCAGCAGGTCAAACAGCGTTCTTTACATAGCAAAGATAATGATACATAACCAACTTTTCGGGCCTGAGACCTTCATTAAAGCATTTTATTCGGGTGCCTGTCTACATTTCACTCAGTTCTTGAAGCCCGAAACTTTGGTGGTGTATCTTCATCTTTGCTGTACAATGTACACTGAGTGACATGCTGAGTATCTCCAGCACTATGTTTAATGAGGCAGACACAATTGGGCAGAGAATTCCACAGATTCACTACTTCTCTAGGACAAACAGTTCTTCTCCTCTGTCTCAAGAAGAAATTGGCCTCTAATCCACTTGCAATGTTTGGGATCTTTCGTTATCATCTTTCTTTCCCAAAATACATTTCTGCTTTTTACACTGAGCACACAAAGATTCCAAATTCTGATCCACCTCTTGATGTGTTATCCTTTTAATTGGCAAAACCAGCATTTATTGCCATTGAGAAGTTAATGTGAGCCATTTTCTTCAGCCACTACCACTTGTTTCTTGGAAGTTCTTGTATAGTTCTGAGGTGCAACTATACAATGGTAATGCATTCCCACTTCAGGGAGATGTGCATCCTAGAGGGAAACCTGTAGGTCGTGGTATCCCTACTTTTCTACTCAACAATGGTTGTGTCAAAGTGTAGTAACACTCAAGAGGTTAACATGGTAACCACATAACTAAGAACTTTTGAAATATAGAGAAACAAGATGTAAGGTGATCAGCAGATGCTCTGGAATCATGACATTATCATGGGTGAAGGTTACTAATTGTTTGATTAAGGACAAAATGTATTTTGTGTTGGGTTCATTCAAATGGAATATCTTGTGACAGCAGGAGTTGTGTTGCAACAATGCAACTGTGATAACTGAAAAGCAAACAGTCGGGTATCCTGTATGGGAGGCACGCTTAGTGTAGTGGCTAGCACAACACCGTTACAGCGGCCAGGACTGGGGTTCGAATCCTGTGCAGTCAGTAAGAAATGTGTAAGTTTCCCTCGTGTGGCATGAATTTCCTCTGGGTGCTCCAGTTTCTTCTCACCCTTCAAAATGTAGGGATGCGGTTGTTGTAGGCCAATTGGATGCCTTTGGGGGGCACAGGTTCATGAGCTGAAAGGGCCTGCTACCATGGTGTATGTCTAAATTTAAAACCTCTGTACCTTCAAGACAAGAGGAGACTCCCTTGCACCCAGATGAGCTGCTTTGCAGTGTCTCTTGCTGCAATGAGATACTCAGGCTTTGCAAAGCAATAATGTTTTTTTTACCTTCCTTATGCTCATCCTGGGAATTTATTTATGAGTCCAGTGTGGGGCAGACTATCTCAGTAGAAGCTGGAGATTGGTAGATAAAGGCAGAGAGAGTGATCATTTTACATGTTGTACATAGCCCACCTTACTGACAAAAGGCAAAGGAGGCAAAGGAGGAAAAACCCAACACCCAACCCCAACCAACCAATTTTCCGTGTCTGCCTGTCCCAATCGGACTTGTCAGCCACAAACGAGCCTGCAGCTGACGTGGACATTTTCCCCCTCCATAAATCTTCGTCCGCGAAGCCAAGCCAAAGAATAGTACACACTTCAACCACTGTGACCCATTGATGGAGGAATGAATGTGTCGGGTGCTGGTTGGGATACTAGAGGATTGCTTTCACCTGGTCCTGAGATTCATGAGTGCTATTCGAACTGCACTCATTATGGTATGGGCAGAACATTGCAATGGATGAAATAAGGTGAGAGTTCACTGACATGTACATATATGCAATGCACAGACGCACCAAAATTTTTTACTTGCTGCAGCCAAATGCAAGATACATCAACTACAATAATATAAATTAAATTACTATGGCAAGACTGAAAAAGAGATTATAAATATGAAAGTATAGATAATAAATATTCAGTTTCAGCATGTGCAAGATAAAAATAAATCACATTTCTGTTGTGCCAGAGTAATTTCTGATTCGGGGAGGTGCAAGAGCCGTTGGATTAAATTTAATGTTGCCTCCTGCCTGTAGGGCTGTGCTCCTCCCCATGCCCCTCCCCCATGCCATTTTGTTCAGGCATCTGCTTACATTTTGCTCAGACCTTGATGAAGGGCTCAAGCCCAAAACGTTGGCTGTGCATCTTTATCTTTGCTTCATCAAGTATACCGCCGAGTTTCTCCAGCATTGTGTTTTTACTTCAATGACCGCATCTGCAGATTTTCGTGTTTCACTCCAGCCATTGGATTAAAGCTGTTCTTGAACTCAGAGGGGCTGGACTTTGGGCTTCTATATCTTCTGCCTGAAGGGAGCAGAGAGAAGAGGATCTCATCATCATCCACTGAAACGGTTATATGTGCAGTCAAAGTGATGGATTTTCCTTTCTGGTGCTGGCTGCCCTCATGAGGCAGTGCCTCACAAAGATGCTTTCAATCCCGTCCATCATGAGGTCCGTGTCTGTGATGGACCTGGCTAGGTTTGCCACTTTCTGCAGTCTTCTGTCCTCCTGGGCAATTGAGTTCCCAAACCAAACCATGAAATAACCAGCCAGTACACTTGTAGAAGTTTGATAGAATATTCATAAACATGCCAAATCTCATCGGACTTTTTCAAAAATCGAGGTGTCTGATAGTGCCATCTTCAATATTGCCTTGATGTCCGGGAAAAGTTCATCTGGTATTCAGATTCCCAGGAATGTGAAGGTACAAACCCTCTCCACTGCCATCCCATCAACGAAGACAGGTATGTGGTTCCTTGGCAGGCCATTCAAAAAATCCATAGTAGGATCCTTGGTCTTGCTGATGTTGGGACTCCTGACATTGAGGCACTTGTTGTGTGCTTCATTCATGACAGAAAGATGCTAGGGGGGTGTCGAAGTGAGTTGATCACTGCAGGATTCCCAATCCCTGACCTGTTAAAAAAATCTATGATATTCATGCGGCTGGTCTGTTTGAGTTCCGGGTCAATTGGCTTGATGGAAAGCTGCTCAAGTCATTGAATATCTACAGTAGGTGGCTGGACTCTCTTAACTGAATTTGTTATTGGATTTCTTCTGGTGACTGTCTTATATTCATAGAGCCTGATTTTGATGTATCCACCTGACCTACTTTTCCAAGTCGACTTGATAAAATAGGAGCCTGAATACTTCACATCACATCCACAAGTGAAAAACCTCACTCCTTTTTCAGTGAAACAGAATAGTTGCAGCACAGAAGGAGGTCATTTGCTCCATCATGTCTGTGTCAGCTCTCAATCAGTTCTATCCTCCGGCTCTTCCACTGCAGCCTGATAATTTGTTCATCACTATTTATTTATCTAGATCCCATTCCAGTTCCAGTTGGAAGAGCAGAATGAAATATCCACATGTTATGTATCCCTCAATTCCTTTCCCCATTTATTACAAATTGCAACCTCTAATCTTTAGCCATCCGACCTATGAGAACAGCTTCTGATCGCCACTCTATCAGTACCCACCATTTGCTTCTATCTATCTATCTACTTACCTACCTATCTATTATCTCTTACCAAATGATTATTTAATACACAGTAAAATTCTATTATCTGGAATTCAAGTAACCAGCAACCTCAAGCATTTGGCAAAAAAAAAATCAAGGAAATATATACATTTTTAAAAGCTATAATAAGTAAGAATGAATACAAATTTAAATAAAAGTTTAAAATTGTAAAACTACATTTTTTCTTAAGTAACACATCAACCTTTGGTGGAGATGGGAGCAAATATTCAGCCAGCAGAGGGCCTTGGTCGTGGTTTGTTCATAGCAGCTGTTTGAATAAAGTTGTGCTTGAAAATAAAATCATTAGCAGGATGAAGAGCTGGTGGATGCTCCACGCCATTGTGATGACCCTCTTTAAGGGTCTCCTTATCCTTGCTTAGTCAGTTGCTTTATCTTTAAATTTGGGGAAGGGGGGCTAATTATCTCTAATGTTATTGTCCATCTTTTAGGTGGCTCCATGGAGGGGGAGGAACCTGCAGATATAGCGGCGGTTAAATGTTTTCAATGAATGTGCCTGAAAATAAAGTAAAATGCTTTAAGGTTTAAGTAGTCATGCAAGCGAAGTTTGTTTGGTGTAAGTACCGTATGGTATTTCTGTCTTTTAAAATGTTTATTCTTAATGCAAGTGTATTAATTAGGAATTGGAAGAGTGAGTCTCAAGCAACTGGAACATTTTCATATCTGGCAGATACAGGAGGGTTTTACTGTATACTAACAGAGTATTTATAAAATACCTCTTTGACTCTAGGAAATAAGAATTTCAGTGCGCATAAACATTGTACTTATGTTTATGTGAAAAAACTCACTCTCATTATTGATCTATCCATCTATCTTTATCTTTCTTTCTGTCTATCCTACTTGTTATCTAATCTCTCCTCTGCAACATCACTGGTGATAAATTGTCAGGTTTCTTATGGCTTATATCTCTGTGGTTTTGATGTGAAAAACAAATGACAATATTTTAAATGAGTTGAACTCTCTGCCGAAGTAATGAGTGGATCTCATCATCATCCATTGAAACGTAAACGTGACAACCCCATTGTATGAAACTACATGGCAATCTAAGGCCATCTAATGCACAGTGAACCTCTGCTGGAGCAGACAGAGCCTTTGAAGAGCTCTTTGACATTTATAACTGAGGGTTACAGACCTGACAAGAGGAAAGCATCTTTATAGTGGCGGCATGGTTGGTGTAGTGGTCAGTGATCAGGATGGGACCAGGAATTGAGTCCCGTGCAGTCTGTAAGGAGCTTGTATGTTCTCCACGTATTTGCATGGGTTTTCTCCAGGGGCTCCGGTTTCCTCCCACCATTCAAAATAAACGTACTGGGAATATAGGTCAATGGGGTATAAGTTGGGCAGCATGGACTCATGGGCTGAAATGGCTGTTACCGTGCTGTATGTCTAAATTTTTTTTAAATTAAGGAATAAAAATGCAGATGCAGGAAATATGAAATAAGGAGAACATGCTGGAAAGGAATTAAGCCACCCATGGGCAGCATGTGGAGGAGGGATCAAGTGAGCACTGATTGTAGGACCTTGGATTAGAAGAAGTGAGAGTTCACCTGGAAGGTCTGCTTAGAACCTTGGACAGCGAGGAAGTGAACAGACAGTTGGTGCGTCTTTTGAGGTTCCAAGGGAAAGTCCCGGTATTTTGAATGGATTGTTACCCTTGTGACTCCCTGTTTCATTCTGTTCCCACCAGTTCAAGTTCAAAATTATTATCATCTGGCTGGGCATATAGAACCAGACTAAAGAGTGTTTCTCCAGACCAGGGTGCACACACACACACACACACACACACACACACACACACACACACACCCACACACACACTCACCCACACCCCCACACCCATACCCACACACACACCCATACACACACACACACACACACACACACACACACCCACACACACACTCACCCACACCTCCACACCCACACCCACACACACACCCATACACACACACACACACACACACACACACACACACACACACACACACACACACACACAATACACACACACACACACACACACACACACACACACAGCACATAATTACATATACACATAAAAATATCATAAGAAATAAATATGAATCCATATGCAAGGGGTGTCACATTTAGTGCAGCAGATAGCACCACACTATTACAGCACCAGTGACGAAGGATCGAATCTGACACTGTTAGGAGTTTGTATCTTCTCCCCGTATCTGTGTGCATTTGCTCCGGGTGCTCCTGTTTCCTCCCACCATGCAAAACATACCAGGGTTGTAGGTCAATTGGGTGTAATTGAACAGGATGCCCTCATGGGCCAAAAGGGCCTGTTACCATGCTGTACATCTAAATTCAATGAAAAATAAAAGAAAATCTTGGAATGATTTCCAGGATGCCATTCATCAGTCTCACGAGCTTTTTCCTAGCCTGACAGTCCTGATTTTGATCCTTCCTGATGGGATCCTGTGTGATGGAAGGTCCTCAGTAATTCCTTCAGCCATATTTAAGCAGCATTCCCAGGGAATGTTGTCAATAGAGGGAAGGGAGTGATTATCTCGCCGCTCCACTCCCCATCATATGACACTTTTCCAAGTAATCACGGGACATGCAACCCTCATCCTTTCGCCTGATCAGAGAAATTCTACTTGTTGCATTCACCTCTACTGTCTAAATGGATCTGTTTCTCTGGAGACACTGGAGCCACAAACAATCTGCTGGACATACTCAGAGGGTGCTCGAGGCATAGAGCGTAGAAATAGTCCCTGGCCCAACTTTCCCACGCCAACCAAAATGTCCCAGCCATACTAGTCATAACTGTCTGTGTTACTCCCTCTAGGTCAATCAATGGGATTAAAAAAAAAGTGATCAGTGTTTCAGGATGGAACTCTTTTTCCAAACTCATCAAGAATCTGTTTATCTTTTTCTCTTAGTTCTGACCTGAAGCGTTGACTGCTTCCCTTTGGACACAGTTAACTTGGTGTTGAAGTAGGAGCTTCATTTTTTTGAAATAAGGTTGCATTCTGGAATGTTTTCTTTGATAGATCAGTGAAAAACAACGGCAATAGGAGATTTTATAACTGATTTGATATGCAGGGACAGTAGGATCCTTTAGAGATACATTCAAGTACCAAGCAGAGGTACAATGGGCTGAATGGTCTCCACCAACACCTCCTACAGCTAAAATGAAGTGCAGTCAGTTTTCTGAAGAGCTGCTTGTTTGTATTGTGAGGTTATGGATGATAAGGCAAGAAACAATGGCTTTAATAAAAACATTTATGCATACTCTGTACATTTCACATCATCAAGAAGGTTAAACAAAGGCCTTTCATTGTTGATACTGAATATTTGTAATGTTTGACACAGTTGACACCCATTCATACCCAGGAGGAGAACACTTCATAGACACATAGACTCTCAAGAGTTGTACAGCATAGTGACTGCCTCTTCAGAACATTATATTCATGCCAACCCTCCTGGTATGTCTTTCCTTTCATCTTGAATGACACTCCATCACAACTGTCCATAAGCTTCATGTGATTCTCCCATCTCAGAACAAAACCATCCTTTCCGTTCATTCCTCGCTGGGACCTCCTTTCTGTGAGGTGCGCTGAAGAAAGTGGTGACTCCCTGTGTTCCTTACAGTTGACAAGGTTAAAGAATTTCATGTACTACATTCTAAATATAGTATTATGAGACATTGATGGAACCTTTGTCTTTCTCTTTTTATGTCACTGCTAAATCTTTGGGAAGAATGGCAATAAATCCTAATCAGCCCTTCTTCTTATTGCCTACAAACTTTAGTATCACTTAATTATTTATTGATCTGGCCTTTTTACACACCAGAGTCAGTTCTGCTATTGGCATTTCTGATGGAGGCCCAGCCACTTCCGGGACAGGTGTTCCTTTTTGGACAGTTCTCTGGGACACTGGGGCTGGAGTTGCTCTTCACAATCCTAATGATATTCTGAACTGCCTGTTCACATTTGATCAACATCAAATGCTGCTGCAAGATCACACTTCTGAAATATTCTAACAGCTACTAATTAACTACCATTCTTTGACAATGAAGCTAGGCATAGCACTTAATGTCCATGTTGGCATAACCACCTTATTTCTTTTATTTATGAGATAAAGCATGGCCGCAGGCCCTTCTGGCCCACGATCACATGCAGCCCAAGTGCACCATGTGACCCACTAACTCGTACATCTTTGGTACACAGGAGGAAACCCATGCAGACACTAGGAGGACGTACAAACTCCTAACAGACAGCACCGCATTGGAACCCAGGTCACTGGCGCTGTAACAACTTTTGCACTAACTCCTACGCTAACCGTGGCAACCCCAAATAGAGCAAAATGTTTTTAACGATATATACAGTATGGATGAAAGGGGGATTTTTCCTCAGTGATAACTGTTGCAACTTAAATGCAATCTGCTGGAGAAATAGCATCAGTGAGAGAAAAAGAACGATCGACATTTCAAGTTGATCAGGACTTGATGGAGAGCTCAAAACATTTTTTTGTCCCGCTGTTGCTGCTTGACCCAGTGAGTTCTTCCAGCAGGTTGGGTTTAGCTTCGGATTCCAGCAGGCAGTGGTCTCCTGTACGTGCTGGAAACCTGTTCTTTTCGTCTTAAATTAGCAGCATGTTCAGACCTTTTTTATTTTTATTTTCAATGTTCTTCAATATTTATACACTCTTTAAGCATAGTTTTAAAAACTGATCATCTGGCCTTTATCACTCGTATGAGATATTTTTTTAATACTCAAATTACCTGCCGTGTTCCCAACATTATAACAGTGACTGCGCTTCAAAAAAAAAACGTAATTGCGTGTAAAATGCTTTGGAGCGTTTTTGAGGTCAGTTTGCTGCTGGTAGCAGCCTGATGTGATTCTTTGAATAAGAATGTCTTCATTTTGCAATTTTTGGCAAGGTTGTGAGCAGCATTTCCAAATTGTCTGTGGTTCTGTTTGCAATTTAAAAAAAAATGATATTCAGGAATGCCTTGTCATTCCAGTGAAGTTGAAAAGTAAACGGCAAGAATGAGATGGATGGGCCAAATGGCTACAATCATCGGAACCAATCTTTGCATGCAAACACAAACAAGCATCCACGTTCACACACACATGCATGAGTACAAACACAGACCCATATGCTCCTACACATACATGCATATTGAGAGACAAATACAGTCTCACACAGTCTGCATTTACACCAATACACAGTCTTACAATCATTCATGCACATGCATAGATATTCTTGCACACAGACTCAACAAATTTGACAGTATCTTAACTTCTGCTGTAACCCTAGCCATGTCCTAAACAGCGCACCAAGTTGGAGTGCGGACCATCTTCAAGCTGGTGGAGCTTTCTTGCAACAGGCTTGGGACGAGCTGCATTCAGTTAGAGAGTCCAAAAAAAGTTGAAGTAACTCCACCTGCCAGCTATGCATTTGTCACTGCTTGCAGAACTGAATCTGAATGAAGTCAACACAACTCCGAAATGAGAGAATAATAAGCAAGCCCAGCCTGAATAACAAACATTTTCTGCAGGCAGAGCAACATGTTTTATTTTTGTAAATCGAGATGTATTTGCACCTTCTATTTAATCTTCATCCCCAGTCATTAGGCAGTAACACTATGATTGGTTGGCAATCATTACATATTCTGCTCAGATTGCAAACATCTGCATTCATTCTCTACGTTCATTGTTAATTTTTTAATCACTTTTCACAGGGATTGGGTTTATTTAAGAAAGTGTTCTTGATCAGGCAGGGCAATTAAGGTTATGGGGAGAAGGCCGGGCAGTGGGGCTAAGTGGGGAAATGGATCAGCTTATGAGTTAATGGTGGGGCAGACTCGATGGGCTGAAAGGCTGACTTTTGCTCCTATGTCTATGCTCTTACGGTCAAATGGAAAGGCAATTACAGCCAGTGTAAATGGGCTAACAGAACCGTCAAAACAAACAGCATTGGCCGGCATATCCAACCTGACCATCAGCTGTGATTTGTACGACCATTTGCTGGAACAAAGTTCCACCAAGTCCAGGATGATGTAGTTTTCAGATTTATTGTCAGAGTACATTCGTGACATCACATAGAACCACACTTGATCTTAGCCAAAAGGCCGATAAGCTGGAACATCACATACAACCCTGACATTCTTTTACCTGTAGGCAAGGCAGAATGACCACTTATCGGTAATGCATAAAAAATTGCACTAAACAAATAAAGAAATGTAAATAAACTGTGCGATGCAGAGAGAAAAAACTCACTAAAGTGCCCAAGTAAGAGAATGATTCCCTGATTGAGTTTGTTGTTGAGGGGTCTGATGGTGGGGGTGGGGGTGGGGGGGGGTAGCCCTCTTCACTCTGCTACCATTGGCAAAATGGTATAGGAGCCTAAAGACGAGAACTCATTCCTGAATAATCAATAAATCAAACACGGCCTTACTTCTCGTGCACTACTTTTAAATTTTTTAATGTGATTGTTGTAAGATGGTTCATAATATGAATGTTTGCACTATGACGCCGTCACAAAACACCAAACTTCTTGACTTGTTCATGACAATAAATTCTGATTCTGATTTTGATTCAGAGGGAGGAAAAGAACGGTTAATGTTTTGGGTCAGATCCCTTCATTGTATCTGATGCAGGATCTTGGACCTCAAACATTGACTCTGTTTCTCTATCCACAGACACCATCTTGCGCATTTTCTACATTTATTAGAGATTAGCAAAAGCAGGTTGTTTAAAAAAAATCATATGGGTGTGCACACTGCTGTTATTGAAAACCTTTCAATCCAGAAAATGTTCAGAAGGCTGGAAGTACTCTTCAGGTATGTCCATGGTTCCCTGAAAGTGGCAACACATAGAGCAGCTGGGGGATCAGCCAACACGCTTTTCCTGGGGCGGGAGCAGCAAACACCAGAGAATATCTGTACAAATTGAAGGGAGGAAAGCTTAGGGGAGAGATCAAGGGTAAGTTTTTTTACACAGAGTTGTAGGTCCCTGGAATGCATTTCTTGGGGTGGTGATGGAGTCTGGAACCACAGGGGCATTAGACTGGCACATGGATGACAAAAAAATAGAGGGTTATGAGGCCGGGAGGTAGCCTCAAGATTCAGGGTAGTAGATTCAGGATGGACATGAGGAGGAAATGCTTTTTCCCAGAGGCTGGTGAATCTACGGAATTCTCTGCCCATTGAAGCAGTGGGGAAGACCATGTTGACGATGAGGCTGGATAAATTTTGAGATAGTCGAGGAATTAAGGAATATGGGGAAAAGGCAGGCGGATGAAAATGAGCTGATCATTAGATCAGCCATGATCTCATTGAATGGCAGAGTAGGCTCATAGGGCCGAATGGCCAACCCCTGCTCCTGTACACTTAGATTTTTAGCTACAAAGAGCTTGACACAACTTTGTGGGCTGAAGGGCCTGTACCGTGCAGTAATGTTTTATCTTCTAGGAAGAAGGCATTAAATATTCATAGGTAAATGGAGCAACATCTGGAGGAATATGGAGTTAATGCAGGCAAGCGAGATAACTGTAGAAAAACATAATAATCAGAATACATAACCTTGGATCAAAGAGTTTGTTTTTATTCTGAACAATTCTGTGGAATGCAATTTAAGATCGGGACATGATGTTGCAGCTTTACAAATCACTGGGTAGTGCACTTGGAGTATTGCGCTGGAGAGAGTGGAGCGGAGACTTAACAGTGTGCCTGGATTGGAGGTCTTGACATAAGAGCTGAGCATGGATGGGCTGAACTTGTTTTCCCTGGGACAAAGATGGCTGTGCAAGATCGTAAGGGGCAGAGACAGGCCAGAGAGCGGAGAAACCCTTTCCCACGGTGGGGGAAGGGGTGGTGTCTAAAACAGGAGGGCAGAGGTTTAAAATGAGATTGAGGGGATTTAGAGGGGAGCTGGAGGAAAGTGGGAATGTGGCCATGTGGTCCTAGCAGAAAAACACCCCAAATAAAACTTTCCCTGACGTGACGCAAGTAAAAATGATTCACTTGTGATGGACTGTGTCTATCCACTATTATACTTTTCTTTCACTGTAATTATAATTGTTGCTCCTCAACTAAATTGCCAATTTTATCCCCTGGTCCTTTGAGTAATTTGTGACCTTTTTAAAATGCTTCAATCTTACATAACATGCTTGCATTGGAGCTAGTACATTGACAGCTTATGATCCCCAGGGTAAACTGAGTGCCGTTAAAGAAATATATCAAAATATATGAAGGGGAGTGAGCTTATGTTCCATGCAACTATAATGAACAAGGTAATCCAATTCTAAAGAACATGTGGTGGAATTTAAATGTACGAAGGGCTTGGTATGTAATGCTTATTTTAGTTTATTTTAATAGTTTAATCATACAATGGTATTTTAATTAAATTTATTATTTTTTAAATGTGCAAATATAAAAAATGTAATTTTTGGGATCTATATTCAATTTTGTGATCTATGTCTTGCTGTCAAGTCCAGCATTTACTCCCCATTCCCGATTTTCCCTTGGGAGGCACAATTAGCGTGACCCAGGTTCAAATATGGGCCTGTTTGTAAGGAGTTTGTGCATTCTCCCTGTGTCGGAGTGGGCTTCCTCCAGGTGCTCCGGTTTCCCCCCACCCTCCAAAGGTATATGGGGCTTGTAGGTTAATTGGGGTATTTGGGTGGTGCAGGCTTAGGTGATTTATAAGGCTGCTGTCTGGATTGGAGAGCATGCTTCATGAGGATAGATAAGAGTGAACGATCTTTTTTTCCTTGGTCTGATAGAAGATGAGGGTGACCTGATAGAGGGGGAAAAGATAATGAGAGAGATTGACCAAGAGGATGGCCAGATCCTTTATCCCATTTCTGAAATGGCGACCATGAGGGGCAGAGTTTTAAAGTGCTTGGGAGTAAGGACAGGGGCATTGCAAGAGGTAGGAGAGGTTTGGGTGCATCAAATGATGGCGATGGCAGGAACAATAGGATCTTTTAAGAAAGAGATGAGTGCACGGAGGTGAGAAAAAGAGGGGGATATGAAGTAGGGAGATGTTAAGGGTAGGTAATTAGGTCGGCACAACACCGTGGGACAAAGGGCTTGTACTGTGCTGCACTATGTTCTATGTTCCATCATCTCATTTCCAGGGTCCTGCCATTTACTGTGCAAGTCCTGTCCTGGTTTGACGTAGAGAAATGCAACACTCACAGTGGTGTCATGTGGATTGAGGATATATACTTGTGTTACCATTAAAGTCTGACTCATTGGGAACAGTTAGACAGGCTGGGGGTTAACATGCATCTCAAGCAGTTATGTTTTAAACATGGAAGTCCAAGACGTCACTCAATAAAGGCCAGCAAACTCAATGGGACTCAGCTCACAGCAGAAAGCAAAACCTATATTTTTTTTTCACCCTCTACACAGTCAATCAACTGAATATTTTATTTGCAAGGTTTACTCAATCTGGGAAGTAATCTAATTACCAGATCTAATTTTGGACATCCATTCTCGAAGGTTCAGGTGTTGAGATGTATGGAGACTCCTGCTGTGGATGTCATCACTCAGCGCTACGCCAGTCTTTCTTTAGCAGTGTTGCTTTTATCATTTATTTTCTTTGCAAATGATAGAAAGGCTTCCAAAAAAAAAGCTTAAAAAGAATAATTCAGTGATAATTCTGCATTATGAATCACAGCTGGAACAAATTTCTTTCTTCCCCTGCTGCTGCCGAGCACAATGGCCACATTGCACAGAAAGCTGCAGGTGAGAGATGAACATCCTGCAGTTTTAATCCAGCTATACAGCACGGTAACCAGCCCTTCCTGCCCATGAGCCCAAATACACCTCTGAGGCCAATTAACCTACTAACTCTGTAGGTTTTGAAGGATGGAAAGAAACCGGAGCACCTGGAAGAAACCCATGCAGGAACGGGGAGAACATACAAACTCCTTATAGAGAGCTCTGGATTTGAACCCAGATTGCTGATGCTGCAGTAGTGTTGCACTAACTGCTACGCTAACCAAGCGATTTCCTTCACAAACCAGAACTGTAGCTCCAATGAAAGGGATTCATTAGATAGTGAGAAAATATTTCACTTGATTGGAAGAATTCTTGATGAAGCGGCAATATTTATCACAGCCAGGATGCTCAGGGGTGATATCATTTCTGCACTAAATTGATATCCAAAACGTGGAAGCCAAATAGAAATGTGCTATAATGGCAGCCCTACTGCTGGTGTGAACCCATGGACAGTGGTGAGTGAAGGCACAGTTCTCCCCCACTGGGTCCAACCACTCAGTTCAACTGCTGTCGGCTCCGTACAGGCTTTAAGCCATTCGTGGTTTGGTTTATTTATTTTTTACATCCTACGAACTCAAGATGGTAGCGCCTGTGCACGGCAGCGACCACGATGGGCTGCAGACTCTGGGGAAGCAGAGGACTGGCATGGGACACCAGGAAACCTGGAATCCACCAGTCTCCCCATTTGAAAAGCAGAGGAGACCACCCACTAGGATGGTGACCAGAGCGCCGGACCAGCGAGGGGCTCTGAGGCTGAATAACACATAGTGTGAAGAGGGCATGGCTTGGGTGACGATGTCCCTGAGGATAGCGGTTGCTTTCTTAGCACACCACCTCTTGCAGATGTCCTCAATGGAGTGAAGACTGGTGCCTGTGATGGCGCTGGGCGACCTAACAACTGAGTAGTTTTTTTTTCCTGTCCTGTGCATTGGGCATTGAATGCAATGGAGATGCAGGAAACACCATGTGCAGTAAAGCATGACAGAAGTAAAAACAATGATACACTACATCCTTAAGACGAATGGTTAGTACCAGTGAATCCTATTCACTCCATGGGTGTACCTGTAAAAAGAGTGGCTAACTATACGTAAATTATACTGGACAATGAATATTTTGCTTCCTGAACACCTTTGGCTATATTTTATGGATTTTGGGCAGTTGATCATGAAAATCACAAAGTTCTCCAATCACATACCGTTTTCTAGATATAACCTATTTTTGTGATTTCCTGTCATATTTTAAGTTTACTTTAAGCAGACAAAACCACGAAGTGCCGCACGTCATTGAAAATTCATTTCCTGCATTCGCACTTGGACGTCTTCCCTGCTGATCTTGCTGCAGTCAGTGACGAACATGGTGAAAGGTTTCGCCAGGACATTGCGACCAGGGAAAAGCGGCATCAGGGCAATTGAAATCCATCAATGCTGGCTGACGATTGTTGGACACTGACATGAGAGGCATCAGTTGCTGAGTTCAACCGAGAATCAGCGGCCAAACATTTTTAGGGCAGTTGAACTAATGCAATGTGTTCTCATCATTATGCGATTAAACACGCTAAGGTCAATAAAAGTCAATTTAATGTTTCTCCAACTTCCTACTCAATACAGCAAATCTGAAATTATCTGTGTTCAGCATGAAGTCTTCTATCATAATCCCCAATTTCTTTTCAGGAAGAAAACCTTTTGAAAAAAAAAATTTTGTCCAGTGTTATGAGGGCTGGTAGACCATTGGAGACACCATCTGTCCCTCAATAGTCCAGCATGCCTAAGGTTCTGTGAATGAACAAACTGTGGGCAGGAAAGAGGCAGACGGAGGAAGAGGGAAAGAGAGGGAGACATGTGCCTGATACCTTGAGGAGCTTGATTGTGCATGGAAGTCATAATATTCACAACACTTTTAAAAATAAACTCCAGATGATGAAGTCTGGAGGCATTTGAGAAAAGAGGCCCTCAGAAAAGACAGCAAAACAAACAAAACTGTCACATTGATGTTGATGTGTGAACAAGAAACAGGTGCTGGGAAGTTCTGAAAGTCGTTATTTTTCTGCAAGAAATGTATTCTACTGTGAATACTTAATTCCATTGGAAATGTGTTTCCACCTGAAAAAAAACTCTGCTAAATAATTCCATTCTAATAACTTGAAATTGTGCTTGACTACCTGGAATATAATTCAGAATTGATGCCTTTGCAACCTTAGAAACCGCTATCGAGCAGCTGATCCAGACAGTATGAAGGCAGCATAGGGTCCATTTGTCCAATCCAGATAAAGAGGAGCAAGAGTGAAACTTAGTTTTAGAGCAAACGAGATGTAATTACAATTGGTGAAGTCATCAGGGTTTTAGATGATAGGATCACTAAGATGTAGAAGCACCAATAGGCTATTTAGTCCGTTGAGTTTGCCCCACCATTTAATCATGAACTGATCCATTTTCCCACTCAGCACCACTGTCTGGCCTTATCCCCATAACCTTTGATGCCTTAGCTAATCAGAACCTATCGATCTCTGCCTTAAATACCCCCAATGATCAGGCCTCCGCAACTGCCTGTGGCAACAAATTCCACAGATTTACCACCCTCTGTCGAAATAAATACCTCCACATCTCTGTTCTAAGCAGATGCCCTTCAATCTTGAAGTTGTGCCCCTCTTGTCCTAGACTCTCCCACCAGGGGAAGCAATCTTTCTACATCTACTCTGTCCATGCTTTTCACCTCGAAAGTAGGACCTCTCAGCATTCAAGGGAACTCAGGTGCCAGAAAGAGTTTACAGGTAGATACGGTCATATGGTGATCTGATTGGCCTTCATGAATCAACGTATGAATGCAGGAAGTTGGATTTAATTGGGAAAGTGTATGACATGGGTGATGCCAAATTTGGAATATTGTGTGCGGACTTGGTCAACTAACTACAGGATAGATGTCAATAAAATTGAAAGAAGGCAGGGAAGATTTACAAGGATGTTGCCATGACTTGGGGAACTGAATAACAGGGAAATGTTAGATACATTAGGACTTTATTCCCTGGAGTAAATAAGAATGAGGGGAGATTAAAAGAGGTGTACAAAATTTTGAGTAGTATAGATACAGTAAATGCAATCAGGTTTTTTGCATCGACATTAAGTGAGATAAGATCTAAGGACATGGGTTAAGGGTGAAAAATGAAATGTTTAAAGGGAACGTTAGAAACATAGAACATTGAAATCTACAGCGCTGTGCAGGTCATTCAACCCATAGTGTTCTGCCGACCTAATAACCTACTCTACAAACTGCTTAGAAATTCGATAGTACATAACTCTCCATGTTTCTCAATCCCAAATACCAATCCAAAAATCTCTTAGAAGATCCTATTGCACCTGCCTCCAGCACCATTGCCAGAAGGGCATTCCATGCACTCACCACTCTATATGAAGAACTTAGCTATTTCATCCTCCCTGCACTTAAAGCACCTTAAAACTATGCCCCTTTATGTTCGCATTTCCACCCTGGATAAAAGACTTTGGCCATCCGCATGATCAATGCCTCTCATCGGTCTAATATAACTGCAACACTACTCATGGCTTTTGAACTTGATCCCATGGTTAATGAAGGCCAACAGATTAGGAGAAATTTCCTCACACATGAAGTGGTGAGAGTGTGGAATGAGCTGCCAGCTAAAATGCTGAATGTGGGCTCAATTATGATGTTTAAGACATTTTGGATAAAGTACATGGATGTGGGGGTAGGGAAAGCTATGGTCATGGGGTCAGTGCAGAATAATAGTTTGAAACAGGCTGAAAAGCCTGTTTCTGTGCTGTCGTGTTCTAGGGCTCCAGAGATGGACTGTTCAAACAGCATTAGTGGGAGATAAAGAAGAGTCAAAGTTTCAAGCTTCAGCTCTTCATCAAGTCTCTTCCCCTCCTTTTTGCCCCATTGCGTTCCTCCAGCAGGTTGTGTTAATCGATGGGCAAATAGATCTCTAGGACAATGTTTTGCAGTTGGAAAGGATGACCTCAGCAGTGATCAGAGGCACACCTTAATGGATTGTTAGTGGATTAACTCACAGGATCATCATGTGGAAATGCAGCCACAGCCTGGTGGAGTGGGAGGGATGGGGTGTCCTAGTGTCAGTTCGAGCATTTCACATGAGAAAATGGAATACTGAAGATTTGTAATTTAAGAAAAGTTACTGGTCAAAACTTTAGCATGGCTACCGGCAATTCAGTGACTGGACCATTTTAAACATGAGGGAAAAATTGTGGACCTACATCATTGCCTAAACATACCATTAATGCTGAGGTGGATGTTAACACACACACTGACCTCACCCGTGAACATTATTGCCTAATGGTCAATCAGAAGATAACATCAATTGAGCACACTCTATGCACTATAGGAGATGTTAACACCACTGCATGGCCATGTTGTAAAGCCAAGGTATGTTCCACCCTAAGTAATGAGATGTAGTGGAGCAGGTGTGAAAGGGATGAGTTGGGCTGAGGGGGCTGTTCCCTGGAGTATGACTGAATTTTGATGAATTAATGGGAAGGGTAATTCGAGAAGATTAGGGCCAATACAACTGAAGAAACAAACATTCGCAATAGAGTAAACAAAAAAACTGGAAATGGACAAAAGGTCACTTTGGACAATTGAACAGTCTTTGACTTCACACATTTAAACTGTTGCTCTCTCCACAGATGCTGTCCAACCTTGTGCATATTTTCAACATTCCCTCATTTTATTTCTTCTGTTGGAGTGCTTGTAAGTGGAGTTGGTGGAACATTCCTCTGGACATTGGCCTGAGTGACCTTCAAATCTGGACAAGACTTCACTATTGATGAGCAGCTCCAAACAGAGAAAGGAAGATTTCTGAGATCTAAGATTCTGGAATACTGACCAAGCTCAAATTATTATGATCTCCTCAATGATGAATGTGTTGATTTTTTCCAGCTCCATTTTGTGTGTGTGTGTGTGTGTGTGTGTGTGTGTGTGTGTGTGTGTGTGTGTGTGTGTGTGTGTGTGTGTGTGTGTGTGTGTGTGTGTGTGAGAGAGAGTCAAGAAGAGATACAACACAAAATTGGGCCCTTTGGCTCATCGTTTATGCCAATTACCAACCAATCACTGACTGTAATTCTAAATTTGTCCCATTTTTACAATCTCTACATTCTCATCAACTCCCTCCATAATGGATAATTTCCAGTTCCACATTATTTTTGAAATGACCTCCAAAGCTCAGAATGTCTGTTGTGCATCTGCAACCCTTGAAATGTACAACTAAATAATTCTCACACCTCTGTAACTCCCGAACAACAAGATAAATGATGTCATATATGTCATTGGCATTGTTTTAATAGCCATTTTCCCTAGACAGGTTATTTTGAATGGGAACTTCCAAGTTAAAGGAGGTACAAATCAAAATCCTTCCTCATTGTCACCAGCTGTGTGAGGTTGGTCATTGGGATGGACATGGACACATATGACTGTTGTTTCTTCCAAAATTATCTAATAATACATTCCAGAAATAATTTCCAAAAACCTGGACTATTAATCTGGAGACATTTTTAAATCTATCTGATAACTGTACCAATTACACTGTCAAATGGATAAGACATCTGGAATGGGAATCTGGTCTCAGTAATTGGTAACTATGAAACTATTAGATTGTGTTTCTTTAATCCCTTCAGAGAGGGGAAACTCCCATCCAGCCTGGTCCATGTGTGACTTTAGTCTTTAACCATCCTCTGAAATGGCCTTCAAGAAGCAAATAGAGATGGACAATAAGCATTGGACTTATTCATAACTCCTGCAGTTCAGGAATAAATAAATAACCACTTATTATCTCAATTAAACCACTCTTAATTTTATGCAACCTCGCGGAACTACAAATTAAAAGCTTTGCCAGTAGAACCTGGCCTCAATATTTTATCCTTAGTATCTTTCCCCTGGATTCTGCTCAGGATTGTTCCTTTGCATTCAGCACTGAAAGTAAAATCAAATCATATCAGTTACGAGGGGCAGAGCAGAATTACTTTAGAGTAAGTAATTTACCTTGCTGGATGAGGGGGCATTTATTACTTATCCATGGTTATCCTTGAAAACTATGTGATCTGTCATCTCAGGCTCATTATCATTTGGCAAAACAAGAAGTGAATCACTTGAGCCTTTCAGTGAATGTTGGTCAGAGTAGAAAATATAGTACTCAAATTAATGATTACAGAATAAATTCAGGGAATAATTTGGAAAGAAATTTATTACAGTGATACACATTAGAATGTGAAAGTTGCAACATTTTGAGAGTCTTCTACAAATTAATAAGGTGAGCTGGTAAGTGCATGGAAAATGTAGTTATCTCATCCTGAGTGCAGACAATGTGCTCATGTAATTGTGCCTCTTTTACTTGTAAGGGTTAAAAGGGCAGAATGCTATAGAAACGGAGCATGAGCAGAGAATGGACACAATCATCTTCAGGGGGTCGGAGGGTCCAAGGGGCCTGTTTCCAAGCCTTCACGTTTTTGCTGATCTGTCCATTCAGCCAGGAGGGGAGACAATTTGCTGCTCCGCGCCAGTGATCCAAAGACAAGAAATGTTCCAATCCCCAGGGCCAATGTCCCTCACTTCACTGGCTGTATTACACGCAGAAGAAAAAATTAAGTCCAACCTAATGATGTTGATAAATTATTTGGATAAATGTCAAGCATGCTTGTTATTGCTCATTTTACAAATGACAAGGATTGAAAAACCAACTGGGTCATACATATCAATTATGCAGAGATGTTTGTTTCCTCATTTTCTACCAACACACAGCCCAGCTCACTCGATTCTGCCTACTTCCACAAACTTAACTACTGCACGCTAATTAGCAGAATTAATGTTTCACTGTTTACATTAAAGCATTAAACTATTTTCTCCTCTTTAAAAAAAAACATTCTGACATGCCCTTTCCCAAGCTACAAGATGCAATCTTCAATTAGATACAGTAATTTGAATGTCTATTTAATATTTCTGCCCTTTGCAGCTACCTCCTCAGTTGGTGCTTTAATGAACAATTCTCTCCCTGTTGCAAAGAGTAATATTCAGAATCCTGTTTTTTTTTTCAAGCACCAGAATTTGACGTAAGGTTATTAGTCATCGAAGAGCCAGAGAGGATGGCAAGACACAGAACAGCTCATTTTTCAATCTTCCAATTTTTAAAGTTGAAATTAAACTAAACATCGCAATTACAAAACCACATTCGACCCATATTTCAAGGACTTATTTAATGTGTATGATAGGATTTCTTTTGACAGTATAAATCCAGATAGCACCATAGAATATTTTGGCATATAAATTCTGTGGTGATGTTTATGTGATATGAGGCTGTTACTCTAACCTCATCTTTCTGTTTGTCACTAATATTCTCTTTAATAAACAGTATGCTAATCGCTGCTTAAAGCAGTTTACAGGTTTTACTTCCATGTGAGTGAACTCACCTCCTGATGCTCAAAACATCATTACAGAGAAGGGCTTCCCAAACGTTTTTAGCTCGTGGAACCCTTTCGGGGAGCACTTGGAAATCGCAGTACCGGAAGCCAACTGGAAGTAGAATGCCGTCAACTTCCAGTTTGAGGGTGGTTAAGTCTATTTTTCATAAACAGTAAGCAATCTGAAGCAGTGTTGCAAAATCCCTTTCCTTCAGAATTTGATTATTTTGTTTCAACTGTAACCAAATTGCAAATACAAATATCACCAACCTCCCTGACTACAAATGCCCACCATCACCAACCTTCCAGAGGGGGGTTTCCAACCCATCCTCACAGGATGGATTCCCCAATGACTCTGATGTAGGTTGCCGCCTCGGCCTTGGCTGCCCGCAGGTGGAACTCCAAAAGCCTCCGACGTGGGTTTTCATCCCAGTCCCTGATGCCCGAGCTTCCAACACCTCCATCGCTAACACCCATCACCGCCGACCAGCTGCTGGAGCCACAGTCGCCTCCGTCGGTAACCCCAACTACAAACATTCTGTAGCCTACGATGCCTCTATCTACGCAGGTCCTGGTCCTGACCAACATTATTCCGGCGTCCACACCGACTCCATCACTAGTTCCCACACCAACCTCAGTGAGAGTGAAGGGGAGGGAGGGAGCAAGTGAGTGAGCGAGTTTGAGGGTGGAGGCAGTTTAAATTTTAAAAATATGGCCAGCTTCACACCAAAATAAATCCGAGTCTCACTGGTTGAAAATAGTGTCTTGAGGCCTGACATCTGTGCTGACATCCGCATTGCTGACTTCAGGCCTCAAGATGTTTGTTCGGGTCGACACAATTGTTTAGAAATACAGGTAAAAAGTTATTAAACTTAAATTAAATAAATAAGTTATTACAAGTTTTAGTTATTACTACCAATTTCTTCCATGGAACCCCTGCACCTTTCCGCTGATCCTGGTTTGGGAAATGCTGCTATAGAGTACTATGTCCAGTTCTGGTCACCTCAAAATCAATAAAGGAAGGATGTGGAGAGGGTGCAGAGGAGACATATCAGGATGTTGCCTGGATTGGAAAGTATGTCTTCTGAGGCAAGGTTAGCAGAGCTGGGATTTTTCTCTTTGGAGCGTAGAAGGATGGGAGGAGACTTGATAGAGGTCTACAAGATTATAGAAGGCACAGATAGGGTGAACAGCCAGCACCTGTTTCCAAGGGCAGGAATAGCAAACACCAGAAGATATATGTACAAAGTTAAGGGAGGGAGGTTTATGGGAGACATCAGGGGTAAGTTTGTTACACAGAGAGTTATGGGTGCCTGGAATGCCTTGCTGGGGATAGTGTTGGAGGCATAAACATTAAGAGACTCTTAGACAGGCTCATGGATGAAAGAGGAATAGAGGGTTACAGGTTAGGATGGGTTTAAGGAAAATATAGGTCAGCACAATTTTGAGGGCCTAAAGGCCTGTACTGTGCTGTAGTGTTCTATGTTTTATGTTCTATAACTTGTATTACACAGCTTTGGAGTATGTTGAAATACTCTCCACCTGCCTGGATGACAGCAAAAGATCAATAGTAGCCAGAATAAAACCTATCAAACAGGAGTTTGCAGAGTCTGTGACTGGAATGCAGTACACAAAAGTGTTGGATAAACTCAGCAGGTCATGGAGCATCCATAGGGCACAAAGGTACTGGTATATCACCAAAATGTCGGGCCTGAGCCCTTCTTCAAGGTGTGATCAAAAACAGGAATACAAAGGTGGGGGGGGGGTGAGGAGGGAGGAAAAGACAGGGCGAGGAGCACATGCTAACAGGCAAGAGATCATAGGTGGGTATGAGTGGGAGGGTAGAGATAAAAAAGCTGGAAAGTGATAGGGGGAGGAAATAGCTCTTTGAATGGAAAGGGAACAGGGTGGGGAGCTGGAGGATAGGAGACAGAGGGATGGAGAAAGACCCAATGGAAACTGGAGAAGTAGATGTTTATGCCATCAATTGGAGAATTCCCAGACGAAATAGTAGGTGTAGTTTTTTCAATGTCCGGATGGCCTCAGTTTAGCAATGTATGAAGTCTATGGACAGATGTGTCTGCATGGGAATGGGGTGTGGAATTGAAATAGATGGCTACTGGAGTGAAGGTGCTCAACAATACTATCTCCCAGTCTGCGTACAGTCTCTCAACTGTAGAAGAGTATGCATTGGATGCAATAGCTGAGCCCTTCAGATTCGCAAGTATTACATCACTTGGTACGACTGTTTGCCAATGGTGTGGGAGGAGGTATGGGACCAAGTGGGGCATTTTCTGTGGTTACAGGAGTAGGTATTGAAGGGGCGATTAGTGGGATTGGATGAGCAGAAAATAACATGATCCCACCATCAGAAAACAAGTCCTCATCTATCACCCCACCAGCCTCCACATCCAATAGATTATCCTCCACAATTTCCACCACCAACAGGGTGGGGCAGTACCTAAGGCCATGGACAGACATGTGAGTGAGGGAATGTGACCCGGAATTGAAATGGCTGACCATTGGGAGCCCCCTGTGGTTGCGAACGGAGCTGATGGGATGAAGACTTCAGCAACATTTGCGGTCAAACTATCTACTGCAGCATATTACGCTGGGGTTCATTAGATGGGCACTGTAGAGCATGCTTCAAGCATGGGAGCAAGTTTTAAAAAAATCCATTTTGTTCATAATAAAGAAGAAATCGAAAGATGAGAGAGCTGATGTCACGTTAATAAAAGCGATTCATTTCTTGTCAATAAGCAGTTTCTAAATCTAATTACCACACCTGTTGTTGGTCACGTCTCCAGAATGGAGGACCATCGCCTTACCAAGATCGTGTTATATGGCGAGCTCTCCACTGGCCACCGTGACAGAGGTGTACCAAAGAAAAGGTACAAGGACTGCCTAAAGAAATCTCTTGGTGCCTGCCACATTGACCACCGCCAGTGGGCTGATATCGCCTCAAACCGTGCATCTTGGCGCCTCACAGTTTGGCGGGCAGCAACCTCCTTTGAAGAAGACCGCAGAGCCCACCTCACTGACAAAAGGCAAAGGAGGAAATACCCAACACCCAACCCCAACCAACCAATTTTCCCCTGCAACCGCTGCAACCCTGTCTGCCTGTCCCGCATCGGACTTGTCAGCCACAAACGAGCCTGCAGCTGACGTGGACATTTACCCCCTCCATAAATCTTCGTCTGCGAAGCCAAGCCAAAGAAGAACCAGGTATATATTTTTATATATATTGTATAGGGAGCTTCCAATTAATTTATTTTAGCCTCCGGTTTGAGGCATTGTTCTGTGATTTCATCAGCATGTCTGCTTGAGCTGTTAGTTTAGTAAATGGATTGCTTAAGTAGATGACCTCCACCGCCTAAAATGACAGAAGGAGAAGAAGACGAAATGAACTGACCCAGTGTGTAAAAGTAGAAGACACAAATTTCTTGTTTATTTTCACTCTGTGATGACATTGTTTAATGGGTTTAATGTATAGGTTGAACGTTGAGTGGGTGGGGAGGGGGGTTGAAGGAGGGAGGGGGGAAAAGGGGAGAAAATGACACTGTATATTCAAGAGGGAAATGTTTGTGTGTATTTTGGTCAGTATGGTTCATAGTGTGAAAAATAAAAAAATTTTTAAAAAAGTAGATGTGACAAATGGGTCATGAAAGAACACATGGGCAAGCAGGCTGTTGGCGACTTGAGGTGAGGAAACCGCGCAGGCTGAGGGCTGCTGGCGACTCCGGTTGGGGGGGATTCGCACTAGGCCGTGGTCGGCTGGAGCCTGGCTGAGGGGGATACTAGGTATGGGCATCAGGAAGCGAGAGGGTGCCGAGTGTGCTGGAAGTTTTCTGATCATTTCGGACGTTTGGATCTGGAGCTCAGGCTGCTGATGGTCTGGACTGGACCGTGTGTGGCTGCGGGAGCTGTGGCAGGCTGGAGGTCAATTCAGGGACACTCGGCGACTCTGGGCGGGAGCTGCGGCAGGCTGGAAGTCAATCCAGGGGCACTCGGCGACTCTGGGTGGGAGCTGCGGCAGGCTGGAGGTCAATCCAAGGACACTCGGCGACTCTGGGCGGGAGCTGCGGCAGGCTGGAGGTCAATTCAGGGACACTCGGCGACTCTGGGCGGGAGCTCTCTCATGCTTCTCTTTTCTGACTGTAAGAGGCGCTTCAGGCAATTTCCGCCGATGGCGAATCTGTCTGCCTTACAGCAAACAGAAACAAATTCTGTGTAATATTACACTGTTTTTAATACATGACAATAAAAGAATCTTGAATCTTGATCTAAATTGCCGATATTCCTCTCCTTTTTGCCTCCGTGGCTTAATCTGTCATAATGGATTATCTCACAGCCATAGCGATGCTCACCTTGATAATGAGGGCGCAGATCAGGTCACAAATTGAACTAAGTACTTCCTCCTAGATGTTTAGAATCCAGATCTTTGCAGCACTGTGGGAGCAGAAGGACTACAGTGGTTCAAGAAGGTGGATCATTACTCAAATATTTATTTAATGATATTTATTTTAATTTTTGTATGTAGGTACTATTCATATGTATCTTGTGTCTGTACGTGTGTTATGTTTGCAGTGTGTTACACCAAGTACCGGAGAAGGTAGTTTCAATGGGTCATACTCGTACAATCAGATGATAAATGAACATAAACTTGAGCTTGACCATGAACTTGAATGGTATGTGATTTTTTTTTTGGATTTGTTGCAGAAAAGATCTCAACATATTCATCTCCAAGATGTAGACACTGCTGTTAAGGCCAACATTTTATATCCATCCTTAAGTTGGCATATCCACAGTTGGCATAGTGGTTAACGCAATGGCTTTACAGTGCCAGTGATTGGGTCCGGGGTTTGAATCCCGCGCTGTCTGTAAGGAGTTTGCATGGGTTTTCCCCAGGGATTCCGGTTTCCTCTCACCCTTCAAATTGTAACAGGGATGTAGGTTAATTGCGTGTAAATTGGGCAGCACTTGTGGTCTGAAATGGCCTGTTAGTGTGCTAATTTAAAATGTCTAAATTTAAAATTTAAATTTAATTGACCATTTCTAGGTGCAGTAAGGGCCAACCAACTTTGTTGGTTCGGAGTTGGCAACAGGCAAGGCAGGCCAGGATAGCAAATTTTCATCCCTGAACAATATCTGTCACTCCTGGAGGTTAATTACAGAGTCAACATTACTATTAATGCGAAATTTATTTTAAAAATTTGTATTTAAATTCCCTGGTTGGAATTCAAACTCATTTTACCATAATTTATGTCCCCAAGGTAATTTTGATGATGTGCTATGTACATACGTATATATCAAGCATGTCTTCTTGTGAAGCAGGCAAATTTAAATTAATTCCTACATTTCTCTGATCAATCAAAACTCAGTGCATTTACACCATTCCCAGTTCAACCTAACAATGAAATTTAAAAAAAAAGCATTAAACCTTATATTTTTGAAGTTACAGTTTACCAAAGTTTCAAATAGGGTGAATTTGGATGAGTGCTACACTGTGGATCTCTGACCACGGTTTGTGCACACATTGTGGCAAAAGCTCTAAGATATAATGAAATGGCACTTGGTTTAAGATTGCTGAGAGAGATTGAAATTATTAGGGGAAGACAGAAGTGACTGTCCAACCATGCAGGGGACAGATGAAACACAAAAGTCTGCAGTTGCCTCGATTGCTGTAAAAACACAGGGAACTCAGTTAGTCTCGTAGCGTCCATCGGAGTAATTACCCTAATTTGGACATGATTTCAAGAAACTCGGCTAGTGCCATCATGGGCTTCAGTCTTCCTTCTATTAAGAGCATCTTTAAAAGCAGTGTCTCAAGAAAGCAACTTCCATTATCAAGGATTCCCACCACCCAGGCCATGCCGTTTTCTCACTGCTAATATCAAGAAGGAGGTAGAGGAGCCTGAAGATGAACACCTGACATTAGAAAAACAGCTTCTTTGCCTCCACCATCAGATTTCTGAATCGACAATGGACAAGAGAAACTAACACTTTTTTTTTTCTCTTCTTTTACACTCATTATCTTTTTAAATAATATATTCAAGGAAATGTAATATACAGCAACTTGTTTACCTGCAATCCACAAAACTGCTGTTACAATTTGTGACACATGTTCATGACAATAAACCTGATTCTGATATTTAGAAACAAGCCAACTGTATGAAGCTTAGCAACTGAGGAAGTGGCTTACTCGGGAGGTTGTTGAGGTTTGGTAGACCCTGGCAAATTTCTACAGATGTGCGATGGAAAATGTGCTGACTGGTTGCATCATGGTGTAGTGTGGGAACACCAATGTACCTGAGCGTAAAGCCCTGCAAATGGTAGTGGACACAGCCCAGGACATCACAGGCAAAACCCTCCCCGCCATCGAGAACATCTACAGGGAACGCTGCCGTCAGAGAGCAGCAGCGATCATTAAGGATCTACATCACCCAGCACATGCTCGGTTCTCACTGCTACCATCAGGAAAGAGGTTGAGGTGCCAAAAGACTCGCACCACCAGGTTCAGGAACAGCTGATACCCATCCACCATCAGACTCCTCCACAAAATAACCCAATCAGGGACTCTTACTTGTGGAGTTTATTGATTTTGTTACTCTCTGTATAGCATAGTCAGTTTGCTTCCATTTCTTTATTTGTTTATATGTGCACGTTGTACAGTTTATTTGCACTACCTATACGTGGTACTTCTGCCTCTCCCACAGGAAAAAAGAATCTCAGGGGTATATGTGATGTCATGTATGTACTCTGACAATAAATCTAAATTTGAAATCTGATATCTGAAACCTGAAAAGAGCGGCTCCTGTCAATTTTGAATCACCGCTTAAATGAGCAGAAACTTGCATATTTATAGTTTTTCTCTATTAAAAGGTGACAAGGTATTGCCCCGCATCCCTAACATTGGAAGAAAGAGAAGTAAAAGAGAATTCTTGCAGAGACACTGAGTGTCCGAGATTTTCCTCCAGTGCTCCTGCAGCCTCTGAAGCCACATAGACCTCCAGTTCAAAGCATCAGCAACTCGAGCTTCAGCTCTGAACCTCCTATATGATCAGGAAATCTTAGCAGCCAAGACCCTTCTGGAGTCCTTCTGGTTGTTAGTATTATCTTGAATCCCATTTCCTATACCTGGTTCACCACTATAAAAACCCTTCCCCTCCCTTCTTCTGCCACAAGGATGTGCCAAGAGAGTAGGCACATCAGAACACCCGTATCAACAGCCTCTCTTGCAGGCCATATATTCTCCTGACTTAGAAGTGTACAGCTGTTCCTTCACTAGAACATCTGTAACAGTTCAAGATGGGGTCTCATCCCCACCGTCTGAAGGATAATTGTGCTTGTAAAGCAATACATCCAAGGAAAGAAGAATATTTGAGTATCATAAATAAGAAAAGACTTCCAAATTGATGATTGGTTTAGAATTTTGGGGTGTTCTTCATTCAGGTGAGTAGCTCATCTGTTATAGTCCATATAAAAATCAAACAGCTGTTTCCAAGTAAAGGTAACAGTTGACAATGAAGATTTTTCTTCCTGAACACTTTTGGGTGCATTTTATGGATTTTGCACTTGGACTCCTTCCCTGCTGATCTTGGTGCAGTCAGTGATGAACCTTTCAGTGAAAGGTTTTACCAGAACATTGTGAACATGTGACCGTGGAAAAGTGGTATCAATAGTGGCCGACTATTGCTGAACACTGACATGAGAGGCATCAGATGCTGAGTACAAATGAAAGTCAGCGGCAAAGCATTTTTAGGTCAGTTGAACTAATGCAATGTGTCAGTATCATTATGTGATTAAACATGATAAATTCAATAAAAGTTAATGTAATGTTTCTCTGACTTCCGACGTGATACAGCAAACCTGAAATGATCTTTGTGTTCAGCCTGAAGTTGTCAATCATAACTATCGATTAATTTTCAGGAAGCAAATCTGTCGAGTGTAATTTATGTGAGTTCAGTCATTTGAAATTTGTGAAGTACCTTGCTGGGGAAATTTCTGCAAGTGAAAGCACTGCAATTTTTGTTTGCCAACTCTCGGGGAACCAATCTCAAGTTCCCCTTCGATTTATTTCTTCATTCATTTTCCTTCTAACCCTTATTTCCAAGGTGAAGCACCCTCCCAGGATCTTCAAGGTTCCAGTCACTCAGTGTGATCATCATAAACTCCTGAGGCAACCCTTTACCTTGGTGTGGAGCTATTCCATGGTGGACTTACCATGGCCCTGTGATGCATTTTAATTGAAAGGAGGTAAACAAGAAGGCTGCGAATACTGGGGGACTTGTGCAATGCACAAAAATGCAGAAGGAGCTCAGTAGGTCATGTAGCATCCATGTAAAGCAGCTGGCAGTCAACCTTTCGGCCCAGAGTCTTTCTAAATATTGCAATATTAAGTATTGCGGTTTTCAATATTTAATGTAATGAGAGAATGCACCAGGTGTACATTGATTGTGTCCCTTATCATCAGAACCTGATGTTTATTTCTTTCACAATTACAAACTCTTGGACAAAATGACTTAATCAAACAAAATCAGATACTGATTACTTTGAACCTATGGCAAATAAACAGGCACTTCAGATGAACCATTATTCTCACTTGCCCAGTGATCTGCACCCAGATAATAGCATTCCATACCCCTCCTGACTATGTCGCTATCCAAACTTTTTTTAAAGGTCCAAATTTAGCCCGCATTCACCACTTCAGTTGGCAGCTCAATCCACACTCCCACCACTCTTTGTGTGAGGCTCCCCCAAATGTTCCCTTTTCCAAATTGCTTGTGTCCCAACTAAGTCCTGTGCTTAAAGACTCATTTGAAGAAGGGAATCTTCCATCATCTTTTAATGAAACTTCCATTTCTCTTATTTTGAAAAAAGAGAAGGGTCCATTTGAATGTGCTTCTTTAATGTGCTTGATTTAAAGATAGCCTCATTAGTTAATGTAGATATGAAGATCTTGTCTAAAATTTTGGCCCAAAGATTGCAGAATATTTTACGATTAATAATTTCTGAAGATCAAATGCTTTTATTTAAAAAAATATTCTAACTTTAAAGTACACTGTTTATTGAATGTTTTATATTTACCTCCCATTCCTGTCCCTGAATGTGTTTTCTCTTTGGATGTAGAGAAGGTTTTTGATTGGATGGAATGGGGTCATCTATTTGCCACTTTGGAAAAATTTATTTTAGGACCATGCAGATTTTGGATTAAATGGATTAATGGAACTGAATTTTACTAATATGTTGGCAATTTTAGGGTCCTTTTTATCCTCTTATTTATATGAATTAACTGATAGTCTGATAATTAGACATAGTTTGAGAATATGGGCACAATTTAAGAAGGCTTTTGGATTTCAGAGTTTTTCTCTTGCCAGCTCTATTATATCTAATCTACTATCTTTAAAGATTAGTACAGATCGGGTATTAAATGTTTTAAAGACCTTTTTATTCTAAACAATTTTTCTTCCTTTGAACAATTGGTGGTAAAATTTAACTTACCAAACACTCATTTTTTTAGATATTTACAAGTTAGAAATTTTGACCAATCTCAGATTCCCGAAGCAAACATTTTTGATATACTTTTTGATTTACAACCTCCTCATTGAGGTTTAATATCTCTTATTTATAATAGTTTGCTTGATTTAAAGATAGGCTCATTAATTAAGATCAAGAATGATTGGGAACAGGATTTGAATCTTTCATTCTTTGATGAGGTGTGGGACTCTATCTGTAATCTGATTAATATGACCTTTGTTTGTGCATGACATTGTTTGTTGCAATTTAAAGAGTACATATGTCTACAGTTAAATTGTATCATTTTTATTCGGATATAAATCCTCTATATGACAAATGTAAAATTGGTGATGCTTCTTTGGTTCACATGGTCTGGACTTGCTCTAGTTTAGAAAAAAATTTGGAAAGACATCTTGCAAACAGTATCACTGATTCTTAATTTCAAATTAAGAATCAACCCCTTTAATTGGTCATTTCAGACCATTTCATGATGATGATGTTTTACTGACTCCAACTCAAAACCGAATGTTATCTTTTACTTCATTGACGGCCAATTTTGATTAAATAGAATGACAATAATCCACTTACACACATACACAATGGCTAAGTGATATTATGTCTTGTTTAAGTTTAGAAAAGCAATAGATATGCCACTAAAGAGTCAAATAATACATTCAAAAGACATGGGGCCCATTTATGGACTTTTATCATAGTCTAAAGTATTAGGGTTGTTCTGAAGTTTTGGTGCTGTGCTGTCCATCTCCAGGTTAATGTCAGTTGATTCCTACGTGTTAGCTTTTTACCTTACTTAGTGGTATGGGTTTTGAGTTATAAGGTTTTTTTAAAACAAAACTTACCTTTTGAATTGTACATTATAATAAATAACTGGACTGTTCAATTTTGCTTAATATAAACATCAATTACAATAGTTAAAAAAGATAATAAAGAATATACCCCTTAAACATTTCACCTTTCACCCTCAACCCATGTCCTCTACTTCTTGTCCCACCCAACCTCAATGGAAAAAGCCTACATGCATTTACTGTATAATCCTTCATAAATTTGTGCACCTCTATCAAATCTCTTCTTATTCTTCTACACTCCAGGGTATGAAGTCTTATCCCCTGTTTTAGTTCCTAAGAACTGGCAGCATCCTTATACATCTTCTCTGCACTTCTCCCAATCTTATTGATACCTTTCCTAACATACTTGTATTATTTCTTGGCTGATAATGCAGTAAAATCTCTGATGAAACACATTTATTTCAGGACCTTCAATTGTCTCAGTGAAACAAAATGTTTGTGCATTTATATACATGACAATAATGGAATCTTGAAACTTGAACTTGAAAGTAATAAATATAAATATCTCTGGGTCATTACATTTCACCTCATAGAAACATAGAAACATAGAAGATAGGAGCAGGAGTAGGTCATTCGACCCTTCGAGCCTGCTCCGCCATTCAACGAGATCATGGCTAATCTTAAAGTTCAGTACCCCGTCCCCGCCTTCTCTCCGTAACCTTTAATACCCTTATACTGAAGAAATAGATCTCTTCTTTCTTTGGCTTGGCTTCGCGGACGAAGATTTATGGAGGGGGTAAAAAGTCCACGTCAGCTGCAGGCTCGTTTGTGGCTGACCAGTCCGATGCGGGACAGGCAGACACGATTGCAGCGGTTGCAAGGGAAAATTGGTTGGTTGGGGTTGGGTGTTGGGTTTTTCCTCCTTTGCCTTTTGTCAGTGAGGTAGGCTCTGCGGTCTTCTTCAAAGGAGGCTGCTGCCCGCCAAACTGTGAGGCGCCAAGATGCACGGTTTGAGGCGTTATCAGCCCACTGGCGGTGGTCAATGTGGCAGGCACCAAGAGATTTCTTTAGGCAGTCCTTGTACCTTTTCTTTGGTGCACCTCTGTCACGGTGGCCAGTGGAGAGCTCGCCATATAATACGATCTTGGGAAGGCGATGGTCCTCCATTCTGGAGACGTGACCCATCCAGCGCAGCTGGATCTTCAGCAGCGTGGACTCGATGCTGTCGACCTCTGCCATCTCGAGTACCTCGACGTTAGGGGTGTGAGCGCTCCAATGGATGTTGAGGATGGAGCGGAGACAACGCTGGTGGAAGCGTTCTAGGAGCCGTAGGTGGTGCCGGTAGAGGACCCATGATTCGGAGCCGAACAGGAGTGTGGGTATGACAACGGCTCTGTATACGCTTATCTTTGTGAGGTTTTTCAGTTGGTTGTTTTTCCAGACTCTTTTGTGTAGTCTTCCAAAGGCGCTATTTGCCTTGGCGAGTCTGTTGTCTATCTCATTGTCGATCCTTGCATCTGATGAAATGGTGCAGCCGAGATAGGTAAACTGGTTGACCGTTTTGAGTTTTGTGTGCCCGATGGATGGAGATGTGGGGGGGCTGGTAGTCATGGTGGGGAGCTGGCTGATGGAGGACCTCAGTTTTCTTCAGGCTGACTTCCAGGCCAAACATTTTGGCAGTTTCCGCAAAGCAGGACGTCAAGCGCTGATGAGCTGGCTCTGAATGGGCAACTAAAGCGGCATCATCTGCAAAGAGTAGTTCACGGACAAGTTTCTCTTGTGTCTTGGTGTGAGCTTGCAGGCGCCTCAGATTGAAGAGACTGCCATCCGTGCGGTACCGGATGTAAACAGCGTCTTCATTGTTGGGGTCTTTCATGGCTTGGTTCAGCATCATGCTGAAGAAGATTGAAATTTACATCCGGTACCGCACGGATGGCAGTCTCTTCAATCTGAGGCGCCTGCAAGCTCACACCAAGACACAAGAGAAACTTGTCCGTGAACTACTCTTTGCAGATGATGCCGCTTTAGTTGCCCATTCAGAGCCAGCTCTTCAGCGCTTGACGTCCTGCTTTGCGGAAACTGCCAAAATGTTTGGCCTGGAAGTCAGCCTGAAGAAAACTGAGGTCCTCCATCAGCCAGCTCCCCACCATTCCCTCTTAAATAGGTTTAATGAACCTCATTGCATTAAGCCATTAACCATCTTCTTGAATAATTTTTCTGAGGGAACCATCATTTTATCACTTATATTTTTCCTTGAAGAAATTCATTGTACTCATGCCGATTCCTAGAGGAAAAATTTTTCTTGATGTGTCCAGAATAAAAAAACTCCCCAACATAATAGGCTTGGGTGAAATTTTTCCAATTTCTTTTTCTCTGCAAATAACGTGGCAGTAGCCCATTGAATTTCCTGATGTCAGTATTTAATTCATGGAATAAGAAAGGATTTATATTGATGCTCCCTGGAATTTTGAAGGAATTCTCTCTCAACTCTGAAAGATCCTTATGGAACACGACAGGAAAGATGTCTCCACAAATGGAAGAATCTCGAACAACGGAATATAATTACTAGATTTGGGAAGCGGTTATTTGAAATCGAGGTGCATGTGAAATTCTTCTCACTTCAATTGGCAAACCTTTGGAATTCTCTACAAGAGGCGGTTATGGAGGGTAGATCACTCACTTACTCAATGAGAGATCATTGAGGGGGCAATGGGAACTGGCACTGAATGGGAGTGGAGGCTAGGATCATCTTAGGTGATATGGCAGATCTGAGGGACTAAGTGCCCTACTTCTATTCTTATTTTCAAACGCTCTTAGTTTCTCAAAAATATAACTGGTGACTCTATTTTCCTTGAGGAGTGATTTCATTCACAGGAACATAGATGAGGTCAAACAGCTCCTGGAGCTTTTTAAATGCTTCTTGCTACAATTAGTCAAACACTGCCACCGTAATTTTGGTATTCACCACTTCTAGACTTGTGATTAAATGTCAATTGCCTGCTCATTTGTCATTTTTGTGCTAAATTGTTAATATGTTTCCTAAATCACAGCTTGATGAAACAAACTCATTTTGTCGATGGGATAAGAAGGACTGATATGTGCGACCATCTCCTCTCTTACATGCCCTCATCCAAAGAGTTTAATAATCTAGTTCAAAGTCACACAAAGAGCTTTACAGAGCTTTCCATGACCTCTGAACCCTCTTTTCAACAGATTAAATGCTTTTAGTCACTGCCGTAATGTAGGAAATGCAACAATTGCTGCACAGCAAGTTCAAATTCACGGCATGTCAACTGTTACCACGTTGAGAGCTTGGTTCCAAGTCAGAAAGCTCTGGGTTCAAGTCTCAACAGTGAGATCCAAGCAAAAACATTTGGATTCAAATCTCAGCCTTGTACAGTCAGAGATTCTGTCTTTCATGTGTGAGATAAGTAGAGGTGCACTGCCCAGTTCCTTGGCCAATTATTTTTTGTTCAGTGAGAACCTTAACTCAGAATGTCTGGCATTTGCAACATTTCTGTCAAGGGAGCCAGTTGTGTACTGGCAGCTGAATCTCTGACAACTGTAGCAGCAATTTATAAGCGTTTCAGTAGCAGAAAAGTGCTTTAGGATGTTCCAAGGTCTTGAAGAATCTATACTACAGTAATTAAAGGGAAATCTTCCATAAAATGATCATCAATCTTCTTTTATGTTGAACAAGGGATAAATATTTTTCAGACCATTCAAAATTCATTTCCCAACTTTTCTTTGAAATAGCGTGTTGGTAAAAACTAGGCATTGATTAACACAAGTAGATAATGGCCAACCATTACAAAAGAAGTAAAATCTCACAGCCTGAATGAATGGTACTTGGAGTGAAAGGTTGAAACAGAGAAGAGGAGGCTGGACACAGCATGAAGAAATTAATTATTTTATTGTCAGGCAGACTAAAAGGCAATAAGAAGCTTCATTTTGCATGGTCTCCAGGCAAGCCAACTCATCAACTGCAGCAAATAAGAATTTCAGTTCCTCTGTGCATTGTACAATGTATATGACAATAAATTTGTGATCATTATCATACAATCTTCAGTGCCTGGTGGTGGTGATGCAAAGTGATGAAGAAGGGACATGGGATTCTTATGTTTATCAGCCACTAAACCTTAAGAGCAAGCAGGTTAAAGTACAACTTTAATAAACACTAGTTAGGTCACACATGGAGGCACTGTCTGCAGTTCTGGCCCAGAGATTGACAGATATCAAGTGCTACGAGGAGAAGGCTGGGAGGGGGGGGGGGGTGGGGGCTGAGTGGGAGGATGGATCCGCTCATGATAGAATGGCAGAGCAGACTCAATAGACAGATTGGCCTACTTCTGCTCCTATATCTTGTGATCTCTACATTGTTAGAGGAATGTAGGTGTATTGGAGAAAATACAGGACGTTACCTGTATTGGATGACTTTAGCTATAGAAATATTTCGGCCGACACTAAAATAGTCTTATATCAAAGAAAGTTAAGAGGCGACTCAATAGGGACTTGAAAGGGCAGCCAGCACCTTTTTCTTGGGGTGACAATGGCAAGTACCAGAGGATATCTGTTTAAGAAGAGTGGAGGAAAGTTTAGGGAAAATGTCAGAAGTAGGTTTTCCCAGTGAAAGTGATGGGTGCCTGGAATATATTGGTGGTGGTGGAGGCTGGGGAAATAGAAACATTTAAAAGATTCTTACGTGCCAAGAATTTAAAAAAAGCTCCCATTCCTGTGGTCTCTCCTTATAACTCAAGACCTACAGTCCCGGCAACATCCTTGTGAATCTTTGTTGCACCCCTACTTGCTTGATGACATCCTTTGGAGGTCATGATGGTGGTATGCTGATGGAGCCGCTGTAGTGGCTGTGGGGAGCCAAGGAGTGGAGATGCAGCGCTCCCGTGGGGTCCAGCTGCCAGGTCCAAATTGGCTTTGAGCAGCCTGTTGAGGGTGTCGATGGAGGGGTTTTATTTGAGAGCCCACAACCACGGGCCTGTGCCCAAGATGGCGATGCCTATTAATCGGCAGCAACCATGAGGGGCTGCAGACTCCAGGCAAATGGAAGACTGGAGCAGGGCACCAGAGCACAGGAAGATCACGCACCGTCCGAGAGGGAGAAGGGGGCTCTGTGGCTGAGGAACCAGCGCTTGCGGGGGGGGGGGGGGGGGGGTGCTGCTGGCGGCTCAAGATGAGGAACCCGTGGAAGCTGTGGGCTGCTGGAGACTGCTGTCGGGAGACTCGCGTCAGGCTGCAGATTGCTGGGGACTGGCTCGAACTGGCTGGAGGGGTACCAAATATCAGAACTGGGATGCAAGGAGAGCGCTGAAGAGTTCCTGACCATTTCGGAGGTTTGGATCTGGTTCTCGGGTTCACAATGGTTTAGACTGGACTCTGAGCAGCTGCGGTTCTGTGGAAGCGCTGGAGGCAAATCTACGGACACTCGGTGACTCTGGACAGACTCTCTTTTGCTTCTCTCTCTCTGACTGTAAGACTGTAAGAGGCACTTAGGCAATTCCTGCCAGTGGCGAATCTGACTGCCTTGCAGCGGACAAGAAGAAATTTCATGTAATATGACACTGTTTTATTTCTATGATAATAAATTGAATCTTGAACCACATAGAGTAATATGTGCGGTTCTGGCAGTTGAACTATAGGGTTCAAGATTGGTCCCACCAATGCCTTGTCCAGCTGTAATATGGTGTCCTAACCCTTGAACTCAAGGCCCTGACCAATGAGGACAAGGATGCCTGGTGCCTTTTCAACATGTGAACTATGTTCCTTCCTGTACTCCTTGGTCTCTCTGCCCTGCAACACTTTTCTGGGACTTACTGTTTAAGTCCTGCCCTGGTTTAAACGATCAAAGTGTAAGTCTTTGTCTAAATTAAATTCCATCTGTCATTGTGTGGCTCACTTTCCCGGATGGTCCAGATCAAAGTTCAGATTTATTGACAGAGTTCATGCATGATATCACATACCCAACCCTGAGATTCGTTTTCCAGAGGATGAGGCAGTATTACCACTTACTGGTAGCACACAAAACTATATTCGAGAAGCCATGTATACATGTAAACTAATAAAGAAATAGAAACAAATTGTGCAATACAGAGAGAAAAAAAAATCAATCGTGCAAAAATAAGAATCCTTAAATGAGTCTCTGATTATGTTTGCTATTGAGGAGTTTGGTGGTGGAGGGGTAGCAGATGTTCTTGAACCTGGTGGTGCACCTCGTTCCTGATAGTAACACCGTTTGTGGATCCTTGGTGATTGCCGCTGCTCTCTGACGGAGTGTTCCCTGTTGATGTTCTCGCTAGTGAGGAGGGTTTTGCCTGTAAAGTCCCAGGCTGTGTCCACTAGCTTTTTGAAGGGCTTGGTGTTCAGCGGTATTGGTTACCCCCATACCAAACCATGATGCACCTGGACAGCACACTTTCTACCTCACAGCGAAGAAATTTGCCAGAGTTTCTGGTGTCACACCACACCTCTGCAAACTACTGATAACTAGAGGCGCTGGTGTGCTTTCTTTACGATGCCATTAGTGTGTTGGTTCCTGTTGTAATCGTGAATAACCTTAATTTTTTGCCACTGATTTTCGTGCAATCCACAAACTTACTGACAATGACAACTACATTTTTAGTTTTAATTTAGATATACAGCATGGTAACAGGCCCATTCGGCCCACAAGTCCGTGCCACCCAATTTACACCCCATTAACCTATAGCCCCTCATGTTTTGAATGGTGGGAGGAAACCAGTGCGCCCGGAGAAACATGGGGAGACGTACAAACTCCTTACAGACACCCTAGTCTGGTCCCAATCGCTGGCGCTGTAAAGGCATTGCGCTAACCACTACACCAACCGTGCCCTCCTTAATTCTTCATTGAAATCATTAATATAGATGACAAACAGTGTACCCTGCACTGACCCCTGTGGATATGTGCTGCAATCTGGAGTGAGTTTGGGGGGGGAAATTACATTGGATGTTAGTGTGCATGCGAATGAGTTGCTCTATGAGTTGGCATGGACTTGATGGGCTAAAGGGGCTACCCTTTGTGTTGTCGACCAAAGGATATTTGGCATGCAATTTTACCAATTTTTTCAATACACCATAGAAAGTATCCTGGCCGGACACATTGTTCTGCTCCAGACAGCAAGGAACTGCAGACATTTGTGGGCACGGCTCAGGACACTGCAAACTAACTTCTCCTCTATCGACTCCATCAATCCCTCCCACTGCCTCAGAAAAGCTACCAATATATTAAATGACACATCCCACTACAGTCACCCTCTTTTTTCTCCCCTTCCATCAGGCAGAAGATACTTGTTCTTGAAAACATGGACCTTCAGATTCCAAGTCAGCTCCTTTACAGCTCTTGGATGAGCCTCCCATCTGCAAAAGATAATGCCCCTGCACTGTTTAACTGTGTAACCGCTAATAGTATACCTCAAACTTTTAAACTTGCTGCAGCAAACTTTTTAACTTGCTGCAGCAAATGTACTCTGTACATTTGTTATATTATTGCAGTACTTAAGTATGGGTTGACGTTTGGATAGCACACAAAACAAGCTTTTCATTGTATCTTGGTACACATGAAACATTAACAATTGAATTCAAGTGAATTGAATTTCCTGCTCTAAAATAGTGCAGCAATGGCTTAACGAATCTCTTTTTGTTTCTGCTCATTTTTTTTTTACCTTTGGAACCAAAGGGCTCATCTTATCTCTAAGTTTTCCTAGTACTGTGAATTCTCTCAGGTGAACTAATATCCCACCTTCAGAGAACAATGTGCATGCAATCCTATTTTCTGCAGGTCTCACCAGGTCAGTCAATCTAAATTTTAGATTGTACCACAACATAAGACCATAAAGTATAGAAGCAGAAATAGGCCATTGGACCCATCGAGTCTTCTCCACCATTCCATCTTGAGCTGATACTTTTTCTCACTTAGCCCCACTTCCCTGCCTTCTCCCCATAACCTTTGCTACCCTGACAATTCAGATAGCTATCCATCACTGCCTTAATACACCCAATAACCTGACCTCCGCAGCCATCCGTGGTAGCAAATTCCAGAAGTTCACTGCTCTGTGGCCAAATAAATTTCTCATCATCTCTGTTTTAAAGGGACGTCCTTCAATCCTTTTGTTCTGGACTTCTCTACCAGCATGGTCTGTGTAGCAGTTGGCACATGGTTAGTACAGTGCTAGCAACATTCCTATTTATTTATTTATCTATCTATTTATTTACTGTCTATCTATCTATCTATCTATCTATCTATCTATCTATCTATCTATCTATCTATCTATCTATTTATTTATCTTTCTACTTATTTATTTATATATGTGCTTATGTATTTTATTTTTAGACATACAGCACCATAACAGGCTTTTATACCCCATGAGCCCTGCTGCCCAATTACACCCATTTGACCTGCATCTCCAGTAAGATTTGGAGGAAACCGTTGCCCCTGGGGAGAACCCACGCAGATAGAGCGTACAAACTCTTTCCAGAGCTAATCTGATTTTTCTGGCCACTCTACCACTGTCTTGGGTTTGAATCCAGTGCAGTATGTAAGGAGTTTGTAAATTGCACCCCCCGCTCCTCATTTCTGCATGGATTTTCCCTAGTTGCTCTGGTTTCCTCCCACGTTCCAAAGATGTACAGGAATGGTAGGTTAATTAGGTGGATTTGGGTGGTGCATGCTCGTGGGTCGGAAGAACCTATTACCATATTGTATCTCTAAATTAAAAATTTAAATTAATAAAATCAATTACCTGAAAGTTGCCAAACCAAGCTCCAAACATTTAACACAGAGACGGAATAATAATAAGGCATACACTGGAAACATGGTAATATCTGATCATGCTCTCCAGTGTAATAATACGCCCTGCTGCTCAAGAATTGGATGATCACTTTGTCTGATTGTCTAATCAGCAAAGAAATGCTATTAGATCCCAAATTGCAAATTGTCACTATAGTATAGTCAACTCGTGCAACATGCGGAGCTGATTACAACAATCCATACATATTAGCACTGCTGTGGGGGAAAAAATAAAATCAACATTGATCTCATGATCAATAGCTTTATTTCCAATTAAAATATCTCTCTCGGTTTACATAGATCTCTTCTTCCTGAAGAGGATGTCTGCAACTAGTCACTGCAAGGCCATGAACAGCTCAGGTGAAATTCTTCTCATGGACACTAAAGAATGAACCAAAATGGTGACCTTCAGAATGGCTTTTAACGCGACTCTGGCTGGCAGTTCATCTCAAACCTGCAACCTTCACCAGTTCGGAAGTCAAGGACAGATGATGCATAGGAATTCCATGAGCTTTTGGTGCTCCTCGTACACTATCTCAGCTTAGAAATGTGTCTTCATTCCTCTATCATCGCTGAGTCAAAAATGCTGGGACTCCTGACCAAACAGCACTTAGCAAATGCCCTCATTTACTGCATTATAACAGAGTAAGAAAACACTCACCTATTCTTTTTAGAGATACAACACAATCACAGCCCCCCTCGTCCATGAGCCCATGCTGTCCAAATACGCCCATGTGACCAATTAACCTACTAATCCTGTTGGTCTTTGGAATGTCAGAGGAAACCCACGCAAACACGGGCGAATGTACAAACTCCTTACACGGACAGAGCTGGATTAAAACCCGGGTCACTGGTGTTGTAATAGCATTACCACTAACCTCACCGTGCCACCCCCTTTCTCTCACTCATTTAGTGATGAGTATTAAATATGGACCTGGATGCCCACCTTCAGCATTTGAATGAATGACAACTCAAATGGTCCTTGTAGGCTAACTAACATGCTGACATGCTGAAATGATCAGTGAAATGAATAGAACTGTAAAGAAAGACCATATCCAAATTATTTATACACCATTTCTGTTCATAGCCAACAAACAAGCATCTTCAGACACAGAGCAAAGGCTGGGAGGGCAAATGGGGAGAGGGGTGGATGTGAAGGAAATGATGCTTCTGTCTGGCTGGTATACATTTACCAGAAGCGCGATAGAGACTTTATGTAGAAGAGCATCCGGGGTTCCTGATGGACCTCTGGCAATAGATCAGGATTCAAAATAGGAAGTGCAATCTAACATGGTAGTGGGCAAACATGGAACAAATTTCTGCATTCACTTCAGAAAACTGTTTGCCAATCAACACTAAATAGATTATCAGATATCCAACACCTGAAGAAATTCTTTCAATTCTGCATATTCTCTGAACATGCATTCAGACTGTTAAGGATGGGCTCACATTTACCTCCAATCACAGCAGATTTTTAAGGCAACTATCTCACACATTAATCATTAACTTTTTAATTTCAAGATGTATTTAATTAAATGAATTTAAATTCCCCTGCTATTTTGGGATTTGAATTTATGTCTGGAATGTTATATTGGTCGTTGGACTGAAAACCTAGAATTTAACTCTAACATTAGCATTGCCTCCTTGGAATTAGCAGGATTATCCAATTCCAATGCAGATGTGTCCATTCTGACTGAATAAATGTGCAGAGCTAATGACAGACAATGGTTTAACAATCTGGGAAGATGAGATTTGAAGCATAGAAACATATAGTGGAGAATTGCACAGAGCCATTGATCCATACTCTATAATCATTATAGCACAGGTTATTAGAGAGCTGCTTTGATAGCAGTGAATTCACTGTGGCTCTGGATAGAGCCACCATCATCTCCCACTCTCCTTTCCACCCTCCCACCTCGAACACCAACAGACACCAGGTGACTGAGGAGATTCGGTATGTCACCAAAGACTCTCGTAAACTTCTACAGGTGCACAGTGGAGAACATTCTGGCTGGTTGCATCACTGCCTGGTACGGAGGCACAAACCCTCAGGACAAGAAAAAAACTCCAGACGGTTGTTAACTCAGCCTGTGACACCACAGGCACCAGACATCACTCCATCGAGGACACCTACATGAGGTGGTATCTTAAAAAAAACCCAGCCTCTATCCTCAAAGAGCCCTCACCATCCAGGCCATGCCCTCTTCACTCTGCTATCACTGGGAAAAATGTACAGGAGCCTAAAGACGAGCACTAAGGACAGCTTCTTCCTCACTGCCATCAGATTCCTGAATGAACAATGAACCAAAACACTACCTTACTCTTTGTGCACTGTTACTTTAATTTTTTTTCATAATAATGTTGTAATTGGTTATAATATGAATGTTTGCACTACGATTCTGATTCTGAACTGATCTAGGAACAGAGTCATAAGTGAACCTAGGTCATAGAGTTAGCCTCTCATTCTTCTCTTTCACCAGTTGGCCATCTTAATGACCAATGAAAGGATCTTTGCTGGTGCTTTATTGTTTGTAAAGATCTCCCTGTAACATTTCACCGAAGCACACAGACAGGCATCCAAATCCTTGATCAAAAGTTGGACTTTCAGGGAAGGAGGATTGGAGAGGGAGATCAAGCAAGGCCTATGCTTGAACATCTGATGTGTGTGTTGAGGCCAGGAAGAGGAAGAGCACAACAAGGTAAACATGGCATTCAATGCTCATCAAATGCATGTGCCACTGATACATGTGGAAATCACAAAATCTGGTTAATGTCGAACATACTGTCCACAAAGTCCTTTTGTCATCCAACAATGACATAGTCCCAAAGTTGCCTGATCTGGCCACCATGTTTTACATGAAGGTTGAGGATTCCACGAACTTCTCCGTAAGTTAGCCATCAAAATCTTCAGCAGACATCGAAGCAAATCGGTTTATCGTCCCTGTGCTTGGTCTTCAAAAGAAATTAAAACCTGTAGTAAAAACGCAAAAAATGCTGGAGAAAGTCCACAGGTCATCCAGTGTCCATAGCCTGGCTTTTTGCTGATACCTCAAAGAAGGGCTCCGTGCTGAAATGTGACTTATATATCTCCTCTGGATGCTCTGAGATCTTCTGAGTTCCTCCAGCTGTTTTGTGTTTTCATTACAATCACAGCGTCTGCAGATTTTCGTGTTTCACCAAATTAAAACCTGTTCTGGCTTGAGAGATTTTTTTCAAAATATTCTTCCATCAATGTCGTGACATGGAAAAGAAATTTAAGGTACTTCAAGTTCACATTCCAAGATTTCCAAGCCAATTGAGTGCTTCTGCCACTACTGTTGTGTAATGCTGGAAATGCATCAGGCAGTTTGCATATTTCAACCTCCCACCAACAGCAACATGATAAAGACTAGATAATATTAGTGGTGTGGCAGGCATCTTCAGCAAGCCAGGTTCAATGTGGTGCAGTCTTCATAGAGCTTGCACGTCCTTTGAACATCAGTCATTCCTAACCTATCACTATTTAAATAATACCCTTTTATTTTGACGTGGAAGACCTCATTTTTTTCTAAATTATATTTGATCTGCCTTGTTGATTAAATAACTTGAATACGCCTGTGATTGTCTGATCTTGGAAGCTAAACAGGTTAAGGCCTGGTCAGTACTTGGAGGGGAAACCGCGTGCTGTAGGTTTCTGAGAAGGGGGCGACTCACTGTCTGCCTTACGGTAGAAAAAAAGTTAAAGAATTTCATGTATGTTATATTTGAAATTTAGTATTATGTGACAATGGCTTTACCTTTACATTTCTTTTCATGAGTACAGATTTTTGAACTACCAATAGGTGGAAATTCTGCCTGGCCTGCAAGAAACAGAATCTCCAGGTGGTATGTGATGTCATGTATGTACTCTGACAATAAATCTGAACTTCTGAATATTTTTGAAGAGATAATCAAGAGGATTGACAAGGGAAGGGCAAGTGGGTGTGAACGATGAGCACTTTAAAAAGTCTTTTACAAGGTCCCACATGGTAGGCTAGTCTTGAAGGTGAGATCATTTGGGATCCTGGGCGGGATAACCAATTGGATGCAAAATTGACTTGATGGAAGGCGTGAGAGGGTGAGGGTAGACAGTTTTTGTCTCAAATTGGAGTGCTGTGACCACAAGTGTGCTGCAGGGGATCATATTGGGTCCTGTGAACTTTGTCATCTGTATGAACAATTTAGACAGCATCATTTAGAACATTTGCAGATAACATCACCAAGTTCAGGAACAGCTGCTACCCCTCCACCATCAGACTCCTCAACAACCAACTCAATCAGGGACTCATTCAAGGATTCTAACTCATCCACTTCATTGTGTTTGTTTTTCTCCTCTCTGTATTGCAGTTAAGTTGTTTACATTTGTTTATTTGTTTACATGTGCACATTGAATCAGTTTTTAATTTGCACTGCCAATAAGTGGTAATTCTGCCTGGCCCACAGGAAAAAGAATCTCAGGGTTGTATTTGATGTCATGTATGTACTCTGACAATAAATCTGAAATCTGAACCTGGTGGTAAAATGGACCAGAAGGATATAATTCAAAAGAGAATGATCTAGATCATTCTTTCTCTATTGGGGCCATACAGCACCACATCCCCGACCCACCCCAACCAGGGCCTCAGCACATTTAAGGGAGGGCCACAGACTGAGATCATTTTTTTTTTGCTTTATCTAGTCGGCAGGAGAGAAGTACGGAAAGAAACCAACTAAACTTGACTGCATCACAGGAAGGGAACCCATTGGCTTTGAGAAGAGTCCTAAGGGACTCATAGCCAAAAATAAATGTTGAGATTGGGTGATCTAGATAAAATGGGGAAGTGAGCCAAGGATAGAATTTAACTCAACAGGTGCGAGGCAGATAAATCAGGGTATGATTTACATGGTAAATGGTAGGGCCCTGGAGAGCGTCGCAGAACAGAGAGAGACACAGAGATGCAGGCACCTATTCTGCAAGAGGTGGTGAGACATGGTAGACAGGGAATTGTGGAAGACAACTGGCATGCTTGATTTCATCAGTCAGGGCATTGAACAAGAAAATGGGTCGTCCATGTACAAATAGTTGGTGAGACCACACTTGTGTGAAGTTCTAGTCGTCCAGTCAAAGGAAAGAGAACAGGAAAGATTCATGAGGATACTACAGGAACTGGAGGGTTTGAGTTCTAATGATCTTTTTTTTCCTTTGGCGGTATCGAAGTACAATATATAAAATCATGAGAAGTACAAGCAAGTCTTTTTCCTGAGATAGGAGAGGCTGAAACTAGAGAACATAGATGAGAGGGCAAAAAATTAACGAGGGGCTGAGGGGTATCTTTTTCTTAAATTAATTTGTAAATTTTGACATGCAGCACGGTAACACGCCCTTTCAGCCCACGGGCCTGTGCCACCCAATTGCACCCCTATTGACCTACAACCCCCGTTATGTTTTGAACGGTGGGAGGAAACTGGAGCAGCCAGAGGAAACCCACGCAGACACGGACAGGGAAGACAAACAAACTCTTCATGGATACCACAAGATTCGAACAACGGTCGCCTGTGCTCTGACATCGTTGCGCCAACCATACCGAGGATAGTGGGGACATGGGTGAGACCTACCCGAATGGAGCGATCCCCATGGAAACCGTGGGTCATCATGTTAGGCTGAAGGACTTATTTCCACACTGATAACTCAATGATTCTCCCTACCCAATTGATCCGAATCTTCTCAAAGCCTCTTTTCACCCTGATTACTGCTCAAATTCCCATGTAGTTTCACAAAATCAGAAAACATGGAAATGTAATATTTGGACCCCTCGGCTAAATTGTTAATTACCTTCGTAACTAACTCACTTTTAAGTTGATTGTGGTGAAACCCCTGTGATTTAAAATGTCCCCTCGGGGACACATTTTTATGTGTTAAAAAGCTTACACTGTTGATTTTTATTTCTATAAAGCATTGCTGCCACCAGCCCTTTGCGCAGACTCGGGCTTCTGTAAGCACCTAAAGTGCAGCTCTGGGACCCCTTGACATGCAAACCCAAGAGCTGGAACTGATCACTGCCACAGGGTTCAATCAGCCCCCTCCATGATTCCCCTGGAGAGCCGTACTCCATCACCACCCAAAGTTGCTATTGAGAGAGCTCTAATTCACTTCTTACAAGTCTGATGAACCCCAATATATAGTAAACCCCCTGTTTTCCAGATTTCAAACAACCAATGGCCTCCAGCAATCAGAAAAAAAAGCTGTGGAAAGTGAATAGGTAAAATATATGGACATTGAAAATCGGGACGCCCCATTGTTAGTTTGCCAATCAAGCAACCCTAAAACTTATCCGGCATCCACCAATCCCCATAGGTGCTGGACACCTGGGCTTTTACTCTGGTTCTTGAAGGGAGAGATATCAATGAGACTGAAGGAGTGCACAAATTTACAAGGATATTGCCGAGACTTTAGGAACTGAGTTATCGGGAAAGGTTAAACAGGTTAGGACTTGATTCCCTGGAGCAAGGAAGAATGAGGGGAGATTTGATAAGGATATACCAAATTCTGAGGGGCATCGAGCAAATGCAAGCAGGCTTTTTTCACTGAGGTCGAATGGGACATGAATGAGAGGCTGTGCGTATGGTGAAATGGAAAATGTTTAAAGGGAACTTCTTCATCCAGAGACTGGAAAGTGGAACGAGCTCCCAGTTGAATGCGGGTTCGATTTTGACATTTAAAAAAATTTGGACAGGTACATGGATGGGAGGAGTATGGAGGCCTACAGAAAGGGTGCAGGTCATTGGGTTCAGTGGGAATAATAGTTCAGTACAGACTAGATGCGTCAAAGTGCCTGTTTCTGTGCTCTAGTGTTCCATGATTCGCTGGTTCTAAAGAGAATTAAACCATGTAATCATTTCTGAAAATATGGGATGTGATTGTTTTTTTTTATTTTGGTATTCCTCGATGATTCTCATCGTGTATCTAACCATTTAGCATACAAAATTTGAGTGAAATTCAATTTACAAGTAATCTTCTCATCACCTTTTCCACTTTGTATAATGACATGGCTGGTTCAGCAGTTAGATATATCGGATTACTTGGAGTGCTATGCATTGGAAAGTTTGATGAGTGCAATGTAGAAAAAAATGGTAATCAATTTATGCAATTTAATCCCAATAAACCTGAGGTAATCTGCATATGGTAGACCTGACAATCTGCTTGAGAGATGCAAGACGACGAGACTACACCCACGAATATGTGGCTCAGTATGATGGCAAAACAATCCAGAAATTTGTCGAAAATACCAAGGTAGTGGGTTGTATAAAGAAAGGTCAGCATACGGGAGGGAGATTGAAAACTTGGCTGAATGGTGCCCCATCAACAATCTTGCACTCAATGTCACCAAAACTAAGGAGCTGACTGTTAATTTCAGGAAGGAAAAACCAGAGGTACAAAATCCAGTGATCATTGGGGGATCAGAGGTGGAGAGCAAATTTAAGTTCTTGGGAGGATCTTTCCTGAACCCAACACACAAATGGCACCGTGAATAAAACACGACAGCTCCTCTGCTTCCTCAGGAGTTTGCGGAGGTTTGGTACGATATCAGAAACCCTGGCAAATTTTTTACAAATGGGTGGTGAAATGTATGCTGATTTGTTGAATCGTGGTTTGGTATGTAAAGCCCTCCAAAACATCATGGACACAGCCCAGGGCATCACAGGGAAAACCCTCCTCACCACCAAGAACATCTACAGGGAACGCTGCCATTGGAGAGCAGCTGCAATCATCAAGGATCTGCACCACCCAACTCTGCTCTTGTGGGGTTGCCTTCAGGAAAGAAGTATAGATATCTCAAGACTCGCACCACCAGGTTCAGAATCAGTGGCTACCCCTCCACCATCAGACTCCTCAGCAAGAAACTCAATCAGGGACTATTTAAGGACTTTTACTTGTGCACTTTTTGATTTTATTATTTCTCTCTGTATTCGTTATCCATTTCCAGTTCTTTATTTGTTTACATGTCTACCTTTTTTTGTACTACCAATAAGTGGTCATTCAGCCTCACCTGCAAGAAAAAAAGAATCTCAGGGTTGTATGTGATGTCATGTATGTACTCTGACAATAAATCTGAAATCTGAGACTGTAGGATAAACATTGAGCTGGAGAAGACAGACCCCTGCTCATTTTTATTTGTTTTTTTTTTAACACATCTGAGAGGATATATGAACATTTATTTATCAATGTGTCATCTTCAACAGAGCAGCATTATCTCAGTAGACCTTTGGTGTGCTGAGACCATGCTCTAACCTCTTAGAACCTACAATGTTCTGACACAAAGGTAAGAATGCCACCAGAGGAAAGTGGATGATTCTCAACAGTATAAATCAGAATCAGAATTTATTGTCATGGACATGTCACAGAATTTGTTGCTTTTCAGTAGCATTACAGGTGTAAAATTACTTTAAATTACATTTTCAAATAAATAAAGAGTGCAAGACTCTTCAGAGGTCAGTGAAGTCAGTGGAAAAGATCATTGGGGGTCTCTCTTCCTACCATGAAGGACATCTGCCACACTCAATGCAGGTGAAAGACAATAAACATTGTGAAGGACTGCACACACCCTTCATGTAGATTGTTCTCCCTTCTGCCATCTGGTAGGAGGTACTGCAACACTCGGGCCCTTACGTCCAGATTGGACAACAGTTTTTTTACCCCAAAGCCATCAGACTCCTGAATTCCTGGAACATATGTGGATAGAGCATCGAGGACTATTACTGTATACGTTTTAATAATTTACTATTAATGTGTTTAACTTCTATTCTAACATATTTATGTAAATATGCCTCATGGGTCCTGGAGAAATGCTATCTCGTCTTTACCGTGCGAGGACGGTATGAGCAATAAATGAAGGTGACTTGACTTGAAAGTGAGGCTGTGTCTGTGGTTCACTGTCAATTCAGAAATCTGATGGCAGAGGGAAAGACCATTGGGTGTTCGTCTTCAGGCTCCTGTACCTCCTTCCTGATAGTAGCAGTCTGAAGAGGGCACGGCCTGGGAGATGAGGGTCCTTGAGGCTAGAAGCTGTTTGTAGATGTCCTTGATGGAGTGAAGACTGATGCCCATGATGGAGCTGGCGGTGTTCACAACTCTCTGTAGTCTTTTCCTATCCTGTGCATTGGCTTCTCCATGCTAGACAGTGATACAACCAGTCAGAATGGTCTCCACGGTGCACCTGTGGAAATTTGCAAGAGTCTTTTGGAAGAAATGTTGAAGGTTATGTGGTGAAGGGGCAGAAAAGGTTAGAAGGGCAGAGTTGAACGTTTCAACCCATCAAGGTTCTCATGCAATCATCTACTGTGATATGACCAATTTGCAATGTTTAAATTTAACAGTACATATGTTTAGGACAAGGATGTTAGTGAAGGTTAATCATTTTGCTCAGTATCACATATGGAACCAGTTATTATGATATTTTTACAGCATGTGTCTGTTATTCTAATGCAGAAAATCAATTTTACTGGGACAAAAAGATGAAGATCACCTTCCAGTCTCATTGCATCTCTGTTCGCATAATTTGATCTGGCAGACTCAATTAATATCGCCTCATAACCTGCTAATTTAGTGTGACCTAATTATTTTAATCTGCCAGTTTGGATTTCAGAAAGCCTCACCCATTTTGGAGATCCTAGAGATGTCAAGGAAACCTTTCAAAACAAGAGGATCCCAATGGGGCCACCATTCGCTGGTGTGACTACATTGAACTAAGTCTAGCTCGGACCTATGGCCAAAACGAATTGGAGTCGTTTTTCGCCAATTCCTTTCAGCTCCACTGTATTCGCTTCAGGAGAGACCAACTTTGTGAGATTTTCACTCCAAAGGGCATTTTCAATTCCTAAAATAAACTATGACACAAGCCCCTGTCTTAAAGCTGTTTGTGGGATCTTACAGCACACAGGTTGCATGCACTGTTTTTTTCACTGCAGAATTAAGCTATGTGTCAAAAACCTTCTGCTGGCCTGATGTCACAGGAACATTGTTTATCAATTCTTATCATCTCCTCCAAACAGCAATTAAATATGACTCAAGTTGAACGTTAACATGAATACAACTTGTTCTTTTTTCCCTTATTCAACCACTCACAATACTCTCGCAAATCTGCACAACTTTCTAAAGCCAATTTTTCCTTCCACAGTGCTCCTTTGGAATGGAACACAGGTGCTGTGCGGTTGAAGTGAATTTTTTCCCTGCTTGATTCAAGCCCCTCAGTAAAATGAGCTAACACTCTATAAGTCTATTTAATTATGTTTTTGAGCCTGGCCAGAACATTTTATCGACTGTATACCTGTACATGAATTTCTTTGGACAATTCACGTTCTTAGCTTTTCACTATTTGAATGATATCCAAGTGAATTTATGCATTGTTCTAAATTAGATGGCCTGGGGTGAAATCCATCTCCCACAATTTTGCCTCTCACTTAATCAATGAATATGTCAGTAATTTTACGCTTCCATCTCCTTCAGCAAATTTAGTGCTATGACCAATCTCTAGTATAGTTTCCTGATTTATGGTATGGATCACTAATGAATGCAATTTGGCACAGATTGTACCAGATATAAACGACACTTCCCATTTTCTAGTATTTCCCAATTTCAAAACCTGTCATCTTCAAAGAAGCGAAAAAACAATATTCCGAATTACAATCTTATCAATCCAACAAACCAAACTCTGTAGATGCAGATTTATGTAGCTTTAATTGGTTGATATAAACAGATAAACATTTGCATAAGATTGTCATAAAGATGAACAAACAAAGCACTCAGCTATATTTAAAGACATAATGATATAAGATGATAAGACAAGTTAAGATGATAAGTAATTATTAAGATGAATTCAATGAAAAGTATTTCATGGTTCTCCAAAGAAAGAAAACGCAAGCTCTTGGTCTGCGTGGATATTACAACATATGAGTTCATAATAACTAACACCAGATTCCCCTTCCACCATGAAGACAAGAACTTCACGCAATCCCCAAACATGCCAGAGGAACATTCGAAGGACTCATGTCCAAAATGTTGGTCATCCTTTACATCCTATGGATGCTATGTGACCTGCTGAGTTTCTCCAGCACTGTTGTGTGTTGCACTTGACATCTGCATGGGCAGACATTCTTTTATTTGAATGACATGAACATTGCCTTGTCTTCTTTTGCCCACGAAAGTCAATTCTAAATCATTATTCTTCACTTTATAATTTCCATCATTTCCTCCGGAAGTTCAACAAAATCATTTACATTTACACAATCCTTTATCCTTTTTTGTTCTCTCCAACTTAATTATTCATGATAATGTCCCTACAATAGATTAGCATCTATAATGATCCCAAATCTCACTCACTGCTTTTTCTAACACAATAGTATTTTTAACGCCAATCTGTTCTGCTTAATTGTTTGTGATGTGGGTGGAACAGGGAAGACATGTTCTTGTTGTCCATCCTTAATTTGCCTTTGTTAGGTGAAGATAGGAAAGATAGCGGTGGTGTGTCTTGTCATGAGCAGCTGCAGTTCTACTGGTGAAAGCAAGAGCAAGGTGTCCCAAACTATTTTTCAGAAGTGTTTTTAATATATTACAACTTGGCAGCAAGCTCTTCCGACCTACAAGCTCGCATCCCCAAATACCCAAAATGACCACTCAACCAACTAACCCAACCACATGTCTGCAGAACGTGGGAGGAAGGTGGAGCACTCAGAGGAAGCCACACAGACATGGGGAAAACATACAAACTCCTTCTCAATGTGGACAAGATGAAGGAGGTGATCATGGACTTCAGGAGGACCAGGAACGACCGTGTAACAACAGTGCAGTGGAGAGAGTGGAGAGTAGCGAGTTCCTTGGAGTTCACTTAACAAATGACCCATCATAGACACACAACGTCTCCTGACTTGTCAGGAAGGTTCAACAGCGACTGCACTTCCTGAGAAGACTGAAGTGGGTGAGGCTACCGGCCACCATCCTGTCAATCTTCTACAGGAGCTTTATCGAGAGCGTCCTGGCCGGCTGCATCACAGTGTGGTACAGTTGCTGCAGAGAAATGGATCGGAGGTCAATCTAAAGGTCCATAAGAGGAGGAGAGGATCAGTGGAGTCTCCCTCCCCCCCATCAACACGATGTACTGGGATTGATGTCTGAAGAGGGAACGCAAAATCATCGAAGACCCTTTCCACCCCACACACAGCATCTTTCAGCTGCTCACATCGGGAAAGAGATACACGAGGATCAGAGCCAGCACCACCAGGCTGAGGAACAGCTTCTTCCCATGGGCAGTGAGAATGCTGAACGACCACAGGAACCGCTCAAACTAACCACCCGAGACTCTAATATTTACCAAACAATATTTATTTGGTTATTTTTATATTTGTATCCTTGTCCCACATATGATTTGTTTGTCTGTATGACTGCTATGTCTGGTTATGCGTCTGTGTGTTTTGCACAGAAGAACAAAAAATGCTGTTTTGTTGGGTTGTACTTATCCAATCAGATGCCAATAAACTTGACTTGATTTGACTTGTCTTACAGGCAGCAGCAGATACGAACCCAGTTTACTGGTGCTATAATAACATTGTGTTAAGTCCTACGTTGACTGTGTGCTCCAACTAATCCAAAAAAATAGGCAGCTCCATGACGTAAGGTGATGAAGTCTGGATGGTCTTGGGACTGGGACGTACAAGTGGTGGTCTTCTCATACAACCACTGCCTTTGTCCTCCTAGACAACCAAAATTTGGAATTTGTTCTTACTTGGGGAGTAATCATGGTGCCTTTGTTTAGATCAGTGGTTTTCAAACTTTTTCTTTCCACTCACATACCACCTTAAGTAATCCCTAGGCCATAGGAGCTCTGTGATTAGTAAGGAAAACTTAAGGTAATATATGAGTGGAAAGAAAAAGTATGAAAAACACTGTTTTAATCATACCTAATTGACTCGTTATATGCATGGTTTCATAACTCCAAAGGAAATGGGCTGATGACAATTTTTCTCAAGCAAAACCTTTTCAGTAACAATTGGGTTTAGAGCAGTAGTTCTCAACCATTTTTTTCCCACTCACCACTTTAAGTAATCCCTTACTAATCACCGAGCTCCTGTGACATAGGGATGTGAGTGGAAGGAAAAACTTTGAAAACCACTGGTTAAGATAATGATGGTTAGAATGAGCGAGCAGGTATCCAATTAAGTGGGTTATTTTGTCCTTGATGTTACTGGACTTCTTGCGTGTCATTATTGTTGGATCTACAAACATCGAGGGAAGCAGAGAGATTTCCTATGCACTCTCGATGTACATGAACGATGATGGAAAGGCTTTAGGATGTTAGGAGATGAGTTTCACGTAGTAAGTTTCCAGCATCTAGATCATAGAATAGTACAGGCCCTCCAGCCCTTGATGTTTTGCTGACCTATGTCAACCTACTCCACAATGTATATATGTCACTTGTTTGTAAGGTGTAGTTTGTTGCTAGTTTATAGTCCGGAGATATGATGTTTCATTGGGTTGTATATGTATGTGGCATCGAGTCCACGCTGCTGAAGATCCAGCTGCGCTGGATGGGTCACGTCTCCAGAATGGAGGACCATCGCCTTCCCAAGATCGTATTATATGGAGAGCTCTCCACTGGCCACCGTGACAGAGGTGCACCAAAGAAAAGGTACAAGGACTGCCTAAAGAAATCTCTTGGTGCCTGCCACATTGACCACCGCCAGTGGGCTGATAACGCCTCAAACCGTGCATCTTGGCGCCTCACAGTTTGGCGGGCAGCAGCCTCCTTTGAAGAAGACCGCAGAGCCCACCTCACTGACAAAAGGCAAAGGAGGAAAAACCCAACACCCAACCCCAACCAACCAATTTTCCCTTGCAACCGCTGCAATCGTGTCTGCCTGTCCCGCATCGGACTGGTCAGCCACAAACGAGCCTGCAGCTGACGTGGACTTTTTACCCCCTCCATAAATCTTCGTCCGCGAAGCCAAGCCAAAGAAAGAAAGATATGTATGTGGCACAATCAGAGGACAATAAACTTAGCAGATGAATTTGAATAATCCAATTATTTCCTTGCGACTACCCTCTGATCTGGACTCATTAAATGGTTAAATGTTTGGCCCAGTTCAATGGAGACAACCAGGAAATTGGCAGTGAAGGCAATGACACTGAATTCCAAAGTTAGGTGGCTGAACTTTATAGGAGTTGTCGATGAGATGAGGATTTTGAATTAATTATCATTCAAGGCTTAAATATTATCCAGAATACACAGAAGGCAAACACAGTCTGTCAGAGGAACTCAGTGGATCGAGCAGCCTCAATGGGAGTAAAAGAATGGTTGACATTTCAAGCTGTAACTCTACGTTATCTACATTTTCTACATTAGAGCGCAATCTGGTGCATTTCAATGGCTTTACAAATGGATTCAAATTGAATGGAGTCTTCTAATCCTAAAAGATAATCCTTTAATCTTCAAAAGATCTTTCGATTATGTCTAAAACAGCTGCAGTATCTTTCCATACTTCTTTTTAAACACACGGGGAAAACATCAGTCCACAGGGGCTTATCACACAATGCCATCAGTATTTTGTCAGTAAAGTTTTCTTGCTCAATTTAAATCCAGTGAGATTTAGTTCCTGGTGTTAGTAATAATTCCCTTGGAATATCAGGAATATTATCCTGTGAAGACTGATGCAAGGTAATTATTCAGAATGTTGTGCTGTTTTGACAGCTCCTGGTTGATGATTCTTACATCAATGAAGATTTGGCAAAATGACTCTTCTTTCAACTTTCCACTTTTTGTGATAAAAATCACGGATGTTTTATAAGAACAGATTGAGGATTTTTTTTTAGAAATCATTGCTGTTTAAGAAGCTGTCAAAGAGAAATCAAAGAGCTCAGTGTGCAATATGAGTCCTCAAGATATTCAGATTTATACCTTTGTTGTTTTTTTTAACATAAGAATGAATCAATGACAATGGGACTTTTCACTAACATCAGGACGTTCCTGTGTGTGCTTCACAACTCAATGAGCAGTGAGGTCACTTTGTAATAAATTAAATGTAAAATACCATTTATTCAAGAATAAAGAAAATCACTGAAGCAGGAAATAGCATGGACTCTCAAGGATGATCCATGATGTAACATCGTAGATGATCCAATCATTGCATCAGCTCCATGGTTCCCAATAACTATATGATTGGAAGCGTCAGGGAAACATAGAATTGTACAACATGGGAATGGGACCACCTCATCTATACTGACCACACACAAAGATTATAGTACGCAGAGATTGAAGGTGGACAGTAAGGAAGACTTTCCAACCTTCCAGAAGAAGCTGGACCAACTGGAAAAATGGGCTTAAAAATGGCAGATGAATTTCAATGCAGACAAGTGTGAGATGGTGCATTTTGGAAGAACAAACCGAGGTAGGTCATACATGGGAAACGGTAGGGCGTTGAGCTTTGTTATAGAACAGAGGGGATTGGGAATAATTCCCTGAAAGTGGTGTCAAAGGTAGATAGGGTCGTAAAGACAGATTTTGGTGCACAGGCCTTCATAAATCAAAGAATTGAGCACAGACTTTGGTATGTTATGGTAAAGTTCTATGAGACATTGGTGAGGCCAAATTTGGAGTATTCTGTGTAGTTTTGGACATCAACTGTAAGAAAGATATCAATAAAATTGAAAAAGTGCAGAAAAGATTTACTAGGATGTTACTGGGAATTGATGAACTCAGTTCCAGGGGAAAATTAAACAGGTTAGGACTTTATTCCCTGAAGCATAGAAGAATGAGGGGAAATGTGATAGAGGTATAGAAAATTATGAGGGGTATAGATAGAGTAAATGCAAGTAGCTTTATCCACTGAGGTTAGGTGAGATTCAAACCAAAGGACATGGGTTAAAGGTGAAAGGGGAAAAGTTTAGGGGGAATTTCTCATAGAGAGTGGTGGGAGTATGGTACAAACTGATAGCTGAAGTGGTGCATGCAGGTTCAATTTTAACATTTAAGAAAAATTTGAATGTACAGGTACATAGATGGAAGGGTATGGAGGGACTGGGTGCAGGACAGTGGGACTAGGCAGAATAATTTTTCGACACAGACTAGAAGTGTTAAAAGTGCCAAAAGGCCTTTTTTGCTGTGCTGCAATGTTCTATGAGGCTATGGTCATCCCATTCCCCCACATTAATCTAATTTCCCTCTGTGTTTTTCCTGCTCAAGACCTTTCTAAAGATGTAATTGTATCTGCCTCCATCACCTGTTCTGGTGCTCATTCCAGATAATCACTGCCCTCTCTGTGATAATCTTACTCAGTCACTTACTCAAGTGTGAGGTGGGGAAGTTTAGATTGTTGTGTAGGTTTATGTATGCCAGCACAATGTCATGGGCTGAACAGCCTGTATTATTCTGTAGGTGTTCAGCATTTCTGAACAATATGATGCAAGTTTATTGGAGCATCATTCTTCCAAGACTATCTGTTTTAGTTCCAAGACTCACTATGAACTTTTGGTATTCACATCTTTACACTGATCTCTTGTCAGCTGAAGGGAATCCAAATAATGTAACTATGCTAAATGAAGCAAAAACAACAAGCACTGAAGCCCACATCATCAAGAATCAGCTTAGATGGAGTGGTCATGTTGTTCGGATGAAAGATGAATGTCTGTCGAAACAAATCCTCTACTCCTGCCCTAAAGAAGGCAAACGTAAAAGAGGCAGACAACAGAAAAGACGATTTAAAAGCCAACATGAAGGAATGTAACATACACATCAACAACTGGGAAAGCAAGGCTAAGCACAGAAAACTCCGAGAAGGAACAGCAACTTTTAAAGTCAACAAATGTGAAGAAGTAAAAGAAAATGGAAAGAGAGACAACAACAACCAACTCCCGATCTTCCATCTTGAACGGCCTGTTCCTGAATGCGGAAGAACTTTCAAAGCCAAGATTGGACTCATAAGCCACCTGAGAGCCCACAAATAGATCAATGGATCAAAGGTCATCATCCACGACCACCAGGGAGAGCCACGACGACAGCGATGACTAATAACTATGAACTTCAGGTATTCACATCTTTACACTAACCTCTTGTGAGCTAATGGGAATCCGAATAAACCTTTCTAAAAATAACAAACTCAAAAAATTCAACAGCTTCGTTAAAGATCTTTTTTAAAATAAAATGATGCAGATTCTGCTTAATCGGGTTTCACACTTTGAAATTGCTTATTATCATTTCCATGGTTTCCAATACTTCACTGATAACTGACACCAGGCTAACTGTGTTGTGGTTTTCTCTTTCCCTTCTCAGATAATACCATTAGTTTCTTTTTCATTCTGTCGAATGAAAAATGTTGGGGATTTTACAATCTGAACATCCACGAGCTGAACACAATCTGCTGGAAGAACTACATTGAAGCAATCCTGATAAAGGGTTTTGGGTTAAAACATTGGCCATTCCTTTTCTCCCACTGATGCTGTTTGACCCAATGAGTTTCTTCAGCTCATCTTCTTCCCTCTAGCTCTCTCTCTCTCTCTCTCTCTTCACTTTTCCCTATTTCCTTTCAAAGAGACCTCCATCTTCTTCCCTCTGTCTCCTTCCCTCTTGTTCTGTCTTTCTCTCTCTTCCCTTTTCCTGCTCTTTCCTTTCGCAGAGACAAAATCAAATGTTTACCTTTCCTCTAATCATATCTAATTAACATACTTTGGCTTTTTGTCTGAATTCCTTCCCTTCAATTTTTTTCTTCCTTTCTCTCCTCAGTCTTTAATTCAGATGCCTGCCTACTTTTTGCTTATACCTTGAAGAAAGGTTCAGGCCCAAAACGTTGGTAATACAGGTTGAGTACCCCCTTATCCGAAATGCTCAGGACCAGAAGAATTTCGGATTTGGGTTTCCCCCCCCCCCCCCCCCCGATTTTAGAACAACAAACAACGGCAGGCTTTTTGAGTGCTGACGTGGACCCCCCCCACACATCCGACAGCCCGCTATCCATCCCCACACCAGTCCCACCACCCTGCTCCTCCCCTGACAGCCCACCACCAGTCCCCACACTGATTCTACTGCCCCGTTCTCCATCCCTCCGATAACTGGCCACCAGTCCCCACACTGATCCCACCACCCCGCTCCCCACACCAATAGCTCTCCACCGGTCCCCACAATGATTGCACTACTCCGCTCTTAACCTTAGCAAGATACTTAAGGTTTGACTAAGTGAGGTCGGGTGTGGAACTTTCCACTTGTGACGTCACGTGCTGGCGCTCAAAAAGTTTCGGATTTTGGATCTTTTCGGAATTTGGGATTTCAGATAAGGGGTTCTCGACCTGTATATCTTTACTTCTATGCGCGCTGTGAGACCTGCTGAGTTCCTCCAGCATTTCTGAGTTTTTAACTACAATCACAGCTTCTGCAGACTTTTGTGTTTCACTTCCTTCTCCAGCAGATTATGTTTAGTTTCAGATTCCAGGATCTGCAATCTCCTGTGTGTCTCCAGAACATCTACGATCCATGCACCTACCTCTGTAAACCCGAGGATGCAGGTTATCTAGTCCAGGGGACTTGTCAGTCATTCCCTCCGTGGCCTGGCACTTGTTCAGCAGTCACATCAATGGTTAGAAAACAGAGTTCATACCTTCTTTGTAATGTTTAACTGCTGTGTGCCTTACTTTCAGTGCCAAATCAAATGCATGGCAAAAGAAATTGTGAACTAGGCCAAAAAAGATTTTGAACATTGCACTGAGTTTTAAATAGGGGCAGGCACATAAATAGGAACCATATTGTTCGTAATTCGTTCAAGCTCAAGTGAATGCAGCAGCCAAAATTTTGCATCACACAAATCAGAAGGGAGGGTATGTCCATGAATCCAGACAGCATCAACACACAATCAGGGTGACCACAGACGAGAGAGGGAGAAAGCTCCAAGATTCATACAAACAGATGGGTGTCGCTGGTCAGTGGGACAGAGGACGCATGCACTGGGGCCAGAAGACTGCAAGACCCACTGAAAGAAAACCTGGCGCAATGCAGCTCCACACAACGCAGAAATAAATTACATGGCATAGCAAAGGGATGTCAGTGAAAACAGCTGTGCCGGGAATTGGATGAGGAAGTCCAGTGGAGCGGCACACAGGAAATACTGGATGAACAGCTGCCTCACAGGGTCCTGAGTTCAATCCTGACCCATGGTGCCGCCTGCAAGAAGTCTCAACCTTCTCTCTGAGGCCAGGTGGGTTTCCCCCAGGTGCCGTCAATCCCTGTGACAAAGAGGCGCTGGCTGAATAGTTAAATAGCCGCCATCAGTGGCACCGAGAGTGCACGGGAGGGGGAGAATCTGAGGCAAGATGATGGGCAAGTGGAGAGAATAAAGAGGGATGAATCAGTGTCGAATTGGAGAGGGTGGCTATTGAACGGTCAGCATGAACCTGTTGAGCTGGCTGGTCCATTTCCCTACACAGTGACCTGTTATAGAACATTCAGTAGTGCAGCAAAGAACAGCTCCTTTGGCCCATGATGTTGTGCTGACCAATATAAACCTACTCCACATCAATCTTAACCTTCCCTCCTTAACAGCCCATAACCCTTAATTTTTCTTACGTCCATAGACCAATCTAAAATTTTAAATGACCCTATTGTACCATCCTCTATCACCACCTCCGGCAAAGCATTCCAGGCACCCACCCCTCTCTGTGTGCATAAAACTTTCCTCTGAGGTCTCCCATAAACTTTCTTCCACTCATCTGAGGTGGACATCCTCTTGCATTGCCACTCTGGGAAAAAGATATTGCCTGTTCACCCTATTTATGCCTCTCGTAATCTTTAAGTGAACAAATTAATCTGATGTGCTCCAGGTTTACCGAGTCTCTTCCAAATCCGCTCTGAGTTATTTAAAGAAGGACAAAAATAGGCATGAGATGCGTGGTGCTCGAGGAACATCAGCTGCACTGACATGCGTAGCACCTGGAGGTGCCTGGTTGAATTTACCAACAAATGTTTTGTCATTTTAGAAGCGATCATCAATGTGACTTGCCCAGAGCTAAATTTAATTTTGTGTGAGTGGTGTATGAAAAACAGGCAGCGACTGTTCAGGCTGAATTGTTCTAAGTTCCTTGCAGGCATTGCTCCCTTGGTAACATTTTTGGCCACTCACACAAAAATAAATGATTTCCCCCTCCCCAATTTCAGCATCTGCTGTATCTCACCTTTCACAAATTTGAAATGTATGCAGGTTATTCGTGTTTATAAAAGAGGCTTATTTTAATGATCCTTTATCTATTAAAAAAATGTGTTCTGGGTCAAAAACACTTCATCAGAACTAGGAGAATGATGATCCTGAGGGATCTTTGGCTTGTAAAATCCACTCCTTGTAAGGTTTCTGTCTCCCAGGATGCTGCCTGGCTTGCTGAGTATTTCCATCAGTTTATTTCTATTTTTCATATTTAGCACCTGCAACAATTTAATTTTCAATTTTTATTCCTTCTATTGGTTTACAACCAAAGAAATATGCACTCAAAGGGTCATTTTTAAAAAATAATTTAGACAACACAGTAACAGGCCCTTCCAGTCCACAAGCCCGTGAACCCAAATACAATCAACCTACAAACCCCCAATATTTTTTGGAGGCTGGGAGGAAACCGGAGAACCCAGAGGAAACCCACACAGTCACAGTGAGAATGTACAAACACCTTACAGACAGTGGCAGATTTGACTGCGGTTCGCTGGCGCTGTAATTGCGTTACACTAACTGTGCTGCCTGCGTTACATAAATGTAAGAAAATTCACTGTTGTCTATAAGCCCATTAGGCAGTTAAAACTAACCCCAAAGGAGACATGAGGGGAAATGGCCTAAACATTTATAAATAAAGTACATTTTCAGATGGAATTCCAGAGATTTGGGATTATATGGACATCAATAAAGGAGGAAAGATGTGTGAGAAGTTGTAGGAGCTGAGAACTGGGTGGGTGAAAACAGTGAAAAGATTTGAATAGGTTGAGCCTTTGAAATGAGGAGTCAGCAAAGTGAGTGTCAATTCGTCGGCTCAGGAGTGATGGCTGAACCGATTTGATTTGGCTTGTAATACAGACAGGAAATTCTCATATACTTGATGCATAGATGATGGTATTTTCTAAGTATCTGCTCCTCAATGGGTTTTGCATCCTGTAGCAGTGGAGTAATTCACTCGGTGGACAAAGGGTAAGTTCCCACAACGGAAACAGTAATGGAAAGGGGAGGAAATCAGGTGAATAGGGGTTCACCACCAGGGGTCCTCTTATGACTGGTATTATCACAATCTGCCTCATTCAATCACTTCCAATCTCCACTCTCTTGTCGGCTTTCACTTTTCTTCTTCTCTCTGCCTCTCTCTCTCTCTCTCTCTCTCTCTCTCTCTCTCTCTCTGTTTTGGGGTCTTGCGAGATCAATTTCCTGTAAACTATTTCTTACTTCCATTGATGGATTATGGGCCACTTTCCTCTATATTTACAACTGTTTCTTTATTCATCATCCAAAAATTTTCTCAGCTCCTCCCAGAATAAATTACTGTTTGAAACGCTGTGGCAGTAAGGAAGATGTCTACCAGCCTCTCTACACGAGCAATGTCACACAAACAGTTATGAGATGTTATCTAATTCATCTGCTTTGCTCTTTTGCTGTGTAGCTTTGCCAGCTTTGGTTGGTTGCAGTCCTAGAGTTTTCATTGATATGACTTCCTGCCTCAAACATTCCATATTCCCCCATCAAAGGAAAATATGGAAGACAAGGAAGGAATTGCCTCTTGATCCTGATCTACTGTTCAGTGAGCCTATACTGTGAACTAACTCCAATCATAACTCTTTGTCCCTTAACTCTCAGCTGCTTTGGGTAATACAACATGTAATTATATTCCCTTTTGAAATTGGGAAAAAAAACATTTTAACTCATCAGGCCTACATTTATTCCCCTGCTGAGTTTCTCAATTATCCATACTTCCGTATTCCCATCAACTCCCCAAAAATTCTGTCCATCTTCTAAACACCTAGGGTAAGTTACAGTGGCCAGTTAAAATTACAAACCCACATGCCTTTTGGATGAGTTAGTGGAGGGAACTCCCACGCTCAGAGGGAGGACTGCAAACTCACACCACAATGGGGTGTCATGGTTAACATAGTGGTCAGTGTGTCATTGACCTGTGTTCTAATCTACTGCTGCCTATCAGTAGTTTGTACTTTCCTCTTTTGAACTACTTGGGTTTCCTCCGGGTGCTCTGGTTTCCTCCACATTCCAAAGACCTACCACATTGGCAGATCAACTGGCCACATGGGTGTATTTGGACAGCGTGAGCTTGTGGGATGGAAGGGTCTGTTATTGCTCTTTGACTCTTAATTAAATTAAGCTAGTGTATGAGATTGAACTTGAACCTGGCTTAATAAGGCTATGAGGCAGAAACTCTGTGAGCTGTGTCACAGTTCCACCCATATAAATCCATCAATCCCAGTTTTAAAGGTAACAATTAAACCAGCAGAATGCTGAGTTAATGCAGCTGCTAGCCCAAGGCTATTACAGTGCCAGCAACTTGGGTTAGAATCTGGCCCAGTCTATGTAGGGTTTGTACAATCTCCCCATGTCTGAGTGGGTTTCCTCGGGTGCTTTGATTTCCTCCTACTCTTCAAAACGTAAATAAATTGGGCATTTGGGCTCATGGGCCAGAAGGGGTTTCATTTCTCAATTATTAAAAAATTCATGGAGCTCCAAATATGCTCCCCTATCTGTGTGCAGAAGTGTTTCCTAACATTTCTGCACACAGAAATGTAAGATCAGGCTCCAAGGTTTTGGACAATGACTTTGAGAGTAAAAGGTCATAAAACCATATGAAATAAGAGCAGAAATAGGCCCTACCATTTAAATCATAAGGCAGATCCATTTTCTCACTGAAACGCACTGCCCGGCCCTTCTGCCCATGAATCAACTTCAAGTTGGCTGTTAATTTAGAATGGGAACATATTTTGCCCAACTCGATTAATATTATCTGCCAAATAAGTTGGGTGGCATGGTTTGCACAGCGCTGTCACAGTGCCAGCGACCGGGGTGGAATCTGTAAGAGGTTTGTACATTCTCCCCATGTCTGTGTGGGATTCCTCCGGGTGCTCTGGTTCCCTCCCACTGTTCAAAACATACAGGGGTTGTGGATAATTGGGTGCAATTGGGCGGCATGGGCTCGTGGGCTGAAGGGCCTGTTTCTGTCTACATTTAAATTTTAAAATTTAAAGTAATCTAGTTTCAGACTTTTTAATTTCACAGCCACATCAATATTTTTTGAACTCATAGCCCCTTGATTATTTGTCCAGCTATATATGTATGTAGCAGTCATCACACCCGGTAATTTAAAGTGTGTGTGAGCAGAATCCATATGCCTCGAGATTAAATACAGAAATACAAACTGTGCATTTTCAGTGCAATATGGAGATAGACTTCTGGTCGGAACACCTGACAATCCACTGATGGACTGCAGATGGTTGGAGGCTGACAATTCAGACCAACTGTGTGCTGGGTGGTACTGAGAATCAGACTGATTTAATACAGAAGTCTCCAGCAGGCAGAATGGAAAGATTATAATCATACAATTCAATGTCTGCAGTACTAACTAAATCCCACCATGGCTTCCACAGAAGAGTTGAAGAAAGATGTCTTCAAACAGCCCCCGGCTGCTTTTGGCTCTTATAATAACGTATTCCAGTCCATCAAATCATTAGGGAGAACTTCATGCAGAGTGGTGAGAGTGTAGGAATAGGTGCCAGCTGAAGTGGTGATTGCGGGCTCAATTTGGACATTAAAAAAAATTAGGAAAAAAAGCATGGATGGGAAGGATTTGGAGGGATACAATTGGGGTGCAAGTCAATGGGACGAAGCAGCATAACATTCTGCCACATATTAGACAGGATGAAGGGCCTGTGTCTGGGCTGTGGTGTTCTATGGCTCTGTGGAATCCTATTGGAATAACAGATGCTTCCTGACCTGCTAAGCATTTCTCTAGTTTTCTGTTCTTATTTCCAGAAACTGTAGCTTTTTGATTTGCAGTTTATCCTGATTTCTCCATTGCATTTGTTACTGACTATCTTTGCGTGCTCCTATCTCTTGTCAGCATCTGTTCTCTGCACATCTTATCAAAACATTCTATAACTGCAAAGTACCATCTCAATTTATTTTCAGAAAGCAATGAAACACAATGAATATTTCTTCACAGAAGGCAGAACATTAACTGTTTACATGGTAAGGCTCTCAGCTCTTTGTGCCACCAAGAAGGTTGTGCTGAGAAGGTAACTTTACTGCCCAATGGATCACAATGTAGACACCCAGAGCTTAGAGAAAGCCGCATGATCAATGTGCATCAGGTTAAACATCACTCATCTCTGAAAAATGAAATGATCTTTAACAACAGATTGCAGTAATTTTTGGCTTCGAAATTGTGCAAAGCACTGATTGCTGAAGGCAAGAGTTCTGTCTTCTAGCTTGACGCTTGTTCTCTTGCCAGCACACTCCTCTTCTCTGAAACTCTGCGCACTTCATTGGATACATCTTCTCATGTTTTAACGACTTTATTCATTTTGCCTTTCACAATGGAACTAATTGGTTCTGGTATCGTTTTGCATTTGAAGGTTTAACTTCTTGGCTCTTCCATACAATGTGACAATCATTTTCTTTCATTGGGAATTCTGGACCCCCATACAAGCTTATACCTTTCAGAGTCTGCACCTATCATGTGCGGATGTAAAGCTAGACAGGGCAAGACAAGTATTAGAATCATGGTGTGACAGGGAGATATAGGACCAAAACACATTATTTGACTCACTGTGTCATCCATCAACCACCTGTTTCTACTAATGCTACGTCAATCCCATTTTCCACATTTCCATCTCAGATTCTACCACGCACCTAAACAAGAATGGGAATTGACCATCCTGTACATCTCTGGGATGTGGGAGGGAACCAGAGTTGCCAGACAAAGCCCACCTCCACGCAGCCAGCACCTGAGGTCAGGATTGACTGTAGTGTCTGTAGATGCAGGCAGGTGGGACTAGAGTGGGTAGGACACATTGGTAAACATGGGCAAATTGAGCAGAAGGGCCTGTTTCCATGTTGTATGATGCTACAACTGCAGACTGCTATAAATAGATTTGCCTCTGTTCAATAACTCTAATTAGCGGCACAACTTTTCAAAAGCAGAGCAAAAAAATATAGCCATCATCTGTGCCTCGCATAAACATTTCAAATCAGGGACTCTTAATTTAACCATTCTTAATCATTTTAAGTAGATTTAGAAAAGTTGAATGGGGCTCAATATCCATCAAAGAAAATCTTTAGAGCTCACAAAGGTCACATCTTCCCTTTAATGTTGATCATTTTTGCACTTCAAACACCTTCACTATTTTGAAATGAAAGCTGAGCTTGATTTTACAGGCCATAAGATCAACAGATGCGCACCAAAAGATTCTTGCTGCAGGAAGACTTGCTCCTGACAATTGCTCTTTCTACCGAGTGTCAGCCCTGGAAATCAAAGCTGCTTGTGACTATTGGTGACATTGAAGCCGAGACAAATTGAGGGGAAGAACATTCACTTTCTTAAGACCTATGTAGTTTAAAGAGACAGTAGAGGTTTGGATGGCAATGCGAGAATATTACTGTCTCGACTTCCTCAGTGTGCTAAGCCCAACCACTTTCAGCTGCTTCTCTGCCAACATAAGGCAGAGTGGAAATATTTTCTCCCAGAGTCCTTGATTCCAGTTACAAGTCACCATAATGAAGCAGTCTTGGCCAGACAATCAATGTGCCCAGTAATATCCACATCATATAAGTCAATGCTACCTCCAACAAGGAAGATGCAAACCTACCCTTGATATTCATTGTTGAGCCTCCCTCCCATCCTCAACATTCTTGGGAAGGATAACATGATTGACTGAAAAGCTGAAAGGACCACCACCTAAATCTCATGGCTGTAAACAAAGTCCAATGCTGCATATTCTGTAGTGATATCCCGAAGCCTTTGACAAGGACTACTAAGTGGAGGAGCTTGTAGTGTCGAGGAAACACAGAGGCTGCAGAAGAACCTAGACAGATAGGAGAATAGGCATAAAGAGCACAGTCGTGCACTTTGGCAGAAAAAATAAACGAGCAGTCTTTTTTTAAAAAAAATTGGGAGGAAGGGGACTTGGGAATCCTCATGCAGGATAGCCTAAAGGTACACTTGCAAGTTGAGACGGTGGTGAAGAAGGCAAATGCAAGGCTGGCGTTCATTTCAAGAGGAATAAAGTTTAAGAGCTGAGATGTGATGTGGAGGCTCTATCAGACACGGGTGAGACCTCACTTGGAATATTGTGAGCAGTTTTGGGCTCTTCAAAGGTTTGGAGAGGAGAGGGTTCAGAGGAAGTTCACAAGGATGCTTCCAGGAATGAAAGGGTTAGTTATCATATAATGAGCGTTTGACAGCTCTTGGCCTGCATTCATTGGAATTTAGAATAATGAAGGGGAATCTCATTGAAACATTTTGAATGCTGACACGGACAAGGTAGATGTAGAAAGGTTGTTTCCCACGGTGGAAGAGTCTAGAACAAGAGGGCACAATTTCAGGATTAAAGAGCATCTGCTCGGAACAGAAATGTGGATGAATCTCTTCAGGTAAGCAGTGATTCTCAACCTTTTTCTTTCCACTCACATACAACTTTAAGTATTCACTATGCCTGATGTACTCTGTGATTGGTAAGATGATATGTGAGTGGAAAGAAAAAGTTTGAAAACCACTGTTTTAATCGTACCTCATTGACTCGTTATGTGCACGGTTTCCACTGGAAATGGGCCAATGACAATTTTTAAGCAAAATATTTCAGTAACAATTGGGTCTAGAGCAGAGATTTTCAACCTTCCCTTCCCACTCACATACCACCTTTAGCAATTCCTTACTAATTACAGAGCACCGATAACAGAAGGATTACTTAAAGTGGTATGTGAGTGGAAAGAAAAAGGCTGAGAACCACTGAGCTAGAGGGTGGTAAACCTGTGGAAGATGTTGCCACAGCTAGAGGGTAGTAAACCTGTGGAAGATGTTGCCACAGGTAGAGGTGGAGGTCAGGTTATTGGGTGTATTTAAGGCAAAGATTAACAAGTTCTTGTTTAGCCAGGGCATCAAAAGTTATGGGGAGAAGGCCGGGCAGTGGGGCTGAGTGGGAAAATGGATCAGCTCATGATTAAATGGCAGGAATACTTCCATTGATGGAAGTATGAATACTTCATGATGGGCTGAATACTTCATGTCTGTTTATATCAATTATATCAATTATATCAATGTGATGCAATAGTCACCATTCCCTCATAGAGATTGGCTTCAACAACTCAACAGTGTTCATACTAGACAGCCAATCCAATCAGTGCACTATTCAGCTGTCTGGATAATAGTTTCTTCTATTGGTGATTCGTTGCCACTGCAATATTGATACCATGTTCTACAACATCTTGCTAAGGCTTCCCAAAGCATGAACCTCTACTCAAAGAAGGCTAACTGAAGCAGGCAGTTAAACTGGAAAGTTTAAAAATCCTGGGTCATGTGCAATACACAAACATGTTGGAGAAACTCTGCAGGTGAGTTTCTTCAGCACGTTTGCGATTTACCTGAAGCAGGCACGTATATATTTCTGAAAGTATGAGAGTTTATTGTCATATACGTGTACAATATACAGATGCTCCAAAATTCTTACTTCTTGCTGCCACACAGGGACGTACAATACAGCATCAACTTCAGAAGGGCCCGAAGGGACCACGCTCTACTGACCATTGACAGCTCGATCGTTGAGGTCATCAAGAGTATCAAGTTCCATGGAGAGCACTTGGCAGAGAATCTCACCAGGTCCCTTATACCAGCTCTATAGCCAAGAAAGTCCAGCAGCGCCTCTACTTCCTGCGAAGGCTGAGGGAAGTTTGTCTCCCACCCTCCATCCTCACTACATTCCACAGAGAATATATTGAGAGCATCCTGTGCAACAGCATCACCGTCTGGTTTGGAAACTCAGACTGCAAGAATCTTCAAAGGACAGTGAAGTCAGTGGAAAAGGTCATTGGGGGCTCTCTTCCTACCATGGAAGACATCTACAACACTCGATGCAAGTGAAAGGCAATAGACATTGTGAAGGACTCCTCACACCCCTCATGTAAACTGTTCTCGCCACCTGGTAGCACTCGGGCCCTTAAGTCCAGATTGGGCAACAGTTTTCCCCCCAAGCCATAAGGCTTCTGAATTCCTTGAATTCCCAGAACATATTTGGATAGTGCGGATAGTGTACCGTGGACTTTACTGTATTTAATGTGTTTAACTATTCTAACTTATATTTATGTAAATATGCTCCATGGTCCTGGAGAAACGCTATCTCGTATATACTGTGAACGATAAATAATGTTGATTTGACAAATAGTACATATGAAAATGACAGCAGTGTGGCATGAGATAGAAAAAGAGGTAATAAATATAAAAGGACAAAGAAGTATCGTGTGCTTGTTGGAGTGTAACATCAAGTACACCTTAAACAAATACACACACAGGCATCTTCGCTCTGAGATCCACAGAACGAAGGCCATCATCCTCAACCTCAAAGGATAGCCATGACGACGATGACGTATATAAATAAATAAGTACATAAAGACTTGTGAATACGAGAGTCTTGGACGGTTAGTGTGAGCCATTCCTTCGGCCGTTCAACCTTCTCAGCTGTTCCTCTGCTGGGTGGTGCTGGCTCTGATACTCCTGCATCTCTTTCCTGATGCGGGCAGCTGAAAGATGCTGTGTGCGATGCAGTGTGGGGGGGGGATGGTGTCGAAATCTGTTCCACCTAATTAACCTTCAAACCCCACGGGTGGTGGGAGGAAAGCAGAGCACCCCGGGGAATATCCATGGGGAGAACCCGGTATCTCCTTACAGACAGCAGTGCTTTCGAACCCAGGTCACTGGCACTATGACAGCACGGCGGCGAATGTTATGCTTAATTGTGCTGCTGGTGTTGAAGCATAAGCCTTTGTACCACAAAAGTATGAAATCCATCAACTGTAAACTGGCTACTCTTTGTCTGGGTCCATATTGTCTCTCCCACTGTTGGTCATACATTTCTGCAGTATCAAAGTCCGCTCTACCACAGAAACGTCCCACAGGATGTGGACGTCACTGACAGTGCCAGCATTTATTAACCATCCCTAATTACCCCTGAACTAAGGAGGTGAAGAGTCAACTATATTGGAGACACATAAGAGACAGGCTGGGTAAAGACAGTAAATTTGGTTCCGATCAGTGAAACAGATGGGATTTCACGGTTTCCATTACTGAGAGTAGCGTGGTTTTTTTTTTCCAATTGAATCTTTATTTAATTACTTGAATTTAAATTTTCCAGCAGCTGATGGAATTGAAACTCGTATCTCTGGATCACTGACTTCGGCTGCTCCGCTCACCCAACCTCCACAAGTCCACAATGGAACAGAACAGAGCTCGGAAACCGCTTCCAAAAGTAAAGGACCCAATTGGTAATTACATCACACACTCAGAGCCTTGGACATCTGGGCAACAGGCTGTTGCAAAGCTGTAAGTGACACTAAATTAGGGTAAGCATTGGGTCATTTTCCGAGTTTTCATAACCAGGAAGTTCAAGTGAAGCTAATGGAAGTGCTTACATCTGTGGGGAAACATCCAAAAATAATGATAGAGTCATTCAGGTGTACAGAATGGAAAAAGCCCCTTGGTCTCAACATGCTACTTCTCTTGCATGTGTGATGGCCCTTTTCAAGTCAAGGGAAGTCAAGTTTATTGTCATCTGATTACACAAGTACGATCTGCTGAAATTGTGTTCTCCGGTCCTCAATACAAAATGTGCAGCCTCACGACCAGACATAGCACACATGTGTTATATCTCGTTGTATGTCTGCATGTTTTGCACCGAGGACCGGAGAACCCTGTTTTGTAAGGTTGTACTTGTGCAATCAGATGGCAATAAACTTGACTTGACATACAGACAAGCAATCATACGAAGGACAAGTACTCATATGTACAAATAAAAAAAATTGTCTCAAATACGAACGCCTCGAATTGTTAGTGTGAGCAGTTCCTTAGGTCGTTCGGCATTCTCACCGCCTGTGGGATGAAGCTGTTCCTCACTATTGTGGTGCTGCCTTTGACAATCCGGTATCTCTTTCTTGCTGTGTGCAGTGTCGAAGGGGTCCTCAATGATTCTGAGTGGCTTCTTCAGACAATGATACCCTGGAAGATCTCTTCCAGGTGGAAAGTTATATCCCTCTCTGTACCTTTTCTCTCCACGAACCATTCAAAATGTCTTTTGTACAGTATTTGATTGTCCCCAACTCTACCACTCTCTCTGGCAGCTCATTTAATATGCCCATCACCTACCACTTGAAAGACAATCCTCAGGTCCCTTTTAAATCCTTTTCATCTCACCTTAAACATATTCCCTCTGATTTTAGATAGCCCAACCCTTGAAAAATGACTCTGATCATCCAACTTATCTATGGCACTCACGATTTTATAAACGTCTACAGTCAATCGTCGGTCCCCTATGCTCCAGGGAGAGAAGCCCCAACCTTATCCAATCTCTCTCTCTATAACTCAAGCCTTCCAGTCCCAGCAACATCATAATGAATCCTTTTTGCACCCTCTTTTAAGCACTCTTACCCTTCCTATCGTATGGTCAACTTCACACAATACTCTAGGTATGGTCTTACCAAGATGACCCAACATATGCTCAAGTCACCAAACATGCCATATCCCTTCTTCACCACCTTTATTTTTTTAATCTGTGTGCCCATTTTCAAGGAAATGTACGCTTGCACCACCAGCTCTCTCTGTTCTGAAATACTCTATCATTCAATGTGTATGCACTGTGGTGGTTTAACTTTCCAAAATGCATCATTTCAAATGGGTCTGAGCTAAATTCCATCTTCCAACCCTGGTCATTCTCTTGGTCATCTCATCAAACAACTCAATACAATTTGTGAGATACGCTTTTCCATGCACAAAGCCGGTCTCTACTCAGCCATTGCCTTTCTAAATGCAGGTAGATCCTGTCTCTCAGAAACTCCCTGGTATCTTTCCCACCACTGACGTTGGGCTCATCAGCCCTATAGTTCCTTGGTTTGCCCTCATGGACCTTAAATTTTATTACTTTCATCATTATATTGCCATGGCTAACATTTGATACATATTCTGGTTGATAAGGTAGTTAAGAAGGCTTATGGCATGGTGGCCTTCATTAGTCAGGGGCTTTTCAAGAGCCATGAGGTAATGTTTCAGCTCCATAAACCTCAAATGAGATGACACTTGGAACATTGTGTTCAGTTCTGGTCACCTCATTACAGGAAGAATGTGGAAGGAAAGGTCACAGAGGAGATTTACGAGGATGTGGCCTGGACTGGAGAATGTGTCTTAAGAGGCAAACTTAGCAGAGCTAGGCTTTTTTTCCCTTTGGAGCAAAGAAGGATAATTTAATAGAGGTCTGGAAGATTATGAGAGACATAGACAGGGTGGACAGCCAGTACCGTTTTTTTCCCAGGGCAAGATGTGCAAACACCAGAGGCCCTCTGTACAAGGTAAGGGGAGGAATGTTTAGAGGAGACGTCGGGAATAGTCTTTTTTTAACAAGAAGCATAATGGGTAGCTGGAATGCATTGCCGTGGTGGTGTGGAAGTGAACATAATAGGGACAATTAAAAGATTGTTAAAAAGACACATGAATGCAAGAAAAATAGTGTTACGGGTGTGAATTAGGGAAGGTTTAGATTGTTGCTTAGGTGCATACAGGTCGGCACCACATTGTGAGCCAAAGGGCTTGTACTGTGCTGTATAGTTCTATTCTTGCTGTCTCCTTGTGGAAAAAGATATCCCTAAAGTGCTTTGAGGTTATCGGATGTATTGCCATCATGGATTGGTGCAATTGCTAGGAGAGTTGAAGAAAGTTTTGGGGAGATGTCAGAGGTAACTTCTTTTTACACAAGATAGGTACCTGGAATGCATTGCTGGGTGTGGTGGAGGAGGCTGGTACAATAGGGAAATTTAAAAGACTCTTAGATGGGCACGTGGATATAAGAAAAATAGGGGGTGATGGGTGTGAAGTAGAGAAGGGTTAGATTGTCGTGGAGCAGGTTAATGTGCCAGGACATTATTATGTTCTGCTCTATGATTACGATCATTTTAATCAGTTGAGCCTCATAATTGTTGCTTTAGAAATTCATTCAAATTTAAGATAAGGCATGCATTTAATAAAATCTGGGTCAAACTCTACTATAACTACGATTGGTATACTTTACACCACATAATACGAGGCCATTTGCTGCATTACAGCTTTGCCAGCTCTTTGAAAGTGCTGTCAATCAATTCCATTCCCTTATCTCCCCAATCTTCTTTGGCTTGGCTTCGCGGACGAAGATTTATGGAGGGGGTAAAAAGTCCACGTCAGCTGCAGGCTCGTTTGTGGCTGACAAGTCCGATGCGGGACAGGCAGACACGGTTGCAGCGGAAAATTGGTTGGTTGGGGTTGGGTGTTAGGTTTTTCCTCCTTTGCCTCTTGTCAGTGAGGTGGGCTCTGCGGTCTTCTTCAAAGGAGGTTGCTGCCCGCCAAACTGTGAGGCGCCAAGATGCACGGTTTGAGGCGTTATCAGCCCACGGGCGGTGGTCAATGTGGCAGGAACCAAGAGATTTCTTTAGGCAGTCCTTGTACCTTTTATTTGGTGCACCTCTGTCACGGTGGCCAGTGGAGAGCTCGCCATATAACACGATCTTGGGAAGGCGATGGTCCTCCATTCTGGAGACGTGACCCATCCAGCGCAGCTGGATCTTCAGCAGCGTGGACTCGATGCTGTCGACCTCTGCCATCTTGAGTACTTCGACGTTAGGGATGAAAGCGCTCCAATGGATGTTGAGGATGGAGCGGAGACAATGCTGGTGGAAGCGTTCTAGGAGCCGTAGGTGGTGCCGGTAGAGGACCCATGATTCGGAGCCAAACAGGAGTGTACACAATTTACTTTTAATATATTTTTCTGCTTTTATTTCAAAAGCTGCTGTTGACATTGCTTCCAACACCCTTTTAATTAGTATATCAGATTGTATATGAGGATTCAAAATTCTCATCTTCCCTCTGCCCTTTTGACAGTCACCATAAATCTGTCTCGTCAGTTTGTAGACTACCCTATGTCAGTAGAAGTAATTTCTCCCCACCAATTTCAAGGCCTTTCAGAACCTTTGAACCTTTGCTTTCGATCTCAGCACCAAGGAAAAAAACAATCATAATCTTGTCTGACATGGGTTACCTGCAAAACTGAAACCTTCCATGAACCCTGTTCAATGTCAAGAATGAAATAAAAATCATGTATAAAACAAGTCTAAAAAAATGTATTGCAGTCATATTTTTACCATAACCTCTTGTCTAATGAAGGTTTAACGCAACCTGACTAAGCTTATGAACCACAGCAATATTATTTAGCCAAACATCCTATTCAATTATCTGTAGTGTTGATTGCCTGGCAGAGTTTTCATGTGATGGAGAACTGCACAATGTAATCTTTATTCCAAAGCTTTTGAACAGAAATTTCTTGCTGGCTGATGAAAATCAACCTTTAGGATGTTAAAAGATGAAATTCAATTGAACCTACTTGCCTTCTCTGCATGCCCATTCACTATCCCCTCACTCTAATGTGACATCTACATTCTTGGTGTTGGATGGATATTGGGCTATAGCCCTTATCTTCCTCAACAATGAAATCCTTCAATTTATCTCACATATTTAAGCAAACATCTTTGAGTATAGATTTAAAAGTCAAAAATGTGACTTGATATAAACCTTCAAAAGCACTTTTGCAGAATAAATCCTTCAATTACTGGAAGGACATTCTTCTGTGTCCCTAACTATTAAAGTCCAATCTTTAGTTTTAGTTAGTCAGAGGTGACGTCAAGATTGCCTCATAGAAATGCTGGAGAAACTCAACAGGTCTTGTAGCATTCATTAGAAAGTAAAAAATATGCTATGCAAAACTTTAAATTGTATTAAACAATGTTGTGCACAGAATGAAGTATTTTTAATCAGTACAAGCATGCTATCAAAATTTTCATCTGAAATTGTTCAGATCTCATTCCTATTCATTCTTTATTCCTGTCCCTGAACATATTCTTAGCCCCATCAAATTGCTAAAAATAATTGCTATTGATCCACCATGGGAAAAGTTTAAATCAAGAACACTGGTATTGGGAATTCAAGGAAATTGAGAGAATTTAAACTGCAGAATATGCCTAATTTGTATATATCTAAACAAATGCCTATTAGGAAGGTTGAATTTAACTGTTAATTGTTAAAATAAAGTGAAATTGCTTCGAATATATAGATCCTTAAAACTTTTCATTTCCAACCCAACCCATTCTATAAAACCGGCATCCAAGATAGAAGGTTGAAAATGATAATTCTTTATAATAGGGCGAGCAAGAGAAACATTAAGGGAACCAAACTAATTCCTACATTGTGCCCATATTCTCAGTCTATGTTCCATTATCGGATTGTCCATAAATTTCAAAAAGAAAAAGGGTAACTCCCAACATTGCTGAGCTTTTTACCCAAGGGGGTTGATCATCAGAAATAACAAAATGTAATAGATTTAAATTTTTGACATATTAACTGCCCAATAATAAAATCTAAAATTTGGGAGAGATAAGCACCCATTCCTTTCGGTCTTTTGAAGATGGGCCTTGTTTATACAGGGTTGTTTGTCTTGCCATATATATGAAGATATAATCAAATCCAATGAATGAAAATAAGTTTTAGAAATGAAAATTGGTAAAGATTAAAACATAAACAAAAATTTAAGTGAAATTTTCATTTTAATTACATCAACACGTCCAATCATTCGTAATACACAGGGTGACCGTCCCAATACAAACTCTTTAGTCTGATTAGCTAATACTTAAAAATTGCATTTCAACAACTTTTAGTAATTTTAATTCTCAGATATTTGAATTGGTCTTTCACTATTTTAAAAAGGAAATTTGCATAGATTACTAAAGATCTCTTTATTAGTAATGATTCACTTTTATGAAAATTTATTTTATACCCTGAAAACAAACTAAAATGGGCATACAAAGTTAGTACACTTGGCAAAGACATATCAGGATTGGAAATAAAAAGCAAAAGATCATCAGAATATAGGGAAGCTTTATGCTCAATTCCTTTTCTAAATATACCACTGATATGCTTGATCTGATTAATAATACTTTATTCTGTGGACGACATTGTTTAATACAATTTAAAGTTGTACCTAGAATATACATGTCCAGTTAGATATCTGGTTTTTTATCTGTATGTTCATCCACTACGTGGCAAATGTAAAATTTTTGAGGCCTCCCTGTTTTGGGAGTGTCCAGAACTATGGTAAATGGTTGGGACCGGGCCTACGTCAGACAAATTTTTTTTTCAGCTAACTGGTCATTTTTTTTTAAAAATAGCCCAGTAGCAGCAGTAAATCACTTGTATCAATGTTTAAATGACAACAAACTACAAGTATATCACCAATGTTTCGGGCCTGAATCCTTCTTCATGGTATGACTAAAAAGGATAACCGACACCTGAATTAAAATGCAAGGGGAGAAGTAAAGAAAGGGCAGGGGGAGAAGCACAGATCAACAGACAAAGGGTGATATTGGATATGGATAGGAACGTAAGAAAAAAGAAATAGGAGCAGGAGTCGGCCATCCGGCCCATCGAGCCTGCTCTGCCATTCAATAAGATCATGGCTGATCTGATCACTGACTCAACTCCACCCACCTGCCTTTTCCCCACATCCCTTAATTCCATTTTTTTAATGTAGAAATCTATCTTACTGAGCCTTAAATAAGTTTAATGATGTAGCCTCATCAGCTTCCCTGGGAGGAGAATTCCACAGATTCACTACTCTCTGGGAAAAACAGTGTTTCCTCTTCTCCATCTTAAATCTACTCCCCTGAATCTTGAAGCTGTGTCCCCTAGTTCTGGTCTCACCTACCAGTGAAAACAATTTCCTGCCTCTATCTTATCTATCCATTTCATAATTTTATCTGTTTCTATAAGATTGCCTCTCATTCTTCTGAATTCAAGAGAGTATAATCCCAGGCGATTTAGTCTCTCCTCGTAGGACAACCCCTCATCTCCAGGATCAACCTGGTGAACCTCCTCTGGACTGTCTCCAAGGCCCGTATATCCTTCCTCAAGTATGGAGACCAGAACTGCGCAGTACTCCAGGTGCTGCCTCACCAGTACCTTGTGCAGTTGCAGTGTGACCTCCCTGCTCTTGAATTCAGATCCTCTAGCGATGAAAGCCAACATTGCATTTGCCTTTTTAATAACTTTTTGTACCTGCAACCAAACTTTTTGTGATTCATGGATAAGCACTCCCAAGTCCCTCTGCACAACAGTATGCTGCATTTTTTCACTCTTCTTTCTTCTTTGGCTTGGCTTCCCGGACGAAGATTTAAGGAGGGGTAATGTCCACGTCAGCTGCAGGCTCGTTTGTGCCTGACAAGTCCGATGCTCTTCTATTTTTCCAACCAAATTGAATGGCCTCGCATTTACTAACTTTGTACTCCATCTGCCAGACTTTTGCCCACTCATCTTAACTTAACTACATCCTTCTGCAGCCTCTCCATATCCTCTGTACAATTTTCTTTTCCATTCAATTTAGTATCATCTGCAAACTTGACTACACTACACTCTGTCCCCTCTTCCAAATCATCAGTTTAAATGGTGAAAAGCTGCGGGCCCAGCACCGACCCCAGCAGCACCCCACTTACCACTGGCTGCCAATCAGAAAAAACACCCATTTTTCCTGACTCTCTGCCTTCTGTCAGTTAACCAATCCTCAATCCATGCCTATGTACTTCCCGCGATTCCACTCCATTGTTAAGTCTCTTGTGCAGCACCTTATGAAATGTCTTCTGGAAATCCAAATACATAACATCAACATATTCCCATCTATCAACTGCACCCATTATATCCTCAAAGAACTCCAGCAGGTTTGTCAAACAAGACCTGCCCTTTCTGAATCCATGCTGCATCTGCCTGATGGAACCCCTTTGTTCTAAATGTCTTGCTATCTCATTCTTAATGATAGCTTCAAACATTTTCCCAAATACAGAGGTTAAGCTAACTGGCCGATAGTTATCCATCTCCTGTCTACATCCCTTCTTAAAAAGAGGCACGACATTTGCTGTCTTCCAATCTGCCAGGATCCGCCCAGACTACAGAGAATTTTGGTAAATGACAATCAACGCATCAACTATATCTCCCGCCAATTCCCTCAGTACCCTGAGATGCATCCCATCAGGACCAGGGGATTTGTCCGCTTTCAATCCCATTAGTTTTCTCATCACCATCTCTTTTGTAACAATTACTTAATTAAGACCCTCACCTCCCTCCCTGACACCACTCTTTGGCATGCTGGACGTGTCTTCCACCGTGAATACTGACACAAAATATTTATTCAATGCCTCGGCCATTTCCTCATTACTTAATATCAATGTCCTTCTCTCATTTTCCAAGGGACCTATGTTGACTCTAGCCACCCTCTTCTGTTTTATATATTAATAATTTTTTTTGCCATCTGCTTTTATATTTTGTGCTAATTTACCTTGATATTCCTTCTTCCCTTTCCTTATTTCTCATTTAGTTCTCCTTTGTTGCCTTTTAAAGTTTTCCCAATCCTTCAGTTTCCCACTACTCTTGGCTACTTTGCACACATCGGCTTTTAATTTTATACTTTCTTTTATTTCCTTATTTAACCAATGCCGATTCTTCCCTCTCTTACTGCCCTTATATTTATATTTTTGTTGAGCATTGTGAAAAATCTCTTTGAAAGTTTTCCACTGTCCCTCAACTGTTCTGCCAACCAGCCTGTGCTCCCAGTTCATGCTGACCAATTCCTTCCTCATCCAAGACAGGAAAAAGGTGAGCATTGATTGGGATGGGGGTGGGGGGGTGGGCTCTATAGCCCTTTTCACACTGCCAACCCTCCTAGGAAGCGAATAAATGTAACCGGCATGCTTCCCCCGGGGGGGGGGGGGGGTGCTTTTCCCCTGCACCACTATTTACCTGGGAACCCAGGATTTTAAGGTGGGGGGGGTGCTCCCCTCCAGTGGTGACGTTGTAAGTGACATATTACATATGGCGCTCTGACGGCTCTGACATACCCGCTGACTGCACAGTTATATTTCACAGGACGGTTGGTTGTGCTCTGACAGCCCTACTGTCATTTCACCACCCTGTGAAATATAACTGCCAGACTGACGCAAGCATGCAGGTACTAATGGTACCTGGTAAGTTGAGTAGTCCATTCACACCATCACAGAGTGATTAACAAGTTAACTCAACCGGGCTCTCTTGTCCCCCCTCCAAAAGTCAGAGCTTGGTAGATTTTTTTACTGCCTGGTTGGGGCCTTTCATACCACCAGATTACCCACTATGGACCCGTGAAATTGGTCTGTTCAACCTACATGTACTGGGCAGTGTGAAAGGGGCTTATTAATGCAGACTCCATGAATGCAGAGCTGGAGGGAAGGAGACAGAGGGAAACAAAGAGTGAAAGTAAAAGAGAGAGTGCACTAGAGGGAAAGTAGACATAGGAATAAATGGGGTGAGGGGAAGTCAATGTTAATGCCATCCAGTTTGAAGGTGCCCAGACGGAATATAAGATGTTGTTCCTCCAAGTTGCGGGTGGTCTCAGTTTGATTAGTGGCAAATTATTGGAATATTTTAGAAAGCTTTCAAGGACTGTCTTGTCAAACTGGCTCCACTTTCTTATATACACTAATTGATTCAAAGCTATTCAATTAATCATCTAAATGGATTGAGAACATTTGGGTTAAAGAAGCTTTTGTCAAACAAACAATTCTCATATTGACAGTTCACTCTGAAGGCGATCAGGACTGATTGTAGATATTATGCAGCTGCTTTATTCCAACGTCATATAGGTGTCCAAACACTGGCCCAATTAGCCTGAGTATTGAATGTTACTTTGTCCAAGTACCATCACTATACATGGGGTGTGAAGGACTTTGACATGCACTAACAATGTAGAAAGGTCCAAAAATAGATAAATGTATGTCTGCTCATTAACAAAAATTAGAATTTGAAAGTTAATTTTGATTCTGCTTCTACCATCCTCTGAGGCAGCGTACTCTGGATCACAATATAATGCCTTAATGCCTGCCTAGCCCTTGGTAATTATCTTAAATCAGTGTCTTTTAGTTATCAATCTTTCTCCAGCTAAAACAATGTGATGAAATGCTACTATTCATCCAAGTCACACAAGAGGGTGTATTAGTAATCTTCCACTGAACTTGAGTTGGACTCCAAGCTGACCTTATCTTAATAATTTCCTAATTTTGTCCCCAGACAATAATTATAATCACACTTATTTATATGTCAGATATAATCAAATCAATGTCTAATATTGCAACAAACAATGGGAGCTTTAATCAGAATAATGCCAGCAGGAATAGTATTCTCGAATCACACAACCCTGCATCCATTCAAAGGATAAAGCCTCGGCTTCTCCAACTTTGCATCCTCTGCTATCTTATTAGCAGTTATTTTAAGATGAAAGATTGGTTGGGATGATCTCCCAGTGGAACATTCAATGTTTGTTTCTTTCTCACCAAAACAAGTCGACTTCAGGCAACAAGCCTGCATCCAATTTTCTCATCGTTATTCTCTCACTCACAGATCCACGGGGGGCTGCTTGCTGAAAGTCAGAGAAAGGGACTTGGTTGAGGCAGAGAAAAAGGGAGCTCTCCGTCTGAGCACACTGCAAGGTAGCCAGGCGCTGGAAGAAGCAGGGGAGCAGCAAGGAGGAAGGGGGAAGAGGTCAGGCTTCAGATCTCCATGGGATTATTTAAACACAATTTCATGCACCTCTTTTTATTTATTGTCGATGGGTGGTTTATATGAATATGATGCTACAGCAAAGCCACATATTTCATAACACTCATGTAAATAAATTTTGATCCTGGCAGTGGGCACCACGATGGCAACAATCATCAAAACTTCCAGACCCCCACCTGAGATGCAGAATATTTTGAATACTTACTGTCTTTATTTCAGATTTCCAACACCTGCGCTTAGCGTGCTTGCTGCAGCTTTTATTCTGAGCCTTGCCGATGATGCTGGCATCATGTGATTTGATTGCTCATCCTGCCTTATCCTGGGAAGGTAGAACTGAACTCTGCCCAGCAAATCTCTTCGACATAGATTGACCACTCCATGTGCATTCGCTGAACGGTGATGAATTGACAGCTGCGCGTTTCTCATGTGAGGGTGGTGGCCATCAGAAAGGAGAACTTAAAGGTAACCCTGAGTTTTCTCATTACAGATATTGGTGGACCTGCTGTCAACTTTCAGCATCTTCTAGTTTCCGAGGATGCCATTGTCATCTGCAACTAGTGAAAGCACAATGCTGGAGAAACTCAGCAGGTCCAACAGTGTCCTTTATGTAGCAAAGATAAAGATACATAACCAGCGTTTTGGGCTTGAACCCGATATGTTGGTTATTTGAAGGGCTCAAGCCCAAAACATCAGTTATGCATCTTTATCTTTGCTCAAAGGGATCAAGTCTGAAACATCAGTGATGTATTTTTATCTTTGCTCTATAAAGGACTCCATTTGACTTGCTGAGTTTCTCCAGCCTTGTGTTTTTACTTCAGCCATGGTGTATGCAGACTTTCGTGCTTTACGTCATCTGCAACCAATTTCTTTGAATTGCTTTCACCGCCCGGACAGTAGATCCCTCTTTTATGTTCAGAAATTCCAGTTGATCTGGCCTGTCCCCTCTGTTATGACCTTCTCCAGATCTATTCACAACAAACTACCAGCATGACCTTGTCGATTGTCCTTAATTTGCCCTAACTAATCTTCTCTCACTGAACTCAATTGGCCCTCCATTCACTAAGGACAAACCTCACATTGTTATCCTGCTGCTATGAGAGGCGCTGGTTATATTTGGTGGCTGGACCACTCACCCACAAAGGCTGAATGTGAGGTTTCTGACTCCTCCTTACACCACCTTCTGCTCCACTACCCCGCCCATGAACATTGGAATTGGTTTCCGAGAAAATGATTCAATTTTGTTCATCACTCTATAGGTTCTAGCTGGGAAAGCACCATCTTGTTACATTGGATCTGTTCCTAATTCCATAGATCCTGTCTGAATCACTGAAAATTTCTGGCAATTCAGGTTTGCAGCTCCTTTCTTATTTCTATTTGCATTCTAACGATATCTTTTGCAAATGACTAAAATGACCTACATCATCTGCATCTGTCTTACAGACTGGCATTCAGCCAGATCCTCAATACTACACTGTTACAGAGCATTTTTCAAAGCAACAGAATCGAGGACCAGACACAAGCAATTCTGTTCTTAATATCTGACATTGTGTTCGAGTCAAGGTCGGATCAAGGAGTCCTTGATAGAACTGAAAATGATGGGCATGTAAGAGAGAACTCTGCAGTGGGTGGAGCCCTTCCTCATACAAATGAGGAAAGTAGCGGTCAGCAAAAGGCTATTAAAGTGCAGGCAACTTGGGTTCAAATCCGCCGCTGTCTGTGAGGAGTTTGTATGTTCTCCAGGATTCCTCGCACCATTCCAAACATACCGAGGGTATAGGTCAAATGGGTGAAATTGGATGGCATGGGCTCGAGAAAGCAGCCAATAGCAAAAGGATTCCCATCACCCTGGTCACAATCTCTACTTGCTACTTCCTACCAGCACAGAAGTCTAAAGTTGGTAGCTTAGATTCAAGAGATTGTATTTTTCAAACAGCTATCAATCTCTTGAACCTTCCTGATCCACCCCAACCATAAATAATCCAGGACCACGAAAGCATCCACTTGCACTGCAGGTACTCCCTGACTTACCTCCGTAATTCGGACCGAAGGATCGGTGATATCTCAGAATTGGCGTGTGTCGGAATTGCGCACTTACCTTGTTAGTTGGTGTCCCGGGTTTGCAGGTTGGGTGCAGCCATCTTGATTCTTGTACGCATGCGCGAGTCTTCGTTTGGCGCATGCACGATGGGTTCGCGTATTGGAGTTCAATTGGCACATGCGTGAGAGTTAAGTGCCCCAGTGCTAATGAATTTCCACCCTTAACTCTTGGCCATGTGCCAACCAAACTCGACTATGGACCAACCGAAGACTTGCGCATGCGGACAGGGATCAAGATGATCGCACCCAGCCTACGGGCCCCAGGGCGCCAACCAACACGGTAAGTACACACATTTTGGCTCTTACATAACCTGTATCCCTGTTATAGTTTGTCAAAAACAACATAAACCATGTAAACTTTGTACCTTTTCTTTATAATTTTTAACAAATTTTTTGTTGTATGTGCCAATGGACATAAGGAGCAAGTCAGGGAGCACCCTGTATTGAAACATCTCTTTTATTCTCCCCCATTAACTGCAACTGTGAATAGTTACTGTAACGGCAGTGCTGCCGCTGGTGTTGAGCAGGAAGAGTGGAGGTGTGGAGACACAGCACTCCTCTGAAAATTTCAATTGCTCGATCCTAATACCAGATGCTCCTTACCTGCTTTAAATGAGCCAGCGGTGTCTGCAACCCTGGCCATGAAGGGTCTTCTAATTTAGACTATAGTTAATCGTGCATTTTATGTACCTGTTTGGCTGCAGGAAGAGAGAATTTCATTGCATCTGTACATTGCACTTACAGATGTGACAATAAACTCTAATATCATCCGATCAAAGATGTTCCATAGGTTTACTTCAAGAAGAGTGAGTGAGTGGATTAGGCCTCCCTTCTCCAGTATTTAGAAGAATAAAAGATCACATTGAAACATATCAAATGCTGACTGTATTTTACAGTGTGTGTTCAGGAAGGATGTCTCTCCTTGAACCAGGTGTCCCAGTCACAGACAAATGGTTAACCATTTGGGACCAAGATAAGGAAATAAAAGTCTTCGCTCTGAGAGTTGGTGAATCTTTAGAATTCTCCACTCTTGAGCTAATTCAACAACAGAGAACAAGAAGATATTAAGGAAATCAAGATAAAGGAAAAAAATAGGTCTGAGGCACATGATCAGCCATCATCTTAATGAATGTTGCACCCAGCTCAAAGGACCTCCTGCTTTTAATTCTTAAGTGGTCTCTTAGGATTTAGCCTCAAGACAACTGGAAGAAGAGCCATAACTTATATACTGCAGATGAAACTGACTTTAATACAAATTTCAATGAAATCTATTCAGAACCAACAGCACAAAATACATAGGAAGCCACAACATGGTGGATTCTGTTTTCACAATTCAGTTCGTGTTGACTTTAGTAGAACGGAATTTTGCTCTTTCGATCGTCAAATGGGAATCAACGGAATGCAGTTCATCAACTTGCCAATAGTCCCTCGGTAGCAAAATCCAAACCTGCAAATTCCATCTGCCAGAAGGCCGAGGATAGCAGGAACATGGGGGGTGCCATCACCACTTCATCTCTGAGGTGGAACACGGGTAATGCAGGTGGGGACCTCACCGGCCTGCTCAGGCTGGCCCACCCCTGAGCTGCTAGCTCCACCCCAATAAAGGCTGATAGCGCTAGTCTCCTCCCTCAGTACCAGCCTTGGATCTGAGCCAGAAGTATGTGCTGGATAATTCAGGTTATTAAGCCTTTAATCACTTGCTTTGTGTCTGCTTGTGGTTATTGATTATGTTACAATCTCCTTGCAAGACACATACATGCTGAAGAAACCCAGCAGGTCACACAGCATTATCCTCCATGTTTGTGCATTACATTTGACTCCAGCACCTGCAGACTTTCTTGTTTAACTTATAGTCACAACACGGTTAGTGTAGTAATTAACACAATGCTATTACAGCGCCAGTGACCTGACATTGCTGCTGTCTGCAGGGAGTTTGTACATAACCGGAAGGCTTTCCTCTTGCACGAATGTACAGGGTTAGTAGGTTAACTGGTGACATGGATGTATTTGTGCTGGAAAGACCTGAAACAGTGCTATCTCTAAATTATAAAAAAATACAAAGATCTCTTTCCAGTTTCAATTCACAGACCATTCCTTCCAGAATATATTATCACTGGTGCAAAATCCTAGCCTCACTATCTGAAAGCTTTTGGAAGGACATCTTCACCATACAAGGGTTCAATAAGCTCCATCTCCAGTACCTTCCCAAGGGTGAATAAGTATAGATTTCACACTCACTCCCTGTGTTACGAATAATGAAGAAACTGTGAATTTGTTTTCTTCTCATTGATTGAGGTTGATGAAATTCACATTCTTAGGGTGAAAGATTAGTGGTTAAATCAGTGAACCATTAAATCCTCAGTTTGAATTTTCCCAAACTCTAAGCTGTCTACTGAGTATCTTTAATGTTCAAGGGTTGCCATCTTCCATGACCAATAAAACAGACCTGTGCTCTTAATCGTATGATGAGACTTAATTGGCAAGTCTTTCATGCACAGCACCAAACAAGTGAATAAGAAAGAAGGTGAGATAAATCAAGTATTTAAAAGATGTCATGTTTGGAATTGGATGGGCTATTGGCGCATGGGTGGCTATAGAATAGGAGATTTATGACTGAATTTCAGAGACTGTATTCTGACATTTTGATTCCATTGATGTTTTGCAGTGTTGGTTGACAAAGCTTTATCTGGCATATGTTTCGAGAATTCAGAGAAATCAGATCTCAGTTTTGTGGGAACTGTGGTTTCCCTGGCAAGGAAATTACAACTTGTTCCCTGGACCCTGTCCAGTTATACGCCTCCCTGCAAGAGAGAGAGATTTTCTATTTCTGGACATGATTTGGGTTTCAGGAACAGTTGTTGGGAAATTTTTAAAAATGTGTATTGCTTTGTTTGGTGGCTGTATTTAACTCTTGTGATTCCAAGGCCTATGAAATTGTTTCTGTAAGAGATGGAGGCCAAACCTGAGGGTGTGTAGAACATCTGATCAAGCAAATAGCAAGTCAGTTAAAATAATGGCGTATCCTCATTTAATAAGGTTCAACAACACTGCTGATGGAAAAAGATGGCACGGTTAGCATAATGGTTAGTGCAAAGCTATTGCAGCACTCGCAACCCGAGTTCACATGTCTGTAAGGTCTGTAGGTTTCCTCTGGATCCTCCCACCCTTCAAAACTGTATGAGGATTGTGGGTTAATTGGTGTATTTGGGAGACATGGGCATCGTGTGCCATGGGGGGCTGTAACTGTGAATCCACGGACACTCAGTGGCGCTGAAGAGACTCTCTTTTACTTCACTTTCTCTCACTCCATTTGGGGAGCTGAGTGACACCGCAGCCAGAAGTCAATTTCATGTAATATCACATGATCTGTACGACTACAGGTGACAATGAAGGAATCTTGAATCTTGTGCTGTAAGGATGTACTATGGGCTTCTATTGTGAATGACTCTGACCTGAATTGTTGATTTTTCGTTGAACCTTTGATCCAAAAGATCTTCACCTTGCAGAACCTTCTCTGCTCTCATCAATATTCACCTGCCCTGCTTATTTTTCTTTTAACATAACTCTTTGTTCTTTGCAAATGGTTTCCTTTCTGGTACCTCATCAAGTGGCTATTCTTCAAGTGAGAGCATTGTCAATGAGGATCACAGCTGCTCATAACAATGACAAGGGGGAAGGGCGAAGACCGAACATAAACTTCACCTCATGTAATTTCTGTCCATTCACATTTCAAGATATGTGCATCAGATCCGCAGTAAATTATTCACCCATATAAATTAGAGAGCACAAAATGGTGGGGGTGGGGGGATGGGGAGGAGCCCAGACCCAATGGCAGGAAGAAATAGGTGGCCTCTACTACTCTTTGGGATAGAGAATTCCAGATGTGCTCTCCCTCCAAGAAAAGGAGTTTCAACGTACGTGTGTTTTATTTAAATGATGGACCCACATACCTGCTTGCTCAAAAACCCCCACTAGAGGTGACATCTCTACATCAGCTTTGTCATAACCTCACAGGCCTTGCATTTTTCAATAAGATCATCCCTCCTTCTTCAAAAGTCAAACGGATACAGATCCGACCTGCTGAGCTTCTCTTGAGAGAACAGTTCTCTTGTCTCGGATGTTGGCCTGATGAATCTCATTTGGATTGCCTCCAATGCTCCTGTTTCCTTTCAAAGGGATTGGAACTAGAACTTTGGGCAGTGCTCAACGTGTGGCAGCATCAACGGCCCTGTACAACTGTGATAGAAGCCCAACCCTTTCGCACCAAAATCTTCTCGATTACCTGCGGAACCTGTTGATAACTTTCTATGACATCTTTGGAATGCTCTGCTCTAGGAAGCTGCCTCATTCAATATATTTAAGAATTGGGTCGATTTATGCACAGTAGAGGAAATGAAGGTCATAGATAGGCGGAGCTGAGTCCACAGCCAGATCAGACAATGATCTTATTGCTGATGGAACAGCTCGATGGACCAGAATATTTTATGTTCTTAGGTGACATGTCTCAGGCCCTCTGAATCACTGGGATAATGTAACATTTATTTCCACCAAGTGTTCATTTGCCTTTTTAACCTTCTCAGGTTGAACAGGGACCAGCTAAGACTTGCTCATCAAACCTGCCATTAAAGTTCATCAGTATGCTGAACCATTCCTTCTCTATGACCACAACGGGGGTGCAGGTGGTTTCAGATGTGATTGAGAACATTGCCTTTCCTCAATTATAGTTAGACATTGTAATAATTTTTAGATGCAGTTTTACTGCAACCATCCCCCCCTCCCCCCCCCCCCCCCACCCCACCCTTTGCTGAAGACATGAAGGAGCACATTAGCTTTTGGCCAATCACTTGGAAGAGTTTCAGCCTTCATGGCACTTTTCTCCACTTTATGGAAATTAATGGGCTGAAAGTGTAAGTGAGAATGACCAGCCATCTATTTGGACCAGAGGGCACAGCCTCGGGTCCCTTTTAGAGCAGAGTTAGCATAGCATTTAGTGAAACGCTGTTCGAATTAGGCAATGTCCGTAAGGAGTTTGTACGTCCTCCCCATGTCTGTGTGGGTTTCTTCCGAGTACTCCAGTTTCCGCCTACCCTTCAAAAAAAAATGCACAAAGGTGATAGGTTTATTGGGCTATGTGAGTGGCACGGGCTCATGGGCTGAAAGGACCTGTTTAAAAAAAAAATCGGATAAAGGAGGAATTCATTTATCCAGAGGGAGAATCAAAGGAATTTATTGCCACTGATGGCTGTGGAGGCCAAGACATTGGATATATTTAAGACAGAGGTGAATTAGGAAGACAATCAGGGTGATGGCGAGAAGGCAGGAGAAAGGTGACAGTAAAGCGGTAATGATAGAATGGAAGGTTGGACTCAATGGGCTGAATGGCCCTATTCCACTCCTATATATAACTATAAATCCTATATAGTCATATATCCTGGCACAGGTTTTGAGCCAGTGACCAATGGCCAAATTTCCCCACAAGAACTCTGTGGTTGAATAGATTCTGAAAATCCTACCATGAACTCAGAACACACAGTCACTAAGGTGTCTTTTTCATGGCTGCTTAACTGGATAACAGTTTCAAAGTCAGATGGCAAGGTTCCATTCTGCTCCTGGATGCTGTCTGGAGTGTGGAGTCTCTCCCTGTGACTATGTGGCTTTCAGCTGGTGTCTTCCAAAGGATTGTGGGAAGGTTAAATGGTCAATTATCCCCTGTATCTGTGAGAGGCAGGAAATTGGGTGGAGCCGATCACAAGGAAATGTGAGGGAGATTGGAATTGATGAGAAGTCTCTGGGTGCTGACATCAACTCAATAGGCTGAAAAGCCTCCATCCATGTTGTAAGGAATCATGAAAGAATGTCACTCACTATTAGACATTTGACAGCAAAGTTAACTTGAAATGGTTTCTCCTTTGAAAGAAATGTTTTGATGTTGAGTGCATGCAACGTGCAAAGCTGGATGACTTGAGGATATGGAGAGGGAAACAAGTCCAAATAAAAACTGAAAGAACACAGAAAGTGGCAGCCTTTTGAACGGGTTTTAGTAAAGGATTCAAGTTGGAAGACTATAGTTGAATGGACGTTAAACTGGGTGGTTTGGAACCTGGAATCTTGCATGGCAGTCTCAGTGGGCTGAATAGCCCATTTCTGCTCCTAGGCCTTAGGTCTCATAGAAGACTGTTTAAAAAGTCATATTTTTTTTAATCCTTTTCAAAAATCTATCAAATAGTTAATTGTGAGTATTTAAGATTAATGAGAACACATTATTGGTGAGGCCACATTGAAGTACTGTTCATTCTTTTGGTCCCTTTATTTCAGAAAAGATTTACTAGCACTGGAGATGAGCCAATTTATTGGATGCGAGTGTTACTCTTTGATGAATAGAGTGATCACTGTTCAAGTTCAGAGTAGACGATACCCAATGTTACAAAAACAGCTTCTTCCCCTCCGCCATCAGATTTCTGTATGGACAATGAACCTCAGACACGACCTCACTTTCTCTTGTTTAGCACTAATTTATATGCTTTTAAAAAATATATATATATAATTTATAGCAATATTTGCACCTGTAATGGTGCTGAAAAATGACAAATTTTGTAACATGTTCATGACAATAAATTCTGCTTCTAATGTTGTTTCGTGTTCTCCCAACTGATTAAGCACTTAAGAATGAGATGAGGAAGAATATCTTTTCTCTGAAGGCAGTCACTCTGAAATTCTCCAGATAACTGTGGAGGCCTCAGTCATTAAACAAGATCAAAGTTGAGATTGACGTCTTTTTGGATACAGCAGAGCATTGAGATTTTATTTTAAATGTGAAATGTAGACATACAGTATGGTAACAGGCCCTTCTGGCCCAACGTTGTCCTCTTTTCTCTTACGTCCTTCTGTTGGCAGATCCAAGTGACATAAAACACAATATTCAGGACCGGAATAACTGGGAAAAAAAAGGAATGGACAATGCTTCAAGCCAAACCCTTTGAGTGAGACTGTTTCAGCAAAGGGTTTCAGTTTGAAACTGCGACCATTTGTTTTCTCTCACGAATGCTGCTCAAACAGCAGAGTTCCTCCAGCAAATTGAACTCAGCCTCAGATTACGGCATCTGAAGTTTCATGTGTGCCCACAGTATTCGTGAGGTTTCAGCTATCAAAGTCGACTTTGGTCTATTTATGTTTCCATTATGAGGTTGTTTGCTAATATTCACTGACTTCCAAGATTGGCAGGTATAATTTTCCCATTGGTAGATGGGAACATTTTTAGAAGAATATTTCCACCATGATATTTGTAATCAGTTGTCGCAGCTGGGAGTATCTGCTCAAATTAGACCACAATTCCCAGAGATGAAGTGTCACATACTTTGATCTGCCAAATTCATTTTGTGCAGTAAGAATGATGTTTAGAATTAGAAACGGTAAGGACTCAGTCATGAGACTTTAATCTAATCAAGGAACTTTGGATTATGTTATCTGTCACTAGGATGTCACTTGCATAAATCACGGCCACTGATGTAACCTAATTTGCATTTTCCATTTTTATAAAATATCCTTTGCCATTCATGTCAAGAACATCACGATATGGTCAAATTAAAAACACTCATGTGATCCTTTGCTTTCAATATAGGGATAAAAATGTATCCTTTTTTTGTCGACCATAAATGCAAAATGTTGTTGAAGGCAAGCGGAGTGTTCACCTTTATTGCAAGGGTGATGCTATTCGATGACCAATATTGTTCACTCGACTTAATTGGGACTGAATGTCTGAAGCTACATATCACATTTGCATGCTTAGTGCACAAAACCAAGGAATAATTTCGACTTATGGAGGTCACTCGCAAAAATTCATGCAAATTCTTTAGGTATCGCTGATAACACTTAAGAGAGACAGAGACAGGCAGACAAAAAGGAGGGGGTGGGGGAGGTGAGAAGGAACTTAGACTAGAGACGAGGAAGAAATTCTTTACTCAGAGGGCAGTGAATCTATGGAATTGCCTCGGATGGCTGTAGAGGCCGGCGTTTGCTAAAATTAAGATAGAGGTAAGTAAGTTCTTGATTAGGAAGAGAATCAAGGGTCGTGGGTGAAGGCAGTAGAATGGGGTTGAAAATCAGCCATGATGTGTCAGATTTGATGGGCTGAATGGCCTAATTCCACACTTACGTCTTACAGTCTAAAATTCTGGACATCACTCTTTTAGAAGGACTTGGGTTGTGCAACTTCAGTGAGCTGGAGGATTTGGTATTGTTATTCAAAGAGCAGAGAAAGTCCAAGGGAGAATCCACACAACTTCCTGCAATTTCTAATGATCTTGGGCAGAGAAATTCCCGCACCCAGTGGTAATGCTTCTGGAAAAGATACTTTCTATGGTGTACCTCTAAAGACGGGTAAGAGACCTGAGGGACGTGCTGAGTTTCCTCAGGCTCGTTAAGTTTGGAGTGAATTGGATTACTCCTTAAAGCAAGGTAATTTTCAGATGACTTGAGGGAAAATTCTTATATTTGTGCATTCACCTCGGCTATCCTCGTGTATTAGATTAATATCACCAAAAAATATGGTCTCCAATTTATTTATTGCATGTTACAGAGAAAAGGAAATTTAGCCAGTTTGGAAGTGACTGAAACATCGAATAATTTTAGGCCAAATCTATGATCCTTACCATTGCAATGGCTAGTGCATCAGAACGTCACCATGTCAAGCGTCTTCTCTAAGTTATACAATGGCTTGGGCATACACTGCTATTTTTAATCATCTCTGGGTCAAACTTCTGAAGCTTCTAAATTAATGACAATCCGGGAACTGTTTTACCCTTCATATGTGAAAGCAGGAGGAGGTCAATCAGCTTCTTTCACTGTGGTGGGGATGGTGAATTGGGGGAGGGGGGGAAGAGTTCGAGGGAGGTGTAAGGGGAAATTTGTTTATCTCGGAGAGTGGAAGGTGGCAGGTGCAGTGATAATCATCTTGAGTTCACTGATACACATACGTACAATGTACACAAGTGCTAAATTTGTTTCTTGGTGGAAATAGACATGATGGTAGCATTTCAGATGCTTCTAGATGGACATATTTTTCTGAGATAGAAATTCTTACTATGGTGGAAATAGACACATTTGGGAACCTTTGGATAATCAGATGAATATGCAGGGAAAAGGCAGGTATGGATCACATGCAAGAAGGAATTCAGTATAATTTGCAATCAATTTCAGTGCAGACATCATGGGCTTGAGCAATGGTTCTCAACCTTTTTCCTTCCACTCACAGACCACTTCAAGTCATCCCGATACCATTGGTGCTTTGTAATCAGTAAGGGATTGCTTAAGGTGGGATGTGAGTGGGAAGGGAAGGTTGAGAATCACTGCTCTCGACCCAATTGTTACTGAAATATTTTGTTTGAGAAAAATTGTCATTGGCCCATTTCCTTTGGAGTTAAGAAACCATGCATATAATGAGCCAATGAGGTACGATTAAAGCAGTGGTTTTCAAACTTTTTTCTTTCCACCCACATACCACCTTAAGCAATCCCTGACTAATCACAGATAACCATGGCATAAGGATTACTTAAAGTGGTATGTGAGTAGAAAGAAAATGGTTGAGAACCACTGGGCTAAAGAGTTTTCCCCTATGATGTGCTGTGTTCTATATTGCATGTTCTTCCCCTAGAAAAGTGATGCAGAGTTAAAAGGTCATCGCCATTTTCCTGCACGATCCCTTATTCTCTGATGATCATCTATCAATCTCTGTCTCCAATACTCTGAGAAACTGAGCTGCACCATTCCATTCTTCTGTATGGAATTCCAAAGATTGACTACCTTCTGGTTGAAGATCATTCTTTAACCTCTCCCCCACCCCCCCCCCCCCCCTTTAGTACTGAAGGGCTGCCTTCAGATTTTGGTGCTTAGTTTTGCATCTACCTTGCCAAGGCCAATACACAATAGTGTTCTGTAGAATCTTAGCACCTCACGGCAGCATCCATAGGAAGTAAAAAGCAACCAATGTTTCAGATCACGTGGAACCTGTACAAACAGGTAGAAACTATCATGTCTATTTTCACGAGGAAAGAATTTCGGCAGACGCATACATTGTACAATGTGTGTGACAATAAACATCATCACTGCCCCTGGCAGCTCATTCCAGGCTCTTCCCATGCTATGTATAATAAAAGCATTGCCCCTTACACCTCCCTCACCATAGTGAAAAAAAGCTGATTGACCCCCTCCTGCTTTCACATATGAATGGCAAAGCTGGTCCCAGAGTGCCATTAATAAAAAAATTGTTGGAGAGGAGAGGCAGGAGGAAGGGGAAAGGTGAAGAGGACAGGTGAGAGGTATTAGTTGGATACAGGGTAGGATGGTAGAAGAGAGAGAATTTGAGAAGTGATGGGTGGAGACGGCAGAGGGTAGTTGTCTAAGAGAAGGAAGGGAAAGGAGTGGGGAGCTGGAGGGAAGGAGACAGAGGGATAGGAAAAAAGAGAGAGACTGGGGCGGGGTTAAAACAAATTTGAGGTCAATATTAATTGTCGGGTTGGATAAAGTTGAGACAATATAAAATATTTCTCTAATTTGTGGGTGCCAAGGCTGATAAGGATTTTGCACTTCACAGCGAGATCATTTGCAAAGAATCGGTAGAATAGAGAGCCAATTATAATGCAAAATAACTGTTGCTTTCTCAGTTACATCTGTATCCCAGAAATTAACTTTAAAAAACTGTCTACAGGTTGCTTACCCATCTTGGATCAGCTTTAAAAATCCCAATCATAACAAAGTCCACACCAACATTTTTGGTGCTTCCTAATCTTCCAGAATTCATCTGTTCCAAACCAAGACTGAGCCTTTATCTGGCCACACCATACATCTTCCACACTGCTGATGCACAGTTAATCATGTGTCAGTCAGTACACATTCCTAAATATCCAACACATGGACTCATCATTCCTGCATCCCCCAAGCAATGCCACTGAAATTCAGGTCATATACATCACTACCTCTAGAATGAAAGAAGGACAGACCTGGGAGAATGAGAGAGACAGAGCAGAAACGGTTGCTAATCATAGTGTAACCCTGACAGAACGTCAACTCAAAATCCAGCCTATCAGCGTATGGTTCACACCTACTCAAAATAACTTGGCAGCATGCATTTAATCACGAGCGTTCTTGCGCGGACAGACACCCAGGATATGCTGAACACATGATAAAGTAATCTGTTTGCAATAAATTATGAATTTTGTTTTATCTCCAGAGCTCTAAAGTAGAATTTCAGATTCAAGCTGACTTCTTGTTTACTTACATGCTACTGAGAGATGCATTGTGGGACTTCTGCACAAAGTACTCAAAATGAATCAGAATTTATTGTCACGAACATGTCACAAAATTCATTGTTTTACAGCAGCGTTCACAGTGCAAATTTTGCTATAAATAACATTTTAAAATAAATAAATGGATACGTGACAGAGAAGAGAAAGTGAGTGAGTGCCTGTAGTTCATGGTCCATTCAGAAATCTGATGGCAGAGGGGAAGAAACTGCCCTTGTGCCGTATACTCCCGTGTACTCGTGAGTGATGTGGCACCATGATTTTCAATGGTATCGGGACACTTCGAACAAGATTGATCTTCATTCATTCTTACAACGAGACTCTGCCACCTGAAATCCAATGCCACCGATAACACCCCACATTAAAAGTGTTCATCTGAAGCTGGATTAACTCGGGATTTCTTTCAATGAATTTTCAACAACAGCCAATCAACTGATTGCAGTCCCATCTTTCCTGTTCTGAGGTGGTGCCAAAGGGAGTTTATCTAATTTCTCCCTGCTTCTTCATCTAGCCATGGTAAATTAAAAATTTTGAAGTCAGGTTGGCAGGTCTCTTGAAAGATACCTTTTTAAGAAACCTTTATTGATTTTTCCATCAATACCTTGGCTGCCTTTTATCAAAAGATACCACAATAACAAAGCAAAGGTTGATACAAAATCCAGGCAGTCTGCTTTGTTTTTTTTTTAAAATCTGTGATTTAGCAAATTAGTGTCAGTGAGTCATATCATCGTAGAGCCTCATGAAACACACACCTTCAGCTCATCACGCCTCCGTCTTTTTGTTTTGCACCATTTCTTGCATAATTCCATTTACTTATATAATGTTCCTGGCCTTCAATGGCTTGGTGATTCTTATCCAGATGTTTCTTAAAGATTAGGATCGTCTCTGGCTCCACTGTCGATTCCACAGTTACCAACTCTCCTCTGTGGAAATAAAATGTCCTCAAATCCCCTCTAAGCTTCTTTTTTTTCCCCCTCAACTTTGTCAAAGCTCTTAAAGTTCAAAGTTCCAATTTATTGTCAGCGATCAAATTCAACCCTAAGATTCTTTTGCTTGTGAGCCAAGCAGAATTTCTAATTAGCGGTGGAATCTATACATTTTACTCAAGAAGAAAGAAATGTTAACAAAAGAAAGATAATGTAAACAAACTAATACATAAAATTAAATGTTCAGGAATAAATAATGAGCAAAGTAAAGAGTCATTAACTGAGTCTGTTGTTCAGGAGTCTGATGGTTGAGGGGTAGCACCAATTCATGAACCTTGTGATTTGAATCCTGTGGCATCTACACCTCTTTCCTGATGGGAGCAATGAGAACAGACCATGGCCTTAGTGGTGTGGTGGATCCTTGATGATTGCTGCAATGTTCCAATGTCGATGCCCTCGATGGTGAGGAGAGTTCTCCCTCTGATGGACTCCACTACCTTTTTCAGGGATTTCTGCTCAGAAACATTGGTGCCCCCAATTGCAGGCAGTGATGTTCTCTCACAATCTGTTCTCCCTCCCGACATCTGGGAAGAGGTACCGAAGCATTCGGGCCCTCATGGCCAGATTACGAGACAGCTTTTTCTTCCAAGCCATGAGACTTCTGAACTCCGGGAACACAGGGCTAGCATATATGATATTTATAAGTGACATGCTATTTGTGATGCGTTATTTATTAAAACGTTTCTGAGGTCATTTATCCATGTAAATAACCAGCTTCATTGTCTGGAGGAACACTATCTTGTTTTCACTGTACAAGGTTTATGGTATGAATGATAAATAAACGTGACTTGACTTGATGCAGACGGTCAGAACACTTTCCCTCTTGACTTAGATAATCCTATTCATGGGAAAAAGATTATTTCCCTCCAGCCTATCCATCTCCCTCAGAATTTGGTATACCTCAATCAGCCTCCTCCATTATATATTCACTACTGTTCCATGATTTTACTGAGGACACACTAAAGAAAATTCTTATTTATTTTATTTCGGAATACATAAAGTAATCTGACCCTGAGAAGATACAATTTCTGCACATACAATTCAAAATTCAGACCTCAGCATTGAAATGATTTAAAGCCAAATTCCAAATTTTGGTCTCTCAGCTCATCCATGCCCCAACTCATTTCCGGGGTTGGGAAACTATGTCATAGACAGGAGCTCAAGCAAGGTTTCCCATGGGATCAACTGCCTGCAGACTCGAAAATGACTGAACTGCTGAGACAAGGGGAGCGACACGGCAGATGAAAGGGCTTTGACAAATTTGCGACAGGAGCAAGGAGTTCATGGAGCTCAGATGCTTCAGGTAAATGACAATCAGTTGGACACTGCTATGGGAGAAGGATCTGTGTGGCAGGATCGAAGGAGGGAGCAGAGAGTGCTGCGCGAAGAGATTTGTCAAACACCTCCATGTAATGCTTTGAAATTGCTCAGAGAAAGTGACTAGTATTGGAGGCATGTTCCAAAGTTATTTTTGAATCATTTCCCCCTTACCCAAAAGCTATTTTGACTTCCTGAGATAATTAGCGATGAGGAAAAGGGAAAGGTTACATTTAGAATGTAACATACATGGAATTCTTTAATATTACTCTTCCGTAAGGCAGACAGAGTCGCCACTTTGACCAGCGCCCCTCACAGAAACCTACAGCACCTGGCGTTCCCAGGTGGTCTCCCCTCCGAGTACTGACCAGTCCTGAGCTTGCTTAGCTTCCGAGAATAAAATTATAAATACTTTGAAAGCTTAACATATTTTATTTTAAATTTAATTATGTAATATCTACCATCTTCAACATGAAATATAAAGTTTGCACCATCAGATGAAGAGTTTTACGATAACTAATTATGATACTTAAGGGCATTTTAAATTAATTTCTTCATCTCTGTTATTGCCATAGCAACAGCTGAGACATTTAGATGTTTTTTTTTCTACAAACCATGCCGAAGCTCCATTATAAGCAGAACCAAGCAATCCCGTGCCAGTAGCTTAGAACGATCTCTCACACTCCGACCACATGTGGTCAAAAATAATAGCAGATGAGGCATGGAAATAAGCCCTTTGGCTCGCAAAGTCACCCAGTCTCTCGGCCAAGCCATTTTATTCTTCCCACGTTCCCATCAACTCCCCCTCGGTTATTCCATTCCCCTGCACAGCAGGAGTTGTTTATTAATATAGAGTGGCCATTTAATCCACCAACCCGTGCACCTTAAGGATGTGGGAGGAAACCAGAGCACTCAGGGGGTAAGTCATGCAGTCACTAATGGACTAGCTGCACCAAGTTACTGCTGAAATGAATGGGAAGAAAAACCCAGCAGGAAAATGTTCAGGAACATGAACTAAATAAGAAATTGGAATAGATACACTTCAAGAGATGCAGTGCAATTTAGCGTCAGTTGACCTGAAGTTACTGTACAAAAGAGAGTACGCCAAATGCTGAGGAATTGAGACACTGAGGTATACAACATGCAAACAGACCCTTCAGCCCCATCAATGGTTCCACCGTGGAGAGAGTAGAGAGCACAAAATTCCTTGGTGTGCATATAAAGGATGACCTATCCTGGTCCCACAACAATTCCTCATTGGTCGAGATGGTGCAGCAGTGCCTACATTTCTTAAAGAAGTCGTTAAGGGGCAAGACAACCCAACCCCATCTTGAAAAAGTTTTACAGGAGAACAACTGAGTGTTCCGTTTGGCTAAAACATTGTGTGGTACGGTAGCTGCAAAGCATCGGACTAGAAATCAATACAGAGGATCAACAAAACAGCCCAGTAGATCACTGGGGTCTCCCTTTCTTCTGTTGATGACATTTATCAGGAGTGTTGCTTAAATAGGGATCAACAAACTATAGAAGACCCTTTCCAGCCAGCACACAGTATCTTGTCGTCAAGGAGGAAGTACAGGGCCATCAAAATCAGGACTGCCAGGTGGGAAATAGCTTCTTCCAGCAGGTTGTGAGATTGAAGAACAACATCCTGTAACTAAGTAAGTCATCCCTATATATATATATATATGTATGTATATGTGTGAGTGTGTATGTATGTGCATGTTGGTTGCCCTTCAGTTCGAAGAAGACATATTGTTGTGCAGTTCATCTGTGAACATGAAGGCGTCTTTGCAGACTCAGTCTGGAAATGCAAAGTCTAGCGCAATGGGGACATTGGAATCTGTTGTTGTAAGAACTGTGGCTGCTGCGCTGCGATGCCTTTCATGGCCTTCCATCAGTTTTTGGCAACACCTGCTTTCGAAACTGGTGTAGGCTTCTTCGCACAGGGCTTTCCAATGGGATCCATCAGCAGTCGTAGTTTCTAGTTCTCTTGGCTGGATGCCACAGTAGTGTAGGGTTAACTTCACAGTGTTTTTATAGCGCGTGCATGGATGACCTTGAAATCTCCTTCTGGTCTTCAGTTCTCTATAAAGTAGCTGGCGAGGTATACGGTGGTTGTCCATTCTAATGACGTGTCCCACCCACCACATCTGGGCTCTGATGATCAGGAACTCAATGCTGGTGGACTTCGCGTGACCCAAGACCTCCAGGTTGGAGGCACGATCATGCCAACGGATACCAAGGATGAAACGGATGGTGCATATGTGGAACATCTCCAGTTGTTCGATGTAATGTTGGTACAGAGTCCAGGTCTCCATCTATATAGGAGAAAGGGGATGACCACAGCTCTGTAGACTTTTAGCTTTGTAGAGATACGGACATTGTGTTGATTGAGCACTAAGTATATCTCGATGTATAAATGTGATTATTAAATAGTGTGTATTGTGCGTATGTGTGCACATCATCACCCAGAGAAATGCCATTTAATCTCACACACACACACACACACACACACACACACACACACACACACACACACACACACACACACACACACACACACACACACACACACACACAGAGAGAGTCAGATGATAATGTACTTGAACTTATCCATCCGAGCTAGTCCCATGCATCTGTATTCAGCCCATGTCTAAATCTTTCATATCTATAACTTTATAAATGACTTGGACAAAGAAGTGGAGGGGTGGGTTAGAAAGTTTGCAGATGACATGAAGGTTGGCGGTATTGTAGATGGAGTACAAGATAGTCATAGGTTACAACAGAATATAGATAGGATGTAGAAAGGGGCAGAAAAGTGGGAAATGGTGTTTAATACATTTAAGTATGAAGTGATGCACTTAGGAATGTCAAATTTGAAAGTCGAGCACATGATTAATAGCAAGATTTATCTTAACAGTGTGGAGGAACAAAGTGGTCTTGGGGTCCAGTCTCTAGATCCCTCATGTTTCCTGCACAAGTAGATAGGGTGGTTAAGAAGGCTGCACTGTGCCTCAGTAGTTGAAGAATTGAGCTCAAGAGCTGTGAGGTAATGTTGAAGCTCTATAAAACTCTGGTTAGAGCACACAGAGGATTGTGTTCAGTTGTGGCCACTTCATTATATTGGAAGGATGTGGAAGTTTTGCCTGTGATGCAGAGAAGATTTACCAAGATGTTGGCTGGATTAAAGAACATGTCTTATGAAGCAAAGTTGACTGAGCTAGGGCATCTTTTTTCTTTGGAACAACAGTGGATGAGAAGTGACTTAATGGAGGCCTATAAAATTATGAGAGGCTGAGTGCATTTTATCCAGCATGATAATTGCAAATACCAGAGCGTATTTGTTCAAGGTAAGTGGAGTAAAGTTTAGAGAAGATGTCAGAGATAGCTTTTTTTTATAGAGTGGTGGGTGCCTGAAATGGACATGGTGGTAAGAAAAATAAAGGGTTATAGTATGTTTGGGAAAGATTTGGTAGCTGTGGAGAAGGATTACATAAGTCAGCACAACATCATGGGCTGAAGTACTGTGTTGGAATTCTCTGTGTGCCATGAATCTGAATATATTTTATCTGTCACAATTGTCCTGCCTCTCCAGCTTCTTCTCTCCGAAAACTTTGCCCATGAGGATCCGTTTAAATCCATTTATATATTTCCAATCTCACCCAAAATCTCTGTCTTTTAGCTTTAAATTTCACTATCCTGTGAAAAAATGAAGTGAGGTGTGAATTTATTGTCATATAAATAAGTACAACGAACCGATGTGCCAAAATTTTAAGTTGCTGCAGTTGAACTGATAAGGTAGACAAAGTGCCATGGCATAATACTTGGCACAACGTGTCAAGAAGGGAAAAAAATAAAAAGATAAATATTCACAGTTGATTTAGTGTATTTAATTGTAGCTAGAAAGGTACAGCATGGTAACAGGCCCTTCAGCCCATCCCAATCAGACACACTTATACACTAAATCTCCACAATCCCATTTCATTTACCCCACATTTCCATCAAATTTTCCCAGATGCAATAAGTGGCTATTTGCAGTGGCCAGCTAACCCTCCAACCCTCCATGTCCTTGGCAGATGGAAAGAACATAGAAGATTACAACATAGTGCAGGCCCTTCGGCCTTGATGTTGTGCAACCAGTATAAATCTACTCAACAATCTAAACCTTCTGTACCTTACCCCCATAACCCTCTATTTTTCTTGCAACTGAGAATAGCTTCTCTTTCATTTGAACTCAATTCCACCTTTGAGCTCTGCCACTTCATCTACAAAAATAGTCACTAAACTCCTCTGCCCACTCTCCTGCACACTCTCCAGTGTCCTGACGCCCTGCTGTTTGCGCTTCCCCTGAATATGCCTTTAAACCATCGTGGGATCTCAACTGTTATTGTATCAAGGCCTACTGAGAGCTTGGACTCTCATCATTCCCTCTGCTTGATCAATAGGAGTTGTTAGGGATCAAGACATACTGCCAACTGCTATCTGCCTCAATTTCTTCAGCACACACCCAGCTACACCAGGCTAATTGACAATAAGATGAAATGACATTTGCAGATCAGGTTCATAAATCAATGTTAGCTGCATGCAGCCATCGATTATATCAACAGTTTTAATTCTCATCTTGAATGCCAGGGGAAGTTGGTGTGATACTGGCTAAATTACTGGGTGCAAACTTGTTGTAACTTCCACCTAAGGCAAGGGAAATTGAGAAGGAGAAGGGATGGTTAGGGTGGACCAGGAAGCACTGGTTGATTGCTTGATTTTCTGCTAAAAGGATACGCTGAGTGAAGAATAATTTGAGATCTGCAATGCGTCTTTCAGGACACAAGAAACAGCTGATGCTGGAATGTGGAGCTGCTGGGACAGGGAAGGAGGTAAACAATCTGCAGATGCTAAGGTCCAGTGTAGTACACAAAAGTGTTGGAGGAAGCACAGAAGGCTAAAGGTGAGCACCTTCAATCCGTCCACTAAAATAGCAAGGAGGTCCCAATGGTCAACCATTTCAATTCCGCATCCCACTGCCACTCTTGATGCAGCTGCTCATGCCATCACGCACTGCCAGAGGTAGAGGAGCAAATTTTTACGTTCCAACTCCTCAGTCTCCAACAAACCGGGATCAATATCGACTTCTCCAATTTCTGATAACCCACCTCCCCTTCATCCCTTGGACTCACTTCCTCCAGTTCCCCCAGCCCTTCTCTTCCTTCTCCTATCAGAGTTGCTGCTCCAGATTCGAACACTGTCAGAGATAAGATACTGGGTGGAGCTCTTCCAAATAATTACATAGTGCCTTTCATTGCAATGTGGAAACAGCCTTGAAATCCTACCACTGGTGCAATCTGCAGACAGAAATAGCTAGACTTCTATGAGAAGCAGTGCGATAACAATCAGCTCATGGTCAGAGCTGACACTTTATAGGTAGGTAAACAGCTGCTCTTATGGATTGTACCTGAAATCCATTGACCTGGATTACCCTTTTCCTGGCCCATTGTCTAGACCCCCTACCTTTGGTCCCCAAGTAAGGCTTTCCTTTTCCCCATTGATCCAACCAATGGAATGGCCTTCGGACCACTCACTGGTGTCAAAGATTCCTTTCAAACCTCACTTGGAGGAGGAGCAGGGCGTTGAGGACAAAATAAATTTACATGATTATCATTGAAACCTATTTATCTTCTCTCTCAGAGTTTAAATTTAAATTTAGAAATACAGCATGGTGACAGGGCCCACAAGCCCATACCCTCCACCCTCCCCCCCCCCACCAAATATACCAATTAACCTATAATCCCCTTACATTTTACACAGCTCCAGGAGGAAACCCACACAGAGAACGTACAAACCCCTTACAGACCATGCCGGATTCAAACCTGGGTTACTGGCACTGTAATAGAGACCATAAGACCAGAAGACAATAGGCTATTCGGACCATCGAGTCTGCCTGTCATTTAATCATGAGCGGATCCATTTTACAACTCAGCCCCACTGCCCGGCCATCTCCCCATAACCTTTGATACCCTGGCTGAACAAGAACCTGTCAATCTCTGCCGTAAATACCCAATGACCTGCGACAACAATTTACCATTCCTTGACGGAAGGGATTCCTCCACAACTCTGTCTAAGTGGACGCCCTTCAAACCTGAAATTGTGGCCCCTTGTCCTCGACTCACACCATGGGAAACAACCTTTCTACACCTACTCTGTCCATGCCTTCAATATTCAAAATGTTTCAATGAGATCCAGACTCATTCTCTTAAATTCCAATGAGTACAGGCCAAGAGCTGTCAAACGCTCCTCATATGATAACCTTGTGGTGATATGTTTCCTCCATTGTAAACAGTTATTGTTGGCTACTGTATATATGGAGCTGGCCCGCCCACTGATGACTCCTTTTACTCCTCCCCTGTGGTCCTGGGCCATAAAGGTCAAGCCACCTCTCCCTTCCCTCCATTCCTATACCTGGATCCAGACCAGTAAGGTTCTTTTGTATATTAAAGCTATTGTTCCCTCAGCCTAATCTCTGTGGTTACTGGTAGTGTCTATCAACCCTTCCATTCCTGGAATCATCCTTGTGAACTTCCTCTGAACCCTCTCCAACGTCAGTAGAACATCCCTTCTTAAATAAGGAGCCCAAAACTGCTCACAATACTCCGTGAGGTCTCACCAGGGCCTGTAAAGCCTTAACATCACATCGCTGCTCTTATGTTCTATTCCTCTTGAAATGATTGCCAGCATTACATTTCCCTCCTTCACCACTGACTCAGCCTGCAAGTTTACCTTCAGGCTATCCTGCATGAGGCCTCCCAGATCCCTTTACATCTGGGTATTTTCAATTTTCTCCCCATTTAAAAAGTAGTCTACTCTTTTATTTTTTTTCTCTGTGTAAGTTCAATGCTGAACACAAACTTCTTATTGTGTTGGTGTAAGGATTATCCAGGCTATTCTCCAATGATGGAAAAGGTATCAATCAAACATAAAATGCAAGGCAGCGATTTGTTAACAAGGAGTTGAAAAATGTACAGATGAAAGGACTGAGGATGGGGTTCAGTTTCATATTGATGATTTCCTTGAATCAGGGAAGTGTAGTAAACTACTGAAACATGAAACAAGCAGCCAATGTACGTGGAAAGAGAAACTTTTCAGGACAGACGTAAAGTCCTTGATCTAAAATGTTAAGTCTATTCCTTTCCACAGATGCTGCCTGACCTGCTGAGTGTTTCCAGCGTTTTCTGTTGAATTTCTGATTTTAATGATCTGCCTTTAGGTGAAAAAAAAATCCACTGCTGCGATAAAGCTGAATTTCAAGTCAAGTCAAGTTTATCGTCATCTGATTCCACAAGTATAATCCAATGAAACAGCGTTCTCTGGGCCTTGGTACAAAACATGCAGATGCACAACCAGGCATTACACACATACAGACAAACAATACATTTGGAGGACGAGTATTCATATGTAGAAATAAATAAATATTGTTCATGAATATGAGGGTCTCCAGTGGTTAGTGGGAGCAGTTCCTTTGGTCATTCAGCATTCTCACTGCATAAAGGTTCATAATCAGATAGTCTGACGGTTGAATCAAGATCTATAATGCCAAGCTTGAATGAACTTGCATGTGGAATTGTGAATTAGTTTGTCCTTGAGAAGCAGTGAGAGAAGGCAGCAGGGATAACATCGGAGGGCAGAGAGACAGGGCGCAAATTGATCCATTTAATGATGGAAAAAGAGAATGAAATAATAACTTGTCTTTGCAACACATCTTTGACACAAGAAAGTTCAGATTCTGGAATCTGGAGCAAAAAATATGCTGCTGGAGAAACCCAAACGCGAAACAAGTGGTTTTAATGCCATCTCCAAAGAGCATTCAAGGATTCAAAGGGAGATATGTATTTTGGGCAAACAGCAGAGACTTTGTTTAATATGGCCTCACGTTTGAACGTCGAGGGCTGAAGGGCCTATCCTTGAGCTGTAGAATTCTACATTCGATGTTCTAATGTTCATTCGTAACCTATCTGCCTGGAGGGGCAAAGCAGAGAAAGATGAGTGACAATAGTTAGAGGGGGAAAAACATGCTGGAATTGAGAGATGTTTCACTGGATACCTTAAATAAGAAATGCTGGAAATATTCAACAAATTGGACACCATCATCATAGATGTTGCAATTTGACATGACAAGTTGATTTTTAAAAAAACATTTAGAGATACAAAGTGATAAATTCTAGCCAATAAGGCTCAAAAGCATCCAAGTGAACAATCAATCTACCAACACTGTATATCTTTGGAATGTGGGGTAAAAACAGAATACCCAAGGAAACCCATGCAGTCATGGGGTAGAATGTACCAACTTCTTAGTCAGTGGTGGATTTGAACCCAGGTTGTCTTTCCACTATCTGACTAGGATGAATATCCTTGGCAGTTCTTTTGTCTCAACTTCCCATTTCCGGCATCTGCATTGTTTGGTTTTTCCCGAGCTCTGTCATGGCTCATGAATTTCATTTGGACCACTGGACGGCAGGTGCCAGTGTCACCTTGTCTCCCACACAGACCACAGAGCTGAATTTCTGACGTTTGTTTAGAGCGACTGCCTTTGGAATCAGAACAACATCCAGCTCAATAACAACGCAAGGACCAGGTAAACCAAGGCTAACATACACCCAGGCACAAACATTCCACTGGTCGGAATCACACTTTGCATAAAGGAAAATGGTCATGTTTCTCAACTACCCCATGATTAGGGCAGAATTGGAGGAGCTCCTGACCTAATAATTTTCATCAATGGGCTTTCATTTCATTGTAAGATCAGATTCACTGAGGATCCAACCATGTTCAGTTCTATTTTCAGCTCTGTAACCACTGAACAGGTACTTATGGGCATGCAGCAAGGTCTGCAGGCACAGAAATGCTGGACAAACTCAGCCAGTCTCACAGCAACCGGAGGAGGTAAAGATAAATAAATAACTGATGTTTCAGGTCTGAGCCCTTCCTTGAGGTATGAGTCATAAACAGACAGGCATCTAATTTAAAAGGCTGGCGAAAGGGAAGAATGGGAGAGGGAGGAGTGCAGACCAATAGACAAAAGGTGTTAATTGGATATAGTTGGTTGGTAAGTGGCAAGCAACGTTCAAGCGGCACTGCACCACTCACTGGCCACCTTCAATGAGGGAGCCTCTGATCACTTTTGACATTCAATGGCATTACCATAAGTGAAATCCCCACCGTAAATGCCTTGGAGATCATCAAAGGTGAGTATCACAATCGGATCAGCCACATAATATGTAGCTGTGAGAGCTGATTAGAGCTGAGGCCTGCAGCGAGTGACTTGGCCTTTAACATTTTCATGTATCTGTTATCTGCACAGCAGATGCCAGGAGAGAAAATCAATGTGCTCCACTCGGCTGGATGTTTCCATCTCCAGCAACAGTAAACACACCTGATACTATTCAGGACACTCTTCTCTCATGCGTGCAGTTTGTACCATGTGCAAAATGCACCAGAAGAGGCTACTCTAATATCTAACAGACAAAACCAACAGTTCTTTGGGAACAGTGTGATTTCTATGGGTTCTTCTCTAAGGCACGCCCCATTCAGTTCTCGAAATGTGTCATCGTTCCTTCATCAGCACTGGGTCTAAATTCTAACGTTCTCTCCCTGACACCAATAGGAACTTCACCCCAAGATGAAGGTCAAATTCTAAATTGATGCTGCTTCCACAAGTTGCATGTACACTCCACAGAACGAGCATGTCGGAGCAACGCAGAAAGTGCTGGGGGAGCTCAGCTGGTCAGGCAGCATCCATGGAAGGCTGCAAATTGTCAACGTTTCACGTCATAACCCTTCGTCAGAAATAGCAAGAAAAAAGCAATAGAATGGTGAGGGGGAGGGGAAGGGGCATAAGCGATGGGTGAATACAGGTGGGGGTGGGAGAGTAATGGAGGAAAAAAAGTAAGAACCAAGGAGGCGGTAGGAGGCAGAGAGTGAAGGAAAATGGTACCATCACACCCTGAAGAAAGATGAGCTGAAGCTTCCTCAATATAGATTTGAACTCACAACCTTGTGAATCTGAGGGACAAGAACTACCCAATTGATCTACTGTGACTGGTACATGAATTCAGGAAGAGTAGAGCTGGTTTCTGCCACAGAATCCTAACCCAGCTATCGTCAGTGATCAGAACTTGAAACATCTAAAATCATAAGTTATATCCAAGTGCACAACATGTGGTCTGTCCTCACCTGCAGAGTCACAAGACTAAAGCAATGAATGTTTCCAGCAAAAGAGAATAGAGAGGAAAAATGTTGGACAAGATGCCCTTAGTGTGATTTCCTTCTCAAGAACTGAGAGCAAGTTATGCTCCCATTTGACCCAAGCCAACATGAAGAATTGGGCATAATCCGAACCTTGGGGGCTGTGATGGTGTTCCTGGCATACAACTTTACCACCAGCCAGCTGTGACCTAGCTCAACACAACATCAATTTCAACCACTTTACATTTCCTGAAAAAGGATGCGAGAGGGTGCCGAGGGCGCTGAAGGTTTCCTGATCATGTTGGGGGTGGGGGGGCGGGGGTTCGGATCTGGACTCCTGTGAGGTGGCAGGGGCTGCGGCAGCACTGGAGGCAAATCCGGCTTCTCTTTCTCTGCCTGTAAGAGGCGCTTCAGGCAATTTCTGCCAATGGCAAATTTGTCTGCCCTGCAGCATAACAAAAGCAAATTCTGTGTAATATTACACTGTCCTTATCACATGATAATAAAGGAATCTCGAAACTTATTAAACTTGCAGTTCCATTGGTAATATCATGGTTAACCATCAGAAATTCTATAAATATAACATTTGCAAGACTTTGCATTCATTAATTGTGCTCTTTGCAAAGAAGCACAGAACAAAAAAAAATGCATTTGTATAGCAACCTGCACATGCCTTCTGTTCAAGGAAATAAGAAGCCAACAGTGGCTGTTGCTTTAGACACAGAAAAAGCCTTTGACAGGATAGAATGGAATTATTTATTCAAAGTATTACAGAGGTTCAATCTACCAGAAAAAAATATATTAATTGGATTAAAGCATTACATAATGGAACATTGGTGAAGGTAACAGGAAATGGATATGTATCAAACCAATTTAAATTAAGTAGGTCAACTAGGCAGGGATGTCCATTACCTCCCTCACTGTTCACTTTAGCAATAGAACCATTGGCAGAACTGATAAGAACAGAAAATAAAATAAAAGGGATAAAAATAAAGGAGGAGTATAAAATCGGTTTATTTGCAGATGACATCATAGTATACTTAACAGAACCAGAATTATCAATAAAAGAACTATATAAGAAATTGAAGGAATATGGAAAAATATCGGGGTGCAAGATCAACGCAAATAAAAGTGAAGCGATGCCAAAGAGTAACGCGGATTATACAGAATTTAAAAAAGAATCACCATTTAAATGGCAAACACAAGCAATCCGATACCTAGATATTAGGTTAGATAATAATTTAAGCCACTTGTACACATTAAATTATCAGCCACTAATAAAGAAATTGCAGGAAGACTTAGAACATTGGAAAGAATTACCGCTAACGTTGACAGGGAGGGTAAATTGCATTAAAAATGAATGTCTTCCCAAGGATACAATACTTATTTCAATCGTTACCAATTCCCTTAACAGAGAAATTCTTTAATGAACTAAAGAGAATAATAAGGAAATTTTTATGGAAAGGGGGGAAACCAAGGATAGTGTTAGATAAATTAACAGAGAGGTACAACCAAGGTGGCTTGCAGTTACCAAACTTTAAAAATTATTATAGAGCAGCACAATTAAGGTATTTATCAGATTTTTATCAGACAAGGGAAAGACCAGATTGGACTAAGATAGAGCTAGATAAAATAGGGGAGAAGGTACCGGAACATATATTTTATAAGTGGGATGAAAAGCTGGTACAATATAAAAGCTCACCAGGATTGCATCATTTACTCAATGTATGAAGGAAGATTCACTTAGAAAGGAAAAAAAAAATTACCAACCACCAAAATTATGATTGACGCAAAAATCAGATAATCCCTTTCACAATAGATAACCTTTCTTTTAGAGAATGGGAGAGAAAAGGAATTAAAGGAATAGAAAATAGTTTTTTGGGAAATAATTTATTAACATTTGAACAAATGAAGTACAAATATGGAATAACTCATGGCACAATGTTTGCATACCACCAACTGAAAACCTACTTAAAGGATAAATTGGGAAATTGATAAATTAATAAATTGGGAGATTACCAGAAGGAAGCAGCTTTGAATATGTGATTACAGACACAATGATAATTAAAAGATTTATAACAAACATGTACATCAAGCTGCAAGAGAAGGAAAATGATGAAATAAGCTATAAACCCAAACAAAAGTGGGAAAAAGATTTAAACATAAAGATAAAAAATGAAACATGGGAAAAGTTATGTTCTGGAATGATGAAGAATATAATAAATACAAGGTTACGCATGATACAGTATAATTGGTTACACAGGTTATATATGACGCCCTAAAAGTTAAAAAAAAATGGGATCCAATATTATCAGATAGATGTTTTCGCTATAAGAAGGAAACGGGAACAACAGGACCTGCAATTTGGGCATGTGAGAAAGTGAAAAAGTTTTGGGAAGATCTAAATCAGGTATTAAATAAAATCACAAAAAGCAACATACCAAAAAATCCAGAGATCTTTCTTCTAAGTAACATAAGAAGTAAGGAATTAGACCTCAAACTGGATGAAGCACAAAAAAGATTATTATGACAGCCTTAGCTGTAGCAACAAAATATATAATGTCAACTTGAAATCAGAAGAGAGCCTGAGAGTACAGCAATGGTACATGGAAATGAATAAATGTATTCCATTGGAAAAAAATTACATAATTTAAAAAATAAAGTCACATTATTAGAACAAATTTGGGAACCGTACATGGAACATAACAGAGAGGGCCTACCACGGACCTCCACCGCCTAAAATGATAAGAAGACAAAATGACTTGATCCAATGTGTAAAAGTAGATGACACATTTTTCTTGTTTATTTTTCATTGTGTGATGACATTGTTTAATGGGTTTATTGTATTGTATATGTTGAATGTTTATTGGCTTTGGAGGGAGGTGGGAAGGGGGGAGGGAAGGTAGGGGGGAAAATGCCACTGTGTATATTTAAGAGGGAAATGTTTGTATGTATTTTGGTTGATATGGTTCACAGTGTGAAAAATAAAAAAATATAAAAAAATAAAAGAATATTCCTAAGGCCATTATAGGTAATGAAGTATTTTTCAAGCAAACTCATTCATGCAATACATGAATCTGTGCAGGCAACCTCTGCACATCATGCTTATACATGCACAATATCCAACTAATATAATTTTATATTTAGTAAAAGAGAGTGAAAAAGAATTATAGTCAAGAAGCAAAAGGATACATTTTCTAATACCATAGAGAACATCTCATCTGAATGAGATCTCACTCAGGCATGTGAGAAGGATCAATGTAATTTTTTTTTAAATTAGAAAAAAAATCTAGAGTGAGGATCAGAGCCAAAGATGAGTAAAGCTTTGCAAAATGATTCCATTGGTGCTGTTTCAGAGAAGAATGGATGTGCTCACTCCAGTTAGTGGTGAATCCATAACTAAGTTCACCTGTTGTCTTTACTCCCTGTAGGATTATGTTCCATTCAAATTTTGTTTCTGTTTACTTGAAGGTCATTACCCATCTGAAGTTGAGCTTCATCCATGGTTGTAGTCGGTGACATCAGGATTTACACCCTGGTAGCAACCCTTTAGGCCCAACTTGTTTATGTCAGCCAAGTTGTCTCCCCAAACTTGTCTCATTTGCTTGCATTCAGCTGATAACCTTCTAAACCATTCCTATCCAGATACCTGTCTAAATGTACGTTAGATATTACACCTGTATACGCCTCTCCCACTTCCTCTGTCAGGTCGCTCCATATACCCACTTCCCTCGGTGCGAAAAGAAAGCCCCCTTGGGACCCTTTTAAATCCTTCCCCTTTCACTTTCAATCCGGGCTCTCCTGACTGTTTTGTTTCCAATAATCCAGGAGATGATCCTTCAGGTCGGCAACCCTACAGGATGGTGTCCATAGCAGCAGACACAGGCGACCTGCTCGGACTGCTAGAGGCTGGCTCGTGAGAACCAGGTAATTCAACTGGGATTCAACAGGGTGCTGAGAGCAAGAAGGACTCCCAAAGGACCTTGTGTGTTAAAGACTTCTTGATGGTATGGGAGGATTAAATATGGGTTACTGATGGATCGAAAAGGAGTCTATGGCTGCCGTGGTTGTGGGAGTACTGGCGACGTATCCACAGATGCTCAGTGTCTCTGAAGGGACTCACTTTTGCTTCTTCTCTTGTACTGTAAAGGGAGCCTGGCGACACTAATGGCTACTCTTTGTCTGCTTTACAGCAGGCAGAAAGCAATTTTGTATAATATTACATGTTCTATACTATTTCTGTAAAACCCCGAATTTCATGACTTGTTCATGACAATAAATCCTGATTCTGATTCTATTACATGAATCTTGGGTTCATACTATAAAGGTACCTTTATTTCTGTGCAATACACAAGTGTGCTATCCTGGAATGAGACCCTATGATGAAGGTACTTGCATAGTATTGTTTTTCCTCCTGTGTCCAAAAGCCTTGGAGATAGGGAACATCTTTCACACAACGAACATGAGAGACAAAAGTTGATCTTGGCAGTGACACATATCAGGAGAAGGACCAGATGAATGATGAAGACTAAATATACTGTGGCAATTTTATATTCACACACCAGCATGTTTGACCATGGCTTCATGCACTGCCAAAATGAGGCCACCTGCAAATCGGAGGAACAACATCTTGAATATCTGCCTTGGCAGTCTCCATCCTGACTATCAATATCGAAGTTAAAAACACACTGCTGGAGAAACTCAGCAGATTAAACAGTGCTATTTTCCACAGAACTCTCTTCGGAGAGTGAAGAAGAACGTCTTCAGGGCAGGCATTCCTCAAAGAGATTTCACAGAGTCTTGCAACAGACCGGAATAAAACGTGAATGTTTGCAGACACCATGACTGATTTAAAAATCCAATGCTTGAGAAACTCAACAGGTCAAACAATGTATTTTCCACAGAACTCCCTTCAATATTAACTTCCCTTTTCCATAGAACTCCCTCCACTATCAAACTCTCCAATTTCCATTAACACCTTGCTCTTCATCTCTCTCTTTCCCCATCCCTCTTTCTCCTTTCCTTCAGCACCCCACCCCATTACCTTCTGTCTCCTATCAGGGAGTTACCCTTTTTCACCCTCTGCCTTCTTCCCCATCACTTCTCTGCTTCTATCTCTTCTGTATTCCCATTTCTTACCTTTAGCCTGCATTCCTCCCCTATCCCTTCCTCCCTCCTCTCCTCCTTCCCCCACCCCCTCTTATTTTTTACGCAGCTGTCTGTGTGCTTTTCCTTCTGCCTGACGAAGGGCCCTATAGATGTTGTGTGACAGTGAATTTTCTAGAACATTTGTTTATCGCTCTAAGTGCACTGTGCAGCTTTAATCTGGAATGAACGGCCATAAAAAGTGGAAGCAAATTTTATGGGCTGGATTTTCCAACCCATTTTCCACACCCAACACACCCCCCACCCCCCCACAACCCCAGCCCAGCCCCCAAGTAATCACGAACTTCCATTGAGAAAAGTGATTTCCAAGCAATTGCACAAGGTCCAAAATCTAAGACAACAGACCAGAAACTGCTTTTCCAACCAAGCTCAGAGTCTGGACCCCTCCTGGGTCATTATCCATGATGGAGAATCTGTCCAGCAAGCCCAAACTCAACAGGAAGAACCTCTCTGTTTATCTCAATGCAGTTGAAAAATTGCCAGAACCTATGGTTCGAATGAGTTTTTGTTTTAGGAAGTAGTGTCAGTTCAATTCAATATCATCAGGACTCTTTTTGGGATCTTGTTAAACGCAAACAAACATTTTTGGTTTCCAATATTACAACGGGGTTCACGAAAGAAAGGTTTTTTTTATTTCTGTGCTCTACACAAATGTGCTGGAAAAATTCAGCAGGTCACACAGCCTCCTTAAGAAGTTCTGACCTGGGCCCTTCGTTGGGTAGAAGCAAAAATAGGCAGGCGCCTGAACTAAAAGGTGTGGGATGCAGGGGGGGAGGAGGAGGAGGGGAAGGAGCAGTGGGAGGAGCACAGGTGAACAGATAAGAAGTCATAGGTGGGTAGAGGTAGGAGGGTAGAAGAGAAAAAAGCTGTGAAGAGATAGGAGGAGAAAGTAGCTCTCTGATCAGAGAGGGGAAGCTATTTTCCTCTCGATCCCTTTTACTTACACATTTGTGCATTGTACTCACCTTGGCATCTTGAATAGCTTTTTTAATATTTTGTGCCTTTTTTCCATTTAGAGATACAACACAGTTTACAGCTCCCTCCAGCCGATGAGCCTGTACCACCCAAATACACCCAATTAACCTACCAACCTCACAGGTCCTTGGAGGGTGGGAGGAAACTGGAGCCCCCCAGGAAAAACCCACGCAGACGCTCGGAAAACGTACAAACTCCTTACAGCCAGCACTGGATTCGGACCTGGGTAACATTGTCGCGCCTGCCGCTGTACTAACCATGCTGTTTTATTTCTGTCCTTGATTTGATTACAGGGTTTGGATACCTGAGGTTCCTAGGTTTATTGCTGAGAATCCACTCCACCTGAGCTCAGGGGGCAGCAAAGAAGCAACCACGTTAGCGACTCTGGAGTTGTGCACGGAACAGGCATTGCGATGGTGGCCAATTTTCTTCTCTGAAGAGCATCAGTGAACCAGATGGAGTTTTACAACAATCAGGATCCTTTTACAGTTACTATTACTGGGTGCTTTAAAATATTCCACATATATATATACGTTTAATTCTTAAATATATTGTAAATTCTCAAATTGTTGGATTTGAATTCCTACACCTGAAGGGCCAAGAGTTTGGATGGCAGTCAAATAAATTATCTCCAGCACTATCAGATCTCAAATACTTTGGAATGGTTTGAGAATTTGAAAGGATAAGTACAGTATGTTTTTGTTCCCCCCCCCCCCACCCCCCCACCGTGGAACAGAAGCCAAGAGAATTCTTCAGCAATTTAACAAACTGTAGTCTCAATTCTGCTTCGAATATTTTGACTCTCTTATTTATTTAGCAGTGGCTGAGAAATTAAGGCTCTCACTCAAAACTGCCATGTAACTGATGACTTGCTGCTCAACACAGAAAGAGAAACACATTAGTTTCCATGGGGGAAATTGCAGTGCTCAGTCCAAATTAGTCACTGCAGTATCAGTGACATATGTAAGAATGTGCTGACATCGCAGCATTTAATCATGAAATGTGCTTAATGTAGAGTCCTCGTCGTTGTGTTAGAAAGATTGCGGAATATCTTCAGTCCCACTCGGGGAACATTGGAGCCATCTACGATGGCAGCAAGAACAATTTATTGAATAAATTTCCTCTTTATTTTCATCTTGGAGAGATTGCAGAGCCTCATGCACAATAATACAAGGAGGCACTAAGAACAAAAACAAAGGCGACTGCCATAGACACACAGAATATCCCAAAACACTTACAAGCGCCTTTGAAATGTAATTACAACGGTAATATAGGAAACAAGGCAGCCCATTTTTCACACAGCAGGTTCCCACAAACAGCACTGTGAAAATGACCAGACAGTAAGTTTCAACCGTACAAGTTGAAGCAAAAATTCATGTGAGGATACAGGGGAGAAGATTTCTTCCCTTTATTTTTTTTTGGAACGGCTTGAGATAATTAATTCCATTCAGCATCTATGTAGTTTTGAAGGGATGAGAGGGCAGTATTGTAAAGAGTTATGAGCCAGCTTGGGTCTGCACTTCTAAGGAGTTTAGTAGAACGAGCGCACCTTATTTAAACATACAAGATCCAAATGGGGCTTGAAAGGGATGGTATTGAATTTATTTTCACTAGTAAGAGATTCATGAACTAAGGGGACATAACTGCAAAATTAAGGACTAGGCATTTAAAACTGATGCGTAGAAATTTTTTCTCTCAATGATGATTGAATCCACGGAGTTCTGTTTGAAGGTGGAGGGGCCAGATCATTAAATATACGTAAGGTGGAGACAGGTGAATATTTGAAAGATAAAGGGATTGAGGGTTAGAGGGAACATAGAAGAAGAGTTGAGGCCATGATCAAATTGAATGGTAAGGTAGGCATCTATTCCCACTCTTATTCTGCTCCTGTGGATGTCATTCAGATCATGAAGCTTTTGGTGCCTCTCAGAATCTTTCATTCAATTTCATTCCCTTAATTCTTTCCCTGTAACCTGATGATCTCTTACATGGACTGGGTGATCTTTTCATTGAGCACCTTGGCTTTGTCCACTGCAATAGCAGGGCAGTCCCAGTGGTCACCCATTTAAATTCCCCACCCCATTACCTTGCCAACATGTTTGTACATGGTCTCATACACTGAGACCACCTGCAAATTGTAGGAACTAAACCTCATCATCCATCTAGGCACCCTCCATCTGGATGGCATTAACATCGATCTCTCCGTTTTCCGTTAGCTCCCTTATGTTTCCTTTCCTTTAGCTCAGTGGATGTCAACTGTTTACTTTCCACTCACATCCCACTTTAAGTAATCCCTAAGCCATCAGTGCTCTTTGATTAGTAAGTGTTTGCTTAAAGTGGCATGTGAGTGGGAAGGGAAGGTTGAGAATCACTGCTCTAGACCCAATTGTTACTGAAGAAAAATTGTTATTGGCCCATTTCCTTAGGAGTTATGAAACTATGTATGTAACGAGTCAATGAGGTATGATTAAAACAGTGGTTTTCAAACTTTTTCTTCCCACCCACATCCCACCTTAAGCAATCTCTTACTAATCACAGAGCACTGATGACATAGGGATTACTTAAAGTGGTAGGTGAGTAGAAAGAAAAAGGTTGAGAACCACTGCTCTCTTTCTCTCTCTCTCTCTCTCTCTCTACCCTTTTCCCTCTGTCACTTTTACCCCCAGCTCAGCATTCACAGAGCCAACTTCCCTGCCCCACCCCCCACCCTCCCACCCATTCCCAATCAATTCTCACCTTTCCTATCTCCTGACCTCCTCTCCACATCTAATTAACTCCTTTTGTCTGTTCCCCCTGTCCTTTCTTTTAATTTAGATGCCTGTCTGCTTTTTATTCAAACCTTGAAGAAGGACTCAGGCTCAAAAAGTCAGATATACCTTTACCTCCTATGGACACTACAGACCTTCTGAGTTCCTCCAGCATCTCTGTATTTTTACATCTCTTAGACACTAATCACCTACTCCTGATTCTCCTACAACTCAAAGACCATTTGCAATTGCCAATTACAACAGACAAAAATTTTTTTTCAAAAGGTTTGCTTCCTGATTTTAAAAAATCGTGATTATGATAGACAACTTCAAGATGCACACAAAGTTAATTTCAGATTTGATGTATCACAGGAAATAAAGATAAGGTTCCATTATTGTCACAAAGCATTACATTTAGAATGTAGCACATGAAATTCTCTACCATAAGGAAAACAATCGCCACTTTGTCCAGCGCCCCTCACAGAAATGAGGTCCCAGCGAGGAACAAACTCATGACCCCTGGTTTACAAAACCAGTTCTCTAACCATTGAGCTATTGGAGCCTCTGCAACTTGTCCTTGATGTTGGAGAAATATTAAATGAACTTAGCATGTTTAATCGCATTGTGTTAGTTCAACTGACCTAAAAATGATTTGTCACTGATTTTCATTTGTACTCAGCATCTGATGCCTCTTGTATCAGTGTCCTACAATAACTGGCCAGCATTGATGGATTCCAGTTGCCCTCATATCACTTTTTCATGTCACAATGTCCTGGTGGAAGCTTTCATCACTGATTGCACCAAGACCAGCAGGGAAGAAGTCCAAGGGCAAATACAGAAAAGACATTTTCAATGACATGTTGGACTTGATGGTTTTGTATGTTTTAAGTATGAAGCATGTGTCTTTGAGGCATAGGTTATATCAACAAAAGAGTATGTGATACGAAAATTTTAAAGTGATTTTTGTGATCAACTTCCAAAAATCCATAAAATTCACTGCAACGTGTCCAGGAATCTTTGTTGTCCGGTTTTATCATATGGCATTTCTATTGGATGTGGGAGGAATCTGGGGCATCTGAAGGGAATCCATCTGGTCACACATAGAATATGCAAAATCTACAAAGTCAGCATTCAAGTTCAGGATCAAACCCAAACCACTGTGCATCACTCTGAACACAACAGTTGGCACCTCTGGGGTCTCCCTGAGACAAGCACTGGGTTGGATTGCGTGCTCGTAGTCCGAAAGTGTCTGGCCACCAACTGAACCATCTACCATGTTATCGTATGGGGAAGCTATTTGTGGTTCTGTAACTTATCCAGAATTAAATATAGAAAGCAGAATACCCTGTGCACAGGATGCAGTGGTAACAACAGCTTCCGTTGTCATTGTGCCTTCACTAAATCAGTTTTAAGGTGTTTTCAAAGTAGAGGTGGAGAGGTTTCAGGAGGGATCGGCCTCCCGACAACTGAAAGCATCAGCATGAAGCACTTCCTCAAAAAGCCAGCCAGAATCACAAGGACTCCCATTAGCCTGGCCACAATCTCTTCTCACTGCTACCTTCAGGCAGAGGGCACTGAAGGGTGAAGCCCTGTGCCACCAGGTGCAAGAACAGTTTTTATCCAAGCTCTTAAAGTTGGCATATGTTATGTGCTTGTTTGGCTACTGCAGGTAAGATCATCGCTACACTGAACTTATGAATATGCCGCCTGGTAACAGGCCCTTTTGGCCCATGAGCCCACACTCCCAGATACACCAGTTAACCTACAACCCCCATATGTTTCGAAGGTTGGGAGAAAATTTGACCATCCAGAGGAAACCCACGCAGACACGAGGCGAGCATGCAAACTCCTTACAGACAGCAGAGGATTCACTCCTGAGTCACTAGCGCTGTAAGAGCACTTCGCTAACCATGCCGCAATATACGACAATAAACTTACACTGAATTCGTGAGCTTTTGGTGCTGAAGGCATGGTTTCCACAGTGGCATGATTGAAGTCCTGGATCAACAAGGAGTTGATGGAGTGCAGTTTTACTGAAGGGCTGTGGCGACCAATAAAGGAGGACGTGACAGCAGAAGGAATTGGGGAGCAAAGTTGAAAGTGTTAAAATCATGGCACTGTTGCACTGGGAGCAAGGAAAAAGGGGAAAGATAACCAGCACCAACGCCAGTGTTGGTGCTGCTCATTTACTCATCAAAAGGAGGAGGAAGGTGCTTCTTCCGTCCAATAGCCTACAGGTCACCTTTGGGCAAGGTGTAGGACCTGTTTAGCTTCCCAATTAGGGTCTCACGAAGCCATGGAATGTAGATGGTGGATGGTTTTTACAAGCAGATACTACAAATTGGAATTTATGGTTGTAAAACTAAAAAAAAACGTGGCCAGGGTTTACCGGACACTGGAATTGAAGGCGGCAACGGGAAACCACTTCAATATCTTTTTCCCTGGTATAATCATGAACTCAACATCGATTATGGCCTCAGCTCTAAGAAGGAGCCTTCACCAAAGAAGAACAGGGAGGCAAAAACTACAATTCAGAGGGTCAGAGATTGTGATGCATGATCGCCCACACCGAACAGGAAGGCACCTGAATGAATGAACCAGACAGCCCGTGGGATTTTAGATGAGTTTCTGCTTCAGGAAAGTATAACAAGGGGAAGCGGCCAGAGTTTGGAACAGTCAAGTCTTGTAACAGAAATGAAAGTCTTGAAAATGCTTGATATTTGTGTAACCACAGCTCGGCACAATGAAGAATTTCACAGACTTACAAACTTCTGAGAAAGGAAATATTCTGACTTTTCAATTATAAATATTTTGGACTTTATTCTGAGAACAATTCTCCACAGTTCTAGGGAATGACAGCTAGAGACAGACCCTCTCAGTATCTGTCCTGTTTATCCCATTCAGATCTTTGCATGTCTCAATTCGCCTTCTTTTAAGACCAGGAGTTTTATGTCCAGTCATTGCAAATGCTTTGATGATCTTAATTACAAAAACACAAAATCATAATTATCATATGAAGAAACACAAGATGTTCAAAATATGGTTGATAGAACAACTTGATATTTGGCACTCTCCAACTGGATGGCTTTTACATCGACTTCTCTGGTTTCCATTAATCTCTTGCTCTTTATCCCTCTATCTCAGTGTTTCCCAAACTGGGTTCCGCGGAAAAGCGCAGGGATTCCGCAAAAGAAATAGGTAGCAAGAACTAAAACTTGTAACAAATTTTGAAATTTAAATTTAATTTAAATTACTTTTTAACCTACGTTTCTAAATAGTTGCCTCAACGCTCAGCAGAGCAGAAGTCAGCCTCAAGTTGGATTTCTTTTGGAGCAAGGGTGGCCACATTTTTAAAATTTAAAATGCCTCCCACCCCTCTCTCTCACTCAATCACTCCCTCCTTCCCCTTCTCACTCCTCTTCTCCCTCTCACTGAGGTTGGTGTGGGAACTGGTGATAGAGTCGGCATAGGCACCGGAATAGTATTGGTCGGGACTGGGACCTGTGTTGATAGAGGCATCGGGGGCAGTTGGGGTTACCGGCAGAGGCGACAGTGGCTCCAGCACCTGGTTGGCAGGATGGGTGTTAGCGATGGAGGTGTTGGAAGCTCGGACCTGTGGGCACCAGAGGCCGGGATGCAGACCCACATCGAAGGCATCAGGAGCACCACCTGCAGGCAGCTCGGGCTGAGGTGGATGCCCACATCAGAACCATTGGGAGGTCTGGCTGAGGGAGGCTGGCGACGGGTTGGAATCCCGCTTCTGGAAGGTCGATGATAGTGGGCATTTTGGGTCTGGGAGGTCGGTGATATTTGTATTTGAAATTTGGTTAAGATTCAGTTGAAACAAAATCACCAAATTCTGAAGAAATTTGATTTTGCAAGCACTGTCTCAGATTGCTTTAAGAAAATTAATTTAATTTAAATTAGACTCAACCATGCTTAAACTGGAAGTTGACACCACTCTACTCCCAGTCGGCTTATGGTCCATAATTACAGGGTTCCGCAATTTCCAAGTGCTCCTCAAAAGGGTTCTGCGAGCTAAAAAATTTGAGAAGCCCTACTCTATCCTATTTTCTCCAGCTCCCCATCCACATTCCTTTGCATTGAGAGAGCTACCCCCTGAGCAACACAGATTTCCTCAAGGTGCTTGGCTTCCCTCTCACATGCCAAGGTGCAGGTTGGTTGCTGAATTGACCAATGAAAATTACCCTGAATTGTGTACGTGCGTGGCAGAATTTGAGAACAGTTGATCGGAACGTGGGGAGAATAAAATGGGTGAGTGCAAAATGAGTAAAAATGAGTGATTGATGGTCAGTGTGGACTCAGTTGGTTGAAGGACCAACGGAGTCCACACAGTTTTTTCCATGTCTTGTCAATCACTAATCTAATAATCTTCATTCAAACTACCTTATTGCATCATGACCTTTGATCATCTCACCTGAGCAGGGTCATAGGAGTAAAAGGATGACCATTTAACCGTTAATGCTGTCACTACATCATTTAACCCTGGTAACTGGAATTCAAGCAACCGGCAGCCTCAAGCAACCTGCAAAATAACCTTGAGGAAAATAAATTATAAAAATTAAAATAAATAAGAATAAAATAATAGGAAAAAATATACATGTTTAAAATTGTAAAAGTGAATGTTCTCTCAGGTAATAGAAAAACTATTGGAGAAGATGGGAGCAAATATTCAGCCAGCGGAGGGCCTTGGTCGTGCTTTGCTCATAACAGCTGTTCGAATAAAGTTGTGTGAAACAGCTATGGCATCGGCCAGGATGAAGAGCTGGTTGATGCCACTCGCCACTGAGGTGCCACTCTTAATGTATCTTCTTATCCCTGCTCACACCAGTCAGAGGATTTATCTGTGAACTTAGGGGAGAGAGGGGTTTATTATTTATAACATTATAATTTGTCTTTTGGGTGGCTTTGTGGGTGGGGGGGGGGGGCGGGGAGGAACCTCCAGATGCAGCAACAGTTAAATATTTTCAATGAATGTGACTGAAAATAAAGTAAAATGCTTTAAGGTTTATTTATTCTTGCAAATGAAGTTTGTTGAGTGTAAGAACAGGATAGTATTTTTGTCTTTTAAACTATTTATTTTTAATGCAAGCATGGTAAGTGTAAGTCTCAAGCAATCGTAAAATACACTTATCCGGCATCTACCAATACCCTTAGGTGTTGGATACTAGGTTTTTTTCTTACCATATCTGACATTGTAACTGCAAATTCCAAACATTAAGGTGGGACTGCACATGAATGATATCAAACAAAATTTGATAGCATACACAAGAGGCCATGTCAAGACATGAGCGAATGAGTTTGCAGAACATCTCAAAGAAAGAGAGGTGGAGAACTACAGAGATTGAGGGAAGGGATTACAATGCTGGGTTGTCCAGGAGTTTTTCAGCTGAAAATTGAAAAATCTTCCAATATAAGGTCAAACAGAAAACAATGAATAATTTCCTGAGAAATTTTCTTAATATTGCTGATATTACATTTTCTAATTGGTATGCTTGGCAAGAGAATAATTATTTCTAGGAATTTTACCACAAGCAATCTGTCTATTAAATAAGAAACAAATTTATTGCTGATTGTAATTCTCCAGGCACTATTTGCATGTGTTATTCCCACACGAGAGGAAACACCGGGGACCAGAGGCTTTTACAGTTGATTTATGAACAAAACGTACATGGAGAGCTTGTGCTGGCCAACTGTAACATCTCATGAAATAATAGCATCAATAAGTTTGCGAGTAAAACACAGTGAGACATGTTCATCTTGGAGGAACAACATCTTTTCCCATCTCACGCAATCCCCTCGTGAAAAATCTGTAGAATATATTCCCATCTTTGTGTTTACCACACAGACATAACCTGACACACTGTTAAACTGAGGCTCCATGTAAATTGAAGGTACAACATCTATTCCGCCTGGGTACTCTCCAATCAGACAGCATTAACATCGACCTCGAATTTCCTTTTACCCCCTCCCCTGAGTCTCTCTTTTTCCTTATTCCTCTTTCATCCAGCTCCCCATTGGAAAGCGTACGCATGTAAACAGACACAGAACTGTAAACAACCTGACTGTGCAACGCAGTGAGAATAAAAATATTAATTAAGTGAACAAGAGTCCTTAAAGGAGTCTCTGATTGAGTTTGTCATTGAGGAGTCTGATGGTGGAGGGGGAGCAGCTGTTTCTGAACCTGGTAGTGTGAGTCTTGTGGTACCTAGACCTCTGGCAACAGCAAGAACAGAGCGTGTGCTGGGTGGTGTGGATCCTTGATGATTCCTGCTGCTCTCTGTAATGTGTACTTTTGCAGTTGATGTACTTACAGACCTGTATTGCTACAGGAAGTTCAGTGTGTTGTACTTACGAAAACAACAATAAGGTCTCATCTTGTCTCTCTGGAAGTGTTGACTGTTAATTGCGACCTGCTGATTTCCTGCAGCACTTTTGTGTTTTGTTCTCTGTTTTGCACCATTGCTTCACACAGCCCAAAACCAGTCATGCATCCCAGTTGGTCCACACCAACCACTAGACCCCCACATGTGATCCTAACCCTTAAAGCCTTGAGTGCTCATCTTCACTTACTGGGCCAGCTTCACTGTCAGGAAGAGCACTGCAGGTAATTTACCACCTGCTGGGTGAAGAAGGATATATTGGTGAATATCATCCGTCAACTGGCAGAGAAATTTTAGACAATTAACTAAATGATGTTCGAAGCTGGTCCTAATATTGTTAAAGTGTATTAAAGCCCATATTTTCCTTCCACTCATGTAATAAAAATGGAATAGAACCATGGAGCCAGAAGAAAAAGTACAGAAACAGGCCTTTCAGCCAATACTGTTTGCATGAACGATTATTCAGCCTAGTACTATTGACTTGCCCGTGGACCATATACCTCCATACCCCTCCCATGTAATTATCTACGTTTTTCTTAAAGATCAAAAAATCACTTCAACTGACAACTCATCCCACGCTCTCTGCATGAAAAAGTTCCTACTAAAGTTCCCCCAAACAACTCACCTTTCACTCTTACCTGTGTTCACTAGGTCTTATACCCATATGCTCTGGTTCTTGTCACCAGTCCCTTAAGATCCTGTTCCCATTTCCAACAGTTCTTGTACCCACATCCTGTAGATCTTGTCCCCATGTCCCCTAGATCCTGTCCACCTGTCTTCTAGATCTTGTCCCGTGTCTTCTATATTCTGTTCCCATGTCCCCTAGATCCTGAGCACGTCTTCTAGATCTTGTCCCCATGTCTGCTAGATCCTGTCCACGTCTTCTAGATCCTGCCCCATGTCTTCTAGATCTTGTCCCGTGTCTTCTATATTCTGTTCCCATGTCCCCTAGATCCTGAGCACGTCTTCTAGATCTTGTCCCCATGTCTGCTAGATCCTGTCCACGTCTTCTAGATCCTGCCCCATGTCTTCTAGATCTTGTCCCGTGTCTTCTATATTCTGTTCCCATGTCCCCTAGATCCTGAGCACGTCTTCTAGATCTTGTCCCCATGTCTGCTAGATCCTGTCCACGTCTTCTAGATCCTGCCCCATGTCTTCTAGATCTTGTCCCATGTCTTCTAGATTTTGTCCCCATTTCCTTTAGGATCTTATCCTCATGTCCTGTAGATTTTGTGCTGAATCTCTGGTGATGTTTTCTCAGTCATGCCCTTTTTACACTTTTGGGTGCCAGTATGAAGCTGCCCCTCATTTCAAACAAAAGGACATGATCATTAAACACCACTAGTTTTATTTATACATATATATATATATATAGAATTGAAAGAAGTGAGATAATTATCTAGTCACATAACATTCTCCTTGGCAGATGATTGGTGAATGGAACAGAATAGCACACAATCACCCTGCTGAATGTATTATACCTCAAGAGCTAGAATGAACTTCCATGATGATGTCATGAAGGTAACAAAGACAGAGAGATCAGAGAGGGAGAAGATGGAGAATTGGAATGGCAGAAAGTTCAGGATTAGAGATACACTGGCTTTCTCTTGCATGTCTCCAGGCCTTCAGTTTGAAACATTGACCATTCCTTTTCTCCCACTGACACTGCTTGATCCTCTGGCAGACTGCATTCAGCTTGTGGTAACCCAATCTCTGGTTTCTCTCAAAGCATCACACTGGATTTGGATCTCTGGTTTCTCTCAAAGCAACACACTGGATTTGGATCTCTGGTTTCTCTCAAAGCATCACACTGGATTTGGATCTCTGGTTTCTCTCAAAGCAACACACTGGATTTGAAGAAGTAGATTCCTTGATGGTGAGAAGGAAAGAAATGAAGGGAAGGTATTGCTCCCACCACTTCAACCAAGTTTTCCATCTTGAACCAATGTGTATAATCCAGTGATCATTGGGGGATTAGAGGTGGAGAAGTTGAGCCAATTTAAGAACTTGGGAGTCACTCTCTCAGAGGATCTTCTCTGGACCCAACACACTAATGGCATTGGTATGACATCAGAAATCCTGGAAAATTTCTATAGCTATGTGGTGGAAAGTATGCATCAAAGCCTGGTATGGAAACATCAATATCCCTGAGCATAAAGCCCTGCAAAAGGTACTGGACACAGCCCAGGAAGTCACAGGCAAAAACCTCCCCACCATCGAGAACATCTACGGGGAACACTGCAGGGTACCAGCAATCATCAAGGATGCACACCACCCAACACACGCTCTGTTCTCACTGCTGCCATCAGGAAAGAGGTCTAGGTGCCACTAGACTCACACCACCAGCTTCAGGAACAGCCGCTACTCCTCCACCATCAGACTCCTCAACGACAAATTGAATCAGTGATTCAGTGAAGGACTCTTACCTTGCACTTTATTGATTTTTTCTCTCCATTTTCAACAGTCAATTTGTTAACTTTTTTTCACGTGTATGTTGAGAAGAGTTTTTTTTTAAAAACTACCAATAAATGGTCATTCTGCATCACCCACAGGTAAAAGAATCTTAGGGTTATATGTGATGTCATTATGTACACTGACAATAAATGTGAAATCTGATCATTAACAAAGGCCAATTCTGAATTGCTTATTCTGAGGTTAGTGCAATGGATTGGTAATATTACATCGTGCTCTCCACGCCATATAAATGCATATGAGTGCTGTTTACACAGAGTCGCGACTGCTCGATCTCAAGCTGTGCTTGATGGAGAATATCTATAATGGAACAGAATGTTTCTGTCTTTGAACACAGCTGCAAGCTTCCAAAGCTGCAGTTAGAACCAGTCTGAAAATAACAAGAAAGAATGGAGTTACCTTCAAGATGTATTGTTACAAGACGACTTGGAGAAAAACCAAAATATTTTGTCCAACTGTTATTCAAAGACTTTTGCCAGCATATAACAATAGAGGTGCATTCAAGTAGAATACTATTTTCATTTAATGCCACTTGACTGAACATTTTACTTATCCTGTTGTGTTTGTTAATTTCCTTTTTCCAATTCTTGCACTTTCTCAATGACCACAAAAATTCTTTTCCTGGCTGTGAGCAGTTGACCTGAGGTTCTGGAAGATGGCGCATTAATGCAGCAATCTCTTTCTTACATGGGACACGTTTAAAAGGGGACTCTACAGCCCAAACCCAGGTGCACAATTTGATATAGCGCACTTCGCGGGTGGCATGGTTAGCACAATGCTGTTACAGAGGCAGCAGCCCGGGTTCGAATCTGTTGCTGTCTGTAAGGGGTTTGTACGGTCTCCCCTGTCTGCATGGCTTTCATCTGGGTGTTCTGACTTGGGGCCCTGCACTCTATCTACTGCAAAATAATTGTAGTGGAGCGAGTGGAGAACACCAAATTACTTGGAGTCCACTTAACTAGTGACCTATCATGGACACTCAACATCTTCTCACATGTCAGAAGGGCGGAACAGCAACTGCACTTCCTGAGAAGACTGAAGCAAGCAAGGCTACCAGCTGCCATAATGTCAACTTGCTACGTGAGCTCTATTGAGAACGTCTTGGCCAGCTGTGGTACAGTTGCTGCAAAGAAATGGATCAGAGGTCAATCCACAGGACCTTGAGAGTGGCAGAGAGTCTGCCTCTCACCCACTGAAGTGATCAAATGGGATCGTTGTCAGAAGAGGGCACTTAAAATCATTGAGGGGCCCCTTCTACCCTGTACACACCATCTTTCAGCTGCTCCTACTGGGCAAGAGATACAGGAGGATCAGAGCCAGCACCGCCAGGCTCAGGAACAGCTTCTTCACAGCTGAACGACCAAAGAATCTACTCACATTAGCCATCTGAGACTCTCATACGTATGAGACAATATTTATTTACTTATTTGCATATATGAATACTTGTCATACATATGTATTGCTGGTCTGCATGTGTGTAACGTCTGGTTTAGTCTCTGCATGTTTTGGTCCAAGGACTGGAAAATGCCATTTCTTCGGTTGTCCTTTTTGCAATCAGATAACAATAATCTTTCTTTTTCAATATTTTTATCAACATTGAAATTCCACATCCAAAAATACGGACTATATACGGATTATGTGTTAAAAGTCAAGAAGATACATAACACTTAAATCATATCATTTCATCCAAGGTTATCCTCATTTTAATCAAACAGATTATATTGTATTTATATTTTATTATTAAAAAGAGGAAAATCTAAACTCACTACCAAGAAAGAAGTTGTTTGGCCAAAAAAAATGACATAATTCTGATCAGAGAGATAAATTACCTCATTAATCAACAGTTCTGCCTTCATAACAAATCAAAGATTATAAATATAAATATCAAAGATTATAAATATAAATCAAAAAGGGTTCTCACAGTGTTTGAAAATTTGAATTCAAATCAGAAATTGAGCATCTAATCTCCTCTAAATTTAAACATGATGACATTACATGGCCATTGAGCATGATGAGGCAGGATAACGTCCCTCCATCTGAGCAACACCGCCCGCCTAGCCATAAGAGAAACCAAAGCTAATACATACAGCTCAGATACAGTTAAAGTTATATCATTCTCTCCAATAATACCAAGTTAAGCAGTGAAGTTTATAATTAACTTTAGAAAGTGCAGAGAAAATTTGAAATATTAATTCCACTATTTCTCAAGACTCTGACATGTCCAGGACATATAACTTAATGAGGCATCTCCATGGCTGCATTTATCACAACATCCGCATAAAAACAAGATAGTTTGGCTTTGGACATGTGAGCCGGATGAATTACTTGAACTTGTAGGAGAGAGTGACGAGCACATAAAGAAGAGGTATTAAACAATTTGAAAATTATACTCCAAATTTATTCAGGAATTAAAATCTGTAGAATGTGTTCCCAGGCTTTTTAAATTTTATCTGAGGGAGCCTCTCTTATTCCCAACAACATATCATAAATGTTAGTTATTAAACCATTATAGAAAAGTTTTAGATTAAAAATTACATCATTTAAATTCTTATCAGTTCTCTTAGGAAATGAATGTAATTGAAATTGTAAAAAAAATCTCTAATCTGCAGGTAACGAAAAATATGAGTATTTAGTAGACTGTATTGAACTGAAAATTGTTCAAAGGAAACGAGACTCCCCTCAACAAATAAATCTTTAAAACATTTAATGCCCAATCTATACTATTCTTTAAAAGTTACATCAATCATAGAAAGTTTAAAGAAATAATTAGAAAAAAAAGGACTAGAAAGAAAAAAATCTCATTAAATCAAATGTTTTCTAATTTGTATCCATGTTCTCAAAGTATGTTTAACTACTGGATTATGAGTTAATTTATTTGAAGAGATAGGAAGTGAGGTTTCAACAAGAGAGATGAGGGAAAATTTCATAAATGAATTAAATTCCAAAGAGACCCATATTGGACAATCTTCACAGTTAATATAACTAGAATATAAGGTTAGAGGACAATAATCTTTCCTGCCAACCCCCCCCCCCAAAAAAAAATGTATGGGATTGGTAGATGAATGGGTGCAATTGGGTCTCAATGGCTAGAGTGTGGTTCTACCATGTTGCATGTTAGAGTAAAGCCAGATACCCAATAATCCCAGTGAACAGATTGGCCTCAGTATCTTATTCACATTATGATATCCGCTGGTGACATTAGCCAATGGTTGTTGTAGTATCCTGGCTGTTCCTCAGTTTGGTGTTGTACAGGGAAGCAACTAATGGAGCTGTTACCTCACAATTCCAGTGATCCGTGTTCAATCCTGATCTAGTAATGGAGTAAGTTCCCTCTCACATTCCAAAGCCATGAATGTGGGTAGGTTAATGGGCCACTATAAATTGCCTGTAGCACCTACATGAGTGATATAACCTGCAAAGGGGGTTAATGGAAGTGTGGAAGAACCATGCCATTGGTGCGAGTGGATGCTTGATGGCCAACATGAGTGGGCCGAAGGACCTGTGTCTGTGTCTCAGCATTGAAAGTGATGAATTGGTGAACTGGGCCCAAGTTGGCAAATCAATCTGCAGCACTTGGATCTTGAAGATACGTCATCGCAGCTGACTTCATAAATCCTGACTGACCCAGCTCATCATATCAAAAAGAGCATCCTGTTGTGTTGGACCAGGATTCACCAGCTCTTCGCTAACAATTGCCTCAACATTTTCAATGATCTAGGTGAGTTCAGGAGGATCCATACCATGGAGTCATACAGTACACAAACAGGCTACTCAGCAGTGACCTCATGCACTGCCAAACCAAGGCCACCCACAAATAGGAGGAACAACATCTTATGTCCCATCCTGGCAGTTTCCAACCAAATGATATCTCAATTGACCTCCAATTTCCATGAACTCCTCTCCCCTGGTCTTTCTCTTTTCCTACCACTCTGCCCCCTTACCCCAAGCTCCTCACCCCTTCCCTTCTCACTTCTATCAGAGAATATCCTCCCTCTATCACTTCTCAGCTTCCCTCCCTACTACCCTTTCACATGGATCTACACATGACCCCTTAACTATTTGCCTGTGCTCACCCCCCCCACCCTTTCCTCTGCTCCTCCTTCTCCCCTCCCTTTACCTTTTTATTCAGGTGTCTACCTGTTTATCCAGATTCCCATCAAAGGGCCCAGGCCTGAAATGCCCGCTACCTTGTACTTCCTCTGCATGCTGCGTGATCTGCTGAGCTTCCCCAGCACTTTTGTGCATTACCACCTACCTAACTGCATGTCTTTGGATGTGGGAGGACACCAGAGCACTCAGAGGGAGTCCATCTGGTCTCAGAGAGAATGTTCAAACTCCGCATAGGTCAGGACTGAACCCAGGCATCTACATACCTCCCTTACTTATTAACAACAGGGTCATCACACTTAAAAGAATGCAGGACACACATTTGAGGGAGGAAGGCCCTACAGGGAACTTTACATCTGGAAAGACGGGAGTCTTCAGAGGAGGTTTAACTGATGTATTACTGCTGGCATAGATTAGTTGGGCTGAATGGCCTGTTTCTTTGCTCGAACTCCCACCGAATCATAAAGCAGAGTGCTCTTTGCTGTCCTTGCATTTTAATTGGTAACACAATATTATTTTTTATTTCTGCCTGGTCCTCTCATCCATTGGAACCGAATATTTGGGGATGTCAGTGGGAGGTTAATGGAAGCAGTGTGAGATATAATTAAAATGCATGCGGAGACTGTGGCTTTTGTCACATAGAATACATCAAATTGCACCTTGTCTATTAAACGGAAATTGCACACATCAAGGGGTCCCAGGATGATCGATGGTGCCTGAAAGGCCAAGCCAGGCATTACCTCACAGAGAGAGGCAAAGGAAAGAGGCTTAGGTCTCAGCTCACTTCCCAGGAGCTACTCCATCTACAGGGCTGAATATGACAAATTGGTTCACTGGGCCCAAGTTCGTGAATCAATCTGCAGGACTTGGACCTCGGAGACACTTGTCATTGCAGCTCACTTCATAAATCCTGACTGACCCAGCTCATCGTAATGAAGAGGAGTATCCTGTTGCATGGGCAGGTTTCATCAGCTCTTCATGAATAATTACCTCAGTTTTTTAAATTATACAGTTCAGCTCAGAATGATCCATGGGGCAGACAGCACACAAACAGGCCACTCAGCCCATCCTAACCTTTCTTTGCCCAACTGTGCTGACCCATTTGCCCACATTAGAAATGTACTCTTTGATGAGTTAATGACAAGAGGAAAGTTTATTGTCATATACTTAAGTACTATGCACAGATGCACTGAAATTCTTGCTTGGTGCAGCTACACAGGTACATAATGCACACACACACACACACACACACACACACACACACACACACACACACACACACACAATAAATATAAATACAATGATCACACAAGAGAATAAAAAGATAATAAGTGTAAAAGGATCAGTAAGTATTTAGAGTTTGTGTAAAAAAAATGTGATGTTACAATGGTGCAGACAGATCTTTGGCAGGCCTGGAGTAGTGTTAGGGTTAATGTCGGACAAGGAAGCTCACAGTCTGATTGACTTTGGGGGAAAAAAATGTTCTTTATCCCATAAATTCTGGAATTAAGGCTTCTGTCCCCTCTGCCTGAGGGCAGCAGCAAGAACTGAACACGAACAGGGTGATGGGAATTCTTAATGATGCTGGCCTCACAGAGAAGTCTTCAGTGAACAGCAGGTTGGTGTATGAGAGTAACTTGGCTAGGTTTCACCCCATTCTACAGCCTTCTGTCTGAAGCAAGAATCAGCTGCCCTCTCCTGACTGCGCCAGCATTCATCTCAAAGACAGTGTTTTCCATCCCCCGATCTAGATTTGAATGCTTTGGGAAGGGTTGGGGCACAGAGGTCTAGAGATGGACGAGTGTTCCCTCTATTCCTCATATTCGGCCTCACGATTCACGTGGCGGTTAGCACAGAGGCAGCAACCGGCGCTGTCTGGAAGAAGCATGTACACTCTCCCCGTGTCAGCATGAGTTTCCTCCAGGAACTTCCATCCTTTAAAAACGCATGGGGATTGTAGGTTAACTGATGTCTTTGGGCAGCAAGGGCTATTAGTCTGCTGTGTTTCGACATTAAAATTAAATTTTAAAATTATTAAATTAAAAATAAATTACAATTAAATGTAAAACAACAGCGAGAACCTGCATAGTGTCAAATATAAAATAAAAATCCCAAAATGCTTTCCTGCCGTGTTGTCAGCCAACATTTCACATTGGAAGATGTGATGGGTCCCAAGACTGAATATCCATGGTTGAACTAGATGAAATAGTCCGATAAATAAGTAGGTAAATAAAGAAGTTTTTAAAAAATGGATAGGTCGATAAACAGATGCATAAATAAATCAAGACAGATAAATAATTAAATAAACAAATGGATGACTCTATGAATAAATGAATAAATAAACAAATTGAAATGAATTAATAAATAAGTAGATGGATGAATGAATAAATTGATAGATAAATAAATAGATACATAAATTGATTAATAGATAGAACATAACTGAAAATATCATTTAACTGGGTTCTCTCTTCACTGGTATGACTGTTGAGCAATTGTCATATTTTGTGTTTTTAAATTTTCCAGCATCTGTGTCATTTGCTTCAATAAGTGAACAGATATTTTGTTTATTATATTTGATCACTGTAATCATTTCAAGAACATAGGAAATTGCCCATCGAGCCTGCTCTGTCCCTTATCATGGTGACGTTCTATCTCAGCTTATTTCCTTGGCCCCATATCCCTTCATTTCCTTCAAACACCTTGATCTCTGCTTTTAATGCCTCCATAGTTCTCAGGGTAAAATTTTCCAAAGATTCACGTGCGAGAAAAAAAAATCTCATTTTCTCAGGATCTCATTCCTATTTTGAGTGTGATCTTGAAAGCTAAGCGTAGCTCACTACTTGGGAGGGGAGACTGCCCAGGAGCGCCAGATGCTGTAGGTTTCTGTGAAGGGCGCTGGACTAAGTGGAGGCTCTCTGTCTTCCTTACTCTAGACAAAAGTTGAAAAATTTCATATATATTACATTTTCGAAATAGTATTACGTGACACTAATGGAATATTTACACATTTTACAGAAACATGCTCTTCAACCCACCAAGTTCATGCCAACCTTTCTGAATACATACTCATTGTTCCACATTAGGACTATTTATGAATGCTTCTTAAATTTAATAATTGCATATATGACATCTGAAGGGAAAAATCTTTCCTGTCAAACCCTTGAGAACTCCCTCCAATTCTTCAAAAGTCTGGAATACAGAAGACCAAACCATTGTACATGCCAGTCGATCACCTATTTTTGGCCAAAATGCCTGGAATTTTCCATATATATCATGTAAAAGTTGACCCTAGCCTCTCTTCTTGACCCCGGCCGCCTGCAGATCAGTGCTCCCGATGCCTCGATTGTGAACTCACGCCTGGTCCCCGGCTGCCCGAGCACCGGAGCTCCCAACATCTCCGATGACTGCACTCCAGACCTCCCTGTGGTAGGATGTGTGCTTTGATGCACAGACTCCATTATTATTTTAATTCATTATTTTTTGCTCCTTATTCATTTAAAAATCATTTGGACTCCTGCTACTGATATGGTATTTTGGATTCTAGTGTGAATTTCAGCCCCTCCATGTAATAATCAATTTAACATTAAAAACTGGTCCATAAAATTGGACTTTTACACAAGTATATAGGGTACTTGGATGTACAGGATTAGGATGGGGTCCAAATGCAGGGAGGCTGGATGGTGTGTTAGATTGAGGATGATCCAGTCTTTATAGATCAATAAGCAAGAGGAGTAATGTGAAGAACCCTTGCCCTGATTCAGAGTGGGTTCTAAGCTGAAGTAATAGATTGTGCACTATGAAGTTGGATCTAAATAACTGTCCATGACAAGCTGCATACCTTTAGGACTTCCTTAATGCAGATCAGATATGCAAAACATAGGAAAAGAAAATGATGTCTGCACCAACCATGATCCCAAACTCATCCCATCTCCCTGCACCTGGTCCATATCCCTCTATTCCCCGGTTGTTTCTGTGCCTGTCAAAATGCCATTTGAGCATTGCTAATGCCCCAACCCAAAACAAAGGTTCTGTGAAAAAAAATGTCTTGGAAATCTTTAAATGTTCCCCCTCTCATCTTCAATCTGTACCCTATAGTATTTGACTTTTAATCCTCGGGAGAGACAAAGTGACTCTCTCCCCTCGTAATGCTTCTCAAAATTGTATAAATTTCAATCAGGTCGCCTGTCAGCTTCTGATGCTCCAAAGAAAACAACCCAAACTTGTCCACCTGTCTTTGTATCAAATATTTTCTCATCTAGGCAATGGAATTTGCCGTTTGATGCCCTTTTGCAGTTTTAGAAGCTCTTTCCAATATTTTTCTTGAGGTGTGTGTGTGTGTATGTCTGTGTGTGTGTGTGTGTGTGTGTGTGTGTGTGTGTGTGTGTGTGTGTGTGTGTGTGTGTGTGTGTGTGTGTGTGTGTGTGTGTGTGTGTGTGTGTGCGCGCTCATATATAGATAATAACAAGAATAAATTTTCAACAAAGTAAACTAAACCAGTGGTTCGCAACCACTTTCTTTCCACTCACATCCCACTTTAAGTAATCCCTATCCCAGAGGTGCTCTGTGATTAGTAAGGGATTGCTTAAGGTGGTATGTGGGTGGAAAGAAAAAGTTTGAAAACCACTAGTTTTATTCATACCTCATTGACTCGTTATGTGCACAGTTTCATAACTCCAAAGGAAATGGGCCAATGACAATTTTTCTCAAGCCAAATATTTCAGTAACAATTGGGTCCAGAGCATTGATTCTCAACCTTCCCTTCCCACTCACATCTCACCTTAAGCCATCCCTTACTAATCACAGAGCACCCATGGCATCGGGATTACTTAAAGTGGGATGTGAGTGGAAAGAAAAAGGTTGAGAACCTCTGATCTAACCCTTCCCTTGTGAAGTCATGCTTAAACTTATATGTTCCATTCACGTATGAAAGAAAGGAGAACCAAACTGTAAAATGGGATCCAATAATCTTATAAATTCAGAAAATAATTAAGGAAAGGCCCCCATAAATTTAGAAAATTAAGGTTTATTACATTGGTAGATCATCTAATTTTTTTTTTTTACAGAGTCAAGCACGCCATCACGTCAGATAACCAATGAATATGTACTATAATAATGTACCTTCTTCAGTCTTACACCTGTCACATTTTGATGAAAAATTGAAGTCACAGGATCTAACTTACATTAAAACGCTTCAGTTTTGTTGGCAGTTGCACTTTTAGTGTTGATTCAAATGTCAACCTGCCCTTTATGTGGCAATTACAATCCATATTTTTTTCTGAATGGGAAGGCCAATTTAAGTCCTGTAATTTTTTTTTTCTCTTCCAAATGTTCTCAATGATTCCTCTTAACTTTCTGCATTTTGAGATTAAGTAACTGATGTGAAAAAAAGTTGTTAATTTTCTGCAGATTACCAGACATGGCTTTGGCACCTGTCAACCAACATGGTATTTACGCTCATAAGGATATATTCCAAAATGTTCAGTTAATTTGCAACCCTGCCCATTGACTGTTATATTTGGAATCTCTGAAACTCCCTAAATTCACTATAGAAATAAATGATAGCTTTTACATTTTTATTAGCTGAGTGTCTAATTTTATTGCATTGGAAGTCTCATAGGTGTCTTTTGATTCCACAATGGATTAAAGACCATTTTCTTCATTAAACTGCAGAAAATCAAATACACAATTTCTGTGACTTTATTGTTAGTTGTATCAGGGCAAGGGGGGTGGGAAAGGGATGGGGGGGGGTAAGATTTTTTAAAAATGGACTCTGGATGTTATACCGGTGTTGGGAGAGATTGCATGGTATGTTTGCGTTTATATGCGTCCATGAAAATCAAAAATAAAATATTTTTTAAAAAATATTTGGCAACCCTTCATGCATTATTTCTCAGAATTACAAGTGCTGACAAAGCAAATGTTTGATTGCAGAGTGCATGCATTGGCATAACCGGTAATATTCTGATAATACTGGTAGCTGATGTGCCAAAGTGGTCAGGGTGTAGGGGGTTTTAATGCGTACTTGAGGGTGGATGTGATTTAAAAAAAAACATTTTTGTTGCTACTTTCTCTCATATTCCAGTTATAAGAGTATTTATTTACTTAACTTTTATAATCAAGTATAGGTGTGTTGGTTTTCTGTTAAAAAGGGACATAATGTAAATTTGTATCATGTGAACAAAGTTGTTTTGATGTTCAATAAATATGTTATGGATAAGATTAAAAGCATATTAATCTCAAATAACATGGATTTTAATTCCCCACAGTTTGATTTGAATCATCTCTGCTTGGTCGATTCTAAGCAGGTCTGGACTGGGGGAAGGAAGAAAGTATTGGTTAACTAAAATGAGAGCTGCATTTTAGCCCCAAGTTGCATCTGGAAGCATTGAATCAGGTCTGATGGATAGACAGGAAGCAGTCCCACTGAAAGAAAGCGGAGGCCTTGCACACTACAGCAGTCAGTATCCCAGGATAACAACAACATCTGAATACAATTTAACTTGGGTCCAGCACAGGGAAGTACAAAGTCTTTACAGACACCAGCAGCGTCCCAAGTTCAAATCTGGTACTGTCTGCAAGGAGTTTATGTGCTCTCCCAATGACCACATGGGTTTGCACTGTGTGCTCCAGTTTCCTCCCATGTTCCAAAGAAATACGTGGTGAGTAGGTTAATTGGTCACATGGATGCAATTGGGAGGAGCGGGCTTGTGGGTTGGAAGGGCCTATTACTGTGTTGTACCTCCCGATTCCAAATTTAAGACATTGTAATGTATAGATCAGGAGGAAATAGGAAAGGGGGTCAGGAAGGAATTGCTTCTGCAAACAAACACAAGATACTTGGGCTGCTTTCTCAAGTGTTATGTGGCAAACAAGGAAACAAGTTGCAGGTCATGAAAGAGGTATCTAATTGTGAAAATCTGTGATAAGCAATGAAGAATCAGTCTAGAGATTGTTGAAAGGAGCTGCAGGTGTTTAAAAGGAATGATATCCAGCATTTCCATGCAATTGCAGTCAAATGGAGGTGTCTGAATTTATTGACAGGTGGGAGGTGTGGATTGGGACAGATTATTTTCTGGCAAGGGTAACCTTTGAAGGTCCTCAGGACATGTCCCAGATTATGAATCTGGATTATATAAGACTGGTAAGACAAGTTAGCCAATCTTCAGGATCTGGGAAAATGAGAGCCTTTTGCTCAGAGTAGGGGAAATGGTAACCAGATGACACAGTAGAAACACAATGCTGGGAACTCAGTAAGTCAAACAAGGTTGTTTATAAAGATAAAGATACATAACCAACATTTCGGGCTTGAGTCCTTCATCAAGGTTGGAACAAAAATGTGGATAGATGCTAAAACAAAATGGACAGGGTGGGTGGAGGAGCAGCACAGTCCCACAGGCAAGAGGTAATAGGTGGATAATGGAGGGAGGGCACAACAGCAAACAGGGGGAGAGGAAATGGCACTGTGAATGGAGAGGGAAGGGGAGAGAGCTGGAGGAGAGAAGAGAAAGGGGTGGAGAAGAGGAAGAGAACAGGGAGTAGGCGAGCAGAAACTGGAGAGTTTGAAATTAATGCCATCCTGTTGGAGAGTGCCCAGATGGAAAATTAGGTGTGGCTTCTCCATAGATTTAAGGTTAGGGTGGAAGGAGAGAATTAACAGGAACCTGAAGGGTAACCTTTTTTAAGAAGAGGGTGGTTAGTCTATGAAATGGGTTGCCGGAGGAGGTGGTTGAGGAAGGTATTATTGCTATGGATAAGAAAAAGAATTAGATGAATGCATGGACTGGATGAGTTGAGAGAGATATGAGCCAAACATCAGCACCTGGGACTAATGTGTATTGGACATTTTGGATGGCAAGGGCAAGATGGGCAGAAGGGCCTGTTTCCATGCTATATGACTCTATGATTCTAGATTGATCTGAGCCAACACCCTTAAATTGTGTACATGAATGAAAAAGGAGGAAAACAAGGCAAATGGTCAAATGGCCGTGCATCAAAAGGACTTTTGGAGGTGTTAACAATCGATGATATTGGTGAAATGAGATCGAAAACACCTTCCACAATCCCAGGGTATGCCAAATTGACTTAGAGTCATGCAGGTACTCTTGATGTAAAGCCAAATCAAAACAAGGCATGAAGATGCTGGTTGGGACATCAGACATGGCATTGAAGGTCTCTTTGTTTTTTTTAATTGATGTCACAGGACCCACTCAACATACGGCAGCTAAAAATAACCCCGGAGATTGATGGATAATTGGAAAAATTGCTAAAAATGTCAAACAATGAAATGTAACTGCCACGCTTATGTAGCTTCTCAACCCATACGGTCCATCTGGAATTATCTTTATATCACCTCAACCATTGCCCCCGACAATGTCCCATCCAATCAAATCTCTGATTCCTCCAAATCTATTTTGCTATCACCTATTTTCTTATTAGTGTCAGTAAAATGGTATGTGCAGGATAATTTCATGATTTCACTTGACCAGGTGCTTAATCTGGCAATTGGAAGCATTCATAGCTCAAGGTCTAATGTCTGTTGATTCAAATCCAACTTGGAAATGAATATAAAACATTCAATGCTTGTTGAGCACCAACTACAACACATTCATTGCAATCCATGAGAAGGCACTTAAAGATTAAGAGAGAATATGAGAGGAAACTGACAATAAAAGCAGGATGTTGCTCAAAATAATTCTTCCTTCTCTGCCATGACAACTCTTTTTAAGAGCAGTAACTTCTGATGAATGCATGCATTGTGAAATATGTAAATGACTTGGATGAAAAAGTAGATGGGTGGGTTAGTCAGTTTGCAGATAATTTTAAGTTTGGTGGAATTGTTGGACAGTCTTGAGAGCTCTTAAAGAATGCAAAGGATGTGGATCAATTACAGATGTGGGTAGAGAATTTGCAGATGGAGTTTAATACAGGAAAGAGGAAGATAATTTAGGCAAAGCTACCACCCATTGTTGACTGATTCCTTCTAGCATAGTAACAGGAACTTCTGGTACAGTGTTTCCGAAAACATAATACCAGACCCAACGTCTAGGAAGGGAACAGGATCGTTGCTTTGCCTCAATGTCAAAAGATGGGCTGGACATCAGTTCTGCAACAATACCAGATGTGGGAGGTTATGACGAAAGGCTTGCACTTGATCCTTGAGTCAAAAATTTTGAGCTCAAGCCCCACATTCTTGGTACCAGTACTCGAAGGCACTGTACTGGAAGTTCCTGTTTACTGTGCTAGAAGGAATCAGTCAACAATGGGTGGTAGCTTTGCCTAAGTTATCTTCCTTCAGTCTGCATTGAATTCCATCTGCAAATTCTCTCCTCACATCTGTAAATGATCCTCGTGCTTTGAATTCTTTGAGAGCTCTCTAGACTGTCCACGACTCCACCAAACTTAAAGTTATCTGCAAGCTGACTAACTGACCACCGAAGGAAACAAGTTCAGGATATGTGCGCTACTGAAGTTGTGCTATTTTCTCAGTTGGAACGTTATGCGAAGGGCCCCATTTTACCTCAGTAAGACCTTAGATAAATGTTGAATGCAAAGAGAGAAGTTCTCCACAGGCATTTATTGCTCCTCCAAAATCATTAACAGAAAGTTTATCGGGTCAATATCACATTGCTGTTTGAGACTCTTGATATAATCGACATTTACTTCCTCAATTTGCTGTGGTAAAGTATGAAAATGTTACTTATTTGGAAACATAATGTTAACTTATTAAAATCCATTTGCCTTTGTATAAACAAGTTAGCTCTGTAAATCCGAACAGGGATTGTGGTTAATTTACCAGACTTTTAATTAGGAATCCCATTTCTTAGATCCCCAAACATAATTTCTAATTAACGTGTGAAGTGTTGTTGAGGTAATTGATTCATCTTTCCTCAGCAAACCCAGCATGATGAAATTAGAAAGAAATGATCGGGTTTTGAGTAGAAAATATAACATTGGCAAGACATTGTATTGAATTTTGCCACTTTTGAAAATATTTAAGGAAAGATGAGTGCTAACTTGAACATCAGCAACCTCATCCATTACTTGTGAGCTTCTATAATCAGCGTAGCAACTGTTCACGGCTTTTGAGGAAGGGGAGGCACAGTGGGGGTGAGGAATGAACATCATACAGTTTTTGTTTGCATAGGAGTGCAAACAAAGGGCTAAACTCAATCACTATGCAACATCCCCTGACTTGAATCTCAAAATGGCACATTCCATTTGGACGGCAGATGTCAAATAACAAAATTGGATAAGAGGAGAAAATTTGCGCCTTCAAGATGTCTCCACAATTACATGAACTCTTCTGACCTTGGACTCCGCTTTCCTACAAAATCCTGATGATCCCTGAGTCACCTAAAATTCAAAAGTCTACCCATCTCAACTTTGAACACTTCTCAAAGTGGAGAGTTCCAAAGATTCATAACATCCAAGAAAAGAAACTCCGATTAATCACTGCCTTAAATCACCTTCTGTTTTAGAGAGCCACATCTTGACATTCACCCTGTTAAGTGTTCTCAGAATTTTATATGCCTTTCATCTCTAAGAGCCAAAGAGTAGTGGTACAACCTATTCCCAACAAGAGAGTTTGTACATGAAGGTGTAGTGGACAGCGACAAAGGTTTTCAAAGCTTGCAGAGGGATCTGGACCAGCTGGTAAAATGGGCTGCAAAATGGCAGATGGAATTTAATGCAGACAAGTGCGTGATGCTGCATTTTGGAAGGACAAACCAAGAAAGGTCATACACAGCAAATGGTAGGGCACTGAGGAGTGAGGTAGAACAGAGGGATCTGGGAATACAGATACATAATTCCCTGAAAGTGGTGTATGTTCAAAAATCTAGTTATTGAGTATAGGAGCTGGGATGTTATGTTAAAGTTTTAAAATACATTGGTGAGGCCAAATTTGGAGTATTGTGAGACCTTCTGGTCACTTACCTACAGGAAAGATATCAATAAGATAGAAAGAGTGCAGAAAAGATTTACCAGGATGTTGCTTGTACATCAAGAACTAAGTTACAGGGAAAGGTTAAACAGGTTAAGACTTTATTCCCTGGTGTGTAAAAGAATGAGGGGAGATTTGATAGAGGTATTTAAAATGGTGAGGGGAATAGACAGAGCAAATGCAGATAGGCTTTTTCCACTGAGGGTAAGTGAGAAACAAACTTGAGGGTGAAAGGGGAAAAGTTTAGGGGGAACTTCTTCACACAGAGGGTGGTGGGATGGTGGTGGAATGTGGAATGTGCCAGCTGAGGTGGTAAATACGGTCTCAATTTAAAAATTTAGTAAGAATTTGGACAGAAACATGGATGGGAGAGGTATGGAGATCTATGGGCTGGGTTTAGGTCGGAGGGGCTAGGCAGAGGAATGGTTCGACACAGAGAAGATGGGCTGAGCTGGTCTATTTTTGTGCTGTAACAGTTTTATGGTTCTATGGAGTGTGTTGTCTGGCCTCTCATTGAATTGCTAATTTGAGTCAGACACACAAGGGATGATGGACGCTGGAATCCTGAGCAAAAAAAAGTGCTGCAGAGGGAAAGAGTCAATGTTAAAGGTGGAAGGGGAAAATTTGATGGGGATCATTAGGGGGATCTTCTTCACACAGAGTGTAGTGGGAGTGTGGAACAAGCTGCCAGCTGAAGTGGTGAATGCAGGCTGAAGGAAAATTTGCACAAGTACGTGAATGGGAGGGGTATGGAGGGCTATGGACTGGGTACAGAGTAGTGGGACTAGGTAGAATAATAGTTCGGCATAGACGAGACAGGCTGAAGGATCTGTTCTCTATGCTGTAATGTTGAATGGTTCTATGGTTCTCTGGTTGTGACCTCTATCAAAACTGAGTGTGGAGAAGGGAGACAACCAATGAGAAGAAGGGGTAGGTCAAGGGCCAGTAGATGATTAGTGAATAGAGGAGGGGTGAAAGGTGATGGCCAGAAGAAATTGGAGGGTTTGAAGTAGAGACGAGGAAGATAAGTGATGGGTGGCAAAGAAGGGAAAAGGTGGCAGGCGGAAAAAAGTCAGGGAAGGGAGGCTGAAGATGGAAACATCTACTGGAGGGCGATAGGCAGGAACAGAAAAGCTACCAGCGCTGATAAGTAAGGAAAGTGATCATGGGAATTATTGGGAAGGTGATGAACGATGTGGAACCAGGCGGATGATCAGGTAGCAGGTGAGTGGAACCAGGAAGAGGAGGAGGGCAGTAAAAATTGCTGCTGGTGGGCTAGTGGGAAGATAGGACAGAAGTGGGAGGGTGGGAGGTGGACAGTCAGGAGAGAGGAGAAAAGACACAAGGACACAGGAGCAGAGAGCTACATGAAAATGGAAAATCTTGTGTCAATTGTGGTAAAGCGCAGTATAAATCAATGTGTAATAAAGTCAAAAGAGTGTTACATTTGGTAAGACCAATTATGAATGAAGTAGACCTGTCTTAATTCCTGCAAGCTGCGGATATATGGATGTTAATTCATGATTTCAGAAATGAAGAGTAATAGGTATGTTTTAAGCATTAATCGGGACACATATAATAGTTCTAAGGATAACTCAATGCAAGCTCACTAAAGTTATGACAGTTTCACCAACCTCACTTATGCTATAAAACATTCTTCTTGAATATTTAGGTACAGATCATTAACACCACATTCTGCCTCACTAAACCCATCCTGTAGGTGATGCTTAACTTTGCATTTCAAGGACATTCTTCAAACGTTCTTTATGATGACATAGTGGCACTAACTTGCGGCTCTTCCACATCTCTGCTCATGCTGTCCCAGAACTGGGATCTGAGAGTGTGCCAAAGGCAAGAAAAGCTCCCCAAGTACCTCGGCCACTGAATGCTTCCCGATCGTATCGGAGGTGGGATTGTCGATGGTTTTGAGCTGGAGTCTGTGCGGTGGGCAGAGGCCGCGGGAGTGCTGGCAACGAATCCATGCACAAAGGGACTCTCTTTCGCTTCCCTTGCTCCTATTGTGAAGAGTGCTGGGCAATGCTCATGGAGACACTTTGCTTGCTATACTGTAGACAATAATTGAAATGTATCACGTCTATTACATTTTCGTTGCGTGATTACGTGACACTAAAAGGAAACTTTTGCACTGACCATTGCCCATCTAAATTAGCCCCATTTTCCCACGTTCGGCCATATATCTCTGAATGTTTATCCATCCTATTTATGATCTTTCTTCGTCTGGTGTGGTAATATGTAATTATGCCACTAGGCCACCAGGGGTCATCCCGGTGACCTTGTCTATGAAGCAGTCCAGTGCTGCAGTCTAGCCTTCCAGGTTTGTCTTGCAGAGAGATAAGGCCTCTTAGTGTACAAATTAGTTTATTTAATTATACTCAGTTATTGTCAGTACATGGTGATTTAATTAATACCCATTACTCATTTTATATACCTGTGCAGTGATAACAAGCAAGATTTTTAGTTCATCTATATGGTTACTTATGTCTCTCTTTGGCTTGGCTTCGCGGACGAAGATTTATGGAGGGGGTAAAAGTCCACGTCAGCTGCAGGCTCGTTTGTGGCTGACCAGTCCGATGCATATCCCACTAAAAACCTTTTCTATCCAGGTACCTATCCAAATGTCTTTTAAATGTTGTAATTGTACCTACACCTACCACCATATACCCACCATTCTCTGTGTGATAAAGTCCATGAAGGTGATGCAAGCCTACTGGCACAACATTGTCTAAGATGAGGGAGGGAAAATTTATAGGGGTCAACTCTTTCACATAGAGAATGCTGGATACATAAAATGACCCATTGAAGGAAGTGGTGGAGGCAGGTACAATTGTGATGTTCAAAAGACATTTGGACAGGGGCATGGTTAGGAAAGCTTTGGAGGTATATAGGCCAACGGCAGGTAAATGGGACTAGCCTGGGTAGACAACTTAGTTGGCATAGACATGTTGGGATGACATGTTGGCATAGACATGTTGGGATGAAGGGCCTGGTTCTGTGCTGTAAAACTCCAAGTTCAAAGCAATGCAACATCCCTACTAATTGCATGACTTGTTATGCCAAGACATAATGAAAACCATTAACAACATTAACTCAACATACCACAACTTCTCTAAGTTTTATTTCCCTTTCTTTCGGGATTCATCAGATTTATTGATCTTATTGATTATATCTATAGTTAGCCCAATGGGTAGTGCAGTGACATTACAGTCCCTGCGACCCGGGTTTGAATCCGACGCTGTCTGTAAGGCGTTTGTATGTTCTTCCTGTGACTTGTGTGGGTTTCTTCCCAGTGTTCTGGTTTCTTCCCATGCTCCAAAGATACACAGGGTTAGGTTAATTGGTCACATGGGTGTAATTGGACGTTGTGGGCTCATGGGCTAGAAAGGGGTGTTTTCTAATAATCATTTTTTTAAATCCTTCCATTAATATCTGTGTTCTTCTGGAGAAAGCATTCTGCTTGATATACCTTTTTGCTTTGTGATTTATTTGAGACACTCATGTTGATGAAACTATATTTATTTGTATATATGAATACTTGTGCTTCATATGTATTGTCTGCATGTGTGTTAGGTCTGGTTGCGTGCCTGCTTTTGCACCAAGCACAGGAGAATGCTCTTTTGTTGGGTTGCCCTTGTGCAATCACATGAAAATAAACTTGATTGAACTCTATGTACCTGAGGGATTTGAATTTTCCAGTAGGCAATAAAATCCAGGGACTAGGGAGCCCTTTCAAAGGGCTAGTACAGACATGATGAACTGAATAAGTCCTTCCACTGAGCAATTCTGAAATACAAACCAACCCTTCACTGATCTGAAGAAAAACACTGCAGTCTAATTTGTAAGAATACCGAAAAAGAGAACTGGTTAACAGAAAGTTAAATTTCAATCAATGTTGTCTGTTGCTCAGACTTTTGTAACTTTCAGTAATGCTGACTGACGAGGTTTGCAGATTCGGTGTTAAGTGGCCCTACATCAGAAGTAATGTTTGTTGTCATAATGATCTCATTTAAAAATACATGTATCTGGCTGGCAATTTGCAGAATCAATTTCTGCAATGTTTGTGTTGTATTCTCTCTGTAATCAGTCAGGAGCAAGAGTAAGCGCTGAGTTGTGCGCTTTGCACAGGGGCTCATTCTCTACCAACTAGTCACAGGTGTGTTTTAATTACAAGCAAAGCATTTTTTTTTACTGAATGTTCAAGCATATAAGAGAAAAATATTGAAACTTTCAACAGCGCCATCTCAATTCAAAATCATTTGTTGGGCCATTTAACACTTGGTTTCAATAATTTTGTTGAACACTACAACCGAGTGGCAGATTAAGTTATTACTGTCTAGGTCTGGCAATGTACTCCTGTCAGAACCATTGGTTGTGAAACCCCATGCTCCCTCTGTGAACCATTGTGCTGTTTCACCAAAGGAGTTCTTCAACACAATCGTGCTGGAGAAACTCAGCAGGTCACACAGCATCCATCAGAACTAATGGTAACCTCCTATTGGTGTAAGTTCTCAGCTCCAACTTATGAAAAGCCATATTTCCTGAGTGACAGAAGAAAACAAAGAGTGCATTTAACTTGTTCTAACATCTCGCTGCAGGATAGAAGTCCCCATGGTACCAGTGGTCACAGCCTAAGGAGAGAAATCACAATCCCACTTTAGATTGAGAGAAAGGAAAATCTCTTCATCCAGAAGCAAACAGGCATGGAGCCTTCAATATTGGTGAGAGTTGGTGCCTCTGTGGGTGGGGGAAAAAAAAACTAGTTCAAACAGGCAGATTATTAGGAGTAAGTCTCAAAGGTCTGATGTTGAGATGTGATCCATGGCCATGGACCCAGGTCAGATAGAATGGAGAAGGACCACTGCCGCCAGCAAGTGTGGACCTTCCAGCATTAGTGGTGCTTCTGTGAGTGAAGTGAGCCAGCTGTTACTTCAAACAATGTGGTGGGAACTGAACTGGAAGCATTTTTGGCCAATGCGGTTCTGATATCTTTTGATCAAACAAGACAGTAAATCAAAAGCGTCGGATAACATGAAAATCTTATGGCTGAAAGACCATACAATGTACTAGCGATAAGGTTAACTCTTCCAAAAAATATGTACAGTATCAGACTACATGAAATGTTTTCCATTTAATTGTCTCAGCATTGACACTTGTAGGATCTTGCAGTGAAAAGATAAGCAGTTGCGATTCCTTCATTATGATTGTCTGCAATTGAATAAGAAATATTTTCAATCAGTTGCAAAGCCCTTGATTGTTTCTCTTCTGTCATCTTTGTTAACTGACTGGTAACCTTGTTGATTCGTGGCTGACTTGCTCTCAATGGCTTGATTGCTAGTTAACCCAAACCAACTCATGAGGCATGAAACAATGAGTTATCCTTCAGCCATGTAAGGGCTTACATCTCCCTACATTATAATGGGCAATACATTTTTTCAAAAGGTTTGCTTCCCAATTAAAAAATGGGGACTATGATAGGCAACTTCAAGCTGAGCACAAATTTCAGATTTGCTGTATCTCGTAGAAAGATGGAGAAACATTAATTAACTTTTATTCCATATCTTACATTTGTCATGCTATCCCGACAAAGATCTAAACATCTTTGATCATCAGATCCAACTCAGCTTTCCTCCTGGATTTATGCACTCCTTGTTTGATAGTGTGGCGGCACGCCGTTAGGCAGGCAAACCAGCCCCGCTTGTAACACACGCAGCGGGGCAGCCAGCCAAAATGGCACCATGCTTGGGGACCCACGTGAAGCCCTGGTGACATCAGCGCCCCCAGCACGGTTCTCAGCCAGGGAGTATAAGGCCAGCCAGGCAGCCTGCAATAAATCAGTTCTGCTCACTGAGCCCAACCCATCTGGTTGTGTGTTATTTCCGTTAGCAGTGTAGCTCCTGGTACAAATGGTGACCCCGACAGGTTCAAATGCCTTTGAACTCAACATGAGTGACCCTTTGGTCAGTGCCATAGCCGTCAAGCTCCCTGACTTCTGGGTGCAGGAGCTGGAGACCTGGTTCAGCCACGCAGAGGGTCAGTTTCACCTCCGCCAGATTTCCTCAGACACGACCAGGTTCTACCATGTGGTCGCCGCCCTGGACCAGGCCACCACCAAACATGTGCTGCACCTCATTCAACACCCACCCGCGGAAGATAAATATGGGACTATCAAGCGGGTACTCACTGGCTTCTTCAGACTATCCAGGCGCCAGCGTGCTGCTTGGAAGCTACACCTCAATGCCTTGGGGGACAGGTCCCCGATTGAGCGAATGGATGAGATGCTCGCACTCATGGGTGATCACACCAACTGCCCACTTTTTGAGCACATCTTTCTCGACCATCTGCCTGAGGACATCTGGCCGCTACTGGCGCAAGAGAGCTTTGCTGACCTGAGGAAGGTTGCTCAGAAGGCTCAAGAGCTATGGCTCGAGCGATTCCTGGAGGGCTCAGCAGTCCAGCAGGTCACGAGTCACGGGCACGACCACTCCAAGCCTTCCTTTAGTGCTGCGGTAGAACACCCGGTCCCTACAGGGGCCACAAAGAGCATAACCAGAGGCAAGGCATCTGCTCCAGGCCTCTGATTCTACCACCAGTGCTGGGGAGCCAAGGCTCGGAAGTGTCGTCAGCCCTGCTCGTTCCAGGAAAACGAGCAGGCCAGCCGCTGTTAATGGCTGCAGCAGCTGGTCAAGGACGCCAGTGGCTTCCACTGTCCATTCACTTGCTGCTCCAGGATGGCAAGCTTTGTGTTGTACGCTCTGCACAAGGGCTCTACCTGCGGGACTCAGTCAGCGGCTGACGTTTCCTCGTCGACACTGGGGCCCAGATCAGTGTCATTCCGGCCATGGCCATCGAGTCCAGGAACCAGCCTTGAGGACCTCCCCTCCATGCAGCCAATGCAATGGAGATTCGGACGTATGGAGACAAGACCGTCCACTTCCAGATCGGCCGGCAAAAATTCTCTGGAGGTTCATCATCTCGTCCCTTCTGACTGCCATCCTGGGTGCTGATTTCCTCCTCGCCCACAGGCTCGTGGTTGACATTCGGGGTAGGCGCCTGGTAGATACCCTTACATTCCAGGCCGTTCGCCTCAACACCTCCAGCACAGAGCAGCCACAGATGGCCACGATCAGCTCGCCCAAGGACAAGTTCCAGCGTATCCTGGATGAGTTTCCGGCCCTCCTTATGCTACAGTTCTCCACTGCCTCACTGCGCCACGGGGTGTTCCATCACATCCGCACCCAAGGCCCAAAGGTCCATGCCAAGGCACGCCGGCTCCTGTCGAATAAGCTCCAGGTGGTGAAGGAAGAGTTTTCGCATCTGCTGGAGCAGGGGATCATTCGATGCTCCGACAGCCATTGGGCCTCACCACTCCACCAGGGCCCAAAAGCCTCCGGCGGCTGGCGCTGCTGTGGAGACTACCGGCAGCTCAATGAGGCGACAGTTCCTAACCGTTACCCGATCACTCACATCCAGGACTTTATGGCCAACCTGCATGGTGTGAGGGTATTCCTCGAGGTCGACCTGGTGTGCAGGTATCACCAAATCCCAGTGCACCCCAAGGACATACCCAAGATGGCCATCATCACCCCCATCGGCTTGTTCGAATTCCTTCGCTTGCCATTCGGGCTCAAGAACGCCGCCCAGACCTTCCAGCACCTTATTGACTCAATGGGCAGGGACTTAGATTTCGTCTTCATTTACTTGGACGGCATCCATGTTGCCAGCAGGGATCGGGCGCTACACAAGTCCTACCTGTGCACCCTCTTCTCCCGACTGGCCGACTTTGGCCTCATGATCAACCCAGCCAAGTGCCAGTTCGGGAAAGAGTCCATGCAGTTCCTGAGCCATACCATCATGGCCGAAGGAGCCATGCCCACTGCTATGAAGGTCACTGCAATCAAGGAGTTCCCACGCTTGGACAACCTCAAGGGACTGCAGGAGTTTGCAGGTATGGTCATCTTCTAAAACCGTTTCATCTCAGGCGCTGCGCGCATCATGCAGCCACTCTTCACCCTCATCGCGGCCAAACACAAAATGCTTGCCTGGACTCCAGTGGTCTGCAGGGCATTTGAGGCCATGAAGGATGCCCTCACGAAGGCTACCATACTTGCCCACCCACACACCGATCTGCATATGGTGCTCTCCGTCGATGGCTCTGCCAGAGCCATCAATGCCATCCTGGAGCAGCAAGTGAATGGACAGTGGAAGCCACTGGCATTCTTCAGCCAGCTTCTTCGCCCACCAGAGTGCAAGTATAGTGCCTTCGACCGTGAGTTACTTAGCATGTACCAGGCGGTGTGGCATTTCCGCTATTTCTTGGAGGGAAGGACTTTTGCCATCTTTACAGACCACAAACCTCTCACTCAGGCGCTTGCCATGGCAAAGGATCCCTGGTCGGCCCACCAGCAGCATCACCTCTCCTTCATGTCGGAGTTTACCACCAACATTCGGTACAAGGTGGGGAAGGTCAACGTGGTCGCCGATGCACTCTCATGACCGGACATCTGCGTGCTGACACCCGGCCTCAAATTCGACCAACTCGCCTGGGATCAGAAGTCCAACGAGGAGACACGAGCCTTCAGGACTGCCATCACGGGTCTGCGGTTCTAGGACCTCCCGGCTCCTAGTGGAGAGGGCACCATCCTGTGTGATGTCTCCATGGAAACCCCACGACTAGTTGTTCTCCAGCAGTGGCACAGGCACATCCATGACCTTTCGCACCGTTCCATCAGGTCCACGGTCCATATGGTGGCAGAGCGTTTCATCTGGAATGGGCTGCAGAAGCAGATCGCGGGCTGCACACATTGCCAGCTTTCCAAGATGCACAGGCACACCAGAGCTCCATTGTGGCTATCCCTCATAGTCGAGGATGATGGCCTTCGTTCTGTTGATCTCAGAGCAAAGACGCCTGTGTGTGTATTCCAAGAAGCACATGATACTTCACAAACCAGCGAACTAGTTCCAATGGCATGAAAACCACGACGATGGATTTGTTGCAGCATTCGTCCGCCTTCATACCGTTGAGTTCAGAGTAATTTCATCTGCCTGTTCCACCAGGTTGGATTGTTCTTTGTCAGGGAACTTAGACTTGACCTTACCCCAATGGGTTACCCTACCAGGAGCATAGCTCCAGACGGCATCGCTCTTGGGATCTCAGGACTACACAAGCTTCTCCACCTCGACAAGGTGACAAACCTCAATTGTTGAAATGACATTAATTGGCCTTGGTCATAACAATCTTCGATATTTTTAATACATTTACTAAACGAGATAGTTAAAAACCAATTATCCTTTGAAAAAGGTATAGTTGATTTTTAATCAAAGACATCTGATGAGATATATTTCCATTTATTTTGGTTTCATCTTTTATCTTATTCCAAATGATAATCAAATGTTTTAGCAATAGTGACTCTGTACCCACAGTTGATCATTTTGTATCCCATTTATATATACATTCCTCTGCTAATTTCTCTCCTATCTATCTCTATTTTGGAATTTTTTTTTACATCAGCTATACTTAACACCATAGAAACTGAAGAGAATGACATCAGATTTATCAGATCAATGTTTTAGATGCAGTGAAGAGATAGGTACATTTTCTTTTGCATTCAACTTAGCCATGTTCTAAGGTAAAAAACCTTTTTGGGTGGATCTATGAAATAGGTACACCATTTCTATTAAACCAGGATTTATTTCTATTGGGAAACATAGAAGGAACAAGACCCAAACTAAAATTGTCAACATATCACATTAAATCTGTTAAAGTAGCATTAGCAGTAGCGAAGAAATGTATTGCAGTGACTTGTAAATCAGACTCGTATATAGTTATGGGAAGATGGAATGCAGTAATCCAAAGATGCATTCCTTTACAGAAAATTACATACAATTTGCAAACACCCTATATTTTTGAGAATTTGGAGCCCATATACACAAATTTTGGGTATAAATATGTAGAATGTTCTTCCAGCCTCTTAAGTCCTGTGTAAACCTTCTTCCTTAAAATGAAAATGTTCTTATAACATCTGTTGAATTCTAATGTGTTGGGGCAGGGGCGATACTCTGGGCAGTCCAAGATACTCTATTATTTCTTTCTTCTTTCCATTTTATACTATATGTAAATTTATTTATATGCCTATATTATTCTTTAAGAGTATATGGATATATTAAGAGGGGAGGGGAGTTGAGGGGTTGGGAGAGGGAAGGAAGGGGAGGGGTTAAAATTATCATGTAATAAATGAAAACTTTTTAGCTTGAATACTTATTGTGTAATGACACAATATGTCATTACATTAATTACACATATGCAAAAATGTTTAAATAAAATATTCAAAAAAAGACTTTCATTGTTTAATCATAATGATGTTGACACCTTGCGTTAATTCAACTGACCTAAAAATGTGTAGCTACTGATGTTCGTTTGTACTCAGCCTCTGACACCTCTTGTGTCCGTGACCAACAATACTCAGCCAGCATTGATGGATTCCGCTTTTCCCTGGTCGCAATGTCCTGGTGAAACCTTTCACCATGTTCGTCACTGACTGCACCAAGATCAGCAGGGAAGATGTCCAAGTGCGAATGCAGAAAATGAATTTTCAATGACATGTTACATTTCATGGTTTTGTATGCTTGAAGTAGACTTAAAATATGATAGGAAATCAAAAAATTAGGTTACAGCTTAAAAAAAAGGTACATGATAGAAATATTTCAAGGTGATTTTCGTGATTAGTAGCCCAAAATCCATAAAATATACCCCAAAGTGTTCAGGAAACAAAATTTTTGTTGTGCAGTGTTATCTTCCACCTTATTTTCTTCAGCCCACTTCAAATCATAGCATTATTAAGGCACAGAAGGCTATTCTGCCCATTGAGTGGAGTAGAGCAATCCCATGTCTCATTGCATTATTCTTTCCCAAGAGTCCTGCAAAATATTCTTTTTCACGTGCCTATTAAATTCCCTTCTTAATGTAATACTAAAAGGAAAGTTCTGCATTCCGTGCTGATTACATAATCATTACGAGGGGAGGAAGGAATTTGTGCCCATGCTATATGCTATAAAATTGTTTTATTTTCACATGACGCACATGAAGTCTCGTCAGCTTTATATTAGTTGTGCTTGATGTAATAAATAATCTTGCAGCCAGAATTCATTGAGCACTAAGCCTTGGACAAGACATACTTTCATCTTATTTGGTTAATTTATGGGCAATTGTAGCATTTAAGAGATAATTAGACAGGTATAAGGACAGGGAAAGTTGAGAGGGATGCAGGCCAAATGGAGGCAAATGGGACCTGTTTGGTTGGCATAGAAAAGGTGGGCCAAAGGACCTAGCAAAAACACAGAAATGCTGGAGGAACTCAATAAATCTTGCAGTGTCCATAGGAGGTAAAGATATATCACCAATGTTTCGGGCCTGAGCCCTTCTTCAAGGTATCCGAAGCATCAGTGATAAATCTTTACCTCCTATGGATGCTGCGAGACCTGCTGAGTTCCTCCAGCATCTCTGCCTTTTTACTACCATTACAGTGTCTGCAAGGGGCCTGTCTCCTCGTTGTTGTCATATCAATCAATGGAAGCCTGCTTTCTTAGGGCCACTGCCCCAGCATTGGGCTTCTTCCACCTGCTCTCTTCTGTTGTGGTTTCACAAAAACATCCCTAACACCTGGCTTCACATTATAATCAGCACGTGTCCTGGCTGCCCTCGGTATTGTTGGAAAATGATGGCACTCTGGCTGGTTCAGGTTTTGAACCAGCTGTCTGGTGGATTAAAGCCTCCGGCGTTCCCTGATGTCATTGCTTGAGAGGGCCGCGAACAACCTTGGTTTAACGCACAACTCTGAGGTCCAAACTTGCAGCCACCCAATTCTACTTATCACAATGATGCCCTGCTTCCATCTTTGAGAGAGACCTTGCTCCTGACTCACCACGGCTTTATAATCAAATTTTTATCCACGCATTTGCTGCAGCCTGACCTAATATTTCCACTGGGGTAATGGATAGGAAAGCACATGAAAGGCGCATTTTAGATGTGCAGTGCTTTTGAATAGAAAGAATGAACTCAGAAGCAAGTCAATATCAATATCAAAGAGAAACTCAAGCACTCAAATTCAGTATTTACAGCTTACAATAGAAATTAGAAAAGAAAATTACTTCAGAGCACATCTTAAGCTGATTCATCTTTTAATTACACAGGAAGCTTCTTTCAATGCAGAGCCAACATAAAGCTCACAATATATTGAATGAACTTTAATTCCATCGGCTGCGACATTTCAGAATTTTAATTTCTCTCCTTATTCTATCAATAACAATTCTATCACTGGTATGCTGAACTGTTTCTTTGTAAGTGATGTCCAATTTGTTTTTATTGCAGCATCAATGGAGTTAAAACCAAGGCTGATTTAAACTACCTATTGCTTTATACCAGGGGTGTCAAACTCAAATTCACCGAGGGCCAAAATTAAAAACTTGGACTAAGTCGAGGGCCAAACTAAATATTTATTGAAAATTTTCAAGAACATCTGCGTGTTTTCTCTCAACATATGTAATGTTAAACTTTCTTTTTATTAAAATAAATGTTTAATAATAGTTTTGGTTAAACTCTTTCCATAAGAAGCATTAACAAATAAGAAATAAAATATTCAATAAATAATATTTCTCTCTAGCCTTTAAGCCAAGGATTGCACGTGGCCGAGAAGCATGCCAGGGAGCGGAGGTCTGCAGGGAGCCCTCCCCAGCCCAGCCAGCAAACCCGAGCGGCATTCCCCCCCCCCGCCCCCTCTCCCTCCTCCGCAACTGCCGCCAACAACCCAAGGAGTCCCCGCTGGTCTCGCCATCTCACCGGGAATACCGTGAGAGCGGTGGAACTCATCCGCGACCTCCACCCCAGCGGAAAGTCCGATGCAGAGCAGCACCCGCCCACAGATGAAGCTCAAGGAGACGCGGAGGTGACCCACCATGTCCAGCCACATGGAGCTAGGCGGCGGGTCCGTGGGAGCTAGGCGGCGGGTCCGTGGGAGCTAGGCGGCGGGTCCGTGGGAGCTAGGCGGCGGGTCCGTGGGAGCTAGGCGGCGGGTCCGTGGGAGCTAGGCGGCGGGTCCGTGGGAGCTAGGCGGCGGGTCCGTGGGAGCTAGGCGGCGGGTCCGTTGTATCGGCGCCGCTGTGAATATCTAATTAACTTTCCCGTTAACTATATCGGTGTACTGCTGTCCCTGCTGTGGAAGTGCTAAAAACTACTATGGTGGTGTCTGCTGCTGTGCATGTGCTATACTTGTGCGGCGGCCAGCGGGCCAACTCTAATATATATTTAATATGATCTTGAGGGCCAAATATAATTATATCGCGGGCCAAATTTGGCCCGCGGGCCAGAGTTTGACATGTGTGCTTTATACCTTGAAGAAGGGCTCAGGCCCGAAACTATGGTTTACCTCCTACGGAAGCTGCAAGACCAGGTGATTTCCTTCAGTATTTCTGTGTTTTTACCACAATCACAATGTCTGCAGACTTCCCTGTTTCATTTTCAACCCGTTCTTTCCCAAGAACTTTTCTCCCGGAGAATTTCTTTCCTCCTGAATAAAACTCAGCGCCCTGGGTCTCCCTACTCCTGTCTCCAGTCTTTCCCAGCACAGTAAATTAGGAACAGGACACCAGCTGGCGCCTCAGGCCTGCTCTGCCATTCAGGAAGGTGAGTGCAAGCATGTGGTGGACTTGTCTGGAAGCCTTCCACATTGTGGATCTTTCATTTTTGAGACAAAGGCCCATGTGCCCATGCCACACAAATACACCCACATGATAGTTAGTCTACTAATCCCATACGTTTTGGAGGGTGGGAGGAAACTGGAGCACCCAAGAAATCCCATGCAGGCCATAGGGAGAATGTATAAACTCCTCACAGACAGAAACAGATTCGAACCCGGGTTGTTTGCGCCGTAACGCCATTGCGCTAATCGTGCTGAGTAACCTTAGCGTGAAAAAAATGATGTGCAAATGTTTTAGGAGGAGTAAATCATAATGTTCATTGTGTCTGTTCTAGCAATCATGGGTAATCCTTTTTTATTCTACTCCAATTCCAATCCTCTTGATACCTCTGAACTTATTAACCTCTGTCTGAAATATACTCGGACTGAACAGGTATATTTTTCAGGGATAAGGAATTATAATCGTTAGCTCATTTGAATGCTACCTCTCTTTCTCTGTGTGATTGCATAACATTGTAAAGTGACAGGGGGAGCTGAGGAAGTGGACACAAGAATCTTCATGTTTAATTCTTCACTCATCTGTGGGACCTGAGTGTTGCTGGCAATGCTCTGCATTTACTGCTGAGCTGCCTACTTGAATCTTTGTAGATAGTACTTCACGGTGCTTGTGAGGGGGTGGGTTCTCAAGGGTTCAGACCCACCAATAATGAAGGAACGGTGTCATATTTCCAATTAAGGTGGTTTGGGACTTAGGACAATGAGACCTAGAAGCAGAAATAGGCTATTTATTCCATCGGATCTGCCCCACCCTTCAATCATGAGCTGAACTATTTTTCTCCTCAGTTCCATTGCTCAGCATTGTCCCTATAATCTTTGATGCCCTGGCCAATCAAGAACCTATCAAGCTCTGTCTTAAGTACACTCAATGACTTGGTCTTCATAACTGCATGTCAGAGGAAACAGAGGGTAGAGACATTCCAGCCATTCATTCCGCTCGTTCCAGTTTGTAAGGACTGGAGATTTGGAAGGCGCTGTTGGAGAAAGCCTTGATAAATATTCACAGTGCAGTGTAGCTAGTACACGGGCATACAGCGCCGATGGCAGGGGTGGCCAATGCGTCAAAATAAACGGCGACATGGAGGTCTTGCAAGAGCTGGCCTTGGTGGCCTCCATGTTGTATTTGGCGTTGTATATTTAAGGGTGAACGCTAGGACAAGGAAGGAGGATGAGTGTACCAAGCGTGGAAGAAACAGGTATGTGTTCCTCTGTTACACTAATCAGGGTCTGCTCCAACACCAGAAAACTATTGCAATCCCACTATTTTTAACTTGCACTCTGGGTATCTTTTGTATTTATTACTTCCTTTTAATTTAAATTAATTGTTTTTTTTAGTGACTTCATCAAGTAAGAATTTCAGTACATATGTACATTGTACAGTGGAGATGACAATAAACTCTCAATATCATCTCCACCTATATTGGGGATGATTAGATAATGCTCCTTATCAACCAAGATTGGAAAATATACTGTTGTCAGTTGCTGAGAGTGTTCTGAACACAATGGGTCTGCAATATCCTGAACTCACTGCACTTTTTCTTGATTAAACCATAAAATCATAGAACATTACAGCATAGAAACGAGGTCCTTCGGCCCTTCTAATCTGTACTGAACTATTATTCTGCCTAGTTCCACTGACCTGCACCCAGTCCGTCGCCCTCCATACCTCTCCCATCAATGTACCTGTCCAATTTTTTTCTTAAATGTTAAAGTTGAGCCTGCAATCCTTGATTGGAAGAAGGTGATGCAGTTGCCAAGTTCTTGGTGTTAGACAGACTGCTTTATGAGTACATTAACATGACTACCTATTCACAGTGACTCTCATCTCCAGTGCATTGAGTGATACATTTTTAATAGACTGGATTTCCAAATTATTAAAGATGTGCAGGTGAACACTACAGCACAGTATAGGCCTTTTGATCCTTGATGTTGAGCCAACCATATTTTTTTAAAATTTAGACATACAGCATGGTAACCGGCCATTTCAGCCCACAAATCCGTGCCGCCCAATTTATACCCAATTAACCTACACCCCCCCAGTACGTTTCGAATGGTGGGAGGAAACTGAAGCCCCCAGGGAAAACCCACACAGACATGGAGAGAACATACAAACTGACAGACAGCACGGAATTCAAACCACAGTCCGGTTGTTGGAGCTGTAAAGGCATTATGCTAACTGTTATGCCAACCTTACCACTCTACTGCCATGCCAACCTTACCACTCTACTACCACGCCAACCATGCCATCCTTACCACTATATATAATGCTTAAATAAATTTAAACCCTTCCTACTTCGTAACCCTCTATTTTTCTTCCTTCCATCTCTTAAATGTCCCTAATATTTCAGCCTCCAGCATCATCCCTGGCAAGGCATTCCACAACAATTTATGTAAAAAAAACTTAGACGTGATGTCTTCCTTCCCTTAACTTTGTACATATGTCCTCTGGCGTTTGCTATTCCTCCCCTGGGAAAAAGGCACTGGCTGTACACCCTGTCGATGCCTCTTATAATCACGTAGACCTTTATTAACTCTCCTCTCATCCTTCTTCACTCCAAAATCAAACGTTCCAGCTCTGCTAACCTTGCCTCATAAGACTTATTTTCCATTCCAGGCCACATCCTGCACCCTGTCCATAGCTTCCACACCTTTCCTATAATGAGGTGTCTAGAACTGAACACAATACTCCAAGTGTGGTCTCGCCAGCACTTTGTGGAGTTGCAACATGACCTCTTGACTCTTGAACTTAATCCACCATGAATGAAGATTGATATCCTCAAGGCCTTCTTAACTATCCTATCAACCTGCATGGCGACCTTAAGGAATGTATAGATTTGGAACCCAAGGTCCCTCTGTTCATCCACACTCTTAAGTAACTAATGATGGTGTGTACATTGATAAAATGCTGGGGCCAATTTTGTCATTTTGACATTGACTGGTAATACTGGATGAAGCTGTTTGTTTTCTTTTTTTAAAAGGTAACCACCCATGTGCCAGTCTCATTCCCTCTTTTTTATTAATAAATCTTAATGATGCCACAATGACATCATCTGCAAAGATGAACAGTTAATGGAATATAAAATAGTAGGAGGTACAATCTTCTAAAAAGAACAACTGTGCTGAATACTGAGGAAAAGAACCAGACACCAAGAACCACCAGACAAACCCGAGCTCAGAGCCTTGCACAGACGCCAATGGTCAAATTGTTTAAAAAAAAAGAGGGGGGGTGGGGGGTCAAAAATTGAAGAAGTGTAGAGACAGCAGAAGATTACAGTCACAAAATAAGTAGAAATTTGCTGTACATTACACAACTTGGCCCGCACGATGAGGATGGGGGCTGATGTAGAATTAAAACTTGATCCCACTTTCCATTACATCGCATCAAGTAGCTAGCATTTTTTTTTGAGGAATCACGCATTTCTCCACCCTTTCAGATCTAGACCATCTGGTACACTGACCAGAAATGAAACCCTCATATCAGCCTCGGTCTTCAAGTGCTTCCCTCAGCATTCCACCATTTATACCCAAAGCCATTTACCTCTCTACCCTCCCACCTGTATCTACCTGCTTCCAGGTATGAACCTACCTATCTAACAAGGGTGAACCTGTTATCCTGTGCTGCAGCCCTATTCACAGTTCTCCCTCCTCTCCTCTTCCTTCCCCCAGCTTTTTATTTAGACACCTGTTTTACTTTCATCCCTGCTGAAGAGCCCACACCAGAAATGTTGGTCACCCTTGGTCATCCCATGGATGCTGCACGATCTGATACATTTTTCCAGCATGTTTGTGTATTGACGTCAGCTCATGCAGATGTTCTGGTTTAATGATAGCACTGCTGTGGGGGTCATTCAGGAGCCTGATGACTGTGGGGAAGGATCTGCCTTTCAGCTTGGTGGTGCATGTTTTCACCCTCTTGATGGGAGGAGAGAGTAGAGAGTGTGTCTAGGGTGGGATGTGTCCTTCAAGTCAAAATAAGTTTATTATCAAGTGATTGTACAAGTACAACCTGATGAAACAGTGTTCTATGGTCTCAGTGCAAAAACACAACCAGCCATCACGCACATACAGTCAAAAACTATATATGCAGGACAAGTATCATATCTAAATAAATAAATATTGTTTTATACATATGAGAGTCTCAGATGATTAGTGTGAGCAGTTCCTTTCCTAGCCAGCGGGAGATGCAGATGGAGTTCACAGTGGGGAGAGAAATCTTCCTCATTTTCTGAGCAGCATCCACTACCTGAGTTACAAAGCTGGGACATTGAACCCAAAACATGCTTATCTTTTAGAGCTGCTGTAGCTCTAAGGAAAGTGCTCCAACTACAGTGGAAGGTGAAATAGAACATTACACAAGATTGCTAACAATTAACCTTCACATTTGAGCTTGTGTTGAAATTGCTATTCTCAGCCTTTTACTACATTTTGTGTAACCGAATTTACAAAATGAATAAATCATCTTTGATGGGAATCACCGATCCAACAAAGGCTTAAACCAGATGGTGATTACAGCTTTATTCTTATCCTTGATGTGGCCAACACTGTCAGGGACTTTATTTATCTAGCTGCCTCTTTAAAAAAAAACAACATGACAATCTTGTTGAAAATAAGTTAAGGCACTCATTATTGACATGGATAAAACAAGATTGCAATGACTGAGATGCTGAATGATAGTTCTTCATCTGCGAGGCTTCATCTTACGAACAAAAGGCCAATGGGGTGGGACGGCTAGCGTAGCCCTTAGTGCAAGGCTGTTAGAGCACTAGTGATCGGGTATGGGGTTCGAATTCCACATTGCCTGTAAAGAGTTTGTAAAGAGGTTCAGGTTTCCTCCAAATATGCAAAATGTACTGGGGGTTTTAGGTTAATTGGGTGTACTTGGGCAGCAAGGGCTCGTGGGCCAAAACAGTCTGTTCTCGTGCTGTATGTCTGAATTTAAAATTTAGATTTAACATCACATTGCAGTTAGCACAACGCTATTGAGGCGCTGTCTGCAAGAAGTTTGAACATTCTCTCCATGTGGGTCCACCCAGACAGGAAGCAGGTCAAATGTCATATACCCCTGTCAGTCAATGTCAGAGCCACCCATAGGTAAAAACATCTTTTAATTGGTTCTCCTCCTCTCTTAAAATTACATGGGTGTACCTGAGTTGGCCCACTAGTCAGTCAGAGAATTAAAAACCCAGAGGTGGGCTAGCTCACTCTTTTTGGTAACATCAGCAACAATGATGAGTCACTCTACAGAGAAGAGGCAGGACATCTCATCAAATGGTGGTGTGAGAATAACAACTTGAGTTTCAATGTGGACAAGATGAAGGAGATGATCGTGGACTTCAGGAGGACCAGGATCAACCACTTTCCACTACACATCAACAACTCCGCAGTAGAGAGAGTGGAGAGCACCAAGTTCCTTGGAGTTCACTTAATTAGTGACCTATCATGGACACACAGCATCTCCCCATTTGTTGGGAAGGTGCAACGGTCACTGTGCTTCCTTGGAAGCCTGAGGGGGACAAGGCTACCAGTCACCATGCTGTCAACTTTCTACAGGAGCTCTATTGAAAGTGTCCTGGCGGTGTGCGTCACAGTGTGGTACGGAGCATTGAATTGGAGGTCAATCACAGAGCCATAAAAGTGCAGAGAGGATCACTGGAGTCTCCCTCCCCTCCAACAATGTGATTTACTGGGATCGTTGACTGAAGAGGGCACGTAAAATCAGTGACAACACCTACCACTCCTTGCATGCACAGAATCTTCCACCTAGTCCTGTCAGGAAAGAGAGATGGGATAGTCAGAGCCAGTGCCACCAGGCTGAGGACCAGCTTCGTCCCATGGACAATGAAACCGCTGAATGACTGCTAAAACATCTCTCCATAACTCAACTATTTACGGAATATTTATTTTAATATATGTTCATATGTACTGAATATATGTATCATTTAGCCTGTATGTTTACTATGTCTTTATGTGTATTTTGCGCTGTCCTGCACCATGGTCCAGAGAACGCTGCTTCATCAGGTTGTATTGGTTCAATCGGATGACAAATAAGCACATTTCTCCTCGGAACCATCTCTTCACTCCAGGTTGCATGCTGCAAGTGACACCAGAGGACTAATTATAAGGTGTGTGTCAGTATAGGATGGGAGCTGTTTTAAATTTTTTAAAAGTCCGTGCCGCCAGTTAACACCCAATTAACCTTTGCCCTGGGACGTTTTGAACAGTGGGAGGAAACTGGACCCCCCCCCCCCGGGGAAAACCCACGCAGACATGGGGAGAACGTACAAACTCCTTACAGACAGACAGAACACACCGTCTAAGAATTAGAGGTTATTCCAAGAGGAGAGGCTTCTTAACACAAGGACCCAAGTCATTGAAGATCACAGCCAATGAGGTGCAAATGCACAGCTGTTGAGGGTAGATTTCTGAACTGACGGATCTTTGATCACCAAGGGAATGAAAGGAATTGGAGATTGGAAAACATGTACAAAATTTGTCTGAGGGTAGTCAAATAGCCAACTGTTGCTTCCATTCCTTAACTATATCTTATTAAACAATCACCCTCCATGATAAAGCTAGTGAGCACAGTAAAATTGTATCAACCATTTGACAGCCTGTGTGTTGATAGCATCAAGATTAATTATTATCGAAGGGAGTCACGTGATGGAGTAGTGGCCGGACGGTGAACTCCAGCCCTCTCCAGAAAAGTCGGGAAAAACAAGAGAAAATACAAAGGCACAGAAATACAAGTTAAAGAAAAGTGAGTATAAAGGTGGAAAGAAGATGGAGACAAAAGGAGAAAAATCAAAATCAACGGAAAGAAGAGAGGAAGAGAAGACAACGGAGGAAAAAGGTGAAGGCCTTACCTGTCCGAAGAGGCCCGCTGTGGAGAGAGGGCCCCACTACCTCAGGTCGGTAGAAAAAGAACTACAACAATGGCTCACAGAGCCGAGTAAAAGTGCGCAACCGCGCATGCAAAAAAACACACCGACGGGAGGGGGGACCAGCTGGGGAGTCGATCTCCACAGCCGGCAACGACAGCTGCAGAACACCTGCAGCAAGAAGAGACCACAGAAGACAATGGAAACAAGAAAGAAGAGGAGGAAAGGGCAGCAAAGAAACAACAGATGGTCAACCCAGAGGAAGAAGAAGAGGAAGAGTACAGTGAAATAGATAAAGGGAAAGGCAAGGTAAAGGATATACTTGCTCTTGTTAGAGGATACATGGAGTCATTTAAAGAATGGCAAACACAGGAATTCAATGATTTAAGAAGAAGAATAAACAACACAGAAGAGAAAATAAATAAAATGGATATGACCTTAACAGAAATGGGGAAAAAAATGGACAAGATGGAAGAACGGGCAATAGCAGCAGAAATGGAGGTAGAAGACTTAAAAAAGAAATTGGAGGAATCTAATAAAAAAACTAAAGAGACACAAGAATTACTAGCCCAAAAAATAGATATAATGGAAAATTATAACAGAAGAAATAACATAAAGATAGTGGGCCTTAAGGAAGATGAAGAAGGCAAGAATATGAGGGAGTTTATAAAAGAATGGATCCCTAAGGCCCTAGGATGTCCAGAACTACAGCAAGAAATGGAAATAGAAAGGGCACATAGAGCATTGGCCCCTAAACCACAACCACAACAAAAACCAAGATCTATTGTAGTAAAATTCCTAAGATATACTACAAGAGAAAAGGTACTGGAGAAGACAATGGAAAAAGTAAGAGAGGGCAACAAACCACTGGAGTATAAAGGGCAAAAAATCTTCATTTATCCAGATATAAGCTTTGAACTCCTAAAGAAGAGAAAAGAGTTCAATACAGCAAAAGCGATTTTATGGAAGAAAGGATATAAATTTACACTGAAGCATCCTGCGGTATTGAAAATATTTATTCCAGGACAACAAAACAGACTATTCTCGGATCCAGAAGAAGCACGAAAATTTGCAGAACAATTACAAAAATAGACTGAGGGATGAAGACGGGTAATGAGAGCAAAAATGATCACGATTGATATGTATGTGGGTAAAGACAAAAATAGACTGAGGGATGAAGAAGGGTAAGGAGGGTAAAAATGACCACGATTGATATGTATGCGGGTAAAGAGGTATAAGAGTGAATAGAGACAATGGGCATATGTGAAAGTATCTGTAATTAGAGGAAAACATAGAGAGTATAGACAAGAATTAATAAGAGAAGGTAATGGAATAGAGAGAATAAGGAGGGAATTAAAAGAGTGACCTTTGTGACATATAAAAAGCGAAATCTTTTCTGGGGGGGGCTGGGTGGGGGAAAAGAGCGGTCACTGCAAAATCAGTTGACGCTTGCGAGTGGATTCGCAAATCCAAATGGAGAGGGGAGATGTGGTTGTCCGACAAGGGATAAAGGGCAACTCAGGAGGGGAAGGGGAGATTGGGGATAAAGAAGATAGAAATAGGAGAATAAGGAAAATGTTGGATGTTGTAGGAATGTTGTCTGGTAAAGAGTTGAAAATAAGAAAACAGAAATGGAAAAGGAGGAAAGGTAATGATGGAAAAACGGAAAGAAAAGATAAACAAAATATAAAATGGCTACGCTGAACTATATGACTCTAAATATTAATGGAATACATAACCAAATTAAAAGGAAGAAACTACTAAATTTACTGAAAAAGGAAAAAATAGATATAGCATTTGTCCAAGAAACACACTTAACTGAATTGGAGCACAAGAAATTAAAGAGAGATTGGGTAGGACATGTAACAGCAGCATCGTATAATTCAAAAGCAAGAGGAGTGACTATATTAATTAGCAAAAATGTGCCATTTAAAATAGAAGAGGAAATAATAGATCCAGCAGGGAGATATGTTATGATAAAATGTCAGATATATTCAGAGCTTTGGAATCCACTTAATATATATTCACCTAACGAAGAAGATCAAAAGTTTATGCAAGATATCTTTTTGAAGGTAGCTAATACGCAAGGGAACATACTAATAGGAGGGGATTTCAATCTGAATTTGGATCCAAATATGGATAAAACGGGGAAAAAAAATTAACAGGAAGAACAAAGTAACCAAATTTATAATTAAATCAATGCAAGAAATGAAACTTGTGGACATATGGAGGAAACAAAACCCAAAAGAAAAGGAATACTCATACTACTCGACTAGACATAAAACATACTCAAGGATAGACCTATTCCTGTTATCAGCCCACATTCAAGGGAGAGTTAGGAAAACGGAATATAAAGCTAGACTATTATCGGACCACTCACCCCTGTTATTGGCAATAGAGCTAGAGGACATCCCTCCAAGAATGTATAGATGGAGATTAAACCCCATGCTACTTAAAAGACAGGATTTTAGAGAATTTATTGAAAAACAATTAAAAATGTACTTTGAAGTAAATACGGAATCAGTGGAAGATAAGTTTATACTATGGGACGCAATGAAAGCATTCATTAGAGGGCAAATAATAAGTTATGCAACCAAGATGAAGAAGGACTATAACCAGGAAACAGAGCAGTTGGAAAGGGAAATAATAAACATAGAAAAAAAATTAGCAATAAAGGAAGATACAACCAAAAGAAGAGAATTGGCGGATAAAAAAATAAAATATGAAACATTACAAACATATAAGGTGGAGAAGAATATAATGAAGACAAAACAGAAATATTATGAACTAGGTGAAAAAACACACAAAATCTTAGCATGGCAGCTTAAGACAGAGCAAACTAAGAAAATGGTATTGGCAACAAGGAAAAAAGACAAACAAATTACATATAATCCAAAAGAAATTAAGGAAAACTTCAGAGAATTCTATGAACAATTATACCGAACCGAAAACGAAGGGAAAGAAGGGAAAATAGATGAATTTTTGACTAAAATTGAACTACCAAAACTACAAATAGAGGAACAAAATAAATTAACAGAACCATTTGGAACAGTAGAAATACAAGAGATAATAAAAAATTTACCAAATAATAAGACACCAGGAGAGGATGGACTCCCAATAGAATTCTACAAAACATTTAAAGACCTAATAATACCGCCCCTCCTGGATGTAATCAACCAGATTGATGAGACACAAAACTTACCAGATTCATGTAAAACAGCAATAATTACAGTGATACTAAAACAAGGGAAAGATCCACTCTCACCAGCGTCATATAGACCAATATCTCTGCTAAACACAGATTATAAGATAATAGCTAAACTATTAGCGAACAGATTAGCAGAACAGGTACCGAAAATGGTAAATTTAGACCAAACTGGATTTATCAAAAAAAGACGCACAACAGACAATATTTGTAAATTTATTAACTTAATTCATGCAGTAGAAGGAAATAAAGCACCGGCAGTAGCAGTTGCTTTAGACGCAGAGAAGGCCTTCGACAGAGTAGAATGGAATTACTTGTTCAAAGTATTGCAAAAATTCAGTTTACCGGAGAAGTATATTAATTGGATTAAAGCATTATATAAGGGACCGTTAGCGAAAGTGACAGTAAATGGACATGTATCAAAGCAATTTAACTTAAGCAGGTCAACGCGGCAGGGATGCCCACTATCACCATTATTGTTTGCGCTAGCTATAGAACCACTAGCAGAATCGATAAGAAGAGATAATAATATAAAAGGAATAAAAATAAAAGACAGGGAATATAAAATCAGTCTGTTTGCGGATGATGTGATAGTGTACTTAACAGAACCAGAACTATCAATAAAAGAACTATATAAGAAATTGAAGGAATATGGAGAAGTGTCGGGATACAAGATAAACGTAAATAAAAGTGAAGCAATGCCTATGAATAACGCGGATTTCTCAAAATTTAAGGAGGAATCCCCATTCAGATGGCAAACGCAGGCAATAAGATACCTAGGTGTGCAAATAAACAAAAATCTAGGCCAATTATATAAACTCAATTACAATCCACTAATGAAAAAATTACAGGACGATTTAGAGCATTGGAAAGAGCTACCACTAACACTGATAGGAAGGATAAACTGTATTAAAATGAACATTTTTCCAAGGATACTATACTTATTTCAGGCATTGCCAATACAACTGACAGAAAAATTCTTCAAAGAGTTAAAGAAAATAATAAGGAGATTTTTATGGAGAGGGGGGAAACCGAGGATAGCACTAGATAAATTAACAGAATGGTATAAACAAGGAGGCTTACAATTGCCAAACTTCAAAAATTATTATAGAGCCGCACAATTAAGGTACCTATCAGATTTTTATCAAACAAGGGAAAAACCAGACTGGACGAGACTAGAATTAGATAAAATAGGGGAAAAGATACCTGAACACATATTATATAAATGGGACGAAAAATTGGTACAACATAGAACTTCTCCAGTATTACACCATCTCCTCAATATATGGAAGAAGATTCATGTAGAAAGAAATAAAATAAATTACCAAATACCAAAACTAATATTGACGCAAAATAAGCTACTCCCTTTTACAATAGACAACCTTGCCTTTAGAAAATGGGAAAAAAAAGGGATTAAAAGAATAGAAAATTGTTTTTCAGGAAGTAGATTCTTATCCTTTGAACAAATGAGAGCTAAGTACAATATAACTGGAGATACAGCGCTGGCATATTACCAACTGAGATCCTACTTGAAAGATAAATTAGGAAACAACTTGAGTTTACCAGAGGGAAGTAACCTTGAATATGTGATTACAGATACAATGTTAATCAAAAGATTTATAAAAAATATGTATATTAAACTGCAAGAAAAGGAGAATGAGGAAACAAATGGTAAAACTAAACAAAAATGGGAACAAGATTTAAATATAAAGATAAAAAAGGAAACATGGGAGAAGTTATGCTCTGGAACGATGAGAAATACAATAAATACGAGGCTGCGTATGATACAATATAATTGGTTACACAGACTAAACATTACACCGCAAAAGTTAAATAAATGGGACCCAACAGTATCTGATAGATGTTTTCGATGTAAAAAAGAAAGGAGAACAACAATTCATGCAATCTGGACATGTGAGAGAGTAGAAAAATTTTGGGATGATCTCAATCAGATATTAAATAAAATAACAGAAAACAATATACCAAAGAATCCAGAGATCTTTCTCCTAAGTAACATAAAAAATAAAGAATTTGGAATTGACTTGGAAGATGCACAAAAAAGATTTGTCAAGATAGCCCTAGCCGTAGCAAAAAAATGTATTATGTCAACCTGGAAATTGGAAGATAATTTGAAAATACAACAATGGTATATAGAAATGAATAAATGTATTCCATTAGAAAAAATAACATATAGTTTAAGAAATAATATTGAAATATTCGAACAAGTATGGGAGCCTTACATTAAATACAATAGCGAAAACCTACCGGGAACAAACATTACCTAAGTTGATGGAAGGAGAAGAAAAGAAAAGAATGGACTCAGTAGAATTTCTGGTGTATTTCTGTTGAATGACAACATTGTCTAACTGAATTAATGCAACCTAGATTGTATACCTAAAATGGATGAGAGGGGGGGGGGTGGGGGGGTGGCTTGGGAGGAGGGAGGGGGGAGGGAGAAAAAGTCACTGTAAATGTGTGGAAAAGAAAAAGTGTATATCATGGCTATTGTGATTTATGGTGTGAAAAATAAAAAAATTTTTTAAAAAAAGAAAAAAAAAAGAACTCACTAAATAACAAAAAAAAAAAGATTAATTATTATCGAATGTCTCCCCCATGACTCAGTGTAATGATTATTAATTTCTAAATTATTCAGTTTAGTAATACTCCCTTTACACTGTGGTGATGTTGCAATTTAACAGCAGGAAATCTCCCACATGAAGAATCCAGCCAGTTTATAAGATGGAGTTTTTAAGGAGTTGATTTGACAGTCAAAGGTATTGCAAGCCTTTTGCCTTGGAACTGAAGACAACTGGGAGCAGAATTGATCCATGGCGGATTCCAGACTGAGACAATGACACCACAATCGGTATTCCAACAGATGCATTTGGGGAGGCTCAGGGTGAGTGAGAGGGAAATAAAGGAATGGGATATAAGGATGAGTGAGGATTAGGGGGGATCATAATCTCTGGCAGGGAGGCTCCAATCCAAGAATGTTATATTTACCATGGACTTCATCCATCATGGCTTAACTTGGAGAACAGTTGTTGAATAGCTTTGTTTTCCAAGACTGATTTCTATCCCATGAAGTCTGCACCACTCCTGCCCCTTCCTCTTTGCACTCCATGGACCAGAGTGGTGTGGAGAGTTGTGACTGCTGCTCAGGCCATCAGGCAAACCAACCTTCCCTTCCATCAACTCTGTCTACACTTCCCACAGCCTGCATTAAAGGACACATCCCCTCCAGATCACACCCCCTTCACAGGTCCAGACACACATCAGAGGGAGGACACGGTAACCGCTGGTTCGACGGAGGCCTTCTGGGACCATTGCTTTTCACGAGGGCTAGCATCCATCCTTGTCATGTTCTTATTTGATAACAATGTAAATATTCTAATAACATTTTGCAGATATGAAAATACATGCACAAATATTACTGGGCTGTTGTCAGACTGCTGAGAAAATTAATCGTTATTTGTTCAATGCCTGCAACTCAAAAGCAGGAGCTGTGTAAGTTATAAATGTGCAGGCTCCTTCATGTTTATCTTCTTGCCTATTAATCCTCTGCTAGGGATTGCATCCCCTTATACTTTACATTTTCTACTCTGAACTTCATCCTGCAACCTGCCTGCCCTTTCCCTAATCTTCCCCAGGAACACATGATCTGCAGGATGAACTTAGCAGGTCGAGCAGCATCGGTGGGAGAGAAAGAGCGGTCAGCTTCGCGGGCTCCCGCGTGTCTCCACCGCAAAGTCTCGTTGAGTCCGGCCCGCAAGGTCGACTGCTCTCTCTCCTTCCATGGGCACTGCTCGAACTGGTGAATTCCTCCAACAGATTTCAAGGGGCTCCACGTTCCGGCATCGGATGACTCTTGAGGGTCTCAAATCCTCCCGTAATTCATCTTGGTAATCACCTTGTTCTCCAGTGATTGAGCTTTTATTTATTGAGATATTGAATGGACTCCATAATGGTCCCCTCTGGGTCCTCCATTAACAACTGAAAATGTCCACTCTCCTTCTCGTAAAGGTCAATCAATTATTCGTAAAATATTATTATTATTCCTTCCATTTTAATTTCGGTACCAGCTTTTCTATAAACTCTGTGTCAGAGACCAGACTGAAATGGAGTGAGAATAACAACCTGAGTCTCAATGTGGACAAGATGAAGGAGATGATCATGGAGTTCAGGAGGACCAGGAATGACCATCCTCCCGTGCACATTAGTAGCTCGATAGAGCAGAGAGTAGAGAATTCCTCGGAGTTCCCGTAATTTATCGTGGACACACAACTTCTCAGCTGTCAGGAAGATGCAACTGCACTTCCTGAGAAGACTAAAGCGGGCCATTCTATCAACCTTCTACAGAGAGCTCTATCAAGATAGTACTAGCTGGCTGCATCATACTGTAGTATGGTTGCTTCAGAGAAATGGATCGGAGATCAATCCACAAGACTATAAGGGAGGATAATTGGAGTCTCCCTCCCCACCATCGACTTGGTCTGCCTGGCTCGTTGTCTAAAGAGGGCAAACAAAATAATTGAAGACCCCTTTCACATCTTTCAACTACTCCCATTGGGAAAGAGATTCAGGAGTACCAGAGCCGGTACCACCAGGGTGAGAAATAGCTTCTTCCCACTTGCAAGGAAAATGCTGAATGACTAAATGAACTGCGCACACTAACCCTGCGAGATTCACGATTTATGAAACAATAATTATTTTAAAATCTATTTTTATTTTTATATATGTGTGGTGGATCATGCCATCTAGTTATGTATGTTTGTCCTGCACATGCATTGTTCGTCTGTGTGGTGGCGTGTCTGTGTGTTTTACACCGAGGGCCGGAGAACACTGTTTTGTCGGATTGTACTTGTGTAGATGAAAATAAACTTCACTTGAAATGTAAGTACATTCACTGTATTATCTGATAAAGCTCATTTGCCTCACACAAAATAAACGATTGTTCACTTGGCAGAACTCCTTCATTAACTCACATGTGTATCTTCTCTGATATTACTTCCGCTTTGATGCACAGTGAGTAATTCAATAAAGTACTTTCAGAATTTTCCTGGCAGCAGATGGCGCATTTGCAGGTCTATAGATTCTGAGAATGCATTTGTCATTAAAGTCTGCCTCCATCCAAACTCTCCAGTGCTCAGCAATTTCAGGAAGACTTTTGGCAGAATCCTTTCAATTTCTTCCCCTGCCTGCTTCAAGGACCCTCAAGGTGGATTTTTATCTCGCCCCTTGCGATCCAGCCACCTGAAGTTTTCACAGATGCTTGGGACACAATCCGACACTCCCCACCCCCCACCTTCACACTGATGAGCCCTGGGAGAATGAGACTGACCGCCAACCGTGTCTCATTCGAGAAGGTACATTTTCACCGATGCAAGAACCCATCATCTGCACTGGAATCGCTAGTCTGGATTTTGTGCTGAATTCTCCATAATTGGTCTTGAATTAACTGAATATCTGCCTCAGAGGCAACAATACTATCCAGAAGCCAAACCTGTCAGCTCATAGCTACTTATCCAACCTCCTATTATCTCTGACATTTGACAGGGAGATGTGGACTCGTGCCATGACGTAATCACGACATCGAGAAGTGTTGATGATGCAAGCAGAGTTCCACGCAGCCCTGCAGCAGTCCCCTGCCAAAAAGATAGAAGAAACAGACTCAGTGTCACAGAAATGACCACCCTCCACTGCACATCAATAACTCTGTAGTGGAGAGCACCAAGTTCCTTGGAGTTTACTTAACTAATTACCTATCATGGACCCACAACATCTCCTCACTTGTCAAGAAGGAACAACAGCAACAGATAAGACTGAAGCAGGCAAGGCTACTAGCTTCCATCATGTTAATCTTCTACAGGAGCTCTGCCAAAAGTGTCCTGGCCAGTTGCATTACAGTGTGGCATAGTTGCTGCAGAGAAACAGATCTGAGGCAGAGAGGATCACTGGAGCCTACACCCCCACCCATCGATGTGATCTACAGGGATTGTTGTCAGAAAAGGGAATGCAAAATCACCATTGAGGACCACACATCCACACCCACACACACACCCACACACACACCCACACACCCACACACACACCCACACACACACCCACACACACACACACCCACACACACACCCACACACCCACCTACACACACCCACACCCACCCACTCCCACACACACCCACACACACACACACAGACACACACACACATCCACACACACACACCCACACACACCCACCCACACACACCCACCCACACACCCACACCCACACACACACCTACACACACCCACACCCACCCACTCCCACACACACCCACACACACACACACAGACACACACACACATCCACACACACACACCCACACACACCCACCCACACACACCCACCCACACACCCACACCCACACACCCACCTACACACACCCACACCCACCCACTCCCACACACACCCACACACACACACACAGACACACACACACATCCCCACACACACACCCACACACACCCACCCACACACCCACACCCACACACACACGCGCGCGCACACACCCACCCACACACACACACACAAACACACCTACACACACACACACCCACACACACACACACAAACACACCCACACACACACACACACAAACACACCCACACACGCACACACACACAAACACACCCACACACACACACACACGCCCACTCACATACAAACACACCCACGCACCCATGCACCCACACACCCACGCACGCACACACACACAGCATCATTTAGCTGCCCCCAGTGGGTAAGAGGTTCAGGAGTATCAGACCCAGAACCACCAAGTTGAGAAACAGCTATCCCAATAGATAGTGAGAAAGCTGAACGACCACAGGAACCATTCACACCAACTATCCAAGACTCTCATACTTCAAGAACAATATTTATTTATTTATTTGTATATATGAATACTTGCCCTGCATGTGTATTGTTTGCTTGTTGCTTGAATGTTTTGCACTGAGGACCGGAGATCGCTGTTAAGGACTTATTCCCATTCTGGCATTTGACCTCCTCGACATCTAGTAATTCTCATGGATTGCCTGTGGTCTGAACTGAACTTCAGGCAATCTGAATACAGAAGAGGACGTCCAGCCTACGAAAATACCGCACTTCAGACATTCTGTCTAAACTCGCGGTGTGATACGGATATTTGGAGTTTTGGTCGTTGCTGTGTGAACTTCACAACAGAAAAATCACGCAATTTCTCTGCAAAAAGCATATTTTCGTGTAAAAAAAAAACCTACCCGTGATGTTTCCCCTAAACCTTCCTCTCCTTACCTTGTACAGATGTTCTCTGGTGTTTGTTAGTCTCAATCTGGGAAAAAGGTGCTTGTTATCCACTCTATCTTTGCCTCTCATAACCTCAATTAAGTCACCACTCATCCTTCTTCACTCCAAAGTTAACCTTGCCTCATAACACATGCTCTACAATCCAGACAACATCATAGAAAATCTCTCCATACCTTCCACATCCTTCCAGCAATGAAGCGGAACTGAACACAATGTTCCAAATTTGGTCCTAACCAGTTTGATGGAGCTACAACATTACCTCTCGGTTCCCCTGACTAATGAAAACCAGCACACCGTAAACCTCCTTAACTACCCTCGATGGGTAGGCTTGAAGGGACGATTGGCCTACTTTACCCAGGCTAACTTTTAAAAAGTGTCGAGGAGTTCATGACTTAAGGCTCCAATCATTTTAATCAGTAGGAGACTCACCATTAGACTACTACCTGCAGTGCAAACAGCAGGAAGAGATTAATTACATACCCCAATCTCCAAGCTTCATTTCCAGGAGGAATCTAGTGTAAATCCATCCCCTGCCCCCCTGCATCTCCATTTGTGCCATTGCCAATACTGCCAGTGGGACCAACAGGTGCCAAAGAAAGACTAAAGATACACATTGTAAACAAAACTTTCTGTGTCGAATTTAAAATAAGACTTTGATGTGCAACATAAGGGAGCTTATTAGTGACTAAGCAGGATGCAGGGGATTGAACAGCGACTCAGTTTGATCTGTTAGAAGCTGCTACACACATAACAATCCACAGCATGTACTGTACCTCTTTACCAGTGTCTTATTGTGGTGCGCTGTTAGCCAGAATAAGATACACACAAGGTAAAGACTGTTCAACAGGCATTAATCCACAAAGACTTCCACAGAGCCAGGCTGGCTGTAGCTGCAGTAACTCTGAGTGAGTTTCGGGAAGGTGATTGACACCCAACCGGGTGGGGCTTGATCCCTTCAGGCCAACTGATTGACAGCTGGCCAGGTGTTCTCCTTACACTCCTGCAGTTACAGAGATTGCCCCCCACAGTAGACCAGCAGTACACTCCTGCAGGTATAGAGGTTCCCCCCTGCAGTAGGCCGGTGGTGTACCACCACACTTCTTAAGCAAGATTTTTGCCTTCTTACCTCATACAATTTTGCAGCTGGAAATTTTGGGTCACCAAATTATTTTAATAATAGGGGAATAATAATTATAATAATATCTACAGACTATTTCTTCATCTTTCTACAGTAGCTCCAATAGGAGCTTCCTGGCCGGCTGCATCACGGTGTGGTGCAGTTGCTGCAGGGAAATGGATTGGAGGTCAATCCAGAAGAGCATAACAGTGGCAGAGAGGATCACTGGAGTCTCCCTTCCCCCCTCCCCCACCCCCATTGATGTGATCTACCAGGATCATTGCCTGAAGAGGGTGCGCAAAATCTTTGAGGACCCCTACCATCCTGCACACAGCGTCTTTCAGCTACTCCCATCGCAAAAGAGATACAGGAGGATAAGAGCCAGCGCCATGGGCAGTGAGAATGCCAAACGACGATAGGAACTGCTCGCACTATCCATCCAAGATTCTCATATTTATGAAACAATATTTATTTACTTATTTGAATATATGAACATTTTTCCTGCATATACATTGTTTGTCTGTATGTGTGTTATGTCTGGTCATGTGTCTGTGTGGTTTGAACCCAGGACAGGATAACGCTGTTTCGTTGGATTGTACTTGTTGACAAGGAACTTGACTGAACTTGAATAGTACAACACTATTACAGGACCAGTGACTTGGGTTTGAATCTGCCACTGTCTAGAGTTTGTATGTTCTCCCTGAGACCTTCGTCAGTTTTCCCTGGATGCTCCGGTTTCCTCCCATCCTCCAAAATGATAGGTTGATTGGGCGGCACGGATTTCATGGGCTGGAAGGAATTTCTACCATGTTGCATCAATAATGGCATATTGTGGTTTATGGGAAAATGGCAGGTAAGTGGAGCCATGTCCACAGCCAGCTGGCCAATTACTACTTCTATTCCTTCTGTCCACCTGGGGCCATGTTTTGGCACCTCAGAATCTTTCTCCTGGGGTTAAAATGTCACAAACAGGAGGAGCAACACACAATCTGGAGGAACTCGAAAGACCAAGCAGCATCAGTGGTTGTCAGCTGGAATCCATCATTAGGACATTCAGAAGGGGCCTATCCCATGGGAAGCCAGCACCAAGATCCTCCTCAATCCATTTTGTCCTGTGGCTGAGGATCTGCTCTTTGATTGGTAGCGTAGATCCCGTCCATCCAGGGCTGCAGTGGACATCCACTTCAGAGAGTGCATTTACTAGCCACAATCAGTCAACCATGTTGGTTCATCTGCAGTCACAACGAGTATTTACTCTGAGAGATATTCAAAAATCCAATGGGAATTTACAACAACCTGATTGTTTCCTGCTCAATGTCATTGACCATAATATCAAGTTCAAGTTTATTATCACCCAAGAATTATCTGTGATTGTGCATAGATAACTAGAAGAAACAACGTTTTTCCAGATCACAGTGCAAACCCATGCACACACAATACATAATAATCACATGTATACATAAAGATATAATTTAAATAAATATTTTGAGATGATTTTCTCAATTACAGGATACTGTACAGCATTCTCACAGCCCACGGGGAGAAGCCATTTCTCGGCCTTTGCAGTTATTCATTTTATGAAATCAATTTTATTTCATTTTCACATAGAGGTCGGTCATGTGGAATGAGCTGCCAGAGGAAGTGATAGAGGCATGTACAATTATGACAATTAAAAGAAATGTAGACAGGTAAATGGAAAGGATGTGCTTGGAGGGGCACAGGCTAAATACTGGCAAATGGGAACGAGCTCAGATAGGCAACTTGGGTTGGCATGAACAAGTTGGATTGAAGGGCCGTAAACCTCTCATGACTACCACCAATGAAAGCTCAGGGCTGCAGATCAATACTCCAGGTCTCTGGATGGCAATTCAGTAACTTAAGCATTGTTCTGTCACAACCTTTGTAAATACAATGGACAATAGACTGAGCCATGGTGTTGTATGGCTGCATACAGTTACCTTCAATTTTATTTCTGCTGGTTAACTCATGGCATACCAGCACTAAGTCAACCCACAGCAGACAAAATTCAATGTGCTTTACTCCTATCCCTTAAACTTAAACCTTCTTACAGTATATAAATACTTTTCAACTTATCAATAAAGAACATAACAGTTCCTAACCCCTCGACTGAAAAAAAGCATTGCGTGGTTAGCCCCAACTCAAATGCCATCTACAAATTTCCCGATGATGCTACTGTTGTGGCAGAAATCATAGAGAAGCAATGTGGAAGCCCACAGGAATGAGAAGGATCAACGAGTTGAGTGAGGTGTCACAGCAACAACCGCAATATTAGAAAAACTAAGGAACTGCATGTCGACTTCAGGAAGGGGAAACCAGGAGGACACAAAGCAGTCCTCATCGAGGGGTCAGCAGAGGAAAGGGTAAAGGACTTCAAATTCTTGGGTCTCAACATATCTGAAGATCTATCCTGGGGCCAACCTGTCGACTTGATTATGAAGAAGGCTCGACAGTGGTGATATTTCGTTAGAAGATTTGGTACGTCACCAAAGAGTCTCACAAATTCCTACAAGTGTACCCTTCTTAGTGGTTGCATCACTATCTGGGATGGAATTGCCGATGGACAGGACAGGAAAAGGCTACAGGGGGTTATAAACTCGGCCAGTACCACCATGGGTGTTAGTCTTCACTCCTTTAAGGACATTTTCAAGGGGCGGTGTCTCGAGAAAGCAGCCTCGATCTTCAAGGACCCTCACCACCCAAGCTATGCTCTTTTCTCTATCATCAGGAAGGAAGGACAGGAACCCTTGGATGAACATCCAGTGATACAAAAATAGCTTCTTCTCCTCAGATTTTGGAAAGGATAATAAATTTATAGACACAACCTCTTCTTCGCACTAATTATTTATTTTTTAAATCCTGTTTTTAGTCATTATAAAATTTGCAGCAATTTTACACTTGTAATGCACAAAAAAAACCCAAATTTCATGACACCTGTTCATGATATTAAACCTGGTTCTGAAAAACATTCGAAAATGTATGACGTACAGGGCAGGCCTCTCTAGCACATCTCTTTGATCAGGTATCACAGACAGACACCAGATGATCATATACTTGCTGAGAAGCACTTCGCAAAGACTTATCTAAAGATGAATGGTCGTGGAAATGGAGAGTGACTGACAATGAATAAGGTGCAGAGAGATCTAGGTGTTCTGGGTGCATGAATCATGAAAGGTTGGCAGGCAGGTCCAACAAGTAGCTAAGGTAGGCAAGGTATGTTTGCTTGTATTGCAAAGGGGCTGGAGGTTTTGTTACAGTTGTATAGGGTGTTGGTGAAGCCATATTTGGAATACTGTGTAGAGTTCTGATCTCTTCTCATTGAAAATAAATAATATGGTGATATTGCTTGTGATGTTTGTGTTGTTTCCTGGTACACTCTTATTAGCACCTCTTGCTAAGTCAGCTGACTTGAAAAGTTGTATCTTCCAGTGATAAGTTGGAAGCGATACCATTAACCTAGCAGATGGAGGAATGCAGCAACCGGTACCGAGGTTCGAATCCAGCACTGCCCTGTAAGGGGTTTGTACATTCTCCCTGTGCCGGCGTGGATTTCCTCCTACCATTCAAAAATGTACCGCTCTGCACTTCCTGGCCACACATAAGGAAAGTTTTGCGAATTTAATTGTAGAATTAGTTCGTAATCCACCAACCGTGGTAAAGTTCCCCAGAAGACAAAGTTCTGGGTCGACTGGGAAGGTGACTCCCGTGATCTTAGTCAGGGGATCACAGAGGTCATGCCAGAAGGGCCTCACCTTCGTGCAAAGCCAGGTAGAAAGGAACCAACCTCTCTACCACACCTAAAATGCATCTCTGATAATTCAGGTTTTCTATTGGTGTTATTTTAATGGGGGGAGGTACAGTTGATGGAAATATATACCTGGCATTGATAGTAGCCATCAAACTTCCCTGACACAGATCTAACCAGAGTGGTCCGTCCATTGTTGTGTCTAGGTCTGACTCCCATCTCACCCTAGACTTATGCAAATCTGATTCATCAATAAAAAGTACATTCCAGAAATAAACTTCAATACAGTTCCTTCATGGTGTATGTACTCTGAGCTTGTATTTGAGCATGAACTGTAACCACCATATAGCAAACATAATGCAGTGTTTGCTGCAGAAACTAATTGATTAACCATAGTTGGACCATGGGACACCTTGAGCCTGTGAAAATTGGTCTATAAATGGAGATTCTCTACTTTCAATATACAGTAGATTGAGTTATATATCAGATGTACAAAAAAATACCAACACTCTGATAATTGAAGGGAAAGCTGTGATTGACTGCGGCTGTGATTAACGATACAGATCTCTTCCTTCAGTCCTTACAGTATTGCAGATGATTTATACCCACAATATTTCTGCTCATTGGTCCCAAGGAGCAGAACACCTGCTGCTTCAATCTTGCAACATTTTTACTCTCAATTTCTTTCACAGAGAATGATTACCTGAAGCTGATTAGTGAGAAGCTACCACCTCAATGCAACCAGCAAATGCGCTGTTAATGGAAATTAAAAGCACGTAGAACATGAGCTACTGACAACTTATAAAAATGAAAAGAATGTCAACATAATAGGAATACAGAGAGAACGAGATGTTCAATTAGAAGTCACACTTTTGAGCACTGACTAATATTTATATTTAATGATTTTTATTACAGGCTACATTAAATTTTAGACTCATCATTGTGAGGAATGGCAGTGCAAGAGGAGAGAAAAGCCTTTCCCATTTCAGACAGATCAAGTACTCTTACAGTACATCAGGTTAGAAATCAAGGTGAGTACTGAGATTTAGTTCTAAAGGATCAAAAGGCAGAGAGTTTCTGAAATGGGCTTTGCTTGAACGAGAACTGGTTCATGGTGCAGAAAAATCAAGGGTGGGAGTTATGTTCTGAGAGGCATTGTCAACAGGTGGAATTTAAATCTAATGGTTTTGGAATTAAAAAGCAAATAGTGATCATGAAGTTAGGAGCCTGTTATGGTGGGGGGGGGGGGGGGGGGGGGAAACTCCCTGGGTCACCAATGCCCAACAACTTGAGGGAGCCTACCTTCCTGACATCCCCAAATCTTTTTGTTACATGACTTCTGGTGTCAATTGTCCTCTGTAATAACCCAGTGCATTATCTCAGGACACTTAAGGATGGACAATAAATGTTGGTCTTTGTTGGTAGAGCCCATGTCAAATGCAAGATGTATGTATTTTTAAAAAAATTAAGTAGCTTTCTGCATATGAAAAAGTAATGTGGAAGCACTGAAGAAAGTGAAAAAAATATCCACAAGAAAAACAGCAGAACAGAGTGGGTATTCTTAAGGTGCAAGAATACATCTGGACAGGAGCATGGAGGAACAGCAGTTAGCATTGCTGCCTTTTAGCACCTGAAATCTGGGTTCAGTTCTGACCTGGGTTGGAAGATGCAAAGCTTTCACATTCCCTTTTTGATAGTCTGGGGTTTTGCTGGGTGGGATGTCGAAACAAAGATGTGCTGGTAATTGCACTGGTAAATTATCAGAGTGTGGGTTCATTGCAAAAAGGGATGAGAGAGTCCACATATGCTGGGATCTGGAGGGGAAACACATATTACTGGTGTTACTCAGCAGGTCAGGCAGCATCTGTGAAGGGAAATTGACAGTCAATAGGCACTTTTAGGAGGCCAAAATACGCCGACTGTAAAGCCACCTATTGTATTCCAACGCAGCTGTCGGGTGGCCAACTGAAAGAGGAGAACCCAGTCAGGAGGAGCACTTACCTAACCCTCCTCCTGTAGGTATATTCTCCGGCTCCGAGAATCCCCCATCGCTCGGATGTGGCTCTCCTTCAGCTGGCACATTCAGGTGACAGAAAGGCGTCTTCTCCACCACCACCTGAACGTCCCAGCTGCACTACCCCAGCATTATCTGTGTCCGAGCACTTGAAACCGGCTAATGGTTTAGGTGATGACCCCTCATCTGGTTTGAAAGAGGAGTGATGGGAGGTCGAAAGAGGTGAAGAGGAGAGGTGAGGAGGGGGCTGATTATTAGATGGAGTTTGGTGATGGAGGGAAGGGTGGAGGTAGTGACAGAGAATGGGACTGCAGACAACAAAGAACTGCAGATCATGGAACCTGATCAGCAAGGAAGTTGATGAGTGGAACCAAATTATGAGTTTATTTTTGAACACAATGTACATGCGCATCAAAATTCTTACTTGCTGCCATCACAGGAGGGAGTGATGGTGGGTAGATGAGAACAGTTGAAGGAGGGAATAGGGGATCCAGTGGAAGGAGTGTGTATGTGTGAAGGGTGGATGTAGATTGGAGGATGAATGAAAGGAGTGTGTGAGAGAACCTGGATGGATTAAAAGGAGATAAACAGGGGAGAGAGGGGAAGCAGGGCTCCTCTACTGAAATCATTCCTGTTTCCAAATTATGCTCATTCTGCACCAATGAATGACATGCACAGAGCAGACTCAATGGGCCAAATGACCTAATTCTGCTCTTGTGCTTTATCTTCTGTTGGACTGGAGTCTTATTTATTGGGCCAATAAATTGCAAATGCATGAGCCATCTGAACTTCATATTAAATCCTAGTCTTTATTGCAACCTTTTGCTCGAATATATAAAGAAGCTGAACCTTTTGATTAAATTTCCACCTGGAATTTTCTCCCAGCTATCTATTACTCTATACATAAAATTCCTGATCCTCAGTTAAACTTCTTCATTGAACTCCCAGTATTCATGATCCAACAAAAATTTTATACAAAGTACCTTGGTTCGATTTCAACCCACAACACATCTTAGTTCTGCTTATTTTTTTTTTGCTGCTTAGATCTTGAATATTTTTGGATTTAGAACCATAGAAATATGTATAAAACATTACAACACACAAAACAGGCCCTTCAGCCCTTCTAGTCTGGGCCAAACTATTATTTTGACTTGTACCCAGTCCATATCTCTCCAAACCCTGCCCATTCATGAATTTGTCCAAATTTTTTCTTAAGTGTTAAAATTGATGCTGACACCATCTTCCACACTCCCCCTACTCCCTTTGAGGCAGTCCAGACCAAAAACCTGTTGTGAAAGTGAAAACATTGGACAACAAAGGCTTAACTTCCTGAACACATTTGGGTGTATTTTTATGGATTTTGGGCTGCTTATTACAAAAATCACCTTGAAATTTTCCTATCACGTACTGTTTTATAGAAATAACCTATTTTTGTGATTTCCTGTCATTTTCTATAAGTCTACTTCCAGCAGGAAGTGAAATATGCCATAAAAAATTTATTTTCTGCATTTACACTTGGACTTCTTCCCTGCTCATCTTGGTGCAGTCAGTGATGAACATGAGGATAAGTTTCACCAGGACATTGCTACCATGGAAAAGTGATATCAGGGTAACACACTCCTTTTTTTCACTCCTCCAATTCTGACAACTATTGTTGGACACTGACATGAGAGGCATCAGATGCTGACTACCAATGAAAATCAGCGGCAAAACATTTTTAGGTCAGCTGAACTAACGCAATGTGTCAGTATGATTAAGCGATTAAACATAATAAAGTCAATAAAAGTTAATTTAATGTTTCTCCAACTTCCTACCTGATACAGCAAATGTGAAATAATATTGTGTGCATCGTTTCAGGAAGAAAGCCTTATGAAAAAAAAGATTGTTGGAAAGTGAAATTAGGAAAAGAGAGCTTGGCATTTTTGTAATGGTTCTGTGCAAAGACAACATTGCAAAGATTTAACTGAACACAGAAAGGGAAAGATCTTTAATGTAATAACCGCAGGGTCAAAAAATTTGAAAATTATTAATGAAATTACAAACTCCTTTTATTAGCATTACAAATCTGAATTCTCCTAAGATTTAAACATTAATTGGAGAGAATCTTTGCACCGTAGAATGTAGATTCTTCAGATTAAGGACCTGGAGGGTGTTCGTCATTTAGATTCATACAGGGCTGTTTTCCAGCAGTTTAGAAAGCTTAAATTGAACAGTAGTTCTCACGCCTCTAAGACAGAGGAAGTTTCAAGTTTGTTCCATTCAAGAGAACCAAGTACACAAATGTAGCCTGTCATTCCCAAAGCAATTCTGAGGGTCTGCTGCTCTGTGGGGATGCCAATTTTCAAATGAGATGTTAAACCCAGACTTCATCCACTCTCTCCAGTAAATATCAGGATCCAGCTGTATTATTTTGCTGAAGGACGATGCGCTGAATGTAAATGGAGACGGGCTTCACTTCCTCCAGCTGCAGCTGCGTCCCACCGCTGCCACATCTACCCCTCTCACCCCTCTGCTGCCTTCTACTGGGATCGCTCACTCCATGATTCCCTTGCCCGCTCATCCTTCCGCTTTCTCATGCAGTTCCAGGAGGTGCAACGCTTGGTCCCCCACCCACCCTCCAGAATCCTGAACAGCCCTTCCGCAGGAGGGAACAGCTCAAGGGCACCTCCGCTTGAAAGAAAATGGAGCTGTTGCGGCTGCAGGGCTGCCATCGGTGTGAAGCTGGGACAGCAGGGGGCGACGACACAGCGCTGCTCCGAAGGGTTCAACTGCCCGCTCTTAATGACAGGTTTGAAACAGCATTTTAAAGGAGATGACAAGTGCTTGTAAGTAAAATATTGCAACCGCGGAGGCCTGTGCCCAAAATGGCGACGCCTGTGCTTGGCAGCAGCCAAAAAGGATTCCACCACTCTTAGCACTGCCATTACAGCACCTTTGGCAGCGCCATCATTATTTTTGAAAATTTGGAGACCTTCCAACTGTTTGTTTTTCCTCCATGTCATTGATGAAAGCAGCAAACGATTGCAGGTCTCTCTAGCTCTCACTAGTCACCTGTTTCCAATCTGAAAATGATCTATTTTGAAGAGGCCGTCCAATCTTCCTTTCCTGATACCATGGGATATTACTTTATGCACCAGCCCCCACGTGCATTTTCTCAAATGCCTTTTGAAACTCCGAGTTCACTACATCGAAAGGTTCTGCTCCATCAACTCTCCCTGTTACATCCTCAATGAATTTTAACACATTTTCTTTTCAAACCTGATCACCTGTCATAAAGCTCAGTTTGATGACGTTCAGCTGTCCTAAAAGCTTGTTATTCTTGCCACATCCAATTTACTGTCATCAATTAATTTTGCAACCTGAACATTTTATGTTATGCTGTGTTCAACTTAAAAGCCACCACTGTCACGATTAATCTGATTTACAGTGAACTCTCTTTTAAATGGATCCAAATGTCACCAGAACTTGGCAGCTTTTGCGAGCCTCCTGTACACGTGCCAAGCATGGCTTCTCATTGTATCTCTGTCCACATGACAATAAGAACTTCAATTCAACCCTCTCTGGGGTGGGGGGTGGTAATCCAGAGCACCTAAAAGAAATCATCCAGATGCAAGAGAAACAGTGCTGGGTCAGGATGGAACACTGGCCCCCAGAGCACTGACAATACTGGCCCCAGAGTGCTGAGAGCACTGACCCCCAGAGCACTGAGAACAGGCCCCCAGAGCGCTGAGCACTGGTCCTTAGAGCACTGAGAACACTGTCCCCCAGAGCACTGAGAGCACTGGGCCCCAGAGCACTGAGCACTGGCCCCCAGCGCACTGAGAACACTAGCCCCCCAGAGCACTGAGAGCACTAGGCCCCAGAGCACTGAGAACACTAGCCCCAGAGCACTGAGAGTACTGGCCCCAAGAGTGCTGAGAGGACTGGCCCCCCAGAGGATTGAGAACACTGGCCCCCAGAGCACTGACAACACTGGCCCAGAGTGCTCAGAGCACTGGCCCCCAGAGCGCTGAGAGCACTGGCCCTCAGAGCACTGAGAGCACTGGCCCCCAGAGTGCTGAGAGCACTGGCCCTCAGAGCACTGAGCACTGGCCCCCAGAGCACTGAGAGCACTGAGAGCACTGGTCCCCAGAGCGCTGAGACCACTGGTCCCCAGAGCGCTGAGAGCACTGGCCCCCAGAGCACTGAGAACACTGGCCCCCAGAGCACTGAGAACACTGGCCCCCAGAGCACTGAGAACACTGGCCCCCAGAGTACTGAGAGCACTGGTCCCCAGAGTACTGAGAAAGCAACTCTACAAGCTGTGCCTCTTCAGATACAGAATTTATTCTCATGAAATTCGTGCTTTTGCAGCATCAAGGTGCAAAATTTATAAAATCTACAAAAAATTAATAAAAATACTGCCGTAAAGTCAAAGTAAGGCAGAGTCTTTGTTTCATGAATCTGATGGCTGAGGGGAAAAGCTGAAGGGAAAAAGCTGTCTTTCTGCTGCTGAGTGCTTGTCTTAAGGTTCCTATACCTTTTTCCCTATAGTAGCTGAGTGAAGAGGACATGGCTTGGGTGGTAGGTGTCCACCATATAAGGCCACGTTTTTACCCATGTCGTTCTCTGCTGCAACACTTGCCTCTGCGCCTTTAGCCACTTGACCTCCAAGCTCAAGTTTCCCAGCAAATTCTCACTGCCCCCCACTCCCCCCCCCACCCCACCCCCAGCGCATATCAATCCTGAATGCTGCGGACCAGAGAGTATACTGTCTGAATGGATCATACCTGCATCGGGAACTGGTGCGTGCAACACTACTAGGAACTGCAGATAGTTGAGACAGCAGCTCAGTCCGCTATGCAAACCAATCTCCCCTCTAACGATCAATTTGAGATATTGCAGGAAAGCTGCTCACATACTAAAGAACCCATGGTCTGCCAGTCACAATCCCTTCTCCCCATTCCATCAGGCAGAAGATGATACACAAGCTTGTAAAAGCAAACCCCCAGATTCAAGGACTGCTGTTATAAGATTCTTCAATGGATTTCTCATTGGTAAGAGATTATGCCCTTGCACTGTTTAACTGTACTCAGAATTTTGTCCATGTTACACAAAACACTGCAATATTCAACTATTTGTAATATCACACCCTGTATTTTTGTTTAATTATTGTACTACTTGCTGCATTAAGTATGGGCTAACTTGCCTGAATACCATACAAAGCAAAGCTTTACACTGTATTTTGGAATATATGACACTAAACAATACAAAGATGTTTCCAAAAATATACTACCCCCTGGTCAAAACCTATGACTAATATTTCAGTAGGAGATCCCAGCAAGTAAAATATAGCCCAGCGATGCTGAGAGGGTGTTTAGACATTTTGCCACATGGCAAAAGTGCCTTTCATGCAAGGTGTTCCATTTGTTTTGAAAGGCATTATAAAATGAAAGTTGATACTATTCAAGGCAAAGGTTCACTCATCACCTATAATGAGATCAGTCAAAGCCAGTGTTTCATCGCAAAGACCATCTCAATATAATCAGCCCTCTGTTGAACAGTAAACAAATATTTAACCTCAGCAAATGAGGTGAATTTGTGTGAGTGAGAGATCAAAGACTTATTATTGTTTCTTGACATGAACAGCAACCTGAGAGAGGACGTCCGAATGAAAATTAATGTATCGTAATTTGCAAGTGTAGCGAGAGGTTTCTCAGTGGGTGGAAGATTACTTCTGGGAACTCAAAAGTAGTTAAAATGCCATCCGTGACTGATTACATAGAGGCTAAATATTTTCATTATTGTTGGGGACATGAAGCTGCCAGAATTTAATATGGAACTCAAATGCATCACACAGTGGAAGAGAATGAGAGAAGAGAATAATTATAAAGACAAGGAAAGGCAAAAGTAAGGATGCAATTTAAAATAAATATAGAAATGAAAAAAGGCTTGAAATACTCAGCAGGTCAGGCAGCAGGTGTGGAATGAAAAACAAGTATGGGAGAGTTGGCGCAATGCTGTTACAGAGCCAGCGACAGGGGTTCGAATCTGGCGCTGTCTGTAAGGAGTTTGTACATTCTCCCTATGTCTACGTGGGTTTCTTCCAGGTGTTCTCGTTTCCTCCCACCTTTCAAAACATACGGGGAGTTGCAGATTAATTGGGTGTAAATTGGCAGCATGGGCTCATGGGCCAGAAGGGCCCGGTACCATACTATACGCCTACATTTTTAAAATTAATCATTTTTAAAGAGTTAACGTTTCAGATCAATGTCTATCCATTAGAACATGGCAGTTTGAATGTTGGGCGAAGTGCGGCAGGCACAGCAATGATGAATGAAGTGGCTTGCTAAGAAATGAGACACAGCTAGCAGAAGTTTTAATGCAATTTGGGTACTCACAAAGACAAATTATGTGGCTCTGAGTGGGCTAATGAGGACCATTTTAGTCAACTGGACACCAACTGGAAATGTAGTTGCACCCACGGCTTGAGTATCCAGCTTTGACACGGGATCTGGCCAGAGAGATCCCATTACACGCCATGCAGAAGCATTGATGTGGTGCAAGTCCACGGCCACAGAAACCAACAAACAAGCTGCTGGTGAGAACATGGACAAAGGCAGGGAAAACATTGGAATCTAGAGAGGGAGAGTAGTCAACTCAAGTCTATTGTCATCTGATTACACAAGTACAACCCAATGAAACAGTGTTTTCCGGTCCTTGGTGCAAAACATGTTGACATACAACCAGACGTAACACACATATAGAAAAACAAATGTTCAGGACAAGTATTACAGCTATACAAACAAATAAACAAATATTGTTTCATAAATAGGAGTATTTCAGATGGTTAGTGTGAGCAGTTCCATTCAGCAGTGAGACAGGGTTTCACAGAATTCCTGAAGAGAAGAGGAATACTTCTATGAAATTACTATGCCTTGAGGCATCTTCACAGAGGAGTAGAAAAGTGGAGAATGCAGATGCAGTGCAATGACTGAAACTCTCAGAGGGCAGGCCCAGCTTGCATTGACAAGCAACGCAAGTCCATGTGGAAGAAACAGAACAACTGCGGATTTTGTGACGCGCACAGGTTAGAAACAGTCAAATTCAGAGTCTGAGTGCGGCTGGGTGGCCAGCAAATTCAGTGGCTGGAGAAGAGAGTTCAGGATGAGGTTTTCCATGGGCATTAGTTTCAGATTGTCAAGATCTTTAGAAATATTGGAGGGGTTGATGTTCTCAGGATTGCATGGAAGATTGTACAGAGCTTTCAAAATATGAGCAACGTGCTGATGACTGATCCTCAGTGGACACCAGAAAGAACTGAATGATAGTGGGAAGGGTGACTCCCTGCACAGACTGGAACAAAATAGAGCTAGGTAAGTTGTTCCCATTGGTGGGAGAGACTAGGGAACATAACCTCACGATCCAGGGTAGTAGATTTAGGACAGAGCTGAGGAGGAATTGGTTTTCCCAGAGAATGGTGAATTAATGGAATTTGCTGTCCATTAAAGCAATGGAGGCAACCTCAGTAAACATATTTCAGACAAGGTGGGATGGATATTTACAAAGTAGGGGAATTAAGGGATATGGGGAAAAGGCCGATCATCAGATCCGCCCTGATCTCATTGAGTGGTTGAGTAGGCTCGACGAGCTACTCTTTCTCCGACTTTTTATGTTCTTTTTAATGTTCTTATGAATGCAACCTGGCAAATGTGGAGCAGCCAAATGGATGACAGCAGTGGGACACTGAAGAGTGGCATAGTCACATCATTAAAAGCTGCGGATTGGCAAAGAAGGGTGGGTAGAGCTAGATTACCACTGTCCAGTAACATTATTTCAGAGTTTGATCTTCCCTCGAGGGCAAAACCCAATCTAAAGCATTCTAGTAAGGTGGGCACAAATGTAGGAAGTTACATCACACTGAAGAGGAGAGGCGATAGTTTACAACAGTTCAGAGTTAGTCATTTGAGGAGAGAGATGATTCTGATGGCAGGTTCAGAGGGGACATCACCACTGGAGAGTTTCATTCACTGTATCGGCTTCCAAGGCTTGGCAATTTACTGGGGGAAGTTGGATGATCAGCAGTTTGACTTAGAAATGCCGCACAGTAACAGGCCCTTCAGGCCATGAAGTACTCAAATACACCCATTAATCTACACCCCCCACCACCCCACACTGTACATTTTTCAAGGGTGGAAGGGAAGAAACCAGAGCACTTGGATGAAACTCACGCAGACATGGAGAGAACACACAAACTCCTTAGACAGTGCCAGATTCAAATCCTGGTCGCTGGCACTATAATATTGTGCGCTGACCACTTTGATAACCGTGCCACCCTGAGCTTACAGAGGATTTGAGGGAAAGGCTTGGCCATTAACCCCTGTGGAGTAGAGGAGAAGGGCCCACTGCATGGAAACAGGTGCTTCAGTCCACATTGGCCATCATACATCAAGCCTTCTCTAACCCCATTTTCTCTCACATTCCTGTCAGTTCTTCCCAGATTTTGCATGCACACACACATGCAAGCTCGCACGCATGCACGAAACAATTCATAGCCACCAATTAAACAACCAACCCATGCTTTTGGATACCCGCGTAGGCACGGTGGGAATGTGCAAACTCCATACAGCAGTATAAGCGATCAGGTCACGGGATGTGCTTAACGGTTGCTCCGGTGTGCTGCATTCTAATACAAAGTAATTGGACTTACGGAGGGTGTTGCAAATGAGAGTGTTTCTTTTTTTAAATTAAAGGCATTGCTTAACCATGAGCCAATCTAGGTCAGGAAGCATAGACGTGGGTGATGGGTATTATGATAATGAAATATGGATGAGTAATGACCATGTACTCTGAAGCATCCAAACATGACTTATTGCCGTTAGATTAAGTATGAGACAAGGCACAGTTATTGACAAATATAATTTACATTTGGCGACAACGTCAATGTATAGATTATACCAATGGCATAGTTTTGTTCATCAGGATATGAATGAACAGAATGCAAAGATAAGACTTCATCAATGTACAAAACAAAATCTCCCTCCGCCTCATTATTCATTTCCAGTTTTCATGCCCACTGAGTCACAATACTCCGGAGATATCACAGATACTGTTTGCTGTACAAATTTATCATCCCCCATCATAAACCCCCATCTTCAACCAGAGGGGCATTCATCATCTAATGAATTTTGTTCTAGATTTCATTGGGTCCTTTCACACGCTGTGTAATCATTTATTGTCTCAGCATCCTCACAGCACAGGGTTGACAAGGACTGACTGCTGAGTTCTCCGGCGCTGCAGTAGAAAAAAAATCAAAAGGAATCCAAGCCGTCCCTGAGCTCGGCTGATGGTCGAGCACCCTGACCACCCTCCCTCTGTGCTAAACTGCTTCCGCACTCCGAAACCTGTGGAATTAGTTCTCCATCAGCTACAATGGTCACAGCAGAGCATAGGTTTGGGCTGTTGCAGTTCACCCATGGAATTGCCAAAATACTGACCCATGAATATTACTCTGCAGTTGAGGGACCTGAAAATAGTTCAAGACTCAAGGACAGTTTCTTCCCTGCTGTTATCAAAATCTTGAATGAACCTCAGAAAATGAAATAAAGTTGTCTTTATTCTGTTCTCACTGATCCCCCCTGTTGCTCAACACTGAGTTTTAACTGTGTTACTAGATATGAGTTGACCAGCAGGTTTGCCGAAGGTTTTCTCACCATACCCCAGTTGATGTGACAATGAACTTGAAAGAAATGTTTGAACGGGCAGTAGAAGCAAAGGGAATCAAATAAATGTCTGTAAAAGGGGAAATAAAATTGCAGGATGAAAGGAGTCAGATTCCTTTTAATGTTTTAATATTTCTATTTTAAAGATACAGTAAACCGCCCTTCCAACCTGCACGGCCCAAGTACTCCCAACTCACCTACCAACCCCGGACATTTTGGATGAAACTGTTCTCCAATTCAGTCCCACTTCCCTGCCTTCCCACCCATTACCTTTGATACCCTGACAATTCAGATAGCTATCAAGCTCTGCCTTAAATACACCCGACGAAACGTCCTGGATAGCAAATTCCAAAGGTTCACCACTCTCTGGCAAAAGAAATTCCTTCAAACCTCCATTTTCAATCCTGAAGCTGTGCCCTCTTTTCCTACACTCCCATACCATGGGAAACAACTTTGCCACATCAACTCTGTCTAGGCCTTTCAACATTCAAAATGCTTCTATGAGGTCCCCGCTCCACTCTTCTGAATTCCAAGGAGAACGGTCCAAGAGCCATCAAGCGTTCCTTAAATGCTAATCCTTTCATTTCAGGAATCAGTCTTGTGAATCTTCCCTGAATCCTCTCCAATGTCCACCCACCCTTTCTTAAATAAGAAGCCCAACATTGTATCCCGTGCTCCAAGTGGGTCTCACCAGTGCCTTATAAAACCAAATTTGAACCTGGGTTGTTGGCTCTGCAATAGCGTTGTGATAACTGCTGCATGGACCATGCCAAAATTTGGTAGTTGTTCTGTTATGATCATTTTGGGAGGACAGTGTAGAAAATGGAAGTACACCATAGTGAAGCAATGTAGTGTCTTCTGGTGACTGGGGCTAAGATCACTGGGAAGAGTTTCCCATTTTGCAGATTATGATCACTTTCAGGATATGTTTCAGCCAGTATTTCATTGTCTCTTTTTTTTACAGTGCAGCGAACCTTTGTTGTGTACCCTCCTCAGAGAAGAAGACCATGACTGCAGCGAGAATTCAGACAAGGTCTCCCCAATACTCTGCACAGTGGCAGCAAGACATCCTTGCACTTGTTCTCAAAGATCTTCAGAAATGAATCTAATTATCCAATGGATTGTCTGGATCTGGTGAATTGTTGAAAATACATCGTGGTTCAATATTGGTCCATAAGCAATTATGCTTGAATTCATGCCAATAACTGCTTTAACAGCTGATAGAAATGAACAACTGATTGGGCAGGCCATTGAAGGTAGCAAGATTATGAATAGAAAGGGACAATTGAATACTCTGGGATGGGGGCAGATTCTTAACTGTACAAGGTCTGGTCCAAATACAGTAAGTGCCCCTTCAATGGGTGAAATGTGAAGAACATTTTTTCTGTGATGAAATGGACTGAGAGAACTTCAAGATAGACCTCATCCTATTCAACATTTCCAATTCAACACTCTTGTTATTATTAACCTGATAACCAACCTGACACTGGACTGCATCATGCCATCAATCCAGAAGTACACACATTAAAATACAGTAAAATCCTTGTTATCAGGCACATATGGGTATTGATAGACAGTGGATAAATTGTAGTGTGAATGCACCATGAAGTGTGGAGTAAGAATCTCACACACACACACACACATACACACACAGAGTTGAGTCGAGTCGAAGACTGAGTTATTGCACTGCCAACTCTGTTTATATTCATTTCCTGCCTCTGACGACAGGAGTGACATCATTGCAGCGCCGGCCTCCGACTGTCCGGCGTTCCCACTGTTGCCTGCCGTTTCCCGCCGGGCCAAAGGTCACATGGGACGATGGCTGTCGGCCCCTGCAGGGCCCTTGCGATTGTCACGTTCACAGGCCATCTTGTGAGCTGGATTGCGACTCGGTCCACGGGCCGCTACAAAGTAAACTTTCCGGTGCTTGAGAGTGCGTGTGGCGTGATTGGCAAACTAACCAAAAGGCACGTCAATTTTATGCTTCCGTATTTTTTATCTACTTGTATCCTACGAGTTTTTTTTTGCTAGTTGCTTGAGGCCGCCATTTGCTTGACTTCTGCATAACAGGGTTTTTTTTACTGTATTTTCCAAATTCCACAAATACATCACAGTGTACAGATTTGTTGAAGATTTGACATCCAGAAAATATATATTTTTTTTCTCTCTCTGTGATTCTTGAATAAAATGTATGGGGTTGGAGATTAATTTAGTGTAATTGAGCTGAACGGGTTTTATGGGCCGGAAAGGTCTTCTTTTATTCTAAAATAAACAAGAACACAAAAACCTTCTCTCTATAAGCAATAGAGAGAAGCAAACTCAATCCAGCCCAGCCAATGGCTCCTGCCCCCAACAATTTTGGAAAATAGCTGCTTCCCATAGGCTGTGAAGTTGTCAAACTGTAACCAAGTAAATCATCCCAAAATATTGAAAGATGGCAAAAAGCCCATGGATCTGGGCACCTATGGGGATTGGTAGATGCTGGATTTTCTAGTTGCTTAAGATTGCATGTTGCATGATTGGCAAACGAATGGCAAAGCGTGCCGATTCTAAACGCCATCTTTTTTTTAACCTATTTATTTTCCGCAATTCTTTGCCGGTTACTTGAGGCTGCTGGTCGCTTGGATGAGAGGTAACCGGCATTTTACTGGACATTTATTTTAAATTGTATCTTTATGCATATTTGTGATGGTTTTGTGCTGTGTATTGCGTAATGTACACAAATGGTTCAGAGAAACACTTACGTCGGGTTGTACATGTACAGGCAGATGCTAACAAAATTGAACTTGAACTTGACTGGATGCTCCATTTCTCAGCCCCACACACATCTTGATAAATGATCTGACCCGATGCATCGATATTCCCTTCTACCCTGGCACTGACACTCCTCGACCTGCTGAGATCCTCCCATGATTGTTCTTTGCTCCAGATTCCAGTATCTGCACTCCCCTGTCTTCAACAATAATAATGCAGCAAAGTTTGCCAGCAATTGCAAAATGCTGTACGCATCACACTTCTTGCCTGCTGCAATCCAAAATGTGATTTAATTTTCTCTCATTTTCAGGAATTTTGAGCTGATCATTGCCGTGAAAGCAGACTTTGATTGCCCGGCATGGCTCTTATCACCCTGGCTGCTTTTTGGAATGAATCAATAAACATTTTAGCTCTTAAGAAATGGACACTAGTATTAGGTTTCCATCACATTTCACCTCGCATCATACCAGACTTTTATCATATTTTTCAACTGTTGTAGATCCACCAATTACTGCATAGGAATACATTGAAAGGCGTTCAGAGATTAAAGGGGTAAAGTTAAAAGGTTTACTTGAAAAGAATTGAATATAAAAGGGATCCAAGATGATTAAAGGAATTGATTGGATAGATAAAGAGAAATAATTTCACTTACTAGATCTCCAGAATCAAAGTCAAATCAAAGTGAAATGGGAACAGGCATCACCAATGACCACTTCTCACACAAAGACCGGGACTCATGTTACATTTGAGATTAATTAAAAATTAAAATGTTTCTGCTGGATATTTCTGAAGTTAGACAATTGAGAATTATGGGAAACAGAGTGGCTTAACGGAACTGACTTCGAGATGAGTGACGAGGGAAACAGGCTCGAGACGGAATGCTCTGCTAGTCAGTTCTCATGGAGAAATATGTCGAGTGTTACAGCACAGACACAGGCCCATTGTCTGACTATCTACACCCACCATCAAGCAGCCATTTAAATTTGAGACACACGGGAGGCTGCAGACGCTGAAATCTGAAGTAAAAGAGAATCAGCAGGTCAAACAGCATCAGAGAGGGAAAAAGACAGGTCAATGTTTCTGCCTGGAATCTTTCACCATGGACTCAACCCATCATTTTAAATGCATGCCCTATAGTGACATTTTTAACCCTGGGAAAAATGTTCTTATCATCTACTCTATGCTTCCCATTGTATTATTAATTATATAAGAACATAAGAAATAGAAACATGAGAAGGCCATCTGGCCCTTTGAGCCTGTTCTGCCATTCAGTATGATCTGATGATACACCTACCCGTCTTTTCCCCTTATCTCTTAATTCCCCGACTGTGTAAAAAAAACTATCCAACCTTGTCTTAAATAGATTTTCTGAGGTCGTTTCCACTGCTTCAATGGGCAGAAAATTCCACAGATTCACCATCCTCTGGGAAAAGAAGTTCCTCCTCATCTCTATCCTAAATCTACTGCCCTGAATCTTGAGGTTACTACATCGCTTAGCTCTGGTCTACCCCTCCAATGGAAACAACTTATCTACCCCTATATTATCAACGTTTTCATAATTTTAAATGTTTCTGTAAGACCCCCTCTCTTTCTTCTAAATTCCAGCAAGTACAGTCACAGATGACTCAATCTCTTCTCATAAGCTAACCTCTTCTGTAATCAGCCTGGTGCACCTCCTCTGCACTGCCTCCAAAGCCAGTACATCCTTTCTCAAGTAAGGAGACCAGAACTGTACAGATACGGCCTCACCAGTACCTTGTACAGTTGCAGCATAACCTCCCTGCTCTTAAATTCAATCCCTCCAGCAATGAAGGCGAACATTCCATTTTCCTTCAATGCCCTAGAGAACACAACCCATTTTTGTCCAATTTCTCCTTATTGCTCATATCCTCTAATCCAGGCAACATCCTGCTAAATGTACCCTCCCCAAAGCCTCCACATCCTTCTTGTAATGGGCCAACCAGAATTGAAAGTCGACCTAAGAAGGAGTTCTGTATAGCTGTAATGTGACCAATCAGGATAAGTATGAAGTGTGAGGTGATGCTCTTTGGAAGGACAAACCAGAAGACTGAGCACAGGGTTAATGGTCGGTTACTTAAGAATGTCGATGAACAGTGGGACTTTGGAGTCCAAATCCATACATCACTCAAGGTCACCACACAGGTCTACAGGATAGTTAAGAAGTTCTATGGGATGCTGGGCTTCATTAACAGAGGGAATGAGTTCAAGAGTAGAGAGGTCATGTTGCAACTCTACAAACCTCTGGTGAGACCACACTTTTTTTGGACACCTCATTATAGGAAGGATGTGGAAGCTATGGAGAGGGTGCAGAGGAGATTTACTAGAACGTTATGTGGGTTGGAAAATAAGTCGTATGAGGCAAGGCTTGCAGAGCTGGGACTTTTCTCTTTGGAGCATAGAAGGATGAGAGGTCTATAAGATTATAATATGGATAGATAGGGTGGACATTCAGCACTTCTTTCCCAGGGCATTAAAAGCAAACACCAGAGGACACAAGTACAAAGTGAAGGGAGGGAAGTTTAGGGGAGACATTGAGGGTACGTTTTTCACACAGAGAGTGCCTTGAATGCCTGGCCAGGGTTGGGGGTGGAAGTCTAAAGTTTAGGGTGATTTAAGAGACTCCTGGACAGGTCCATGGATGGAAGAAAAATAGAGGCATACAGAATAGGGTTTAGTACATTTTTTTTAAGAATATATGGGTCGGCACAACATTGAAGGCTGAAGGGCCTGTAATGTGCTGTCGTTTTCTTTGTTCTTTGTTCCTCCACAATGAAGAGAAAATAGATCAAGCAGATCAGCTTCACCTCCATGTTCCCTGATTGAGCAAAGGACAAATGTTTCTTTTAAACTCACAAGATTCTGGTTTTGCTCCTAAATCATTGCTCAGCAACTTGACCAGAACCAAATGTAAGAAAATCAATATCTCTGCACCTTGACTGGGTATATAATTCACCATGGCATGATATTACCCTTAATGCAATCTCTACACCCAACCTTATCGACGAATGCATGGATTACATTCCATAAAATGCAAGGAAACATTTCCTCATTGCAAAATGGACCAAACATACTTCAATAGACATCATCCAATTCAAAAAATTACTTGTTCAATATTCTCATTGTTATGAATATGATAACCAATTGATTTACCGGATTGTTAAATTCTCCAGTAGAAGTAATAACACGTAGAAATGCTGCAAGAACTCAACTGTTCTCGCAACGCCCATAAGAGGTAAAGATATATTACTGACATTTCGGGCCTGAGCCCTTCTTCAAAGGATAAGCAAAGAACAGGAAGGCATCAGAACAAAGACAAGGGTTCAGGGGCAGTGTGAAAACACCTAGAGAGAGCAAGCTGGGGGAAGATGACAGGGGAAGAGATGGGGGGTGGTGGCTTATCAGAACCTGGAGGTAAATGTTAATGTCATCCGGTTGAAAGGTGCCCAGATGGAAGATGAGGAGTTACTCCTTCAGTTTGAAGGTGGTCTCAGTCTGGCAGTGCATGAGACCATGGACATGGTCTCATGTTGGCATGGGAATGGGACAGGAAATTGAAATGGCTGGTTATGGCGGCGGAGAGAGCTGAGGTGCTCAACAAAGTGAGCAGGTGAAATGTGGCTTCACTTGGAAGGCCCTAAATGATGGTAAGGGAGGACTTGTGGGTGCAAGTGGAGGTTTCACTTTACACTGTCTCCAATAGCAGTGAACTATTTTCAAACTCCAAATACATAACCGTATATTTTTTTGAAGGTTTAAGACTAAACAATTAATGTTTATTTTTCCATGACTCTTACTTTAATGCACTGGGTTTAATTGATCAGTAAGCAAAATGGAAAAGCAGACACAATCCAAAGAAAAAGTATTGCCTCCTAATGTAGCCAGTATATTTGGAGCATTGACCATATGTTTTAAGAAAGAAAATCACCAGATTCTTTTCCAAATGGAAACATAGAAATATAGAAGATAGGAGCAGGAGTAGGTCATTCGACCCTTCGAGCCTGCTCCGCCATTCAACGAGATCATGGCTGATCTTAAAGTTCAGTACCCCTTCCCCGCCTTCTCTCCATAATCTTTAATACTCTTATACTGAAGAAATAGATCTAATTCCCTCTTAAATATATTTAAGAGAGAGGGCCTCTACTGCCCTCTGTGGCAATGAATTCCACAGATTCACCATCCTCTGGGTCAAGAAATTCCTCCTCATCTCGATCCTAAATGGTTTACCATTGAAAATTGTATCTGGACAGGAGTTCTCCGATCATTCGGTATTAACGATGTATACGTCAGAGGTGGCGAAGTCATTTTATTTTTTACATGTGAAGTTTAATGATATAGTAAAAGTCCACGAAACCCAAATCGCCCAATTAATATACTAGCTCCGCACATTTTTGCAGTGTGATAGGAAATAGGAGCACCTGGAAGAAGCCCACACTGGTCATGGGGAGAACATGCAAACTCCTTACAGTCAGTCCATAATTCAAAGCCTGATCCCTGATGTAGTAATAGTGTTGCACTAACCACTACATCCAAAATGATGCACTATTTACCAGGATATGCTTTTCTCTCCATAGAAGCTGCCTGACCTGCTCTCTCCAGCATTTCCACAAAGTACATTTGATATTTAGGTGATTGTCTTAAAGGCATTCCTAGCATTGTCCAACTTTATTTCATGTGTGGGCTTTTTGTTTTGCTCCTGCAGGAGTTCTGTGAAAGACGAGCCATTTGTCACACACCTGCTTCTCTTTCCTGAAGAATCCTGTAAATTATTCCCCCTGAGGTTTCCAGCTCCCTTAGAAAGTTGCCGTTTGCTCTGTTTAACTTTTAAATGTCGACATACTGTACAGCACGGTAACAGGCTCTTCCAGGCCGTGAGCCAGTGCTGCCCAAACATACTAATTAACCTACAACTGCTGTACGCTTTGAAGGCTGGAAGGAAATGGGAGAAAACCCATGCAGACATGGGGAGAAAGTAGAAACTCCTTACAGCAATGCTGGATTTGAACCAGGGTTGTTGATGCTGTAATAGCACTGCTCTAAATGTCAACCTAATCATGGCATCCCTATTTCAGGGGAAAATACCAGCAACTAGATCGAGAAACCAGGGAACTGGGGACCAGAGTAAGATAGGTGTAGACGTAAGACATTCAGCCGTGCACTTCTATTCAATATAATCATGGTTGATCATGCGACCTCAGTACCCTTCTTGCTTTCTCTTATTCCCCTTGATCTCTTTAGTCGATAGGGCCACATCCCACTCCCTTTTGAATGTATTTAATGAACTGGCCTCACTAACTTTCTATGGGAAGGAGTTTCACAAGTTCACAAATCTGATTGAAAATATTTCTCCCCTTCTCACTCCCAAATAGTTGACCCCTTATCCTGAGACTGTAGCCCCTTTCATACTTGCAAGTGGTCCCAGGAATTAATGCCCAATCTGCCTAAAAAGGATTGTGTGTGGAATGAAAATTGTCTCAATTCTGGCGTGAGACGACGTCATTCACGGAAGGGATAGACTGCCTCAACCACTAGGGCAATGCCTGGCGTCTGCAGACGCTGGCATTGCAATCAGGCAAATGTAGAATGAGAAATTGCATTCTAGGACAGAAATGACTCAAGTTTTTGCATGAGTGCAGGAACGTGAAGGAAGAAAAGATTAAAATGAAGGTATAAACTTTGCGGTGGGAAAGTCACAGTGGGAGAGAGAGAGGAAATAAATAGCAATAAATAACAAAAAGGAACAATTTTTAAACAGCGTGGGAAAGCGCACAATTTATAAAGACCGTGGGAAAAAGTGATGACGGACCTGACTTCCCAGAATTCCATGCTGATGAGAAACCCCTCCATGAGTGTTCTGTGCATGCAGCCATGCATACAGCTGCACAGAATTCTGGGAGGGCAAGTCTGCCATCACTTTTTCCCACTGTATTTATAAATTGTGCATGATAGCACTACCAACATTCCCACGCTGTTTCAAAATTGTCCACTATTGCTATTTATTGTTAATACTTTCCCTCAGACCCTTATAAAGATTTATATTGGTCAGCACAATGGCAGAAGGGGCTGAAGGGCTCATACTGTGCTGTGTATAAATCTTAATTAAGTTATAATTAGGCATGATGAATTTTGTTCAAATATAAGATCATAATACATTGATCAGGACTTAGGGTAGGGCTATCATCGCTCAATGCATCATGACATCACCAGTAGAAGGCAGAACAGTCCTAACCCTGAAGATGGCTCCTTGCAAGTGCAAACGTGTGCAGTGTCTCAGTTGGGAGTGGTCAAGTGTGAACAGGAAAAATATAATTCCTAACCCGGGACACTGAACAGTGCAAAAGGGGCTTGTGACCCCTTGTTCTGACTTCTCCAACATCAGAAACCTTCTTCCCACATCTAATCTGCCTCATCCTGTCAGAACGCTCCACATCTCAATGAGATCCCTTCTCATTCTTCCAAATTCCAATGAGTAAGATCCATAGATCAGTGCTGCCATTCTTGGAATCAGTCCTGGTGAACCTTCGCTACACTCTGTCCAAGTGCAAGAATGCTGTTCCTCAAATCAGCAGATGAAAATGGCATAAATTGGGACGGTGGAAGATGAGAAATCAACAAGCACCTCTGGATGGTGATGGTGGAAGAGCCAGGGAAGGAGAGGGTAAAATGCTGATGAAGAATTAGGTTCAATGTGTCTGAAGGACTGGAGTTGTGAGGTGAGCATTAGCTGAAGGAGGAATTTGCAATGCCCTTGAGAGAGCAGTTGGGAGATGGAATGAGGGAAGAATGTATTGTTTATGATAGAGATTCCAGGAAGTGGCTATCATTGCATGAGTAGAGCAATGCAGAGCCTGTCAAAAACTCTGTTAAAAAAGTCAATTATTTTATTTCAATCTTTCTTGCAGGAACAAGAAAACTACCTTCAACAAAAGGACAATCTGGCTGACACCCAAAGAATAAAATGAAAGGTTGATAGTGAATTTTGAGAGAAGACACAATTGGTCAGACAGCATCTACGGAGAGAAATGGACAAGTCAACATTTTGGATCAGGGAGAAAAAAAGAGTCCCAACCTAAAACATTGACTATCTATTTCTCCGCATGGTTGCTGCCTGGCCTACTGAATCCCTGGAACTTCTCTTTGTTCACTCAATAATTCCAGCAGCTGCGGCTTCTTACATTTCTTTGTTCGACTGGCAGAGTTTTCAATAAGAGAATATGTGTAAAGTTAAACACAATCATTGTTACAATAAATCTTATTATCTCTTTCCGCAAACTTTTATAACATGGATTCAAAGTAGTGCCGGGCCATGGTGACTTATGCAAGCTGCTTATGCGGCATGCAAAACCACCGTCTTCTCTGTATCTCTACACTTGTGTTGCTAAACAACTCAAGCCCATTATTTACTTCCCCAGAACCTCGTTGAGCTTGCAGGGCAGAGGAATCCTGCAGTTGTGATATTGAAGGCCCCTTGACCTTCAGATGAGCATCAAAAGTCCCAACTTTGCAGCTTCAGTCAGTCACAGCCATATGCCTCCAGTACAGGAAGATAGACGCGTCCCAGACCACTTCTGGCTGCTTGCCACCAGCTATGCTAATGAGGGTCCTATAAAATCTAGCCGTGGGTTCTTATTCTATTTAATTCAGTTCTCAAGGAAAAGTATCTTGTGAAGCCATTATACATATAGGTACACATTAATGCAATTGTTTAATTATGCCATTATGGACTTTATGAGTTAATTAACATTTATTTTATCAGGGGGGTGAATATTTAATTGTCCATTCACACACGATCACCAAAATTGAGCATTTCTAGAGCCAGCTAGTTCGAGTCCATAATTTTTCATGGGTTCAAACCCCAGTCCTTGCCTGTAGGTCTATTGCACCATAAAGTGAATGTGGCATCATCCGAAAGTTTGCCTTTGGATGCCTTATTGAGCATTAAAAATCCAAAGGCACTTCTGTGCAGAAGAAGAGAAAAAAAAATGGTAGCACTGCTGGAGCTGTTGGAATGGCAGCACTGCCACTGGCATGGACCCAGTAGAGTGGAGAGCAAAGACACGGTGCTGGTCCGTAGTGTTGTACAGCACGATTGGCAGCTCCGTACAGGATTGTTTAAGGATGCAATGGTGTTTTGAAACTACATTCCAGCAACCATGGGTCTGTGCTTAAAATGGTGGCACCTGTGATTGGCTGCAGCCACAATGGGTTGCAGACACTGGGGTAGGATTGGGGGGGGGGGGGGGGAAGCAGTGGACTGGCACAATTTACCAGAAACGCTCTCCATTGAGAAGGAGAAGCAGTGAAGACAGCCCTACAGGAGTGTGTCAACGGTGGCTGATCAACGAGGAGCTCAGCGCTAAGGGACCCACGCAGGCAACTCACGGTCAGGGCTGAGGGCTGCTAGAGAGTGGCTTGTGTGAACCAGGCATTGGAATCAGCATTCGAGAGGGTGTGAGCAAGAAGGGCTCCCGAATGGCCTCGGGCAGTGAAAACTTCCTGACCGGGTCGTAGGTTTGGATCTGGAGCTTTAGTTCCTGATGAATCATACAGGCGTCTGTCTGCAGAGGCTGCGAGTGTGCTGGAGGGGAATCCACGGACCCTCAGTGACTGTGGGACTTTCTTTTGCTTCTCTTTCTCTCATAAAAGGAACGGGTGAAACTAATAATGACTCTTTGTCTGCCTTGCAGCAGGTAAAAGGCCGTTATGTATAATACTATGTTCTGTATTACTACATGACTAAAAAAGGAATCATGAACCCAAGAGAATTTCCCAATGCCTCAATGTTCACCCTCATTCAACATCACTCAAACTGGTCATTATCTAGCTGACCAGATCATTATAAGCAGAATGCTCCAGTTCCTAATTGATGCCAGCACATTTCTAAACCACTCCATTGCCACGAAAGGCTGTGGGCACAGGAAAATGAAGGTCTTTTCTGTCTTTCTGAAGCGCCACTGCCGCTAGAGCTGTTGACTCCAAGCTCCAGAGATCCATGTTCAAAGCTGACCTTGGGAGCTGACTGTGAAGAGTTGCATGTTCGCCTTGTGACCATGTGGGTTTTCTCCTCCACCCCATAGCCATCTGGGGCAGTAGGTTAATTGGTGACTGCATACTGTTCCATCTACCAGGTGCATGGGAGAACGTTGATGGAAATGTGGGGAGAATAAAATGGGATGAACTTAAAATGGGAACAGGCCCTTTGGCCATCAATAGCTGCACCCTATTAACACATGGTGCTGAATATTTACATGTTCAGTATATCTAGAAGACTCTTAAAAACTGCTACCACTCCCACCCTTGACTGCCAATACCAGGCACCTACCACACTCCACATAAAAAAAACTTGCCCAGTACATTTCCTTTAAATTCATCCTCTCCTCCCCTTCACTTTAAACACATGTCCTCTAATATGCAAAATGTTTACCATGGTAAAATGATTGTCACTGTCTACCCTATCAATGCCTCCCAATATATTATAAACCCAACAGGACGCTCCAGAATAGAGCACCAGTAACCTAGGCCTCTGTCCATGAGGACTTTCCACATTCTCCCCATATTCGCATGGGTTTCCTCCGATTTTCCAAAGATGCATAGAGCCAGTCGGTTAATTGGTCGATCAGTTCACTTGGGCAGCGTGAGATTGTGGTCCAGAAGGGCTTGTTACCATGTAGTATCACTATGTTAAAACTAAATTAAAATTAAAACAAGTTAAGTTTAGTCAACCTCTCCTTATTCTTCGAAATCTCTTTTGTACCCTTTACAAAGTCTCTTCTCCTTCCTGTAATGGGGCATCCAGAATTATGCAGGGTACAACCAAAGTTTTATGCAAGATTTTATGCTTTTAAATTTAAATTTAATTTTAAAAAAAAATAGGCATACAGCATGGGAACAGGCCCTTACGACTCACGAAGCCACACAGCTTAAATACTCTAATTAACCTACAATCTCTGGATGTGTTTAAAAGGTAGGAGGAAGCTGGAGCACCTGAAAGAAACCCACGCAGCCACAGGGAGAACGTCCAAACTCCTTACATACAGTGTCGGATTCAAACCCGGGTCACTGGCGCTCTAATAGGATTGTGCTAATTGTCAGGAATTTGTGCATTCTTTCCATGTCTGTGTGGGTTTCTGGGCGCTCTGGTTTCCACTCACCCTCCAAAATTGTATGGGGGTTTGTAGGTTAATCGTTGCCTTTGGGCGGAAATGGCTCATCACCTGGATGCGCCTGTTACCGTGATGTAACTCCCAAAAAAATACATTTTGCAAAAATTCCAATCTGTGTGGCCTGCTTGACTCTTCAACTATGTCCAATTCTGAGACTGAAGCCCCGAAATCTAGTCTGCCGCTCACAAGGACTGTTGCCCTGTTGGAAGTTCAACCCATGAGGCATGGAGCACCACTTTGCTCAGCTTGTTTATTGCTGGAATATCCTCATTCTAACAGAGTTACTCCAATGGTCAGGCATGGTGATATACAAGGCTGAACCCTTCTCTGCATCAATGAGGTGGCCATTCCTAATATATATAAAGAAATATCATCATTAAGCCGTCCTTTAATAGCCAGTTATTGTCCTTAGTACTCTACCCAGTTACAGACCTTAATATCTTTTAAATAAACTGCCTCATTTTCAAGATGTTAAATCAAGACTCCATTTTCTCTCTTGGCTGTAAATAAATAAATAAACAACTCAGCAATATTTCGATCCTGTTCTTTATTTTTCCATCAATTTTTTTGGACAGATTATCTGGTCATCTTCACATTACTGCTTGTGTGAGCTTGCCACATCTGGATAAACTGCCGAATTTCTTCCATAACAATAGAGAATGCACTTAGCAAAAAGATACAGTTAGTTCAAAAGGACTGTATATTCATGAAGGGCATTCAGGCTCTTTCAATGCCACCGTTAAATCAATCATCTCAAAGACAGTTCCTCTGACCGCTGTAGGGACAGGAATCAACCTGATTCTCTGCTCGAAATGTCGATTGGCATTACTGGAGAGTGACACAGAGAAAACAATCCAGTTCAATTCTGAACAAACGTCAGGTCAACTTAGTTCTTCACAGATTCTGTCAGCACACTGAGTACTTCCAGAATTTTCCATTATATTTATTTAATACTTTCAGCATCCTGTGCTAGTTTGCTTTGGTGGATAATGGCCCTGAAACCCAGTGTGACATGAAATTGTGACCTCTTGACTTAAGACTTCCACCCAAAATAAAATAAAGCTAATATTGGTGAATTAAATACCGCAGAACATAGGTGTTAAACTGTACTTGCGGTCTGCCTCCAACTTCTACTTCAACGGTCTTTCTATAATTATTAATGAGGATCAAATCTCATTGCTCCTAATTAATCATATATTTGGAATAAAAATCAAGAAATAGAAACAGGCAGATAAAGAAATGAGTTTCTTCCAAACTCATTAAGCATTCAAGCTCAGAACTGTTTTGGGCAAACCTGCCAGATTTTATTTCTGGCAGTATCTCTGAAGATCATATTTTTCACCTCCCACTGATACATAAATTTGTCGACATGTCGTTAACCCACGCTAACAACACACCCAATTAATTTTAATCTGTTTCAATGGCATTCATTCCTGACTCCTACTAAAGCTGAAATCAATATTCAAGACAAGACTTCCAAATGTTGCCGATGGTAAATCTGGCCAAGGACCCTTGATCTCTTGCTGGCCTCGTAAAGGCCTAAGGTTTTAGCATCAGATAATCCTCTGGGAATGCTGGTTGAGGTCTATGTGTCTCTGCAGTACAGTACAAAAGAGGGTACCTGTGAAATTCTGAAGAACTGGAAAAGTTTAGTTGTATAGTTTGGGAGCATATAGGCTTGGGGGTGGGACTTGGGAGGATGTTACTGGGACGCATGAGCAGTGGAATAGTGATGGAGCGATAGCCTTGCATCTGAAAGCACCAGGAGTGTGGAACTGCTGTGAATATGAGGAGGGAAGGATCGTTGAAGTGAAAGACAAAGAAGTTGCAGGAAGAGGAGCAGGGCTCACTTCTCTATGTGAATCAATGATGCAGGGGTGAAGGTAATAGCAGCTCTAAGTTCCCTGGAGTAAATGTCTCTAATGACCTGAGCTGGTTCAATCATGTTGCCATGAAGGTGCATCCTCAGGAACTTAAGGAAAGTTGACATGACCCCGAACAACCTCCGCAGAGAGTATCTGCCAAAGTGCATCACTGCATGGTATGGGGGTTGCTTCACCCAAGACCACAAGAAACTGCACAGAATTTTGAACACAGCTCAGATCACCACACAAAGCTCCCTTCCCTCCATCAACTTCATCTACATGCTTGGAAAATTCCACTCATGCACCACTTTAAGTAATCTCTATGCCAATAGGTGCTTGCTCTGTGATTAGTAAGGGATTGCTTAAGGTGGTATGTGGGTGGAAAGAAAAAGGTTGAAAACCACTGTTTTAATTGTCCCTAATTGACTCGTTATGTGCACGGTTTTATAACTCCAAAGGAAATGGACCAATGACCATTTTTTTCCAGCAAAACATTTCAGTAACAATTTGACTAGAGCAGTGATTCTCAACCTTCCCTTTCCACTCACATCCCACGTTAAGCAATCCCTTACTAATCACAGATCACTGATGGGTTAGGGATTATTTAAAGTGGGATGTGAGTGGAAAGAAGAAGGTTGAGAACCACTGCCTCAGCCACTGCAATACACAAATGTATGCAAGAAACTCAATAGCTTATACCAGACAAAGAGACCAGGCCCGAAACATTGGTGACCTTTAACTTCCTATGGATGCTGAATTTCTCCAGCACCTTTGTGTATTGCACTTGACCCAGTGTCTACAAACTTTCTTGTTAACTCCTCACTCCTCCTGTGAGGAAAAATATTCAAGAATGCGAAAGAGAGAAGGAGTCAATTGTTCCAAAATAGAGTAAAAGTCCTGTAAAAATCCTTTGGGATTGGTAGGTGCTGGATAAATGAATTTTTCTGTTGTTTGAGATTGCACATTGTGTGATTGGTGAACAAATGACAGGCACACTAATTATGAACCAGTATTTTTTACCTATTTCTTTTCCATTATTTTTTTTGCCGGTTGCTTGTAGCTGCTGGTTGCTTGAATTCCAGATACCGGGGGTTTTACTGTATTTTATCTGTATTTGTTATTATATCTTTATATATATATAGATATAGATATATATCTATATATCTATATATATATCTATATATAGATATATATATATTTGGAATTATGATGTGCTATATATGAGGGACCCACACAGGCTGTGGGTAACAGGTGGTCAGGGGACCCTCCCAGGCTGTGAGCTGCTGGAGACTGGGTCATGAGAACTAGGTATTGGAGCCAGGTTTTGAGAGGGTACTGACAAAAAAAGGGTTTCCAAAGGTCTTAAAGGGCTGGAGACTTCCTGATTGTATTAGAGGTTTGGATCTGAAGCTTGGGTTGACGATAAATAGAACAGGTCTCTGTGAGACTGTGGGAGCAATTGGAGGAAAATCCATGGACACTTCATATTCAATGACTCTAGAACATAGAACACAACAGCACAGTACAGGCCATTTGGTGCTTAATATTGTACTGACCCATATATTCCGTTAAAAAAAAGTGTACTAAATCCACCCTACCCTGTAACCCTCTATTTTTCTTCCATCCATGTACCTGTATTCTCTTGGCTTGGCTTCGCGGACGAAGATTTATAGAGGGGGTAAAAGTCCACATCAGCTGCAGGCTCGTTTGTGGCTGACAAGTCCGATGCGGGACAGGCAGACACGGTTGCAGTGGTTGCAGGGGAAAATTGGTTGGTTGGGGTTGGGTGTTGGGTTTTTCCTCCTTTGTCTTTTGTCAGTGAGGTGGGCTCTGCGGTCTTCTTCAAAGGAGCTTGCTGCCTGCCGAACTGTGAGGCGCCAAGATGCACGGTTTGAGGCGATATCAGCCCACTGGCGGTGGTCAATGTGGCAGGCACCAAGAGATTTCTTTAGGCAGTCCTTGTACCTCTTCTTTGGTGCACCTCTGTCACGGTGGCCAGTGGAGAGCTCGCCATATAACACGATCTTGGGAAGGCGATGGTCCTCCATTCTGGAGACGTGACCCACCCAACGCAGCTGGATCTTCAGCAGCGTGGACTCGATGCTGTCGGCCTCTGCCATCTCGAGTACTTCAATGTTAGGGATGAAGTCGCTCCAATGAATGTTGAGGATGGAGTGGAGACAACGCTGGTGGAAGCGTTCTAGGAGCCGTAGGTGATGCCGGTAGAGGACCCATGATTCGGAGCCGAACAGGAGTGTGGGTATGACAACGTCTCTGTATACGCTTATCTTTGTGAGGTTTTTCAATTGGTTGTTTTTCCAGACTCTTTTGTGTAGTCTTCCAAAGGCGCTATTTGCCTTGGCGAGTCTGTTGTCTATCTCGTTGTCGATCCTTGCATCTGATGAAATGGTGCAGCCGAGATAGGTAAACTGGTTGACTGTTTTGAGTTTTGTATGCCCGATGGAGATGTGGGGGGGCTGGTAGTCATGGTGGGGAGCTGGCTGATGGAGGACCTCAGTTTTCTTCAGGCTGACTTCCAGGCCAAACATTTTGGCAGTTTCCGCAAAACAGGACGTCAAGCGCTGAAGAGCTGGCTCTGAATGGGCAACTAAAACAGCATCGTCTGCAAAGAGTAGTTCACGGACAAGTTTCTCTTGTGTCTTGGTGTGAGCTTGCAGGCGCCTCAGATTGAAGAGATTGCCATCAGTGCGGTACCGGATGTAAACAGCGTCTTCATTGTTGAGGTCTTTCATGGCTTGGTTCAGCATCATGCTGAAGAAGATTGAAAAGAGGGTTGGTGCGAGAACACAGCCTTGCTTCACGCCATTGTTAATGGAGAAGGGTTCAGAGAGCTCATTGCTGTATCTGACCCGACCTTGTTGGTTTTCATGCAGTTGGATAACCATGCTGAGGAACTTTGGGGGGCATCCGATGCACTCTAGTATTTGCCAAAGCCCTTTCCTGCTCACGGTGTCGAAGGCTTTGGTGAGGTCAACAAAGGTGATGTGGAGTCCTTTGTTTTGTTCTCTGCACTTTTCTTGGAGCTGTCTGAGGGTCTTTTAAATCCCCCAAATTTTTCAGCCTCTTCCACCATCCAGGCATTCCAGGTACCCTTCATTTTGTACATACGTCCTCTAGTGCTTGCTGTTCCTGCCCTAGGAAACAAATGCTGGGGCTGTCCACCCTATTTATGGCTCTCGTAATCTTGTAAACCTCAATTAAGTCTCCTCTCATCCTTCTTTGCTCCAAAGAGAAAAGTCCCAGCTCTGCTAACCTTGCCTCATAAGAATTATTTTCCAGTCCAGGTAACATCCTGGTAAATCTCCTCTGCACCCTTCCACATCCTTCCTATAATGAGATGACCAGAACTGAACTCAACACTCTTAAGTGTGGTCTCACCAGAGAGTTGCAGCATGGCCGCTCTACTCTTGAACTCAATCCCCCATTAATGATGCTCAGCATCCCATAGGCCTTCTTAACTCTCAAATCAACCTGTGTGGTGACGTCGAGGGATGTATGGATGTGGACCCCAAAGCCCCTCTGTTCATCCACACACTTGAGTAACCAAGACTTTATTCAGCTTCTGATTTGTCCTTCCAAAATGCATCACCTCACACTTGTCCTTACAGCACCAATGGGAATTTCATGTAATATTACATGGTCTATACTATTACATGACAATAAAGGAATCTTGAATGTGTGTGCACCATGGTCCGAAGAAACACTGTTTCATCTGGTTTTATAAGTTCAGCCAGATGATAATTATCTTGCATCTAAAATTGCATACCACCAGATTTAATGAAACCTTCACTTCCACTCGTCTCTGGCTACAGAACAAACCTCACACCAGCTGTATAATCTCATCCTTGCTCATTTCAAACATCTCTCTCTGTAACTCTGCTGTACTTAAGTATCAATGGGCTTGCTGGATAACACCCAAAATAAATGATTTCATTGAACCTTGATCCATGTGATAATAAACATCAACAAACTTGGATCGGAGATCAATCCACAGGACCACAAGACTTGCAGAGATTGGAGTTCCCTACACTACCCCCACCATCTACCAGGATCATTGTCTGAAGAGGGCACGTAAAATCATTGAGGACCCTTTTCACCTCGCGCACAACATCTATCACCTGATCCTATCGAGGAAGAGACATAGGAGCCAGGCTGAGGAGCAGCTTCTTCTGACAGTCAGTGAGAACCACATATTTATTTATTTATTTGTATAGACGAAATACTTGTCCTGTATGTGTATTATTTGTCCGTAGGTGTGTTTTGTCTGGTTGTGCCTCTGCAAGCTTTGCATTGAGGACCAGAGAACATTGTTTCAACGGGTTGCAATCAGTTAACAATGAACTTGCCTTGAGCCGTGGTTTCATGGAATAAAACAAAGCAACAAGGAATAATGGGAGAGTCATGCAGGGAGATTAGAAACTGAAGGTGGATATTACAAACACCATTTCAGAATAATCAGGCAATGTGGGTAATTTGCTTTTATGTTTGACTTGAGCTCAGCATGTCCCCAAATGCATTACAACCAAAGCAGAGCCTTGTCTAAAGAGCAGCCGCCAATTTATCATGGGAAACAGATGAGTCCACAATAAGCTGTCATAAATATAAGTATGCCACTCGGGAAACTAAATTTATTATTGAATGTTGGTTAATCATTCCTCTTTGGAATGCTTCCAAGGGACCAGTGAAGATGGTTTAACAACTCATTGAGCAAACATTTGCCTTTGGCAGTGTAGCACTCCTTCAGTGGTACTCAGGAGCACAGTCTGGAAGTAACTGACAAGCCTCAGGAAGGGAAGTTGCTGAAATTTAAAGATCTTAAAAAGGCAGACAGTAGGGGCAAGAGAATCTTTGAGAGTGGGGAGGTGGGGTGGGGGGGGGGGTGGGTAGCGGGGAAGGAAAAGTAGTGGGTGGTTGGGCAAGACTGAGAATAGGTGAAAGGGAGAATATCCGGCTTAATTTTTTAAAAGAAATCACCTCACAGAAGTGTTAGGCCATGGAGGGAGGCCGATCAACACATTGAATCTATGCTAGCACCTAGATGAGCAATCCCATAAGTCCATTCCTTGGCACTTTGCCAATTCCTCTGCGGACTAGACCTTAAGACATAGGAGCAGCCCTGTTAGCGTAGTAGTTGATACTACAGTGACAGAGACCTGGGTTTGAATCCGGCACTGTCTGTAAGGAGCTTGTATGCTCTCCCTGTGTCTGTGTGGGTATCCTCTCAACCTTCAAAATGTATGGGTTTCGTAAGTTAATTGGGCATTATTGGGTTGTACGAACTCGTAAGCATTTTGCTGTATGTTATAAATTAACTTGAGGAGCAGAAGCAGACTATTCAGCCCATCAAGATTCTCTCAAGTGCTCAGCCCATTTCCTCGTGAACACTCCAACTGATACCGATTTCTCCAACCCTTCAGACAACAAGGTCCAGATTATAACAGTTTTGTGTCTTGTTTCTTTGCCCAAAATGTAAAATCTGATTTCTCTGGTCTCTGGGGCAGGCAATATAAATTTTAAATTTTTTTTTCATATTTTGAAATGCAGACATAAAAGGCCCTTCCAGCTCATGGCCCCATGCCACCCAAATACCCCAATCAACTTTAACCCCTGAATGTGGGAGGAAATCAGAGAACCCAGAGGAAAACCCACGCAGACACGGGGAGAACACACAAACTTCTAGACAGTGGCAGATTTGAACCCGGGTTGCTGGCGATGCCATAGCTTTGTGTTAACCGCTACACTAACCATGCCACCTCAACACTATGGTGCAATGGGAGCAACTGTTTTCCATTTGCCAGATCTAAACCAGCCATGATTTGTACACATCAATTAACTCTCCTTTACTCCATGGAGAACACCCTCAGCTACTCCAGTCCAACCTCAAAAGTGCAAAGAATTAAAATACTTCCTGAACACTTCCCTTTTTAAAGGGGGTGAAACACAGAAGTCATCGAGGTAAAAGCACCGAAATGCTTCAAGGTAGAAGCAAAAAAACCTTGAAGTAGGCCTCAGGCCCAAAACATCAGTAAGACATCTTCACCTCCTATGCACGCTGCGAGACCAACTGAGTTCCTCCAGCATTTCCGTGTGTTTTTACTACCTTTTAAACAAGTCTCGCACACTAGATACATTCTCACCGATACCAAATGATCTAGGATATGTTGTATGATATAAAAAAAAGCACATAGTCACAGAATGTGCACGGATTCAAATCCATCAAATGTGATCAGCCAAATCCTTCTGCAACATTATTGTTTGCAGAGTGAATTTGAAGCTAAGAAGTATATTTTTCTCAAAGATACACTAATATCTTGGAAAGCTGCAATGGCCTTTCCCGCAGAGAAAACTAAAATCAATATAAGCGGCATTTTAAATAGTACATAACAGTGACACCCCCCCCCCCCCATCCTTATAACTCATGAAACAAATCTCAAAAACTTAAATTTACAGTCAATATTTCTACCTCAATCCTGTCAAACAATTGATCTCTCCAGAGGGTTTCAGTAATTCATCCTGCACTTAGATTAGACACATTCACAATCATGGTAACAAATCCTTATGAACAGCTCACTATGGCTTTGGTCTATTGAATAGCACTGCTAATTGCAGCTAGTGGTGGGAATTTGTAAGCAAGATATAGTTACGACTTGGTGGCTCTCACCATGCAGAAATGGCTGTGGCTTAGGTTATGTGTGTTTTATTCTGACAGGAGTCTAGCCAAATAACTGTGAAGGAATTGCATTCAGGAACCCATAATCAAATTCGGCTCCCTTGAACTTCCTCAATTTTAAACTGCTCTGTTATTGCCAATTAAAAGGAAGAAAGGCCTTGTGGAAATGTAAGTTACTGTTGCCACAATCCTGTTACAGTCGATACATTGTAAAATGCTGTTTAACATGCAACTAATAAAGCTCACCTCCACTTTGACCTGATCACTAAAGAGGTCAGTATGGACATGATGGTCTGAAGGGCCTATTTCCAAATTGTACTGCTCCTTGACCATGTGACCTAAATATCAGTGCTCAAGTGTGAAATATCACAGAGGATTGAGATTTTGTATAGATTCCTCAATCTTAACAGTATCTCAATTGATACTTATAGTTGCTTCAAACTGTCCATTTCATGCAGCAGTAAAGATGTTTTAACTGGATCTTATTAGATGCATTATTCTAAACATGGCAGGCAAAATGCTAACAACCAGCTGATGGAGGACCACAAAACCACGAGACGTGGAGCAGAAATAGGCTATATCAGCCCATCAGGTCTGCCCCACCATTCAATCATGAACTGATCAATTCTCCTACTCTGTTTCACACACTGGCCTTCTCCCCATAACATCTGATGCCTGCCTTAAAAATACGCCCAATGCCTTGGCCTCCACAACTGCCTGTTGCAACAAATGCCACAGAGGTTTCTCCGCATGTCTGTTCTAACTTTGTCCATCCCAAAGAAGTTTGCACAACTTGCTTTGGGGGGGTTGGGGAGGAGGGTGAAGAGAGAGAGAGAGAGAGAGAGAGAGAGAGAGAGAGAGAGAGAGAGAGAGAGAGAGACTGAGTGCAGAGGGGCTTTTTATTCCCAATATGATAAGGAAACGACATCCATACAGGTATATCCTCCAGAAGTTGACTTAATAGCCACCACTGATATGGTCCCAAGCCAAATACTTCCAAAAATCAAGAAGCAAGCAGAAAAAATCACCATTGAAGCTATCAATTCTGAAGATGCAATTCCAATGCATTTTGAGTCTTGCTGGGTAACGCATGCAGCATTCCACTAATCTGATCTCTTTTACATTTTTTTTCCAACAGGTAAATAGCTCTGTGTCTGACCAATCTGACATGCCAAAGATTCAGACATGGGTTGATGTCCTGTCATAACAGCAATGTCATTAAAATTCATCCAACTGTTCACTGCCATCCCAGGAATACATTTTTGTATTAATGACCGACACTGTGGGGCCATTAAGGCCCAATTATTCATTTACATCCTCCAGGAAATAAAATCCTTACCTGCTGCAATCTTTACGTTAATCCAGACCATGAAGCAATTGGATTCTACAAGTAACAACTCTCCAAAACAGCTGACCAAGTTTGAGGGTAATTATGTTTTTTACACAGCCACTGCATTCCGGGAAATTATTCCCAAATTCCTGGAATGCAGTCTGTGTAAAAAGATCGGAACGGAAATGAGTGACTCATTCCTGTTCTGAAATTTTACCTGCGGCACCCCTAGACATTAACCTGCAGGCGGAGGTGGTCCACAACAATCAATACGATGTAATGGGAGACGTCAACCCACGTCCTGCCTAAGGTACTTAGTCTAAACACACAGCGATATCCATACACAGGTGGTTCTATGTATGGAAGGTAAGTGTGAAAATTGACAACAGAAAAATTATGTTATTTATATGTAAAAAAACATAAGAGGTAGATATTAACTACTGGCCTTGCCAGTGGCTCCCTCATGCCAGTTCTGTCTCGTTCAGTTGAGTCTTGATGGCTCAATGCTCTTTAATTTGAGCTCAAATGAGAAAATAAATTCCATTTATTTCCAAATACAGTAAAACCCCTGGTATCCAGCTCCTATGGCGATTGGTAGAAGGCAGATAAATGTGTTTTCCGATTGTTTGAGACTTATTCGTACAATGCCTAATCAGCACATCTGCATTATGAATAAACAATTTAAAAGAATCAAAAGTACTATATTTTACTTACATTGAATAATCTTCATGTGCATGGAATATAATTTTTGAAGCATTTTACTTTATTTTAAGTCACATTTTTTTGAAAACTCTTAACCGGCGCTGCATCTGCAGGTTCATCCCCCTTTGCAGAGCTGCCAAAAAGACAAACAATAACATTTTAGATAAATAACCCCCTCCCCCTTTAAAGATAAAGCCTCTGTCCGGGGCAACTTTTACTAAGCAGGGATAAGGAGACACTTTAAGAGAGTCACTCCAATGACGAGCGGCATCAACCAGCTCTTCATCCTGGGTGCCGCCATTGCTGTTTCACATAACTTTATTCAAACAACTGCTGTGAGCAAAGTACGACCAAGGTCCTCCGCTGGCTGAAAATTTGCTCCCATCATCACCAATAGTTTACTCGTTAGTTCAGAGAACATTTAATTTTACAATTTTAAACTTTTGTATTATTACCTATTATTTTATTCTTATTTATTTATTTTTTAAAAATTATTTACCTCGTTTTTTTTATTGATTGCTTGAGGCTGTTGGTTGCTTGAGTTCCAGACACCAGAGGTTTTACTGTATATAAACCAAAATGATTATAGCACAGGATCCATGCTGGCTCCTGGAAAACCATTCCACCTGTCCATTGTTCCCACTATTTATCCATAACTTTGGGAACTATGCTTATACTCAACCAATTTCATTTACAAGTCTGTAGTCCCCAGCTAACTCATTCCCTCCATCCATCAGCAAGAAGGATTAAGAGTGTGAAAACACACACCAATAGGCTTAAACATAGTTTCTTCCCTGCAGCTACCAGGCTCCTGAATGAGCCCCTTAACAGTACTTTCATGCCGCCATTGCCTGGTGCTACCTGTTCTTCCATTTAAGCATAGTCAAAAAACTCTATAAATTAAGCTCTAAACATGGTTGTACTAGTGTCATAGATGACCTGTAGGTCTGTTCGCAGAAGAAACCATCTCTCTGTACTGGGTATTGTGACAAATAAACTAAAACGTATAAAACACTGGTGGATTGTTAGTACTTCCCCACAGGAACCAAGTTCCAGGTCATGACCAATCTCAAACGAAACCCTTTTTTAAAGCCCTTTTGTGTTTGGGCAAAAAGGTTACATCATATCCCCTGGTCATTGAACCATCCACAAATGGAGAAGGTGGAACCAACCTCACAATACTGCAGAAGCTGAAAATCTGAAATTAAAAAAAGTGTTAGAAACACCCAGCAGGTCAGGAGCATCAATCGAAAGAGAAATAATCTGTGATCCGTCCCCAGTTCTTACTCAGGATTCCAGACTTGAAATGCTGAATGACTCTCTTCACAGATGCTGCCTGACCCGTTAAGTGTTTCCAGCATTTTCTGTTTTAATTTGCTTTATTTATCCCATCAAAAATGGCCGCAATTAAACAAGAACGTCTGCAGATGCTGCGGTCGAGTGCAATACACAAACGTACTGGAGAAACTCAGCAGGTCATGCAGTAAAGGGTAACCAACATTTTGGGCCTAGGCCCTTTGTTATTCCTGTTATCATGATCTTGAATTGTAAAAGCGAGGCCTAGACTTTTCTCTCTGGATCATTTGGGATCTCAGGGGAATTATAGAGGTTTATACAATCATAAGAGATGAATAGTCTTTTCCTCAGGCAAGATTATCCAAGATTTAAGGTGACTCTATGAACTCCAGTTGTGGTCTTACAAGGATTTTCAGATTCAAAAATACATTTAAAAGCAATCATTAACCACTCTCACAACGTGCCCCAAAACTCATGTACATTTAGATGCAAATACTTTTGATCACGTAAATTCTTTAGAACTGCACTCTTTAAGAACTTCAGATTCCTGAGTGTCAACATCTCTGAACATCTATCCTGGGACCCCCATGTCGATGCAGTCACGAAGAAAGCTCACCAGTGGCTATACTTTGTGTGGAGTTTGAGGAGATTTGGTGTGTCACCAAGGTTCTTGCCAATTTCTACAGGTCCATCACATTGAACATGCTGACTAGTTGCGTCATTGTCTGGTTTGGAGATGCCAGTGCACAGGACAGGAAAAGACTGCAGAGAGTTGAGAACTCGGCCAGTGCCATCATGGACACCAGTCTTCACTCCGTCGAGAACATCGACCAAAGGCGTTATCGTTATCTCCATCCACAAGTAACCTCAACCACCCAGGTCATGCACTCTTCACTCAACTACCATCAGCAAAGAGGTGCAGGGACCTGAAGTCGAGCACCCAATGGTACAAAAATAGCTTCTTCTCCTCTGTCATCAGATTTCTGAATGGACAATGAACCACAGACACGACCTTACTTTCTCTTCTCTGTCACTCATTTGGCTATTTTTTAAAACGTGCAATTTAGAGCAATTTTGCACATGTAAGGCTGCCACAAAACCACAAATTTTATGACATGTCCATGACAATAAATTCTGATTCCGAATCTATTTAGTCTTTATCGTCTCCCTTTATTTTTCCGCCAAAATGTTTTCACTTTACACTTCTAATGGAACAAGCACTGATTGATTGAATCCTACTGCGTCTTGCAAGCCTCTTCCCAAGATTGATACGAACACTCAGGGCGTACATTCAAGACTGTTGATCAATGATTCCCACACGGAAATAATAGAATGGTATAATGATAGAGCAGAAAAGAGGTTTGCTTGTTGTAAATAAATCATTTTTAATGAATAAAAGAGCAAACTCCAAAGGCCAAATAGACAATTTCTCATTTGATTTTTTTCCCCCCATTCTTATGCTCCAAGGACAAATCCCCTATCCATTTGAGCGTGGGCTGGAAGGACTTGCTGCACGTCTAAAAAAATAAATTAGCATCCACTGTAGTTCAAAGTTCAGTTTTATTGTCAGAGTACATACAGCACATGACACCACAGACAATTCTGAGATTCTTTTTTTTCCTGTGGGTGAGGCAGAATTACCGTTTATTAGTCATGTAAAAAACTATTTACATTTCTTTACTTGCTTAGATGTATATCTTACTGAGTACAATTTTTCGCACTAGCAATAAGTGGTAATTCTGCCTTGCCAGCAGAAAAAAAGAATCTCTGGGTTGTATGTGATGTCATGACAATAAATCTGAATTGTGTTTACATTTTAAAAATTTGTTTAGATGTATATGTATCTTCTTGAGTACAAACTGACTGTGCAATAAAGAGAGAAAAAAAATCAATAAAGGGCAAAATGTAAGAGTCCTTACATGACTCGCTGATTGAGTTTATTACTGTGAAGTCTGATGGTGGAGGGGGAGCAGCTGTTCCTGAACCTGACTGTGTGAGCCTTGTGGCACCTCTACCTCTTTCCTGATGGTAGCAGCGAGAACAGAGTGTGTGCTGGGTGGTGTGGATCCTTGATGAATGCTGCTGTTAATGTGTCGAAAGGAAATAGAATCCAATTACAGAGATTAATGTAAACAACATACCAGTAAAAAAAAACTGTAGGTCCTGAAAAGCTGAGATAAAAAAAAAACAGAAAGTGGTTGAACATGAGGCAAATCAGCTAGTGTCTGTGACTAAGTGAGGACTGCCCTAAGAAGGCAGCCAATATCACCAAGGACTTCCATCAGTCAGGTCACAACCTCTTCTCACTGCAACCTTTGGACAAAAGGTTGAGAAGCCTGAGGTCTGGCAATTCTAGATTCAAGAACAGTTTTCATCCAACTGCTATCAGACTCTCAAACCTCAATGTACTCCCTGAACCATAACATAAACCACACAAAAACAAAAATCTCTTTGCAATCCTGAAACTTCCTTCACCTTTTTGTACTAACTGTGAACATTTAAGTGGTGGCACAGTTGGCGTAATGCCTTTACAGCGCCAGCGATCGGGCCGGACCGGGGTTCGAATCCTGTGCTGTCTGTAAGGACTTTGTATGTTTTCTCTGTGTCTGTGTGGGTTTTCTCTGGTGGCTCTGGTTTCCTCCCACCGTTCAAAATGTACTGAAGGTGAAAGTTAATGGGGTTCAAATTGGGTGGCACAGACTCGTGGGCTGAAATGGCCCGTTACTGAGCTGTATGTCTAAATTATAAATTAAATTTATCTGACCTTTTATATTTATTAATCTTTTCTTTTATCTTTCCATATTGTGGCAATTTAATTTATACTACTGTCATTGGTGTTCCTTACCTATGTGTTTGTCTGCAGCACTTAAGAATTTGGGTACATATGTATGTTTACAGTTATGACCTGATTGGATCATGCCTGTTCTCCTTCTCTTCCCCATCCCTTTGTTTTATTTCCTCCAGCTCTCTACTCCCTTCCTTCTTCATTCTCAGAGCCATCCTATCTTTCTCCTTCCCTCCCTCATCCACCTATTAACTCCTGCCCAGTGGGCCTGTGCTCCTCCCTCTGCCCCCCACTCCCTTTTTGTTCAGACACCTGCCTACATTTTGCTCATAATTTGATGAAAGGCTCAAGCCTGATATGTTGGTTTTGTATTTTTGCTTTCTAAAGTACCCTGCTTGACCTGCTGAGATCACAGAGACATGGTTCCAGGGTCATTAGGGTAGAGAACATGATCTTCAAGGGTTCTTAGCATTTAGGAATGGTAGATTGAAAGGCAAAGGTATTACTCATCAGATGTCAATACAATTTTAAGGTAGGATGTGAGCTGAAATGGAATCTGCATGGGTCAAGATGCAAAAAACCAAAGGGCAGAAATTTGGAAGTGCTGTACAGACACAGTGGGAGCAAGATGCAGTACAGTATCAAAGAAGAAATGGGAGGCCTACAACAAAGACACAGCAGTTATTGTGGGAACCAAACTGATGGCAAAAGAACAGAGGAGGATCTCCTGGAGTGTGCAGGGATGGTTTCCTTGACCAATATGTCGGGGAGAGAGGGAAATTCTAGACAGGGATGATGTGCAATGAGGCAGGATTAATTAGCAATCTAAAGTAAAGCACAGAAGTCTACAGATACCTGGTGGGTGAAGTAAAAGTACAATGCTGGAGAAACTCAGCAGGTCAAACAGTGTGCATTATATAGCAAAAATAAGGATAGCTTGATGAAGGTCTCAAGCCGGAATGTTAGTTATGCATCTTCATGCACTCTTTGACCTGCTGCCTTTCTCGAGCATGTGTGTTTTTATTTGGTGGCCTTGTGGCCCTTTGAAGAAAAATGACCAGAATGAGAAAGAATTTTTTAATTTGGATGGAGAGTGGACACCATTAATTTGAAGACTTGGGTCCAGAGCTAAAAGACTAACAATGAGGGGATGAGGTGCAAATTGGTTGGGATAGACTGGTGGAGCAGCTTGAAGAGCTGAATGGCCCTCTCCTTCTCCTATAGCCGCTTTCAGGTGGCCAGAATACCCAACTGTAAAGCTGCCCATTCTACCCCAATGCAGCTGCCGGGTGGCCACCTGAAAGTGGAGAACCCGGCCAGGAGGAGCACTTACCTAACCCTCCTCCTGTAGGTACATCCTCCGGCTCGGAGAATCCTCCGTTGCACCTGAAAGCAGCAGTGGGACTACGGCCACAGTCCACAGGAGCCAGCGTTCGTTTGGTCGCGGCTCTCCTTTGGCCGGCTCGTTCAGGCGACAGAAAGGCGTCTTCTCCACCGCCACCTGAACGTCCCAGCTGCACTCCCCCCAGCCGCGACTGCCGGCACGTTATCTGCATCCAAGGACCTGAAAGCAGCTAAAGATTCCATGCACACGACAAACTCCCATCACCATTTTAGATCTGGCAGCATTCATCAGAAGCAGGAGGCTGTCAAGCAAACAGCCTTCCCCATTCACAGGCGCATAAAAGGTTTCCAATTAAACGTTTCCCCAAAAATAGTCAATCATCTCCTTTTTCCAATTACTTCCACTGAACAGTAATGCAGGTTATCCAAATCCTTTATATTCAGGCTCAGTGTCGAGAGCCCTTCATTCAATGATGTGAAAAAGCTTGTTCAAGCATTATTGAACAGAGCGCTGTTTCACCTGGAGACAGAACAGTTTGTATAAAGGATAATTTTGCACTTAATTTTATTTTAAACATTAAATTGCTGAGTAAATATTTAAATGGCCCATGAAACAGAGATTTGTCATTTTGTTATTTTTTAAATCGGCAATTTATGGAAATTCTGATCCAGGCATAACATTGCCTGGTAAATCACTTCATATTTATTATCATTCAGTCTCGTGAGCGCTGCACACCTCATTGACATCCGATGTAATTATGACTGGAGAATGAAGAATGGGGGAGGGAAGGGGTGGGGGAGGGTGTAGGGACTGGATGAATTAGAAACCAATTAGCAGTAATTATTCCCTGTTAAGTGTTTGCTAATATTTTTTGACTCCATGTCAAAAGTGAGCATTCAGGTATGGTACAGTATTGCTAAGCTGTGTTCAAAGTCAACCTCGCTGTGTTTTACCACATTGTGAAGTTATCCACCCTTCCTAATTATGACAGGGTAGGCCACCTACTGACCACAGATGGCCAGGCTTTTGCCTTGGACATAGTTGGGGCACAGTGGCCGCACATTCATCATTCAGTGAAGAAACAGGCCCCTTGGCCCAACTTAACAGAGTAAATTATGAAAGCCTGCATACACTGCAATTGTAGTAAAAACACAGAAACGCTGGAGGAACTCAACCGGTCTCGCAGCATCTGTAGACGATAAAGATATATTACTGATGTTTCGGGCCTGAGCCCTTCTTCAAGGTAGAAGCAAAGAACAGGAAGACATCAGCATAAGAATGGGAGGGGAAGAAGTCCAGACCAAAGAAGATCAAAATTAACACATTTTGAAGGTCTGGACTCCTATTCTTCAGTCTTTAGGTTGCCTTCTTATTCTTTGTTTTCAGGAAGGGCAGAGGCCCGGAAGATCGCTAATATATCTTTACCTCCAGTGGACGTTGCAAGACTGGCTGAGTTCCTCCAGCATTTCTTTGTGTCTGTACTTCAACCCAACTTGCCTAAGCAGACCAAAACATCCCACCTACCCTCGTCCTACCTGCCTGAATTTGGCCCACAATCCTCTCAACTCATCCCATCCATGATTCTGACCAAATGTTTCTTAATGAGGTTGCATTAGTACCTGCCTCAACCACTTCTTCCGGCAGCCTGTTCCATACACCTTCCACCCTCTGTGTAAAACCCCCTCAGGTTCCAATTAAGTTTTTTCCCCCCCCCCCCCCCCCCCCTTCATCTTAAACCCATGTCCTCTGGTTACTGATTCTCCTACCCAAGGCAAAAGGCTCTCTGCGCTCACACCATATATGGCTCTCGTGATTTTGAGCACCTCTACGAAGTCACCAGTCATCCTCCTGCATTGCAAGGAATAAAGCCCTGGCCTGCTCAATCTCTCCTTATAGCTCCAGCCTCCGAGTCCTAATCTGCCTGCTCCCAGCTGGTATGGAATGCCCTGACTAACGTTGTATGTGGTGCAATGTATCTGAGCACAAGGAATTGACCTTACTCCCAGGTTAGCATTGAGAGCCAGTCAATCCCAACCCCTAATGTACCAGCAGTCAAAACGGTCACTAATATTGAAGGCCTGTAGTCATTAAAGTTATTCAGAAACATGGATGCATTTGTGAGTGTCTGAAGAGTTACAAACAATTAATTTTTAAAGATAGTTCGGAAAGCCCAAATTATACAAAGTTTACTTGTCACAAAATACTGAGAGGGAGAGGTCCTTCCGCGACTAGGCTGAAAGGTGGCATCTAACACTTGTACGTCTGTGTAAGAAGCTCAATGATGGAGTGGAGGATTCCAATGTAAAGATCAATAAGCATTAAGGAAGGATACCATGACAGTATGGTTGTGGGGTTCACTCACTGGAATGAGAGAGGGTGGCCAGAGCATGAGGAGCTCCTGAGGGGCTTTGGGTGCTGAAGGCTTGGGTCTAAATCGTGTCAGTGGTTTGGACCTGAAGCTCGGGTTGCCGATGTAGCGCACTGAGATCTGTGCAACTACTGCGTCTGCGGGAGCGCTGGAGGTGAATCCATGGATACTTAATTACTCTGCAGGGACTCTCTTTTGCTTCTCTTTCTCTGACTGATAGTGATTCTTTGCCTGCCTGACTGCAGACTAAATGTAATTTTTGTAATATTACATCTTTTTTATTACATGACCATAAAACAATCTTGCATCTGATCCAGCGCAATGTAGCACACTCCTCAGTGTTTCGGCAGTTTCTCGTGAAATGTCAAGGAAGCCGAACCAGCTTAGCTGATGTGGTAAAGCTTTTTGATATGATGAAAAATGAATCCAGACTTGAAACAGAAACTGTTTCTCCTTTCACGCATGCTACCTGACCTACTGAGTGTTTCTAGCATAGTCAGTTTTATTTTGTTTCAGGTTTTCAGCATCTGCATTTTTTACAACCAAAACGCAGTCTGCTGGGGGTTGAGCAGTATCAGTGGGAGAAAATTGACCTGCTGTTGATTTGGAACAAAACTCTTCAAGAGTTGGGTGGCACAGTTGGTGTAGCGGTCAGCGCAACGCCTTTACAGCGCCAGCGATCGGGACCCGGGTTCGAATCTCACGCTGTCTGAAAGGAGTTTGTACGTTTTGCCCCATGTCTGCGTGGGTTTTCCCTGGGGGCTCCAGTTTCCTCTCACCATTCGTAAGGTTAATTGGATGTAAATTAGGTGGGATAGACTCATGGGCTGAAAGGGCATGTAACTGTGCTGTATGTCTAAATTTAAAAATTTTAAGTTTAAATTTAAGACTGGTTCTTTTTCTCCCACTGATGTTGTTCATCCATCCATCTGAGTTCCCTCGATAGATTGCTCGTTGTTCCAGATTCCAGCATCTTTTGCCTCCTGTGTTTCTGCAGTTTTTATTTGAAGTTGATAACATGATGGACTGGATCACACTTAGCTTGTACCTTTCAAAAGGCATTTCTAAATGTCTACCATTTGAGATATTTAGAAATGGCCGACTTTATTGATGCTACAAATACCATGGTTGTGGTAGTTTTCAACTGTTTTCAGTCATTTCCATTTGAATGCAAATCTCTTGGCAACATATTTATGTGAGATCCCATCAAACATTTTTTTTTGGTTCATATACAAAAGCTTTTTTTGGCAGCACCTTTGATCATCTTCCACTCCTAATCTCTTTAGATCCTTTCTTAAATTAAATGGCTCCTAAAAAGCAAGCTGACGCTGCAACTTCTGGGGTTGAATGCTAATGAGGACTTCACAGTGGGGCAGTATGGTTAGCACAACACTGCTACAGAGCCAGTGACTTGGGTTAAATCCGTCACTGTCTGTAAGAAGTTTGTATGCTCTCCCCGTGACCTAAATGGGTTTCCTTTGGGTGCTCTAGTTTCATCCCACCCTCCAAAAACATACAGGGTTGATAGGTTCATTGGGAGGCATGGGTTTCAATGGCCGGAATTGGCTTCTACTGAGTTGCAGATCAATTTTTATGACTTTAAAACCACTGAAAAAAATAGAACACCGGGTTCATGTTCCCTTCTCGTCATGAACACAAATTGGTTCTCTTTTGCTTGTCAATGAAAAGGCAAGAAAGATCTATCAAGATGAGAAAGAGATGTAATATGGAGTCCCCTCAGAGACATTGAGAGTCCATGGATCCCACCACCTTCTCTGATGCTGCTTCATCCTGTGATTCCATAACCTCTGTAGCTATGTGCCCTCCAGTCTGTTCCATTGATGACCCCGAGCTCCAGGTGGCCAAGCCACACTCTTCGCCCCCTGGTTCTAGACCACAGTTTGGAATCTGTCAACGGCCGGTACCCTTTGGGAGCCCTGCTTACCATTGGGACCCTAGGAAATCCTGATCCCAGTACCTGTTCCTATGAGCCAGTCTCCAGCAGCCCGCAATCTGTTGCAAGACCTTAACAGTTGAGCCCCCTTTAGTTTACTCTTCCGGTCTCATACCCAATAGGGTCTTCTTCCATGCTTTTGCTTCTTGGTTGATCAGGGTGGTGGCTCTGATGCCCTGATCTGCTGCTTCCTTAGAGCTCATCTCCCTCATGGTCTCGGCTGCCAAATTGCATATATCTTGGTCACAAAATATTGTGTGGTCTTTGATATAGAGGAAAATACTGCTGTCCCTGTTCTACACATGGGTTAAACCAGGCAGCAGGACCTATACATGGCATCAGGAACATGGATTGAGAATGATTGATCTGGGCTAATATTAGGCAGGCATTATTTTCATTATTACCAGTATAGGTGTTGGAATTATTACATTATTAATAACTTGTTCAGCTCATCTGATGCAAGCAGGTGGGACAGTTAAGAGAATATTTTCTTATTCTGGCTACGTCAACTGAAATGACACCTTCTCTTAGCATTTTTCCTTCGATTGAATACATCCTTATCAGTTAATGCAGACACTAAACTTAATAATTGGACAGCTTTTATTGATATATTTTAAAGGATTTGCGAATCATTCGTCAGCCCAATACTCATTACCCATTCGTTAATTCAGCCAATCTCATCTTTTTTTTTTATTGGCTATGGCTTCCTTAGGACTCTACTCAAAGTTTATGGGTCCCCTTCCCTGTGAAGCAGTCAAGTTTAGTTAGTTTCTTCCTTATTTTTCTCCTGACTACACAAAAATCATAAAAAAAATATTTATAGGACGTCAGACTCAGTCCTCACTTTAAATGTGCTGTACAAGAATGGTCGTGCTAATTGACTTTAAGAAGGTGATGTTTATAGACTTTAGAACCAGTGAATCAACACTATGTCCATGAGCAGGTGCACTCATGCCCTCCCCCCCCAACACACACACACACCCCACACACTCCACCCCATCCCCCCGCCACATCAGTCACTGTCACTACTACAGCAGTTGTGAACCCAACATCAGTGTGCTGAACAATTGGATTTTTAATAGGCTTTCTTTCAAGAGATCATGGATTGCGTTACGGAAAAATCTATTTATTCCTTTAAGGAGCTTGCACAGAGTAGACTCTGTTGGGATGAAGTCATGCATTTTTAATGAAGGTGTCACAAAATGAGAGAGTTCTGATCAAACTGAGGCCATCAGTGAATGGAGAAACAGTTTGCCACACACAGTACTGTTCTACTTATTAATCAACAGAAGCTCTGATAGCGAATAAAAAGATAAAGGGTTGAGGAACATTTAATGGATTATTCTTTGATGTCCATAGATAAGATGGCACACTTTGACAGGACCGAGAGAAAAACAAACTATTTGGATAACAACATCGGAGAGTTGATGAAAGAGCAAAAGGATTTAGTAATCAAAATTGCAAATTACTGAGCTAACTTGCATTAGCAAATAGACTAAAATATCACAAAGATTTTAAAAGCAGTGACGCAATTGAACGAGAACATAAAATACAGACGAGCCACAGGGACCGCTCTGACAGGAATGGAATTAAAATATAGAGGAGTTTACGCAGAACACAAAAGCAAATTGTGGTTCAGGGCTCTGAATTATGAAAGGAGCCACAGAGGGTGGGGGAGGTGCCAGAAATGATTTATGATAAAGATGCCACATTACACTTAGCAGGAAAGTCTGCGATTCTCCTCCACCATAAAGGGATGGATGCCTTTTTAAAAAACTTTATTTAGTATTTTTTCAATAAAAATAAAGAGACTTTTACAGAATAAGTAGTCTAATATGAAACAATAAAACAAACCCATCCTCTCCCCCCTCCCACAACAGATCCCTAAAGGGAAGCATTAAAAATAAACAAAAACATTCAGTAATTTACGGTGTCCACATCTTAACAAAAAAATCATAATGATTATGTAAATTATATGTTATTTTCTCCATATAGATGCACGACTTCAACTCATGATGCCATTGAACTACATTTAACTCCGCTTCATCTTTCCAAGACATGGCAATACATTTACGAGCAACTGCCAATGCTAGACGAACAGTCGCTGTCTGAAACTTATCCAACCCCAAGTCCACTAACGGAGTAAAATAACCCAACCCCAAGTCCACTAACGGAGTAAAATAACCCAACCCCAAGTCCACTAACGGAGTAAAATAACCCAACCCCAAGTCCACTAACGGAGTAAAATAACCCAACAAAAAAATGTTTGGATCTAAAGGAAATTGAATTTTAAACAAATTTTGATGAAAATTCCTAATTTTAAACCAGAAAGGATGAATTTTATCACAAAACCAAACAGAATGCATAAATGATCCAACATGTAATCCACACCTAAAACACAGATCTGAATTACTAAATCCATATTTTTTTCAATTTTCAGGGGTTAAATATAACTGACGCAAAAAATTATAATGAACCATACTATATCCTACATTAATTAATTTAGTCAACCCATCGTAACACATATTTTCCCAATCTACCCGACTAATCTCACAACTTAAATCATGCTCCCATTTAATCCTAGATCTATCTAAAAAAATTTTAACCATTGTAACTTGTAATAATGCATACATTTTTGATATAAAACAAACAGATAATTCTCTAAAATCTCAAATTTCTCTTTAAGGTGATTTAATGATAGAAATTTGCCTTCTTCAAAACAATCCTGCAATCTTTTTATTCCTTTCATCCACCAGTCTTCTAAAACTCTATTATTCAATGAAAAAGGAATCAATTTATTTTGATATATTGGGGTTTGAACTGATAAACTACCTTTTGATCCTATTAATAAATTCCTTTTAGTCCAAATTTCTAATAAATGTTTCAAAATTGGTACATTATATTTATGTAGTAAGACAGTATTCCATTTAAATACAAACTGATGGGGACAAGGCTCCAATATCGAGCCCAACTAGGAGGATTCGAAATATCTAACATATGATTAATAAATCTTAATTGAGCTGCTTCATAATAATTTTAAAAATTAGGTAATTGCAAACCTCCCAAAGCATACTGCCAGGTCCATTTATCCATCGCTACTCTTGCTAATTTTCATTTCCATAAAAATTCTCTAACTACTTTATTTAAATCTTGAAAAAAAGGATTTTGGAAGAGAACAAGGAATCGATTGAAATAAATATTGAATTCACAGAAAAACATTCGTCTTTATACAATTTACTCGACCTATTAAAGTTAAAGGTAAATCTTTCCATTTAATCAAATCTGTTTTAATCTTTCTCATTAATGGAACATAATTTAAATTATACAGTGATTGAAAATTTACATCAATCATTATCCCTAAGTACTTAATTTTATTAGTCTATTGAAATTTGGGATAAAAGTGTAATACTACCAATTTCTGAAGGAAATTACGATCAATCTAGACAAATTAGTAAATTTCGAGGGATGGATGCCTTTGATTAAGTCGATGTAAAGAAGATGTTTGGACTCATGATAAAGGAAAAACTATGGATCATAAAGGCATTGTGGGGAATTCAGCAGACATTTGTCAACAAAATGGTTCAAATGCAGGTCGACCAAATGAGAAAGGTACAATAACAGGCCATTTCAGTCCGTGCTGCCCAATTTACACCCCATTAACCTCCACCCTTGGCACGTTTTAAAAGGTGGGAGGAAACCAGAGCCCCCAGGGAAACCCCACGCAGACACAGGGAGAACATACAAACTCCTCACAGACAGCGGGGGATTCGAACCCCGGTCTGGTCCTGATCAACAGCGAGTGGGTTCTTCTCCAGGCTATCTCTAACATTCAAGCAGGTGTGCAAAAAGCACAATTACAGAGTGACAATGAAACTATCAATCAATATAAAGAAAGGGCAGCATGATGGCACCGTCATGGAGTTAATTCTGGAGCCTGAATATGTCTTTAAGCTTGTTGTTGTGCACTTCCACTCCCTTAAGCCTTTGCCCCATTTAGGAGGACAAATAGTAACATATTGTGTCTGGAGGGTTGATGGATCTTTCAGTAGGTTTGGCGGCATTTCCTGGGTAAAGGGAGATGTAGATGGATACCATGGATGGGAGGGAAGTTTGTGTGATGTTCTGAGCTGGCATTCCCCATCTTCTGTAGCTTCCTCTCATCTTGAACTGAGCAGCTCCCGGACCACACAGCGATGCATCCAACAATTCTGCTTCGATTGGCGCACTCGTAGAAGTTGTTGAGGGACAAAGGGGACAGGCTGAACTTCCTCGGTCTAAGAAAGTAAAGGCACCGGTGCGCTTTCTTGAGAGGAAATAACAAATGGAGGAAGAAAGGTGACAGAGATCTGAAAACAGAATATTTAATGAGGTAAAGCGACGCAGAAAAGTAAAAAAGATTGCAACAGAAGAGAAGCATTACATTCATTGTCAGTTTCATTTTAATTAAATCATTATGTTTATCTCCTTTTAGAACTGTGATGGATTAGCTCAGCAATTTCTCACATGAAGCTGTGAACGAGTCGTATCTCATTCGATTGTATGAGGTTATTTCTGCTGCCGTGTCTTTTCTCTGAAACCGACTTCATGCCAACTATCCCACTCAGCAACAAAAAAAAATCACAGGAAGATGAAATAACAAAGGCGCAAAGAAAATGGGGGAATTTTTTTTTAAATTAGAGACCGAAACCAAACCGACCAAGTAGATTAAGCAATCATCTCCAATTCGTAAAAGGAGGGTCTCTAATCCATCAATTCCACAACAACAAATGAGTAACAATTTCATAGCTTACAGGAGTTTATGGTACAATTACTGCCTGACAATTGCCATAATACTTGCCGTCAACTACAGCAGTTAATAACAGAAGACCATATTGTTGCGAGACCTTTATAACATGCCTCACTTACTGCAATATTAAAAATGCATTTTCATTTCTTAACAGAACACGAAAACCAATTTTTCTGAAAAGTTGCTCATAAACCTTGTAAACTACATCTCCAACTAAAATTGCAGCTGACAAGGTCAGAAAAAAAAATTCAGAGGTGTCTGCATGTTCGTGTTTCTGTGCATATGGGGATTTGTGTGCAGAGGACACCAGGATAATTATACAGGATGTACTCTTCCTGTAAAAGCTCTGAAAGCTCTGTGAATCTGTTGGAAAACTGATCATAACTGCATTCAAGTGCACATTGGCAAGTATTAAGCACAGAGGCAGGGGACCTGCCTTCTTTAAGCTCATTTTCAGTGAGAAGGTTTCGTCTGCAAACAGAACAACAGGTGATCTCTAGCATTCATACAGCGGTACAAAGAGCACAATTTATAGGATTTATAGAGTTGCAAGCAAGGGTAGCACAATAGCACTTTTCTGGGGTTCATTCAGGAGTCCAATGGCTGCAGGCAGGAAACAGTCTTAAAACCTGTTGGTTTGCACTCTTAATCCTTCTTCTCGATGGAAGGAGGGAGAAGAGAATGTATCCCGGGTGTATGTTGGCTCACTTTCCTACATCACAGGTATGGATAAAATCAAGGCGGTTTGTCTCAAATATTTTTTTCTACACACTCAAAGTGACATAATCAACAGAGTGTTGAGTTCCTGAAGGTGTGCAGGGAATACTTAGCCAATGGGCGCAGAGGGAGGTTTCATGGAATTCCCCCATGAGAAATAGATGTATAAATCCAATTCATGAACAGTTCCTGAATTTTAACGTACTCATTGGACAAGAAAGTAATTAGACGACTCAAACAGAAAGAGCTCAACATCAAAGGTGTGCAACTCATTGACTCCGTGAAATCCAAGAGTCGAAATATTGATTGAACCTTTCAAATATAACCTCTTTGGGTAAAGAGCAGGGATTTGTCACAAGTTCTTTAAAGCAGTAATACAATTGGACAGGGGCATACATTATGATCCGAGTTTGTACTTAGAGGGTTGAAAAACAGAGCAGTTTTATGCTGAATTTTAAAAAAAATATGGCTAGGCCACACCTGAACATTGAGGCAATTGTCAAGCAAATAATGATGAAGGGTTTAGATTAGCAGAGACAAAAGATGCAAAGCCTGAAAAGGAAAATGCATGTGGGAGGTATAGAAGCTTGTGAAAATAAAAGAACAGCAAATGAGAGAGCCAGGAGCAGTGAAGATTTATCATCAAGGCATCAAACAAGGTCTGGACAGTTGGCATAGTAGGTTGGCACGGCTAACATAGCAGTTTGCGCAACTCTGTAACAGTGCCAGTGACCTGGGTTCGAAATCGGCGCCATATGTATGGAGTTCATACGATCTCCATTTGTCTGCCCTTGTCCAGGTGCTCCAGTTTCATCTCACCCTTCAAAATGCTTGGGATTGTGGGTAAATTGGGTGCATTTGGGTGGCATCGCCTCATGGGCTGGAAGGGTCTGTATGTACTGTGCTGTATGTCCAAATAAACTGGGATTTGCTTGTCAGTACTTAGAATCTATTGTCATGAACAAGTCACAAAATTTGGTGCTTTGGAGCACCATTATAGTGCAAATATTGTTATAAATGATCTATTTTAAAGTAAATAAATAAATAGATTTGGGCAAATAAAAGAGTAAGAGAGACTGTGTCTGTGGTTCATTGTCCATTCAGATATTTCTGCGCCACTGGGTTTTTGTCTTGGGGTTCCTGTACCTCCCACTGATGGTAGTCGTGAGAAGAGGGCATGGCCTGAGTGGTGAGGGTCTTTGAGGATATAGGCTGCTTGCCTGAGACACCACCTCTTGTAGATATCCTTAATGAAGTGAAGCCTGCTACCAGTGATGGCACCTGCCGGGTTCACAACTCTCTGTTGTACTTTCCTGTCCTATGCATTGGCACCTCCATACCAGATGCAAGCAGTCAGAATGCTCTCCAATGGTACTCCTGTAGAAATTTGCAAGAGTCTATGGAGACATACCAAATCTCCTCACGAAGAATAACCACTGGCGAACCTTCATGATTTCATCGACATGAAGACCCCAGAATAGATCTTCAAAGATGTTGGCACCCAGCAATTAGAAGTTCTGAAACCTTTCCTCTGCCAACCCCTTGATGAGTCATGTTCTCTTGATTTTCCCCTCCTGAAATCCATTATCAGCTGCTTAGTTTTGCTAACGTTGAGTACAAAGTTGCTGTTGTGACATCACTCAACTAGGAGTGATCAATCTCACTCCTGCATATTTCCCCATTACAACGACCATGGGGCAATCAGCAAATTTGATACCATTTAGTTACCCATAAGTAGAAATTCAGGGTTGTATGTAAGTAGTCTGACAATAAATTTGAACTTTGAAGTTACATATAATTTAATTTGGGCAAGAATGAAAGTTTCTTTCTTTGAAGGATATTATTGAGCCAATTGGTTTTTAATCAACTATTGTTTCTTTCAACGTTACTGAGTCAAGCATTTTAATTCCAGAGTTGTTCAACTGCTCACATTTAAATTTCCCAGTGACTGCAGTGAGATTCAAAGATCTCTCCGCAGATCTATCCAGATCAATAAATCTTTCAAACATCATCGCTAAAATATATTTTTGAGACATTCACCATTGTATTCCTTGTGCTGAACCAGCTCAAATAACTCAACGTGTGAGGCAGCATCTACACTGAGAGAGTGTTTTTGGATCAATGTCCTTTCATCAAAAAGGAAAAGTCAAAGATGGAGAAGGGGTGTCAGAATGCAGGGAAAGAAAGGGAGAAAAGGAAAACCTGCACTGCCAAAAGGCAGTTCAAGTTCAAGTTTATTATCATCTGATTGTACAAGTACCACCCGACGAAACCATTCTCCAGTCCTTGGTGCAAAACATGCAGACACACAGCCAGACATAACACACCTACAGACAAATGATGGATATTCAGTACATATTATGTATATAAAAAATACATTGTTTAAGAAATAAAAACACAATGGAGGAAAATTAGAAGGTCAAACAATGCACTTCAGCATTTTTAGGCATTGTGTTTTTACTTCAATCATGGTGTCTGCAGACTTTCATGTTGTACTATTATTTAATAAATAGTAGAATCTCGGAGGGTTAGTGTGAGCAGTACATTTAGTTGTTCAGCAATCTCAATGTCTGTGGGAAGAAGCTGTTTCTCAACCTGGTGGTACTGAATCTACCATAGGTGCTCTGTGATTAATAAGGGATTGCTTAAGGTAGTATGTGAATGGGAAGAAAAAGGTTTGAAAACCACTGCTTTAATCGTACCTCATTGACTCGTTATGTGCATGGTTTCATAACTCCAAAGGAAATGGATCAATGACAATTTTCTCAAACAAAATAATTGGGTCGAGAGCAGTGGTTCTCAACCTTCCCTTCTTAGTCACATACCACTTTAAGCAATCCCTTACTAATCACAGAGCATTTATGGCATAGGGATTACTTAAGGTGGAAGGTGAATTTAGGGGGGGCAGTTTGAAAACCACTGCTCTGAAGCAACCATGCCACACCCTGTTGCAACCAGCCAAAAACAGGGTTTTCGAGATCAAAGCACAGAAATCTGCAGATACCGTGACTGAAGCAAAAACACCATGCTGGAGAAACTCAGCGGGTCAAAAAGTGTCTTTATAGGGCATAGATAAAGATACATAACCAATGTTTTGGGCTTGAGCCCTTCATCAAGGTATAAACAAAATGTAGTCAGGCGCCCGAACAAAATGGTGAGGGTGAGGAGTGGTGGGAGGGGAGACTATTTTCAAGTTTGCACGGTTGAAGTTGCCAGCTACAATCATGGGACCATTAGGGTGGGACGTCTGGGCCAATTATAAAAGAAAAGATGACAGACAAAACTGAACAGTAATGGGAGAATTATTACTTGACGCTATTAATTCGACATTGAGTCAGGAAGGCTGTACAACAGTTGGTCGAAAGATAAGGTGCTTTTGCCTGAGCTCAAATCGAGCTGATGTTCAGTCCTAACAAATGTCATAGCTGCAGCATTCCATCTCCAGCACTGCTGGCTGACCTGCTCTGTATTCCCAACATTTGCAGTCCTTGGATGAAGAGGAAGATGAACAGACTGCTCTTGGCCTTTAAACGTCACACAAGGTTATTTTGGTGCTCTGTCAAAGGTAGAGCAGAGTAGGGGATTTCAAACAAGCACAGTGTTAATAGTTTGATTCAAGATTATTTTTATTGTCATATAATTAAACAGAAAATGTGATATTATTTAAAATTTCCTTTAGTTGACCCAGTGCCCTATTCAGTCAGAGAAAGAGAACCAGAGTCGTTAAATGTCTTTGGCTTTGGCACCAGTGCTCCCACAGCCACACAAACTTCAGTCCAAACCATCATCATCCTAAGCTCCAGATACACATCTTCAACATGATCAGGAAGCCCTCAGTACCCTTGGCATGCTTCCGCATCCCAGATCCAATATCTGGAACTCCTTCAGTCAGTCTTGAGCCAGTCTCCAGCAGCGTAGGTTCCCCTCCTCAAGTCACCAACAGCCCACCACCTGTGTGTCCTTCAGCCTCAGAGCCGCTCGCTGGTCTGCCCCCACGGTCACCAACCAGTGTGTCATCTCTGCTTCTCCTCCCCAAATGGCTTGGAGTCTCCCTGTTTTCTGGTGCCCTGTGCCAGTCCTCTGCCTTCCCAGAGCCTGCAACCCCCTTGAGGCCACTGCTGATCATAGCTGTCTCCAACTTGAACACAGACCCTACGGTTGAGGGATTTTAAAATAAACCACCACCGTCTCCTTCCTAGCCATTTAAAACCTGCACGTAGCTGACAGCAGTCAGACCGTGTGGTTGGATCCTGCGGGGGAAGTACTGTTACCGCTGTTGTGTGGGTCCCACAGGTTAAGAACTGGACCAAAGTGCAGGTACAAAGCACACATTTATTTCAGGGATGGAATTGAGACAACAGGGTCGATATGTCAAGCAAACTTCGACACATACACAATACGCAGGGGATAAATATATACTTTCGGATGACGAGGGGGAAACTGACAGAAACTGGGGAAGTTACAAGAGCATACACATTCAACAATCAGATCAAGGTGATGTTACGTGTCCCCACCTGGCTCTGCTATCTGGCCTTGAGACTCACTCCAACCCAGTGTGGAAGGTGATATTTATATGCCACAAAGGATCCAAAGAGGCAGAACAAAGGGGCACGTGGTCCTTTATAGTTCTGGGGGAAAAGAGGGGGGGGGGCTAATCATAAGGATCACTGTGGGCCCCATGGGTTGCTGTGGCCAATGGCTCGAAGCCAAGTGCAGGGGCTCAGGAGGGGTGAACTGAGATGATTCACCTGGGCCAATTGGATGAAGGTCAGGGCTGAGTCTGGGCAGGCTGCCTGGACTGCAGCACCTGGTGATTGAGGTGGACCAATTGTAAGGGTCACCTTGATGGCTTGGGGTGAATCTTTGACCTTGATTGGCAGGTAGTGAGTCCTCCCAACAGGAGCGCAGCAGCGCCACTCGGTGGTGGATGCTGCCTCTCCATTACAAACCATTCTCCCAGGTCCACACCAGTGATGGCGCTGCCATTACAGCAACGCTTCTATTTTATAAAGAAGTAGCACATCTTTATCTCATGCCAAATGGAGGTGAGTGATTGAAGATCAAATCCTCCAATCTGTTCCCAAGCTGGAGTAACTTGGTACATTGCCATTAGCTTAAGATGTCCATAACTGGCCTCATTCCCTGATCAGGTCATTGAGATGAGGAGATATGTGAGCAATTAATTTGTAATTGTTCACTCCTTTCCCAACGGTGTACAACATGGGACTCCAGACCAACCAATGTTAACTTAGAACTGTAGAAAAAGAGGCAGCAGAAGGAAATTCAGCCCCTTGCCCCTGATCTGCAATTCAATATCTTGGCTAATCTTTCCTTCAGTGTTACGACTCAACATTAACTTCATGTCCATCGATTCTGCTAATATTAAAAATTCTACCTCTTTAATTCAGCGTGACCATTATGAACGGTCAGTAAAAGTCATTTCTGTTGGCAATGCCCACGTGCCAAGGACCAAATAGCTTTTAAAAGCTATCACAGTAGCATCTTGCAAAAAGGGTAATTTTATTACATTTACGTTCATTGTGTACATATCACATGCACACACAGACACAGAAGAGCAAAACAAATATCCAAGTAATTACTGCTAAATTTAAATCTACATACATGTCGCTCTGAGGTCCTTCTATCTCTGGAAGTTAGTTATTACAAGATGAGTAGTATTTTATTATTTTAATTTAAATTTGGTTTGTATTACACAGTAGTTTTAATTAAAAAAAAACTCAAGCTTTAGCTGCAGGTGATTTCCTGACCTTTATTTTATGAAGTACTGAGCTGTGCAATGGATAAAAAAATGTATTTTGTACATGTCAACAATCCTGAGGTGTTACCTCTGTGGAGGTATTTAGAATAATTCACCAATTAGTCTGACCTTCTGCCTCGGTAGCCAGAATGCAAATAGAATGTGATTTAAAGCTATGTCATCTACCTGCTTAAAGCCTCAACATCCAGTGAGTTCCAAAGTAATGTTTATTTCAAATTATAAAAGAAGGGCAAAATTAATAGACCAAATATCTGCACATGAAACTGGCTCAGGGAAAGGGAGTGCAGAAAATACGCTGTCTGCTAAATATTGCCACTGGGAAATTAAAACCACAGTAAAGTAATTTTGTGCATTTCTTTGAATCATTCTGGCATCAGTTATGCCTGGTTTTTATATTGGCTGGCATATTTATCCAGTGTGCAATTTGCTCAATGATGTTAACAATAGGCAAAGACAAAAAGTAATCATCAATAATATTTTTAACCGTATTGATGGCAACAGAGGCTTGTGAACTCGGCCAGCACCATCATGGGCATCAGTCTTCACTCCATTAAGGACATCTGTAAGAGGCGGTGTCTGGGGACACCAAGCCCTCTAAAAGGTAGAGGACGCAGCCCAGGACATCACAGGTTAAACCCCCTCCCACTATCGGGAACATCAACAGGGAGCGCTGCTGTTGGAGGGCAATCAGTCAAGGGTCCACATCACCCAGCTCTGTTCTCACTGCTGTCATTACTGAAGAGGTATAGGGGCTATAAAACTCGCACCACCTGGAACAGTTGCTACCCCTCCACCACCAGACTCCTCAACAACAAACTCAATCATGGACCCATTTACTTGTGCACATTATTGATTTTTTAATTTTCTCTATTGCTCAGCTTGTTTACATTCTTTATCTGTTTACAGTTTTTTCTTTAATTTCTTTACATGCATATGCTGTGTAGTTTCTTTGCACTACCAATAAGTGGCAATTCTACTTCTCCCGCAGATAAAAGAATCTCAGTGTTATATGTGATGTCATGTATGTACTCTGACAATATATCTAAAATCAAGAATGCAGCCTCTATCATCAAGGACCCTCACTACCCTGGTCATGCCCTGTTCTCACTGCTACCATCAGAAAGGAGGTACAGGAGCCTGAAGATGTAAACCCATTAATACAAAAACAGCTTCTTCCCCTCTGCCATCAGATTTCAGAATGGACAACGAATGGACACTACCTCACCTTTTCTCTTTCTTCCAAATCAAATCTGATATTTATGAAAGTATAATTTATAGTAATTTTACACCTGTAACGCACAAAAACTGCTGCCGCAAACAACAAATTTTGTTTCACATGTTCATGATTCTGATTCTGAAGAACAAGTCTGTTCACTCATGGAAGAAGTAATCCTTCCTAATGCTGAACACTCAGACAGTGTTAAAGGGCAAATCATAAGGGCATTCACCACACCACAAGCTCACAGCTTACGCTGATGCTCCTCCAGTGTACTCCGAAGTGTTCACTGAAGCGATCTTTCAGTCTGCAACCAGTCTCTCCGATGTAGAGGAGACCACAACGGGAGCACCTGATGCAGTGGATGACCCCTGCAGATTCACAAGTGAAATGTTTCTTCACTTGGAAGGAATTCCCTAACCATAAACTGCTCTGGGTCCACCAAAAGGTGTCTGTATTATTTTTTTCTTACATTAACTATAATTGGATATTTATTTATAATTTTATATTTATTGTTTATTTTTATGAAACATCCTGTTGTGAGAATTTAATTATACTTTTCCATTCGGTGTATTTTATGTAGCTGTTTTGTCACAGAAAGAAGGAATTTAAGTGTATCTGTACACATAATGGATATAAGAATAAACTCTTGTCATATTATACTGGACAATAAAGATTTTCCTTCCTGAACACTTTTGGGTGAATTTTGTGGATTTTGTCCTGTTGATCAAATAAAACCTTAAAAGTTTCCTATCACATACCGTTTTCTTTAGATATAACCTATTTTTGTAATTTCCTGTCATATTTTAAGTCTACTTCAACCATACAAAACCATGAAGTACAACATGTCATTAAAAATTCATTTTCTGCATTCGTACTTGGACTTCTTCCCTACTGATCTTGGTCTACTCAGTGACAAACATGGTGAAAGGTTTTGCCAGGACATTGCGACCATGGAAAAAGCAGTATCAGGGTGACTAGAGTCTATCAAAGCTGGCCGACTATTGTTGGACACTGACACGAGAGGCATCAGATGCTGAGTACAAATGAGCAGCAAAATATTTTTAGTTCAGTTGAATGAACACAATGTGATTCAACATGCTAAAAGTTAATTTGGTGTTTCTCCAACTTCCAACACAAATTACTTTTGTGTTCAGTGTGAAGTTCTCTACCATAATCCCCAATCTTTTTTTTTCAGGAAGCAAACCTTTAGAAAAAAAAAATTGTTGTCCAGTGTTATTAGTGAGTGGTCTGGGCCGTCACCACAGAGCTCGTATAAATCTCCTAGTTTAAAGTAGTTTATCCTGATGGTGCTAAAATGTTATTTTTATAAGATCTAGATACTCTCTACACCTAAAACCATCTCTATTCTCTCAAGATATTATAACGTTAAAAGGTTCTATTAGTGTCACCCCTCAATGATTTCTTTTCATTATTAAGCCAACATGGAATAAGTCCATCAAATTCTGCAGTTTAAACACGAACCTAAACTGTTTATATGCTTGAGGGAAAGTTCTGCCTAAATGACCTCTTCCTTCATCAATCTACCACTAGAGCTGGAAATGAAATGCAAATTCTAGCCTCCATGAAGCTTGCAAATTGCTCATTTAAAACCCAATTCTCCACCTCTCTGCCCAAAGCCACAAATCATATGATCAGTTATTCCGACCTCAGCAAAAGGTAGTAGCTGACCTAATGATTGATGACAAAATACAGAAATGCTTGAGGAACTCAGCTGGTCTCACAACATCCATAGGAGGTAAAGATATATCACATTGTCCATGGTCATTCATGGTTCACCCCTAGCGATTGTTTTATTTCACTTCTACATTACGTACCCCCAAATCTTTTCCACCTGTCAAGAAAGATCTTTGGAGGGGAAATCTCGGACAAGAGTGCACAACTTCAGGATTGGCATAGAAAAGATTGGCATAGGAATTTCTTCAGTCGGGGGGTAGTAAATCTGTGGAATTTGTTGCCACAAGCAGTTGTAGAGGCCAGATCATTAGGCATATTTAAGGCAGAGATTGAAATATTCTTGATTAGCCAGGACATCAAAGGTTAAGGGGAGTAGGCCGGGCAGTGAGGCTGAATGGGAAAATGAGTCAGCTCAAGATTAAATGGCAGGGCTGACTCGATGGGCTGAATAGGCTATTTCTGCTCCTATGTGTTATGGTCTTATTGAAAACAAGTTCTATTTTTGTTATCTGATCTACTTTCCAAATTCTTCATACATAATTAGCTGGTGCATTTCTTAGATTGAAACACTAAACACTCCAAATGTCAATGCATGGGATAAAAAGCAAAATTTCCAATGACGTGGTTTGAATCTGACTCTCCGCTATAGGTATATTCGCTTTACAAAGATAGAATGTTCCTGAGAAACCATTCGTTAACTGAAAATCTATACAGTAAAACAATTGGAGGCAATTTTTGTAAAAGCAAAAACCCATTATAATTGCTTCATAAAAGCAAATACTGGTGTCTTCGTATAAGCATATTTTCAGTAAGCGAGTATATAAAGTGGGGTTTGCCTATATGTCTGTGCAGGGTTGATATATGGAGTTTCCCTTTGAGCTCCGGTTTTGTGCTATAGTCCAAAGATGGTTGGCTAATTGTCCACTGTATATTATTCTCATGAGCAACGATGAAGGTGACGGCTCATTGTCCTGCATGCACGTACAGATTGCAAATGCTCAGAAATTCTTGTTTGTTCCACATGTCCTTAAAATACACTATATGAAATTATTATCAGAGAGAAAAAAGATAATAAATCATCAGTTGAAGTTTATTATCATCCAATTGTACAACTCGATGAAGCAGAGTTGTCCAGTCCTTGGCACACATCCGGATCTAGCACACATACAGGCAAATAATACATATTCAGTACATATAAACATATATAAAAATACATAAATATTGTATAATGAATAGCACAGTCTCAGAGGAATTGCATGAGCAGTTTATTCAGCATTCTCACTGCTCTTTCTCACTGTGGCGATTCTGGCTCTGATATAATAGATCAGTCTTCGCATTTGCAGTAAGTACAAAAAAAAAGTGATGTTACGCATTTGTGGGTAAATAAGATGTGCGTAGGTAAGCTGAAGAATGAGAGTGGGAGAAAAGGTCATCATAAAAAGCAGTGGGTAACTGGATTGCTCTGTATTGTGTGGGCTAAGTAACCTCCTCCTCATTATATGGAAAGACAAGATGGTTCCAAGCCCATAACACACATACAAATTGCCCTGTAGTCTTCAACTGTATTGTCACAGAGTTAGACAGAATGGAAACAGACCCTTCGGCCCAATACATTCATAATGAACAAGTTGCCTCCCTCACCTTGTCCCATTTGCCTGCATTTGACCATATCCCTGTAAACTTGCCATCTATGTCCCTTAAATGTTGCACGTACTTGCCTCAACCAATTTCCCCAGCAGTTTGTTCCAAATACATATGATGTGTGAAAGTTGCTCCTTAGATCCATTTTAAATCCTCCCCCTCTCTCCTTAAGCCTGCGCCCTCTAGTTTTATACTTCCCTACTCTGGGAAACAAACTGACCTTGCCTGTCCCTCTCATGATTTGAACTCCTCTATGTCACTTCAGTCTCCTATACTCCAGAGAAAATAGCCTATTCTGTCTCTGTGTATAACTCAAGCCTCCCAATCCCAGTCACATTCTCATGAATTTTGTCTGCACCCTTTCCACCTTAATGACATCCTTCCTACAGTCGTGCAACCAGAATGACACAAAATACAGTAAAAACCACCTGACATCTGGCATCTTTGGGGATCAGTAAATGCCTGATGAGTAAATTTTCTGGTTGCTTGAGATTCCATATTTGTGATTGGCAAACTAATAGTGAGGCGTGCTAATTTTAAACTTTCGTATTTTTTTTTTTACCTATTAGTTTTCTGCAATTTTTTTTTTGCCAATTGCTTAAGGCTGCTCGTTGCTTGTATTCCAGATAACAAGGGGTTTTACTGTATTCCAAGTGTTGTCTCGCCAACATTTTGTACAGCTGTATCGTGGACTCAGCTCTCTGATGAAGGCAAACGTGTAAAAAGCCTTCTTCACCACCCTGTCTACCTGCTTTTTCACTTTCAGGGAACTGTCCTTCTAAGTATCTCAAGGAAAGTTCTCCCCAGGAACCAGAAGTTGTATCTGGCAACTGTACCGGCCACTGGAAGGTAAATAATGTCATGGAGAAGAGGTAGAGAGCAGCGGAAGGAATGTACAATTTTCTATTCACTGGGCCTGGCATCTGAAGGGCCAACAGAAAGAGCTGATTACCCCAAACCCATTGAGCGCATGATATGGTTCCTACCAGGAAAACACAATGATCAAGGGAATCTGCACCAGAAGGACATTCCAGATCATTTTCAAGGATGCTATCAGGAGCTAATGATTTCACTCTAGAATATTGGTCATTGACGATATACTCCACAGTCAAAGCAATAGCATTAGATCCCACAGGTAAACACCATCAGCCGCCCACACTAAAGCCAGAAATGAGTCATACAAATTGCCCTGTAGTCTTCAACTGTATTGTCACAGAGTTGGACAGAATGGAAACAGACCCTTCGGCCCAATACATTCATAATGAACAAGTTGCCTCCCTCACCTTGTCCCATTTGCCTGCATTTGACCATATCCCTGTAAACTTGCCATCTATGTCCCTTAAATGTTGCACTTGTACTTGCCTCAACCAATTTCCCCAGCAGTTTGTTCCAAATACATATGATGTGTGAAAGTTTACTGACGACATTGATGGGCTTTCAACTCTCAAGCTTGTCGAACAAGAATTTAAAAAAAAAAATCAGAATTCAGGTCTTCTATCAGGATCCAATTAGATGTAGTGACAGTGCCCAGGGGATCAAATGGTGGTCCTGAATCAGAAAAGCAATAGAGCTGGGTCCATTCCCAGAAAAAGAACTCCATGAAGGCTACCATGGCTGGCAGAAGCATCTGCCAAAAGCCAGGCATGTAGTCCTGTTGATAATGAAGATGCCAGATGCTGTGACCATCTAACAGGAGTAACACAATGCTATTTTTGGAACACAGAGACAAAGGTGTGTTGTGCAAAAGTTCTAACGATAGAACTCCACATGTGAATGGTAATTTGCTCTCTCTCAAACACATTATGACTGGCTTAATGTCAAAATTTGAAAATACCGGAGAAACTCAGCTGGTCTTGTAGCATCCATAGGAGGTAAAGATATATTACTGATACTTTTTGTGTGTGTGTGTGTGTGTGTGTGTGTGTGTGTGTGTGTGTGTGTGTGTATGTGTGTGTGTGTGTGTGTGTGTGTGTGTGTGTGTGTGTGTGTGTGTGTGTGTGTGTGTGAGTGACAGAGCCAGTGACCCAGGATGGAGATTGTGCATTCTCTCCTTGACTGCATCGGTTTCCTCCAGGTGACATACCAGGTTAAGTTGGTTCATTGGTAGCATGGGTGTATTTGGGAACCGTGGGTTTGTAGGTTGGAAGGACCTGATACTACGCAGTAAATCTCTAAATTTAACAAAATATTAAATTTACTAGAGGTCCAGGAGGTAAAATTTCATAATGTGAATGAGTTCCTCATTTACGCTCCGACCTTTTACATAGACTGCGTTCCAGAAATTTTGGGAATGATTTCCCGGAATGCAGCGACTGTGTAAAAAAAACATAATTGAAAGGAAAAGCACACTGAAATGCTGCAGGAACTCAGCTGGTCTCGCAGCGACCATAGGAGGTAAAGATATATTACTGACGTTTCGGGCTTGAGCCATTTTTCAAGTTATAAACAAAGGCAGGAAACTAATTAAAGTCTTCAAAGGGGGAAGAATCCAGATCAAACAGCCAAAAGGTGTTAATTGGATACAAGAGTACAGATGAGAATTCATTTTGACTCTGAAAGCAGACATAAGGAAGTGGGGGGGGGGGGGTGTGGGGGGAGAGAGGGGGAGAGAGAGAGAGATATGAGAACATGCTGGGGTAGTAAAGAGAAAGATGACAAGGGTAAGGGGTTTTGGCCTGAAACATTAGTAAAATATCTTTAGTCCTATAGATGCTGTGAAACCGGCTGAGTTCCTCCAGCATTTCTGTGTGTGCTTTAACCATAATCTCAGTGTCTGCAGACTTTCATGTTTCACTTTATCGAAAGGCATCCAACCATTGGGAGGAATTCTAGAGCTTCGGACTGAGATGGCTGGGAGAGAATTGCACTTTGCACCAATGAAGTTGATGGAAAGATTCAATCATTCTTCATACAGTGAGAGAAGAATCGGCATGGGAGTTCGGGAAAGGAAATTTCAGATCAGGTACAATTTACCTTGGCAAGATGAAACACCAAACTGCGTAGATTTTCAGAGTGTGTTTAATCAATTTAATTTTTTAAAAATTTAGATGTGCAGTATGGCAACAGGCCCTTTCGACCCATGAGGCCTGTATCGTTCAATTACACCCAAATGATCTACAAGTTTTGAACGGTGGGAGGAAACCGGAGCACCCGAAGGAAACCCATCCAAACATGGAGAGAATGTACAAACTCCGTACAGCCGTGTCAGATTTGAACCTGGGTCTCTGGAGCTATAACAACATTGTGCCAATCGCTACTTTAACTACTACCCCTCAACTAGCAGATAAACATACCAGAGGAGTTCAAATGAAATCAAACTTTAAAACATCCTGCTGAATGCTACCTCATTTAACCAGAAAGCTATCTCACCTTTTAGAAGGGGATTAGTAAGCACAGACAGGGTAGGGACCACAGCATTGAACCAGCGAGGGGTTAAGTGGCTAAAAGCCTCAAGCCAGGCTGCAGGCTGCTGGAGATTGGCTCGTGGGAACCAGCTATCTGGACCGGAAGCAAAAGGTGAGCAGCATTCCCGAAGGGTTTATGGCACTGATAAGCCTTCTGATCATATTAGGGTTTCAGAATGATGGGTTGAGGAGAGTGACGTGAATGCCTGGTATCCAGTTTCACTACTGGAATGGATGGGAGGCTGTGCAGCTACAAGACATTTGAAGGTAAAGCAGACAGCAGTATCGGAGGAGGTGGCAGGATCCATGCAGACTCTATAAAGGTGCTCTCTTTTTGTTGGGGGTGGGGCTGGATTAGTGGAAAGCAAAAGAAAACATAAATTGTGTATTTGCACGACATTCTTCTTCTGCAGGCCAGGCAATATTTCTAATTACTAGTAACTGTAAATTGTACTCAAGAAAGATTTCCAAACAAACTGACCAGGCAAAAACAAATACAGTAAAACCCACATTATCCAGAATTCAAGCAACCAGCACCCTCAAACAACTGGCAAAAAAAGGAAATAAATAATATAACAATTGAATAAATGAAAATGTAAATAAAAGTTTAAAATTGTAAAATTACAAGTTCTCTGAAGAAACACATCTTCATAATTACTAGTAATTAGAAATACTGCCTGGCCTGCAGAAGAAGAATGTCGTGCAAACACATCTTCACCAAAGGTTTATGGGAGCAAATATTCAGCCAGCGGTTGTACTTTGCTCACACCTGCTGTTTGAATAAAGTTGTGTTTGAATAAAATGGCGTCGCCCAGGATGAAGACCTGGTTGCTGCCGTTCACATTGGGATGACTCACTTAAGTGTCTCCTTATTCCTGCTTAGTAAGAGTCTTTATCATTATTAGTATATTATTAAGTATATTAATAAGGTTTCATATGTAAACTTGGAGGGGGGGTGTTTAATAATGATGGCATCACGGTTAGCATAGCAGTTAACATAATGCTGTTCGGCACAATGAATGGGGTTCATATTTAAATTTACATTTTGCAAATTACAGGAATTACCTGATTAAAGTGAATTTTACATAAGTAAGGACTAACAATTTTTTTTCCCCAAATAATATTTTGTGCTGACTTTTGCCCAATCCCTTTTGCAGGGTTTTCCACTCAGAGGCAGTGGTGCCCCATACAAGGCCATGATGCCTCCTGCAGAAGTATGCCAAAGTTTCCGATGTCATGCCAAACCTCTGAAAACTCCTGAGGAATTAAGAGGTGCTGGCGTGCTTTCTTCACAATGGCATTAATGTGATGAGTTCAGGACATACCCTCCAAGATAGCAAGTCACAGGAATTTTAAGTTGCTCACCCTCTCCCATCTCTGTTCACTCAAGGATTACTGGATCATATATATCTGGACTTCCTTTCCTAATGTCTACAATCGGCTTCTTGGTCATATTGAATCCAGCAGCTGTGACAGATTCTCTTAGGATACAAGTGAAGTAACTAAACCACCATGCTTCTTGAACCTTTCTGTTCCATAATATCAAATCTAACTGTGATGAAACATTCTTATTTTCTGCTTCAGAAAAATTATTTTCATTTCTGACATAATATGCACCATGTAGAATTCAAAGCAAAAGGTCTGCAGCCTGGTGTAAATCCAGCCAGGACATGCACATCTCCATTTTCAATCATCTGCTAATGGATGTAGATGTGAAATGACACCTTTGTGCAACAAGTGCCTCAGGTAACAAGGGACTTAAATGAATGTTGACAACTTCCCTTCCTGCTGCCTAAAGTGACTTTTGAATTGTGACCAGGTTCATTGGCTTTTTCTGCAACATTTTCTTGCCCTGATAGAACAGCCATCCAACATTATTTTGAGATTCAGAAAATGGTCTGTTGAAAGATTGCGCGATTAAAAAGCCTGCAACATAGAATGGGTATTGAATAAAGCATCGTTGGAATAAGCAAAATAAAATAGAAAATAAACCATGCTGAGGCCACAGAGAGAGGAAAAAAAACTACAATTATATACAGGTACTCCACGACTTGCATCCTATGTGACTTGCGTCCATCCAAACGTATAACCCAATTTTAAAAAAATATATAAGAAAAAATATAAAATTTACAAAGTTTATCTTGTATTAGACAAACTATAACAGGGATACAGGGTACGTAGTGCCAAAATGTATGTACTTACCTCGTTAGTCGATGCCCCGGGGTCCATATGGTGGATGAGGCCATCTTGATTCTCGTGCGCGTGCGCGAGAGTTAAGGGCACAAATTCAATATCACTAGGGTGCTTAAGTCACGAAGATGTGCCATCTGAACTCCGATATACGAACCCACCGCACATATGCCAACTGAAGACTTACGCATGCACACAGGAATCAAGATGGCCACACCCAGCCTACAGTCCCAGATCGCCGAATAACAAGTTCAGGTGATGAAAATGACACCAACTAACAAGTTTGGATGATGAAAACTTTGATTAAAAAGTTTGCCTTAAGACTCATTTACTCAGGGGTGAGAGAGGGGCATATAAAGGACTTAGACGTCTTTTGATTGAACTTTCCATAAAGAGTATCAAAAAGACAGTTAAAATCTTCAAATTAAGAATTTTTTCACCAAAAAAAATGGATAAAGCAAGTACCAAGAGGCCAAGACCACAGAAGACAAAAGCAGATAAAGTTTTTACTCAGCCAGGAACGTCAAGCAAAAGACAGAAAGAGATTAGCATAAGAGTAGCCTCTGGACCAGCAGACCCCAGCAGAGAAGGGAAGTAGGGCAATAACTAAATATAATCCTGGAGAAAATCGATACCTTTAGCAATCAAAACTGTAATGAGAGACTTGTCTGAAAGGATGACTGAAATTAAAGAAATAGTTGAAAACTTGATGGAAAGAGTGAACCAAGCAGAAATAGACTTTGTAAAAACACAAGGTAAGGTAAAAGCTTTGGAAAAAGATCCAAAGAAATGAGAGTCAGACAGACAAAGTCTCTGGACAAGATCGATCACATGGAGAATTTTAGCAGCCGAAATAACGTTCAAATTATTCGACTGAAAGAAGGGGATTAGAGAAGAGATCCTGTGAACTTTGAAACATGGATCCCGTGACTGCTGGGAGAAGACAAATTCAGAGAAAATTACATGTTGAAAGTGTTCACCGAACCCTTGGACCCAGAAGAGCTAGTAAACCATAACCACAATTGGTCCCGGTAAGAGTTACCGGGAATTGGAGACCATTCTGAGAGCAGCGTATGAATACTCTCAGCAAAATAATGGCCCACCAAGATTGACTGTGAAAAAGTGCTTTTTTTCCCCCAAGATTTTTGTCCTATTTAGATTAAGTAAAGGAAGGAGTTTGATGATGTAAAAAGACAACTGCGTTCTAAAAACCTGAAATACTCAATGATATACCTCGCGACTGAGGGTCAAAGTAGCAGAAGGTAATCAGCGATTTTTCAAGACTACGAATGAGGTTGAAGACTTCTTGTGAACTTTATGAAAGGAATAAGGTTGCCAAAAAAGATTCTGAACAATGTTTACAATGGGACTAAGTAAAAGTTATATTTTAAAACTGTCTTGGAGGCCTGTGACCAGGGATTGGTGCTGGGACCATTGTTGTTTGTTGCCTATATTAATGATCTGGATGATAATGTGGCAAAATGGATCAGCAAATTTACAGATGACACTAAGATTGGAGGCGTCATGGTCTGCAAGGAAAGCTTTCAAAGCTCGCAGAGGGAACTGGACCAGCTGGAAAAATGGCAGGTAGAACTTAATGGAGACAAGTGTGAGGTGTTGCATTTCGAAAGCACAGATCAAGAAAGGACATGCACGGTAAATGGTCGGGCACTGAGGAGTGCAGTAGAACAGTGATCTGGTATTACAGTTACATAATTCTCTGAAAGTAGCATCACAGGTGGATAGAGTTGTAAAGAGAGCTTTTGACATATTGGGCTTCATAAATCAAAGTATTGAGGACATGAGTTGGGTGTTATGTTAAAGTTGTATAAAATATTGGTGAGGCCAAATTTGGAGTATTATGTGCAGTTTTGATCACCTAACTACAGGAACGATATCAATAAGATAGAAAAAGTGCAGAGAAGATTTACTAGGATGTTGCCCGGACTTCAGAAACTGAGTTACAGGGAAAGATTAAAAGGATAGGACATTATTCCCTGGGGCACAGAAGAATGAGGTGCAATTTGATAGAGGTATTTAAAATTATTAGGAGGGAGAGACAGAAATAAATATAGGTCAGCTTTTACCACTGAGGGTAGGTGAGATACAAACTAGAGGTAATGGGTTAAGAGTGAAAGGGAAAAAGTTTAGGGGGAACATGAGGGGGAGCTTCTTCACACAGAGAGTGATGGGGATGTGGAACGAGCTTCTAGCTGAAGTAGTAAATGTGGGCTCAACTGTGCTGCTCAGATCTATGGCTGAAGTTTACATGGAGATACAAGTTCAAAATATGGGGAAGCAGAATCTAAGAGAAAAGAGACCTGCAAGAATGAGTTTGGTTTTCAGTCAATAGTCTCACACAATAATATTAAAGGAGCTAATTCAAATGCCTAAAAGAATAGCGAATAGAACTCTAGGTAGAAATCCAATCCATATTCACTTTCCAATCAGGAAACATTTTTTAATGGACTGTCTAATCTCAGGTAAATTAAATCAATCACAAGCAGACATAATGTTATAAATATATCAAACAGGTGTATCTACATTCTAATTCCTGCACAGGCAACTATTTAAAAGCAGAAATACACCAGTATGCATTTTTATTTTAGATTCCAATTTCACAGGGTCTGGAAACGCATTAAGTATCACTTGAATTAAGTCATGTTCAGTGAATAAAATCCTGTCGCTTAGTTCTGTTGCAAAGGTTGACTTTTGCCCACACATTTATAGAGATGGATGGTTGCGTAACTCTGTGTATAATGTTCAAAGCAAGCAAAAATGAGAGATAAAAATAGCTGGGTGAATAAAAGAGAGAGGGGGACAGGGCAGAGTGAGAGAGAGAGAGAGAGAGAGAGAGAGAGAGAGAGAGAGAGAAAGGAAAAGGGATGCAAGAAGATAGAAATACTTCTTGAGGGAGAGAATGAAATCAAGGACCTAATTGAGTTTTCATTAGCTCAAAAACTTGATCTTGCACAGATTTCACAATTATGGTTATTTAAGCAATGTGTAGAGACTAAATGGTTCAATCTGTGTTTAATATTAGCTGAATGAATAGTAGTCTATTTCAGATATCATTACAGGCTCCATTTAGTGTGTTTTCTTTATTAGTTCATGGAGCATTGGTGTTTGATTGCTGGGCCAGGACTTATTGCCCATTCTAATTGTTCCTGAATGGTATGATTTGCAGGCACTTTCTGGAGGCTATTTATAATTAATTATAGTTAATCACATGGCTCCAGGCAAGGAGTTCACAGAGTGGACGAGATGAAGGTGGACAGACTTGTTTCTCTCGAGTTCATCCACAGACCAATCTTACTTCAATCCCCATCATCAACCAAATTACAAATCGTAACAATGACCAAATGAATGAGCCCTAATAAACAATAAATTGGTGCAGGAATATTTCTGTCTTCAGCATGCAACACAAATAGCAATGGTCATAAGCCATGTTGCCCCTTCAATTTGCTCCATCATTAAATTAGATCGTGCCTGATAGAATTTTTGACCTCAACTCCACGTCCATACGCAATTCCTAGAATCTTGGATTTTCCTTTGGTTTAACATCTAAGTGCACGGAGGTTCATGAATAACAACAATGGCATCCCTAGTGGCCCTTTAAAAGATGAGGCCATTATAGGAATGTTGTGATCCAGTTGTGATCAATGCCTTAGTAAGTTAACAGCAAAATGCATAAAAATCTCTGGTATCAAGCCCCTGTGGGGTATTGGTAGATTCCGGATAAGTGAATTTTCCAGTTGTTTGAGATGGTGTGTTGTGTGATTAGCGAACAAATGGCAAGGCATTCCAATTTTACATTTCCATATTTTTTACCTATTTACGTTTCTCAATTTTTTTTTGCTGGTTGCTTTAATTCCAGATAACAGGCATTTTACTGAAAAATGTTTCCATATACCAAAAGCCACACATTTTAATTCAATACACAAATGTACTTGAGAAACTCAGTCAGACACATACATCTAAAGGACGTAGAAGGCAGTCAATGTTTCAGGTGAAGAGCTCAGGTGAAGCGAGTTGTTTCCTTTTTCTTCCTATGGATGCTACATGACCTGCTGAGTTTGCCCAGCACTTTTGCTTATTGCACTAGGCCCCAGCATAAGCAGTTTTTAATTTTTTTTTTTAACTTTAGACATACACCATGTTAAAAGGACATTTCGGCCTACAAGTCCGTACTGGTCAATTTACACCCAATTATTCAACACCTCAGTACGTTTCGAACGATGGGAGGAAACCGGAGTCCTCGGGGAAAACTCATGCAGACATGGGGAGAACATACAAACTCCTTACAGACAGCGCGGGGATCCTACCCCGGACCTGATCGCTGGCAGTGTAAAGGCATTGTGCTAACCGCTACACCAATTGTGTCACCCATGGATACTTGTTTACTTTTGCAGGTTTTAATTGCAAAGTCATGTGTTATTTTTACTGAATGTCTGAATTGTATTGAAGAATAGCATTGTGGTAGTTAAAGGAAAGAACTTCAATTGATCAGAGATGGAGGTAAAGATATATAACTGACATTTCAGGCCTGAGATCTTCTTCAATGTATGAGTAAAAAGTAGGCAGGTGACTATATTAAAAGGCTGGTGAAAAGAGAAGAATGGGAGGGGAGGAGTGTAGACCAACAGGTCTGTATGGATATGACAAGAGGACAGGAGTGAAGAAAGGTGAGAATCGATTGGGGGAGGGGATTGTTTTGGGCTTTGTGAAATGAGACAGAGGGAAAGGAGAGAGAGAGAGAGAGAGAGAGAGAGAGAGAGCTCGAGAGAGCTCAAGGTAAGGAGATATCAGGAAAGATGGATGGGAGAGGGTGGGTGGGAGTTAACAGAAACCAGAAAAGTCGATATTAATGACATCCAGTTGGAGGGAGGTCTCAGTCAGGCAGTGCACGAGACCATAGACTTGTTGGCATGGGAATGGGTCAGGGAATCGAAATGGGTCACCTCTAGCAGATCCATGCTATTGCGGCAGACAGAGCGGAAGCGCACAATGAAGTGATCTCCCAGTCTGAATCCAATCTCTCCGATGTAGAGGAGACAACAACGGGACCACTGGATGCAGTAGATGACCCCCGCACCCTCACATGAAGTGATGACATTGCGAGAGCTGGCGAGCTCCTCCAACATTTCTGCGATTTTATAATCACAGCGTCTGGCAACCTTTCGGGTCCACTGGCCCCCCAAAAAAGTAAACAGCAGGGAATTTAATATCCCTGCCCCTAAGATATTCAGAACAGGTAGGCGAGGAAATACAAACTAAAAGGCCAATATTAATTAGAAATCCATAACAGCAGTGGAAAGGCTTTGATGCGGCATAGGGTTCATATTTAAATTAAGCAGTGTAAATTATGGGATGTGCTGAGAAGGAGACAAAGCCGTGGTAAATGGAAATATTCTCACATCAATTTATTATTCAAGAAAATTTGCAAGCAGATCACAGAACGGTGCAAGAGGTCTGGAGTGGTGATAATGGAAAACTTCAATTATTCTAATATTAGATTAAGATTGTGGTGTGAAGAGCAAAGAGGGGAAGGAGTTCCAGTATCACGTACAGAAATATTTTAATGCACAGATAGAGGTTGTTTATTTTAAAAAAAGAATCAGTGGAAAATAAGTAGCACAAAAGTTTTGATGGGAGTAGGAGGGTGATATTAATGGTTGAAGAGTCGGCCTTTCAGCCCTTCCAGCCCACTTCTGCACTCAATATGATCATGGCTTGTCATCTAGGCCAACACTGTTGCTATTGCCTGCCAATACCCAGTGATCTCTCCAATCCTCAGCACTACAAACGTTTTGGAAAAGGAGTAGGATAATGATTTGGCTTCAATTGCTTTCTGAGGTACAGAATTATTAATCTTCATCAATCTGAGAAGAGCATTTCCCCTCATTGATAGGTTCTTGATTAGCCAAGGCATTAGGTTTGGGGAGAAGGTAGGGCAGTGGGGCTGAGTGGGAAAATGCTCATTGTTAAATTGTGGGGCAAGCTAAATGGGTTGAATAGCCTATTTCTCATCCTATGTCTTATGATCTTACCATTAGACTGTGACCTCTAGATCTGGACTTGCCAGCCATCAGGAATATCCTACATCAAATCTTACCTAATCCCATTAGAATTTTGTAGGCTTCGACGAGATTTCCTCTTATTCTTCTCAACTCCAGTAAATGCAAGCTAAACTGAAATCATCTCTCTTCTCATGTTAGTCCCATCCTCACTGAATTCTGTCTGGTGAACCTTTGCTCTAATCCCACCCCCCCCCCCCCCCAACAATGATACTCTCCTCATTACTGTGCACAGTAGTCTCACTTATTCCGCCACAATTACACCATCTTCTCTAATAAAAACACAGAAATCCTGGAGGAACTCAGAAGGTCTTGAGGCATCCATATGGCGTAAAGATACATAACCAACATTTTGGGGCTGAGATTTCTTCAAGGTAAACCACTCTTCCATCAGATTCCTCAATGACAAACTCAATCAGAGACTTATCTAGGGACTCTTACTTTTGCACTTTATCAATTTTTGTTTTCTCTCTGCGTTGCACAGTCAGTTTGTTTACATTCATTATTGGTTTACAGTTCTTTGTTGACATGTTTTATGATGTGTAGTTTATCTTTTGCACTACCAATTAGTGGTAATTCTGCCGTACCTGTAGGAAAAAGGAATCTCAGGGTTGTATGTGATGTCATGTATGTATTCAGATGGTAAATTTAACTTTAGCCTTTGGACCTAACTTTTCTAAAGGGATTTGTATCTCACCTACCCTCAGTGGTAAAAAGAGGCAAGATAAGTTGGAACAGGTGGCTATGGAGCTCAAGGATAGAAATAGACATTCAGTCCAGAAAGGAGCCCAAGGTTAAGTTCTCAGATGAATATAGATAAAGGTCCAGAAATGGCAGGTCTGTTTAAGTTCATTAAGTGGGAATGTTCTGCATCTTGATTAAAGGCAGCCATAGCATCAGGCTCCGAGCCCTCAGTACTGGGCTTGGATGGCGATGGGTTGGTTTGAACAAGCATGGACATTGGTTTAAGCCTGATTTAGGGGATAATATGTTGGTTGCCAGGCATTTGTTCTTCAGTGGGGAAGAAGGGCGGCTGAGAAGGAATGGCCGACAAGAATGTGGTGGGAAAGGGGAGGTATGTTGGTGTGAAAGCCATGCCTTATCTGAAGACTAATAACAGCTAGATATTATGCAACCATAACATACGTCAGGTACCAAAACATACCCTCTCAGATACAAGAAAACTTTCTTCCCTTATGTTATCAAACCCCTGAAAGGTCCTCATCATTAAACAATGATGCCTTTTACTGTTTAATTGTAATTTTCTCTTTAATACAATAGCCAGCACTTCTCTTTTATTGTAACACTATTTTTTTATTCTTGAACGATGTACAAGTTAGCTTGCCTGGACGGCTACATGAGAGAAGGTTTTAACTGTATCGTGTGACAATAAAAGCGATTCAACCCAATGGATCTACATCCAGAGCAGCCTCCTACCTACTTCCACCTCACCCACTCATCATGTTCTTCTATTTTGTTTTCTCTCAGATGCTTACCATGTTCCTCCATAAATGATCAGCCCTAGTGAAGCACACCGACGCATACCAGTGACATCAGTGGTCACAAAGGTTAGACCTAATATACAGAGATTTCAAATATTCACAGAGCCAACTTGGAAGTTTAAACTTGCTTCTAAATAGACAAAGAAACATGAAATTAAAAATCTGGCAATAAACCTACTTGGTCTAAAAATATACAAACCATTGAAATTTTCAGTGCAGTGAAGACCCTTCAGCCCACAATGTTATGCCAAATGATGGAACCAAACTCCACAATAAACTACCATTTTCTTACTTCACATCAATCCCCTCTATTTTTCTTACATCCACGTGCCTGTCCAAAAGTCTTTTGAAAGTCCCTATTGTAAGCCTGTTCCATCACCCCCAGCAAATCATTTCAGACACCCACCACTCTCTGTGTATATAAAAAAAAACTCATCCCCGACATCTCCCCTAAACTCTCCTGCACTAACCTTGAACAGATACCTGCTGTTATTTGCCAATGTCACCCTGGGGAAAAAAAAAGACCTGGTTGTCCATCCTATCTATTACCTGCATAATTTTACATACTTCATTGAAGTCACCTCTGTCACTTCCAAGGAACAAGCCCAAGTTCTGTTAAGCTTGCTTTACAAGACATTTTCTCAATCCAGGTAAAACCCTGGTAACTCTCCTCTGCACCTTTTCTAAAGAACATCGAACTTGCGTCAATTCAAGAAGGAATGCTGACCTCTCCATGATTCACTGTTGTATTAGTGGATGAAAGGTTCCCATCTCCTCCTTCAGGCAATTAAAAATGGGAAACAAATTCGAACTTACCAAATCTGATACCTGTACCTCTATCACACCATTATGGTGAGTCCCACATCTCAACCACACTGTGCTCAGGTATTTCTGCCAAGTTTCCTGTTGGAATTTTAAATTACTTTTATGACACCTTAATTCTACCCATGTCCACAAGGTACACAAGGACTTTGCTCACCGGCGACAAGAGTAAATTACAGGGAAAAATGGTGGGAAATGGGATTTCCCCCCCCCCCCACAAAGTGTCATTGGTGTTTGGAAAAACTCCTTCCAAAAGAGATATGGAAGCGAATTATTGAATATATCCAAGGCAGGATCATTGATTGTAATGGGAGTAAGAAAATTCAGAATTGGCTTGTCTATGGAAAGGAGAAAGCAATAGTGGATGGAAAGTATTCTGCCGACAGGTCAGTGACTAGTTGAGTTCCACAGTTCTGGGACTGCTGCCCTTTGTGATCTTTTTTTTAATATAAATGACCTGGATGAGAGTCTCGGATGGCTAGTGTAAGCAGCGTTGGATGAAAGAGTGGCAGATGGAGTTCAATCTGGCTAAGTGTGGGTTGATACATTTTGGAAGGTCAAATCTGAAGCCAGAGTACATAGTTAATGGTATGAAACTTAACAATGTAGAACAGTGGTTCTCAACCTTTTTCTTTCCACTCACAGGCCATAGGTGCTCTTGTGATTCGTAAGGGATTGCTTGAGGTGGTCTGTGAATGGAAAGAAAAAGGTTGAGAACCACTGATGTGGAAGAACAGAGGGTCCTTGGGGTCCAAATCCATCTCTCTCTCAAGATTTCAAGCAGATTAAACACCTAATATTAAACACAATCACCAAAAAACATACCAAAAGATCCCAAAAAAATTTCTGTTAAATATAAGAGACAAAAAATTAGGACTAAAATTAGACAGAGCCCAAATAAGATTTATTATGATAGCTCTAGCAGTAGCAAGAAAATGTATTATGAGAACCTGGAAAATGGAAACAAGCCTTAAAATACAACAGTGGTACAGAAATAAACAAGTGCATTCCATTAGAAAAAAAATACATACAATCTGAAAGACAAGTGTACATTAGTCAAACAAATTTGGGAACCAGACATAAAATATGTCGGAGAAGGCCGACCACAAACCTCCATCTCGTAAAACAACATAATTATGAGCCCGATAAGATTTAAATATGTGGAAGTGGACGACACAGCCTTTTTGTTTTTTTGTTATTTCTTTGTTTTATGCGTTCTATTATTTATTGGTTTTTGAAGGGGAGTGGGGAGGGGGAGAGGGTAGAAGGGGGGAAAAGGGGGAGAGAAAGAGGAAATGTCAATGTGTATATACTGATGATAATCATTTGTGGATGTTGTTAATGATAAATCTCATAGGGCAAAAATAAAAAAAAAATTAAAGGTTTCACACAAATTAAAAAAACAATTTAGACATATGGCACAGCAATAGGGTATTCCAGCCCATGAGCTCATGTCATCCAATTATATCCAATTAACCTACAATCCCCGAATGTTTTGAAGGGTGAGAAGAAACTGGAGCTCCTGGTGGAAACCCACGCAGACACAGGGAGAATATACAAACTCCCTACAGACAGGGCCAGATTCAAACTCAGGTCACTGGCGCTGTGACAGCGCTGTGCCAACTGCTATGCTAACCCTGCCACCCTATAGGTTGACAGGATAGTTAAGAAGGCCTATAGCGTGCTGGGCTTCATTTGTCGAGGGATTGACTTCAGGAGTCGCGAGGTGATGTTGCAGCTCTATAAATCTCTCGTGAGACAACGCAGAATATTGTGTACAGTTCTAGTCCCCTCGTGACAGGAAAAATGTGGAAACTATGGAGAAGGTGCAGAGAAGATTTACCAGGATGTGGTCTGAATTGAAAAATGTGCCTTATGAGGCAAGGGTAGCAGAGCTAGGGCTTTTCTCTTTGGAGTGAAGAAAGACGAGAGGTGACTTATTAGAGGTCTCCAAGATTATGATGGATAGAGATATAGTAGGTAGCCAGAACCTTTGTCCCAAGGTGGGAGCAGCAAGCACCGGAGGACAAAATGAAGTTTAGGGGAGACATCAGGGGTAAGTGTTTTTACATGATATATGGGTATTGTGAATGCATTGCTGGGATGGAGGCTGGAATAACAGCGGCATTTAACAGTCTTCTTGACAGGCACCTGAAAAATAGAGGGTTGTGAGGAGGGAGAGTTCAACTTTTTTAAGGTGGGCCAATGGGCCTGTTCTGTGCTGCAGTGTTCTATGTAACCAGGGCAAGGCAGAGTTGAGGGCACAATCAGATCACTGTGTTAGAGCAGGATGAAGAGGTTGAGTGGCTTCTTTCAGATGTTTGTGCAACTTTGCTCACCTTCTTTGCTAGTACTTTACATTATCACTGAATTAATATTGTGAAGCTCCTGGCATATTAGACAATTAACCTGGGATGAATTTCCGGCTAATGATTTGCTTTAAGCTAGTACATGTATATCATGACACACAGATGAGGTGACAGTGGCCTCTCGGCGCATAAAAAACATTCATTCATTTTAATACAATAAATGGGTTTTTGAAGAAATGTAGAAAATGAAAGTGGAGGAGGCATAAAAACCAAGAGTTCCAGGGTAGATGCTCCGGAGTCCTAGAAGAAGGAAGCATGGATGTTGATAGTGACAAACCATGCAAGAAACTGGTACAGAACTGGAGACAACACAGGTGAAGCCATGACAAAATATTAAAATCGAGGCGTGACACTCTGACGGCAAGATTGAGATGAGGTGAAACTTTTTCCACTCAGAGTTGCAATCCTGTGGAACTCCCTGCCACTGGAAGTTTGTGAGGCCAGTTCATTAGATATATTCAAAAGTGAGATGGATGCAGCTCCTTTCTGGATATGTTTAATTCAATGATATATGCGGCTGATAAATGATCATGGCGAGAAAGCAGGGTACTGAGGCAAATGATCAGCTGTGATGGCATTGAATGGTGGAGCATATTCAAAGGGCTGAATGCCCTTCTCCTGTTCTCAATGTTAAAATGAAGCAAAAGGCAGATCACTTAAAGTGTGAAGATGTGATCAGACTGAGACAGTAGTCCATTTATCTTTAGACCAGGACTCCAGTTAACTATCGTCGAGTATTATCTCCCATGGAATACATCACTTCAGGTTTCCTCTAAGACTGGGTGAGATAAAGACATGGGGGGGGGGGGAAATCTTCTTAACATGGAGAGCATGGAAGGCTCTGCCATCTGAATTGGTGAATGCGGGCTCAGTTTTGACATTGAAGGAAAATATGGATAGGTACATGGATGCGAGGGTTTGGAGGATATAAACTCGGTCGGTGCAGGTCAGTGGGACTAATCAAAATAATAGATCGGTACAGACTAGAAGGGCCAATAGTGTTCTATGGTTCTAGATGATCCCTCTGCTACTTTCTCCAACTTGATAGTGTAGGAGTGCAAATTTAATTATATCCTTAAAATGGGCATCTGCCTTCCTTTATTCTGCTCTCCAAACATTCTAAACAGTCTCCTTACTTTTTCCCAGCACGCCCCTTACGCCACCCCCCTTTCCTACCTATTGCCTCCTCCATATGCATGTCATCGTAATTCCGTGCTCTGACCACACATGCGTGTGCATTACCAGCATTAGCCGGCTTTTGTGCACCACCTACCGCGTACGTCACTCCAAGCGAACAACTGACGGCGCCAGGCCCATGTAGTTAAGGGACTGTGAAAAATGGTTCCCCAACGTAGCACAGCCCATTTAAGAGACACAAACAGGATTGCCCTGGCAAGTCTATTGCGTCCGGGACAAGCAGCATTTAGAAAACTCATGCAATAAATTTGTAGATTCTGATCACAGAATCACATTTATTGTCATGAACATGTGTCACAAATTTGTTGTTTTGCATCATTACATTACAGGTGAAAAATTGCTATAAAATTTACGGTTCCGTCAATACATTTTTTTTAAAAAAGATCAAGAAAGAGAAATAAACTGAGGTAACCTGTCTATAAGGTCACTGTCCATTCAGAAATCTGATGGCAGAGGGGAAGAAGCTGTGTGTGTCTCTCTTCAGGCTCCTATACCTCCTTCCTGATGGCAGCAGTGAGAAAAGGGCATGGCCTGAGTGCTAAGGGTCCTTGATGATAGATGGCGCTTTCCTGAAACATCACCTCTTGTCCTTAATGGAGGGAAGACCAATGCCCATGATGGCCGCTGGCCAAGTTTACAACCCTCTGTAGCTTTTTCTTGTCCTGTGCATTGGCACCTCCATAGCAGATAGTGATGCAACCAGTAAGAATGATCTCCATAGTACACCCGTAGAAATTTGCAAGGGTCTTTGGTGACATACCAAATCTCCTCAAACTTCTCATGATGGTTCCTGAGCACAGAAATATCCTTGATTATCCAGGCCAAGAAAAACAAATAAATATTTATATAGTGTATTCTAATATTCTCATGATACACTAAGAAATTTGACAGTCAACAAGATGTCAGCAACATTTTGAAGACAAGGCAGCTCTTACAAAGAATTGTTTCTTTCCACCAATTCTTTCTTTTATCCCTTAATAACAAAGTGTATTAATGGAGTGTGAGAATTTATCTCTGCTTATTCCAAAATTGACTTGGGATCTAAGGCCTTTAAGGGGGTCTTAGTTTAAAATTGCAACCTCCAAATCGCTCCCAGAAGTATTACACTGAATCATCAGACAAAATCACATGCTGTGGACTGATAAACAAACCCATGTCTTTCTGAGGCAGTGGTGATAGAAGAAGAGAGGTCAAGAGAGTGGAGAGCCCATTTTCACAGGCAGTGAGACTAAAACTAGGGGACATCATAGCCTTGAAATTTGGAAGAGTAGAACAGAGATGAATCAGAATTGATTCTCCTGGAGAGCAGTGAATCCATGGAATTTTCTGCCCAATGAAGCAGTGGAGGCAACCTCATTAAATGTATTTAATGCATTCAAGGATAGATTTTGAATAGAAGAATAAATGGTTATGGGGAACAGGCAGGTAAATGGAGCTGACTTGATGGCCTGATCAGCCAGGATCTTGTTGAATATCAGTTCAGGCTCGACGAGCCAGATGGCCTACTCCTGCTCACATTTATTAATTCTTTATTCCATCATGTTGTCGACAGCCCTTGGAGAGCCTGGAGCAGCAAATGTTATGAATAAGAAAAAGCAAATCTGGCTCACCAACTCTGCAAATAAGGCAAGGTCTTGTCCAAAAGAGGACGGATCACGAACCACAAAACAGACATTGTCAGTGTTAAGTGGGCTGTCATCTTTCAAGATCTCTGTTAAAAGATTAGGTCTGACCTTGGGTATCCAACATAGCAGTGCATTTAAAAAAAATGTTTTGAAATATTTAAAAATGAAGTCAAACCATGTGCATTATCTAATTCAGTAGGCTCTGTCCGTGAATGTAGCTGCGGTGGTACACCACTGGCCTACTGCAGGGGGCAACCCCTGTACCTGCAGGAGAGTAAGGGGACAGGACAACACCTGGCCGGGTGCCAATCAGTCGGCCTGAATGGATCAAGCACCACCCGGTCGGATGTCAATCACCCTCCGGGATATAAGCCTACGCCGGCCTCCCGAGGCCTCACACTGAGTTGCTGCAGCCATGGCCAGCCTGGCTCTGTAGGAGCTCTTTGTGGATTAAAGCCTGTTGTTCAGTCTTTACCTTGTGTGTGTCTGATTCTGGCTAACAGTACACCATCGTAGCAGAACTGGAGAGTATTCTCTGCAGAGAAGGCCCTAAATTAAGTACATCGCAACAGCAATATGACTTACAATCAAAAGCAACAAGATTGAGCATTTACAGAAAGCAGAATCCCTTTCTTTTGTCTAGTCTTTCCAAATGCCAATTTCAAGATTTCATTTCTTCCTAAAAACATAATTGTAGTAGAATTTCCCCTGACTTTTGGAACACCATACAGAGGTTTGGGGCCATTGGTAGAATGCATTTTTGCAATCTATCTCCTGATTTCACTTTGCAGAAAGACAGAGAGGCAGAGATAGTGAAAAAACACACAGACACTAAGCAGCAAATGAGACAGATTATGGTATGGGCACGCAAAAAAGTCATGGAAAAGTTAGGGAGTGAGGAGCAAGTTACATAGTTAGTGATAGAAATTGTGACCTAATGTAGAGAGTGGTGCATCTCTGTTCCAGAGAGTTGTGGAGGCAGGTTCATTAGGAATATTGGAAATACATAAGATTGGGGGATTAAGTGTTTGCAGATCTGGCAGAAAGAAGTTGAGACCTGAGAATGATCAGCCATAAGGATATTAAACAGCACGGCAGGCTTAAAAGCTGGAGTGGCTCATTCTTGATCTTGTGTTCTTACATAAAGGTTTAAAAAAAATCATTCAAACTCTTTAAATACTTTGATTGTTCACACACTCCACTTTAGAATGTTCTAGAATTTGGAAATAGATAGCAGACAATGCATTTGTGCAATCTTTAACACATTCTTCATTTCCTTACACCTCAGGTATCTTGACTTGGTCAAGAGAAAATCAAGGCAACTGTCTCAAATGCCTTTATTATCGCCATAGGTAGCACACGCTTGAGCTTGCTATTGCAACTCAATCTTTCCTAGGATGCATCACTCACCAAGGCAAGGAACCCACGTAGGTTGCATGCTGATGGCGACTGCGGTCAAGGGACCCTCACCAGAATGCCAACTGCTGGAGACTGGCTCAGAACTGGTTGAAGGAGTACCAGGTATCAGAACTGGGAAGCAAGAGAGTGTTGGAGACTTCTTGATCATGTCGGAGGTTATACCCGGAGCACAGGTTGCTGATGGTTTGGACTGAAGGCTGTGTGCTGTGAAGGCCAGGCCATGGATATTCAGTGACTCTGTGGGGGTGGGGGGGAGAACTCTCTTTTGCTTTTCTTTCTATGGCTGTAAGGAACAATAGGACATTTTGATGATAGAGAATCTTTTCCTGCTTAACAGTAAACTAAAAAAAATGTAGTGTAATATCACATTTTCTATTTTGCTACATGACAATAAAATAATCTTGAATCTTTCCAAAGGTGGGCAATTCTAATGTGGTCAGTATTTGTGCCATTGACCTGAATCATTGATTGCTTTTCTCCTTTTATAGACGTTACTAGAATTGCTCAGATTACCAGTTTTATTTTGGATATAAAGGATCTTCAGCATTACTCCAGCAGGCACTGGAAAAAACCCTCCCTCTCCTTGGTAATGAGAGGACCCATTCTTGATCTGTGCAATAATTTTGTTTCAGCTACAGGGGAAAATAGAATCAGCCAACCTCTATGGCAGCTGGAAAAGGAAGTCTTGGCCTCAGGACATATTTTCTCAATGCAAATTGTCCATGTGGTTGCAAGCAGGACATGGAAACAGGCTACACCAGGAATGGATTGGATAAGACCAGGGTCACGATTTATCCCAGATCTCTTGGGATTGCCAGACTGAACTACTGCACCTCGCATGTCAGCGAATGAAGGGCAGAGAATTAAGCTAAAACTTTGCATCTGATGGGAGACACAGAAAATATCCAAAATATTGTGCAACATTGTAGGTCTATCGCAATGGTTTTCAAACTTTTTCTTTCCACTCACATATCACCTTAAGTAATCCTTATGCCATCAGTCCTCTGTGATTAGTAAGGGATTATTTTAAGATGGTATGTGAGTGGAAAGAAAAAAGTTTGAAAACCACTGTTTTAATTGTACCTCATTGACTCGTTATGTGCATGGATTCATAACTCCAAAGGAAATGGGCCAATGACAATTTTTCTCAAGCAAAATATTTCAGTAACAATTAGGTCTAGAGCAGTGATTCTCAACCTTCCCTTCCCACTCACATACATCTTAAGTAATCTCTTACAAATCACAGAGCACCGATGGCATAGGGATTACTCAAGGTGGTATGTGAGTGCGAAAAAAAGGTTGAAAACCACTGATCTAGAGCGAGTGAGTGAGAAGCAGAAAGAAATTAACATTGGCATTAAAACACTGCAGAAATGGAGGTGAAAGGCAAGAAGCCCGTAGTCTCTGCATCAAGAATTTGATAGCTATGTCTATGGAGATGGAGGACACATCACTGTTCCTCTCTCCTGTCCTCTTACCATATCTAGTTTTGTCCTTCCTCTGCCCATTCTCCCTAGCCTTCCATACAGGCATTTTATTCAGATGCCTCCTGGCATTTTCTCATACTTTGATGGAGGGCTCTTATTTTGTGTGTGTTCTGTATCTTTACCTTTGCTATGTGAAGGACACTCTTTGACCAGCTGACCTTCTCCAGCATTTTGTGTCTTTGCTTCAACCACAGAGTCCACAGATTTCTGTGATTTACTTCCATACAGATATGGGTCTCTTCTTTTTTTATTCATAACTTGAGGAAGGGGACAAAACTGAAACATCAATAATACATCTCCACATCCTATGGATGCTGCAAGACCAGCTAAGTTCCTCCAGCATCTCTGTGGTTTGACATGGATTGTCTTCTTCCTAAATTCCATGGAGTGGAAGTTGGCATATGTAATCCCACAATTAAAGAAAAACTGGCAACTCTGGAGTAGTTAGCCAAATGAGGGAAAATACTGGAGGCGATAAAGGAATTGGGGGGGGGCAAATAGGAGTGGGGAAATTCAACAATGATTTTTATGAGAGAAAATTCTTGTTTGACAAATTTATTGAGCATTTGAGGTTGTAGCTACGAAATAGACCTGGATGAAAAACTGTCAATGTGGTAGTTATAACTTTAAATCTGTTGACAAACAAATCCCTTTACTTTCTTAAAGGGCATGACCTTAAAAGGGTGGAATTAGTGATTTTGTTTCCTATGTTTTAGGCCAGGAACCTTCATCAAGACAGAGGGAGATTGTCAGTATAACGAGGACAGGTGCCAGCAGGGGATCGAGGGACCAGGCAAGGGCCAAGGTCAATTGATTGGCACGTATTCCCAGACAAAAGGAGGAAGAGTGGGGGAAGTAGAAGATGAGTCATAGAGTGGCGGAGAGGGGGGAATAAGTGGGGACAAAGGCTTCAAATAGTGAAAGGTTAGGAAGAAGTGACAATAATGGTGCAATGAGCGAAAAGGGTGGGAGCAAGGGTGGGTGGATGAGAATGGATGGTGGGCGGGCAGGTAATGGGGCAAAAATGGGAAGGGAAAGAAGGAAGAACAGAAGTAGCTCTGAAGAGAGAGAGGAAATGTGACCTGAAATTGTAAAATGTAATGTTCATATCATTGCACTTCAGATAGGCTAAGCATGATGTTTTTCCTCTTGTTCATGTTGGGCCTCTTTCTATCAGTAGAAAAGACCAAACAAGGACAGGTTGGTGTGGGAATGGGAAGAGGAAATGGTGTGCAATTGGTTACTTGGGATGGCCACTGCAGACAGGGCAGTATTTTTAAAAAAAATTTGGTCTCAAATATTTAAGCCCCATGCAAGTCCACTCCCGTGGAATATCAGATGGATGTCATCACCTACATGTGAATGTTCTGCTGTGATTCAATAATCCCGACTTGATCCTAATTTGTTTGAAGAGATTCCCCACCACAGCATTTAAGAACAAGCGAGACAGAGGAGAAAGGACGACAGGGTTAGCGTGGCGTTTAGCAAAACACCTTAACAGCATCAGCGATCAGGGCCAGGGTTCGAATCCCACGCTGTCTGTATGGAGTTCGCACGTTTTCCCCGTGTCTGCCTGGGTTTTCCCCCCATTCAAAACGTATCGGGGGTTGTAGGTTAATCGGGTGTAAATTGGGTGGCACAGACTCGTGGGCCAAAAGGGCCTGTGACCGTGCTGAATATCTAAATTTAAAATTAAAGGGAGACATAGAAGGAATAATGAAGAAAATAAAGACTGAACCCCAGGACTCAGCACCATAAAATGATGCAAGGCCCATTACTAAGCTGGATCTTTGCGACAATCACTAGTTATACTACACGTTAACCTGCATCATTCTGCAGATTCTCATTTTGAGATGGGAAAATAGATTATTATGACAGTGGCACTCGCTGCAAGTTCACTGAAATTACCATGTTATAAAAAATACATTCATGATAAACAACAAAGAAATGGTTGAGAGTGTAAAGAGGTAATTCAATAATTTATGACACAATCAACACACTGATTGAATTACTGGGTTGTAGCTCACTGCTTCCCACTTCTCAATCAAATCTATTTTCGGAGGAACAAGAGATTTATAAACAGATGATTTCCTCTCCTCCCCCCCCCCCCCCCACCCCACCGCCAACACACCACTCTCAAATAAAGGCATAGATTTTTTTCCCCAAAACATATTTTCAGGAGGTTTGTTCTTGGGCCAGCATTTATTGCCCATCTCTAATTGCACTCAAGAAGGAAGCGATGAGCTGAATCTTTAACATAAAAGGCTAGTTTTTCCACACCCAGAGCAGTGGGTACATGGAAATGCTCTGCCAGCAATAATGGTGAAGGCTGGTACAATAGCATCTCTTTAAGAGGCAATTAACTAAGTGGACAGAGCTGAGGATTAGGCAGTAGGGAAATTCTAGGCAGCTTTTAGAGTAGGTTACTAGGTCAGCACAACACTGTGGGTCGAAGGGCCCTTACTGTGCAGTAGATTTCTATGTTCTAGAGCTCCAGTCCATTCAGTGAACGTCCACCCAGTGCTGTTGAAGGGAAGTGGTCCGGGACTCGGATCCAGTGAAAATGAAGATACAGTGCTGCGATTGAGAATCAGGATGGAGAAGATGCAGGTGACAGAGTTTCCATGCATCGGCTGCCCGCTTCCGTCTTACTGCAACACATAAAGAGGGCATGCCAGCACCCGTCAGCATGACCCAGACTCATTACATCTCCTTATTTTCATTGAAGCCCAGCAATCATATTCTCTTCCACATGCCCTTCCTTCCCCCCCCCCTTTCTTATTGGTAGACATCAGAGATTTTAGAGGTGCTATGATGGTATCCTGGACCAACATCACCTCCTCATTGGACAGGAAGGTGCAGAAGTGCTTACACATCCTAAGGGGGTTGAGGAGGACAAGGCAACCAGCCCCCATCTTTGCAACATCTTATAGGAGAACAATTTGAGTGTCCTCACTGGCTCATCATAGTTCAGTATGGTCACTGGAGGTCAATACAGAGGATCATTAAAAAAAAAAATCCAGGTAGGTCACTGGGGTCTTCCTTTCATCCACTGACAACATTTACCTGGAGTGTTGCTTAAATGGGGCTTAAAGAACTATAGAGCACCCTTTTCATCCAGCACACAGTATGTTTGATCTAGTACCATCAAGCAGGAGTGGAAGCATCAAAATCAGGATTACCAGGCTTGGAAATAGTTTCTTTCTCACAGGCTGTGAGATTGATGAACAGTATTGTAATGGTATGGGTTGTATATACTTATTGGCTGGTAAAGGCTCGGGCTGGCCCACCCCCTGATGACACTCACCCCTGGACTCCTCCCCTGCGACCCAGCCCATAAAGGTCGAGCCATCTCTCCCTTCCCTGCACTTCCCTAGCTTGGATCCGGGCCAGCTCAATTCTTATGTACAATAAAGCCTATCGTTCCCCTTAGTCTTTGTCCTTGTAGTACCCAACAAGTATCCTGTTACCGAGTAAATCAGGCCAAAATATTTATTTTAAATTTAGACATTCAGCACAGTAATCAGCTCACAAGTCTGTGCAGGCCCAACTTACATCTAATTAACCTACACCCCGGAACGTTTTGAACGGTGGCAGTAAACCGGAGCCTCGGAAAAGCCCGTGCAGACTTGGGAAGAACATACAAACCTCCTACAGACCATGTGGGATTCATACCCCAGTCCTGATTGCTGGCAAAGCATTGCACTAACCTCTGTACCAACCGTGCTGCCCATTTATTTCAAATTGTATATATACATCCTTGTGTTTTGTGTGTGCATTTGTGTGCATCATGGTCCAGAGAAACACTATTTTGTCGGGTTGTATATGTACATTCAGATGATAATAAACTTGAACTTGAAGAACCTGCAGAAGGTGATGAATGCAGCTCAGAACACAACACGAGTCTACCTCCTCTCCTTCAACACCTCCCACTGCCAAGGAAAATTCACCTATACACTGAAGGACCCATTGCACCTGGACACCCTCTCCTTCCATCGGGGAGATGGGTCAAGAGTGTGAAAGCATTCACCAACAGGGTGAAAGACAGTTCCATCACCACAGCCATCAGGCTCCGTTCTCATGCTACACTATTCTGGGGCAACTTGATCTTTCTTTTCATTGTTACTCTGTGCTCTTAACATGTCTGTATGTTAGAGATAACCTGTTAAAATTGCTCGCAGAGCTCTTCTTATTCTGGTAGGTATTAAATGACAACAGGGCAACGCAGTTAGTGTAGTGGTTAGGGCGACGCCATTACAGTGCCAGTGACCTGGGTTAGAACCTGACGCTGTCGGTTCTGAGGGTGTATTCTGCCCCTGAGTGCGAGGGTTTCCTCCGATTTCCTCCCACCCTTCAAAATTAATGGGGGGGGAGGGGTGTTGTAGGTTGATTGGTGTATTTGGGCAGCATGAGCTCATGGGCCTGTTGCTGTGCTGTATATCTAAATCAAATTAAAAGATTTGAACTTGACTGATTACTGACCTTCAGTACATTTCTCGGTGACCCTGACATTCCTGGTCAGAGCGGACTCTGTGGATAATTCACTCAGCAGCTGTACACCCTGCAGACCTTCCTCTGCTTCACAGGAGGGTTAACTCTCAAGTGTGGAACCAATGAAACAGCAATTCATCTCCTGCCCTGTGTTGTAAGATTTGATGAGGATCTATTCACCCATTGCCTATGGTGAGCAATAAATGTTGGTTTGGCCATCATTCTCAAATTTGAAATCAGCAAGCAGAATGAATTACCATTTCATTTAACTCTTTTTAAATTGAACATTAATTTATTTTTTAAAAAAATGTTTAACTTGCTAGAAGTCCATTGAAACCTATGCCGCCAAATTACACCCAATTTACCTGCTTACCCCAAATGTTTGGAGGATGGGAGGAAACCAGAGCAGGTCATGAAAGAACGTACAAACTCCCTTTAGACAGCGCCAACTCATACAGGGGTTGCTGATGCGGTAATCGCTTCCTGCCCATTTAGCTGAGGCCTTTTCTTTATAGTCCCCACCGACTATTGGGCAGAAATTACACGCCAACACCCTATTTTATTCCACTCAATTTCTGCCAGATTCTACCTAGTCTACACACCAAGATGATTTCACCAATTAACCTATCACCTCACATGCCGTTGAGATGTGGGTGGACACCAGATCACTCAGAGAAACAGGTGCAGTCACATGGAGAACGTATCAACTCCACATAAGCACCAGAGGGGTCATGACTGAATCTGGATAACTGGCACATTGAGGCAGCCTTTTATTGTGTGTGTTTCTGTGCTGGCCAACGTTTGCAATTGGCTGCATGTAGAATAACGAGCATTACAGCCCAGTACAGGCCATTCAGCCCACAATGTCGCACTGACCTATTCCACAATTATACCCTTCCCTGCCTCTCTAACAGTCTTTTGAATGTTCCTTATATCTCAGCCTCCACTACAGCCTTTGACATTGTATTTCAGGCATGCACCACTCTTAGAGTTAAAAAAAACCCATCTCTTCTAAACCTTCCTCCATTCACCTTAAACAGATGTCCTCTGGTTTCCCCAGGAAAAAGCTGCTGGCTCCCCACCCTATCTGAGGTGATCATCTATACCTCTATTTAAGTCACCCCTCATTCTATTGCAGAGACAATAGAAGGGGCTATGGATAGGACAAAGAGAATATCTTGGGTACAGCAAGCCCAGTGATACTAGAGTGATCCCAATATGTATTGTGCCAGCTGACTGACGAAAGCTGGGGTCAAAAGCTCAGGGAACATGTTAAAATCCAAGAACTCCAATATTCTGATTTTCTACATTCAAATTCCTCTCCACACAAAATTAAATTGACTTACCAATTCACCAGAATGCAATGCTCAGTAGTTACAAACCTTCCTGGCCTGAATCATCTCCCTTGAGGACTGGCCAATCTGATTTTGGCCTGGCCAACTGAACTGAGAAAAAGAAGTTGCATTGTATGTCATTCAACCTAGGAGCAGCACTCTGTCAGCGATGGGCTCTTGTACAAGCCAAGATACAGCCATCGTGTTGAATGGACCATTTGATCATCAGTACTTCCAATTGCTTTTCGAACTACTGTTTTTCTTTGGTATAAAGATAGAGAAGCAAATCAGTATGATTTGACTCATTTTTTCCCTCATTAAAAGAAAAACACAAATGCCAGCACCAAATCAAGAGATCGCTAAGAGATTGAAGCAGCATTATATTGACTCCTGGATTAAATAATTGTGTGTGTGTGTGTGTGTGTGTGTGTGTGTGTGTGTGTGTGTGTGTGTGTGTGTGTGTGTGTGTGTGTGTGTGTGTGTGTGTGTGTGGAAAATTGGCCCTTAAAGGCACAATCCATGCACCAGCCATTGGAGGTAAGTGAGCAAGTGGGTAGAAAGGTCTTCAAAAAGGCACAATTCTGAATCTCCTCTTTCAGGGTCAACTACCCTCCTGCAATCTCGTTGCCCACCCTGCCGCACATCTAGGGTAAGGGGAGGGTTAAAATATAGAGCTAGACTTCAAGTAAAAGGTAAATGTACATGCTGAAGAAACTCAGCAAGTCAAACAATTTACTTTTTAGAACAAAGATAAAGATCTGTAACCACTGTTTCGGGCTCGAGCCCTTCATCAAGATATGAGCAAAATGTAGGCAAGCCTGTGGGGCTGTGCTCCTCTCCCTGCCCCTCCACTCATCCCACATTTTGTTTGCGTGCCTGCTGACATTTTGCTCATACCTTGGTGAAAGGCTCAAGACCAAAACATTCATTGTTTACCTTTATCTTTGCTGTATAAAGTACACTGTTGGGCCTGCTGAGTTTCTCCAGCATTGTGTTTTTACTTCAAATCACAGTGCCTGCAGACATCGGTGTTTTACTACTACATCGCAAGTTAAATTCTCCCAATATTTGCTGGTTAATTCCTGTGACGTGTACAAACAGTTCCAGAGAGATATGCTTTGTGAAATGATGACAGCAGAATTGCAGAAAATACGAATACAAATTGCTGTGTTAACGTGAAATATTAATCTCTGCTGTTAATCTCATCTTGAGGAAGGTGGCATTGTGGTGTGCTCCCAAGTCTCCACGCGGGTGTGTGTGGCTTTGAGCTCCCCTATAAATCAGTAGCCGATAGGCGACATGAACCTCTGGATTCAAGGAGTTTCTTTCATTTTGTTATTGACAGACCTGTCACGAGTAAAAGACGATGTTTTGCACAATTTAATTGCACTTTTCTGTTTAACACTACACAGTTCACTTTTTAAATCTTAAAATAAAAGTATCTTCTGTTTTATTCTCGCACTTCCTGTTGCACGTTGTATGGGCTGAGTTGCCTGGATAGCACAAAAAAAACTTTCTTTCACCCCCCCCCCTCCCATTCCAGCCAAGCACAAGCTGGGGGAACTCAGCAGGTTGAGTAGCATCAGCGTAAGGAAATAAAACTGGTCGGCACTTGATCAGGACTGAAGAAAGTTAGATGAAGAGTTTTGGCTCGAAATGCTGGCCACATATTTTCCCCCACTCACTGAGTCACTCCAGCTTTTCCTTGGTTTCAGATTCAACCATCTACATTTTTTCTTGTACCTTGTGTTCAAGATTCAAGATTATTTTTATTGTCATGTAACAAAAATAGATGTAATATTACACAAAACTGTATTTAGCCTGCCGTAAGGCAGATAAAGATAGGCCATCAGCTGAAATTGCCCAGCGCCCCTTACAGTCAGGGAAAGAAGCCAAAGAGAGCCCCTTCAGAGTCACTGAGTGTCCATTAATTCAGCTCTAGTGCTCCCACAGCCACACAGACTAGTCCATACTATCAGTAACCCAAGCTCCAGATCCAAACCTGGGCAAGGTCAAGAAGCCTTCAGTGACCGAGGTCCTTCAGGATCTCTTCACACCCTTGGCACCCTCTAGCATCCTGGTTCCAATGCCTGGTGCACCTTCAGCCAAACCAAAGCCGGTCTCCTGTATTCTGCCACTCGAGGTCCCTCAGGATCTTTTCCCACTCTCGGCACCCTCTCACTTCCTGGTTCCGACATCTGCCAGTCTCCAGCTGCCTGGCATGAGTCTTTTGACTGTGAGTCACCCGTAGCCTGCTGCCTGCATGGGCTCCTTGCTTTGAGTCACCAACAGCCTGTGTGCTCCCCCACTGGACGTCAGGTATGTGACAAGAAATAATTTAATCATTTGGTGGCTGGGAAAATATTGACCTTCAGCCTAATAAGATTAGAGATTTAATTTTGTCTCGATAACATTTATATTAGAAAGTTATTTTAAAAAAAATGGTAGAATGTAATCAAACTTCGAGTTCTGCATGAGTCCAGAGTTTCAAATAGATGCCTGAGAGTCATTAATGAATTCCCACATAATGCAGTATCCCTTCTTCTCGGTGGAAATCAATTGATAATCTAGCGCTTATCCAATGCTGTTCATTAAAAATACTGGTCTGATAAGAGATGGGATTACTTTGTTCTTTTTGCAAGTTCAAGGTCTTTCAAAATGCCAAGCGTCAATGGAAGATCATGGTGCAGTGCCCATTGCAAAGTTGGAGATAGAACAAGCAATTTCTGCAAAATAATGTCTCGCCAACAGTTATACACAGATGAATTCGTATTGATTGAAGGATTACAAATTCACTAAACCACTCTTCCAAATATGACCCTAGAATCCCCAGTGTTTATCGATGGGAGGCAATATTTTGTTCTCTATCTTGCAGTGAGCGATTCCCAACATATTTTAAACCCCAGGTATTAAATTGGTAGTGCAAGCAAAGTACAAATCAAGGGGTATGAAGCAAACAACAAGAATCCTGTCAATATTCAACTCTGTGGAGTGAAAGGCTGTGTATGACAATAACACCATCTACAAATTTTCTTATGATATCACGGTGGTGGGTTGTATAAAATGGGGTGATGAGTCAGCGTACAGGAGGCAGATTGAAAACTTAGCTGAATGGTGCACCAACAACAAACTTGCACTCAGCGTCACCAAAACCAAGGAGCTGATTGTTGACTGCAGGAAGCAAAAACTAGAGGTGTACCATCAAGTGATCATTAGGGGATCAGAGGTGGAGAGAGCGAGCACATTTAAGTTCTTGACAGTCACTCTCCAGGAGGATCTTTCCTGCACCCAACACACTAATTGAGTCGTGAAGAAAGCAAGTCGATGCCTCGACTTCCAGAAGAGTTTGCAGAGGTTTGGGATGACATCAGAAACACTGGAAAATTCCTACAGATGTGTGGTGGAAAGTGTCCTAAATGGCTGCCTCTCTGTCTGGTATAGGGACACCAATATCCCTGAGTGTAAAGTCCTCCAAAAGCTAGTGGGCACAGCCCAGCACATCACAGGCAAAACCTTCCCTACCACGGAGAATCTCTCCTGGAATGCTGCTGACAGAGAGCAGCAGCAATCATGAGGGATCCACCCCACCCAGCACACGTTCTGTTCTCACTGCTACCATCAGGAAAGAGGTAGAGGTGCCACAAGACTCACACCACTAGGTTTAAGAGCAGCTGCTACCCCTCCACCCATCAGACCCCTCAACAACAAACTCAATCAGGGAATTATTTAAGGACACTTACGTTGGCAATTTATTGATTTAAAAAAAAAAGAATTCTATCCGTATCGTGCAGTTTGTTTACATTTTGTTCGTTTACATGCGGGTGTTGTGCACTACCAATAAGTGGCAATTCTGCCGCGCCCGCAGAAAGAATCTCAGGGTTGTATGTGATGTCGCGTATGGACTCTGATAATACACCTGAAATCTGAATATTGGACAACTATTCCCTAATAAGATCATGTCTGATCTTCATATTTTTTTATATTATTCTATTCTGTTAACGTGCAACAACAACAAAAAAAATTAACAACTGCTGAGTAATTTCAGCTTTTCCAGTTATATTCTAGATTTAGGGAAGATCCCTTTCAACCTCCTTAGTGGATTGTGGAGAGAGAAGTAGATTCACTCAGAGGCTTGTGTATCTGAAATTCTTAAGAAAAGATGTCAACAGAGAGAAAGGAAAGAGCAAGAAGTTTTCAAAGTTAGCCACTATTTTTTATCCATCAGCACGGAATGTTTACTTTAGCACATCTCCTACATGATTTGAAGCCTGTCAGAATTTTTTTTTTAATATATATGCTTAGTGAAATATTCTTCAGAATCTGCAATCATGAGCCTGGATCAAGAACATCACTAACGCTATATACAAGATGCACAAATGACTCCTTTGTAAATAAGACCAACTTGTTTGCAAGCCAAGTTGCCTTCACTGAGACACACCCTTTGAGAAGTAGCTAAAAAGAACCAATTCAGAGTCACTTTAAATATATCCAGCAGCAGCCAAAGACCATCTTCGTTGTCAATAAAGGGGCTTTGTTGATGAAGGCTGTGAGTTTCTGTATGGGTGCAGGTTAGACAAGCTCCAAGTTATTGCAGTTGATTCTCTGCAACATTCTTCTAACACCGGTCAGAAGAGATCAGCTCTAGTAGTGTTGTGGGAACCTCAACGCTATTACAGCGCCAGCGATCGGGACCAGGTTTCGAATCCCGCACTGTCCGCAAGGAGCTTGTACGTTCTCTCCCGTACCTGCGCAGTTCCCTCTGGGGGGTCTCAGTTTCCTTTCCCTGACTGAAAGTTAACGGGAGTGTCGGTCAATTGGGAAGCACGGGCAGCATGACCCTGCTGCTTGTCCAAATTTAAATTTTAAAAAATTAAATTTGCAAGAAACTTCTGCCTGCTCACGCAACACATTCAATAAATAACACTTATTTCAACGCATGTCGAGTTGTAAAACCCTCAAAAATCACCAAAAAATGGGGGTCGACTTGTCTGCTGGATATACTTTTGAGACCTTAAACTCAGGTCAAAAACTGCTTGACCGTGATTCAACATTTAAGTTGACCATATAAGCACCAATTCAGCATATTAGTTGACCCTGGAAGCACCTCCCCACCGCCGCCATTCCCCAACACTTTCCATCTGCCGGGTGCTGTCTTAACCCACCCAGACATTCTACAGTTGCTGCATAGAGTTCGAGGACCCCGACCTCATTCTCTGGAGCAGGAGTGGCAGCCTCGTTCTCCCGGCAGGAGGCTCCCCCTACTACAGGAGGTTCCCACTCCCGCTGGGGGATAGAGGTCGCCGCTCCTGCAACATAGGTCCGAGGTTCTGCCGGGAGAATGATGTCACGACTTCTGCCCGATAGGCTGAGGTTCCTGCTCAGTAGGCCAAGGTTTCTTTTTAACTGTTTTTCTTTTCTTGCTTACGGTAATTTATGGCTTTGTTACATTGGCCATTGGGGTGTTTTAAAAAAAAATGTGGATTATTGCTGGGAGGCCCAGACACCCTGAAAATGGGGGTTGACTTTCACACCAGATATACCATAAAAGCATTAAAATGAGGCTAAAGAAGAGGGGGCGGGGTGACCTATCCGCCGGTCAACGTATACACTGAAATATATGGATAAATATTAAGAAACAAGATCAAAACATACAGTAAATGCCAGAGGAACTCAACAGATCTCACAGCATGCATTGGAAGTTAAGATATATTAGCGACGTCTTAGGCCTGAGCCCTTCTTGAAAGTATTAGCTAAAAGCAGGCAGCGAGATGTGCGGAGAACCTCCAACATTTACTCTGTTTTTACTGCAATCACAGCATTTGCAGACTTTCATGTTTCACGCCTTTCTTAAGAAACAAGATGCCTGCTTTAATATTAATAATGCAATGGCCTATTTCTGTACAATAAAGTATCCCCCCCACCCCCCATTTTAAGCCCTTTGTTGCTGGTTTCAGTTTTTCCCTGGGGGGGGAGAGAAAGCCCCACTTTTTAATAGCTGCAGGTAGGACAACAGGGTAAACTGGCTGTAGAGTGGAGAGAGAGTCCTGGCTCACCAATCCAGAAAGTGATTGATTTTGAACATCACGGTATATCAGGAGAAGAGCAAGCCCTCTCCAAATGGTGGTATGAGTGGGATGAGAAAGAGGGGCGTTGGTGAAAATTCACCACGTCTTCTCTTCACCCAACTGAAAACTGGAACGAAAGAGCCATATCATTTCGAGAGAATCTGTTCAGCTAATAGTGGAGCCCATTAACGATCAAAATAGAGAAACTCAAGTCTGGTTTATTGTACAAGTACAACCTGACAAAATGGTGGTCTCTGGTCCTCGGTGCAAAGCACGTAGACACTCAACCAGATACAACTCACGTACATATGCAGGACAAGCATAATTCATATACAAATAAATAAAGTTTTGTAAATATGAAAAAGTCTCAGGTGGTTAGTGTGAGCAGTTCCTTTGGTCTTTTAGCACATTCACTGCCCTTGGGAAGAAGCTACTCCTCAGCCTGGTGCTGCTGGCTCCATTACTCCTGTTTCTCTTTCCTGACAGGAGCAGCTGAAAGATGCTGTGTGCAGGGTGGAAGGGGTCCTCAACGATTTTGTTTATCCTCTTCAGTCAATGGTCCCAGTAGATCACATCAGTTGGGGGGGTGGAGGGGGGGTGGAAGAAGGAGACTCCAGTAATCCTCTCTTCCACTCTTATGGTCCTGTAGATTGAACCACTAATCCATTCATTTCTCTGCGGCATCCATTACCACCCTGTGACGCAGCCACCCAGGACACTCTCGATAGAGTTCCTATAGAAGGTTGACATAATGGTGGCCAGTAGCCTTGCCCACCTCGGTCTTGTCAGGAAGTGCGATAGCTGAAAGGACTTGAGATCCCATCATCCGAAAGATTTGTAAATCTTTGGCGTTTTATAATGCATTGAGCACTTCTGTTAAAAAAGGAGATGGCTGGGGAAAGTAGAAATTTGCATTTTCTCATCTGAAATCCCACTTCATGGTAGAATGCACAGTTTTAAATAAGCTCCATTGGGCGGACCACATTGTTTGCATGTCTGGCACCAAAAAACAAGGAAAAAAATTGATCGATTCCCACTATATTTTGCAAGCCTCTTCCCAAGATTGATACGAACACTCAGGGCGTGCATTCTAGACTGTTGATCAATGTTTCCCACATGGAAATAATAGAATGGTATAATGATAGAGCAGAAAAGAGGTTTGCTTGTTGAAAATAAATCAATTTTAATGAATAAAAGAGCAAACTCAAATGGCCAAATAGACAATCCCTCATCTGATTTTTTTCCCCCCCCATTCTTACCCCATCCATTTGAACGTTACAGGTTCGTGAGCTGGAAGGGCTTGGTACCGTGTGCAGAGCGCGTCGAAAGAATCAAAGACTTGCCGATCCAAACCAAGGATTTTATTAACTAGTAGACTGAAGCGTATCACATGTAGGTTGACCAGTCCAGAATGACATGGTCTGGCTAGGAGCAACCCTTTAAGATCTGCCAGTAGATGTGGCTATGCTCTCAGCCAATCAGAGTCATCCTACACTACCATCTGTACATTGGTGATAGAATCTGTACTATCACACCGTGCTGCACGTCTATAAAAATAAATTAACATGAACTGTAGCTCAAAAGTTCAAAGTTTAGATTTATTGTCAGTGCACATACAGTACATGAAATCACATACAGCTTTCCCGGAGATTCTATTTCCTGTGGACGAGGCAGAATTACCATTTATTGGTAGTGTAAAAAGAAACTGTTACATTTCTTTATTTGCTTAGATGTACATCTTACTGAGTGCAGTTTTTTTGCTCTACCAGTAAGTGGTAATTCTGCCTCATCCACAGAAGAAAGAATCTCAGGGTTACATGTGATGTCATGTATACATCTTGTCAATGGATCTGGAAAAAAAATCTGGACAAAAAGACAATTTGCTTGTACTTTAATAATCTGCCCTGCTATTGCAATTCTTGATGAAAAAATGATTTACATTAAACACCTTGGCTGCTCAAGGATATTCTCATTAAGGCCAACCATTTCATTGATGAGAATGGGCTTAATTGAGAAAGAAGCCATACATCATCTTGAGCAATTGACCTTCTTTGGTCCCACACTATTCTGCTTGTCCTGGTGACTTGCTCACCCAGGGCAATGCTTGAATGTCCCTCCAGCCATTGAATGCAGGGAAAACAAGATTCAGTTGCTTCTCTGGTCACATGAACCATTGGGTTACAACAGAGAACAATTAATGGTAAGTAAAAACCAGCATGTCCACAAAGTTTTATAATGACAATTTTTTAAATTAAAAAAAATGAATTTAGACATACAACTATGGTAACAGGCCCTTTCAGGCCACGATTCCTTCTGCCAAACTACATCCAACAAACCTACAAGCCAGGGAGGGAGGAAACCCGAGCACTCAAGGAAACCCACGCAGACACCGGGAGAACATACAAACTCCTTAGAGGCAGTGCTGGATTTGAACCCGTGTTGTTGGCATTCTATCAGTGTTGTGCTAACCATACCACCCAGGCATTGACCAAGCATTTTTTACTTCAAGACCTCACGAGGGAGATGATGCAGAGGAATTCAAAGACACAGCTGTTACATGCATGCAGCTACTTACTAAAATTCACTTAGAACATAACATTGAAGAGTACAGCACAGGAACAGGCCCTTCAGCTAACTAGTCTGTGCTGAGCATGATGTCAAAGTTAAACTAAAACTCTGCCTCTTGTACTAGATAAGTATCCCTCCATTCCTTTCCTGTCCATGTTTCTATTTAGAAACATCTAAAACACTACTGCAAAATCTGCTTCCACCACTACTCCTGGCAGCCTATTTCTCACACCCAGAACTCCGCATTAAAAAATAATCTGCCCTGCACTTTACCTTGAACTTTACCTTAAACACATATCTTCTAGTGTGTGACACTTTTACCCTTTGGATAATTTTGACTTGATTTTATAAACTTCAAGTCATCCCCCAGCCTCCAGTGCGACAGAAAAAGCAAATGAAACAAGAAATCTACAGACACTGTGATTAATGTAAAAATGTGGAAATGCTGGAGAAACTCTGCTGGACTAGAAGTGTTCAAAGGAGATAAATGTATCTTTCTCTACCCATCCCCATCTCTATCTCCAGACACATCTCCATGTCTATCGATCCATCTCTATTTTGATAGACAGAGAGAAAGAGAGAAAAGAGAGATGGATTCTGTGGCAGTGCCTGTACTGGGCAGCAGCCATGAGCAAAGGACAGGCACAGGCCACCAGAAATTGTTAAGAAGGGGAAGCAGAGGAGATGGCCCCACAGGGCAGTGCCCTTGGCAGCAAATCAGCGAGTGGTTCAGCACCGAGGGACCCACAAGGACTACGGGTAATCAGGGGACTTGCACGGTCTGTAGTAGAACCAGCATTTGAGAGGATTCTTAGGGTAAGAAGAGCTCCTGAAGGACCTTGGATGCTGAAGACCTCCTGATTGTATCAGAGGTTTGGATCTGGATTGCGTTTTGCCGATAGATCGAATAGGAGTCGGTGCGGATGCAGAGGCTCTGGAAGAGCTGGGCACTCTGTCACTCTGAAGGCACTCTCTTTTGTGCTTCCCTCTCTCTCTTGCAGTAAGAAATGCTGGGCGATATTAATGAAGATTGTCTGCTGTATGGTCGGTAGAAGGCAATTTTGTGTAATATTACATGACAATAAAGGAATCTTGACCTCCTTGTTTTTGTACTCAATGCCCCACCCATTGAAGGAATGAATACCATACACTTTCTTTATCACTTTTTTACTTGCATGGTCACTTTCAAGATGCAATGGACCTCTCCAGATCCCTCTGCGCATTAATGCCTTTCAGAATCCTGCATATTGACTATACACTCTCCTTTAGTGTTCATGTGTCACACATTTGCATATGCTCTTTAGCTTTCTTTTTCCAAAAAGAGAAAATCAATTCACATTTAATTGCATTGTTCCTTCCACTCTTCATTAAATCAACTTTTGAGATGCACTCAATCATATTATGGCTCAATATTCTCTTGCAAATTTTTTTAAATGTCCACATGCTCCTGATATGAACCCATAGTCTTTGTACCACATACCGTCCATCCCACATCTCATTTCTAAACGTTAGCTTTGTTGGCTGGCATCAACAAACAAACAATTGGGTTTAGATTAATTTTCTCCATGATTTTATTCATCAATTTGAATTTGTCTCAACTGTCTCGCTTTGAACATCTCCCCATGGATTCAGTTAACCAAGGCTTAACTGTCTTCAGAGTCCTCCATGTATTAATAAATTGGCAAAAGATCTAGTCTGCAATCGGGTATAAAATTTGCTAATTAATTTTCATTCCTAACCCTATAATACCTTTTATCTTCAAGACAATTGGGCAATACTCAATAATCTCCAAACTGTTCCTTATTTACCATCCATCTGAGGATGATAAATGGGGAAATAAAGATTTGACAATAACAGTGTTTCTTAAAGCACTCAAATTAAAGAGCAAAATAGAGGCTGCCATCCAGGACCAGTTTTCTTCACATAAGCCATGCATGAGAGAATAGATGAATTCTTTATAGGAATGCTTTATAGTCCAAAATATTTCAATTCTGTCCATTTGGATTGACTGATTACAAAGTTAAAGATTCTCATAAACGTTAAATGAAGATCAGAATCAGAATTTATTGACATGAACAAGTCTTGAAATTCAATGCCTCATAGTGGAAACATATCATATTAGAACCATCTTACGACAATATATAAAAAATGCATAAGAAGCAATGTCTTTGGTTCATTCAGGAATCTGATGGCAGAGGGGAAGAAGCTGCCCTTGTCCCACTGAGTGTGCTCATCTTTAAGCTCCTGTACCTTTTTCCTGATGGTAAGATCACAAAGTTCTGACAGATGGTCATCGACCCAGAACCTTTACTTCCTTTCTCTCTCCGCAGATTGGTACCAGACCTTTTGAGTGGTGCCAGTATTTCCAGTTTTATTTCCGATTTCTCAGTATCTGCCCTCAATTGCAAGTTATTGATTCCCCTTCTCATAGCCAGCACTCTTTGAAAAGCTCTTGCTGGCCAGTTGCATCGCAAGTTTGCAGTGAATTCTGCATCCTGATAAGTAATACACATGCTTACCAGTTCTTCAAAACCTTTATTCAATATCAGCCTAGAAATACTGCGGATTACTTTTGAGCGCTCAATACCAGAATGTTCATTGCAAAGCTCTTCTAAATTTGGTCCTTCTGTAACCTCAGATGGCCACCCTGCCCATTTAACATTACCCTTTTCTGTCAACACTGGTTGTGTTAAAGTCTCATAACTACAGTTGGACATTTGAAAATTCCATGTATAACAGTTAACATAGCGGTTAGCGCAACGCTGTTACAATGCTAGCGATCGGGACCAGGGTTCAAATTCGGTGCTGTCAGCTTCACAACTCCAGTCACTCAGTTTCAATCCTAGCCTCCAGTGCTAGATGTGGGGGTTTGTACATTCTCCCTTCAACTACGATAGATTTCCTTTGGGCTTTTGGTATTCTTGCCAAATTTTTAAAAATGTACAGATTGGTTGATTGGTCAATTGGCCACCATAAGTTAGAGTAAATGTGAATAGTCGTCTGGGGAAGAGAAAAAAAAATGGGGTGATGGCCAGTGCAGATTCGATGGGCCAAAGGGCATTTTCTATTGTGCATTGCTCATGAAACCATAGCAAAAACTTTGGAGGTCTGTGACAGAGGTAAAAACTCATCACAATTGGAACAAAAGAAACATTAATTCCAAAAATATTCCAGCACTTTCTCAAGTACAGCCTCCCTCTCTATAATGTATTCAATTGATTTTCTTTTCATAAACATTAACCAATTTAGAATGGAAGAGAACTCCCAATGCATCCTTCATAGGGTTACAACTTCTAATGCATACAGATTGTACCCCTGTGAAGTAACGAGGATTCATTTCCAAGGTTTCTTATCAAACGACGTTACCTTTCTTGGTCATACCCACATCATTTCTTTAACACACTTCAGTAGCTACTGAATATCATCTTGTATAAATTTGGCACAGACTTGTACCATACCCAACAATAACCCAAGTATTGCAAAATTTCCTTTTTTTTTAACCTTTGCCTGGATCAAACAAATTGCACATAATTTTAGGCTGTATATGGCATTGGTGAGGTCAAATTTGAAATATTGTGTGCAGTTTTGGTCACCGAATTACAGGATGGATCTAAACAGTATAGAGAGAGAGAGTGTGCAGAGGAGGTTTACGAGTATGTTGCTGGGGTTTCAGGGTTTGAGATACAGGGAAAGGTTGAACAGACTGGGACTCGAGTCCCTGCAGCGTCGAAGGTTGAGGGGTGATTTGATGGAGGTATTCAAAATTATAAGGGGGATAGACAGAGTCTTTCAAACAAGAGGGCATAGATTGAGAGTAAAAGGGGAAAAGTTAAAGGGAAACATAAAGGGGAATTTCTTCATGCAGAGGTTTGTGGGAGTATGGAATGAACTTCCGGCAGTGGTGGTAGAAGCAAGATCGATGTTAATATTCGAGGAGCAGTGTGGAGGGTTATGGGTCAAATGTGGGTTGATGGGAGAAAATGTTTTGCATGGACTAGTAGGGCCAAACTGGCCTGCTTGAGTGTTGAAAATGGTCATATGATATTAATTACTACTTTCTCCACAAATGCACACATTTCCTTTGACCTTTATACTCTGTTGTTGTAGCCTCTTGAATGCTTCCAATATCTGAAGATTTTATACTTCAGTACTCCAGCAATCGATTAATCAAAAAGGCATTGCATGGGGAAAATCTTTCATCGTAGGGCCATTAAAAATTGAAAATGTTGGAAATGCTCCACTTTCAGAGTGAAGAAAAGACTTAGTTCCTCCAACAGGCGGGTGTTTTGTTCCACATTCTAACATCTGCAGTCCTTTGTGTGTCCCAGCATTTATGGAATAAACATTTCAATTCATCAAAAGTGGCAAAAAAAAAGTTGTACTACAGCTTGAAACACACAAGTCTGCAGATGATGTGATTGCAGTTAAAAACAAAAAATGCTGGAGGAACTCAGCAGGTCGCAATGCATCCAAAGGAGGTAAAGATATATTGCTGGCATTTTGGTAATTTCCTTGAAGAAGGGCTCAGGCCCAATACATTGGTGATACATCCTTCTATGGATACTGCATGACCTGCTGAGTTCCTCCAAGATTTCTGTAATTTTACTTTGTAATACTAGAGCTTGTTTCATTCATCTTGTCAATTGTATCTTGAAAGACTTTCAGTGGTGATTTCACAATAATAGTAAATTTACAAAGACTTGGAACGGTGTTAGGTATTCTCACATTCTCTCAGCTACTTCCACCAAACACTTGTTTGTGACATATTTTGCTTTGCGCTTCTCCTGCTGTTCATTGTTATCAATTAAACCATTTTGTCTAATTCTTCCAAACCTTCCTCTGTCAGTTTCTTCAGCAGATCAATGGCTTTCAAGTCAATTGGTTTTCCATCAGGATTTGTGCAAAAAATCAATGTTAAAAATGAAGCCCCCCCCCACTACCTTGACAAATTTTTACAGGAGGACCACGGAGAGGGTCAGGACTGGCTGCATCATTGTGTGGCAAGAATCGGACTAGAAGTCGATGCAGAGAATCATTAAAAAGGCCGAGAAGATCACTGGGGGGGCCTCTCTTTTCTATGTTGATGACATTCAATGGGAGCATTGCTTAAATAGGGCTCAAAGAATTATAAAGGATCTCGACCCATCACAAAATATCTTTGACCTACTACAATCAGGAATGGGGTACAGGAGCATCAAAATCAGGCTGGGAAATAGCTTCTTCCCACAGGCTGTGAAATTGATACATGGTATTCTGTAACCTTAGAATGTAAGAAGATGATAAAAAGAAGTATGAATCAACCATCTGGCCCATCGAACCTGCTCCGCCATTCAATAAGATGATGGCTGATCTGATTATTGACTTAACTCCACCCACCTGCCTTTTCCCCATATCCCTTAATTTTTTTTTAGTGTAAAAATCTATCTAACTGAACCTTAAATATGTTTAATGAAGTAGCCTGCTTCCCTGGGCAGAGAATTCCACAGATTCACTACTGTCTGGGGAAAAACAGTTTTTCCTCATCTCCATATTAAATCAACTCCCTGAATCTTTTATTTTTTAATAATTTTTTATTTTTCACACAGTAAACCATATCAACCAAAATATATACAAACGTTTCTCATTAAATATACACAGTGGCATTTTCTCCCCTTTTTCCCCCCTACCCACCCCCCTCCAAAACCAAAAAGTATTCAACATATACAAGACAATAAGAACATAAAACAATGTCTTCACACAATGAAAAATAAACAAGAAAAATGTGTCATCTACTTTTACACACTGAATCAAGTCGTTTTGTCTTCCTATCATTTTAGGGGGTGGAGTCCAAAGCAAGCCCTCTCTGTTATGTTCCATGTCTCTTCTTCTCTCTTTGGCTTGGCTTCGCAGACGAAGATTTATGGAGGGGTAAATGTCCACGTCAGCTGCAGGCATGTACGGTTCCCAAATTTGTTCAAATAATGTGACTTTATTTTTTAAATTAAATGTTATTTTTTTCCAATGGAATACATTTATTCATTTCCATGTACCATTGCTGTATTCTCAGGCTCTCTTCCATTTTACAAGTTGACATTATACATTTTTTAGCTACTGCTCAGGCTATCATCATAAATCTTTTTTGCGCTTTATCTAATTTGAGGCCTAATTCCTTTCTTCTTTTGTTACTTAGAAGAAAGATCTCTAGATTTTTTGCTATGTTGTTCTTTGTGATTTTATTTAATACCTGATTAGATCTTCCCAAAACTTTTTCAATTTCATACATGCCCAAATTGCATGTACTGTTGTTCCCATTACCTTCTTACAGCGAAAACATCTATCTGATAATGTTGGATCCCATTCTTTTAACTTTTGAGGCGTGATATATAACCTGTGTAACCAATTATACTGTATCATGTGTAACCTCGTGTTTATTGTTCCAGGACCTAGATCCAGAGCATAACTTTTCCCATGCTTCATTTTTTATCTTTATGTTTAAATACTTTTCCCATTTTTGTTTAGGTTTATAGCTTATTTCATCATTTTCCTTATCTTGCAGCTTAATGTACATGTTCGTTATAAATCTTTTAATTATCATTGTGTCTGCTTCCTTCTGGTAATCTCAATCTGTTTCCCAATTTATCCTTTAAATAAGCTTTCAGCTGATGATATGCAAACATTGCACCATTATATAATGCTTTAATCCAATTAATATATTTTTCTGGTAGATTGAACTTCTGTAATACTTTAAATAAATAGTTCCATTCTACTTTGTCAAAGGCTTTTTCTGCATCTAAAGCAACAGTCACTGTTGGCTTCTTATTTCCTTGAACTGCATGAATTAGATTAATAAGTTAACAAACATTATCCGCTGCTCGTCTTTACTTAATAAATCCAGTTTGATCTTGTTTTACTATTTTTTGGTACACAATCTGTTTGCTAATAATTTTGCTATTATCTTATAATCTGAATTAAGTAGAGATATTGGTCTATATGATGCTGGTGTTAATGGATCCTTCCCCATCTTTGGTATTACTGTAATTATTGCTGTCTTACATGAATCTGGCAAATTTTGTGTTTCTTCTATCTGGTTCATTACTTCCAGGAGAGGAGGAATTAATAACTCTTTAAATGTTTTATAGAATTCTACTGGAAATTCATCCTCTCCTGGTGTTTTATTGCTCGGCAGTTTTTTTTTAATATATCCTCTATTTCAAATGGTTTTATCAGTTTGTTTTGTTCCTCTTCTTGCAATTTCAGCAGTTCAATTTTAGCTAAAAACTCCTCTATTTTGTCATCTTTCCCCTCGTTCTCAGTTCGGTATAATTGTTCATAAAATTCCTTGAAGTTTTCATTGATCTATGTTGGGTTATATGTAATTTGCTTGTCATTTTTCCTTGATGCCAATACAGTTCTTTTAGCTTGTTCTGTTTTAAGTTGCCAGGCTAATATTTTGTGTTTTATCTCCCAGTTCGTAATATTTTTGCTTTATTTTCATTACATTCTTCTCCACCTTATATGTTTGCAATGTTTCGTATTTTATTTTTTTTGTCTGCCAATTCTCTTTTTTTCGTTATATCATCCCTTTTTATTAGTTCCTTTTCTGTACTTACTATCTCCCTTTCCAACTGTTCTATTTCCCAATTATAATCCTTTTTCATCTTAGTTACATAATTTATTATCTGCCCTCTGATGAAGGCTTTCATTGCGTCCCATAATATAAATTTGTCTTTCACTGATTCCGTGTTCATTTCAAAATATGTTTTAATTTGGCATTCAATAAACTCTCTAAATTCCTGCCTTTTTAAGTAGCAGGGAGTTTAACCTCCATCTATATTTTCTTGGAGGGATGTCCTCCAGTTCTATTGCTAATAACGGGTGAATGGTCAGATAGCAATCTAGCTTTACACTCAGTTTTCCTAATTCTCCCTTGAATATGGGCCGACAACAAAAACATATCAATCCTTGAGTATATTTTATGCCTACTCGAATAATATGAATATTCCTTCTCTCTTGGGTGCTGCCTCCTCCATATATCCATAAATTTCATTTCCTGCATTGATTTAACCATAAATTTGGCTACTTTATTCTTTTTGCTTGTCTTTTGTCCATTTTTATCCAACGTTGGATCCAAATTAAGGTTAAAATCCCCTATATTTCCTTGTGTACCTACAATCTTCAAAAAAATATACTGCATAAACTTTTGACCCTCCTCTTTAGGTGCGTATATATTGAGCAAAATCCAAAATTCTGAGTATATCTGACACTTTATCATTACATACCTCCCTGCTGGATCTATTATTTCCTCCTCTATTTTGATTGGCATATTTTTATTAATTAATATGGCTATACCTCTAGCTTTTGAATTATATGATGCTGCCGCTACGTGTCCTATCCAGACTCTCTTTAATTTGTAATGTTCCACTTCAGTTAGATGCGTTTCCTGCACAAATGCTATATCTATTTTATTTTATTGTTTTCAGTAAATTTAATAGCCTCTTCCTTTTAATTTTGTTATGAATTCCATTAATGTTTATAGTCATATAATTCAACGTGGCCATCTTATATCTTGTTTCCACCTCATATCTGCTTCCTCACCACCTCCACATCTCTCAGTTTTCCCTTTTTAAACTCAATGTATGACAACACATTTAAAGCATAAAATACTCCAACAATTCCCACACCCAATATTACCTTAACCCGAAATGGCCCCTTTCCATTTGGATTGCGATCTTGTTCGCAAGTGTCAACTGATTTTGCAGTGACAGTTATTCTCTCCCCCTCCAGAAAACACTTTAAAAAAAATAACAAATCTCTCCCTTTTGTTCCCCTTACTTCCTTCCTTCCCTCCCTTCTCTTTTCCCTCTTTAGTTCTTTACATATACATTGTTTTTACATCTTTATATATACTTTATCACCGTTCTTCATTCTTATTACATCTCTTCATCTCTCCTTCTGTCCTGCAAATGCTCTGTGAATTCTTGTGTCTCCTCCGGATCCGAGAACAGTCTGTTTTGCTCCCCGGGTATAAATATTTTAAACACAGCTGGATGTCTTAACATGAATTTATAACCTTTTTTCCATAGGATCGATTTTGATGTATTAAACTTCTTCCTCTTCTTTGAGAGTTCAAAACTTATGTCTGGGTAAAAAAATATTTTTTGACCCTTGTGTTCCAATGGTTTATTATCTTCTCTAATTTTATTCCTTGCCCGCTCCAGTATATTTTCTTTTGTCATTGTCGTATATCTCAAAAATTTTACTAAGATGGATCTTGGTTTTTATTGTGTCTGTGGTTTCGGAGCTAGTGCTCTGTGTGCCCTTTCTATTTCCATTTCTTCCTGTATTTCTGTTGTTCCCAGGACTTTCGGGATCTATTCTTTTATAAATTCCTTCATGTCTGTGCCTTCTTCACCCTCCTTCTATTTTTATGTTGTTTCACCCACTATTATTTTCCAACATATCAATTTTCTGAGATAACAACTTTTGTGTCTCTAATTTTTTTGTCACTTTCTTCCAATTTTCCTCTTAAGTCATTTACTTCCATTTCCCTCTTAAGTCATTTACTTCCATTTCCCTCTTAAGTCATTTACTTCCATTTCCCTCTTAAGTCATTTACTTCCATTTCCCTCTTAAGTCATTTACTTCCATTTCCCTCTTAAGTCATTTACTTCCATTTCCCTCTTAAGTCATTTACTTCCATTTCTACAGCCGTGTCTCATTCTTCCACACTTTTTACTCTTTTCCCTATTTCTGTCATGACCCATTCTAAACTTTGCATTTTATCTTCTGTTCTTTTCATTTTTCTTTTAATTGCACTAAATTCTAATGACAACCATTCTTTTAATGCTCTCATTTGGTCTTCAAAAAAAGCTTTATCTATATTCTGTCCATCTGTTTTACCTTCTATCTCTCTGTGAAGATCTTGGTCTTCTTCTGTTACTGTACTTGTGTTTGTGTCTTCTCTTCTTTGTATCTGTGTCTCTTCTGATTCTCCTGATGAGTTGCTTGTATCACTTTGTCGGGCATCTTCTTGCTGGGCCTCTTGCTGTTGGTCCTCCCCTTCTGGGCTGCTCATCTGATGGGCCTCCTGCTGCTGCTCCTCTTGCCATTCACCCCGCCGACTTTCTTTCTTATCTGGTACCTCACTCCCCCTCCTGCCGCCTTCCTCATCTTCCAGCTGGTGTCGGGCGTCCCTCAGCTGGTCGTGCCGTGGTTGCCTGCTCCTCGGCTGAGCCCCCCTCCCATCAGTGTTTTCTTTTACCTTTGATTGAGCACTGTTCATGCGCGACTCCTCGCGCATGCGCAGTTGCGCACTTTTGTTTGGCTCAGAGAGCCATTTTTGCAGTCCACTGGTCAGAGGGTCGCGACTTTGCAGGGCCGGAACCAACCTCAGAGAATGGACATTCTTCGCCACCGTGGCTCCCTGTTCCTTCGTGCAGGTAAGGCCTACTTCTTTGTTTTCCGGTGACTTTTCTTTTTTTTCCCCATTGTTTTTACTTTTTCCTTCTTGGGTGCCATCTTCTTTCTCTTCTCTGCAACTTTATCTTCTATTTCTTATATTTTATATTTGTTGAACTTTGTCTTTTCTTGACTTTTTTTCTGGAGAGGCCTGGTTTTACTCTACCGGCCACTACTCCATCACGTGACTACTCTTACTACCCTGAATCTTGAGGCTGTGTCCCCTAGTTCTTGTCTCACCAACCAATAGAAACAATTTTCCTGCCTCTATCTTATCGATCCCTTTCATAATTTTATATGGTTCTATAAGATTGCCTCTCATTCTTCTGAATTCGAGTGAGTATACTCCCAGTTGACTAAGTCTCTCCTCATAGGTCAACCTCCTCATCTCCGGGATCAAACTGGTGAACCTCATCTGTACTGCCTCCAAGGCCAGTATATCCTTCCTCAAATATGGAGACCAGAACTGCACACAGTACTACAGGTGTGGTCCCTTTTTAATGAAAAAATTAGTCCAAAGTATTTAATTATTTGATATATTTTTATCTAGATGTGATAATTATGTGTTGTGTGTGCACCATGGTAAGAAAAAATGCTGTTCTACCTAGTTTTTAATACACAGTCAGAAGATAATAACCTTGAACTTGAATTTGAACAGTCAAAATTTAAGATGGGCTGGAGTCACAAAGGCCAAACCAGATGACGTTCCAGAAAGATCAATCTGATCTTTGGCCAATGTTGGTAGGTTGGTGTAATTAGCTCAGTTTACAGTCACAATTCATTGAGTATTTTGTCTGCCCCAGCCAATTCTTCACTCAAATAAGTTCCCAGGTTCAGTTGTGCTTGGTTGAACATCAGCAAGTTTCACTGCTGTCACTCTCTCGATGGTCAGGGCAACATGAACATTTAACCACCTCTCTCAAAATATATGCCATTTAACAATATTATCACTTGTGGGTAAAGTGGTGTAGAAAAATCAGGTTCATTTGTGTTTATATTGGCTGCATTGCTGTGTGAAATTCTTTTCCATGGCTGTGAAAACTTCCTTGTTACAAGATACACCACTGGAGTTTCCTTGCAACACTATATTGTGTTTAGATCTGCGTCAAGAAAACCATCCTTTTTTCCTAGAATTCAAATGCTTTGCTAGACACGTGGCAGTGGTTACTTCGTATTACACCTGCAAAATTAATGCACACAAGTTTCACTCGCATATTCAGATTGTACTTTGGAACATTTACCATTGCTTCACCATTCATCGTACATTGCTCCAAACTATGTCATATTTATGCCCCACATTTGAATATCTCTCAATGCCTCATCCCCAAAACCTTCACAGTTTTGGACAGAGAACCAGAATTCTGTGTTAGTAACCTTGACTGAATTAGCTTATTGATTGTACCACAAAGTTGACAGGCAGTATGCAGTCAAGAGAGTACTAAGGCTGCAGGTCTGAGACAGGTCCTTCAACGAGATAAAAACTAGCTGAATCTCCCAATTTTCAATGTCCAATTCCACATCCTTGACAGGATCACTTAAATCAAGCAAAACATCTTCTACTTCCCTTACCCTTAAATACTGTGCACTTCAGAACATATTTCATTTCAATGACCTTGTGCTTCCATGCAACGTGGTTCTGATAAAAAGAACATAGAACACTACAGTGCAATACAGGCCTTTTGGCCCTTCAATATAGTGCTGACCTATATATTCCTCATAACCCTCTATTTTTCCCTTCATCCCTGGGCCCGTCTAAGAGTATCTTAATGTCCTCAATGTTCCCCTCAACTGCCATCCCTGGAAAGGCATTCCAGGCACCCACAATTCTCTGTTTAAATTTAAAAAAACACGCCTGAAGTCTCCTCTAAACTTTCCTCTCTCCATTTTGTACAGATGTCCTCTGGTATTTGCTCTGCCCATGCTGGGGAAAAAGCGCTGGCTGTCAACCTTATCTATCTATGCCTCTCAGAATCTTGTAGACCTCTATTACATAATCTCTCATCCTCCTTTGCTCAAGAGACAAGTCCTAGTGCGACTAACCTTGGCTCATAACTTATTTTACAATCCAGGCAACATCCCAGTAAATCACCTCTGCACCCTCCCCATAGCTTCTACATCCTTCCTATAATGACGTGAATGACCAGAACTGAACACAGGTCTCCAAGTGTGGTCTTACCAGAGATTTGTAAAATTGCAACATGACCGCTTGACTCCTGAACTCAATCCCCCAATTTATGAAGCCCAGAGCAGTTTAGAACAGACACATTCCCACCATCAATTTCCTCCATATTATTTGCTGTAAGGAAAAACATACATTTCCGTACATTCTAATGCAGCTGGGAAGGTTCACTCCTCCAATGTGAATGCCAAAACTTTCAATATAAACCAAGTCAGGTCTGAGCAGTAACTTGTGCAGTTCCCATTCTTATAGTTTCTGTTTGAGGATTATTATTATTTGTTCATTATTTCCCCCATGCTTTTTTTAAAAAAATGCATTGTGTTCATTTCTCACAGCATTTATTAGCGACTTAAAAATAATCAATGAATGACCATAAACCTGGCCATTGACATTCATCCACAGCCAAGACTTCACTTTTTTAAAAAAGACATACCGCACGGCAACAGGCCATTTTGGCCCACAAGTCCATACCGCCCAATTTACACCCAATTAACCTACACCCCAGGCACGCTTTGAATGGTGGGAGGAAACTGGAGCCCCCGGGGAAATTCCACGCAGACACAGGGAGAACGTTCAAACTCCTGACAGACAACGCAGGATTCAAATCCAAGCCCAGATTGCTGGCACTGCAAAGGCGTTGTGCTAACCATTACACCAACCGTGCTACCCAGTTATTATTTTCCCCCCTCTTTACCAGTTTTTTAAATGAATGTGCAATTCTAACTTCTAACCACAACAATACAGGATGTGGAGATAGTGGTTGAGATGGATGTAACAGGGTTACTCTGCCAGTAACTTTACATATATTAGTAAATGAAGATTGTATATCTGGACCAGCAACAGTTTGCAATTCCCACGACTCCTCCTTCAGCTGTCTTAAGAAGTGGCAGAGAACTGGAAACCGCCCCCTCCCCCCCAGATATGCCAACAGGATAGATAATGCCCCTTCTCCAAGTTCTAAATGATTAGAAAAATCTCCCAAAATTTGGTGGATTACATTGCCCCAATGTATCTGAGGCAGAAGTCATAAAATTGGTGCAGGTACATATTGTAGAACAATTTTGTTAAGACGCCTGCCTATATTTTGTTCATACCTTGATGAAGATCTTAAGCCTGAAACGTATCTTATGTATCTTTATCTTTGCTACAAAAAGTACACTGTTTGATTGACTGAGATTCTTCAGCATTTTGTACGCTGCAGAGGGTCACATTTTCCAGAACACGAGGCTCTAAGCCTCAAAGCTTTGAGCTTTCCTCCTTTTCCTGTAGAATAATCAGCCAAGGTCCCTCCACCACTTTCAAAATCTCCCAATGCTCTCCTTCACCAAAGCTGCAGGAATTCGTGGGATGCTCCCAATAAACCTTTTCATTCCATGGGGGAATAATAGAATATGGAATCACAGGAACAGGTTCTTCAGCCCATAATACGTGCGCCAAACATGATGCTCGAATTAAATCATATTTTCCATCCCCATATCTTTCTGTGCCCTCTAATCAAGAAACCTCTTAAACACTCCCATCGGGTCTGCTTCTTCAAATCCCCATGGCAGTCTGTTCCTGGCACCTGCTCTCTTTCAATGTAAAATATGGACATAGTCCTACGCATCGCCATTAAACTTTCCTCCTCTTACCTTAAATGCATGTCTTCTTGTATTTGTTACTTCTGAGGAAATTATTCTTGCTATCCATCTTATGTACGACTCGCAATTTTATAAACTTCTATCAGCATGCATAATATATAAAGCTTGATCTTTTACTTCCTCGGGGGCTTTGCGGAGGTTTGGTATAACATCGGAAATCCTGGCAAATTTCTCCAGATGTGTGGTGGAAAGTGTGCTTTCCGGCCATATCATGGTCTGGTGTGGGGACACCAATGGCCCTGAGCAAAAAATTCTGCAAAAGGTAGAGGTCACAACCCAGGACATTACAGGCAAAACCCTCCCCACCATCAACATCATCTACAACAGTGGTTCTCACCCTTTTCCTTTCCACTCACAAAATCACTTTAAGTATTCCTTATACTAGAGGTACTATGTGCTTAAGGTGCTTAAGGTGGTATGTTGGTGGAAAAAAAAGTTTGAACACCATTGTTTTAATCATACCTAATTGACTTGTTATGTGCATGGTTTCAGAACTCCAAAGGAAATAGGTCAAAGACGATTTTTCTCAAGCAAAATATTTCAGTAACAATTGGGTCTAGAGCAGTGATTCTCAACCTTCCCTTCCCACTCACATACTACCTTAAGCAATCCCTTACTAATCACAGAGCACCCATAGCATCGGAATTACTTAAAGTGGGATGTGAATGGAAAGAAAAAGGTTGAGACCCACTGACCTACAGGGAATGCTGCCTTTAGAGAGTAGCAGCAATCGTCAAAGATCCACCTCACCCAGTGCACGTTCTGTTGATGCTACTACATCGGGAAAGGAGTATACATGCCACAAATTTGTTGATAGCATTGGAATTGTACCTGGCCACCCACTCATGGGTGTATAACTTGCAGCACCAGGTTCAGGTTCACCCTTCATCACTTTTCAACAACAAACTCAATCAGGGACTCATTTAAGGACTCTTACATTTGCACATCATTATTTTGTTTCCACTCTGTACTGCAGAGTCAGTTTGTTTACATGTTACCTTTAGTCAGCTTTTTTCTTTGCACTGCTAATAAGTGGTAATTCTGCTTCGCTGGCAGGTAAAAAAGGAGGTTGTATGTGAAGTCAGGTATGTACTCCGACAAAAAATCTGAAATCGGAATCACTCAATGTCATTGGTCTCTGTCTCGTCATCAGTAAAGGAGGTGAACTCCTTCATGTTAAATTCCACTTCACATGTTGGTATGTTATTAACTATCATATCAACATGTGTTAGGGAGGTGCAAGGAATCAAAGGGCATAGTAGGAAGGAGAGATGGATAGGTAACACAAGGTGAAAAAGCCAAGTGAGATTAGTATTGTAGCTGTCAATCCAACTACCACCTGTGGATGAGCATTGTTTAATGATGCATCAGGATCTCACTAAATGCAGATAAGAGCAAACAAATGGAAGAGGACAGAGAGTTGAACAATATAGTCTGCAGATGCTGGATTCAAGTTTAATACACAAAAGTGCTGGAGAAACTCAGCAGGTTACACAGCATCCATAGGAAGTGAAAGGCCAAATACCAGAGAAGGGCTCGGGCCCACATTGCTGATGGCCTTTTACTTCCTGTGGATGCCGAGTGATCTGCGGAATTTCTCCAGTACTTTCATGTACTGCACGAGCGGAGAGTGAGAGATTGCACATAACTGCCGTGGCAATTCTATTGCAGCCTTCTGAAGATCTACACTTGCCGAGAGCTGCTCAGAATCAAAATTTATTGTCATGAACAAATCACGAAATTCGGTGCTTTGAAGCAACATCATAATGCAAATATTCAAATAAACCAGGTTTATATAACCATTTTTTTTTAAATAGTGCGCGAAAAGTAAGGCAGTGTCTTTGGTTAAATGATTATTCATGAATCTGATGGCAGCGGGGAAGAAGCTGTCCTTGTGTTGCTGAGAGCTCATCCTTAGGCTCCTCTACCTTTTTCCTGAGTATAGTAGAGGAAAGAGGGCATGGCCTGGGTGGTGGGATCTTTGAGGATAGAAGCTGCTTTTTTAAGACACGGCCTCTTGTAGGTGTCCTCGATGGAGTGAAATCTGGTGTCTGTGATGTCGCAGGCCTAGTTAACAACCCTCTGGAGTTTTTTCTTGCCCTGAGAGTTGGTGCCTCCATTCGAGAGAGTGAGGCAACCAGCCAGAATGCTCTCCATATTCACTTGTAGAAGTATGAGAGTCTTCGGTGACGTCCCGAATCTCCTCACAAAGTATAGCCTCTGGCCGGCCTTCTTCATGATAGTATCGACATGGAAGCTCCATGACAGATCCTCGGAGATGATGACACCGAGGAATATGAAGTTCTTGGCCCTCTCAACTACTCAGCCCTCGAAGAAGTCATGTTCACCTGACTTCCTCCTAAAGTCCACAATCATCTCCTTAGTTTTGCTACCATTGAGTGCAAGGTTGTTGGCGTGACACCACTCAAAGAGCTGATCTATCTGCCTCCTGTACACTTCCTCATTGCCATTTGTGATTCTGCCGACAACTGTAGTGTCATCGACAAATTTGTAGATAACATTGGAATTGGGCCTAGCCACACTCTCATGGGTATAATGAGTAGAGCAGTGGACTAAATGCACAAATTTGAGGTGCACCTGTGTTGATAATCACTGAGGAGGAGACGTTGTTTCCAATTCATACTGACTTTAGTCTTCCAATCATGACCCAGTTGCAAGGGTGGGGGTGGGGGGGGGGGGTGCAGAAGCCTAGAGTTTGTAGCTTCTTGGTCAGCGCTGAGGGAAAAATGGTGTTGAAGGCTGAGCTGAGCTGTAGTTGATGAAGTGGACCTGTATAGAAAGTTGCTGTTTTGAGGAGATTCAGAGGGGAGTGGAGACCCAGCGATATTGCTTCTTCTGTGGAGCGATTGTGATGATAGGCGAACGACAGTGGGTTCAGACCTTTGCTTAGGTCCGTGTTAATCTGGTCACGACCAACTTCTCAAAGCATTTCATCGCAGTAAAAGCCAGTGCTACTGGGCGATAGTTGCTACTGCTCGCTGCAATCGTTATCGTTTCTCTTGATAATTTTCCCCAAAGTCATAGCTCAATTCCAGTGGACAGGCACACGCCCAAGTTTACCCCTGAGAACATGCAAAAGACCTCCTTCCCTGCAGAAAACTGTCTTCTTTCTATTGACAGTGTTCTCACCAAGTGCTGTGTAGCTCAGGAGCTCTGTCAAATCAAGGACAACACATCTTCCAGCTACAAATGATAAGCGCTACAAAAACAAGTTGATGGCATACATGGTGCATATAAAATAGAGTTTAATATTTAAAGCCCACTTTTCTGCCAGGTTTGTCAAGTTAAAATCCTCAAACTATCATAGCAAGTCTCATTATCTTCTGCATTATCATTGCAATTAAAGCTCAGCATCTATAAATCCATCACTTCAATTGCTAGTTGGTTAAATAGGCATATTATCACAAAGATAGCGTATACAGAGCCGTTGTCATACCCACACTCCTGTTCGGCTCCGAATCATGGGTCCTCTACCGGCACCACCTACGGCTCCTAGAACGCTTCCACCAGCGTTGTCTCCGCTCCATCCTCAACATCCATTGGAGCGCTTACATCCCTAACGTCGAAGTACTCGAGATGGCAGAGGTCGACAGCATCGAGTCCACGCTGCTGAAGATCCAGCTGCGCTGGATGGGTCACGTCTCCAGAATGGAGGACCATCGCCTTCCCAAGATCGTGTTATATGGCGAGCTCTCCACTGGCCACCGTGACAGAGGTGCACCAAAGAAAAGGTACAAGGATTGCCTAAAGAAATCTCTTGGTGCCTGCCACATTGACCACCGCCAGTGGGCTGATAACACCTCAAACCGTGCATCTTGGCGCCTCACAGTTCAGCGGGCAGCAACCTCCTTTGAAGAAGACCGCAGAGCCCACCTCACTGACAAAATGCAAAGGAGGAAAAACCCAACACCCAACCCCAACCAACCAATTTTCCCCTGCAACCGCTGCAACCGTGTCTGCCTGTCCCGCATCGGACTTGTCAGCCACAAACGAGCCTGCAGCTGACGTGGACTTTTTACCCCCTCCATAAATCTTCGTCCGCGAAGTCAAGCCAAAGAAGAAAGAAAAAAAAAGAAATAGGCATATATTCAATGTAGTGATCAGTGGAGAGGTCAGGAAAGTTGACAAGAATCGGTGAAAATGTGAAGCACCACCATTTAAGAAACTTCATTGATTTATTTTATGTCAATTACACAGGATGGATCAAGGAGAAAAAAGCTTGGTGAAACAGCTTGTTTTAAGATAAAGAGGCCTGGCCTAAGCTTCACAGGGCTCCATTGTAAGGGAGGGTCAGGAAGGTAAGCAGACAAGTTCTGTCGATCCCGCTGCAATTCTGCCTGGATTGAAAGCTGTCAAGTATGGCTTCTATCATGGGCTGCAACTCAGGCTTAGCGGCTGAAGGCTCAATAGGATCCAGGACCTGTGTTAGGACAATGGCGAGCAAGCCTCCCAATGGGAAGCGGTCACCAGCGGCTTCTGAATGACCAGAGGTTACGGAGCGCACTCAGGATACGGGGCTTTGCGCTATGTTTCCCCTCTGAACAACCACCCGTGCAGCTACAAATGTCATGGAGGTGCTAAAGGCAGCAAGATCCAAGAACACTCAATGTAGGGACTTTCTTTTGCTCCCCATTATAATTTTAACAATCGTGGTGGATTACTTGATGGATCTTTCCTTTTACATCCAAACAAAGGGAAGAACTTTTTGCACCTTCTGGGCAAGGCAATGGAATAAATATTGAGACCAATGGAGTACAAGATGTAGGAGGAGAATAAAGTCATTTGGTCCATCGAGATGCTCTCCCACTCAATTCATGGCCAATAATTTTTTTCTCTCTCCGCAAACCCATTTTTCTGCCTTCTCTGCATCTCCGTGGACACCTTTACTGATCAGGAAGTCATCAATCCCGACTTTAATGTCCCTCTCATCCTTCTAAGCTCCATCAAATACAGGCCAGAGCCATCAAATGCTCCTCTTCTGGACCCTCCCTAACACCAGCATATCCATCCTCAGATATGGGGTGCAAGACTTCTCACAACATTGAGTGAGAAAACATAGTGAATGTCAATATTAGCAGCTCCATCACCATCTTACAATAACTTCTCTCAGTAAAAATCCTGCCAAGTCCTTCACAACATCATCAAAATAAAATATGGCAATGACTCACATGGATGGGAGGACCAGAAGTTTAAATAACCTTTTTTAAAAAAAAACAGGTGGAAAGATGTTCGCATTGTGATGCTACTGCAAAATAAAGAATTTAGTGACATGTTCATGACGATACATTCTGATTCTGAAAGAGTTGGAGGGAATTCCATAGCTCTTGGTATTGGCAGTTGCCTGACAATGAAATTAAATTTGAGATGACCTAGGTTGTCATTCAAAGACAGAAAAGAAGGCTAAATGTGTGTGTGTGTGGGGGGGGGGGGGGGTGGGGGGGTAAGCAGATCCCAGGATAAGAAGGGGCAATGATACATTGTCCCAAGATGTCCCCAGATGTCTCAGAAAGGGGTAAAGCACAACAATCAAGTCGGTAAACCAGCAGCCAGAGTTTGGACCATTTTTCTGAAGAGTACTCGATTCCTGTCATAGAAACTGGGAATTGAAAATAAAGCCTGGAAGTATTTTTAATGTTATTCTCAGTAATAGCCGCCATAAAATGAATGGATTGTTAGAAGGACACATTTCAGTGATGTCCTTCCATAGTATGAATTGAGGAGGGTCATGTGGCCTCACCATCTGGATAGTGGAGTGTCATGTGGCCTCTACGTCTGAAACCTAATTGGAAGTCGCATCAATTGCCAGTCAAGTTTGGACTCTGCCCACCCATTAGTGCAGACCTGACAATTGGCCCTTCTAAATCACTTGCTGATTTCCTGGGCCAGACTCTCCAGCTTACTGCATTTTAAAAACTTACCATGTGCAGCTCCTTGGTCCTGACTATGAATGCCAGGTCGCAAACTGTGGATATCACTGGAGGAGTCATTGGTAAGGTGTGCACTGCACTTAGCGCGGGACCGTATTATTGTTAGGGAATTCTTAGTATTGAGCCTCAACTCATTGGTACAGGAAATCGAGTGTGTGTTGAAGTCCCAGTCTTGTAAGTGTGTACAAGCTAGCGAATATTACTGCACATATGTATTAAAGATTAGGTGGCCATGGGTATCAGTGATCACTGTATTCAATGTGAATACGTATGTAGTTTTAGTATCAAGAGTTGGTTTCTGTCTTCCTCATTAATATTTCCCTGTGTTCAATTAAAGATAGCCTGTGTCTGGACTCACTTCTCTGTGAACCCAACGAACCGGACATAAATCTCATGTAGCACCCTCTCAAGCACGAAATTTCCCAACCTAACCCAGTCGAATTTTGGTGTGACTTCACTCACCAAAATTATCAACTCTTTGCTGTGTCCCAAGTTTAGAGGCAGTTAAAGATGGAGTATAATTACTGCTCATGCCAATGACATCAACATCCTTTGAACTAATTTAAAGAATACTCGTTTACTTATTGAATTGTAGAAATCATTGGGCCACACAAAACAAGCTCCTTCAGACAACACTGTGAAAGTGACCACTGTTTGAACTGACATGAGGAATAAATAATATCTAAGTTTCTGGGGAAAATCCTCTTGCTCGCTGTAGAACTCGCAACTTAGACCTTTTACATCAGCCTGCAAGTGCCGTAGTCCACAGCAGTCCTGGAGGTTTGACTTTGCGTTCAAGTCTCCGGAGCTAATCTCAAAAATACAACCTGGTCTCAAAGCGGACGTGCACCAGCTACTGAAATGGTTGACAGTGAGATCAAGAAATGGTGATGGGGAGATTGAAATGCTTAAACATGGCTACATTTGGTAGAGAAATTGTTTCATGATATCCCTGCTCTTTCACAAATATTTTCTCCTTGCATTCAACTCCTCATCCTGTGCCTGAGCCAAATGGGACAAAGTTTCCTCAGCATGTAAACAAAGATAAAGATATCTTCTTCAGCTTAATTACACCCTCTGGGATTCAGAAAGGAAAGCAGACCTGCAAGCAAAGTTCAGGCCTTACTGTTAAGGAGATGTCGATGGGCAGTCGCAAATTCACAGAGGCTTTCAGGAGGCTCTTTATCAGGTTATTTAATGGCGATGTTGAAAATGACTGACAGAGCTGATGGAGAAATTATTTCCCCTGTGTGATAGTACGGATTCTCTCACCAATGTGTATATGTAAATATTGTGGTATAGGATGGTGGTGATTGTCTGAGAGCGTAGCCACGCCTACTGGCAGGTCTTAAAGGGTTCCTCCTAGCCAGACCCAGATCATTCTGGACTGGTTGACCTACAAGTGATACGCTCCAGTCTTCTAGTTAATAAAAGCCTTGGTTTGGATCAACAAGCCTTTGATTCTTTTGACGTGCACTATACCCTGATACACTAATCTCTTCTGAACTCAGTTCTGAAATCTGCCCTATCATTAGTACCTCTGACTTAGGGTATCTTGGACTCCAGTTCAGTCGTCCCTTCCTTAAACCTCTGTAGCTATCAGTTGAGATTTAAACCATATCTTCAATCAAGCTTTTTGAGATCTGTTTCTGGCTCAGTTATTTGGACAGCACAGTTAGCGCAACGCTGCTACAGTGCCAGAAACCCGGGTTCAAATCCAGTGCTGTCTGTAAGGAGTTTGTACGTTCTCCTGGTGTCTGTGCAGGTCTCCTTCCACCCTTCAAAATATACGGGGGTTGTCGGACATTTGGGCCAAAAGAGACTGTTACTATTCTGCATTTCAAAATTTAAATTTAGTACTCTTGGGAACCATATCTTACCCATCATATGGAATTACAAGGAAATATGGCAAACACGCTCCAGATGTTAACAATGGGCATGAGTTGCAAGCCATTTCTCTTGGGCCTGAGCGTTATAGATTATTGAAAGATTGGATGAAGGAAGGGAGCAGCCATAGCCAACTTGGTTAGTGAAACAGAATTGAGGGGCTGACAGGCCAACTTGCCTAACTGAGTAACCACTTACAAAGAGTAAAGTTTATTGTCATCTATTTGTACAAGTGGAGGGGGATGACGTGGACATGTCCTTGGGCCTGCGCAAAGGAGCTTTTAGGTAGAGTGCAGTGTGCGCAGTACTGGCCCCACCCTTTACACCCATGGTTCGTGTGCCGTGGCCAAGCAAGCTGGGACGTGGCAGCGAGGTCCTTGGGTCGTATGTTTTATATCGGAATGGCCTTCTCCTTTCTTTTTCAATCTTTTTATTATTATTATAATTTATAAACACATACAGTTCAAAGAGATATAAAAAAAATACATAGTAAGTAATGAATTAATACAGAGATATTAAACAATAATATTACAGAATAAAAATATATCATAAAAAAAAAATTTTTGATCAGTTTAGGGTGTGAACTATCTCTAAAAAAAAAGATATAATTAATAACAATATATGAAAAAAGAGAAAAAAAACCCAAAAAAGAAAAAACAAATCTGAATTTAAAAAAAACTTTAAAAAAACCTACAGATATAGCTAAACCACGCCGATCACTCCGATCTCATCTTACAGCCCAATTATCATACATAATCATAGAAAGAAAACAGAGCCAGATCAACTCACCACAAATGAAAATATTGAATAAATGGTCGCCAGGTTAACTCAAACTTAAATTTAAACATAGTATAGTTTGGGTAAACCATTGGAAAACAGTGGGAGGATTTACCTCTTTCCAATTTAATAGTATAGATCTTCTAGCCATTAGTGTAAGAAAAGCAATCATACGATCCGCAGGAAGAGATAAATAAGTCAAATCTATCATAGGTAATCCAAAAATTGCAGTAATGGGATGTGGTTGTAAATCAATATTCAAAACAGTAGATATAATGGAAAAAATTTCCTTCCAATAATTCTGTAAAGAGGGACAGGACCAAAACATATGTGTAAGGGAAGCTATTTCCAATTGACATTTATCACATATAGGATCGATATGAGAATAAAAGCGATGGAGTTTATCTTTAGACATATGAGCTCTATGAACAAATTTAAACTGTATTAGTGAATGCTTTGCACATAGAGAAGAAGAGTTTACCAGTCGCAGAATTTTATTCCAATTTTCATTAGAAATATGAAGGTTGAGTTCTCTTTCCCAATCATTTTTAAACTTTTCAAAAGTCCCAGAATTTATTTTTGTAATTATATTATATAATTTAGATATCACACCTTTTGGAGGGAATTTTGAATATAGTATATCCTCTAAAACAGTCGTAGTCTCCCGATTGGGAAAAGAGGGTAAAGTCGAAACTAAGAAACTCCTAATCTGCAAATATCGAAAGAAATGAGATCGAGGTAAATCATATTTCATGGATAATTGTTCAAATGACATGAAAGAGTTATCCAAGAATAAATCCGAAAAGCATGTTATACCTTTAACTTTCCAGAGTAAATAAGCTTGATCAATTAGAGAGGGATGAAAAAGGAAATTTAGTACAATAGGAGTTTCCAAGATAAAATGACTTAGGCCAAAAAATCTCCGGAATTGAAACCATATATGTAGTGTATGTTTAGCCATTGGATTATCAATTTGTTTATATAATTTAGTAAGAGTAAAAGGGAGAGCAGCTCCCTTCTCCTATGCAGGTTTCTTACCCGGACTGGAGGGGCCTGCCTCCTGACAAAACAACATTCTCGGGTCCTCGGTGCAAAACAGGCAGACACCCAACCAGATAGAACACACATGCAGACAAACAATACATATGCTGACAAGGACCAGAGATTAACCAATTAAATCCTTTTTCCCCCTCATCAACCCTGTGATGTCTAAAGATCAGACCTTTGAATCAGTTGGAGGTACTTATGAAGAATTCATCAGGACTAAAGAATAACAAGAGAATGTCATTTTCATTGGGACAGATGAGGTGTATAAAATTGAAGAGAAAGATCCTCTTTCCCTCGTGGAACGTAAAACAAGCACAATGCATGCCCTTCATCCCATGATATTGTGCTGATCTATGTAAACCTATTCCACAACAATTGCATTCTTTCCACCCATAACCCTCAATTTTCCTTGCATTTTCTCGAGTTTCTAAACGTCCTTTTGTACCAGCCTCCACCATCACCCGCAGCGATGCACTCCAGGCCCTCACCACTCTGCGTAAAAAAAAAAAAATCTCTGTATCGCATCCAAACTTTCCTCTCTCAAGAACCAAAAGAGCATGAGATTTCAATTAATCAGGAGAAGTGGAGGAAAAGCTATTCCAAACTAAGGAATGGATATAGTCTAGAACTAGTTGACGGCAAGGCTGGACAAAGAAACCTTCATCCTCTTGCCAAAGGCTGACAAAAGGAAGCAGCAACAGTATTTTCAACAAAAGCTTGGTATATTTCATATTTACAATTCACAACATCTTCAACAGATTGAGAGAGTAGCCTGCCCTTGATATCAAAGCAGCATTTATATCAAAAAGTCCTGGCTAAACTAAATGAAGGAAGACTCCTTTGACATCACCTTATAAATCCAATATCTAAACCTGCTAGAAAGACCAGGGCGGAGAAGGCAATGGGGGGACATCACCATCTAGAATTGGTCCATCCTTCAAATATGCATCATTCTGACTATCGAAAATATTTTACTATTTATTAAATATAAAAAAAATGAACAATTATGATATGTGCCACAGAATTAGTAAAAGAAGTTACAATAATGATCATTCATAGAAATTCAGAAATACAATCATGCAAACAATTAACAAAAAAAAAACAAACAAAAAAGATAAATTCTAAGCCTCTTACCCTAAGCAAGCTTGAAGTTAGTTTAGCATGATCAACATGATGTATTCCAAAAATACATATTAAAGGGTTAGGTTCCAATTTAATTGAAAAATAACCAGTAGGAGTTTGAAGAATTTTTCTAAGCAAGGCCAGGTCTAGTACATGTGGATTAAAGAGGCAACAGGTGTTTTACATTTGTCACATCAAGAATTTATGTCCAGATACAAACATGACAATTTAACTTTAGGCATATATGCTCGATGAACCACTTTAAATTGCAACAGACAAATGCCTTGCACAAAAGGATATTGTGTTAACCATTTGAGGAATAGCATTCCACACCTCTTTGGACATTAAAAGGGTCAAATCTTGTTCCCAGATGCTCTTTATTTTAATTAACGAGGCTTGTCTTAAATTAGTCACTTTGTCATAAATAAGAGATATTAAGCCTTTATAAGGAGGTTGTAGTTCAAAAGAAAATGTATCACCTCAGGAATTCCAGGAATCTGGGATTGAACAAAATGCCTAATTTGTAAATATGTAAAAAAATGAATTTTAGAAAAAATTAATTTTACAACCAATTGTTTTAATAACAAAATTTTTGTTATTAAAAAGGTCTTTAAAACATTTAATACACAACTTATGCCCTCATTAAATGTGGTGGCTTGCAAAGAGGGTTGGAAAAGGTAATTGGATATAATTGGGCTAATAAGAAAAAAACTCTGAAATCTAACAAACCTTCCAAATTGTCCTCATATTCTCAAAATCTGGTTAATGACTGGGTTGATCCTGACTTTTAAATATATAATTGTTCCTTCTGGAACTCCCTCCCTAACAGCATTGTGGTTATAACTGTGGCACTTCTGGCATAGCGCAACACCATTACAGCACCAGCGACCCAGGTTCAAATCTGGCGCTGTCTGTAAAATGTTTGTATGTTCGCCACATGTCCACGTGGGTTATTTACCATGTTCCCAAGACGTACGGGCTTAGAAGGTTGTTTGGTCACATGGATGTATTTGGGCAATAAAGGCTTGTGGGCTGGAAAAGCCTATTACTGTGTTGTATCTCTAAATGAAATATATAAAAAAAATTTAGGTAACACACCATCTCCTTCTCAAGGGAATGGGCAAAAACACTGGCTCAACCTGTGAAGCCCATATCACTTTAATGAATATAAAATAAAATTGTATGATGTCCAATTAAATTCTTTAACCTCTTCATAATTACCAGCATCTCCATATAGAGTTCCCATCAACGGCTGCTTCTTTGGCAGGTGAAGCAGTTGAGACAACTGATACACTTGCATTTTTTGTTGATACTTTTCCAGGAGGTATTTGGTTTTGTCACTTTTATTTGAAGGATTTATTCTTGAATACAGTCATGTCATTTTCCTACTTAGCTGTTCCATTTCCAAGACTGTTTGGTTCCATTTGAACTCTATTATAATCTGAGTAAATTACACATTTATCCACTTGAAGCAGGTCAACAATGTCAACATGTTAGTAAGTACATTGCACCTGTCACTCTAATTATGACTTTCATCTATTGTGAGAAGCACTCTGCAGCATTTCATCAACGTAAACTGTTCAATTTTTATTCCAACTGATCCCTTGACAAACTATTTTCAATGCACTGGTTTACTCCCATATCATTTTGCTTGAGTTTATATGGCTTTCTGTTTCTAGACCTGCACCAAGTCCCTGGAAGGCACTGCCAGAGACCATGATGGAAACGGATTTGCGAACTGCATTTAAAAGGTGCCCAGGTGAGTATTTGACTTGCCAAGGCATTGAAAGCAACAGGCCAAGGACTAGAAGCTGGGATTAATATGGATGGGTCAGCATGGATGTGGTGGGATGAATAGCCTCTTTCTCGGCTTCCCCAAAAGGCCAAATTAGAATCAGATTGTACTGCTATGAAAAAAATCAGTCCGGATTGGCAGCCAAACCTCAAGACCCATCACGCATGGGTACCCCTCACAGCTGTGCGCTCAGCCTGCTGCTGTTCACACTGCTGGCTCTTGACTGCACTGACAGGTTTAGTTCAAACAGAATTATTGTTCGCTGATAATACAACCGTAGTCAGACTCATCAACAACATTCATGAGCCAGCTTACGGAGAGGAGTTTGGGAGGCTTGTCAAATGGTGCAAGAACAACCTGAATGTCAACCTGGACAAGACAAAGGCCACACACAGAGGATACCACAAATTAGACAGAGTTGGTATGAATGGGGAAAATATGGTTAAGAAAGTCAGGAGTTTTTGACCATGAAACTCGAATCTTATGACATGGTTCTGATTTGGGGTGGGGGGAAATGCAGGAAGTCTATAGATTGAGCAAATAAGTAGTCCCAAGTAAGAAGGGATGGAGTACCAAAGTTGTACCCCCCTGGAGCTTTAGTGCAATATTATGTCCTAGTTTGTCCTCCGTACCCAAAAGAAACCTTGGAGCATATTTAGGATTGAATAACAAGATTGATTTTTGGTATTAGAGAGTTGTCCCAAGTCTAACTGAAGAAAGTTAGCCTAAAAAACAAAAAGATCATGAGATTCTAGAAGTGCTGGAAAGGCACGACAAGTTGATAGGGATCACAGAGGTCATTTCCTCTTTGGTGTCCAGGCCTAGGGGACACACCACAGTAAGGGCTGGAGTCAGTGACAAATCTTTGGATTTTCTACCTCAGAAGGGCTGAGGATGGTCAGGCCTTTAAGGCCGACATCAGTCAAATTTTTGGACACAAAGAATCAGAGAGTGTGGTAGATGAGCAGGAAAGGAGTACTCAGAGCAAATATCAATTTCATTATTAAAGAAAGCAAGGTCCAAGGGCTCTATGGCCCATTCTGATTTCAGTGCCTTGGGACTGAGCTCCCCTGCTCTTTGCTCCTTAACCAACCTCTGAGTCCTCCACAGATACAAACTTCATTTCCCCTAAGATGTTTGGGTCTTGTTCTCTTGAAATCCCCTTCATAAACTTTGCTGATATGAATTCCCATTTGAGTTGCACCTGATCAAACTTTGCCAGACTTGACGGCAATCTACAATTAAGATGCTCATGTTTGAAACAGTCAAGTATATTAAATGCCGAACACAGTCAGTTGCAATATCTATTATTGGCCCTCTTCCTTAATTGCTCGGGTAGTTTATAAATCTAGAGCAGGAAACCATCTTCCCACTGAATCAAACAATATCGCTTCCATACATATCCACATACGTTTTTTCTAACCCCCTCCCTCCAGATTTTGCTTCTCAGATGACATGGCCCCACCATTGAGGACATCTACAGGGAATGCTGCCGTCGGAGAGCAGCCGCAATCAACAAGGAACCCTATGACCCAGCACACGCTTTCTTCTTGCTGCTGCCATCAAGATGGCGGTACAAGTGACACTAGACTCATACCACCAGGTTCAACAACCATCAGACTCCTAAATAGCAAACTCAAGGTACAACTCATTTGAGGACTTTTACTTTCCAGATTATTAAAGTTTTTTTTCCCCCTGTTTTCACTTCCTTGGACCATCATTTTCATTTTCTATTGCACGAATGCAACAAAGTGTATACAAAGGGAAAATATCACCCAAAAGAAATCAGTCATGATAAAGTTCTGATCAAAATGGCAAACATCTCTCTCTCACCATAGATGCTGCATAATCTGCTAAATAATTGTTGTCATCTTGAAATGTGGCCTTTGAGAGCAGGAAGGTGCTCCAAAGAAAGAAGGGGATGAAAAGGAAAATGAGATGAATGGATGGATTCACTCCTGACAAATTGTCCCCTCAACATCTGGACAACTCAAAAACACACCATTTGGCTGGGGAAGTGTTTGTACAGAATGTACATACTGAGGGCTTGTTTCACTTGCGCCATTAATAAATACAATTCGCTTGGCATGCCAAGATCACTCAAGAACAGCAAAAAATGTGGCACAGGGTTTAAACATTTAAATTCCGATAAGGGTGTCATAAGTCAGAACCCTGTAAAGTGCACAAGCAGCATGCAGATGGAGCTCATCTCAACCCACCCAATAGGACTGAAATGGTTTTCCTCTGCATTAAATTAATGAATTTCAAAGTCTGCTGCAAACATTGTCACAATTGTTCCATTAACAATCAATACAAAATATGCTCGACTAGCTTTTAATATTGAAATGATTAATTCTAATTGGAGCGAAACACAAAAGTCTGCCTATGCTATGATTGTAGTAAAAAGAGATCCTGCAGGAACTCGTATTTGGATCGTGCGCGGTGTAGAAATGGTACAATTAAAATTCAGGTACCAGAATTTATATGCAATGGGAACCAAAGCATTCCATCCATTTCCATAATCATTGCGCTTGCCAAGATTTACTGGTTAATTATAATAAACTCAATGTGATGGAGACAGTGGTTTGTCATAAGTCATAGGTATTCTGCTGTTTGTGTGAGTTCATGCATATGTATTTTTTTGGAAAAAAAGATTGATAAAAAATGCAGAGGGTTTGCACGGGGTGAAGTTTATGAAGCGTGTCTGAAAACAGCTTCCTCAATCATTATATCATACAAACTGATTGTGGACTTCAAAGGGGGAAAATCGGGAGAATAACAACCAGTCCTCAAGGAGTTAGCAGTGGAAAGGGGTTAGCAGTGGAAAGGATTAAGAGCTTCAAATTTCCTGGGTGTCAACATCTCCGAATATCTATCCTGGGGTCTCCAATGTCAATGCAATCATGAAGAAGTCTTGCCAGGGGCTATACTTCGTGAGGAGTTTGAGGAGATTTGCTATGTCACCCAAGACCCTTGCAAATTTCTACAAGTGTACCATGAAGAGCATTCTGACCAATTGCATCACCTTGTGGTACGGAGGTGGCAATGCACAGGACAAGAAAAGGCAGCAGAGAGTTCAGAACAAAGGCTGTGCCATCATGGGCATCGCTCTTCACTCCATTAAGGACATCGACAAGAGAGCAGTTTCTATCCTCAAGTACCCTCTTCTCACTGTTACCATCAGGGGGCCTGAAGATGAACACCCAATGGTACACAACAGTTTCTTCTCCTCCCCCAGCAGGTTTCTGAATGGATAATGAACCACAGGCACGACCTCACTTTTTCATCCACTATAAATGTCATTTATAGCAATATTTTCATTTGTAATACTGCCGTAAAACAACAGATTCTATGACACATTCATGACAATAAATTCTGATATTAAGAGGGTGGAAAACTGGACTTGCTCTTTGGGTACAAAATGCAGCAAGTGACCTGACTATCAATGGGGCAGAACTTTGGGATTACTTTGCTGTGTTTTAATATAATTATGGAGAAAGATGGATCGAGTCCACAAGTTAAGATCCTAAATTGGGGCGAGGCCAATTTTCTCTTTTCAATGGTTTCATCAAGTAAATGCTAAATAGGTAAAGTATTAACAAATCGCAAATAATAAGAATGGTGTTGAGACCTATGTTACATTGAAAAGAAGAACAATTATACTATAGTAATCCCTTCAGAAGCTACTGGCTAAGCATAAACAGTCCACTACCTGATAATAAAAAGGAAGCAATCAATGAGGTCAAAAACCAAACGTTAACTAATCGTACAAATTTTGAAAATAATAATGAATCCCATAAAGAAACAAAATTAAGATTCATTTCTGTAGAGGAGAATCTAATTTTTCCAATGGTCATCAGACAACCATTGAGTGTGAGTGGGAGGGACAGCATCTTTCCATCTCATTAATATGGCCTTTCTAGTGAGGGCAACAACATGAGATTGTGAGGCATGAGCAAGACCAATTTTAGACAAAATTGGAAGGATTTGGGGTAGCACAGGTAGCGCAATGCTATTAGAGCACCAGTGATCAGGGTTTGAATCTGGCACTGAGTGCAAGGAGTTAGCACCTGTGTGGGTTTTCTTCAGGTGCTCCGGTTCCCCCCGTTTCAAGGGTGCACAGGGATAGTTGGCTAATTGGGTGTATTTGAGCAGCATGGGCTTGTGGGCCTGAAGGCCTGTTACCCTACTGCATAGCATGGTTAGTGCAACACAGTTACTACGGCAGCGACCCAGGTACGAATCCAGCGCACTCTGAAGGGGGTTTGTATGTTCTCCCCGTGCCTGCATTTCTTCCAGGTAGTCCTGTTCCCCCCTGCACTCTTCAAAAACCTACCAGGGTTGTAGGTCAATTAGGTGTAATTGGGCACATAGGCTGTAAAGGTCTGTTACCATGCTGTATGACTAAATGTAAAAGTTAAAAAAACTTTCAGAGGTAGACTGAGAATGGCTGTTTGGAGTTCAGGAACCGGCCTGTAAGTGGAAGGCTAGCAACAGTGAAATAGTAAAAGTTTAGGGACATCATGCTCCCGTTAAGTTGATGGACATGGCTGGCAAGTGGAAGGAACCATGGGTGATGAGGGAGATTAGGTTTTGGTCAAGAAACAGGTAACATATATCAGATTTAAGTAGTCTGATACACAAATCCCTCTGTGAACATTAAGAGCAGCGGGAGTGCACTTGAGAGGGAAATTGGAAAGGAAATAAAAGAAACAAAATTGATCTGACAGGCTGAATAAAGGAAAATCCTGATGTTCTAGAGGTATATTAAGAGTGAAAAGGTGGCTAGGGAGAGAATTAGTCCCATTAAAAATCAGCATGGCTCTCTTCATGTGGAGCTACTGGAGATGGGTGAGATTTTAAATGAACATTTCTCATCATTCCTGACTGTGGAAAAGAACTTGGAGGCGAATGAATTGAAGCAAATGAATATGGGACCATAAACAACATATCAGGGAGGAGGTATGGGGTGGTTTGAAGCGCATTATGTTGGAAGTACATATCCCCTCATTAATCAAGGAGGCACTGCAGTGCCAACACTTTCTAAAGAGGTTGAGGAAGTCAAGGCAACTGGTCCCCTTTGTGACAGGAGCACAATTAAGAGCGTCCTGTCTGGCTGCATCATTGTGTGGTACGGGGGCTGCAAAGCATCAGACTGGAAGTCTATAAGGAGGACCTTCAGAAAAGCCGAGAAGATCACTAGAGTCTCCCTTTCCTCTCTTTACAATGTTCACCAGGAGTGATGCTTAAATGGAGCTCAGAGGAATATCAAGGATCTTTTCCATCCAGCATATATTATCTTTGACACCATTACTATAAAGGAGGAGGTGCAAAAGCATCCAAATGAGGACTGCCAGGCTGCGAAATAGCTTCTTCTTGCAGGCTGTGAGAATGATGAACAATATCCTGTAACTGAGTAAACCATTCAGAAATATTTCTATGTAATTATTTTAAATGATATATCACATCTCCAGAATGGAGGACCATCGCCTTCCCAAGATCGTGTTCTATGGCGAGCTCTCCACTGGCCACCGTGACGGAGGTGCACCAGGGAAAAGGTGCAAGGACTGCCTGAAGAAATCTCTTGGTGCCTGCCACATTGACCACCGCCAGTGGGCTGATAACGCCTCAAACCGTGCATCTTGGCGCCTCACAGTTCGGCGGGCAGCAACCTCCTTTGAAGAAGACCGCAGAGCCCACCTCACTGACAAAAGGCAAAGGAGGAAAAACCCAACACCCAACCCCAACCCACCAATTTTCCCCTGCAGCCGCTGCAACCGTGTCTGCCTGTCCCGCATCGGACTTGTCAGCCACAAACGAGCCTGCAGCTGACGTGGACATTTACCCCTCCATAAATCTTCGTCCGCGAAGCCAAGCCAAAGAAGTACCCGTGTGCACAAAGGTCCAGATGCTATTTTAATTGATTTTCATCTCACTCTGCATACAATGAATAAATCAAAGTTCAAATTTTAAATTTATTTTCAGTGTACATACATGCTATCACATACAACCCTGAGATTCTTTATTTTCCATGGGCCAGGCAGAACTCTATTACTGTTAACTGCACTCGAAGAAATAACTGTACGCAAATACAGATGTAGATAAATATATGGTCATAAATAATGTGTGAAATAAAAATCCTTAAATGAGTCTCTATACGTGTCTATTGTTTAGGAGTCTGATGGTGGAGGGGTAGCAACTGTCCCTGAACAGGGAGGCGCGAGTCTTGTGGCACCGATATCACTTTCCTGATGGTAGCAGCGAGAACAGAGCGTAAGCTGAGTAATGCATATCCTTGATGATTTGCTGCTGGCATTCCCTATAGATGTTCTCTATCTTGAGGAGGGTCTTGCTTGTGAAGTACTGTACTGGGCTGACTCCACGACCTTTTGAAGGATTTTTCATTTCGAGATACAGGCGCCCCATGCACACTTTTCACTGCATTTCTGTGGAATTTTGCCAAGATTTCCAATGGCTTGCCGAACTTTGCAAACTCCTGATGAAGTAGAGGCACTGACGTGCTTTCTTCACAATGGCATTATAATAGGATAGGTCCAGGGCACATCCCATGAGATAGCAAACTCCAGTGCCTGCTCGAATGAATCATTGGACCTTGAGTGTAGGTGGGGAAGAAATTGTAGAAGCTCTTGCAGAGATACTTAGAATACCTTTGTCCTCAAGTGAAGGGCCAGCAAAATGGAGGGTGACTAATGCTGTACAATTATTTACAAAGGGCAGGAAAGTACATGCTGGTGACACTGTCACTGGTCGTGTAAAGGTTGCTGGAGCGGATTTTGACAAATCAGGTCTACCAGCATTTGGACAGGTAGGGACTGATAATAGAGATAGCCCATGTGTCATTTTGTTTCTGCAAAATTGTGTCTCATGGACCCAATAGAGGTTTCTGGAGAGGTAACTGAAATTGCTGAGGGTAGGGTGATGGACATTATCCACATGGACTTCAGCAAGGCCTTTGATAAGGTCCTCATGGTAGGTCAATCTTGAAGCTCCAAGAGGGTCATCACATTTGCAAATGACACAAGAGTAGTTGGCTTCATCAGCAACAATGATGAGTCACGCCACAGAGAAGAGGTAGAAAATCTCGTGATACGGTGTGAGAATAACAATCCGAGTCTCAACATGGACAAGATAAAGGAGATCGTGGACTTCAGGAGAACCAGGAACAACAACCCTTTAATACACATCAACAAATCTGCAGTGGAGAGCATAAAGTTCCTTGAACTTTTCTTAACTAATGACCTATTGTGGACACACATCTCATTACTTGTCAGGAAGGAACAACTCTTCCTGAGAAGACTGAAGTGGGCAATGCTACCAGCCATTATCATGTTAATCTTCTACAGGAGCTCTATCTATAGAGAGCATCCTGGTCATCTGTGTTACAGTATGGTATGGTTCCTGCAGAGAAATGGATCAGAAGGTCCTGTGGATTATCCCAATAGTGGAAGAGACAATTACTGGAGTCTCCACCACCACCCACCCCCCCAAAAAACAATGTGATCTATTGTGATCGTTACCTGAAGAGAGCACACAAAATCATTGAGGTCCCCATCATCCCGCATACACCTTTCAGTTATCTGCCGGGAAAGAGATACAGGAGGATCAGAGCCAGCACCACCAGACTGAGGAACAGCATCTTCCCACAGGCAACGAGAATGCTGAACGATCAAAGGAACTGCTCGCACAAACCATCTCAGATTCTCTTATTTACAGAACACTATTTATTTATTTGTATATATGAATACTTGTCCTGTATATGTATTGTCTGTGTGTTATGGCTGGTTGCGTTAGTGCACCGAGGACTGGAGACGCTGTTTGGTTTGTACAATCAGGTGTCAATAAACTTGATTTGACTTTGCTAGATTGCATGGGATCCCAGGACATCTGGCCAATTCGATTCAAACCTGGATTAGAAGGAGTCAAGATAGCAATGGAGCAGATTTTTCTCAATTGGAAGCCTATGTCCAATGGTGTGTGGTAGGAAATGTTGCTGGGTCCACTGTTGGTTGTTATCTACATTAATACGAGCATCAAATTTGCAGACAGCACCAACATTGGTAAAGTGGACAGGCAGGAAGGACATCCAACTTTACAACAGAATCTAGATCAGTTGGGAATGAGTAGCAATTGGTAGCCAACTTTGACAAGTGTTGGGTATTGCACTTTGAAAAGTGACACTGGGGCAGGACTGTGCAGAAAATGGAAGAGCATTGTGGACGAGAGTCCAAGGGGTACAGGTGCACAGTTCCCTGAAACTGTTGTGGACAGGTTGATTCAAGTTGAAGGCAGCATTTGGCATATTTGTTTTCATTGTGGAGGGCTTGGTGTACAAATACAAGGACAATCATTCTCTCATTCCCATAGGCATCTTGCATTGCATCTGTATAATGTATTCATACGTATGACAATAAGCTTCAGAAGTATAAACACAGTACCCAATCTCAATTCCCACAGGCATTTCGTGAAATAATATCATGCCCTGCTCATCCTAAATGATGATTTAAACCTCATGGAATTGACTTCCCAATGCTGACCGTGTTCTTCTCTACAGTTATCCTCGAATTTCTACCTCCGATCAGGCCAGTGAAGAATCAATGAGTCACATTGGGTCAGGCTGTGCAAAGATGCCAAGCATCTTTCCCTGAAGAATCAGATGGGTATTCATAATAATGCAAATTATTTTAGTCCTCTGTGGTACTAGTGTTATCCAATTCCAGATTTATTTAAATGCTTGGATTAAAATTGCCAGGTGCCACAGTGAGATTTGAATTCAAGCCTCCAAGTAACAACTATTGTGCCAGCATACCCCCAAGTTATTGTCAGAGATCTTGTCCTTTAGACAACACCAATGCTACCAGTGTGGTTTAATGAATATAAATATATGCTGACATTAACTTGAGCAGGTGGTTTTCCTGCTGCTAACAGCAAGAATTCACATCACACTAGAAAAATGTATTTGATACAAAACACTCCATCTCTCCCACACACACACACACACACACACACACACACACACACACACACACACACACACACGTATGCACAGACAGAGACACACACAATGTGAAAACATTGAAGTCAAAACCTTCTACCCCAGTTGGAAAAGTCTCAAGATGACTCGACTGAGGGAGCAAAACTGTTGCCTTTACCATTTTATTTAGCCAGTTTTCATGGGACCCTATAGGTAACCTGAACAAAAAGACTATGTGCCACGTGGATAATTTTAACTGATGCTCTAGGTGTTTTAACAGCAAGGTAACAGGCCCCTCTGGCACCGGAGCCCACGCCGCCAAGATATACCCATATGTCAAATTAATCTACTAACCCTGTACTACTTTGAAATGTGGAAGGAAACTGGAGCAAACCCACACAGACGTGGGGAGACAGCACCGGATTCAAACATGGGTCGCTGGTGCTGTAATAGATTTGTGCTAACTGCTAGCTAGTTGTTGTCTGTGAGTAGTATCCTGTTAACATCCTGCTTACCCACCCATTCACCTTCTTGCCAGTGGTCCACCACCCAACTCAGTTACAATGACATGAAAGGCCTCACCTCCCCCATGCTCAGGTACAGAGAGCTGGTACATCTCAACATCTCTCTCAGGCAAGCATTCCTGACCACAATCAGGGAGTGCAAACATGGTGGTTCCTTCATGAAGATTTATCAGTCTAATGCTCTCCAAAATAAACTGTTCAGAAATTTGGAGAACTTTTGTTCTCTCTGGATGATGATCACGTGAATTATTGAACAACCCCACTAAGGAGCTTCGATAAACTCAACTACTTTATAAAAAAATGGTTCTTCTCAAAGATAGCAAACCCAACTCAAAGGCCTTTCAGCCATTCTCAACAGAGGCCCCAAGCAGCTCACACCCCCCCACCAAACTGGCAGGGGGGTGGGGGGGGGGGGTGTCACAGAACATTTAAGTAAAAACCTGGTTTTCATTTAACCTTACATAACATACCTCATGTTGGTAGGCGAAAATTACAGAAAAAAACGTGTGCTTCACAGGGAAGGGGGCCCATAAACTTTGAGCAGAGTCAAAATGGCTGAAAGATGACACTGTAACTTGGAAATAGCACCCCCCCCCCCACCCCACAACCGAGACAACAAATACCCTTTTACAAAGAGTCAGTGTCCTGCGGCCAAACTGCACGGATGCAGGTCCTTTGACTCAACTTGTGCAGGCTGACCAATCTGAGCTGGTCCCATTTCCCCTCACTTGGCCCTTATCCCGTTAACACTTTCCTACCCGCATGCCTTTGCAAATGTCTTCTACGGGTCATAATTGCACCTAGCACTTACCACTTCTTCTGGTAACATTCCATATACCCACCATCCTCTCCAAGAAAAAGTTGTCCTCACCTTGAACCTATACCCTCTGGTTCTACATTTTGTGGGTCTGAAGCAAACACCACGATCATTCCGTTTATCCATGACCTTTGTGGTACTTTAATCTGCCATAAAGTCTCTCATTAGCTTCCTACAATTCAGGGAGGCCTATCCAGCCTCTATAGTCTATACCAGTGTTTCACAATCTTGTTATTCCCACTCACTTAAAACTTTAAGTAATCCCTTACTAACCAGAGAACACCCAAGGCACAGAATGCCACAGGTGTTCTGTAGTTAGCAAGAATTACTTAAGATTGTACGTGAATGGAAAGAAAAAGGTTGAGAACCACTAATCTAGACTATACCTAAATAACAGAAGGATAGATTTAAAGGTTCTCCTTTTACATTTTGTTTTCAAGTTCAGAAAAAATTATTTCCAGCTCTCAAACTAATGCTTGTTACTTGATTTGTAGCAAGAGAAGACATGGGCTAAGGGTGAAAGGGGACCATTGAGGGGAGCCTCCTTACTCCGAGTGGCGAGAGTGTGGATTGTGGCTATAGAAGAGAAGGTGAGCTCCATTTTAACATTTAAGAAAAACATTTGGATAGGAATGTGGATGAGTTCAAGACTACGGTCCAGATGCAGGTCATTGAGTCTGTGCAGAATCATAGTTTGACACAGACTAATGGGCCGAGGGTTCTGTGCTGCAGTTCTCTGTTCTTCTAAGAATCGAGTGGGGTTGATTTTCGATTCATTGGCTTGTGGGTACAAGTGGCATCAGTGAATCAAAGCAGCATTGGTATAGTCCCTTCTGCTGCCCCATCCTCAACATTCATTGGAGCGACTTCATCTCCAACATCGAAGTACTCGAGATGGCAGAGGCCGACAGCATCGAATCCACGCTGCTGAAGATCCAACTGCGCTGGGTAGGTCACGTCTCCAGAATGGAGGACCATCGCCTTCCCAAGATCGTGTTATAGGGCGAGCTCTCCACTGGCCACCGTGACAGAGGTGCACCAAAGAAGAGGTACAAGGACTGCCTAAAGAAATCTCTTGGTGCCTGCCCCATTGACCACTGCCAGTGGGCTGATCTCGCCTCCAACCGTGCATCTTGGCGCCTCACAGTTCGGCAGGCAGCAACCTCCTTTGAAGAAGACCGCAGATCCCACCTCACTGACAAAAGACAAAGGAGGAAAAACCCAACACCCAACCCCGACCCACCAATTTTCCCCTGCAACCGCTGCAACCGTGTCTGCCTGTCCCGCATCGGACTTGTCAGCCATAAACGAGCCTGCAGCTGACGTGGACATTTTACCCCCTCCATAAATCTTCGTCCGTGAAGCCAAGCCAAAGAAGAAGAAGAAGATCTCCTGCAGACTTCCAGCTCTTAGGCTGACTTTCAACAAGCAACGCAGTCCACAATCAAATGAAAATAGCTCCTGGGAGAAGCATTCATCCTTTTTATTTAAAAAAAAATGCTTTAATTGATTTTTATTAAAGGATCCAATTTGTGTTTTAGAAGGTTTTAAACACTTCGACTAATGTTTTGAAGCAGGTCCTTTGTTACTGGCTGAGGATTAAGGGCAACCACCTTGTTAAATTAGTGGGGTTACTGTGTTTTTTAAATAACTGGGAAACAGCAGCAGGCAAGATGTTCTTTGCACTTGTATGCAGTGCATTTGTCTATGACAGTAAACTCTTCATTCACACCGTCAATAACTCTGACCACTTATGAGTTGGGGAATTGAGGTGCAGGGCCTTGCTGTCAAAGCAATCCTGTGAGGGTAGCAAACCACCAGGGCTGAGCCAATCAGTGCTCTATATTCAACCAAGGTGCTGCGAACTGGGGACCAAATTCAAAACCACACCATGGGGGGAGTCACACTGGAACAAACAACAGGGAAGGGCTTGGGGCCAAAATGCCATCTGCTTTTTTTTATGTATATAAACTTCCGATGGATGCATCATGACCTGCTGAGATCTTCCAGCATTTTTTTTTGCACTGTGTATTCAGAAAATATTCTATCAATGAAGAGGCGGGGAGATGGAGGACAAAAACAATGAGGTCAAAGGGGTTTTTAATTGGCTGTACTGTGTGGAATGCTCTTAGCCAGAATGGACTATATTGGGCAAATCTGTCAATCATACTTGCTAACAAGGATTAATTTGATGCTCAAAATTCACACTGAGAGACTGTGATTTTAATCTGATGATTTGTTTCCTTTATTACACAGTTATTTGCATAAATGTAGACTGCTGCCACTGAGAATCAAATCAGACTTAGACAGCAGAGAATCAGGTCTATCCTGTCCATTGTACCTATCTACACTAATCCCATTTACCCATAACAGATCTGCAGCTCTTTGTGTCATTGCCTTCAACAACTTGCCTGCAAGCTTCTTAAAATAACATGACATATCTGCCTCCACCACCTCGAGGGAGGTCACTGCCATCTCCAACCACCTCTAAATTAAATTAAACCTATAGCACGGCAACAAGGCCTTCCAGCCCCATGCTGCCCAAATATCCTCATTAACCTGCAACCCCCATACCTTTTTAAGAGTGGGAGGGAACCAGAGCACCTAGAGGAAACCCGCACAAACACGGGGAGAACGCACAAACTCCTTACAGGTAGGGTCGGATTCGAACCCGGGTCGATGGTGCTCTAACAGCATTGAGCTAACCGTGCCTCGTGTGTAGTAACATTCTTCCTCCTGTCCTCTCCAAACCCCCTCCCTCTCACCTTATACCTATACCCCTGCATCAACACTGCCATAAGGGAAAAATAAAATATTTACCACCCACCTCAAAAAGTTACACATCTCTCAGGGCACCCTTCAGCTCCCTGCATTCTTGGGAAAATAGTCCCCTCACATCCATTCGCGCCTTATAAATGAAATGTTCCAATCTAGTCATCAGCCTAGTAAATCCCCTCTACACTCTCTCCAGTTCAATCACATCCTTCCTAATCAGAACTGCACATAATATTCCAGGGATGGGCAAACCATAAAGTTGCACCACGATGTTGGAGAAACTCAGTAGGCCAAGCAGTGTACTTTATATATCAAAGATAGAGTACAAAACTAATGTTTCAGACCAGAGCCCTTCATCGAGATGTGAGCAAAATGTAGACAGGTGCCTGAATAAAATGGTGGGGGAGGAGTGGCAGGGGAAGGAATAGACCCCTGTAATATATGGATAATGGAGAGTGAGCACACTAGCAAATGGAGGGGGAGTGGGGTAGTAGCTCTGTGAATGGAGAGCTGGAAGAAAGGAGACAGAGGGATGGGAAAGAGAGGGAGAAGAGTGAGTGGTCTAGCAGAAAATGGATTAGTCAGTGTTAACATAATCCAGTTGGAGCATGCCCAGGAGGAATATTAAGTATTCCTCCTCCAATTTACATATAGCCTTGGTTTGGCAGTGCATGAGGCCAATGGATAGACATGTTGGCACAGGAGTGGGGCACAGAATTGAAATGGGCAACCACTGGGAGACCCCTATTATTAATGCGGTCAGATTGAAGGTGCTCAGTGATATGATCTCCCAGTCTGTGGCCAGTCTAGAAGGCTATACTGGGAGCTCTGGATGCAGCAGACGACTCCCGCAGATTCATAAGCAAACCGTTGCTTCACTTGGAAGGACTTTTTGGGCCCTTGAATGGTGGCGATGGAGGAGATGTGAGTGCAAGTGCAGCACCTCTTGCAGTCACAGGGAAAGATGCCAGGGGGAGATTAGTGGCTCTTGTTCTTGTCCCAGTTCTTGTATTCACTACCACAACCAACGAAGGCAAGTATCAGAAGACCGCAAGATGTTGGACCAGAAATAGGCTATTCATCCTTCCAAGTCTGCCCCACCATTCAGTCATGAGATGATCCATTTTCCCTTTCAACTTAAATGCCCAGCCTACTCTCCACAACCTTTGATGCCGTGGCTAATCAAGAATCTCTACCTTAAATACACCCAATGACTTTGCCCTCCATAACACCCTGTGGCAACTAATTCCACAGATACAGCATCCATTGGTTAAAGATATTCCTCCACATCTCTATTCTAAGTAGACACACTTCAATCCTGATATCCTCTGTACCTTCACCACCCTATTCATACGTGTTTCTACTTTCATGAACCTATGGGCTATGAGTATCTGAGTACTCCAAGATCCTGCTGTTTATCAACACCCCCAATGGCCCATTTAAGATTCAAGATTCCTTTACTGTCATACATAATACAAAAATTGTAATAAACTTTTGCCTGCCATAAAAGTATACAAAAGTATATCATGGTTCAGTGCCCCCAACAATAAGAGAAAGAAAACTCTTTCTGATTTGCCTCCAGCCCTCCCACATCCTCTGCAGCTGCACCTCCTCCAATAATGAACAGGAGGCTTCAGCTTTATTGTGTGCCCTGTTCTTGTTTGTTTCGCCCACCCCCCCACCCCCCGAAAGACACCACGACACACATGCTGGGATCAATACTTCATCCATCTTTCCAGTTAATCTGGATTCCGATGGAGGCTGAGACAACTTCCCCTCACGATAGGGTGGCATGGTGAGTGTGACTGTTGGAGCGCCAGTAATTGGGAACTGCAGTTCAAATCCCATGCTGTCTGTAAGGAGTTTGTACGTTCTCCCTGAGTCTGTGTGGGTTTCCTCTGGGTGCGCTGGCTCTCTCTCACCCTTCAAAAGGTACCAGGCACTAATTGGATAGGGAACAGGCTTGTGGGCCTAATGGACCTGTTACTATTACTGTATGTCTTAAAAAATGTAAAACACTGCCCATTTTGTGTTGCCCTCAATGACGCTTGACGTCCTGTTTTGCGGAAACTGCCAAAATGTTTGGCCTGGAAGTCAGCCTGAAGAAAACTGAGGTCCTCCATCAGCCAGCTCCCCACCATGACTACCAGCTCCCCCACATCTCCATATCGGGCACACAGAACTCAAAACAGTCAACCAGTTTACCTATCTCGGCTGCACCATTTCATCAGATGCAAGGATCGACAACGAGATAGACAACAGACTCGCCAAGGCAAATAGCACCTTTGGAAGACTACACAAAAGAGTCTGGAAAAACAACCAACTGAAAAACCTCACAAAGATAAGCGTATACAGAGCCGTTGTCATACCCACACTCCTGATCGGCTCCGAATCATGGGTCCTCTACCGGCATCACCTACAGCTCCTAGAACGCTTCCACCAGCGTTGTCTCCGCTTCATCCTCAACATTCATTGGAGCGCTTCATCCCTAACGTCGAAGTATTCGAGATGGCAGAGGCCGACAGCATCGAGTCCACGCTGTTGAAGATCCAGCTGCGCTGGGTGGGTCATGTCTCCAGAATGGAGAACCATCGCCTTCCCAAGAACGTGTTATATGGCGAGCTCTCCACTGGCCACCGTGACAGAGGTGCACCAAAGAAGAGGCAACCGTGCCTGCCTGTCCCGCATCGGACTTGTCAGCCACAAACGAGCCTGCAGCTGACATGGACATTTACCCCCTCCATAAATCTTCGTCCGCGAAGCCAAGCCAAAGAAGAAGAAGAAGTCACATGCACTGAAATTCTTAACATGGTGCAGCTAGACAGAAACTTTGTTTTTAAAAACACTAAAAATACAATAGTGTATTTAATTTAATTCATTTGAGACTACAAAAAATATAGTAAACAATAACTCGTGTATTGCAAAACAGTCACGTTAATTGTTAATACTACCTCTGGGGGAATCACTAACCAACCTATCTTTGAACAGCGACACTGCTACCCACACAAGCATTGTAGCAAGACAATGGAAGCCAGGTAACTGCCCTAGATGAATGAATGAGTGTTGATCACTTGATGTTTGTTGGGTGCACGAAAACTGTTTGCGAGGCAGCTGCACACTACCAAGTGACAGACAGCTACCTTTTAACGATTTCATTTGCAGAAGAGTCGAACCCAAGGTGAGCTTGACAGTGAGACTTTTAATGAGTCACGGCTGCTCAGATTTATTAAACAGGTGATGAATTATGCACACCAGCACCTCAAAGGCAGGAAAGGTCATGATAAATGGCCAACCAGCTTCGCTGTACAACCAGCCAGAGAGAAACTCCAACAAAAGCATCTCCATTGCTGATGACATTTTAAGTGGGGAGTTGCATCACTGTGATGGGGGGGGGGGGGGCGGTGGTGGGAAGAGGACAAAATAGTCACCAACTTGCAAGATATAGACAAGACTGAACAGATGCTGGCCAGGTGCTCAACTGCATAGAACCTCAGCAATATATATTTATTCTTACTGGAGCTCGAAAACAAACACATCTTCAGCTTTTTTGGGGGTAAACACACTTGTATCAACTGTTGGGACAAATGGTGGTTTGCTGACCGTCACGCAGCACACAACAGTCCCACTGGCTTGATGAGCCCATGGGGACCATGTTGGCATTCTGGAGAAGTTCCATTTTCTTTTATGTGGCCAACCTTTTAATTTAGACGAACAGCATGGTTACAAGCCATTTCGGCCACGTACCAGGGGTGTAGGTTAATTGGGAGGCAAGGACTCAGCAGATCCATATACTTATATAGCAAAGATAAAGATACATAACCAATGTTTTGGGCTTGAGCCCTTCATCAAGGTACAGGTAGTCCTCAACTTACGACCTACGTGAGATATGTCCACCCACACATACGACCCAAATTTTTAAATATACTGTACCTACGCTGAGATATTTCATTAAAGTTCCCTTGTTGATTTTTAAAAATATTTTATTTATATTTCATACATGCATAGATACATAATATCTCACATGTCTCAAATCACAATGTCATCTCCCCAGCCCCTCCCTCCCTTTCCCCCGATCATTATTGCCCCAAAAACATAAAAGGAAAAAAAATATCCTAGTTACTGAAGTTAACACATTCAATCAAATTTTGCCTTTACAATACTAAACATCTATCAATTCCAAGGACTTGTCATGTTCTTGAGGCTTAGGGGGGTTAGTTCACATAATGTCATACATACAATATGTAAATATGGACACCAAATGTTTAAGAAAATATCTTAAATTATATGTACCACAAATATGCCTTTATATGACAAATATTGTATTTTCTATTCCACAATTATTTTTAAATGATCAAATGATATTAAACTTCTCCCTTCAAAACAGTCCACTATTCTCCTAATTCCTTTGCTAGACCAAGTATTAAAAATGTCAGTTGTTCATTGTAAAAGGAATGTCTATTTTGAGTCAATGGCATTTTAGATATGTCATATTTCCTCATTTCCATTTCAACATTTACCATGTACCATATATTAATCAAATGTTTCATCAATGGAGTATCTCTATCTCTAATTATTAACCTCTTACCCTATGTTTATAAAATCTTCAGACATTGTTTCCCCTATTTTATACATCTCTATTTTAATCCACGCTGGTTTCTCTCCCTCTTCAAAGAAGGAAGAGAGAAATTTAATTTGCTTTGCATAATAATAATTTTTAAAATTTGGAGGTTTGTAACCTCCTGATTCAAATTTCCAAGTTAATTTTTCTAACGAGACTCTTAGCATTTTGCCCTTCCAAATAAATTTTCTTACATAGTTATTTAATTCCTGAAAAAAATTCTGTGGAGTAAATATAGGTAATAACTGAAAAAAAGATATTGTAACCTAGGAAAAAAATATTCATTTTTACACAATTAACTCTTCCCAATAAAGTTAGAGGAAATTACCTCCCACTTTAAAATCTTCATCAATTTTCTTAAGGGGTTATAATTCAATTTAAATATTTTTTTTTAATTATTACTTATTCATATCCCTAAATATTTTATTCCATTTTAAGCATATAATCACCCAGAGTAAGAAGCATAATTTCACTTTTATCCCAACTTACTTTGTAACGTGATATTGTTCCGTATTCCTTTAATCGTGAATATAATTAACACAATGAATTTTCTGGTTGCGTCAGATAAACTATGACACTATCTGCAGATAAACTAATCTTATGTTCCTCTCTACCCACTCTATAGCCTGTAATATCAGGATCAAATTCTGCCAATGGTTCTACTGTTAAAATAAATGAGGCTGGTGAAAATGAGCACCCTTGTCCACTGGATCTCGCTAACCCAAAAAAGTCAGAGACTAGTCCATTTGTTACCATCTTCGATTTGGTGCATTATTGCAGGGCTTGTATCAGCAAATAAATGTTTGTCCCTGTGATCGTACAGATTCTATCACCAATGTGTAGATGTACAGATGGTCCTGTAGGATGACTGTGATTGGCTGAGAGTGTAGCCACACCTACTGGCAGGTCTTAAAGGATTGCTCCTTGCCAGACCAGGTCATTCTGGACTGGTCGACCTACTTGTGATATGCTCCAGTCTTTTAGTTAATAAAAGCCTTGCCACCTACTGGCAGGTCTTAAAGGATTGCTCCTTGACAGACCAGGTCATTCTGGACTGGTCGACCTACTTGTGATATGCTCCAGTCTTTTAGTTAATAAAAGCCTTGGTTTGGATCAACAAGTTTTTGGGTCTTTCGACGCACATTGCAGTCCCAATTTAAACTTTTCAAATACTTTATCTAATCCTATTCTAATCTATCAAACATTTTTCTGCATCTAAAACCAATGCTGCACTTATATCTAATCTTTTTGTGCCAAGTGAATTATACTCATTAATTTGATCACATTATCTGCTTTCTTTTTTAAAAAAAAAAAAATATTTTTGCTACCATTTTATAATCTGCATTTAACAAGGATCTTGGTCAACATGAAGATAGCTTTAAAGGATCTCCATCTTTCTTCAGAATCACTGTTTTTATTGCTGTTTTAAAAGATTCCAGTAAACTATGTGTTTCATCCACCTGATTTAATACTTGCATAAATGGAGAAATAAATAAATCTGTAAACTCGTTCTAAAATTCAGGCAGGAAGCCAACCTCTCCTTGAGACTTGTTACTTTTTAAAGAGCTCAGTGCCTCTCTAATCTCTTTTAATGTAAAAGGGGCAGCCAACTTTCTTTGGTCACTCAGATTTAATTCAGGTAAATTAAATTAGAGATTAAAAAAATCATCTACTTTATTATTGTCTTAAGAAATATTGCCATTAATTTCTTGAGATTTATAAGAAATTATATTCAAAACATATTTAGTTGTGATAATCATTCTGGATGCTTAATTTATCAAGAATGCTACACACTCTTTCACCCAATTCATAACATTTCTATTCAGTTTTCATTATCACTTTCTCTGTTCTGTATGTTTGTAAAGTATTATATTGAAGGTTTTAATTTATAAGAGATTTTCATTTATCCTCATTTACTGGTCTCTGCACATTTTTAAAAAATCTCTACTTCCAATTGTTCTAATTCTTTCATATAATCCTTCTTAATTTTTGAGGTACAACTTATTATTTGACCACATGTATATGCTTTCATCACATCCCATAAAGTAAATTTATTTAAAACCAAATTGGAATTAGTCTCAAAAAACTTCTTTTGTCTTCTAATAAATACAAAAAAATCTTTTCTTTTTAAGAACATTAGAATTCAACCTACATCAATAAATTGATTCTTGTCTCTCATTGTTATTAGTCCAACAAGGACTAATGGTCAGATAAAACTCTGGCCTTGGACACCACTTGTTCTATTCTACCTTGGAAGTCGTGCAGATATTTAAAATAGATCAATTCTGGAATAAGAATCATGTCTACTAGAATAAAAGTAACAGAATCTTTCTCTTGGGTGAAAGCTTCTCAAGCATCTACCAAATTTAAATACCGTGCATCTTGGCGCCTCACAGTTTGGCAGGCAACAACCTCCTTTGAAGAAGACTGCAGAGCCCACCTCACTGACAAAAGGCAAAGGAGGAAAAACCCAACACTCAACCCCAACCAACCAATTTTCCCCTGCAACTGCTGCAACCGTGTCTGCCTGTCCCGCATCGGACTTGTCAGCCACAAACGAGCCTGCAGCTGACGTGGACATTTACCCCCTCCATAAATCTTCGTCCGCGAAGCCAAGCCAAAGAGATCTCGTTGACCTATCTAAAATTGGATCGAAATAAAAATTAAAGTCTCCTCCCATTAGTACATTTTAATTAGCATTTGCTAAATTTGAAGAGGTTTCTTGTAAAAATTTGTCATCATCCACATTAAGTGCATATATATTCATAGGTGTCCAATACTCTGGAAAAAAAAATAACATTATATCATAATATATATCCACCTGAAGGATCTGTAATTACATTTTATATTTTAACTGGAAGTTTCTTATCTATTAAAAAAATCACTACTCTCTTTGCCTTTGAGCTATACGAAGAAGCTGCAACATACCCTACCAAGTCCCTTTTTAATTTCAGATGTTTCTTTTTTTCAATTAAATGAGTTTCTTCTAAAAAAAAGCTGTCTACTTTCATTTTTTTAATGTGTCAATATCCTACTCCTCTTCACTGTGCTATTAATTCCATTAATATTAAAACTTAAAACATTTAATACATTACTCATTTATATATTTTTTTAATTCATCCAAATACAACATTTTCCTCTTTACCTCTCTCTCTCAACTCCTTGGTATTTCCATTTTTTTTAAAATCTTAAATCAAGGCAATTATCACTACCCAATCCAAATAGAAAAGAAAAGAAGGAAAAGAAACAAAACTAAATAAGTACCTCCCCTCCCCAATTAATGTTGTTACAATAATACAACATTACCCCCCACCCCCCCCCCCCCACTGTCCTTTATGGGTAGTGACTAAAGCCAAAAACACACACATGATTCAGTAGTTGTCAGTCCATTTTCCTTCAGCTTTCCCAAATGTTCATTTCTACTTCCATTCATATCCTTTAGACAGATTAACATAATATTAATCATCTATTATGTTCCAGAATTTTGCACTCCTGCTTGCTGGGCTGATCAACTTCTTGACGAACATCTGACAAAACATCTGCGTACTCTTGCGCGCACCCAGGTCGGTAAAAAACTTGTTCGGTCCTCCATGGAGAAAAACCATAAGAGTCGCAGAATGACATAGGATAAAACTGTAACTTTTTTTCTACAGTGTATTCTTCACTGGATTAAATTCTTTCCTTCTCTTCAACAGTTCAAAATTGATGTTAGGATAAAATAAAAATCTTATTTCCATTATATTCCAATGGACCCATTTTTTCCTTACCTTGCTTTTTCTCCAACCTGATAACAAAGAAACTTGATCAATGGAGGGTGCAGTTTTTGATCAGGTGATGGCCTTGATCCTAAACCCCCATGGTCCCTCTCTATTTCAATATCTCCGTGAAATTTATCCAGTCCAAAAACTTCTGGAATCCAAAATTGAAAAAAAGTTATCTTATCCCCTTTATCACTTTCTTTAAGACTAATAATTTTAAATATTTTTTCTTCAACTGTAATTCTCTAATTAATCCACTTTTTCACACAACATGCAAAAGCATCAGTTGAATTTTCCATCTTTTCTTGAACCATCTCTACATCAAATTCCACATTATTAACTTTCTCTTCCATATCATCAAATCTTTTTGCTGTTTATTCACGATATCATAAATCTTAGATTTTTCACCTGATTTCTTGATATCCATTCTCACTTGTTTCACCTCTTTCAATACGAGCTGGTTTTAGTACTTAATTTCTGAATATTTGCTGACATTTTAACTTTATCACCTCCATAACAACAGCCTTTTTTCCTCCTTCCTTTGCTTCCTCGCTCTTTCCTTGCTTCTGCTCTTCTTCTTCCTCTTCGACACAGGCCTGGAGTTCTGTCAAATATTCAGTTTCCGTGGGCAGCAATTCAAACAGGCTGCCTGCCTTAGCGATCTCTTCAGATTCGAATGTTCTGCACATCCGCAGAGACGCATCTTCATCGTCCCTCCACTGCTACAGTTGCGGTAGTGCTGAAGTTGAGTTACCAAGTTTGGAGATCTTGCCACTTGGGTAGGAGCTTTCACCACAGTGCCTGGATCCATCTGTAAGGTAGGCCTTTCTTCTTATCCTTGCTGTTTTCTATATATTTAAAATATTTCTATATATTTAAAATATTTAAAATTATTAGTCTTAAAGAAGGTGATAAAGGGGATAAGATAACTTTTTTTTAATTTTGGATTCCAGAAGTCTTTGGACTGGATAAGTTTCATGGAGATATTGAAATAGAGAGGGACCATGGGGGTTTAGGATCAAGGCCATCACCTGATCAAAAACTGTACCCTCCATTGATCAAGTTTCTTTGTTGCACTCCCAATGGGCCAGCAACATTTTTATCCTTTTTAGGTGACATTTGTAAAATGCACTGTCTCTTTAGGAATATTTTCCAAAAGTTTAATTTTGGTCTCTTTACTTTTTAACTTTTTCCTCAGTACAGCCAGATTCTTGTGTCCTGGCTCTAACCCATCTCGTGACCCCCCCCCCCCCCCAATTTATTTTTAAAAATTGCTTTAATACCTCACCAAGACACGTGAATACAACTTGCAACCAATTATGACCAATCCTTCAGTCCAATTATGGTTGTATGTTTAGGACTATCTGTATAGAAAAATGTCAGCAGGCATTCAAACAAAATCAGAAAGGGGAGGGAGAGGTGGGGGGGGTGGGGAAGAACAGTGCCAAAGACAGGAGGTAATAGGTGGTTGGGAGGGAGGGCACAGCAGCAAGTAAGGGGAGGAGGGATGGCTCAGGTGAATAGAGAGGGAAGGGGTAGTGAGCTAAGGGAAAGAAGAATAGGGGAAAAGGGAGGGAGAAAGGAGAGTAGGGTAGGAGAAACCAGAGAAGTTGATGTTAATGCCATCCAGTAGGAGAGGGCCCAGACAGAAAATCAAGTGTTCCTCCTCCAATATATGGGTGGTCTTGGTGGGATTGTGGACAGACTTGAGAGTATGGGAGTGGGAGCCATGGACAGACATGCAGGTATTGGGAGTGGGTCTTTCAATCTCTCACAGAGCAAGCTCACCATTCCTATCACATTCACGCTCTGGAAATTATATTCTTTCTTACCCATAAACAGAGTGCAGGTGCTCAGTGACCTTTCTACATGTAATTTTACATTTTTACCTTAGTTTCGATAAAGGACTGTGACCAGATAATATTGACTGATCATTTCTACCTATGGAAGCTGACTGAACTGCTGAGGTTCCACCCGCATTTCCTTGTCTCCTCAATTCATAATCATGTTTCCTTCTTTAAATCTCTATTACTATTTATGGGGAATCTCATCCAAAGCACTTCCAAAATATCCTACATCCACTGGTTCTTACAACCACACCTCCCCACCATCATATCCACTGGTCACATTCTTCAGACAATCTAGGTTGGTTTTTCTTTCATGTTGTCTCTGGTCAATCCCATTATTAGTTCCCTGATGTTCTGTTATTACAATGATCAGTGAAGATCCTAGCATTTACTAGGTCCACTGATTTTAGACCAGGACTAGAGGCAAACAACACAGAACTGACCCTTTGCCATAATTCCACCTTGCCAAGTTGTCAACATGTGCTAGTGTCATTTGCCTGAATTTGGTCTATATTCCTCTCAAAGTGGGAGGTGTGGAACTTCAGAAGGACCAACCAGGGTAAGACTCATACAGTAAACTCTAGGGTACTGTGGAGTGTCGTAGAACAGAGGGATCTGGGAAACAGATAGACAATTCCTTGCAAGTGACATCACAGGTAGACAGGATCATAAAGAGAGCTTTTGGCATATTAGCCTTCATAAATCAAAGTATTGAGTACATTAGTTATGGTGAAATTGTTCAAAAAATTGTTGAGGCCAATTTGGAGTATCATATACAGTTTTGATCACCCAACTACAGGAAAGATATCAGATTGAAATAGTGCTGAGAACATTTACAAGGATGTTGTCAGGGATTAAGGAGTTGTGCTCTATGGAAATGTTGAAAAGATGAGGATTTTACTCCCTGGAGAAATAGGGAATGAGGAGTGATTTGAAGGAAATATACAAAATGATCCAGGGAATTTATAGGGTAAATGCAAGCTTTTCCCACTGAGGTTAAATGAGACAAGAGGTGAAAGATGAAATGTTTAAGGGGAGCATTAGAGATATTCATCACTCAGATAGTGGTGGGAGTGTGGAATGAGCTGCCAGCAGGAGTTCTGGATATGGGTTCAGTTTTAACAGAAAGAGAAATTTGGATCAGTACCTGGATGGGAGGGTATGGATGGCTACGGTCCAGATCGATGGGACTAGGTGGGAAAATAGTTTGGCATGGAATAGATCAGCCATTGTCCTGTCCACAAAGCTCTACAGCCCCCCAGAGGATCACTGCACATTGAATTATTTTTTTCTTCTCACCTCGCGTAACAAGCATTTTCTTTTTATGTGATCGGTGGGAAATAAGGAAGGAAGGAAGGGAGCCATAAACTTTGAGCAGAGTCTTGGGGTGGGAGGGAAGCATAGCTGAAGAAAGGTCGAGAATGGCTGGACTAATTTTTTTATTTAGACATACAGCTCAGGTCATTTTGGCCCGCGAGTCAGTGCCGCCCAAATTTACACCCAATTAACCTAAACCACTGGCACATTTTGAAGGATGAGAAGAAACTGGAAGCCCCGAGGAAAACTCACACAGACACAGGGAGAGGCACAAACTCCTTACAGACAGCGCGGGATTTGAACCCCAGTCCCAATCGTTGGTGCTGTAAAGGCATTGCGCTAGCCGCAACACCAACCATGCCACCCGACTAGATGGTCTCAAGGGACCGTTTCTGTGCTGTTGAGTCCTGTGGCTCTGTGGTTCTAACATTTCCTGTCCATGTACCCACCTAAACATCTTTTAAAATCTGTAATTGTACCACCTGCCACCTCCTCTGGCAACTCATTCCATGTACCCACCATCTCCTGTGTGAACAAGATCACCCTCGTGTCCCATTTAAAACTTTCCCCTCACACCTTGACGTGCTTTAGTTCAAAGGAATCCCTGGAATTCAGAAACAGCGAGATCGTTAAATTCACCAAGGACATATCATGTTGAACAAAATTCAGATAAATTTATAACTATTGTTTCATTCTCAAAATATCACAGCTTATTAAATAATGAACACAATTAATGTAGAACTAAAAGAGAAAAAAAGCTTTCAAAGAAACTCATTTTACCATGGGAATTACAATCCATGGGTTTAAAAATTAGCTTATCATTACATACATTTTAAAAAAAATAATTAGGTATAATTATGCAATGACGTGCTCATTCTCAGAGACAATGCTTTGTATAGCTTTTTCTGCAATAATTCAATGGAATAACCATTGATTGCACTGTTGAAGGCTAAACAAATCTGCACTGAGATTTTTGCATTAAACTACATTGGTATAAATATATCCCCAATTACCCTCCAGCTTCAGTGTGATGACAGAGGAAGGCAACAAGTTTGCAGCTATTCAAACAGGACAATCCAAGCAAACAAGGTTTCAATTACAACAATAATAAAACTGCCTCTCTCCGATGCAGAGATGGACGAAAGTGTGATGTTTAAAACGAATTGCAATGAAAATATTAAAGCATATTGGAGGGAGAAAATGAAGTGCAATGCAAGCTGGATTGCACCTGCAGAGCTGGCACAAGCTCAATGGCCCCAATGGCCTCTTGTCATGATGTAACCAACCTTAGTGGGACTGTGAAGTGAAGCCTCGAGGACAAGTGTTCCTACCTCATGTATATTCTATATTTTTCCAAATTAAATTTACAAAGCACGGTAACAAGCCCTTCCTGCCTCCAAGTTTGTGCCTCCCAAATACCCCAATTAACCTGCAACCCTCATATTTTTTTTGACATTGCCCTTTAGTACCTATCTCATGTGTATCCCCATTTAGGAGTCAGCCAGCCTTGGGATTGCCACTGCCACTTATATTCATTTTTAATTGCACTTGATGCACAAAAAATAATTATTGCATTAGAAATTACCAGAGATACCACAGTGAGCATTGGACTTGCAGATTATTTTGTCCCCAGTTCATTGGGGATTTTAAAGCCCATGTACCTCAGCTGAAATAATGGACAGAGAATCATTATGAAACCATTAGCACTACATCAGCACCAATCATTTCAGGACTTGCGAAGTTTTATGCACTGCTTGTTCTCGATGTGTGAAAGTTGAAAATGAGATGCATCGTACCAGATGTTCCTGGAATTATTGCACTTTTCCTGCCATGCAACTTGAGTGAAAAAGAACTCATGCCGAGACTTACAGGAACAGGTGCACATCTGATTAGACCTTTTTATTTTAATTCATGAGTGCTCCACGCATTCAATCATTTTTAATAAGGTGTCTGGTTTCAGGTATCGACAGAAACCTGCTGCATCTTGCTGCATAAACAAGCCAGCTCAACAGTAGAGATAGGGTTGATATAAGCAGGCTTTCTCCCCCCCCCCCGCCCCCCACTGAGGGTGGGTGAGTCAAGAATGAGAGGACATGGGTTAAGGCGAAAGGTGAAATCTTTATAAGGAACATTAGGGGAACTTCTTCACTCGGGGAGTGGCGAGCGTATGCAACGACCTGCCAGCAGAAGTTACAAATGTGGGCTCAATTTTGACATTCAAGAATAATTTAGATAGGTACATGGATGGGAGGGGTGCAGAGGGGCAATTGTTTGGGTGCAGGTCACTGGGATTAGGCTCAGAGAGAAGGCGGGCTAAAGATTCTATGGTTCCAACTTAACAGTTCAAATTGAGATGGTAATGTGACCGAGTTTTTCTTGTCTGTGGACGTGCAAGTTATTTCTGAAGTTTCTCAGTCTACACAAAGATGCACAATGTGAGAGTCTGACTGCTCTACCAACAGTTTCAAATGAGGATTGTCAGAAAGAAACAGCACAGAAATAGGCCCTTCTAGTTAGTTAGCACAATATTTTTACAGTACCAGAGAGCTGGGTTCAAATCGGCACTGGCTGTAAGGAGTTTGTACCTTTTACGCATGTCTGTGTGGGTTTTCTCCAGGGACTCTGGTTTCCCCCAACCCTTCAAAATGTACCAGGGGTCAATGGGGTGTTAATTGAGTGGCATGGACTCAGAGTCGAATTGGCCTGTTACAATATTATATGTCTAAATTTTTTTTAAAAATAAGTAGTCTATCAACTCCACACCCATAGTCAAACACATATTTCAGTCTAAGCTCATTTTAGCCTCCCCTCATTCAACTCCCCCCAGATTTTACCGCTCACCTACATTGAAAGGAACATTTTGAGTGGCCAATTAACCTCCCAATTTGCATGCCTTTGGGATGTAGGACAATAGCAAAACACCCAGAGTGGGTGAGCTCAACTCAGAGCGCTCAGGAGATCACTGTCAAGCCTAAGTCACTGGAGCCAGGAGGCATCAGGTCTACCAGATGGGCCACTGCGTTAACCTTGCAATGGTGAAGAAAATCTGTGAAAATATTGTGCTTTTCAACAGGCCGCATCACGGCTCCAGTCGCAGACGGGTGACCCTTATTGTTTTTAATTTTGAGATACAGCACGGTCACAGGCCCTTCCAACCCAAGCTGCCCAATCACATCATGTGACCAGTTAACCAACTAATCCCATACGTCATTGGAATGTGGAAAGAAAGCAGAGTATCTGGAGGAAATCCATGCGGTCACAGGGAGAACATACAAACTCAATTATGACAGCAGCGAATTTGAACCCGGGTCGCTTGCATTAAACGCTACACTAACTACACAGCTCAACATTCTGTCAATAGTCTATGGTGATTTATGTCCCAACCAAGCCAAATTCTGATTAGAAGCTTATTTGAAACATCAGGCAAAGTTCATTTCTTTTTCAGGTGCTGATCTGCTGGGTATTTAAAAATTCTGTGTTTCCTTCAGGCCAGAGTTCTATTTTTCAGCTTTTATTTCCCATTATATAGATATTCCCCAGACCTTTATCGCTTTACTCCCCATGCTTTTCCTAAAAGAGGACCTCCCTGCCAAACCTTTGATTGAGGACAAAGTTTCTGCAATTTTGAAGAGCATCTCAACTTTGGCTTTTATTTTGTAAAAAGGTGCTAAGTAACTGCAAACATTCCAGAACAAATTGATCAGGGACCAATCTCCAAGCAAAGACTGACAGTATTTTTTAAAATGTAAAAGCACCCAAGTCAGTTCACTTAATAAAATTCATATTTAAGCGTCTCATTAAGGACACCCTCTTGAAATGTATTTACAGAAATTGTCATTGCTAGGGATTGTTCGGAATACTGATTTCTAACTGAACATACTGGTTGAAATGTGTTTGGCACCTATCCCAGATGAAGACAAAATATATTGCTGCACATTTTGTTAGAAATAATCTCAGTTGATATTTAACATATAAAAAATAACATAACATAACAATTACAGCACGGAAACAGGCCATTAGGCCCTTCTAGTCCGCACCGAACCAAACACCCCTTTCTAATCCCACCTCCCTGCACAATGCCCATAACCCTCCATCTTCCTCTCATCCATATACCTGTCCAACCTTTTCTTAAATAATACAATTGACTCCGCCGCCACTATTTCTCCCGGAAGATCATTCCACACAGCTACCACTCTCTGAGTAAAGAAGTTCCCCCTCATGTTACCTCTAAACCTCTGCCCCTTAATTCTTAACTCATGTCCTCTTGTTTTAATCTTTCCTCCTCTTAACGGAAATAGTCTATCCACACCGCTTTCATCCAAAATCTTTACTAGGTAAAACTTTCCTGCGTCTCTTAAATAAACGAACACTCACCATTTTAAGTTGCAGTTTGAATTTTTTTCACTGTTTTATTTCCACTTTCAGAATTAAAACTGGATTTAAGGCAATGAGTTTACATATTTTATGCCTGGATACAATCCTTGCAAATCACATCAAATGGCAGCAGATTGCTTGAAAACAACCCGTCCAACTAGCAACACCATCCTTGAGATCTGGCTTAAATTGCGAACAATTTGCAGAGCCCTCAGCTCTCGTTAGTACAAATACTGGTGTTCAATTGTAAAGAAATTTAACTCAAGAGGAATGCCGGTCCTACATAACAGCTGAATCACGTGGAAACTTTTACAGTGAGACACAATGGGTCAGCAGCCATGGAAACATCTGTGTGAGACACTCTCTCAAGGCAGCAGCCAACATCACAAAAGGACACTGGTCACTCTGGTCACAAACACTTTTAAGGCAAAAGGTACAGAAGCCTGGTCCAACACCTCTTCATTCAAGAACAGCTTTTAATCTGACAGCCATCAAACTCTTGAACCTTCTTGTACTACTCCAACCCTAATCAGAAACTGCTCCAGGAAGCATAATCAAAATCTGCTACACTTTCTTGCACTATCTATTCTTTCATAGTTACCATCTCTTTTACTGTCTTGGAACATTTTTAATAAATTTATTTGTTCTATTGCAATTGGTGTACATCACATACCATTTTGCAGCAAGTTAGAATTTTGTTGCTTTGTGTTCATGTATATGACAATAACCTCTTATGTCATATCACCTGCTCCCCAAGGATTCATTGGAACTGCCCAAGTATTACAACAGAAATTCATGGTTCAAAAGTCAGGACTTTTGGCTCATTAGATTTTATTTTATTATGAAGCAACAAAGGGTGAACATTGAAAGAGACAAATAAGGGGAGAAAAAAAAAACTCAGATAATATCTGCAAACGAGAAACACTCAAGAGTCTGGAATCCTTCACCTGAACAATACCCTGGAATCAACCAAGGGGTTTTTAATGTCCTATTTTTCTCCAGACAAAAAATAATCAATAACTTATTTCCAGGTTGTTCGGTTTCACTCTAGAAATTTGGGTCATCACATCCAGACACTTCTGATCCCGATACAAACCTCCACTTCAGGGTCACATGGGACATTCCCTCTGTGACACAACTTTTGAAGAATTATTGGGGGGGGGGGGTGCGGACTTGGACGAGGAGCACCCTTAGCTAAATATTCTCACAATTACAAGGTCTTCCCCGGTAGGAATGCCTCCGCTCATGCTCTCCTTTAATGTTCATTCAAGCCCCACCATCTCCCAATTCCCTACATGGGCTCCAATCAGCAGTCATTAACCTCCCTCGCTCGGTGGGGAACCTTTCCATAGGGTTTGAATCTGCCACTGCCTACACATTTTCCCCGTGACCTGCTTGGGTTTCCTCCCACATTCAAAAGATATTCACGGTTTGTAGGTTAATTGTTGTATTGAGACAACACAGGTTGGTGGGCTACAAGGGCCATTTACTGTGCTCTACGTCTAAAAGTGATCCAACACCTAAGTGCATGAAGTTTACTGTGGAGAACTAATTATCAAAATGACAAGGAGTGCTCTGCAATCTATAAACAAGTTCATTCCCTCTTTCCAAGTCTTCTGCAGTGCCTAGATTGCATCAACACAGGAGGAATGGTTCTGCCTTCAACGCAGCAGGGTTCCAGACACTCAGCACTTTGGGTGAAGAATTATTCCTCTCTTACCTCTACTTTGTCTGTTAAATTCAAGTGGCCACGGTCACCTGTGAGACATCAAGGTCACATGGGATCATCTCGTTCCATTTGTGATGCTCTCCTGGTCCTCTGAGCCCCCTTCACTAGACATTCCCAGTTATCGACCCCTTCCTAAACCCCAGCCAAAAACGTACTGCTATTATGTTGCTCAGTGCCATCATTTTATGCATTTCATATTTGCTCCTTCCTCTATAGGAAACAATCCAAGTGTGGTCGACCTCTCCTCAATCCAAACCTGAAGTCATTGTTGAAATTTCCCTCGTTGGATAGTCAGGTTTAGGTCTGTGAGGGTTGCAAAAGGAAAGTGGTATTCATCTTTCAAACAACTGACAGAAGCGGGAACGAGAAGTGACCTCTTATGCCACAACATTTGACAAACAGAACTCAAGACAAATTGTTCACAAAGAAAAAGCATATTCAGGAGTTGGTTTATATTGAAAGGGGGAAAAATGCTGCATTTGTATTCTGCTTTTCATGATAGCCTACAGATATTAAAATGCTCAGACAGCCGACAAAGTATACAAGATGATGAGGGGATGAGATAGGGTGGACAGTCAGCACCTTTTTCCTGGGGGCGACAATAGTAAATAAAAGAGTGTAGAGGAAATCTTGGGGGAGATGTCATAGGCAAGTAATTTTTTTTAAATATATAAACACAGATAGTGGTGGGTGCATGGGATGGTGGTGGAGGCTGGTACAATAGGGACATTCAAAAGACTCATGAGATGTAAGAAAAGTAGAGGGTAGAGGCTGTGAAGTAGGGAAAATTAGATTGTGGTGGAGTAGGTTTACCAAAGTCAACACAAATATAATGGGCTGAAGGATCTATGGCAGCCATTCTCAGTGGGGACCATACGACCACTCCAAGGAACCACAGCACATTTATCTAGTTAATAGGAGAGAACCATGGAGGAAACCAATTAAACTGGACTGCTTCAGAGGGAAGGGGACCCATAAAGTTAGAGCAGACTCTAAAGAAGGCCATAACCAGAGGTTGAGATTGGATCCTCTATCGGAAGTACAGACGAGACATACATACTGGTGCCGCAGCCCCGCTTGGCTGACGTACGCAAGTGGCTCAAAGAAGCAACTGAGAAATTCTGCAGAGACTGCTTAAAACATTCTTGGTCAAGGAGCGATCCAATGCCCTCTCAGACACCCCAAGAGGTGCCTGATATCAGCCCCTGATATGAACAATCTAATGGTTTAGAGAGCAGTCTTGTGATAGCAGCTTGAGCTCCTGCTAATTAGGAAGCTAAGAATCTCCAGAGTGCGGTGCCTTTACAGATTTTCTGGCATTTACCCCAGCCATTATTTTTAAAATTAATTTCCCAAAATGGAAAGATTGAGGATAAATTCATCTAAAAGCCACTATCTGTGCCTGATAAGGAATTGACAGGTGCTGCACAGATACCCCAGGTCATGGATATTTTGCTTTATTTTTGAGAAGACAATAGTGACACCATGTGCACCAAAATCTCAAATATCCACTCCCCATGGGTAACACCATCTGTTGATTATACTTCATCCCAACATTACTCTTTATATTGTACATGGTTACAAGTGACAAAGAATGACTTCATTTTAAAAATCGGTACTATTATGTAGTGACAAAATTTAACCGCCAAGATATCAGCTGGGTTTAAAAAAAAGACAAGAAAATGCCAATGTTCACTGTCATTGTAAATATACAAACCAGAAATGGACAATGTGGCCCCTCGCAAGTTTGTGACTGATCTGGTTGAAACCTCATTTGTTTCCATCCACCTGCAGTAACCTTTTAATCCTCCGAATGAGCATTCAAAAATATACGAAGTGATGTTAAATGTCAGCTTCAGAATCTCTTACCGTTTAGGTCATGCTTTATTTCCTGCTCAAACATTTTTTTTCTATTCTTTACTTCTTTTGCTTGCTCTTTGCCTCTAAATTCCTCGGTGTCAACACCTCAGGGGACCTATCCTGGGGCCTCCAAGCCGATGCAATCACGATAAAAGGCTCGCTAGTGGCCACACTTTGTGAGGAGTTTCGGTACGTCACCCAAGACCCGTGAACATTTCTTTGCAGGTGTACCACAGAGAACGTTCTGGCTAACTGGAACAGAGGTGCCAATGCTCAGGACAAGAATAAACTCCAGAGGACTGTCAACTTGGCCTGTGACATCACGGTCACCAGTCTTCACTCCACTGAGGACATCTACATCTAAGAAAGCAGCCTCTATCCTCAAGGACCCCCACCACCCAGGCCATGCCCTCTTCACTCTGCTACCATCAGGAGCCTGAAGACGAGCACCTATCAGCACAAGGACAGCTTCTTCCCCGCTGCTAACAGATTCCTGAATGAACAATGAACCAAAGAGACTGCCTTCCTTTGACTTTATTCACTATTTTTATTTGTTTTGTAAGGTGGTTTTTATATAAATATTTGGACTGCAGTGCTGCAGTAAAACAACGAATTTTGTGACTTGACAAATTCTGATTCTCTCTCTACATTTTCACTCAAGTTGTCCCAATAGAATTTCTGAGAGGACATTGTTTAATGCAGAAATACCAAGGTTGGAATTAGTGACAGATTCACTGGATAGAACTTAGAAGAGTATAGCACAGGAGCAGGCCCTACAGCCCACTATCTCTTTGCTGAACATGCTGAATTAAATTCTTCTGCCGGAGACTTTTTCCTCCATTCCCTGCATACCCATGTCCAGCTCGTATACTACCAGCATGTCTGCTTCCACCGGTTTTCCACTCTAGGCACCAACAACACTTTGAAACTTCCCCCACTCCACCTTAAATGCAAGGCCTCTAACATCTGACATTTTCTCATGGGTGAAAAATTGTTGACCATCTACCCCACATCTCAGAATTTTATGAACATTTATAAGATCCTCCTGCCCCCCCCCCCCCCACCTCCCCAACCTCCAATGCTCCAGAGCAAATAGCCCCCTGTTCAGTATTATTGCTCATACCCCTCTAACCCAGGAAATATCTGGGAGAATCTCTTCTGTAGTCTTTCCAAAACCTCAACATTCATTCTATAATGGGGCAATCGGAGTTGCACATAGTAACGTGCTACATTTGTGCATCAGATTGTCACATCATCTCCATTGAAAACTAAGGAAAATTTCAGAAATATTGCCATATTCTGTCTGTGTGATCCTGAAAATATTGCTTTTGATGAAGAACCATTGGCTACAACTCAGCATTCGACACTGTGCTCCGAGCAAAACTGATGGTCAAACAGAAGGGATCAAGGAGTCCATTCTTCCCTCTGCAAATGGATCCTCAATTTCACTGGCAGGCCTCAATCAGTGCAGATCAGCAATATCACCTCCTCCTCGCTGATGAGCAACACAGGAGCACCTCACGGATCTGCGCTTGGTCCCCCGTCCCGTTCCTTGTAAACTCACGATGGTGCAGCCAACTTTGGCTCCAAATCAATCTATAAATTTGCAGATGACACCACAGTTGTTGGACCAATGGATGGAAAATAAGGAGACACAGAGATTAGTACCATTATTGTGGAGGACCTGAATTTATTTTAAAATTAAAAAAAATATATAGACATACAGGACGTTAAAGGCCATTTCAGCCCGTAAATCCATGCAGCCCAATATACACCCAATTAACCTACACCCCCGGTACATTTTGAAGGGTTGGAGGAAACCAAAGCCACCGGAGAAAACTCCTTACAGAGACCGTGGGATTCGAACCCCAGTCCCGATCACTGGTGCTGTAAAAGCACTGCGCTAACTGCTACACCACCGTGCTGCCCCGGAGTCAGCATAGAAGCCACCATGAAGAAGATGCAACAATGCCTCCATCTTCTCAGGCAAGTATTACTTAAACATGGGCAACCTTTGTGGTAAAACTCAGGCAGACCCATGAGTTTTACCACAAAGGGTGCCCATGTTTAAATGATACTTGTCGGAGTTCTTTAGCCAATGCTACGTCATGCTGCTTAAAGGATCCTGCAAATCACAACCAGAATTTATTGTCATGAACATGTGTCACAAAGCTGTTTTGTGGCAGCATTACAGGGGCATTTGAGGGACTCTTAGATGGGCACATGGATGAGAGAAATGTGGAGTGTTACAAGGTAAGAATGGTTTAGTACATTTTTTTGGTGGGAACGTTTGGGTCATTGAGGGCCAAAAGGCCTGTGTTGTGCTGTAATGTTCTATGTTCCAAGTCTGAGGAGGTTTACACGTCATTAAATCAAATTCCACAGGTCCACTTTGCGAAGTATTCTGACTGGTTACAGCATCGCCTGTTTCGGGAATGTGTCCAGGAACAAAGAAGGCCACAGAAAGTGGCAAACATTGTGAAGTCCACCACAGGCTCCAAACTCTCATCCATTGAAGACATCAAGTCAAGATTCTGCCTCAAGAAGGCGGCAACATCACAAAAGTCCCCCATGTCCAGGTTAGAAGGTGCAGAAGTTCTCCCGCCCCGCTTCAACTCCACCTGGTCTCCGTTACCACCACCATCATCACCTTGTATCAGATTCACTGGCAGCCACTCACTCCACATGGTCTTGCTCATCTTCCACAACTGACCCCTTTGTTTTTCCTTGCCTCCCGTTGGGGCATCTGTCGATCCACTGCCTCGGACCATCATGCTTCATCTCTCCCTAGTTCACCAATCCCACACGGGGCTCTGACCTCCCCCTTCCTGTTCACATTCATTTCTCTAGTCTTAAAAGAAGGGTTGAAATGCTGAATAATTCCACCTCCCCCCCCACCTCCCCGGCTGATGCTGCTCGACCTGCCAAATTCCTCCAACCCAGATTGGGTTTAACTACAGAGTGCGGAAATGCATCACTTCTGGGATCAAGAACAGTTTCAATTTTGCCACCTATCAGGCTTTTGAACCTCCGCTTACTAATCTAACTGTAAACCATTCTGGGACTACTATTGAGGCACATTTTGTTTTTGCACTAATTGTAGTTGAATAGTTATTTACTCTTTATATTGACCATTTATTTTTGCATTGGGAAAATCTAATGTGTGCTATTGTAGTTTTTCTACAAAACATACCTGCTTGGCTAAAATACAAGAATTTCAAACCAATATTTACATTTCATCTTTGTGTATAATAATATACTTAGTCATTATTGTATCCAACCTCTGTGTTTAAATAACATTCAGCCATTATTCCGACTAAGGCCAAACTGGCCCAAATATAAAAATGCTGGAGAAATTATACATATCAATCAATTAATTAATTGCTAATGTTGTTTCAGTCATGAAATCATAATAACAAATTTGTTCATCGATAAATATCAATGATCTGGAGTTGGCTGGCAGCTCAGAGAACAGGGAGCCTCTCCTCTCAGCCAAGAGTTCAGGACCACAGCCATCAGGAAAAAGGTATAGATACCACAAGAACCCACACCACCAGGTTCAGGAACAGATGTTACCCCTCCACCTTCAGACTCTCAACAATCAACTCAGAGACTCATTTAAGGACTTTTATTATTCATTTCCTGTACTGCAGTTTGTTTACATTTCATTCATTGTTTACATTTCTCTCTTGTGTATAGATATCTTTTCTTGAGTAGAATTTTTTCTTTGCACTACTGACAAGTAGAAATTCTGCCTGGCCCACAGGAAAAAAGCTCAGGGTTGTATGTGCAGTCATGGATGCCCTCTGACAATAAATCTGATCTTTAAACATGGAGGTCCATCCCAACAGATTAATGCTCGCAAATCTGTCACTCTGCTCGCCTTTTTCACACTGCATGAAGTCCAAGAGGGAGACATCAGTTCATTGGGAATCCAAGCACTGATCTGCATCTTTTCTGTAAGGCTGCACCTTGTGCTTGGTTTTTAATCTTGGCATTACTTGCTGTAATTAAGGATGGCTTGACTTGCCTGGATAGCACACAAAAGAAAGCTTTTCACTTCATCTTGGTACTCAGGAAAACAAATTAATCAACTCCAACTTGATGCCGAGTTAGAACTGGGAAAGAATCTGCAAACCCACCAGCACAAATTGATATTTCACTGCCTCCAGAAAGGAAGACAGGCATCTTGGATGGAAATGCAAATCATTAAAATGCTTAGGTTCTTGATCAAACAACTAAAAATTAGATTTCTATTTGAATCAGAGCTAGGAATCCCTGGCAAGGCCATCATTTTTTTTTACCCAGCCTAAATAGTCTTAACCAGGAAAAATAATCAAATCAAAGGTCATCCATTTACAGTCAGTGGTGGGGTGGGGGGATAATTTCAGGGCTATTTTCTTTTTAAAATGTGGTGGATGCCCAGAATGCATCGCCGGAGGTGGTAGTGGAGATTCGGACATAGGGGCATGCAAAAGACTCTTTAGGCAGGCACAAAGATGTCAAAAAATTAGAGTGCTATCGGTACAAGTTCAGGAAGGGGTAGATTGCTGTGGAGTACATTTACATCGGTCAGTACAACATCATGGGCCGAAGGGCCTGAACTGTGCTACTCCTCCAAATGGTTTAGCGCAAAAAAAATCTTCACCAAAGCAGATTGGCCTACGGAAATGCAATTGCATAAAAGAGGAGTAATGTTCACAGCATTATGCATTTCAAGACAAAGTTATAGCCCCAGATTAATGAATGCTCGGGACAAAGAGAGGAGAAATGATGGAATCGGTTGCCCGTCTTTGTTCAGGGGTGAATAAATTGATGCAGATTGAACAACATTCCTCATTCAGAACTATTCTATGATGAAGAAGCAGTTCTCCGCCTTGTGTCCCAGTTTACTTTTAAAAAAAGAAAATTCTGGTGATTTTTTTAACCCCCCCCCCCCCCCTCTCACAAAGCAAATATCTTTTTAAAGATTATAGCAAAGGTGATTACTCCGGGAATGAGTACCAAGTAGTGTAAGTGATACAAGGTATCTCACAAGTTCTATAAGCCACGAGGATTACAAGAATCATTTGATTAATTTGACAACATAGCAATAATCTCACTCTGCATTACAGCTATCCTTGGCTTTCCATCTTTTTTCCTCCTTTTGTGTTGAGAAGAAAGAATTACTGGCAAAGAAATGAATCACATCTTTGAGCTCTGCTCAATAGAAGGGGTCTAACACAGGCAGAGAAAGGAGGGCAACTTAGTACATGGGCAGGCAGAAACCATTTGGCTGCTAGGTCCAATGGGACACCTATGTCAGACCACTATTGACTTATAGGTGGAGTTCGAGTCAACGCATTAATGCGAAATAAACTCCTCCCTTAAAAATAGTGACCTTGATCTCAACAACTACCTCTTCCCCTGCACAGCCCCATAATTAGACACAGGACCTCTTGTTCCACAGGCTGCAATCATTGAGGATTGGTGACAGCACTTCCTCCACGATGACCTCAGCATCGGGCTGCACAAAGCACTGCTTGTGACATTATACATGGGTGGCTGGAGAGTGGCTCATGGGAACCAGGTGTTGGAACCTGGAGTCGAGAGGGTGCTGAGGGCAAGGAAAGCTCTGAAAGGTCTTGGGTGCTGAAGACTTGCTGATTGGGTCAGAATTTTGGATCTGAAGTTGCCAATAGATCAGACAGGAGTCCGTGCAGCAAGAGTATTTTTCTCATACCATAAGGGTGTCACTAATGGTAACTCTTTGTCTGGCTTTATGGGCAGGTAGAAGGCAATTTTGTGTAATATTATGTGTTCTATATTATTACACGACAAGGAAGAAATCTTGAATCTCTAGTCTTGAAAAGACTCATCCCTCACCAGCCATTCTTCACCTTCCTCCCACCTAGACGATAAGGTGTGATATCAGGCACCTCCAGGTTCAAGGATGGTTTCTTTCCCACTGTTAACACACCCCTGAATGAACCTCACACTTGCAAAATTATGCTGCCTTTGCTCTGTACCAACTGATCTCCAACTCTGCACTCGGCTTTTCGCTGCTTGCTCATTATACATGGGATGTCAAGTTGGATTGCTTATAAACTCTCAATGCACAATAATAAATCATCCAGTACATCTCCCCTCCAAAACTCATCTCCTCCAACACACTTAATGCTAATCCTCACTGCAGAATTACTCGACTTCCTTTCTCACATAGTTACTAAAGTTCCCCTTAAAAATGCATTTCTCTTATATGATCTGTAGCAGGAACTGTCAGACTTGCCCTGACAGTCCCTGAATCTGTCCTGGTGCCCCTTGCCTTGAGGGGAGTCATGGAGGGAGAGGGGTGAGTGAGATGGGTCGCGGGTTGACGACATCATCAATCCACCCATAGCCCGCCTGCTGACCCTTTCCCCCAAGAGGGATTGCAGTCGGCGACTTGGATCTGGCAAGGGCGCATTCATGGAGGTAAGTCTCCCTGCACAAGGGTGGAGAATCTCCACCTTTATGCTCAGGTGTTTTGACTATATGAAAGGGCCTATTGATTATTAATAGAAGGTTAATAGCTCAAGTACAGACAGGTTGAGCCAAATGGCCTCCTGTACAGATTACTGCACAGGATATGAAATTGCCCACACTGTGGATGCATTCATACATGCAAGCATGCACTGTAACAGGCCCTTCCGGGCCATGAATCTGTGCCTCCTATATACTCCAATTAACCTACAACCCCATAGGTTTTGGAGGGTGGGAGCAAAATGGAGCACCCGGAGAAAACCCACGCAGACACAGGGAGAACACACAAGCTCCTTACTGACAACATCGGAGTCAAACCAGGTTGCTGTAATAACATTGCACTAACCAAAAATGGCTTAGTTAAACCAAAATTAATACAGAAAGGAAACTGACTCTCAGCCAACTCCTATCTATACTCATCCCATCTTATTCTCCTGACATTCTCATCAACCTCCCTACCCCCACTCAGATTGTACCACTCATGTACACCCTGAGCCATGCAGCTTGGCCATTTTGTGATGTGGGAGGCAACCCACAGGGAGAATGTGCAAACTCCAAACAGTTAGCACTGGAACTCAGATTGTCATCAGGTTGCTAGTGTTGAGGTAAAGACTCTCCAAACTTATCAACTCAGCCTTTTCTGAAGTATGCTTAAAGCTAGATTTGCAAAGGCATTTTGCTGAAGCAGTGCTGACATGGCAGTAGATATTTTAACCAATGACAGTACATGGACATCAACTTCCCCCACCTGTCTGCTACATCAATCCCATCTTATTCCACCCGTCACCTTCCACTGCATCTCAGATTTCAGATTTATTGTCAGTGCACATGACATCACGTACAACTCGGATTCTTTTGCCTGCAAGTGAGGTAGAATTACCACAAAAAAATCTGTATACAATGTTGACATGTAAACAAATAGAAATGTAAACACACTGACTGAGCAAACAGAGCAGAAAAAAGTGCACAAGTAAGAATCTTTAAATGAGTCTCTGATTGAGTTTGTCATTGAGAAGTCTGATGGTGGAGGGGGAGCAACTGTTCCGGAACCTGATGCACCTTGTAGCACCTAGACCTCTTTCCTGATGGGAGCAGCCAGAACAGAGCGTGTGTTGGGTGATGTGGATCCTTGATTGCTGCTGCTCTCTGATAGCCATGTTCCCTGTGGAGGATCTCGATAGTGGGAAGGGTTTTGCCTGTGATGTTCTGGGCTGTGTCCACTAACGTTTATAGGACTTTATGCTCAGAGGTATTGGTGTCCCCATACCAGACCGTGATGCAGCCAGTCAGCACATTTTCCACCTCCCATTTGTCGAAATTTGCCACAAATTTCTGATGTCACATCAAACTTCCGCAAACTCCTGAGGAATTACAGGCACAAACGTGCTTTCTTCATGTTGATATTACTCTGCTGGGTCCAGGACAGATCTTCCGAGATAGTGACTGCTCACCCTCTCCACCTCTGATCCCCCACGATCACTGGATCGTATATCTATTTTTCCCTTCCTGAAGTCAATAATCAGCTCCTTGAAATTGGTGACATTTAGTGTGAAGTTGTTGTTGGTGCACCATTCAGTCAAGTTTACAAGCTCCCTTCTGTATGCTGTCTCAACCCACTACCACAGTGTTGTCAGTGAATTTGTAGATGATGGTGTTGTCATACAGTCAAGGTGCAAAGAGAGGAGAGCAGGGGATGAAGAACTATAGAAACCCACAGAACAGAAAACAGGCTATTCAGCCTTTCTAGTCTATTCCAGCCATTATTCTGCTAGTTCCATTGACCTGCTCCCATTCCATCATTCTCCAGACCGCTCCCATCCATGCATCTATCTATGAACACAGCCCCTGTCCTCATTTCTACATATTAGCTGCCTGTCTCTGCACTCTCATTCGTGATGCAGCGTATCACAGAACATCGAACCTTACAACTCAGATTCGACAAGTTTACTATTTATAGTTTATTCTTGACAAGCACCTGTTTGACGGCAGCGCGTCAGAATTTCGGTGCACCTGTACATCGTGGGTGACGACAAGCAAGTCAGCATCGCTGCGATACCCGGTTGAGGGGGTGGAAACAATGAGGACAAACTTGCGTTGTTTTCTCTAGAGCATCAGAGGCTGAGAGGAGACCTGCCTGTTTATATAAATAGGTGGCATCAACAGGGTGGGCAGATGGAATGTTTTCTGTTGGGCGTGCACAACAACGTGAGCCAAAGGACAACTTTACCTCTGCAGATGCTACGTGACCTGCAGAGTTTATTTTTATTTTTGCTCACGCTAGAGGAGCTGGCCAACTTCTTCCTGCATTGCAAGGACGCAGGTGGAACATGGGGGAATTTTTGTCTCTTCCTTGTTCCACGACTATTTTCTTCATTTCATTACTTCCCTTCCTTGAGGGTTACAATCCTACAATTACAATTTTAATGAGGTGAAGCTTCATTTTTAATGCAGTCAGCATTCTTTCGAAAATAACAATATATTAAGTGTAATTTAACTGTATCAAGCAAATTAAGAGACTTGGTTAAATTAAGTAGAAGACTAGTAAAGTGGTTCATTACCTCTTCATTTTCTGGTCTCAGCCTTGTAATAAATTGCAATACTAAGGTATGCTCTGGTTTGAGATGGAACCAACACCAGGATCAATAAACAATTCTAACTCTTGTGGAACAAAAAGCAATTGGTTCCCTGCCAAATGGAAAGTTTTTCTTCAGATGTCACAGGTAAGGGATGTGGCAAGCAGAGAGAGGGATATTCATTGTGGCCCCACCCTTAGCTGACATTTCTTCAAGATTATTTTTAATGATGTAGGCGCACAACAGAGCATTCAACATACCAAGTTATTCTGACCATCTTCACAATTCAGCAGCTTTCATTGATATAGTCCTTGAGCAAGCTGTTCACAAGAATTTGACAGATTTCAAGCAATTTGAGTGCAATGGTGCGAGGACAAGCTGCAAGCCCTGCCCCCTTGAACACCGAATAACTGCAGACAACTTCAGTGCATCCCTCAGGTCGTTCTGATCCATTTGAAGCATGCCAGTTCACCGGACTCAGTCACCAGCTTGGACAGATCAGGCCTCACCGATGGCCTCCCAGGACCAATTGAGATTGTTAGTAAAATTACACAGAAGTGGTTGAAGTAAAAACTTTGCACTGTCTGCACCAGTGACAGAGGCCAACCATTTCAGCTCTGTGTCACACGCCCATGCTCACATGTCTGTCCATGGCCTTGTGTACTATCCCACCCAAGACCACCTGCAAATTGGAGGAACAACACCTGAATTTCGAACTGGGCACTCTCCAAACAGATAGTATTAACATCAGCTTTTCCAGTTTTTGCTAACATGCTCTCCTTTTCCCCCTCCCCTTTCCAATTTTCCTCCCTCCCTTTCCCCCTATTCATCTAGCCATCCCTCCTCCCCTTAATCACTGCTGTCCCCTCCCTTCTCCACCTCTCATCTCCAGCCTTTGCAGCCACACCTCCCCCCGCCCCCCCAACTCTTTTGCTCGGAAGACTGCTGATATTTTTTCCAAACCTTGGATGGAGGGCTCAAGCCCAAAATGTCAGTTATGTATTTTTACCTTTGCTTTATAAAGGACACTGCTTGACCTGCTGAGCTTCTCCAGCTTTATGTTTTGACTTGATATTGTTAGTACCTGGACGCAGATTGCACACTCAAGAACCTGTGGAGACCCAGACAGAAACACACGTCAACAGTCCCTTGGGATGACGGACCATTCAAGATGATGCCTTTCAATGACGTTTGAAATGGAAATCTTGGACTGGAAATTCTTCCTATCAATTTGAAAAGCTCACAATATTCTGCACCTTATTCAACCTGGGGAAAATGAGACCCCTTTTACTAACTGTTCTTCTGTTTTGGATTTTTAAGGTTTTTTCCCCAAATTCAAAGGAAAAATATTAACTCCATTCCCCTTTTATTTTTGTATTCAGATTTTCAGATTTCAGATTTATTGTCAGAGTATATTCATATACAATCCTGAGATTCCTTTTTCCTGCAGGCGAGGCAGAATTACCACTTATTTGTAGTGCCCAAAAACTGTACTCAATGTTCACGTGTAAACAAAGAAATGTAAACAAACTGACTGTGCAAAGTTAAAACAAAATAAGAATCCTTAAATGAGTCCCTGATTGAGTTTGTTGCTGAGGACTCTGATGGTGGAGGGGCCGCAGCTGATCCTGAACCTGGTGGTGCGAGTCTTGTGGCACCTCTACCCCTTCCCTGGTAGGATCAGTGAGAACACAGCGCAAGCTGGATGGTGTGGATCCTTGATGACGGCAACATTTCCTGTAGATGTTCTCAATAGTGGGGAGCATTTTGCCTGTGACGTCCTGGGCTGTGTCCACTTCCCTTTGGAGGGACTTACACTTGAGGGTATTGATGTCCTCATACCAGACCATGATGGACAGCACACTTTCCACCACAAATCTGTAGAAATTTGCCAGGGTTTTGGATGTCATACCAAACCTCAGCAAACTCCTGAGGAAGTAGAGGTGCAGATGTGCTTTCTTCATGATCCCATGAGCGTGTTGGTCCACTGGTGTCACTGGGGGGGGGGTTGCCGGGGAGGACCACACCAGGTGACACCAAAATGACTGTCTATAAAAATTTTTGTGCAGTGTTTCAGCAGAAATGTATTATTATTTTTATTAATTACGAAAGTCCCTGTACTTTAGTTAGTTATATCGACAAAAACATTTTTCATAAGCCCAGCTTACACGTATCAATATACCTACAAGGTTAAAACTCAATTTACTTTTTGAACCTTCGAAAGCACTCCGGTCAGAGCTGTCATTATTACCCAATTACAATGAAGCTTCGAATCACATGGTTTAGTCAGCACTCTCTAAAAGCAAGTGCTGTTGTTTTTGTTGCTGCTAATGTTTTTATAGTCACTGAAGGAGTAAGTCCATGGGGAAGCGGCAGGTGTGAGTGTGACACCATGAGTTACCACACTGGGTGACACCAACCTTAGTGATGCCACTGGTTGGGTCTTGGAAAGATTTGCTGAGATAGCGACCCCCAAGAAATTACATTTGCTCACCCTCTCCATCTTGGATTCAGCCAATGATCATTGGATTGTACATCTCTGGTTGTCCTTTCCTGAAGTCAACAATCAGCTTCTAGGTTTTGGTGACATCGAGTTGGTGCAACATTCAGCAAAGTTATCAATCTCCTTCCTGTACACTGACCCATAACAGCAGCTCCAGTTTTTACCGATCCTCAACTATAGGTGAGGAAATCCATCATCCAATTACACAGTAGGGTGTTGAGTCCCAAGTATTGGACTTTGCGGATCATTGTTTTCTCTCCAACCTTTGCCCGTCCATTCTCAACCCATGACCTCTTGTATCCATCTCTCCCACTCTCAAGTGGGAAAGCCTTTCCATATCAACTCTATCTATCCCTCTCATTTTCTTAAACACCTCTATCAAATCCCCTCTCAGCCTTCTACATTCCAAGGAATAAAGACCTAATTTGCTCAATCTCTCCTTGTATTCCAGATGCTGAAGCCCAGGCAACTTTTTGTAAATCTTCTTTGCACTCTCTCCATCTTGTTAATATCCTTACTAGAAATCGGTGACCAGAACTGCACACAGTACTCTGAATTTGGCCTCACCAATGCCTTGTACATTTGCATTATTACTTCCCAACTCCTATATTCTATGCACTGATTTATATAGGCAAGCATACTAAAGGCCTTCTTCACCACCCTATCCATATGCGCTCCTACCTTCAGGGAACAATGCACTGTTATTCCTAGATCTTTCTGCTCCACTGCATTCCTCATTGCCCTCCCAAGTACCAGACATGTCTTGCTTTGATTATTCTTTCCAAAATGAAGCACCTCACACTTATCAGCATTAAACTCCATCTGCCGTCTTTCTGCCCACCCCTCTAAGCAGTTTAAAATCCCTCTGCAATCTTTGAAAACCCTCTTCATCATCCACAATTCCCCCTATTTTAGTATCATCTGCATATTTACTAATCCAATTTATCGCCCCATCCTCCAGATCATTAATACATATGACAAACAGCAACGGTCCCAATACCCAACCCTGAGGTACACTGCTTGTCACCGGCCTCCGTCCTGAGCATTATCTACTACTACTCTCTGGCACCTTCCTTCCAGCCACTGTTGAATCCATTTGACTATCTCCAAATTAATACCCAAGAACTTAGCCTTCCTAACTAAACTCCCATGCGGAACCTTATCGAAGGCCTTACTGAAGTCCATATAGACAACATCCACTGCTCTACCCTCATCAACATTCCTAGTCATCTCTTCAAAAAATTCAACAAGATTGGTCAAACACAACCTTCCACATACAAATCCGTGTTGAGTGTCCCTGATCAGACCCTCTCCCTCCATATACTTATATATACTATCTCCAAGAATGCTTTCCATCAATTTACCTACCACAGACATCAAACTTACAGGCCGATAATTGCTAGGCTTGCTCCTCAAACCCTTTTTAAACAAAGGAACCACATGCGCAACATGTCAATCCTCCGGCACTATACCCATCCCTAATGACATTTTAAAAATCACTGCCAGAGCCTCCGCTATTTCCTCACTAACTTCTCTCAAGGTCCTGGGGAAAATCCTGTCAGGACCTGGAGACTTATCCAACTTTATATGTTTCAAAAGCTCCAGTACTACCTCTTTCTTAATCACTGTAGTCTCCATATTTACCCCCTTTGCTTCCTTTACCCTACAGAGTTAAGTATCCTTCTCCTCAGTAAATACTGAGGAAAAGAAATTGTTCAAGACCTCCCCCACCTCTTTTGGCTCCACACACCTTTGTCCTTTCTGATTCTCTATTGGACCAATTTTATCTCTCACTTTCCTTTTGCTATTTACATATTTGTAGAAACCCTTTGGATTTATTTTCACCCTGTTGGCTATATCCACCTCATACCTTCTTATAGCTTTTCTAATTTCTTTCTTAAGATTCATTTTACATTCAATATAGTACCCAAACATCTTTTTTTTCCTGTTTCTTATATTTATTGTAGAGAATTATGAAAGGAAGGGTGGATAGCCAACACCTTTACCACAGGACAGCAATGACCAATACCAGAGGACACGTGCTTACAGTGAGAGGAGGAAAGTTTAGGGGAGATATCAGGGTTAAGTTTTAATTCCACCCAGTGTGGCAGCTGCATGGAATGCATTGCTGGGGGTCGTGGTGGTGGTGGTGGTGGTGGAGACTGGACATTTAAATGACTCCTGCATAGGCACAAGGCTACAAGTAAAAGGGTATAGTTTACAAGATGGCAATGGTTTGATTGATGGTGGACAATGTTTTTATCATTTGGAACAACAATGTTGGCTGAAGCACCTATACGGTGTTGTGTGTTTGTGATGGAGTCAAGCTACAGGCAATGTATAGATTCGTATGAGTTATAAAGCACAGAAAACAAACCCTTCAGCCAAACCATCTATGCCAACCAAGACACCTCTCTATTGGCCCATATCTCTCTGGAACTTTCCAGCTATTTGTCCAAATTACTTTTGAAATCTTAATTCTACTACAGGAGGCAGAGCTGGCCACAATTTTAGACAGAGGTAGAGTGTGTTCTCTTCTCTCTAACCAACCCATTCCCCTCACCCTCACCCCCCCACCCCAGAGTCATGGCACTGGCCAGGTAAGTTATCCCGACACCTTGGGGCATCTGGGCAAGTGGTGATGTGATGGTGGTGAATGGACGTTGGCAATTTTGCTGGGTTTTTTTGCCTTTTTCTGGCACACCTGAAGGGCTCAGACCTAAAATATCAATGGTGTTTTATTTCTACAAATCTTGCACAACCCTGCTGAGTTTCTCCAGTACTTTTGTGTACTGCCCACTATACCAATGAAACAAGAGTTCATCCTGGTCTACTAGCTGCAACTGCCACACAGATAGATTTCAGGACCCATCAGTTTCACAAAGAGAAAGGTGGAAGGAGGCTGCTAAACCGAATATTTGTTTTGCTATAAATAACTTGGGAATCATTTGTGATCACAGAGTGAGTATTTTGTTCACAGTGGGTCTGCACATTTTCGGACAGATGGAGGCAAGCTGCAAAAGATTTTACTTTCTAAATGATGACCAGCATTTGAGTCTTGAGAATCCCAAACATACTAATGGCATCATAAAGAATGCACGTCAACTCCCTCAGGAGATTGCAGAGGTTTGATACGACTTCGGAAACTGTGGAAAATCTCTACAGGTGTGTGGTGGACTGTGTGCAGACTGGGGACACCAATACACATGAACGTAAATCCTTCCAAAACGTAGTGGACAAAGCCCACCCATCACAAGCAAAACCCTCCCCACCATCAAGAACATCTTTAAGAAATGCTGCCATTAGAGAGCAGCAGCAATCATCAAAGACCCTCACCACCCAGCACATGCTCTGTCCTTGCTACTGTCATCAGGAAAGAGGTAGAGGTGCCACAAGACTCGCACTATCAGGTTCAGGAACAGCTGCTACCCCTGCACCATCAGACTCCTCAAAGACAAACTCAATCTGGGACTCATTTAAGGACTCTTGCACTTTGTCTTTTCCTCTCTTTATTGCACAGTGCGTTTACATTTCTTTATTTGTTTATATGTGTGCATTGAGCAGAGTTTTTTTTTGTTCTTCCAATAAGAGGTAATTCTGCCTGGCCCACAGGAAAAGAAACTCAGGGTTGTATGTGAAGTCATGCAAATACTCTGGTAATAAATCTGCATCTGTCTGATCAGATCATTGCCTCCATATCACCTCTGCTACATGTCCTCCAAAAGCCCTGCTATTGATTTTTTGCTTGGACCATCCATTCTATAGTAGTGTTCAAGGAATCAGAGCTGTGATTAGTTCCTAAAAATGTTGACAGGAAACACAAAATGATAAAGGGTCCCAGCCTGAAACATCAACCCTTCTTTTTCCTCCACAACTGCAGTTCAGCTCACTGAGTGCCTCCAGCAGATTGTTGCTCCAGATTCTCGCATCTGTGTTAAACAATAAATGTTGGTCTAACAGAAGAATTCATTTGACTTTAATAATGGCACAGTATTACAGTAAAAAAAAACCCCAGTATCCAGCACCTCTGAGGATTGGCAGATGCCAAATTAGTCTATTTGATAGTTGCTTGAGATTGAGTGTTGTCCATTAGTGAGCATATTCAAGGTATGCCAATTTTAAACTTCTTAGGTTTAAAAAACCATTTTTCCATTTTTTTTCCCCCGCTTGCTTGAATTCTAGATAACGGGGATTTTACTGCATTTGAATTTGTTTCAAGTTGGGAAAAGAGCGAAGTTGAACTTAATTAGATATCCTATTTCAAATTTATTGCCAGAGTACATACTTGACATCACATTTCCTTTACTGAATTACCACTAATTGGTAGAGCAAAAAAAAATGAAAACAAGCAAAGAACTGTAATCAGATAACAGATGTAAACAAACTGACTGTGCAATACAGAGAACAAAAAGAAAAATCAATAAAGTGCACAAATAAAAGTCCTTAAAGGAGTCTCTGATTGAGTTTGTCGTTGAGGAGTCTGATGGTGGAGGGGTAGCAGCTGTTCCTGAACCTGGTGATGTGAGTCTCGTGGCACCAATACCTCTTTCCTGATGGCATCAGTGAGAACAGAGCATGTGCTGGGGGTGAGGGTCTTTGTAAATTGCTGCTGCTCTCCGAAGGCAGCGTTCCCTGTAATGTATTCAATAGTGGGGAGGGTTTTGACTGTGATGTCCTGGGCTGTGTCCACTACCTTTTGCAGGGCTTTATTCACAGGGGAATTGGTGTCCCTGTACGAGACCACGATGCAACCAGTCAGCACACTTTCTACTACACCTCTGTAGAAATTTGCCATGGGTTTCTGATGTCATACCCAACCTCCGCAAACTCCTGAGGATGTAGAGGCGTTGACATGCTTTCTTCACGATGACATTGGTGCGTTGAGTCCAGGAAAGAACCTTCAAGATGGTGATTCCCAAGACCTCACCCTCTCCATCTCCATCTCTGATCCCCAATGATTACTGGATTGTATACCACTGGCTTTCCTTTCCTGAAGTCAACAATTAACTCCTTAGTTTTGGTGACACCGAGTGCAAGTGTTACATTACTCTCATGTTACAATTAGTGCTTAAATTTTAAAAGTCTTTGAAATGTCTTGAAATCAATAAAATTTCCCTTGAACCACAAAGCCTGCTCTTCTGAAAAAGTTGCCTGACTTCATCAAGTGGACATGGTATTTAAAGAGATCAAGGGTCTCAACTTATCCACACACCAAACTGTCTCGGACCTTGCTTCAGGATTGGTACCCTGCCACAACCCAAAACATGGACCATCCCTCTTCCTCCACAGATGCTGCTTTGTTTGCCAATTCCTCCAGCAGTTTCGGTTTTTTTGCTCCAGATTGTAGTATCTACAAAGCGTCGTTCCATCTCCTATGAGAGGTTTTGGTCAGGGTACGCAGAAAGCCCCGAGGCACTGGAGGCTGCAGATGTTGGAACCTGGAGAAGATAAACGACTGGAAGAACTGGGTGGAGGAGTGGGAGGAGGAAGATAAAAACTGTGGTTTATAATTAGGCTTGAGACCTTGCCTCAGAACTGAGAGTAGAGCGAGGAGGTCATCAGAAACCCTCTCTTTTCTATATACTCAAAAAGGTTATATTGATTTTTAAATTGTGATGTATTAAAACGCAGAGTAAACATTTCTACAGATATTCAGATAAAAAGAAAGCAGCCAAGTTAGATGTAACATCTTTCAGTATACTTAGATTGCTAAAAAGGCACTTGACATTTTAAGGTTCTGCTCAATCACAGCCGAAAAAGAATTTGAATAAATTTGTCAAACATTTCATAAACCGATGTTAATTAGATTTGATTATATTCAGCTTTTCTAAATAATTACTTTCTTCCCCTTTGATTATCAAAGTCAGTATCGAGCTATCAATAGGAGTTGACAACCTGGTCTATAGATCCCCACCTTCTGACTTCTTTGTTCTCTGAGCAAGTCACAGTTGTTTGCTAATATCCTGGTACCTTACTGAAATACAATGAGCTTCGTGCCAATACGCCAAGCTGTACTGTGTGTAGTTGTCACATACTTTCTGCCATTGTGTCCTTAGACTTGGCTAAAGGGGAGCATCTCACCCATCTTTCCAAGACCTTATTGACCTGCTAACTTTAAGGATCTGTGTACCACACTCCAAGATGCTTATTCCTTCATTAAACGTGCACAAAAGGAGAAAAAAAATGTTTGCGTGTTCCCTGGTTGTAAAAACACACGAAGATGCTGAAGGAACTCAACTGGTCTCTCAGAATCCAGAGGAGGAAAAGATATATTACTGACATTCTGGGGCTGGACCCTTCATGGTACAACCAAAATGCAGACTAGCGCCTGAATTAATTTGAATAAATTACAATTCTGTACATATAAGATTTTTTAAAAAAGTAAATAAATAGTGCAAATAAAGAGAAAAGTGAGATGGTGTCCACAGGTTCATTGTCCCATCAGAAACCTGATGGCAGAGGGGAGAATCAAGGACTGCACCATCACCACAAAAGGACGGTCTGCAGTGTGGTGAGTCACTTTTGGCTTACAAAAAAAAATTTAAAAATCACTTTTTATTTTGAAAATATTTATTATTCATCAATCTTTTATACTTATGGTCTCTCTTTAATTGACATGCATACTATTGTATATGCATACAAAAATACAAAGTATCAGTTCAGCTGCAGCAAGAAAGAGTTCCTGTACAAATGTATCATGTATATGACAAGAAACATCATCATAGAGGCAGCAAGGGACTGAATACTAAACAATTCCACACCAAAAAAAAATGTTTCTGATAAATGTTGAAGTAGTAAATATTAATCTGTATACACTAGAAAAAGTACCAGATTTATTGCTCAGCCTTTGCAGAGTTAGCAAAACTCAAGGTGATCCCAAGATATGAGCGATGACGTTGGGTGAAATGCTCTGCTCAGAAAGTTGCACCACACTCTCATACAAAGTGTTGCTTCGAGTCCTGATCCAGTGAGTTTAACTCATGATCTTGCCCCACAGATTTGTTTCGGTGACTATGCAATACACCAAGCAGATTTCCAACGGGTAACAATTAAATAGTCTCCCAGGAACAGATGGCAACCTAGTGATTTTTCTGGCCATTTAATGATCAGCAGAAATTTGTTATTTGTCCTGGCCAACATTCCTCTAACAACTATAAGAGGTGATCTAGTCATTAGGTTCATTCTGCTCAGAAAACTGTGTGAACTGTCTAGAGTGCAGTGCAACAATGACTGAAGTACCGAGCATCTAGAAAAATACTCATTTAATGTGGTGCATCCAGAACTAAGTGCTATACTGATCTATTTTCTGTTTTCCAAAGGGAATTCTGAGGGATTCTCTCTCACTGCTCCCCATCTGCTCCTCTCAAGCTTAATGACCACATACTCACCCAGAGTCTATTCCACAGCCACATTGCCTTCCTTGCTATTTGTATCAACTGCCATCTTGTACTTTCAACTCTGGTTCTCCTCCCTTCCTTATCCATCTACTACCTCCTGCCTGTGGGATAATGCACCCCCAATGTAACTGAGGCAGAAGTCATAAAATTGGTGCAGATACATATTGTAGAACAATTTTGTTCAGTTGCCTGCCTACATTTTGCTCACATCTTGTTGAAAGGCTCAGGCCCGAAAAGTTGGTTATCCATCATTATATTTGCTATAAAAAGGACACTGTTTGACCTGCTGAGTTTCTTCAGTCTTATATTTTTACATGAGAATCAGAATTTATTGGACAAGTCAAGAAATTTGGTGTTTTGCGGTAGCACCATAGTGCAAAGATTCATATTGTTACCATTTTACAACATTACTATAAATAAAATAAATTAAAATAATAATGCACAAAAAGCAATGCAGTGTCTTTGGTTCATTGATTATTCAAGAATCAGATGGTAGCGGGGACAAAAAAAACTGTCCTGTGCTGCTGAGTGCTCGTCTTTAGGCTCCTGTACCTTTCTCCCCCTCACAAAGCCTTCTTTGTGATTGCATCAACACGGAAGCTCCATATCAGATCCTCTGAGATGTAGACATCCAGGAATTTGAAGTTCTTGACCCTCTCCACTACTGAGCCCTTGATGAGGATTGGGTCGTGTTCCCCTGACTTCCTTTTGAAATCCACAACATTCTTCTTGGTTTTACTAATATTGAGCGCAAGGTTGTGGTCGTTACACCATTCAGTGAGCTGATCTATCTCTTTCCTCTATGCTTCCTCATTGCCATTGGCGATTCTGCCCACAGCTGTGGTGTCCTCAGCAAACCTGTAGATGGTATTGGAATTGTGCCTGGCCACACAGTCATGGGTGTATAATGAGTAGAGCAGTGGGCTAAGCGCGTATCCTTTTGGGGTGCGCCTGTGGATCCAGTTGTGGGGAGTACGGAGTTTGTCACTTCTTAACCAGCACTGGGGGAATAGTGGTATTGAACGGTTCTGTACTGTTGGATGCTATTTCATCAATACTCCTATACATTTGGAATCATTGTGGAATAAAACATGGAATGGGCCCTTCAGCCCAATGCATTCATGCTGACATATTCTGGGCTAATCCCATTTGCCTCCACTTGGTTAATGTCCCTCTGAAGCCTTCTTATGCATGCATCTATCCAAATGTCTTTTGAACACAATTATACCCAATTCTATACCTTCCTCTGACAGCTATTTCAGATACCCTCTGTAGAGTGCGTCGAAAGAACCAAAGACTTGTTGATCCAAACCAAGGCTTTTATTAACTAAAAGACTGGAGTATATCACGTGTAGGTCGACCAGTCCAGAATGACCTGGTCTGGCTAGGAGCAATCGTTTAAGACCTCCCAGTAGACGTGGCTAGCCATTCAGCCAATCACAGTCATCCTACACTACAATCTATACATATACACATTGGTGATAGAATCTGTACTATCATACCCTCCAAGTGAGAAGTTGCCTTCTGGCTTGTACCTTGAAGAAGAGGCTGAGCTCAGGACTGAAACATCAGTTAGATACCTTTACCTTCTATGGACACTGTGATACTTGGTGTGTTCCCCCAGCATTTGTGCGTTTTTAACTGCAATCACTGGTTCTGCAGATTTTCATGTTTCACTCCCCTTAAATCTTTCCCTTCTCACCTTAAACCTACAACCTCTAGTTCAAGAATTACCTACCTTGAGAGACCAAAAAATCCATCTTAATGCACTTTAAAAATCATATGAACAAGACAATGTGCCAAAAAGGATCAAGCAAACATGGAGCTGGGGCCTCAAATGGAAATTTCAAATGTGACCCAGAGAAGCAGATGCCAAATCATCAGATTTCCAAACGGTCAGTCAACAGACTATTGGGGCCCTACTTTATATAGGATTGAGGTCCTGAAGGCCCCTATGAAAAATATTCTACTATCTTGTAACAACAAGTAGATGTTCAGCTCTGTGGAACAAACCACCAATTAAATTATCACCAAAGGGTATATTTAGAATGAAACATGACATGCACTTTGTCAAAGTTGTAACTGTTCTTGCAATATTATTGATAACCATTATCCTGAAACAAAAGAATGTTCTGATAACAAAAGTGCAGAAGATAATCTAATATATTCAGATAATACTAGATGTGAGTGTAGCAAGATGAATTACATTGAAAAAAAAAATCTCATCTCGAGTTAATCAATGGATTCACATTCTGAGTCTTTAATACTGCTTGTTACAATAATCAGATTACGTTAGTGCAGTGACACATACCCAATCTTTACTCATTTACCTCCAATTTACTCAAAAGATGAACCGTGCCTTCATGTTAAAGCAGAAGCAGCAAATCCCACTTTAATTCAGCTTTATTAATGGAATGTTTTACCCTCTACCTTCATGGAAGCACAGGATCAGAAAGACGCTTGGCTTAGTAAAAAGGCTGGCGTCAGATCAGCAAACCTAATAGAGTCTACAGGTTCCCCCCCCCACCCCCCCACCCCACCCCAACACCAATGCAGTTCCTTCGGTCATTCAAGATTCTCATTGCCTGTGGGATGAAGCTGTTCCTCAGCCTGTGGTGCTAGCTCTGATCCTCCTGGATCTCTTCTCCAATGGAAGCAGCCGAAAGATGTTGCATGCAGAGTGTTCAATCATTTTGCAAGCCCCCTTCAGACAATGATCCAGGTAGAACATGTCAATGGGGAGGGGGCTGGGGAGACCTTAGTGATCCTCTCTGCCAGTCTTATGGTCCTGTGGATTGACCTCTGATCCATTCCTCTACTGCAACTGTATCCACGCTGTGATGCAGCCGGCCACAATGCTCTTGATAGAGCTCCTGTAGAATGGTGACAGGATGGTGGTCTGTCTGAATGCTTTACAATTAAAAAGAGAGGAGAAAGAGTGGAGGAAAACAAGTGACTGGAAATGGAGCAGGAACAGGTCTCTCAGTCTACGCTGGCTACAATGGTTTGCCATAGTAAACCAAATCTCTGCTAATTCCACATGATACTTATCCCCATATTCCCTACATATTTTCAGAAGCATATTTAACACTGCTCTTGTATCCAATTCTATCACTATCCCTGGAAGCCTGATCAAGGCACCTACCACTGTCTTTTTAAAAAAAATTGGCTTACCTACCTTGTTTAAAGAGTTAGACGCAGTGGTTAGTGCAACACCTTTACAATGCCTGCGATTGGGACTGGGGTTCAAATCCTATGCTGTCAGTAAGGAGTTTGTACATTCTCCCCATGTCTGTGAGTTTTCCCTGGGAGCTCCAGTTTTTTCCCCACTGTTCAAAACGCAGCGAGGGGCATGGACTCATGGGCCGAAATGGCCCGTTACTGTGTTGCATGTCTAAATTTAAAATTTAAAAATTCTCCCCCTTCAACTAAAATGATCGTCCCCCAAGTGGTGATTGTTATATAGTCAGGATAATGAAAATTATTTTGTAACCACGTAAGAATACACCCTTTTTACTGTGGTAATTGTAGTGTACCACTGTGGGGCACATGTAATGAGAGTGTGTGAATAGTTTCCAGAGAAGGTGGAAGACAACAGTAAGTAAAGTCTCTTCTGTTATTTGAATCTTGCATCTCTAAGTTATTTAAGAAGCATCCCAAGTAACACAGATATTCTTGCCTTCAGAAAAAATTATTTACCCCATCGATAATCTCAAATTCAAATGAGGTCTCCCCTCAGCTTCTGTTCCAGAGAAAACAGCCCAAGTTTATCCATTGTAGCTCATACCTTTTAATCTTGGCAACACCCTGGCACAGTTGGCATAGTGGTTAGGACAATGCCTTTACGGCACCAACGATCAGGACCGGACCTCAGTTAAAATCCAAAGTTGTCTGTAAGGAGTTTTTGTACATTCTCCCCCTGGGGCTCCCACCCTTCAAAAACATGCAGGGTGTAGGTTAATGGGGTGCAAAATGGGAAGCTGAATTGGCCTGTTACGGTGCTGCATGGCTTCATTTTTTTTACATTAAAATCTCCTTTGCCCCCTTTCCAAAACCTCAATAGCCTTCCTGCAATCATGAAAAAGGCTCGCCAGCAGCTATGCTTAGAGAGGAGTTAGAGGAAATTTGGTAGGTCACCGAAGACTTATGCAAATCTCTACAAGACCACCTTGGAGAGCATTCTGACTGGTTGCACCCCTGTCTGATATGGACGTGCCAATGCACAGGACAGGAAAAGAATAGGAGAGTTGTTAACCTGGCCAGCACCATCATAATGATCAGTCTCCACTCCATCAAGGACATCTGCAAGAGGAGGTTTCTTCAGAAAGCAGCTTCTTTCTTCAAGGACCCTCGCCTCTAGGCCATACCCTCATCGCATCAGGATGGAGCTACAGGAGCCCAGAGGCAAATACCCTGCAGCACAAGGATAGCTTCTTCCTCTCTGCTATCAGATTTCTGAATGGACAATGAATCACAGACACTACCTCATTTGGTTATTTTTGCACATTTATCTATTTTTAGCTGTAATTTTAAAGCAATATATACGACTCTGACGCTGCTACAAAACAACAGGTTTTGTGACATGTTCTGACAATAAATTCTGATTCTGATAATGGGCAACCAAAATTTCCCCCAGCATTTCCAAATGTGGCCAATTTTGTTCCTCCATTTCACTTGTGCTTGCTGAACCAAGATCTGGTGCAAGACAGTGTTGACTGCAGAATATTAGATGATTTAGGAGGATCATTTTCCAGTCAGAGAAAAGTGCAAACAGAGAAGGCTATTAAAAAGGGAGTTGCAGTTAAGATAAAACAAAATTCATTTTAATTGTACGTGAAAAATTTTGTCGCCTTTTGAAAACTAAACACCATAGCATTTGTATGCATTGTACAATCATCTTCTGAGAATTAAATGATAGGGAACAGTAAAGTAATTTGCAACCTCAGATAGCAGCTAACATCTCAAATGCATAAAACACTCACTCCCAAAGATCGACATGCAATTATCAATTATGAATCCAATGATTTAAAATTACACTGCTCAAGAGATTATCTGCTTACCCAGATGATGAAGGAATAAAGCAAAGTCTCATTAACACCACAAAAACGCTCTGGTCTAATTTCAACTCAGAATGCACATCTTGGCATAGCAGTGCAACTGGTGGACCCACTGCCTCGCCGCACAAATGACCCAGGTTCACTCCTGACCTCGGGTGTCATCTATATGGAGTTTCCCCTGTGACTTTGTGGACTTCCTCCAGATACTCTGGTTTCCTCCCAGTACTCTGATTTCCACCACATCTCAAAGACACGAGAGTTAGTAGGTAAATGGGCCACTAAATTGTCTCATGTGTAGGCAAGCAGTAGAATTTTGGGGTTGTTGATGAGAATGTGGTGGTGGTGGTGGTTTGGGGGGGAATGTGCGGAGATTAAAAAAAAGGATTAATGTAAGATTTGTTAAAGTAGGTAGGGTGAAGGATCTGGTTTTTGTGCTATCTCTCTAGGACTTTACAAAAGGCATTTCATCTTTTTTGCCCTGTTGCTCCAGACAAGATGTTAAACCGAAACCACTCTGGGTTGTATGCAAAAGAATCCATGGATCTTTTCTCCACCTGCAAAGCATAATCCCTCAAATGAACATTATTTACATCTGGTTCCCATGGAAGTTTATTAAGCACAAATTGGTTGTCAAATTTCAAAGAGCAAGCTGATATATATATATGTGTGTGTGTGTGTATACACACGTGTGTGTGTGTATACACACGTGTGTGTGTGTATACACACGTGTGTGTGTGTGTATACACACGTGTGTGTGTGTGTATACACACGTGTGTGTGTGTGTATACACACGTGTGTGTGTGTGTATACACACGTGTGTGTGTGTATACACACGTGTGTGTGTATACACACGTGTGTGTGTATACACACGTGTGTGTGTATACACACGTGTGTGTATATATACACGTGTGTGTGTATACACACGTGTGTGTATATATACACGTGTGTGTGTATATACACGTGTGTGTGTGTATATACACGTGTGTGTGTATATACACGTGTGTGTGTATATACACGTGTGTGTGTATATACGTGTGTGTGTATATACGTGTGTGTGTATATACGTGTGTGTGTGTATATATATGTATATGTGTGTGTGTATATATATGTATATGTGTGTGTGTATATATATATATGTGTGTGTGTGTATATTTATGTGTGTGTGTATATATATATGTGTGTGTGTGTATATATATATATGTGTGTGTGTGTGTATATATATATATATATGTGTGTGTGTATATATATATATATGTGTGTGTGTGTATATATATATATATGTGTGTGTGTGTGTGTGTGTATATATATATATGTGTGTGTGTGTATATATATATATATATGTGCGTGTGTGTATATATATATATATGTGTATATATATATATATATATATATATATATATATGTATATATACACACACACATACACCCAATAAAATAACAGAAATACAGAATGCAGCAAGATCCCACAATCAACTCCATCTACAATTTTCCAGATGATGCCGGTTATTGGGCCATTCTCAAATGAAAAGACAAAGTACAGAAGGAAATAGAGTTAGTTAACATGGTATGAAGATCCCTTTATTGTTATGTAAGAGTATATGAAATTGCCTTCTGCCTGCACAAGGTAGAGTCACCATTTGTGTTACCAAGCCCCCCTTACAGTGAGAGGGAAAAAGAAGCAAACATGAGTCCCTACAGGAGATACGGAATGTCCGTGGATTCGCCTCCAGCGCTCCCGCAGCCACAGACTCCTGTTCGACCCATCGCCAACCCGAGCTTCAGATCCAAACCTCAGATGTGATCAGAATAGCAGCCTTCACCTCAATGTCAGTGCAATAGAGGAGCTGGCCATGGATTTCACAAAAATGGAAGGGAGCACAGATCCCCATATTAGTCAATAGTGTAGAGGTGGAAAGATTAAGGTTCTTCAGAATAAATATCATCAATGATCCGTCCTGGCCCACGCAGTCAATGTTTCACCCAAAAAAAGCACACAAGTGACTCTTCCTCCGAGCTTAAAGGAAATTCAGTTCATCCCCAAGATCCCTTACCAACTTTTACAGATACAAAGAAAGTGTCTTATCCAGATATGTCACCGCTTTAATTCTGCAAAGCTGTACAGTACAATACAAATGCTGCGGATTTTAATTTGCAAATGACAACTAAATTTTGCATGTTCAATTAAAATGAATTTCACTTTATCTTGGCTACAACTCTCTTTTAATAGCCTCTTCTATTTACACTTTTCTCCAATTGAAAATTCTCTTAAACCATCCAAAATTCTGCAACCTTCCGTCTCACACCAGGTCTTGTTCATCTAATTTTGCCAAGCCAAACTAGTTGCATTTGTAAGTCCTGTGGACAATCCCTGTCACCCAAGGTGGCTTTGGAAATGGTGTTGAAGAGATTTAGTCGTTTTCTGCTTGGACAAAGGGTATGAGCTACAAGGAGGCTATACACTTAGGCGGTTTTCTCTTGCAATGGAAGCAGCTGGGAGGCATTTTGCTCAGGAATGCAAGCACCGGGGAGCGTTGCGAACACTGCTCAGGCCATCATCCAAGCCAACATCCCCAGCACTGACTGTCGACACCTACAGCTGTCTTGGGAAAGCAGCCGACATTTTGTAAGAACACATCCCGCCCCAGTCACTCTCTTTTCCCCACCTTCAGTCAGGCAGAAGGTGCACGTGCTTGAGAATACAAACTTCCACATTAAGCGACGGGTTTCTTTGTCCTGCTGTTAGACCCTTAACTGGATCTCTCACTGGTGAAATCCCATTAAACTGTACTTTTCTCTGGAGCCGGCACCTATTTTTAATAGCGCAGAGTGAAGTATTATTTGACTTATTGCAAGTTTAAGTTTGTATCATCTGCTGAACAAGTAGAATCAACTTGTTAGCAAGCAAAACTAAGCTTTTTACTCTCTGCAAATGTGACAGTAAATAATTTAAGTGGCAACAAGTTAAATGATTGAATAATTGACAAAAGGATAAAACTCCCTTGCACTACCTCTAATAGTCAGAAGGAGGATAGCAGGGGCAGACCAGCCATTTCTAAATACTGCATATGCCTTGGCAGAATCAAGCCATTAAGTTTGGAAGGAATCTCCACAAATCAAACATAAACTGAGAAAATAGGTGATATGGCCCATCAAAACTCAAGGGTCAGATAAATCGTCAGTGTACATACACGACGTCCCATACAACCCCGAGATCCCTACTTCCTGTGGGCCAGGCAGCATCTCTACTCATCGGCAGTGCCAAAAAAAAAACTCTACTCAAGGAAAGACACATGTATAAAAGAGAGAAATGTATAAAGTAAACAAACTGACTGCAATACAGAAAGAAAAAATAATCAATAATAACAATGAGGTTGGACGTTTTCAGAAAATGATGGCAAATTAGGCCAATCGAGTAAACATTGGTCAAGGCAAGTGAGTGATAAGGAGGTTTCCAGTTTCAGCTGCAGGCTAGAGTAATCTATCCTGGTCCAACCACACTGACATTACAGCCAAGAAAGTGCACCATAGACTTCCTGAGAAAATTCATCATGTCCCAGTTTCTATTGATGGACCACAGGACGTATCCTGTCCTGATGAATGGTTTGATATGGGAAATGCTCTTCCCGAAATTGCAGAGTTATGAATGCAGTTCAGGTCATCACAAAAACTAAACTCCCTTCCTTCAACTCCACTTCCCGCCACCTTAGAAAAACAGACAATGTAAAAGGGTTCATCTCAACTCGATCACACTGTTCTTTTCTCCCCTCCCCCATTCCAATCCCTCTTCGCTCAGGCAGAAGTTCATATTTAAAAGCACACATCACTAGTTTCAAGGATATTTTTTTCCCCTGCTCTGGCCAGATAATGGAATAAATCTCCAAAAGGTAAAATGATGCAAGCCTTGCAATACTTTAAGTGAGATTGAAACGCCAAAGTCTGCAGACACAGTAATTGCAGTAAAAACACCAAGCTGGAGAAACTCAGCAAGTCACACAGCATACATTTTGCAGCAAAAAAATGAATGCATAACCAACATTTTGGCCTGAGGCCTACATAGATATGTGCCTGAGTTTTTAATGATTTTATTTCTGTAAAAATAAAATCCTCTGCAATTTTATCTTGCACCTCCTGCTGTATGGAGAGCAGGCAAGTCAAAGCTTTTAAAAAAATATATATATTTTGGTGGATGTGATCATTAATAATTAAAATAATTCATTGTGTGAAGTCACAAGTGAGGATCAAGAAAATACATTCAGAAGTGCTTCTGTTCATAAAGATGGTTGATCTATGTTCTCCGGTCTGCAGGATTCATACCTTGATAAATGGCCCAGGCCCAAACATTGTATAACAAAAATAGATACATTACCAGTGTACCGTGTAGGGTGACCAGATGTCTGGTTTTCGGCCGGACAGTCTAGCCTTTGACCCCTCTGTGCTCTGTCCGGTGCCACCTCAAGCCAGGTATTAATTTGCTCTTCATTTGGGGACGTACGCCCTACACCCACAAAAGAGGGAAACTGAAGGGGCAGAAATGGCAACTTAATTGTTAAATGTGGTATCCTGGGGTCCATAGGCTGGGCTCAAATGCACAAGTGGCTTCTGGTGCATGGGTGATGGGGGAAGTGTGATGACGGAGCACGACGGTTCACTGGTTCCCCTGTTGAGAGACCCTGCTTGTCGTTCATTATGCAACATTGGAAATGGCCACCCTAATTCTGTGTGACCTGCTGAGTTTCTCGAGCCTGGAGTGATAGCGATGAGTAGCCATGGTCAAGACGAGTCCTGTATATGTCAATAATAGGTGGTTACCATCCAAGCAAAAATATAAAACTGGATATTGTTCAGGTGCACAAGTGGCATGTGAACATTAGAACCATTAAAACGGATGGCAAAAGCTGCAAAATTCTATCATTTATGCCCTTTAGGTTGTTAGAGCATGTTCAAGCTCCCACTTATGCAAAACACACACAGAAATGCTGGAGGAACTCAGTTGGCCTCACAACATTCATAGGAGGTAAAGATATATCACTGATGTTTCAGACCTGAGCCCTTCTTCCAAGTGTTGAGCCCAGAGGACCCCAAAACCCAGCAGCAAAAGATATTCACCAAGACAAATGGTTACTTAAACAAAAGTTGCTTTTAATTATCTTTAAACATGAAAACAGGATCAACCTTTAACTTATCACTATTAACTCCCTTCTAATTCCAAGTGCATGTGTATGTAAGTTTAGAAAAGTTTTTTTGATTCACAGTCCAATCTCACTTCTCATTTTTCCAAGTTTACTGGTTGCAGGCAATTCTTATACGGTGCACAGATTTTAACATTTATGAAGTTCACCAGGCCTTGGTGCTTGAAAGGCAAATGGTTACCACTGAGGATATGTGTTGTTCCTGGACACGCACAAACTGATCCCTTGTAATTAGCTACATCAGTGTCTTGCCAAAGAAACTTTCCCCATCAGGGTTTTTCAGAGGATAACCTCTTTCTTTCAGGTCACCACAGAGTTCCTTTTTGTTTCTTTTATTTCAAGTGAAACATTAGGCAGCCAGTCCTCTCTTTTTGCATGAACCACAAGGGCTTTGACCAGGCTGAAGTAAGCACTCACAACCCGTCTTCCAAATGGGTTTTTCCACAAGCTTGCCAGCTTGTCCTGTTCCAGTCCCAGCTGCTGCTGACTGTAGCCCTGCAGAACTGATCTCTGTCTCTCTGAGAAAAAGCTGTTCAACTTTCTCTGCTTCCAAAAACCACCTGACCCTCTTAGACCAGCAAGTTGCACTACCAGACAGCCTGTGGCTCTGACCTACTCCTCCGATCTCTTTCATCTGTTGCTTTTCTAAAAAAAAATCCATTAGTGAAGTCTCTTGGGCACTCCCCAAAGTTTTTGCAAAGGCCTCCAGGAGCCGCCCTGTCTGGCTTGAATGAGATCCATTTTAAAGTCTTTGTATGTGACCAACACCAAAAAAAAACCTTCCCCAATTTATCTCCCAAAAACATATCTATATACAATATAAACACAACACAATCTGTCACACAAGGAACAGGGGTCTGCAGGGCTCATTCCTCGATAAAGGGTTCAGGGGCAAAACACCAGTAATACCTCTTTACCTTCTATAGAAGCTGCAAGACTGGCTGAGTTCCTTGTAGTCTTTAACTACAATCACAGCATCTGCAGACATTCGTGTCTTTCTCTCCCCAAGTTCCTACTTGAGCAGACTCTCCACTAGAGTAAATAAACCGACTTGTTCATGAGCCTCAACATTGTTCAAGGTCTCTTCGGTGTGATTAAGATGAGTAAATGGGCCTCACTTGAAAACCAGACTAAGTAAAGACAAAATCCCTCCCACAAAAACATCTCATCCTCAAAGCAGTCATTTCATCCTTGCTCAATCTGGTTAACGTGACTCCAGTGATTTTAGTTTCCCCAAAATGGATGGTGTGAGGATGAAGGGGGCAAGAAGAAAATAAAAATACAGACTTGCTGAGCATTTCCTGGAGAGAAGTCCCATGGGCCAGTTTCAAAGTGGATCAAAGCTGAGACAGTGGCCAAATCTAACAAGTCAAAATAAATGTTGATAGAGGAATCAACAGCGTCTGAGATAGGCAAAGAGGTAATGGGGTTGTAAAACACCAGCTCTGGTCTTTATGGAACAGCCAAGTGGTTGATGTTGTTCACAAAAAATGATCAACATGGAATATTAAGGCACATTACAAGTGGTTTGACCCATAATTTGTGCTGATCTGTATAAACCAACAATCTAGATCAGTGGTTCTCAACCCTTTTCTTTCCACTCACATACCACTAAGTATTCCCTATGCCATAGGTGCTCTGTGATTAGGGTGGAAAGAAAAAGGTTGAAAACCACTGCTTGAATCGTTCCTAATTGACTCGTTATCTGCATGGTTTCATATCTTCAAAGGAAATGGGCCAATAATGAAATATTTTTCTTGTGAACAAGATAACCTCTTGTCTAGAGCAGGAAAAACCCAACAACCAACCCCAACCAACAAATTTTCCGCTGCAACCTTGCCTGCCTGTCCCGCATCGGACTTGTCAGCCACAAACGAGCCTGCAGCTGACGTGGACATTTTACCCCTCCATAAATCTTCGTCCGTGAAGCCAAGCCAAAGAAAGACTAATCACAGAGCACCGATGGCATAGGGAATATTAAAGTGGTATGGGAGTGGAAAGAAAAAGGTTGAGAACCATTGATCTAAACAGTCCCTCCCTCAGACCATGACCTTCTATTTTTATTTCATCCATGTGCCTGTCCAAGAGTCTTTTAAATGTCCCTATTGTACCAACCACCATCACCACACCCAGCAATGCAATCCAAGCAACCAAAACTCTATGCAAAAATAAATAAATAAATTGCCCTGGACATCACCCATGAAATTCCCTCATCTTATAACAAATGTCTTCTGGTGTTCGCTACTGTCGCCCCAGGAAATGGTCCTGGCTCTCCACTGTTTCTAGACTGCTCATAATCTTGTAAGCATCTGTTAGGTCACCTCTCATACATTGCCATTCCAAAGGAGAAATGCACCGAGCTCCATTAACCTTGCCTCACATGATATTTCCTCCAATCCAAGCAATATCTGGGTAAATCTCCTCTGCATCCTCTCCATTGGTTTCACATCCTTCCTGTAGTGAGGTGACCAGAACTGAACACAATATTCCGAGCGTGGTCTCACCAGATATTTGTAGAGTTGCAACATTACCTCACAGCTTTTGAACTCAATCTCCCAATGAATGAAGGTCGCTTTTTGAAAAAAATAATGTGTTGTATCAACTTGCACAGCAACCTTGAGAAATCTATGGATTTCGACCCCCATATCCCGCTGTTCTCCCACACAGTTAAGAATCCTGCCATTCATCATGTACTCCACCCTCAAGTTCGAAAACTGTTCCTGGAGAAACCCAATCCTTCTGACTGTAGCTTTTGCTGGACAAGCAATCACAGGCTGAGAAACATCTGCTATATTAGGACCCTGCCCATCCTTGCCTTGCTATTCAGTCAGCTCTCGTAGGTTTTTAATCCTCTTTAATTATAATATTTATTATCATATACATTGCAGAATGTACATATGCCCTGAAATTCTTACTTGCTCCAACTGCACAGGTAATGTGCAAAAATACACATACCTGAATTCAGAAAATAACTACAAAATATAGATAGATAAATATTCAGTCATCCTAGCCGGGGAAAAAAAGTGACTTTGTAATAGTACAGAGTCACTTTGTGGTGTCGGAACAGTCCCTGATTAGGGTAAGAAAGGGTAGTTCAGGAGCCTGAGAGCCAAGAGGAGTCCTGAAGGACAATGAAGTTCTAGATTTACTGACTGGCACAGTAGAATGAAGGAGCAAAGGACAAGATCACCAGCCGGAAGAGGAGGACAAAACCAGGGAACTCAATGAAACTGGAGTCTTGCATGACTGCAAGGGCACTGGAGGCGAATCCACAGGCACTCTAACTCTAGCAGAGGTGGTGGAGTTGTTGGGGTGGGGGGGGAAGGTGGGGAAGCTCTCCTTTGCTCCTCTTTCTGGCTGTAAAGTGCGCCGGGCAATGCTAATGGAAAAATCTTTGTCTGCCTCTTATGGCAGGCTAAAGGCAATTCTGCATAATGTTACATTTTCTGTTTTATTACATGACAATAAATAGCATCTGTTTACATCACAATGAGAAACTTCTACTCAATATAAACACTCTCAAACATATCAGTAAAGGCTGCACATTGCCCATACAGGTGATCTAGAATTACAGAGAGAGGTCGGATTGGAGTGAAAGTGGCTGACGGATGGCCCATTAAGAATCGATTAAATTACATGGCATCAGTGTCGTAGGTAGTCAAAATCTCCCCCCCCCCCCCCCCCCCGCCCACCCCCTGTGGTAGGGTATCAAATTTAAAAGGGATGTGGTTTTAAAATGCAACAATTGTAGTTTTAAATAAGAACTGAGGGGCAGGTCTCCTTTTAGAAGCGACTGCTGTGCCGAACATGCTACCAGAGCTGGTGGTAGAACCAGATACAAAAATTAAGAGACACTTAGATAAACATTGAAATAGTTGAGGTATGGCAGGATAGGTCCTAATGAAGCCAAATCGGACAAGGTCAGCATAGAGGTAAAGGGTTGAAGGGCCTATTTGTCTTACTGACTGCGACCCTAAAAGGCAGAGTGGAAATATATATGCAAATTGCTCAGTGAACCAATTCTCCAGCCGCATTACTTTTTTTTTAATTATGAAGCATCTCCCTCCATGAGGTAACAATCCTACAATCTCTCACCCCTCAATAAATGGGCTGCTTTCCAGTATAAACTAATTTGATTGATGAGAGTCACATCCCACGTCCCATCTCCAACTCCTTGGTGGCCAATATAACATTTTCCCTCACTGCCCACCTGAGCCGGTTGCTAAATAAGACACATTCTAATCTATCCCACCCCTATCACGAATGTCTTCAATGCAACACTGTAGTTTTGATTCCCTCCGATAAGGACCACATTTCTACCATGACACAGGAAAAGATGGAAGCGACAACACCAGCATAGCCCAAAGGACAGTGGCAGAGATAATGTTATCTTACAAGGGTTGGAGAAATAATTTGAAGGCCTAACATGGATATGCAAACTGCAAGTGTTCAATCCAGTCACAGAAAAAAAAAATGCTGTGTGATTATACATTATCTAGGAATTTAGAACAGGAATTGTATCTGACAAACCCTTGATTAGGATTTGAGTCATATCCCTCGAGGCGTCATAATGTCTTCCCTTTATATCACTCATTAAAAACTTAATTAGATAATAAATTAAGTAAAGGTAATTTGTGAAAGGGTGAAAGAGATCCAGGTTTATGGTACACTGTATCCCTTTGTGGTTTTGTTCTGTAAAATGCTTGAAGCAATGCAAATGCTATTGTCTATTAAATGTGGATTTAAAATGTTTACCTTTTCAACATCAAATTGATTCTCCAAAGAAAATGAAAATTGGTAATTACTGTGTGATCCTACCACCCTTGTATGCTGGGAGAGAGACTTCAGGAAGCAGCAGTTTGTATTTATGTAGCACCTAACCAATTCTCTCCAAAATTCGTTTCAGATCACTTGATATACAATGAATCATTATTCAATTACAGAAACGTGGAAACATGCCAGTCATTTCAAAGTTACCTCAGAAAAGAAGCTAGTACCATGGGATAGCTCAACAATATTTTCTTTGCCACAGTGGAGACATCAAGTTCGAGGAGCTAGTTCAGCTGGCCAGAGTCGTGCATCAGAAAGCAGCATGGAAAAGATGAGAAATCCACACTATTACCCTTTCTCCCTTCTACCTTCCCCCCCCACCCCAACTCTTTATTCATCCATCTGCCCGATTTTCATCAATCCTAAAGAAGGGCTCAGGCATAAAAGGACGATTGCCTTTTACTTCGAATGGATGCTGCATAACCCATTGAGTTTTGTCAGTACTTTTGTATCCTGCACTAGACCACAGCAGTTGCAGTCGTCGCTTACCATCAGAAATCCATACTTCTCAGGATTGGAATCATATGGCCAGTTTCTCTGCCCATCCTTGCCTTAATGCTACCCTCTCTCCTTTGTCTCAGTTAACTTGCTGTCAACATGGCGATGAAGAAAATCTGCTGCATCTCACAGCCCCCTAGCTTGTAGCTCAATGGACTACCCGCTCCGACCCAGAAGAAAATCTAATTTCCCCACTTCGACACCTTTCTTCGAATGAGGATCATTTACTGGCTTAAAGATTGGGATAACGCACAAGAGACATGTTGATTGCTAATTTTCAATGCGAAAACCTTGCACTGTAACTTTCATGAGAAGACACAGATTTCCCCAACTATTGGAGGTTACTTCTTAGTAGAACCATAAAATGCTACAGCACAGAAAATAAGCCATTCAGCCCTTCTTGTCTGTGCCAACCATTGTTCAGCTAGTCCCAATAACTGCTCCCATTCCATAACCATCCAGACCTCTCCCATCTACGTATCAATCCAATTTATCCTTAAAACTCAAGATCCAGTCCGCACCCACCACGTCATTCCACGCTCCCCCCACTCTGAGTGTCGAAGCTCCCCCTAAACATTTCCCTTTTCACGGTAAAGCCACGTCCCCTCATATTTATTTCTCAATTTCAATGGAACGAGCCTCAGACACAAATACCCAGACATGCATGTCAAGCAATGGTATTTATCATCCACAGTGATGTAACATTTGTCCAGTAAATCCAACGAGTTTAAAGCAGTGCTTCTCAAACATTTTATTTCCACTCACATACCATTTTCAGTATTCCCTATGCTATAGATGCTCTGTGATTTGTAAGGGATTACTTAAAGTGGTATTTGGGTGGAAAGAAAATGGTTAAAAACCACTATTTAAAAAAAAAATCATATCATACCCAATTGACTCATTATGTACATGGTTTCATAACTTAAAAAGAAATAGGCCAAGGACAATTTTTCCTCAAGCAAAATATTTCAGTAACAATTGGGTCTAGAACAGTGATTCTCAACCTTCCCTTCCCACTCACATCCCACCTTAAAGCAATCCCTTCCTAATTTACGAGTGACAGCATATGAAGGGATATTCAGGAGGTCACCACTGAAAGATAGGTGCCCCTTTGCTGTGGGATGCCTGGTGGTGAGTGTAATAGGGCGCAGGGAGCCTGTTAGCATTGGCCCAGTGTGAACAGCAAAAAGAAACCCATTATTTTGAACCACCAATTTACCAATTAGTCAATGTGAAAAGAGCTTCACTCGACTGATACTGCCTGACCAGTGGTTTTGGTTTTCAATCCAAATTTACAGCAATGGTCTATTATCCTTTGCTCTTCAATCACTTGAAGGAACAAGGTGCCACTATTTGAAATGGTTCCCTTGAGGTTTGAGGTTAAATGGTTATCATACAGTTAAAAGGGTTCTTGCATTCTTAATTATCAGACCAGACTTTCTGCCATGACTTTAATGGTCAATTAATGTGCAAATCCAGCAACATTAATAAGGAAGAGATCTGTTAGCAAGAAGCAAACACAGGAGCAATGAAAAATTGCCTGCTAAGTTCTGAAAATTCACAGCTCATGATGTAGTCTAATATCTTGAATTTAGCAATTTGCATATTGATTATAACATAGGTCATTAGTGCACTAATCTTCCAGTGAAATCCAACTAATAAGAAATGGTCATCAATTTATGAAAGCAGCTGAAATTAACACATGCAATCCAACTCCAAAAAAATGGCAAAATAATAGCCTCGACACAAATAGCATTACCAAAACATAAGTTCTAAATATTTCCATGTGTTGCATTTTTTAAATTCACTGATCCTTTCCATTATTTTTCCATCCCAAATGCAGGTTGCATTCAAGGCAACTGTGATGGAGAGGAGAGAATCCCTACCTCTGAAGCCTCTAGATTTGTTAAGAGTGTGCGCAGAAGGATGCAAGGGTCCACGTCAGTGTCCGTTGCCAGCAGGAGCGTAACTGAGGACTCTCAGGTATGCAGGCAGTTCTCGAGAATGCACACAGAGACAGGCATCCAGAGCTGCTGAAAGATCATCAACTTGGTACAAGATACCCTTTTGTCTACCCGAAACTGGTTGGTCTTCCAGAACAGTAAGAGGCCAGTGAGGGAATGCTGGCGATTGGTGCATTCCAGCCTGCAGGAGTACGTGCTGAGAGGTATGAGGCAGCCACTGTGAGACCTTGGTGAAGATGGACCACACTGTCGAGAGTCCTTCCTCTACCAGGCATTGAGGGGCTGAGACAGGGGTGGGTGGGGAGCTACAAGGGGCCATAGTGGTGACAACTATGCAAAATACTAATTACAGGTAGTCCCCAACTTTCGACAGAGTTCCTTTCTGACCAACTGGTCACATCTCAAAATGGTCGCAAGTTGGAAATTCATTGTATCAGTTTTATCTTTCGTTTAATACAGCATGGCAGCCACCAAGGCCAGCTCTTGCAAGAGGTTGGAATTATACAGTATTTTCTTCCTGGTTGTATGTATGGATAGGTTGTAAGTCACACAGGTTGTAAGTGGGAGCCTATCTGCTTAGAATTAATGTAAAAATGTCCAATAATGAGAATGTGATGACTGTGGTTTTTCTTTTGCTAGTAATTATATTGTGAATATAGTTTATTTCTGGAAACATACAGGTTTGATCTGTAGTAACTTGCCTTAATGACTATCAACCAGTTGCACTTACTTTTCAGAACACTTCATCACTGTTGATGTATCAGTTCCCATCTGAGTGGTAACATGGATTCCAGTTCGTCAATCTTAGAAACAAGTCTACGGTAGATCCATCTCACTGGCTCTACACAAAGCCCTAGATCACCTGGACAGCAAGGATGCATACATCAAGATGCTCTTTAATCGACTATATTTCAGTATTTAACCCCATCCTTTTATTGCATCAATCATCACCAGATGCTCCATACACTTGACATATGCTAAATGACGCAGCCGGGGCCCGGTGGAGAGTTGCTGGCGTGCATTAAACTAGATGCTAGTGACATGGGAGAGGGTGGGGGGTGGGTCTGATGGCGAGCAATAACTGCGACCGTATGGGGGAAACACCACCTCATTTGGGGGGCAATGCCTGCAGATACCCCTCTTGGCACCGACCCCATTACTTGTGCACTTTATTGATTTTTCTTTTGTTCTCTCTATATTGCACAGTTTGATTCATTATCAGTTTATATTTATATGCTTATAGAGAGTACAGTTTATTTTTTGCACTAGTGGTAATTCTGCCGTGCCCACAGGAAAAAGAATCTCAGGGTTGTATGTGATGTTGTGTATGTACTCTGACAATAAAACTGAAATGTTGAGCGTAAGGATTTATTTAGCAATAAATTTGCAGAATTTGTCATTCCCTGATTATAGCAAGAGCTATTTATTCCACTTGCTTCATAGAAAGTTAGCAGGTTTTAAAAATCAAACATACATCAGAGATTATCTGGTCAGGGAGAGGCTCACAGATAAGGTGGGAGGAGACTGAAGCGGACTAAACACAGCAAAAAGCAGTAGAGTTGGCTTTGAAGATTGTAGCCCAATTTTACTTGCCGATTCCTCTGCTGGATAGGTTTAAACATTGCTTACAACGTGATAGCAATCTGAAGAGTCATCCTTCCCTTTCAGCCATCCTAGTCACGCATCAAAGCACTGAAGTAAACTGAATGACTGGTAAAAGAACACGTCAATGCCAAGTGCCAGCATAGAGTCCAACACAGCTGCAGAGTATCAGGGAGAGGAGAGAGGGGAGAGGAGAAAGAAAATACTGCTGCATTTATCAGCTCTTAATTCATCTGCTCCTTTGGGTGGAACTTTAAGTGGAGCTTCCTGCTGTCTTTGCCATGCCACTACCTCAGCAGTTAGCATTTGTTTACTCCTAGTGTTATGCACCATTAAATAGCACTGTCTGTATGTGTGTGCTTTGAAACTCAACTGCACCACAGAGTTTGTAAAAATTGGCACAAGGCAATAGGAACGGAGTTCTTCCCAGAGTAAAACATGGTCGAGCAACATTTCTGGGAAGTCCGAGAAGTTTGACCAAGCATTCTGACCCCGTCGGCAGCATCCTGATTGAAAGATTTCAGATTTATTGCTCAGAGATTCTTTTTACAGCGGGCCAGGCATAATTGCCACATATTGATAGTGCAAAATAAAAACTGTACACAAGTTTAAAAAAAATAAAGAATGTAAAGAATGCAAGACCCCCTCTCTCTCCCCTCTCCCCCTTCTCTCCCCTCTCTCTTCTCCCTCTTCTCTCTCTCATTCATTGTGGGTACAACCTTCTAAAATACCAGCATAAATCTCTTCCTTTGTTCCACATTTCACTAAATCAGGCATTTGTATCAGCGGCACCTCACAGTTTCCGCAACATCCACATCAGCTTTAACAAAAAACAGGTGGCACTATTCCTTTTTTTGAGAGGAAGAAAGCACGTCAGCACCTCTACTTTCTCAGGAGTTTGCAGAGGTTCTGTATGACACGGAAAACCTTTCAAAACTTCAACAGATGTGTAGGTGGAAATCGCGATGACCGGCTGCATCACAGACTGGTATGGGGACACCAATACCCGAGTGCAAAGCCCTCCAAAAGGTCGTGGACACAGCCCAGACCATCACAGGCAAAACCCTCCCCACCATCGAGAACATCTACATGGAACTGGAGAGCAGCAGCGATCATCAAAGACTCAAAGAACTGTTCTGATCTTGTGCTGCCATCAGGAAAGAGGTACAGGTGCCACAGAACTCGAACTATTAGGTTACCCCCTCCACCATCAAACTCAACAAACTTAGACTAATTTAAGGACCCTCACATTCCACATTATTTTTTACTGAATATTTATTTCTGTATATTGCAGTCAGTCTGTTTGAAGTTCTTTTGTTTACATTTTAAAAAAAACATACAGTGTGGTAACAGGCCCTTTCAGCTCATGAGTTTGTGGCACCCCTCGTACGTTTTGGAGGGTGGGAGAAAACCGGAGCACCTGGAAGAAATCCACACAGACATAGGTAGTACTTACAAAATCCCTACAGACAGCATCAGATTCAAATCCCGTTTGCTGACACTGTGTGCTGTACTAACTGTTAAGCAAACCTTGTCACCCTTTTTCTCTCTTTGGCATATGCATCTTTTCTTGAGTAAAGTTATTTGGACCCACTGATAAGTAGAAAGTCTGCCTGGTCCTGATGTGATGTCATGAATGTATTCTGACAATAAACCTGAACTTTGACTGAGGATCCCAGGCGCACATTGAATTGGCCATACATAGTGAAGAGAGCACATGATGGTCCCAATGTCAAGTCCTGCAAATATCCAGTGACACCATTCAACAAGTTGATCTCTCTCCTGAACACTTCCTCATTGCCATTCGTGATTCTGCCGACAACTGTGGTGTCAATCGGCAAATTTGTAGAATAGCTTTGGAACTGTGCCTGGCCACATAGTGATGGGTGTATAACCTAGCAGTAGGTTAAGCATTCATCCTTGAGGTACACCTGTGTTGATAATCAGTGAGGAGGAGACGTCGTTTCCAATTCAAGTTCGATGAGGAAGTCAGCAATCCAGTTGCAGAGGCCCAGGCTTGTAGCTTCTTGACCAGCACTGAGGGAATAATAGTGTTGAAGACTGAGCTGTAGTCGATGAAGAGCAGCCGTATGTCTGGATTTACTGACAGAACATCTTCAAGGAGCCCCACCACCTCTTCAAAAAGTTACCATCAGGGAAAGATACATGAGCCCTCAATGGCACAAGGATAGTTTCTTCTCTGCCATCATATTTCTGAATGGACAATGAACCACAGACACTACCTCACTATTTTCTTGCACTATTTATCCAATTTTTAAAAAAATAAAATTTATAGCAATATTTTCACCTTTAATGCTGCTGCAAAACAAATTTCATGACATGAACATGACAATAAATTCTGATTCTGACATAGTCAGATGAAAATAAACTGGAACATGAAGTGATTCTTGAAGTCAGGGGCAATAAAGGTGCAGGCCAACTTTAAGGCTAATGCAAATAACACATTTAAAAAATCATGGGAATTGGGCTCCAAGTGTACTTTGCAAATTTTAACAGGATTTCATTCAGCAAATAAAATTTTGGGAATAGAGCTCACGAATGATAGGAAACCTGTCCTGTAGTCTGGTGCATCAGTGCTGGGGAGGAATAGACCATTTGCAGTTCTTGAAAAGAGAGCCACCACTTGATTTTAGGGGTGAGGCCATTAAATATTTTCACCCTCCACTGCTGTGGGACCTTTAATGAAGTTTCATGGTGACCATTGAGCAAACTGATCCATTTGTTGTTGGTTTCATCATGTGACTATCAGGACACCAATCCAGATAAACTAGAAATTCTTGCAGTGCACAAATGACTGCCTGCTGGAGCATTAAGCTAACGTGTCGATTGACAGCATCTCCAGAGAATAGATGGCTGTGAAAAATGGACTGTTAAGTTATTTAATCCTTTTAATCTCTGAAAGCCCGGCAGATTTAAGATGCGCGTAAATTAATGGTTTTATCTCAAATTCACAAATTATTGGTCATGATTTAGACTCTTTTGGAAATGTTCTGCGTTGATTTTGTTAAACATTTCAAAGGGCTTTACTTAACCTCTGCTTATTGCATAATAGCCACCTGTGCCTGGCTAATAATATTCTGGCCTGGCACTAATAATGACTCAATTTATTACTTTCCAACTTGGCTCAAGCTTTCAGTGCACTTAATCTTTTTCAATCAAGGATGCAAATTGCATTTAGAAAGGCATGAACACAAACTTGAAATCTCAATGCATAGGAAACACAAAGTTGCCATTACCAGTTGTCAACACTCCGCAACAAGGATAGAGAAGGTACAGAAAAGATTCACGGACTGGAAGGCTTAAAATATGAGGAGAGAGTGGGACCTTTATTCCTGGAGTGCAAAAGGCTAATGGGGGGTGGGGAGGGAAAGAAACAGAAAGGTCCATAAAATCATGAGGGACCAATAAGGTAATCATATTTTCCACAGGGGAATCTAGAACTAGAGGCTAGAGGGGAAAAATTCAAAGAGGAGTCTGAAGGCTACCCTCTTCACACAGAGGGTATATGGAATTAGCTGGCAGAGAAAATGGTAGAGGTGGGGACAATTGTAACTTTTCTCTTTCAATATTTTGATTAGTTTAATCATATAAATGTTACATAGGAACATGAGAATAGAATATTAACAATCTTAAATAATAGATTGTATTGTAACCTGTGTTAGAATAAAAAGTAGAAAATCATTAAACTACTCTTTCACTTATCTAATCCCACCCTACAGTGGCTATTAGCTTAAAGCCGACTTTACTACTGATAATAAAAATGGGGTCATCAACCAGAAAATAGTTGATCTTACACATTTTGAAAATAATTGAGAAAACAACCCCGTAAGGAAACAAAATTAAAATTTCAATAGTGGAACATTTAATTTTTTTCCCCCCAAAGTCAGACATGCCATCATATCAGACAACCATTGAGTACAGGTGGGAGGGACACCATCTCATCAATATGGTCCTTCTAGCAATAAGGGAATCCAGGACAACTACATAGGGCTGTGATGCATTCAATATCAAACCTGTAACTTTTAAAAGAAGTTTTGGACATGTACATAGATTGTAAAGATTTAGGAGTATACCTAACAAATGCAAGCAAATGTATCTAGTTTGGTCAGTAAGAACAGTTTATGATTGTCAGACTGTACCTATACATCCACATGAAGCAGCATTTCTCTGGACCACAGTGCATACACATACACACAGCACACATGTACACAAAGTTACAATTTAAAATATATATGTAAATAATTTGGGACAATTTACTTTTTTGCAGGATATTGTTCATCAATCACACATCCTGCAGGGAGAAGCCATTTTCTACCCCTAGAGTCCTGATTTTGATAATCCTGATCCTCCTTCCTTTTTTTTTTAAATTTTTTATTTTTCACACCATAAATCACATTAGCCATGATATACACTTTTTCACACATATACAGTGACTTTTTCTCCCCCCCCCCTCCCTCCTCCCAAGCCACCCCCCCCCCTCTCATCCATTTTAGGTATACAATCTAGGTTGCATTAAGCCAGTCAGACAATGTTGTCATTCAACAAAAATACACCAGAAATTCTACTGAGTCCATTCTTTTCTTTCCTTCTCCTTCCATCAACTTAGCCTTGTGTGCTAGATAGAAAGGGTCTTCTATAATTTTTTTGAGCCCCATTTAAGCAACATTCCCAGTAAACATGGTCATTAGGTGATATTCTCGGCCATTTTGCTGACCCTCTGCATAGATGTCCATTCCAATGCATTGCAGTTACCATACCCTACAACATAGCCAGATATGACACCCAATCATGCTGACTAAGGTGTTCTGGGTCCACGATAGGTCACCCTGTAGATGCACACCAACGAACTTTGTGCTCTTCATAACAAAGTTGGACCAAAACTCTATTCCTGCATTGCAGAACTGCAACCATGGGGCAGCACATTTAGGGCAATGCTGTTATAGTGCCAGCAACCCTGGTTCAAATCTGCCACTCTCTGTAAGCAGTTTATATATCCTCCTTGTGACTGTATGGGTTTCCTCTGGGCATTATAATTTAATTGGAATATTGGAGCAGCATAGACTCATGAGCTGAAAGCATTGGTTGCTGTACTGCATGTCTAAAATTTAAAACATTAAAAAGTAAACTCTGCTAGATGAGAATCAAACAATAACAGCTTGGTCCAGTGATCATGGTATCTCGGGGGGGGGGGTGGGGGGGGGAAGGTGGTGGAGAAGGTCAAGAGAGTGAGCAAATTTAAATTTCTTAGGATTCACCATCTTGGAGGATCTTTCCTGGACCCAACACACTTGTGGTATCATGAAGATAGCATGTCAGCACCTCCATTTCCTCGGGAGATGACAGAGGTTTGGTATGACCCCAGAACCCCTGCCAAATTTCTGCAGATGCCTGGTGGAAAGTGTGCTGACTGGCTGCATCATGGTATGGCAAGGGGAAACCAATACTGCCCCCCCCACCAGCACAAAGCCCTGCCAAAGGTAGTGGACACAACACTCTCCACCATCGAGCACATCTGAAAGGAATACTGCCATTGGAGGGCAGCAGCAATCATCCAACACATACTCTTTCCGGATGGTAGCAGCAATAACAAAGCATCTGCCACAAGACATGTACCACCAGGTTCAGGAACAGCTGCTACCCCCCCCCCCCCCACCCCCACCACCAGATTTCTAACAACAAACTCAGAGACAGACCTATTTAAGAACTTTTCTACACTTTTTTTCCTCCCTCTCTATTGCATAGTTTGTCCATGTGTACATTGAGAACAGTGGTAATTCTGCCTCACCCACAGGAAAACGAATCTCAGGGTTGCATATGTCATGTATGTACTCTAACAATAAATCTGAATTAACAACATCTTTAACAATAACAACTAAAAGAGGCTCCGCCAGAGCGACAAAGTGACAGCAAGGTCTGGGGAGAGACAAGGATCTGTTGTCTAGCAATGACAACTGGTGATACGAGAGCAGCCTGTAAAAGATCAGGCAATTGTTCCAGTGCCATTTCTCCTCATCGCATTCAGGATAAAACTGAAGGAAAAATTAGGTTTGGCACCTTTGCGGATGCCCCAAGTGAGAAGCATGTTGCGCTGACAACACAGGCCGGCTGACTGGGAGATCAACACAATCAGTTCTACTCATTCCTTGAAGCGAATAATTTACTCATTCTGAAATCAACTCCCTATCGATTCTTCTGTCACATGTCAATATCTGGGGTTATTGGCAGCAGCTGATAAAGTGTGGGTTTGGGATGAACCTCTGCAGCCATTGAGAGAATGTGCAAAATTCTTCAATAATGACACTGGAGGGTCAAACAGTCTGTCCATAGCCTAATGTGCTGGCAACCCAAAACCACCCATAAGTTGGAGAAGCAACACCTAATTTCCCATCTGGGCACTCTCCAAATGGATGGCATTAACATCGACTTTTCCGGTTTCTGCTAGCCCACTCCCAGTTCTTCTCTCTTCTCCATCCCGGTCTTCTTTCCTCCAGCTCTCCATCCTTCATTCTCAGCCATTCCCCCCCCCCCTTCCTCATCTCCCTTATCCATCCATTAGCTCCTGCCTATGGACCTGTGCTCCTCTGCCTGTCCCCCACCAATTTGGTTTGGGTGACTGTCTACATGAAGGGTTCAAGCCCAAAACATCAGTTGTACATCTTTAATATATAAAGTGCGTTGCTTGGCTTGCTGAGTTTCTCCAGCATTGTGTTTTTACATGTGCTGCACTAAAAGATAGTCCCTTCAGAGTCAATGTGTGTCCATGGAGTCACCTCGATGCTATTTCATCAATGATCCTATACACTTGGAATTATCATGGAATACAACATAGCTTTAGCCCAATGCATCCATGTTGACCAAAATAGTATTCTGGGCTAATCCCATTTGCCTCCTTATGGTTCATGTTCCTCTGAACCCTTCCTATGAATGCTTCTTTCCAAATGTTTGGCTTGCTAAGTCTCTCCAGCATTCTGCTTTCAATGTGATTAGGACACTGGAGTCATTACATTATGGTGGCAGTCAATGGGCAAATTTATTTGGTTCTGTGGAGTTCTGAATGGAGCAGGTTCGACACCCCAGGGAAAATCATGCCTAAGACCAGAGCTGCACAACTGATGGCATTCTCACATACCACTGAACATTTCTTTTTGGGATTTTCCAAAAACCTCAGTGTAGCAACTGAATAAAAAGGACACATTTCATCAACTCCAATTAAAATGCAATAACAGGTCTGTGTTCACCAAGATACAACTGAAGAATGGAATTATGATTTTTTTTTTAAGTTGAAGAGTGAGCTTCAACTTTAAGATTTTACATTATTCCAATGCATTTAAACTTTGGCCAATTCAACAGCACGATTCAAAAAGGCCCATCATATTGTGGTAATTATGACATTACCTCGGAACTCAGCCACCCTGACAAGTCGTTGCCCAATCCCTTTGATGGGACCATTGCCTTGTCATCGTTTCCAGGCAACTTATGTTTGATCTGACAAAATCTGTAGCACGAGCAGGTTATGTTATTACAAACACTGTCAAGTCGCTTCATGTTTGCAGCTTTTCAGTTCCATTGCAATAGCACAGTTCCCAGTAGACAACCAATTAAATCCACTTAGTGACATCTCACTCAACCACCTCGACTGAAAAAGGTCCTGGAGTTAAACTGCTAGCCTGTATTCCAATGACTTGAGCAGTTGGATTGTAAAAGGAACATAACTGGACTTTGGGAATAAAATAAAAAAGAGGAAACTACAGTAAAGTATCCAGTGCCTAAGAGGATTGGTAGATGCTGGATAAGTGAATTTTCCAATTGCTTGTTGCATGGAATTGCAAACTGACCACTAGAGAACACCAATTTTAAACTTTTTTTTAAACCCATTTATTTTCTGAGATGTTGTTGTCAGTTGCTCCAGTTCCAGATTACAGGGATTTTACTGTATTCATCAATGACATATACATGTGTACTCCCACATATTTGTTACCAGCAGACAACCGATTTCATCTGACACTGTAGATGGACATTTGCCCCAGGGCTACCATTCTTGCTTCTGCATCAGAAGATGGTGGATCTTAACTACACTTGGCAGACCAGAATGCAAAGATCTGGGTCAACTCTCTCAATGCTGCACTGATGGAGCACCGCACGATTCATTGTGCAAACATGTTAAAATGCAAGGCCTTAGTATCTGAAGAAAGTTGTCCCCAGCATTCACCCACTGCGTATTCTCAAATCAACTGCATTAGAACAGAGGTGGCCTTTGTGGGAATTGGGTCCAGATGTCACGTTGAAGAGATCGAAGACTTTGTTGGGCTTCACTTGGAATACTGAGCATTATTGCTTGCCCTAATTCAGGAATGATGTGGAGACTTTGGAAAGGGTACAAAAGAGATTAACCAGGATAAGCAGGTATGTGCTATTGAGAGGTTGGACTAACTTGGGTTGTTCCATCTGGGGTGTCAAAAGTTTATACATGAAGCAAAGATCAGGTGGACAGTCAATCTTATGCCCCCCACCCCAAACAGAGCTGAAAATGTCACTTTGCAGATGAAGCGAATTTAAGAAGTTTGGTGGGGGGGGTGGGTAAGGTGTGGAAATTTAAATGTTTGAGGCAAGTGTGTTTTTTTTTAAGACTACACTGTAGTAGGAATTGGCTGCCAGGTGTAGTGGTGGAAGCAGATACAATTGTAGCATTTAAGAGGTCTCTGGATCAGTCAATCTCAACATTTATTGACTATGCCCCCTGCAGGTCTCTGCTCAAAGGTTATGGGCCCCCTTCCCCATGAAGCAGTCATGTTTTTGCTTTCTTCCACACTGTTTATGTTATGCAAGGAGGAAAACAAGGCCTTTAATTGAATATACTGCATCCCCACACCACCCCGAGTGGATGGGGGGTGGGTGGGGGGGGGGGGGGGGAAGCAGGGAAGGGGAAATGATGTGCGGGGAGAGAGATGTAGAGCCCTCATTGAGAATGACTACTCTACATTGACACAAACATGCAGGAAATAGTCAGATTTTTTTTATTGTGTACATTTAGCAGAATTTTAGTATAATTTGTGCATCATGTATAGCACATACATTGTGGACTGAAGGGACTGTTCTACAGTCCAATTGGAATAACATTGCTCCTGGAGACATTATGATCAGCAAAGTTCAAATGAGAAGCTTTTGTTGGCAATCAAGAACATGCAAATTGTGTAACGCAAGGAAAACTACAAAATGCCCACATTTCTAATGGCGATCATGGCCAAATCATTTTTTCCCCCCCCAAATCAATTGGCATTTTAAAAATATACACAGAAACTTTGGAATTATTCTGAAAATATTAGCATACTTGCCTCTGGTGTACCCCAACCATGGGAGCTTTTACACAGCCTTCCTGTGTTGCAGAGTTTGTCGGACGGGGAGCATCTATTTATTAGACCTATTTCTTGCACTGTAGCTACTCAGCAAAAATGTGTAAGGGGTCCCAGTGGAAAAATTATGGGATGGAATTTACATAATAAATTCTATCTCAACAATTTTACACTGCCGCCAGAGCAGAAAATTTCCTGAATTAAATTATTATTATTTTTTTAAATAAATGTAGTCCGTAGGAAAGAAGTACAGAAGAAACCATCTCAACTGAACTGGTTCACAGGGAAGGGGGCTCATATCATTGAGCAGGGTCCTAAAGGGGCCACAGCCAAAAAGGTTTGAGAATGGCTGACCTAAACAGTCATCCTTGCGCCGAAGTCACAGCCATAGAATTTGAACCTGGACAGGGACAAAAAAAAAATTACAGTCAGATTTCCGTGTAGAAATCCCTCTACCTCACACAGACAGAATTAAGTGTGAATCCTACACCAAAATGAATAAGCTTACATCATCCACCTTTCTCTGTAGGCCTTGGGAAATCCTCCTAAATCAAAACAACACGGACAGAGTTTCAAAGATATTAAGAGAGGATGAGGCAGCCGTGCTTTGTAAGGCGGGAGTGCCGAAGACCATGGTCACAAAAACATTTGTCAAAACGTTAAAGACTTACATCTTCATCAAGGATGCATTTTCAAAAGTATGTATTGTTTTAACTTTGGAAATCTAGGTTCAAAGTATTAAACAGCAAATTCTCACAAACTGTAATGGAAGGAGGCAGCAAGATCCACAATCACTTGAAAGGACTCATCTTTGCTTCTCTTACTCGTTTTAAGAATGGTGCTGGATTACTTGGTGACTTGAATTATTCTGGTGCCCAAGAGCAAGACGACCTTTCTCAATAATCATTGGACCATATGTTTACCGTGATGAAGTACTTAGAGCACACATGTCAAACTCTGGCCCGCGGGTTTGGCCCGCAAGATCATTTCAAAAATGTATTAGAGGTGGCCCGCTGGCTGCTGTGCCAGTATAGCGCATGCACAGTAATACAACAAATCCCAGAATGCATTGGCGTCAGCCCGCTAATCGCCCCCACCTCCTCTGTTTACGTTGCAGGATCTCACCGTGGACTCTGGTTTTGGGGCCTGGCCGGTGTCAGGGGAAGCCAAGGCCGCTTCCCAGCACCTGGAACCGGAGGCCTCGGGCCTGACCTCCCCAGGACCGTTGCCCACTCCCCCTACCTGCCGCAGGCCGACCCGCGACTCACGGTGACGGGGCCGCTGATCCGCCGAGATGCCGCCCTGCAGCGAGAGCCAATGCCCCCACACTGTCGTTGTCCAACCCGATCGCCCCCAAACCCCGCCCTCCCGCACACAGGCCTGAGTAAGGATTATGAATTTTAATCTCAGGATAAAACGATATTCCAATCGTTTCATGTGACAGTGATAAATAGATTCCTGGTTAAAAATGGTCCTGCACCTGGATACAAGCTCATTAGGCATAAAACTTTAAAAGTGTGTAAAAGGGCATGGCAAATAACCCTGCTAGAGTTCATGCCCACAATCAGTCACCCATTGGATTGTTTCAGGAATCATATTATTCTCCCACATTCTCAATAGCCCTCAGATTTTACTATTCGACAGCACACTAGCAACATTTGACAAATCCTCTATAGAGAAATATTATTTATTGAATATTTTATTTCTCATTTGTCAATGCTTCTGGAAAGAGTTTATCCAAAACTATTATTAAACATTTATTTTAATAAGAAAAAGCTTAACATTACATATGTTGAAAGAAGAGAAAACATGCAGATGTTGTTGAAAATTTTCAATAAATATTTAGTTCGGCCCTCGACTTAGTCCAAGTTTTTAATTTTGGCCCTCCGTGAATTTGAGTTTGACACTCAAAGGGGCTCGGCGGTTGAAGGCTGCTCGCGACGTGCAGTCGAAGGACCCCCATAGCTTATGGGCTGCTGGCAACTTGTGTCAATGGACACACACCATGCTGCAGGCCACTACAGCCTGGGTCCTAAGAACCAGGTCACTTTTGTGGGGCCAGACAACATACCTGGTTGGGTACTACACAGACCAATTGACGGAGGTTTTCACAGACATCTTCAACACTTTACTGGAGCAGTCCATCATTCCCCCAGGGATCAAGACAGCCATCATCATCTGGTGATGGAACACGCACACCTCCCAGGAATGCAGTATCCATTTGCCTAGAAAATGACCCGCAGATGATTCTATAGCCTTGTCACTTCACTCCATCCTGGCCCACCTGGAGAACGATACCTCACACGATAGGTGGTTGTTCATCGACTTCAGCTTGGCATTCAATACAATCATTCTCCAGAGACGAATGGAGCACCTGTCCTCGCAAGGACTTAACACCCTTCTTTGTAACTGGATCCTGGACTTCCTAACGGGAAGACCACCGTCTGTCTGGGTCAGCAGCAGAATATCGAACACGCTGAGTACTGGTACACCTCAGGGCTGTGTGCTCAGCTTTCTCCCCTTCACACAACTGACCCACAGCTGCATCACCAGATCCAGCTTCAACAGAGTCATCAAGTTTGCAGAATACACGACAGTCGTCAAACGATAAGTCGCACAGGGAAGAGGTGGAAAATTTCATGAAATGGTGTGAGTGTAACAACCCGTGTCTCAACGTGGACAAGATGAAGGAGCTGATCGTGGACTTCAGGAGGACTAGGAATGACCACCCTCTAGTACACATCATCAAATCTGCAGAAGAGAGAGTGGAGAGCACCAAGTTCCTCAGAGATCACTTAACCAGTGACCCATTGTGGGCACTCAACATCGCCTCAGTTGTCTGGAAGGAGCAACACCAACTACACTTCCTGAGAAGACCGAAGTGTTCAAGGTTACCGGCCACCATTATGTCATCCTTCAATAGGAGCTCTATCGCAAGCGACCTGGCCAGCATTGCGGTGTGGTTGCTGCAAAGAATTGGATCAGAAGTCAATACACAAGAGTGCAGAGAGGATCACCGGAGTCTCCCTCCCCCATCAACGTGATCATCGTCTGAAGAGGGCGCACAAAATCATTGAGAGCCCTTCCTCCCTGCGCACAGCATCTTTCAACCTGAAGACCAATACCCAAGTGTAAGAACAGTTTCTTTCCAACAGCTATCAGGCTCTTGAACATCCCTCCCCTTGTTACATTAATCGTAGGCTGTTCTTACACCACATTAAAAAAGACTGTTGGTGCTATTGTAATGCCACTTTTATCTTGCATTATGGTAATTGCTTATTATCTTTTGTATTTATCTCTTTTTAATGTATACTACTATAGCTGATTTTTCCTCTATGTAGTACCTGTTTGACTGCAGCAAAAATCTTGATGCACATGTACAATGCATAATGTATAGGAGAGATTCATTATCGTTTGCAGTGCAAGGATATCTTTTTAAGCATCTTAGAAAGATGGCAATATATTTAATCTTGAACCGTTTATTATCTTAAACCATTAGAGGAAAGAAAACCATCAACCAGCACACCAACTGTGAGCCATTTGTTAATAACCAAATAGACTGCGTGGAACGACTTGGCACACTATTGTCTGTGATCCTTACTGCAGTTGGGAGTTGCCGACTCCAATTTTTTTAAAAAAGGATGTCCATCTCTCCCCATTTTATTCTCAAATACCACAGCCAATTCACACGGAATAACCTTGCATTTGCAAACGATTCCTGCAAGTAGGACAGGGGTTCCTAACCTTTTTGTTCCTCTGTACCCCTTGGGCATTCTAAAAGGTCCCATGTACCCCTAAAAATTAAGGATAAAAAACACGACATTGTGCAGTCTGACTGCAGATTACAACACCATGTATTGTACAGTAGTGGTTATTCTCTCAGACCCAATGTACCCACTGAAAAGTGCAAATGTACCACTAGGGGTACATATACCCCAGGTTGGGAACCCCTGAGGTAGGGGAATGGGACCCTGGAAATCTCTCAGGAGCAGAGTGGACCTTGGTTCAAGGTGTCACCTGAATTTCAAGTACAACAGTGCGGTAAATCGGGTAATCAAGAGTTATGTTCAAGCTTCTGCAGCATCTAGGATCTAGCTAGCCAGAGACAAAATGCTACCTCCTGAGAAACAACCAATTAATTAATTTATTAATTTTACACAACCTTGATTCCACCTCCCTTCCCCCGCCAACTTGCTGATGTAATTGCACGCCATGGGACTATAACAGACAAGACATGGGAGATCACTTCGCAAAGCACCTTCGCTCTACCCGCATCAGTGACAGGGATCTCTCAGTGGCCAACATGTCAATTCTACACCCAGCTCCCACATTGACATGTCTGTCCATGGCCTCAAACCAAGGCCCCCCATAAATTGGAGGAGCAATACCTAATATTTTGTCAGGGCCTGGTCCATCCAGATGGCTTTAACATCACCTTCTCTGGTTTCTTCTAACCCATTCCCAGTTCTTCACCCCCCCCTTTTCCCTCTCTCTCCTTTCCTCCAGCACTGCACCCCCTTACCTCTCCTTTCACAGAGCCATCTTCCCTTCCCATGCTGGCTGGTGTGCCCTCCCTCCCTTGCCCACCAATTACCTGCTGCCTATGGGACTGTGCTCCTTCCCCCTGCCCATTCTCTCCTTGAGATTGTTTGCCTACATTATGGCAATACCTTGATGAAGGGCTCAAGCCCAAAAGCTTGGTTATGTACCTTTACTTCTGCTGCAATAATGTACACGGTTTTCCAGCTTCAATCAGGGTGTCTCCAAACTTTTGTTTTACTAATAGACATGACACTTCAATACCTCCAGTAAACAAGGTCCATCCCAAATCCAGGCACTGCCTTAAGAAAATGCACACTCTCAATGGCCAGGTGGACTTCTGCCCAGAGCTCAGGTTTCCTCCGATAGACATACCAGCAACTGCAAATGACCACTCCCAACGCATTACTCATGAGCTTTCATCTCCTACCCAATTCTGGTGGAGTTTTTAAAAACCCAATATATCAACACTTTCTCTTCCAACAGATGCAGCACAACCTTCTGAGTACTTCCAACATTTTGCTTTTACTGCAAGTTACCCCTTCATGTTGTAAGCAGCTAAATAGAAAAACATTTTGCAAAGCTACAGAAAAAAAAGTTTATCATTATTTGACTGTACACGCACAACCCGACAATACATCTCTCCAGATCATGGTGCACCCAACATACAATACATAGTACATAATGATCATGAATAATTAATATACACCAACCCCTCCCAAGGGATGATTTTCACTGTTCAGTCTCAGCCTGCAAGAAGAAGCTATTTCCCAGCCTGGCAGTCCAGATTTTGATGCTCCTGTACCTCCTTCGAGAGGATAGTGGATTGAAGATACCATGAGCTGAATGGAAAGGGTCTTCTACAATTCCTAGAGCTCTATTAAGATTATGCGCTCCGTAACCATCGTCTATAGAGGAAAGGGAAAAGCTACTGATCCCCTCAGCTGATCGTCTTGTGGCAGCGCACATCCTCATGGCGGGGCAGCCATAGCATTGTCAGAGGTTTCTCTCCGACTCCAGCATCCCTTCCAGCGCGCACCCTGAGCAGCGATTATGATATCAAGGTGATTGAGCTGATGCTGCCCTTAAAGGGGCGTGCTGAATTTGAATAAAAACAGTCATTAACAACTCTCAACGTGGTGGTTGTGTTTCTTCCACTGCTCACACCGCCACAGTCTGTATATATTTCTGGTCTGATGCCTTGCACACAACTGATGCAGCCAGATAGGACACCCTCAAATGTGCTCCTGTAAAAGGTCGTCAAGATGGGGCTTCTCCTCCTCAACCTCCCGAGGAAGTGCAGTCAGTGCTGTGATTTGTGAGCCCATGATAGGTCGTCCATTATATGCACTCCAAGGAACATTGCGCTCTCCACAACGGAGCAAGGGAAATTGAATGGACTTGCTTTGAGAGGCCAGCATAAACCCAAAGACCTCAAGTGTAATACCAACCCTGTTAGTGAAGTTACTTCTCATCTCCTGCCTTAGTTCAAATTGGCACTCTTCTTTAATCAGGCACAATGATACACCCAGTTTTAAAACACCTGGGAACTATTGACTGAACAGATGAACAATTATGCTCAATTCCAAGATTATTGGCTTTGCACTTTCATTGTCCAATAATCTCAGAATTTAACCTGCCATTTACTGACAGCAGAAGCAAACAACTCAGGCTGCAGGAAAAGTGGCTACAAGTCATTTAGAAATTAAATCCAATTTGTGGCTATTGGTGAATTTAAATAAACTCAAGAGCGCTCCTGCTGTTTATAAATTTGCTCTTTCAAAACTAATACACTGTACTGTAGTCCTGTGACAGGCAACAAACCGCAGCTACCAGAGATTGGTTCCATGAATTTATGGCCCATTCATCAGCTAGAGCAGAAGTATAGGATGATTTCCATATCCCTGCATTTTTTTTCATCTATCCAAACCTTTACCGAATGTTTCTTCAAAGGCCTGGTCAACACTTATTCCAAATCCTAACCTCAAGAAGTCTAAATGTATACACAATTGCGCAGACGCACACACTTTAAAAAAAAAAACAAAAACCTTGCATTCATCTCTATTTTAAACTCAGAGACCTTTTGGTGATTTCAGGGATGAAGAAATACATTAAGTAAAATGTTTTAAACATTTCAAATTTAAATCCGATCTTCCTCATGTTTAGCATGCTATCCAGAAATTTGAATCCTTCATGATGGGAAACAAGCATTTAAGATTCACAATACATTCCTAGAAAAAAAATTCAACTTTCTTAAATGAATAGAGTCCCTTCCCTCCTTTTCAAAAGGAAATATATGCTTTAATTCAAATTAAACTAATTTAATTGATGGAATCCTGCCACCTCCCAAGCGCTGGAATCTCAGCTCTTCAACAAGGGATACGAAAGCAAAATGATTTCCTCCCATCTTTCCCAGAGGTAGCACAGGCAAGATCATTATCTTTAGCTCATTAAAAAAAAATCCAAATGGAATAATAAAGATAATCTGCACTTGTCAACTCCGAGCCTTTAAAATTAGTGAGCCATTTTACAGGAAAGTGTTCAAGGCTACCAGGAAATTTAAAGGGAGCCATGGTGTAGACATTTCCACTGATGGGTAGGGGTGTAGAACAAAAGAGTTCTCAATCATACATCTTGGTATGATCTTGAATGAATGAGATGGTAAAAGGGAGATTGAAGCAGGTTCAACAGCATCTTTCCAAATAGAATCAGGAGGTGTTGCAGAATAGAGAAAATTAACAAATGGAGTATGCAAATAATTGTAGAGTAAAATACAAATAATTGAGAATACAAAATTATGAGGTGAACAAATGCAAATAAGCTTTTCCCACTGAGGTTAGGCAAGATACAAACCAGAGGATATGGGTTAAGGATGAAAGGGGGACTTCTTCACTCAGAGTAGTGCAATTATGGAACACGTTGCCAGCTGAATGCAGGTTCAATTTTCCCAATCGTGAAAAATTCAGACAAGTACATGGAGGAATATAGACTAGGTGCGACTAGGCAGAATAATCGTTCAGCACAGACTAGAAGAGCCGACGAGACTGTTTTCCGTACTGTAATGTTCTATGTTTCTATGAGTAACATAGAGGGGAAGCATGCTTATTGGTAGCACAATGCCTCTACAGCACCAGCGATCGGGACTGGGGTTCGAATCCCATGCAGTCTGTAAGGAGTTTGTATGTTCTCCCCAACCCTGCATGGGTTTTCTCCGGGGGCTCAGGTTTCCTCCCACTATTCCAAACCTAGTGGGGGTGGAGGTTAATGGGGTGTAAATTGGGCGTCACGGACTCGTGGGCTGAAATGGCCTGTTACCATGCTGTATGTCTAATTAAAAAAGCAGCAGATTCTGGACCAGGTAGCATCCATGGAGAGAAAAATGCTCCATCAATGTTGCTTCAGGTCAGCATCCCTCATCGAGTCTGGAGTTTGCACTTATCAATTGCCTCTTCGGAGGTACAATGGGATCTTTTCCGTACCATGCAGACAGAGCAGCCCTCCACACGTTTGTTCACGTTGGCTTCCTGTCGAGCAATCTAGGCCAATCCCAATCTTTACTGGGGTTTACTTCACTCCTTCCCATCAGATTTCCTTTCACAGCTTTGGTCCTCTCTGCCTCCTTCTGAGGCAGAGTGGCCGCCAGAGTCGATTGAACATACTGCACCGCAATTCTTCCTCACAACCCTCCTGAATCATTTACCCAGAATGTTAACTCTACATCCACTAGTCCTGGCCCCTTCAGCTAATGGGGGCAGTTTTTGAAACCTACTTTAAAAAATAGCGACATGGCCCCATGGAGAGCAGGGAGCAGAAACAGCGTTTCCACAGGGTCCAACCACAAAGCCTGGCTGCTGTTGGCTCCACGCAGGCTATAAATGATGGTAGTGGTTTTATTCGACTGCAGGGTCTGGGCCCAAAATAGCAGCCACAGTCACCAGGGAAACAGAGGACTGGCGCAGGGCAGAGAACATAGTTTGAAAAGCAGATGACTCACGGGACGGTGACCAAGGGAGCAGACCAGTGAGGGGCTCAGAAGCTGAGGAACCATAGGTGGTGGGCTGACGGAGACAAGGAAGCCATGCAGGTGACTGCAGTCAAGGGATTCATACTGGGCTGCGGGCTGAGGACTGGCTGAAAAGGTACCAGGGGTCGGAGCTGGGATGCGAGAGGGTAACGAGGCCACTGAAGGGTTCCTGATCGTGTTGGAAATTCGGATCTGGATCTCAGGCTGCTGATCATTTGGACTGGAGTCTGCGTGGCTCTGAGTGCTGGAGGAGAATCCATGGACACACAGGTGACTGGGGGGTGGGGGTGGGACCCTTTTTTTTTTGCTTCTCTTCCTCTGACAAAGTGGCACTTCAGGCAATTTGTGACGACGGAGAATCTCTCTGCCTTGTAGCATTGTCTTTATTACATGACACTAAATTGAATGTGGAATGAAATCTTGAATTAAACTAATCACAAATCTTGCACAGCTAAATCAGATCACCCCCAAAAATTCCTTAACACCCAGAACAACCATTCTCCTATCGAATCTTCATGCTAAAAATTCCTCAATTTTGGAAACATTTCTGCAGCCTCGCAAGGGTCTTCTCCCAAAAGAGTATAGACTAGAAAGAATAAACAGGTAATGCTCTGCGATTCTAAAACTATCAGAACACATGTGGCGAACACTTGGAAAGTTTGTTGGCTTGATACAAAAACCCTTTTCAAGAGGGAACTTTAAGCATCTCCCACACAACATTGCCAGGATTGTATGAAAATAACCTGGCACCTCATTCTCTGCAGTGAAGGATTTAGATTCCTAGTCATAAATTTTAATGATGTCAAATTTTGCTCATTTTAGCTTATGAAGTGATAAGACTAAACAGAAACCAGACCCACTGTGGGATTAATAACTAGAAAACACAGATATTAAGGTAACCCCCACATTTCACCTGCTTGCACGTTAGTCGAGAATGATCGCGGAACAGAATCCCTTCCCATCAAAACAAGTGATTTTTAAAAAAAGCTTGGCATAATTGATCCATTCAAGAAGAGAAAAATGAAAACAATTCCCACTGCCTCCATATCATGGATCTCGGCAAATTCTGCACATTTTGAAGGAGCATCCCTGTCAATTATCACCGAAATGGATTCTGGAGACCATTTCATTGCTATTCCCTTCATGCTATGAGTGATGACATTTACACACACTACTTCATTGACTGCAAAGCATTTTAGGGATATTGCACAGTCTTAAAAGGCATTTCTGAACACATGTCCCATTGTCTATATCGTGTGCAGTTGCCAAGACTAGACCATGTTTAGCTGATTATCTCGCTCCCCGTAAACCAGGCCACGCAGGTTCCATTCCAGGGAACAAGATCACGATTCAGTGGTGGACAGCTCAGCGGGAGTTGTAGATCGACATCCTCTTTTGGCTACCCCACCTTCGCAGCTGGAGCCCCAAATTCAAACGAAACACCGCTTTATTCCCCCGGTTTTGTGCAGGTTCAGATTGGCGATTAGCTGGTCAGAGGTTAAAAATTCAAAGCCACGGAGATTTTTTGCTAGAAAAGCAGCCAGAAACATTTTTTTTTTTAAGCACTTCCTTTCAGAGGAAATACAAAATTGCAGAAAAGCAAGCCCTCTGCATTCCCTTCTCTTTACTCACTATATGCCAAGGTCTGACCAGCAGAGTACAATGTTTTTCTATCGGAATTAATTCCAGTTTTATCATCTGATTGCACAAATACAACCCGACGAAACAGCATTTCTCTGAACCATGGTACACACCATTCTCCGCACATTATATGTAATATACACAAAGATTTAAGAGAGAGATCTGAAAAATATTCTTCAAGTCAGCCAAGATGGTTAGTGTAGTGGTTAAAGTTCAAATTTATTTTTTAATAATATTTTATTTAATATTCCATACATGCTGTAATTATACTGCAAATATCAAAAAATAAATTGATTACCCTGCCCCAAAAATTCCTCCTTCCCACTCAACCTGCCCCCAGTTAAATAAAACGTACAAACTGAAAAAAAAGTTTAAAAATAATTATAAATATAAAAAAGAAAAAACGGCCTTGGTATTGCAAAGAGAGATGTCGTGCAGAACAAATCATCAGTTCTGACAAACAGAGGAGAATTCCATAGGACTAGAGGGATAAGAAGGATACCACTACAAATGTATTCCCATTGTTTGAGCGTATGGGCAAATGTTCAAATTTATTGTCAGAGCACATATCACATATAACGGAGATTCTTTTCCCTGTGGAAAAGACAGCATTTCTAATTATCGGCAACTGTAAACTGTACTCCGGAAGAAAAAAAAACACGCATACAAAAGAGAGAAAGGTAAACAGAGTGCAAACTGACTGCAAATACAGAGGAAAAAAAAAAATCAGGAATAAATAACGTGCAAGGTAAGAGTCCCTAAATGAGTCTCTGATGGAGTTGGTTGTCGAGTCTGATGGTGGAGGGGTAGCAACTGTTCCTGAACCTGATGGGGCGAGTCTTGTGGAACCTCTACCTCCTTCCTGATGGTAGCAGTGAGAACAAAATATCCTTGATTGCTGCTGCTCTCCATGTAGATTTTCCCCCTCAATGGTAGAACACTATTAGAGTGCCAGTGACCCAGGTTCAAATCCACCGTTGTTCACCCCGCGACTTGCCTGGGTTTTCTCTGTGCTCCCATTTCCTTCCAGTCTCCACAACATACTAGGGTTTGGAGCTTAATTCTGTGGGCATTGATTTTCATTGGCCACAAGAGTCTTTATCTGTGCTGTGTTATGAAATTTTAAATAAAGCATTAAAGAGCAGTACTAGTCACATTCATACCAATTCTCCATGAAAACCCATCTGATTCATTGGTGTCACTCGGTGGTTCTTGCAGGGTTCAGACCCAGTAAGATAGCCAACCAGTCAGCTTCAATACAATGAGGGATAGGCAATAAAATGGTGACTTTCCCAGGGTGCCCATGTTCCACATGAAGAAATTAAATTGTCTCTTAAATTCTTCCATTTACCCAATCCTTAATCCCATCTACTTGAATGTTTTCATTAACAGATGTATCAAATCTCCAATTCAAAACTGAATTACAACAATATTGCAAGATATTCCAAACTTCTATCAACTTCTCCACGAAAGTGTTGATGATCTCAACATCGACCTGTGAGTGGTGCCATTCTTCCCAGAAACTCCAACCAAAAAAAAAATTCTCCCCATTTCTTTCCTTCTTTTGATTAATGTAAATTCCATTAATAGTCCTGAATGCTTCTCCTTATTTACAACAGATTAGAAATCTGGACAGAGCATTGGTTATCCTTCAGGCTTTGTAATATTCAGCCAATACAATTTAGTAGGCACAAATCAAAAATCATAACCTGAGCCACAGTTTGATTTAAATATAAAAGCATTTTGGACATTCACATACATTCTTTTTAGCGTTTTCTTTCAGAATTGCAAGAATCGAGGATGGAGAAACTGAACGTTATAATACGGTCAGGTATCTAGAATGAGAGAGCATCCCATCCTTAGAACCAACAACTCCACTTCAATCTACAGGGAAAAGAGCAGCAAAGCAGAACACCAAATCAAATGGCTTAGCAGAGATGACAAACTCAACTGTACTTTATTTTTGAAACCCAACATTACCCTCTGTACACAGTACTTGATTGATGCCAATTGCCAGTTCTAAAGCTACACATGCAATTATATTCCTTTCCATAGAGAGGACAACATATCAATGTCCACAGCCTAAAGGCATTTCTCTCATACAAATCAGAACAGTGAAGTGTGTCATGGGCAAAAACTCTGCTGTGACCAGAGATGGATTGTTAAATTTATATATCCAAGACAGTAACAGGCCTTTCCAGCCCATGATCCTGTGCCCCCAAAATACACCAATTAACCAACAGACCCCCATATATTTTTGAGGGGGGAGGAGAAAGCGGAGGAAACTGGAGAATCCAAAGCAAACCCACACAGACAGAGCGGGAAGGTACAAACTCCTTTCAGACAGCACTGAATTCGAACCCGTGTTGCTAGCGTAACAAAGATCTAACCACTGTGTTGAAAGTGTGAAACAAGAAAATTTCCAAATGCTGCAACTGTCGTTACTACACAAAGGGCTCAAGCCTGAAAAATTTATATATACACATCTTTGCCTCCCATGGAAGCTGCAGGACCTGCTGCGTTTTTCTAGTGATTTTGTACATAATGCAAAGAGAATCGGGTAACTGGAAATCCATTCAAATTGCATTCAATTTGAAAAATTGATTGAGAAAACAAAAATAGCCAACCCCAGTGCACAATTCCTTTTCAACAAACTTGCAGAACTTCAGTTAAAACCTCAAACATTAAAAGGGTTCAAAACATGGGGTATGAAAAGCAGATGTGCCAGTAAAAACAGCTTTGAAGTTTTGGGGATTGTAAATATTTAATTGCTTTACCAATATTCTGTCTTTGGAAATCTGCCATTGTTTCATTGATCAGGACCAGACCTGGACTTGCACCTCCATCCCAGACTTACAGCAGTGAGTGTACACCATATTAAAGACATGCAAGGCTGCCAGCAGTCTCGACAAGCAAATTTGTCAACATCCACAAATCTTTACAAGCAACCGTTTGACACCTACACAATTGTTCAATGTGCGCAACAATAAAATCAAAACATTTCTTAAATGAAACGTAAAGGATTTCAAAGCATAATTGCCAAGAATCTGAACTGCATTGTTTACATGTATTAGAGACAAGTCAGCAATATAAAAAGATACTTTGGCATCTGTAGAGGAGTTGGACAAGCCAGTAACAATTCTCAGTTGCTTCCAGGTGTCTGTAAACTATTGTTTTCCTTATTAATTGATTGAATTGTGTGCTGGCAAGGCTAACATCTGTTGCACACGCTGACTGCATTGGAACCAAACGGCCTGCCAGAAGATCTCCATGCAATTAACGTTCAATCACGTTGCTGGGGTGGAATCAGAATTGAATTGCTTATTGTTATATATATCAAGATGAAATGAATAGCTTCATTTTTCATGCTATCCAGGCAAGTCAAGCCATGCTCAAATCTCCAATTCAATAGTCAGAGTATAATTAGAGCAAATCAGTGCATAAAGTGCAGTTAAACAGTGCAGAGGCCTCTTTTACCATTGATAATTATAGAGCAGTGATTTTCAAACTTTTTTCTTTCCACTCACACCAGCTTAAGCAATCCCACAGAGCACTGATGGCATAGGGATTGTGTGTGTGAGTGGGATGGGAAATTTGAGAATAACTGCTCTAGACCCAAATGTCACTGAAATATTTTGCTTGAGACAAATTGTCATTGGCCATTTCCTTTGGAGTTATGAAACCATGCACATAACGAGTCAATTAGGTACAATTCAAAGAGTGGTTTTTAACCTTTTTCTTTCCACCCACATCCCACCTTAGGTAATCGCTTATTAAACACAGAGCACCTATGGTATAGGGAATACTTAAAGTGGTATGAGTGGAAAGAAAAAGGTTGAAACCCACTGATCTAGAGTCATGTAGAGGCTGAATCAGGCATGAACAATGAACAGCAGATTGCCTCACAAGTGACATTAAATAAATTACAATTCTCCTGTTTTGTGTCTATCACTGACGATTGCATTTTTGCATTCCAAATTAATAGCCAATTTTAAATTCCTCAGCTGCCTTGATGGTATTTTAAACCTGCGCCATTAAAAATCAAAATATCTGGGTGCAACTCCATCAATCTCCCCACAGAATGACTATACCTTGTGGACAGCAACATTCTTTGAATTTGCCCAGTGCTCCAAATACATTTTCATTTCCAGCTAAATCTGGAATTTGAGTGGTGTTACACAACAATAAGAGACCTGCTGGAGGGAGTTGCAAAAAGATCAGAAACCCACGCAGGATGTAGCCTTTCAGTCTGCTGTACCTGTGGTGGTTGATTTGAAAGAGCTATTCATTTCATCATCCTTCCTGTCATTTCCCCAAAACTCAACAGGGGGTCTAAGAAAATAATGCCTCCCCCACCTTTGTCCAATATACTATCATGGCATAGCCCCTCCCCATCTTTCTCCCCTTTCCACGCTAGTCGATAAAAAAGGTCCTCACCCAAACATTTCTATCCATGGATGGCATCTGACCCAGAGCCCATCCAGCTTCTCATTGTTTGCAAAGCATGCAAACTCCCATCAACCTTTCCTGCTTCAAGACAATCCCACCATATATTCTTTCACATTATTGAATTTCTCAACCCCTACAAGTTTACACGCACTCTTCACTCATCTGCTGACTAATGGTCTAAGGCAAGTAGACCCTGAATGGATGTAGTGCTTGAAAGTTCTTTTCTCTTGGCCAACATTCCTGCTTCATCCTCCAAGGCACATCTCCAGTCTTCCACTACATACTATTGCTGCTGCCAACATTGCACCAATTACTTCTGAAATACAATGCGCACCAGAAGCTCAATTGAAACTATTCCAAACATGAAGAGGAAGCATTCTAAAAATCCTGGAAACGAAGGAAATGTGGCGGAACAATTCAAGCACTTGACCCACAAAGCTAGCATCCAGACTTGTACGCCAAGACCATAACAAGGAACAGAAGATGACCCAGTGCCATTCCACCGTACAATATCATGGCTGCTCAGCTTCAGTTTCCTGTTCATCTCATAACCCTCTTACCCCACAGGTCAAAAAGAAAGTGTCTCATTCTTGCATCCATTTGATCAATGTTCACAAATGTCAAAAGTTCTTTAGAGTCTCTATTTTAAACATTTGGAGAATAACATTCTCCATGTCTGCTAGTTTTAGATTTGCTAAAAGGGAACATCTCAACATCTACCTTGTCAAACTCCACGGCGTTTCAATAACATCACTTTATTCTTCTCATCAGCATAAAGCTAAGACATTTGATATTTTCCTCTTTCTTGAACTGTCTGCAAAGTAGAATTTTTATTACGAAGGAAGCCCAAGGTTAGATGCAATGATCTCAAACCCAGAAACAGTCGCAATATACACCAATATTCTATTTGACATAATTAATTGCCATATTTATACGCTAACCACATGTAGGTGCAAGGAGAGGACCCATCATCACTGCAGCATTCCGGTCCTCCATTTTGAAAACAGACAACTTCCGGTTTCCCCCAATATTGCACTTATCTGCCAAACCTTTGCATGCTCACTTGTCCCTTTGCAGACTTGCACCTGCTCACAGCTTGCCATCGATACATCTTTACATCAGCAACAAATTTTGTTTCAGTACACTTACTCTCTTCATCCCCGAGTTAGTGATGTAAAATGCAAATTGCCAAGGACCATTTATCTTAGGCCCCACTCTGGCAATAGAGAAGGCATTGTAATGCTTTAGAGTTTGCCAAAAAAAAAATAACCCATTTACTATCAAGTCATCTAATCCACCATCCATGGCAATATATTATCTCCAAGACGCAAACTCCATCCTTGAATTGGACCTTAAAGGCCTCCTGGAAACCCACTGCTCATTAGATCCTTGAAGGCCGCATCCCCTTCATAAAACCATATTGTCTGCTGGCGCACATCAATTTCCAAATCTCTTGCTATCATTTCTTTAGACAAATGCTTTCAATATTTTCTCTCAAGTGACAGACCTTGGGTTAAATAACCTAGCATCGTTTTCCTTCTTGACATGCACATAGCATTTGTTTCCCCCCCACCCCAATCCATTGGAATTCTTCCAGAGTCCAGGCCATCAGATATAATGAACTTACAAACTTTCAGTCCCCTTAGTTTGCTTTGGATTTTGACTTTGATGCTAGCTTACGTCCCAAATGATGTGTTTTTGCTGTCTTTACAACAAAAAGATTTATTGAAGTATCTGCTGTATTCTTTTCTTCCCACACCCCCAGCATTAACCATATAACCGTTTACAGCACAGAAACAGGCCATGTCAGCCCTTCAAGTCCGTACCGGTTCACTTGAACAACTCCACTAGCTCCTCCGCAAACTCCTGAGGAAGTAGAGGCTTTCTTCATGATGCCATTGGTGTGTTGGTTCCAGGAAAGATATTCCGAGATAATGAACTACAGGAAAGATATCAATAAGATTGAAAGAGTGCAGAGAAGATTTACTTGGATCTTGCTGGGTCTTCAGGAATTGAGTTACAGGGAGATTAAACAGATTAAGACTTTATTCCTTGGAGAAAAGAATGAGGGGAGATTTAATAGAGGTTTGCAAGATTATGGGAGGTATAGACAGAGTGGATGTGAGTAGACTTTTTCCACTGAGATTGGGGGAGATAAATATGAGAGATCAAAGCTTTAAGCTGAAAGGGGAAACATTTAAGGGGAACATTAGAGGAAGGTTCTTCTCTCATACTTCTCCTCCAAATGGGTGAACTCATACCCTGACAACTCTTAAATATAGTTTTTAGGTTTGTTTGTATACTTGCTTGAAATTTACTTTCTCCTTTTATCATTCTTTGGGATGTTTAAAAATTAATCTTCATAATATTGTTTACATTTTGTGACAAAATTGTGTTATTATTAATCTTTAGTTATAAAATCTATATATTTTAGTAAAGTTATTTTATGGAAGGACACAAGGAAACACAGACGCAATTGCACTCAGAGTGAAGCCATTTTCAGAGTTGTAAAGTCTGGTAAGCAACCCCAATAAAACTGGAAGTCTTTGTTCACTGAAATATCTCAGACAATGGGGTTGCTCAAGGAGGACATCAAATTAATCAAAAGGCTCTTTGCTTGTTTACCCAAGGTGTTAGAATGGAAACTCCTAGCAGTTGTGTATAGCATTTTGTTGGCTGGTAAGCAAACAATTCCGAATCATATCTACTCAAATTTTTGGAATTTAAACTTCAAAGACAGAAATGATGCCATGTCATATGATTAAAGATATTTTGAGAGAAGATATTACTGAAACAAAACTAACTGAACTTTAAAATCATCTCTTCAGAATTAAGTTTAAACTATAATGGTTTTGCCCCCCCCCCCCACACACACACATTAAGTAAGAAGGGTTAATAGTTATTAATAATTTTTTTTTTGAAGATGCCATTGTCTTGGTCTATTTCCATTGTCGCTGGTTTAATTCGCAAAAAATGTTGTCATTCTGAAAGAAAATGTGTTAAGATCAGCCAATTTGTAGATTTATTATTTCTCAATGGAATACATCTACTGATAATTAGGAAATATCTAAAAATCCATTTTCCAGGTTTGCTTTAGCCAAATTTACATTCATAATGATCTTTAAGTTTCAGATCCAAATTCCTCATTGAAACCACATGTGAAATTCAATTGTGATCACTCATCTCAGATGATTCACCCCAAGAGATTAATTAATCCCATCTCATGCCTCATCAGTCTAAAAATAGAGTTAGTTCCAACCCATGCTGAATGGTCTTGGAATTTATTCTAATAATGCATTATCAGGGCTACTTTTGTCAACTTGATTTGCCTAATCAACAGAGACCAACCACCTCTGCATATTGCAATATGTTCCTTGCCGGTCGCCTATTAGTTGATTTATACCCATTCTATTTTTACCACTACTTAGTCTGTACCTTAGGATGAAGGATAATTTGTTTTGAAGAACCAGACTCCTCTGCAACAGGTGGAGGTCGACAGGGCAGGCGGGTAGATGTCTTGTGTGGAGATGTGGTCCATAGATGGATGGAAGCTCGCACAGACTGCTCCAAATGAAGCATTCTTCCCTTTCTATTAAATCACGGCATCCTAAGAGATCAGAGTCTAAGAAGAAATTTCTGCTGCAGAATGTCATGAGCAGCTTTATTAATAATGGATTTTTTTCCCCCAAAAGTTTGCTTCCAAAAAAAAAAACCAGGGCAACTTCAATGCTCAATACAACAATAATTTCAGAAGTTGGAGACATTAAATTAACTTCATTGAACTGAGTATGTTTAATGCAGACATATTGCATTAGTTCAACTTTGCTGTTGATTTAGGTTTGTACTCAGCATCTGAAGCCTTTCACTATGTCCATCACTCACTGCACTAAGATTAGCAGGGAAGAAGTCCAAATGCAAATGCAGAAAATGAATTTAATTGATATAATCGCTGTTCGTGGATTTGTCTGCTTGAAGTAGATTTAAATAGGACAGGAAATCACAAAAATAGGACACATCTTTAAAATGTCACACGATAGGTGTAAATTTCAAGGTGATTTTTAGTTATTAGCACTCCGAAATTCATAAAATGCATCCAAAGGCAATCAGGAAGAAAAAATCTTAATTGCCCAAATTCATACACAGTCTAACATATCCCTCCAAAAATCAAAGTCCGACCATGGCACCTCTATTAGAAGAAATAGCATTGAAAGGAGAACTGATTCGTTACATGTATTCTGAAGACATTAATAGAGCAGCCCATTTAAATCCCATCACATTGACAATAACTTAACTAGCACTTAAAACCAGATTACATAACAATCCTTGTATCTCTCTCTCTCTCATAAAACTTTATTGCTGGTGGCGATAGTTATTGCAAGAATTAAGCTCACTCTAACAAATATTAAAATGTCCTTATTTCCAGTTTGTGTCACAGGTAGCGGTCAACATTAGGAATCTAGAATCACAAGACTCCTCACACATGGTAACTGCAGTGACAAGCACCTGTAAAAGGCTTGGCAGCAGTTCAATAATGTGGTAACCAAACCCACCCTTCCAACCTGGAAGGAAAAAGTCAACAGGCGCGTGGGAATGCACTACTTACCAAAGGTACCCCACACTTACTCCCTCCTTCCCCATTGAAGCGATAATATTTCTGAGCTGGAAATAAATCCAGTGATCTTCAATAGTGTGGGAGGGGGTGGGGAGACAAGACTACTGGGCAAGCACCCTCACTTCATAAATTACAGCAACTTATTAGGCATTAGCACTCCGCATATCTCAAGAGCGACAAATGTTGTTCGATGTGTAGATGCTGCAGACAAGAGCAAAGCACCAAATGGGGAAATTCTCACCCACGCCATGTCTTTGAGAAAGGTGCACATGTGCCTCCTCAGCCATTTATGGCTGATGAAGAAAAAAAAAATTAAAGGATTCAATTCCCTCCAGAAGTAACAATCGGCCACAAATTACAACTATTCCTGAGCCTTGAGGTACAAGTAGATGCTCTGAATGACGGAAGGAATTTTGCTTGTGATGCAAGGGCTGTGTCTGCCACCTTTTTCCAGGGCTTTCCGCTCAGGGGTATTGGTGCCCCTATACCAGGCCCTGATGTGGCTGGTCAGCACACTTTCCACCACATGTAAAAGTTTGCCAAGGTTTCTGATGGCACATCGAACCTCCACAAACTTTCTTTGTTGGGTCCAGGAAAGGTCGCGACTCCCAGAAACTTAAATTTACTCACCTTCACTATCTCCTCCCCAGTGATCACTGTATCATTGATAGTGCTTTGTCAAAACTGAATAACAAAAATAGAAGATGCCAGGTCTGAAAGTATTCTGCTCATCTTTCAATTGCAAGTTATTATGTTGGGCTCCACCTGAGAGACTAGATGGAGGCTTCACCAGAATTCAAATATTACAGAAAAACCATTGAAGATTCAATTTGACACACTGTCCAAAGCCAGTCTCCTTTTTTTTATTGCAAGTAGGATTATGGTAATATCTCCATGATAGAGTTTCTGTTAAGTGCAGTCTGCATCAGGTGTGCCACCAAGATGTTTGTTGCAACAATTCTAAACAAGATTCCAGAAACATGCATGCATTGGTTAACAACAAAACGTATGAATTACTCAATAAATATGAATGTTTTTGAATATGTACATAATGAATACAAAATCAACAAAAATGTTTAGTGCATACATTTGATACAGCACATTAGACACACTATGTATGACACATTAGTGTCCAAGTAACTGCAGATGTGACATTCACTCCCAATTCAAACAAAAACAGGAACAAGGTAGCTGGTTATCAGTTATAGGGAGAAGGCAGGAGAGTGGGAGGATGGATCAGCCCATGATCAAAGAGCAGAGCAGACTGGATGGGCCAAATGGCCTAATTCCACTCCTATTTCTGATGGTCTAGGATAGCCCATGCCCTGAAACTAAATTCAAACTATTTTTACTTGAATTCATTAGAAAAATAATACAATTTTTGTAAGGCACTTATAAAGTGATAAGAGCAATTTCAACTTCTTCATCGCCAGTTATCCAATTAAAATGTTAATACCAGAAAAAAATTATTGACAAATTAATGCAAAATCCTTCAGAATTTAAATGCTGGTAATCAACCATTGCCTGCGATGAAACATTTCAGGTTTTAGTGCAACATTCAGAAAGTGCATCAACTCTGTTGAGTCAATATTTGTCATGACAGTATTCAAAGAATTTTCTTCTCTTCAGTAAAGGTTCAAAAGAATGTTTTGTTCTCAAGACTATAGAAAACATGCTTCGGTGTGATATGCGCCAAAATACAACTCAGAATGAGCCATTAATTGCAGACAAAAAGCTTCCTCGCTACCAATTTTGAACAATAAAGCT